>NC_140753.1:22181500-23489500 GCF_051527215.1 Medicago sativa | reverse complement strand
TTTTTACTTTTCTATGTGTCAACTCAGCCGGAATGAGGACCCGTGCCCAAAATGGTACCTACAAAGCCGACTTGGCATATAACGAATAGTTGGTTCCATTGCAAAAGAATACAGGGGAAGTGTTATTTGCAACATCTTGTTCAGGCTTTTAGCTGTTGTTTTGTTAGTTTAATTCATGGAGGTTGTGCACTAGCCTTCCCTATCATAGATCTATGTGATGTAATATTTTGCATCCTCTTTTTTTTTGATGTAAGCACTTTTGTTGTTAAGAGTTATGGCCCTCTCCAGGTCTTTTATAGATTTTTTTTGCTTGATAAAAAAAAAAAATCTCTCTAAATGGTAGAAATAGAGATGATGATAAATGGAGAGGATCTTAACTCAGTCTCAAATGCTTTTGATTTCTTTCATCGGTAAAAAGAAAATTTAAGGTGATCGGATGATGTTTTAGTTCAAGGTAAAAAATTGTATTGATTGAGTTGACTCTTTTCTCTTACTTCTCAATGTCATGATATATACGACTTCACAAATATTTGAACCGGTTTCTTTAGGTTTTCATTCTTATGAGGTGAAAGTTGCTTAGGCTCAACCAATCTGAATTCTCAGGATTAAAGTAAACTTTAAGAGAAACCTTTTTATTATAAATTAGAAATTTTAGGTTGTAAATTTTTGCTAGCACGAAACATTTTATTTAATAGAAACATTAATCATCAAAATTAAGTTTGTCATGTTTAAAACAAGGATCATACTAACTTGTGCCCTTAGGGCACAAGAAGCTAAAAAATGAATTAAAATATAACTTTTGTTTTAATACATTGAATGCACACGTTAGCATTTCCCTTAACCATATGCTCAATTGAATTAACCACAATTTACACGTGGTTTACTAGATTTCACATATTAAGAAAATTGAGTGCTGATAAAACATTTTTGAATAATTATAATTTATAATCCAAGAACAACATATTGAAACAAATACAAACAAAATACCAATAGGGCATAGTAACAACCATTTCTGATTTGTACAAAAAAAACAACCATTTCTGATTTGAGTTAAAGTCAGTTCTCCTTTCCTCATGTCTTCAACTCTTTCCATTTTCATCCTAAGAGCTAAAGTGTCCTGCAACCTGCTCAAACAAACCTTCAGGACTCATTGCTCTTTGGCATCATAAGGATTCATTTTGTTGTATACTCTTTAGAAAATATCTTCCTCTAATTGATCTAACGGCCTACAATCCTTTGCACCATAGAATCGATGGTTTGTAGAGGATCATTTTGTTGTATCCTCCAAATCTTCTATAAATACCCACATAACATCACATATCACACATTGGCAGAGAGTTGCACTCTCGGCTGAGAAGAAAGGAGGAAGAGAAATTTGCATTTAGAATTAGAATTATTCAAACACCAAAGTTGGTGATCATTTCATTTTGATCACTGACCACTGATTCTTTAAGACATGTATTTATGCTGAGTTAATTAGTAATTACTACTTATTATTCATCATGTTCTTATGTTTTAGCATAATTTAATTTCCCCTTCTAAACCACCAATAATCACAAAGTCACCATAAAAAAAAAATAGCCACACTGCAAAGCAGCAATGTTCAAATTTTAATATTAGATTAGGGGAAGTATACATCATGTAAGGTCATGAACATCAACCTTATTAAAGATCGATTATCAAGTTTACACATAGCCTGTAAATTGGAGAATTTCGACTATTACTCAAGTTACACTAAGAGGGACGCCTAACCATCTTTGACAACCACAGTTGGTTTGTATCTCTTTCTTTTCCATTCCATTTATTGATTTATCTATAGTGTTTCTTTAATCTATAGTGTTTCTTTATTTGTTTTTTTATTTTATTCGAATGCATATTATAAAACTTAAATGTGCATTCAGTCCCGTCTCACATTTAAATGTTTGTAGTGATGTTTTACAAATTAATTTATAGCATAGGGATATTATAATGAATTTGATTGGATAACACAAAAAATTATCATCAATTAATCTTGTTTTGGCACCTCTATTTTAAAATTCACCTTTTTAGGCTAATTATTCGATTTTTTATGACTATTGATCCTCCACCTTAATTTGAGGTCAACTTTGATGACATCTCCAAGTCATTATGATATGGAAAAACATATGTGGACAAGTCACTAAAGTCAATATGTTCATATATATATATGTGTTCTACCACGTCATTAATGAATTGGACACATATTCATAGTGGTTCTCAAAATAAAGTGACCGATCAAAAGTTAGAAAAGTTGAAATAGGAGACTAAAAAGCTGAATTTTAAAATAAGGCTAAAGTATAGAAAAATAAAGATAGGATAAAAAAATATATTTAAGCTTATGTTTGTTTGGTTGATAATTTTGTTTTAAAATTAGACATTATTCATCTTTACATAATTCATTTTTTAAAGATGTGTGTTTTTAAACTATGCGAAGGAGTATACTAACGGAAAGAGTTGCAAACCATTAATGTTGTATCAAATAGAACTCAAAATGATGTTTAATTTCAGGACAATCAATGTACTTTCTGAAATTCAATTAGACTTAAATTTAAAGAAACTAGCATCAAGCAAAGCTAAATGCTTAACTTTCAGCTTGTTACCTCAAACCTCCGATCGATGGTACCTCAGAAATTCAACAATAACTAAACTTGCAGTGTGCAAAGTGTATGCCCCACTTGCTTTCACTTTACCACAATCCTTGCACCATCATACTTTCCAAAGAAGTCGTATAAAAATTTGTTGTGCTAACTAACATCCATCTTCTTAATCTGCTACCGCAAACTAGCACCATAATATGTACCATATTTTTCAACAATATGTTATTTTCTTAATTCTTAGGTTGCGATTGATTTGCATTAAGGGGCAAGACAAACAGACAGAACATCACAAACAAACATTTGCTATACATTGTTTGATATTCTTATGTACTGGACACAAACAAATATCTATTAACATAAATCTTCATATTGTGTAATGTTTCGTTGAAACATAACTAGTATTAAGAATATATCAAAAGATTCAAACTTTTAAATTATTTTACTATTTATCAAAAACCTATTATCATATTATGAATTAAAAAGAAGTTATTGAAATATATAAATAAACGTAAAATATTGATGTGTTATAGCAAAAATAAAAAATAAAAAATATTGCATTTGGGGTTATACTATGTTATGTTGAACAAAAAACATTTTTACACAAGCATCTAAATCTAATCAAATCACTTCATGATATTAGTTTTTAAAATATCTTTACAAACACGTATTTAGCATGATTTGATTGAATGCACATGTAAAGAAGTTTTACACCATCAATGCAATGAAAATTAACCCCTTTCATGAATTTATTAAAACAAGTTGTCTATTTCTTTACATTAATTGACAAATAAAAAATAACAGTGTTATGATTAGTTAAATAAATAAAAAATATTTTTTTTTTTACATTAATAATTCTCTGAATTTTCCACTACCATTAAAGAAGAAAATAAAATATCTCATTTTGCATCGCAAGTAGTGATTGGAGTAAGAGAAGACGAAAAATGGGAGGAGGTGGAGGAGCTGCACCGCCATCTAAACATGAAGATCTTCAACCTCGCCTAGTTCAATGTCGACTATCAAATGTTTCATAACATTAGAAGTTTGTTCCTTGGTGTGAGTTTAATACTTATTTGAACTATTTTTAACGCTAAAAATATAAGCTTTTTTCTTCTTTTTTGTGTGTCTGAAGATAATAAATTTGTTGTGTGATTAATGATTATGTTTTTTATCACTTTGTTTTCTTTCTCTGTTTTTTATTTGGAATAACTTATTAAGATCATTTTGTTCATATGTGTATAAAGAGTCTTGTTGAGGATGACTCAAAATTTGGTGTTTTGGAGTTTTGGAGGAACAGAGAAATCGTGACACGATTTCGTGAGCGTGGCACGATTTTGGTATGTCGTGAACATGTTTTCTGGATGTTCAATCGTGACACGATTTTGGGAAAACGTGACACGATTTTCGGCTTGCTGGGCAAGTTTTCAGGATAAGGTTGGTCGTACCTTGGGTCGTACGTATCAACCGTGTCACGATTTGGACAAACGTGACACGATTTTGACAGATCTGAAACACGTTTTAAGCACTCCATGACCCATTTTGTTGGGTAAGCTTGGTGAATCTCATGGAAACCAAAGGAGGGAACTTTTAGGGTTTTAGATACTAAAGGTTGAGGGTCTTTGGGTGAGGTTCAAAGCTTCAAGATGTGAATCTTAGAGAACCAAAAGAGGGGGCTCTTGGAAAAAGGGTTGGTGCCTTTTGGGGAAGATTCATGGGGTTGGGAAACACATGAGTGAAGAGTCTTTTGTAAGCAACATGGGTGAGTCTTGTGAAACCAAAAGAGAAGATCCTTAGTGAAATCAAAGGCTAAGGGTTGGTTCTCTTTTGGGGGTTAG
This sequence comes from Medicago sativa, assembly GCF_051527215.1. Classification (NCBI taxonomy): domain Eukaryota; kingdom Viridiplantae; phylum Streptophyta; class Magnoliopsida; order Fabales; family Fabaceae; genus Medicago; species Medicago sativa. Next base: position 23,485,053 of record NC_140753.1, on the reverse strand, counting down.
ATTCTAGTGTTGGGAAACAATTGTAAACACCTTGGGAGAGTGAAAATTCATGAGTGTCTTGTTCATTGGTGAGATTGGGAAAATGGGTAGAAATTAGGGTTGTTCTTTGTGAGCTTGTTGAAGCTAATTTCTTGTAACCCATTTGTATCTCTTTGTAAGAACTCATTGATAGTGGATTGGAGAGATCAATCTCTCCCCCAGAGTAGGTCAAGTTGGACCGAACTGGGTGAACATTTCTTGGTGTTGTTATCTTTTCTTTACTCTCTTTATCTTGTTTATTCCTTGGTTGGATTGTGGTTTTGTTATGCACTTGGTTTATAGACTAGGTCTATATTGTTGTTGTTGCTTGTGGTTAATTTTGGTTATTGGTGGTTGCCATTGATACTTGCTCCACACATCATAGTTTGTATTGGTGTGAAATTTGAGTCCGGAATTCACAACAATTGGCGCCCACCGTGGGGCAAGGGGAGAAGTTTGTCAAGTGTGCACCATGGGTACCAAAGGTTACATCTTGGAGATGGAAGCAAGCATGGTTCAATGGAAGTGTATGGAAGCATTGAAGGTTGAGGTTTCGAAGCCGGTCATCCTAGCACAATCGAAGAAGGAAAAGTATGAAGAGAGGAGGTCATGATGGTGATGTCGTGGCGGTGATGTGTGTGTTCCCAATTATCAAGTTCGGCTTGGAGAGGCGGTGTGAAGAATACTCGCGATCAACCTTTGAGGTGGAGTGGCAAGGTGGAAGCATAGTGTGAGTACGCATTTGGAAGTTGAGGTAGAGAAAGCTCAACTTGAGGTGGAGTTGATGACACCGGGAATGGTACGACTATGGAGGCCTTGGGTGCTATGCTCTAGTTGGGAGCATGTGAATTCTTCAAGAGGACGGAAGGCATTCCGGGGTTTGAAGAATGTTTGGCATGGCTTGTGGAATTACCAGAAAAGGCCAATGGTAATTGGAGGCAAGTGAATCTTCGGGAGGACGGGTTTGATCACTCCGGGGGCCGAAGAGGTTATGGTGTAGGCTTGTGGAACTACCTAAAAATCCTAGTGTAGTTGGATGCAAGGAACTTCAAGAGGGCGGAAGGCATTCCGAGGATTGAAGAGGTAAAGGTGAATTCTTGTGGAGCTACTTGGTGTAGTTGGATGCAAGGGAAAAGAAAAGGGAATTGATGGTTGATGGTTAAAGTGGCATCACCACAAATTTAGAGTCAAGGTGGAGAATTGTTGAGGATGACTCAAAATTTGGTGTTTTGGAGTTTTGGAGGAACAGAGAAATCGTGACACGATTTCGTGAGCGTGGCACGATTTTGGTATGTCGTGAACATGTTTTCTGGATGTTCAATCGTGACACGATTTTGGGAAAACGTGACACGATTTTCGGCTTGCTGGGCAAGTTTTCAGGATAAGGTTGGTCGTACCTTGGGTCGTACGTATCAACCGTGTCACGATTTGGACAAACGTGACACGATTTTGACAGATCTGAAACACGTTTTAAGCACTCCATGACCCATTTTGTTGGGTAAGCTTGGTGAATCTCATGGAAACCAAAGGAGGGAACTTTTAGGGTTTTAGATACTAAAGGTTGAGGGTCTTTGGGTGAGGTTCAAAGCTTCAAGATGTGAATCTTAGAGAACCAAAAGAGGGGGCTCTTGGAAAAAGGGTTGGTGCCTTTTGGGGAAGATTCATGGGGTTGGGAAACACATGAGTGAAGAGTCTTTTGTAAGCAACATGGGTGAGTCTTGTGAAACCAAAAGAGAAGATCCTTAGTGAAATCAAAGGCTAAGGGTTGGTTCTCTTTTGGGGGTTAGATTCTAGTGTTGGGAAACAATTGTAAACACCTTGGGAGAGTGAAAATTCATGAGTGTCTTGTTCATTGGTGAGATTGGGAAAATGGGTAGAAATTAGGGTTGTTCTTTGTGAGCTTGTTGAAGCTAATTTCTTGTAACCCATTTGTATCTCTTTGTAAGAACTCATTGATAGTGGATTGGAGAGATCAATCTCTCCCCCAGAGTAGGTCAAGTTGGACCGAACTGGGTGAACATTTCTTGGTGTTGTTATCTTTTCTTTACTCTCTTTATCTTGTTTATTCCTTGGTTGGATTGTGGTTTTGTTATGCACTTGGTTTATAGACTAGGTCTATATTGTTGTTGTTGCTTGTGGTTAATTTTGGTTATTGGTGGTTGCCATTGATACTTGCTCCACACATCATAGTTTGTATTGGTGTGAAATTTGAGTCCGGAATTCACAACAAGTCTTTCTAATCTGCGTGAGTGACTTTAAATTTTATATATATAGTTGTCTACTTGATTGGAAAATTCAACATTTATGATGCATTAGTCTTTCAATGTTTTCTTTAATTTCTTAGCAACTTTTGGAAAAAAAAAAAGGGGAAAATGTAGAAATTATAATTAATGTAACACTGAGGTCTATTTTACAACCGTTTTGTAGAATTTGAACATAACGAGGCTTGCAGTATCTAAAACTAAGTCAAGCGAACCGGAAATTCATTTTTAAGGTTGCAAGATCAAACTCTTATCTCTGAAGTGATACAATGTAGACTTTTGAAGAACTTTTTCTTTGTTTTCTTTTTTGTGTGTTAAATAGTGTGCCTTTGTATTGAATGTGATAACTGATTTCCGAATTTTGATGTGAAACGATTCAGTCTCTTGGAACTTGTCTATTTGTTAGAAGATCATGCACCTTTCTACCGACTACCATTTCAATTGCATTGGTTAACGCTCCAAAAACATTTGTGAATTTTATTTGGAGGTTGGTTCGTAACAGTCTCCTTTTTTCATTTGTATGTTTTGCCATTTTATATATTAGACATATTTTTCTTTTAATCTGGTTTGTGATTTGTAAAAATTTGATAGGATAGTGCGTTGAAGGTATACTTTTGTTGTTTCATCCCTTTAATCTTTATATTGTTGCATTCAGTGACCATCGACGTTTATTATTGGCCAAAAGCCATTGAATCCAACAATTATAAACTGGATGGATAAAACATAAACGAGATAACCTTAAATTTCACACATTATTCTTTGAATTTTTGCATATTGATCATAAATCAAATTAAAAGGAAAATATGTTTTGATATAAGTGGCAAAACAAAACGATGAAAGGGTGAGAGGTTATAACCATCTTCTAAGTAGTCATAATGTTGGAAGATCCTAGACAATTTATATACCCATATGTGTTGGAAGATTCATTCTTGCTGTTGCAAAAAAAGTAGTGAACTGTGAAGTATATCTGAAATTATTATGCCTAACTAGTGGTCATTAATTAATTAATCTAACACTTCATATATTTGTTACTATTTTAATATATTATTGGAATCACTGTTTTAGTCCATAATTCATCTAATCAAAAATGAAAATCAGTTTTTAATTTTTATGGATAGCAATTGTAACTTAGCAGAATAATGTACATCAAAGTTTAATATCTACATATTGGTCCAAGTTGCTTTCAAACCCCAAACATTTTCCTTGTCTAGAAACTAAAACCAAAAACAGAAGTCTCCCACCAACAAATGTGCCATTATGGAAGAAGATCAGAGAAAGAACATAATAAACATAATCTTTTTATGGAAAGATTTGATTAATAAATTAACAAGCTAAGAGGAATGTCTCACTCTTCACTCCTTGGCTGTCCCTTCCAATCCCACTTCTTCATCATCTCTAGAAAAATCTCATTCCAAGTATCTATAGGCCCAGGCAAACACCAATGAACACAATCATTTTGCACATACTTCGGAACACCGTTACTGCGAACGGGAACAGGAGTACATATAAAGCACCTGGATGACCATCTGGTCTCAACAATGCCATTTAGTTACATCCAATACCTCAAATCTAATCCCTCCAAATTCATTTGCTTTTTTTCTTAGCATTTTCCACTTCCTTCAATCTCAATCCTTCTAATCTCGCTTTCCATTTTTCCAATTTTCTTCTCACCCTTTCCATAAGGTTCAGTCTTTGAACATGTTCCAGCCTTATCCCAATCACCATCAAAATGAGAAGGTGAAAAAGTTTTCACAATTACACGAATTCCATTCCCTCTAGCAACTTTCCTCTCAATTATGCTATTAAGACAAGTCCTTAAAGCCTTTCTTAATGGAACATAAAAACAATATCAGTGTAATTAAGACCGAAACCGGAACAATTTAAGCATCCTAAAACCAAACCATTCTCATAATAAACCGAAGGAACATTAATAAACCAATTGCCAAACGATAACACAATCAAGTCAATTCCATCCATATCCTTCGCCAATTTTTCGTTAACGCGATCCAAATGTATTGTATTAAAACTTGGCCCGGATTTTGATCTTTCATCACCTTGCACAAGAAATGGCGACCAATACACGGATAATGTTGCATTATGAGAAGAAAAATGCCACCAATGTGAACCTTTATGGTGGACCGGTTTAGGTTTTGAAACAGTTGCTAACATACAAAGAAGAGACTCAAATTGGTTTTCTAGCTAAAGAATCACCAACAAAAGATATGTGTTTGTTTTTGCTTAGTTGGAGAAAAGTGTCAGGTTCAAACCTTGGAAGATTGCACTCATTTGGTTTCCATCTATAGTAAAGGTAGTTTGAATCAGGTCTTCCATTGGTGATACAATTTTGTCCTTCTTTGATTGTTCCACATGTTGTTCCACTATATAAAGGACCTTTATTGTCATGAATCCATTTTCCATTGAAGTAGTCACATGGATGCTCATCAATTTTGTGTTTGTCATTTACTGTCAATAGAATATCAATGTGCTAATTACATGTATAAATATAAATTCTAATATTCTAAATAGTTTAAATAAATCTAATCAAAGGGGCTCAGTTGACAATACACCCATGATTGTATATCAGAGGTTTTAAAGGTACAATCCTTATAAGACACACTCATTAAAAGTGTAAAGAGTTTTCGGTGTAACTAAACTCCGAGGGCCGAGGGCCATTAACCGGCCCAAAACATCTAAACCGTGACAATTTTGTAGATGGTTGCTCTTTAGGTTCCACGTATTGCTTAAAACAGGAAAAATACACCATCGAAACATATATTCCGATAGACAAAATGAGTTAAAAAGTACACCATCGAAATATATCTTTCGATAAATCTGGAGTGCTTCATAGCAATATGGAGGGCTTAAAGAGCAACTACCTATACCTGATATCATGAGGCGTTATGAGACCAAATGCCTTAATTGTGGTGATTTGTAAAAAAAATATTACCTGTCTCACTATAAGTGTTTAATTCTCATCTCAAAATTATTTGTCATTTTAGAATACCAAAAAAATATTTACTAATTTGTTTCCAATGATTACCTCATTTAATTAAATATATATAGTACACTTAACTATCCAACTACTACTTTCAACTACTCTAATTAACATGGAATTTTAAGACTATACCCACTATTTTATTGTTCAGTTCAACACCTAATCATTTTTCCTCTATAAAAAACACCTAATCATTTTCAAGTGTGAATTACTTTAAAAAAGACAAATAATATGAAACACATGATTAGTTAAAAGAAGACAAAGTTATGCATTAACATACCTGCATAATGTGGAGGTGGAGAAGTAGTGGCATGGTGAAGCTGAGTTTGAGATTTTGTAAGAGACAAAGGGTAAAAGTATAAATAAAGAAGAACAATGGGTAAGAGAGCTATGAGAAGTAAAAGATGAAGTGTATATGGAAGAAGGGTCTTAGAAAGGGAAAAAGAATCATCCTTTGATGTACTTTTCATTTTGAAACCATTTTTTTGTGCTTCCTTTCCTACTTTGTTTTCTGCTCATAGTCTCTCTTTTGTGATTGTTCTAAGTGGAATAGAATAGAATAGATTTTCCTTCCAAAAAATTTGCGTGAAGTAAACGTAGTTCAAGTGTTTCTAACTTAGTACTATTTTCAATTAATACACACACTCATGTAAGTTGAAAACTATGCACACTTATCTATATTTGAGGTCGACATATTTTTATGTGAAAGAATAAAGTACAATATATGGTTGATAGTAATAAATATAGAAGTGAAATAAAATTTAAACTAGAGGTGAAGCCAAATATAAATTTTCATATCATGGTGAAGTGAGATTGAAGAAAGTGTGACACAAGGACCTAGGTTTCTTGGGTTATACTCTAATTTATGATTTAATTGAGGAAACTCACCGGTTAATCAACATGATCTTGGTGTGTTGAGGAGGGAGGATTCAGGTATTATTATTTCACAAATTTCTTGATGATTTTGGAGAAAAGGAGTTTTGGAAGATGTTCATGATCCTAAGTGCTTGGGATCATGGTTAGATTAAAAAAAATTAATTTAGAAATAAAAAAAAAAGTTAAGATTGGAAGAAATGAGAGATGTTAGCAAGTTTAACAAAGGAGAAAGAGAAATCCATGAATTAAGGATACAAGAGATGGAGTCAAAGCATATATGTGAGGTAATGAGGGGTACACGTATAAACTAATTAAAACTACTATAGAAAAGAAAGAAACAATCAATAATGGTGTAGGGTCATTAGAGAGTGAAGTGACCTCATTGGTTTTTTTGGTAGAAGAAAGAAAACAAAGGAAAAACTCATTGGTTTGAATACTTTAAGTGGAAAAAAAAATTAAAGTAACTTAAGAAAAATTATTGGTTAGCTTCATTCGACTATGCAGTGTTCAAAAACATATAAATTTTCAACGACAGTAAACACACATTTGAACGAATAGATGTTAACAAAACAAATATAGAAAACAATGGTGTCTTCAAACAAGCATGTAGAAAACTAAAAATCAAAATACAAATATTTGGATGATTGACTGCTTCTTTAACAAAAATGGTACATGAAATCTTTAGCTTTGGACTATCCATGATCAAACTAAAAATTTTATCATGTCTTAAAGTGTACGAGATATACTATCCTGATTAACGAACACCATAAAATTACAATGCTTTAAAATTGACCAAATGCATGTCATTAGATTGCATGAAACACATTCCTTCACTGGTGGCGTTTAAGGTGGGAAAGGGAAGTATTTTCCCACCATGGGAAAGTTGAATTTTTACCATTAGATCTAACTCAGAACACAGATTTACCATGGTCTGTCAGTATCAAATCCACTTCAATTTCTCTTTCTACCTCCTCTCTCCACCCTCAAGAACAGAACCATTCTAACCACCACCATGTTTAATTTCATCCTTCAACCTTTGCCATTAAACAATCTTCACTTAATTTCACTTGTCAATGAAAGAAAAAAAAAAATCAAACATTTTCAATGAAATATTGGATCCATTGTTCTTCTGGAAAGAAAAGAAAAACGTGAAACAATGTTCAGCAAAAAGAAGAGAATAGAAAGTGGTACATCCATAACAACAACTCCTCCTAAACTCCAGTAAAACCCATAAAATCTAAACTTTATTTCAAAAAAAAAATAATTAATGAGTCTAAATCCATTGAAATAATTTTTTGTTGGTTAGATATGTAGCTTTTGTTTCAAATCTGAAAATTGAATTTGAAGAAAGATTGGTGGGAGAGAAGCTTTTTGAAATTAATGAGTCTAAATCCATTGAAATATTCGATTTTTGTTTTGTTTTATCATAGGTGGAAGATGAACAATCTGAAAATTGAATTTGAAGAAAGATTGGTGGGAGAGAAGCTTTTTGAAATTAATGAGTCTAAATCCATTGAAATATTCGATTTGTTTTTTTGTTTTATCATAGGTGGAAGATGAACAATGAAACTAATTGAGTGTTGGAACCATGTACATAAAGCATATGTTGACAGTTCAATTTTGGATCGTTGCAGGATCCATTGCATCTGATTTAATTGTAAAATTCCAGATCTAGAGGATGAAGAAACGTGAAAGAGATAGAAAAAAAATAAAGTGTAGGTAGACTATCATAAGATCAATACACCTCTTTAATCTAATGGTAAAAATCCAACTTTCCCATGGTGGGAAAATACTTCCCTTTCCCACCTTAAACGCCACCTCCTTCACTTTCTTTTGTTACGAAACCAAACTTATCGAACTGCATGACAATAACATTTGGCAAATTCTATGGTACACCCAAATATTTGAGTGTACCGGTACACCAAATAATTAAATTAATATTTAAATAAGTTGTTTCTTTTAAGAAAAAGAATAATTTTCAATGCTTTAAAATTGACCAAATGCATGTCATTAGATTGCATGAAACACATTCCTTCACTTTCTTTTGTTACGAAACCAAACTTATCGAACTGCATGACAATAACATTCGGCAAATTCTATGGTACACCCAAATATTTGAGTGTACCGGTACACCAAATAATTAAATTAATATTTAAATAAGTTGTTTCTTTTAAGAAAAAGAATAATTTTCTATCCTTGATAATTATAAAAATTAAATCTTATTTACCAAAAGCGTCGACGAAATAAAATTTAATTTTTTTGAATTTTTATTACTCATAATGAAGAATATTGAGTATGTTTATGAGAAAATGTTAAAAATTTAATATGATTCTTATAACCAATGAAATTATGTTTTTTCTTATGAAATAATGTTTTCTAAAATATAAACCTTGATAAATAACTATTTACTTCCTAGAATGATCGATAATTTATCAATTTATTAAGCAAGAGTACCGGTACACCCCAATTTATGAGGTGTACCGTAGAAGTTCCCATAACATTTATGTGTCATTACAAGATTAATTAATTCCTAACCAAAATGAAATATCTACCTAAATTTTTCTAGAAGTCGATCAATCAAAAAACAAGTGATTATCTGTTTCATTCAAATTACACATAGCAACACAAGAAAATAATGCTAAATTATGCATCCCTTTTCAAAATAAATTATCTTTGGTGGAAAGATAGATGGTTAAGTGATAATCTTAAAGCAAGCAAACAATGAAATAAGAAACCAAATTGTTTCAAATGACCTTAAACAAAGGGGAGTCTTTCATCTTCAAGATTGTATATCAACTCATAAGGTTGTTTAAATAAATATATCATCAAAATTAAGATTTCAAATTCAAGCATATTCCATATTATCCTGTAACGAAATGTTAGACAATAAAATCTTACACTCCTCCACCAACTTAACCACCCATGCAAATAAATTTTTTCTCGAACTCCAACCATCTCCCTCAACACAAATACCTGATATCATATCCTTAAGAGAAACTCTTTTCTTCATTGCTAAATTTATTAGTCTACTAAAACGTTTCTTTTCCAATACTTGCTAAAACGCTCCTTTAACATATGCAATATTTGTTTTGTTTGAATTAATTTGAGTGTGCTTGAACATATATATATATATATATATATATATATATATATATATATATATATATATATATATATATATATATGGTCAGCTTGAACATATATATTTTGAAAGTACTATTTTGATTTAAAAATTGTTAAAATTACTTCCGTCGTCCTTTAACTTAATTTCATAACAATTTTGTTTATTTTTTCACGTCAATTTGTCATTTTGGTTGTTTGCATATGAATTTTCAAGTTTCTAATCTAAAATTCAAGTGAAAACATGAGTGAAAGACTAGATTTGAACAGGGTTCATATTTAAATAAAAACATAAACTTGAATCTTAGAAATTTATATGCAAATTATTCAAAATAATGAAAAAGGATAAAGAGTGAAATTGATATAAGAAATTAAGTTAAAGGAGAACTAGAACAATTTTACCTTTAATGATTTGTCAAATACCCTCTTAAAAAACAATCTGTCAAATACTTGCTATATCATTAACGAAAATATTAATAATAATGATCCCTTTGTTGTTTTCTATACTTATGTTTTTTTCAAGGATTTCTATACTTATGTGGAGATAGTGATATTCGTGGTGTGTCAAATATTGAATGTGGGTGTTTTTCTCAACCAGCATTCACAGTTGGTTACCACAATGTGAAATAGTTCCTTATGTACGATCCAACCCGAGCATTATCACAAACTGGGTCACATGAGCATTATCACAATTCACATAGCAACAAGGATGCATTACTTTTACCCTTTAAAAAATGTATTATTTTTATTTACAAAATAAAAAAGGATGTATTATTTTGTCAAAAAAAATTGCAATATGTTTCTGAATTTGCATATCTCACTTCAATGCTCCAAATGTATTGAATTATCTAGTAACACTCCTATCTTTTTAAAGGGTCATGCTAAAAGCAAGAGTTAGCATTTCCCCATTTTAAATGTATGTTTCAATGTATATTTGTAAAAATATTTAAAAAGTTACAGTAATTAAGTGTATTGATTTTGATGTTTTTTTTAAGGATTGGAGGGAGTATTTACTATTTTTCAAAATTCAATTCGGTTACCATTTGTTAATACTCTTAATTTCTAGAGTCATATTAACTCAATTATCAAGTCAGCATGAGAGAAAAGTTTTCATAAAAGAAATAAAATATGAAAGAAAAGGTGCATAATTTTCTTTTTAAAATAACAAAAAAAGAAAAAAGAATATTGAGTTAAAGAAAGAGCTGATTTAGAGAGACTTTACCAAGAAAACGAGGGAGATAATTCCAAACCATTTTTAACAATTAACAATGAAATTGAGCAAGTCAAGTCTTCTTAGTCTATTTCCCAACCAAGTCACAACTTTCCCTTTGACAATTACTGCAAAAACCATACTTTATGTCCACTTTCTTAATTGGTTCTTCACACATCTCAGCTGAAAACACCATAAAGAAACACAATAACAAGCCACAAAGTAAGCAAAAGCAACCAAAATGGTCATGAAAATGGGTATTTCAAACCCATTCAAAGATCAATTCCACTCCATCACCAAAAAACTTTTTCCTTGGACTCTTTATGCTCTTCTTCCCATTGCTCTTCTTAGTTTATATCTCTACCCTCTTCCCTTTCTTCCTTCTACTGAATCTGAGCTTCCTCATTCAACTACTACCATTATCTCCCACTCTACACCTCCTTCTTTTACTTCTACACCCCCTCCTTCAGGTACGTTTATGCATACTCTTATCTAGTTAAAAATGATGTTTTTACAAATGGGTTTTGTCTTAAATCTAGATTAGTAACTTCAGATGTAAGATTTGTTGATTTTTTTAATAGTTAAATTTTCTTTATTGTAGAGAAGGAAAATACTTTTGACACCCCCACATGTGACTACTTCAATGGAAAATGGATCCGTGATAGAAGAGGACCTTTATACAATGGAACAACATGTGGAACAATCAAAGAAGGACAAAATTGTATCAAACATGGAAGACCAGATTCTGATTATCTTTACTGGAGATGGAAACCAAGTGAATGTAAACTTCCAAGGTTTGAGCCTAACACTTTTCTTCAATTCATTGAAAACAAACATATGGCTTTTGTTGGTGATTCTATGGCTAGGAATCAGTTAGAGTCACTTCTTTGTTTGTTATCTAGTGTTTCAACACCTGATCTTGTTTACACTAGTGGTGAGGATATTAAGTTTAGAAAGTGGCATTTTGATTCTCATAATGCAAGTGTGTCTGTGTATTGGTCCCCTTTTCTTGTTCAAGGTGTTGAGAAATCAAATGACGGGCCAAATCATAATAAGTTGTATTTGGATCTTGTTGATGAAAGATGGGCAAAGGATATGGAAAAGATGGATTTTATTGTGCTTTCAATTGGTCATTGGTTTTTGCATCCTGCAGTTTACTACGAAGGTGATTCAGTTTTAGGTTGTCATTATTGTGTTGGTCTTAATCATACTGAAATTGGGTTTTATGATGTATTGAGAAAGGCTTTAAGAACTACCCTTAATAGCATAATTGATAGGAGAGGAAATAAAGGTAGTAAAATGGATGTACTAGTGACAACATTTTCACCAGCTCATTTTGAAGGTGAATGGGATAAAGCTGGTGCTTGTCCAAAGACTAAGCCTTATAGAAGTAGGGAGAAGGAACTTGAAGGAATGGATAGTGAGATGAGGAAAATTGAGGTTGAAGAAGTTGAAGATGCTAAGGTGAAAAGTAGTGAATTTGGAGGGGTTAGGTTTGAGGCACTTGATGTAACTAAATTGGCATTGTTGAGACCAGATGGTCATCCAGGTCCTTATATGTACCCTTTTCCATTTGCTAATGGGGTTCCAGAGCGTGTGCAAAATGATTGTGTTCATTGGTGTTTGCCTGGACCTATAGACACATGGAATGAGATTTTTCTGGAGATTATGAAGAAATGGGAGGACAATCCAAGAACTCAAGAGTGAAGAGTTAGGTATTTAGTATTTACTATATCTTGTTTGTTAATTTTTTATTTGTTATACCTTCATATTATGGATATTGCATTGAAATAGGTCAAGTTTTGTTTTTGATAGAGAACAGAGGCAATTTCATTGAGGATGGATTAATTATTGTGTATTCTACTACTTTCTTGTTCTATAATAGAAAAGGAGTAAGGACTTGATTATTTATTAAAGATGTTTTATATTGGTGATGAAAAATGGAGAGTGACAAAAGTTGAGTACAAATTAAAGACAATGATGTTTATGGAATGTGTGAAAACTAACCATTTAGAATAGTGGTAAACTTGTGAACTAATTCATGCAATCATGACGTAATTAATGCAGCTGGTATTTTCTGTCTTACTAAAATTAGTAGCCATTAGATTTGTCTTGTAAACTTATCTTATTTTAACTTTTTTTTTTTTTTTTTACTAAAATCTTGTTTTAACCTGTGTCATGCATTCTGAGTGAAAAAGAACTAGTGTCATGCATCCCATTATTTTTTATTTTTTTTAATCTCTTAAAATAGTGTTCAGCTAGTAGCTGTTTAACCGTGTTGAATTGATCAAATCAAAAGTCTTAAGTTTTAAAATACTTGAGTTACTAGTTGGAAGCTTTGCACACATGATAAATTATACTACCATCTTCCAAAGAAAGGCTCAAAAAGGAAATGTAGATCAAAATAATTTGGGTTGAACCAAATTAAACCCTGCAAAATTTGGACAAAATGCTCTAAAAATTAAGTTAGCAGCTTGATACCATTAAAAAATGTTCTAATAATTTTTTAGAATTTGAGGCAGCTTTGGTAAAATCTTCAAAACTAACTAATAAAATGAGTTATATATATCCATGTTTTCATAAGTATAGTTCAGTTGGTAGGTATAACGCAGACACAAATCTACTTATATGTTATTGGTAGGTCATATTCCATCCGTCTCACAATATATATGTCATTTTAGTCAAGCAAATTATCTCATTTTATACTTTGTTTTACAATATCAATAAATCATTAATATTTTGTTTTTCTGATTGACATCCCTAGTGTCTTGTGACATGTGCTAAATAATAAGTATAGTAGTCTTATCTTGGTACGTGTTTCTTTGGTACATTTAATATAGACGTGTTATGTGTATGTGGCTTGTGTTCGTTGAAGTCGAACAATGTTAATGTCGATTTCTCGTTAGAAACTTGATAGGGTACCAATAATACAAAAGACAGCAGCATTTCATGTTTGAACAAGTGTTTAAAATGTACTTCACTCACGGCTTCCATGTTGAATGATACATTTGTTCATCCATACATCATTAGAAAATTTATTATAATTACGAGAAAGTGAATGGCACTTTCAATAAACCAACTTTCTTTTAAGAAACTTCTATGTTGAATTCGTAAATTGAGTTGTATTGATACTTTTATTTGTTGACGTTTATATTTTAAAAATATCATTTTATAGAAAAACATCATTCAATTGTTTATATGAATTTTATTAAATTTTTATATTTTATTGTAAAAAAAAAACTGTATTCTCTTTATAAACGGTAGTTTATAAAATACAAAAATAAAATTTTATGTTCGAGAAAACAAAATAATAATGCAAAGATGATGATAGTATTAACTGCTTGTTTGATGTGTGTCTTGCAGGCTGATCAAGGTTGGAGTAAACCTCAAAATTTAAAGAGTTTAGAGATCATTCATTAAATATATTTTTATGTTAACATAGGTGATATATCGTTCATCAATAAGATCACCACGTTAATAGAGCTACTTTCCGATCACTCGTATTAAAAAAAAAAGTCATATGATATGTCGATATCTCTTTTATAAATAGACATACACGCGCATATATTTTGTGTATGAATCAAATGTTATATGCAATAATTGACAAAGTTCTTCCTTAAAAGATTTAACATTTTTCTATAAGTATGAACCAAAATATGAGTTTTATCGAGTATACATATGTTGAAAAAAATGTTTTTTTTTTCAAAAATTGGCGACGGTGGTTTTTTTTTTTCTCAAACATAAAATTTTATTTTTGTATTTTATCATTTTTGATTAATAATCGGTGGGGCCACATCCTTACCAGAACACTAGTTCCAATTGGTGAACAACATGATGCCATGTTACTCCTCCTCTTCTCATTATCCAAACCACCACCGTCACCAATTAACACCAGAATTATTCTCTTTATTCCCACAACACAATGGCCACAGCTCTTTCAATCTCTTTTTCCTCCTTAGACCCACAAAATCATAATCATAACCGCTTCAACATCATCACCACCTCAACCAAAACCACTCGCCGAAATTTCTCTTTCACACCCCCACTTCCCCTCAACAAACCCCCCTTCAAACTCTACTCCTCCTCCTCCTCTTCCTCCCAATCCCAAACCCTAACCGATTCCTTCCTCAAACCAGGTAAATTCCTCACAAACACCGAACTCACCACCCTCCACCACCTCTCCACTTACCTCTACACCCACACCCTCAAATCCGGCACCGTTTGGGTTCGAGTAATGCGTGACAGCGAAGTTGACGCTATTGTGTGCTTGCTTGCGGATTCTTTCGCTGAATCGATGATGTTTCCGAAAGGGTATATTAAGGTGTTGAGATTTCTTGTGAAACAGTATTTGATTGAACGGAGGAGTTTGATGCCGCATATGGCGACTTTGATTGCGTTTTATAGAGGCAGTGGTGTTAATGGTGATGGTGAAGAAGAGGAAATGCAGTTGGCTGGGACTGTTGAGATTTCTTTTAATGTTTATGGTGCTAATTCTACTCTTCCGTCGCCGGATCCGCCGAAAGATAAGCCTTATATTTGTAACATGGCTGTTGATAAATCTCTTAGAAGGTATACAACATTACACATGCTTTAAGGCTTGATTTGCATTTGTTGGATTAATTTGGCTTTTTTGATTAAGTATGAGTAATTTTACCAAAAGAATGTATAGTTGATTTGAAGAATCAATAGGGAAATTGGTGTTTGACTTGATATTGGGAGGACTAATTAAAATGGTCTATGAATTTTACGAATTTATAATTTATAATCACATCGTTAAAATTGTAGCGTGTTAGTCAAAATAGTTATTCGTTAACTTCTACTATTAGAGCCTATGACATTGCATGTTAAATGAACATGTGATCTTACATGTGGACTCCACATTACTAGAAATTTATGTTGCACGTTAAATTCATGCATTTGGTGTCATTTAAAGACATGTAGAGCGAAGACATGTGAATTTTGTAGTAAGGAAAGTAAGTCAAATAGAGGATAGGCAGAGGAAGACTTAGAAGAACTATAAGATAAACTATTGAGAAATATAGATTAATGAGTTAGATCGAAATAGGGTTTATGAAAGAACATTATGACGTAGTTTAATTCATGTAGCCGACCCCACTTAGTGGGATAAGGCTTGATTGCCATTGTTAAATTTATGCATTTCATGTCAACATTAGGGCTATTATCACTTCAGGATCCAAACACATTAACTAATTTTTAACTTATATATTTCATGTTCAATTTAATCCCCATGGTGTAGGATTTACGTGGAAGACCACATATTCATTTACTATGTCATTGACAATCTAACTGTAGAAGTTATGAGAGGGACCATTTTGACTAACTCGTTACGATTTCAGCGATGTATTTATCAAATTTGCAAAAAATTTGGACTATTTTAACGGATGCTCAAAATTTCGATGATCAATTTCCCTATTCACTCTAGTTTGAATGATGAAACATGTGAGTGATAAAAATGATTGAAATGTGTCAAGAGTTCCCTGAACTTATTTCTCTGATAAATTTAGAAGTGTCAAGAACCATGAGGACAAATTTGACCAATATAATACATATTCTGGGACTAATTTGTGTGGCTAAATGCATATTCAGGGGCTAAATGTGTTGTTTCCATTATTTAAAGATTAAGGTTGCGCCTACACGTGAATTGGTTTGTGAATTAGATACTTGAGCTTATCTATTGGAATAATAATAACCACTTGTGAGTGTGTTGAGAGCTTATGTAAATAGTTTATGGCATGTCTATAGGCCAATTTCAACTTGTTTTAAGCTCTCAAGGATGGTTTATATAAACAGCTTATGACTTATATGAAAAAAAAAATTAACCACGTTTCCTCTTTGATATTAAATATAGCTTATACATAAACATGGATTCAATAAGTGCTAAATTAAGTTGTTTATTCAAACCCTCCCGGAGCGTATATAGATGTGTAAGCTAGAACTATTAGAAGTGGGTGAAAAGGGCATTTAGAAACTTGTTTGATATTAATTTTTTACTCTTCTGCTAGGTTAAGTAGGATATTTTTTGGGTGAATTATAAAGACAGCCTTGTTAGTGTTAAATACTTTCTGCAATATTACCTTGCTTGAACTTGAACTTTTAGCACAGACAGAGTAGGGAAATAAATTTGACTTGCTGCAATCTTACAAAAAGATGAACATTGCGTCAATAGCAAAATGAGTAGTGAAACCTGCAGTATAAATAATTAAGCTACATTAGTCACCATCAATGAATTCCAAATTGTAATAATGTACTCTCTCTCTCTCTCTGTCCCAAATTATTAGTCATTTTGGTCATTTCACACAAATTAAGAAATGTAATTAATTTTGTATAGGGAAGAGAAATTTATTATTTTACAAAATTATCCTTCATTAACGGTATGAAAAAGATAAATAAAGAATTGAAAGAAGAAAATAATAAATAGTTTACGGTATAGTAGGAAAAGTAACATTAATGTTTCATTGATATTGTAAAACGACTTACTCCCTCCGTCCCAAATTATAAGTCGCTTCGGGAAAAAGATTTGTCCCAAATTATATGTCGTTTTACAATACCAATGAAACATTAATGTTATTTTTCCTTTTATACCATTAACTATTTATTACTCTTTTTTCTTTCAATTCTTTATCTTTTCAATACCATTAACGAAGGATAATTTTGTAAAGTTATTCATGATTTCTCTTTTCCAATACATAATTGATTACATTTCTTAATCTGTGTAAAATGGTCAAAACGACTTATAATTTGGGACGGAGGGAGTATAATTTGGGTCAATTTGTTTTCTCAAAGCGACTTATAATTTGGGATGGAGGGAGTACTATTTGACTAAATTAATATGTCAACTTTCTACCCAAAAAAATCAATATGTCAACTTCCTACCAAAAAAAATCAATATGTCAACTCAATGAGAGAATGACATAATCCTTGTTATAACTATTATAACATTGTTTTTAGTATGATTCTAAATTCACATAATGTTATGCTCTTGTTTTTTTTTTTTTTTTTTTACCTTTTCCTGTGGTCTACTTTCTTTGAGTCAATGCATGCTATGGAAAAGCCTATAATAGTAACTTTTAGCATCCAAGATTAAGATTGAGGTAACCAAAGATATATTCTCCTCCTGAAATTCTAATGGCTTGCATTTTCAAACGCTTGTTACGTCTTTTGATTAAGCAAACGAGTAAAATGCTGTGTGTCTGTTTTACACCTGAATGTAATTGGATTCTAACATTCTAAGAGTGTCTCCCTTCAGGAGGGGCATTGGATGGCATCTTCTAAAGGCAAGCGAGGAACTGATTTCTCGGATGAGTTCATCAGGAGAAGTTTACTTGCATTGCAGAATGATTGATGAAGCTCCATTTAACATGTATACAAAAGCTGATTACAAAATTGTAACGACAGATAGTATTTTAGTCCTGCTGTTGTTGCAGAGACGCAAACACTTGATGTGCAAGAAACTTCCTCTCTTAAGTATGCCTTCAGAAACAAACGTGCCATGTTCTAATGACTATGAGTAAAAGACAACATTTATGTGTTCAAGGTTGCTTAATATTTTGATGATGTAATTCTTCCATTATCTCTTACCGTTGATAAAAGCTCAAATTTTTGTCTAGCTTCCCCACTACCTTATACGTAAAATGTTTCTGTGGTTTTATGTTTTGTTTCAGCAATGGTAGCAAATATGATCAAGGTCGTTTTAAGTTTACTGGAGAATGGAGATTGGTTTCAGGAATTCTTATATATTTCTCTTATCTGTAGGAAAGAGACCTGTTGTGTTACAGGTAAATGACTAAAGAATGATTTCTAATTTCATTGTTTACTTTATTCCTGATAGCTAAATGATGAAAAGATTGTAAAGATTGTACTTCATTATAAATTACCAGGTTATGACATCATTCTTTCTTGAAGAACTTACAAATATTAAAGATGCATGGAAAATACACATAAAATTTGCTCTGGATTTCTTCAATTCAATCAAAACAATAATTTCTGTATGTGCATCAAGGATTTATATATCAACCTTTAATTTGAAAGTGGCAGGCACATTGGATCTATTGAACCATACCAATCCTGGCTGAAAGAAAATAATAATGCTAGGGGGCTATGTGACATTTTTGTCAGCTGTCAGTCTCTTTCTCTTAGGTACCTTTCACGTGGCCGAAGGTGTGGTAGAAGTAGACCAAGGGTGATGATAAGGTTGAAGAATAGAAAAGGAAATGCTCTTTTAGATTTGTCCATAATGGACTTAGTTCCTCATCTTGTAAGATCATCAAATTACTTATGTTTTGTATACAATTGTGCAAAATACTTGTGCTGATGTTAATTGGTTTGGTGTATATATATGGAAAACTTCCAAATAGAGTTCACTCTTTTTTTATTTTCAACGTGATGTCGAAACATATTGTACAAGAGCACCATTGACCGATGGAAAGCTCCAAATAGATTTGTCCATAATTCTAATGTCTAAACTTTTGATTTCACTTGATCAGTCTCAAGCAATGCATAACCATTCCCAAGCCTCCTTTTGAATTTGTATAGATAATCATTTGGATGTCTTTTACACAATCCACCATTGAATGCTGCTCATTACTTTCAGTTCGTGCTTTGTACACATCTCGATGCCAGATTGGCAAACATGAATATAGATTGAATGGAGTAAGAATTTCGAGTCATCTCTAGATCTATCACCTTACAAAGCTTCTCGCGGTCATTCAGTATGTGCCTCCCATTCTTATAAATGTAATACATATTAAACTCGTGCTGCTGTATGCCTAAAATTATGGAACTTGTAAAATTCTGATATATGTCTAAATGTTGAGTGTCTGTTTCACACCTGAATGTTGTTTGATTCTAATTTTCTAAGAGTGTGTTTCCCTTCAGGAGGGGAATTGGATGGCATCTTCTAAAAGCAAGTGAAGAACTGATTTCTCAGATGAGTCCATCAGGAGAAGTTCAGTTGAATTGCAGAATGATTGATGAAGCTCAATTTAACATGTATATATCCAAAAGCTGATTACAAAATTGTAACAACAGATAGTATTTTAGCCCTGCTGATGTTGCAGAGACGCAAGCACTTGATGTGCAAGAAACTGTCACAAGTATGCCTTCAGAAACAGATTTGTCATGTTCTGATGACTATGTCTACGAGTAAAAGACAAGTAGTTACTTGAAGTAGTTGATACATGTTCCTCATGCAAGCCTACGTTCTCACCATGTTATTTGTACGTGTCATCGCATAACCACCTTTTTCCTTTCTTCTATAAAAACAAAAACACAATCAACCCACCACCTCATCATCACACACAGACACAGTACTCATTCAATTTCTCACTACTTTCTCTTATTTCAATTCACAAGTCTTCAACTTTCTCTTCTCAACATTTAATTCAATCTTAAAAATGAAAAAATTGAGCCTCTCATCAACAATGTCAGAACTTACACCACCACGCTGTTACGATACCAGTGTTACCCCTCAACATCGTTATGAAGTTGGTGGAGTTACTACTCATTACTCAGAGAAAAGAAGTCCATCAACTTCTCAAGTGCTTGCCGTAATTACCGGCCTTCCTGTAGGCGGTGTACTGCTTGCACTTGCTGGACTCTCCCTTCTTGGAACACTCACTGGACTGGGGGTAACAAGCCCACTTTTCATCCTCTTCAGCCCTGTTCTTGTTCCAGCCACCATTGTCATTGGCTTTGCTGTCGCTGTCTTTTTGGCGTCGGCAGCTTTTGGGCTGATGGCACTGTCCTTGTTCTCATGGGTCATGAATTACATACCCCAGGATCAAGGGCCTCTACAGGAGCAACTCGAGTTGGAAAAACAGCTTATGGTGGAGTGGTGGTCGGAGTGGTGTAACATGAAAGTTTTCTTCAGTTCTATTACCATGGCAGCAATTCTTTCACTCTCCTCCTTAGGCCCTCAAAATCATTGGTTCAACATCACCAAAACCACTCGTCGAGTCCTCACAAACTCCGAACTAACCAACCTGCAACACCTCGAATCCTTCCTCTACTTCCAAAACACCAAATCCGGTTCAATTTTGGTTCGAGTAATGAGAGACAACGAAATTGACCCAATAGTCTGTTTACTCGCAGATGCGTTCGCTGAATTGATGTTGTTCCCGAAATGTTATATCAACATGTTGAGATTCCTTATGAAACAATATTTGATTAAACGAAGGATTGGGTTTTATAGAGGAGTTGCTGATGGTGAAGAAATGCAGTTGGCTGGCACTGTTGAGATTTGTTTTGATAAAAATGGTGTTAATTCTTCTCGTGCTTCACCCACTCCTCCCAAGGATTCGCCTTACGCTTATAGCTTGGCCGTGGATAAATCTCTTAGAAGGTAAGCATTATTTATTGCGTCCAAGTTGCTGAAATTTGCATTTCTTTGGTAAAATTAGCTCAAGTGTCATGAACCATAAAGAACTAATTTGACCAAGGGAATACATATTCTTGGTCTAATTTGATTGGCTATATGCATATCCAGGGGCTGAATGTGTAGTTTCGATTATTCAAAGATTAAGGCTGTATTTAGATTGGTTTATGAATAACTTATTTGAGCTTACCTACAAACTGAAACATTTTTGGGTGTGTTTGTTAGAGCTTATGAAAATAGTTTAAAACATGTCCATAAGCTGATTTCAGCTTATTCCAACAAACTCCCAAGGATAGTTTTTGAACACAATTTGCAAATTATATGAAAACAGCTTAACCACATTTTCTTGTTGCTATTATAAGTAGCTTAGACATAAGCGCTAAATTAAGTTGTTTATTCAAACATACCCCAAGTGTATCTATATGTGAAAGCTAGAACTACTAGATGCGGGTTAAATCGATATTCAGAAACTAGTTTGATTATTAATTGTTAACTCTTCTGCTAGATTATGTAGGATATTTCTTGGGTGAATTTTGGAGACAGCTTGTCAGTATTATATACTTACAACAATTTTAACTTTTCTGATCTTACAGCTAGATAAATATTTTCATCAGTAGCAATTTTAGTTGGGAAAACCTGCAATTTAAATAATTAAGCTACCAAGTTTAAGATTCAAGTAACCGAAAATATATTCTCGTCGCAAAATTCCCATAGCTCACATTTTCAAACACATGGTATGTCTTCTCATTAAGCAAAAGAAAAAAAATCGATTGTCTGTTTTAACTTTCTAAAAACGTGTTTCTGATATTTAATTCCCTCCAGGAGGGGCATTGGACGGCATCTTTTAAAGGCAAGTGAGGAACTGATTTCTCGGATGAGTTCATCAAGAGAAGTTTACTTGCATTGCAGAATGGTTGATGAAGCTCCACTTAACATGTATACAAAAGCTGATTACAAAGTTGTTACACAGCAGTATTTTAGTCCTGCTGATGTTGCAGAGACGAAAACATTTGATGTGCAAGAAACTTCCTCTCCTAACTATGCCTTCAAAAACAGATGTGCCATGTTCCGATGACTATGAGTAGAAGAAAACATGTATGTGTTCAAAGTTGCTTAATATTTTGATGAAGTAATTTTTCCATTATCTCTTATTTTTGTTTTTTGTATATCTTCTACATGATCTTACACTCAAAATGTTTCCCATGATAAAGTTTATTATTTATATTTGTGGTTTTTTGTTTTGTTTCAGCAATGGTAACAAATATGATCAAGGTTTGTTTGATGACTGGAGAGTGGAGATTGGTTTCAGGAATTCTTATGTATTTCTCTTATACGTAGGGAAGAGACTTTTTGTGTTACAGGTAAATTACAAAAGAATGATTTTTAAATTCTTTATTTACTGTACGGCTGATAGCTAAACGATGAAAAGATTGTAAAGCCGGTACTATGTCATAAGTTACCAGGTTATGTACATCGTTCTTTCTTGGAGTACCTATAAATATTAAGATGTATGCACATAAAATTTGCTCTGGATTTCTTCAATTCAATCAAAACAATGATTTCTATATACATCAAGGATTTATATATCAATCTTTAAATTTGAACGTGGCACATTGGATCTTTTGAACCGTACCAGTCATGGCTGAAAGAAAATAATAATGCTATAGGAGATTATGGCACATTTTTGTCAGTTGGCACGGTCTCTTTCTCTTAGGTTCTCCTTTCATGTAGCTGAAGGTGTGGGTAGACGTAGACCAAGCGTGATGATAAGGTTGAAAAATAGAAAAGGAAATGCTCTTTTAGATTTGTTCACAATGGACTCAGTTCCTCATCTTGTAAGATCATCAAATTAGTTATGTTTTGTATACAATTGTGCAAAATACTTGTGCTCATGTTAATTCGTCTGGTGTATATATATGGAAAACATTTTAATAGAGTTCACTCTTTTTATTTTCAACAAGAAACCACCATAATTCTGGTGTCAAAACTTGTGATTTCACTATATCAGTCTCAAGCTATGCATAACCATTCCCAAGCCTTTTGAATTTGTATAGATAATCATTTGGATCTCTTTTACACAATCTGCCATTGAAGGCCGCTCGTTACTGTCAGTTCGTACACATCTTGATGCCAGATTAGCAAACATGACTATAGACTGAATGGTGTAAGAACTTCGAGCCATTTCTGGATCAATCACCTTACAAAGCTTCTTGCGGTCATTAAGTATGTGCCTCACCTGCATATAAATGCAAAACATATTAAAGTCTTGCCTCGGTTTATGTCCAAAATTATTGAACTTATTAGTTTAGGATTTGTTCTTCTCTTCCTTACAAATACCCTTTTTCACCTGATATACTCGTTTGCATGACTATCTTCATAAACATGAATTTACTATGAATGATACACCAGAAAATTACCAATTACTAGTAATGTCCAATTATTTTTCAACGAAATGAAAAAAATCATAATTGCAAATTTCATGGTCATAGACTATTTATTTCTTTGAAACCCCTGTGGATGTGTTTTGTTAATTTTTGTGCGCGCGTATTTCTTACCTGTAGTACAAGGTTCTGATCATTAGGACCCTGGTTTAGATCTACAGCTCGACGTCCGGTCAAAAGCTCCAAAAGAACTACACCAAACGCATAAACATCACTTTGGAGAGTGAGTTTCCCTGTCTGTTGTCAAATGAAATAAATTAGTGTGAAAATACTCATGTAGAAGTCAACAATACTAGATATAAGAAGATAGGAGGTTAAAGTTTTGGTAGCGAAATTTGGTGGAAAGTATTGTAAAATAAAAGGAAACTGAAAGACTGTACTTAGAATTGGTTAAAATTTCAGCTTCAGGTTTTTAATGCAGACCATATTTTCAAAGTTAAGCCTACTTTTACCGGATGAGTTTTTGTTAGGTTTGCTAGCTTATTTTACTCACAATCTATTTTATGGTGGCCTAGCCAAATCACAATAGGTACCAGTTGGTGTTGCATTGCTGTTGTTCAACAAATGATTTATCTCACTAAAATCAGTATGCATGACATGAAAATATAAGTTAGGTATATTGTGCTTGTAATGTAATCCTCATTTGCGGTAGTAGTGGATCTCTAATGTTACAAAATATGAAGCTGCCATATGACTGAATAACATGAAAAATGTAGAAGAAACTTTATCTGATTCATTGAAACTTGGAAGTTGACGCAAGTGACGTTTTTTTTATGCTGGAGGAGGGAGGGTGTAGACATATATCATAGATGCATACCGATGTATACTCGGGATCAAAGTAGCCAAATGTGCCGAGCACTCTGGCAGTCACGTGTGTCTCCTGTCCTTCTGGCATTAACTTGGCAAGCCCGAAATCAGATATCTACAAGAAAACTTGATTATAGTTCTTATATCTTATTATTGGAAGGAAATATTACAGAGAGTCATTACTAGGACCATATTTATACCTTCGCTTGAAAGTTTTCATCTATGAGAATGTTGGTTGATTTGAAATCTCTATGAACAATAGGAATTCCAACATCAGAACTTGAATGGAGATAAGCAAGTCCCTTTGCAGCTCCCAGTGCCACCTGTAGTCTTCGAGGCCAATCCATGTTTCTTTCTCCAATTCCTAAAATTAGTTTTAGATTAATAGAAGCTTATTGTAAGAAATTTTGATAGTGGTGTGGATTTTTTTGAGTTAATGATAGTAACAAACCATTCAAATGATCTTGCAGGTTCCCATTAAGCATATATTCATATACTAAGAATCTATGCTTTCCATCAGCACAGTATCCTATCAAAGAAACAAGATTTGGGTGGCACAATCTGCTCAAAATGTCAACTTCGACTCTAAATTCGCGTTCCCCTTCTGCTTCTTTTATTGCCGGGAGCTCCATTTTCTTGATCGCGACAACCTTCAGAAGGAGACATATTGTATCAGCTATCTATTTATTTTCATCAAGATCGCAAATTTTGAACTATTTTGTAAATCTTGAAAATCAAAACGAACTCTTGTGGGCTATATAGACTTACGTCAAGAGCACATTACCTCTCCTGATCGCAAAGTGCCTAGGTAGACTTTGCCAAATCCTCCTTTTCCAAGCAGATTTTCCTCACTGAATGAACATGTTGCCTCTTCCATCTCCCTGAGCGTGTAAACAGATGATCCATGCAACTTCTTTGTAGGACGCGGCGTTTTATCATCAAGTTGCCAAAGTTGTGCAGGTTTGTAAATCCCTGGATAATGTGTAAATGTTACAAATTGGTTGTGCAATGAAATAGCACTAAAAACATGCTTAAAAGTTAAAACACAAGAAGAAAAGAAGAAAAAAAAAATAAATACATGGATCTGTATGATCTTGAGACTTGCTTCTTCGGCGCTTGTTCCAGGCTGAGACCAACCCGAATGGCATGATCGGCTGCTCTATCTAACGTGTTCTCGGTTTATCTATTGAAATGTTAGATTCTAACTTCTAACATATTGCACACTCAGTTACAGCCCTAGGAGATGTTGCCTATAAAACTTCCAAGAAAACACTTTTTGTACTATGGGTGTGAAGTAAATAACTTTAGAATAATTTGCATGTCCTTGATATAGTTTTTATTCCATACAAAAGTAATTTTGATAGCATTGGGAATCCTCTATATGGAATACGTATGGAGCAAGTGAAGTTAGATTAGAAGAATACTTAACAAAACATCTTCCAACAACACATGGAGAGAGACATAGATATGTACTTTAAGCTTAAGAGAGAGCTTAGAAAAGTAGGTATTTTCTTATTTTCCTATGGTTGATAAGTGGTTGGGGGGGTGTATATAGTTTGACAATGAAATGGGAACTGCTGCCTCATTCTCCATATTAATCATCATACATACGTTTTACCGTTTACAGAATGAAAATGGATGGTGGTTAGGATGGCATTTTCATTTGTTCTATGCATTATAAATTTGTTGTGTTACCTTACCTTATTTCTAAATCTTTCTCTTGTATGGTGCAACCATCATTGTTAATATTAAAGTCTCTCTTCATCAACTTTTGAGGAATATTTTCTTTAGAACTCATAATGGCCCTTGGCCGTAAGTTAATTGGATCCTAGTACTATAAGTCGATTAGACATGTATTCTAATCGGTTAAGGTCACCTATTAATATTGATTTGGCTCCTCTTCTAAATGATTAATTAGTAAAATGAGATAATTAAGGCGTATAATCTTAATTATTGGGTTGCCTATTAGAGGAGTCGGATCTTGTACATATGTTGGGGAAAAAATGTAGGGAAAAAAAATATTAAGGTTATTATGTTACAAAAACAAATGAAGGTTTGATTGCACTTAAAGTTCCTCTAATACAGTCAATGTGTTATTTTAATTCCTCAATGATTCTTTGTATGTTTAGTTAATTTTTTTAACATTATTACTTGAGTACTTGTTTTCTTCTTAAAAAATTTAAATTTGGTTTTCTATTAAAATTTCTTACAAATGGAATACACTAATTGGTTTTAAACTTTATTATGCTAAAAACTCATCAACAAAAAGATAATCAAATTCCATTCAATAAAAAATCTAGAACTTTTTCCTCTTCCAACTTTAGTATCTTATGTGATTTTCTACAATGGCTCATCAATATTATGAAGTATTATTGGAGAGAAAAATAGAGCAACAGTCAATTCGTACATCAAGCACATGAGATATGGCGAAAGGATTAGAGAAAAAATAGGATGGATGTTCCCAATCCTTGGAGCCTCATTGGGGATGGATGGAGGGGAGAAACATAATTCTATTTGGATTGATGGATCAAAATGAAGCGGAATGAAATGAAGTAGAATTAAAGGGAATGAAATGAATGTTTGGGTAACTTATGATAGACCGAAACAAATTACTCATTACATTGTTTGGAAAATCGAGAAAATGGAATGAGTTATAATTTTTTTCCTTCTTAAAATAATTTATTATGTAAGGGAAACATATTCTTAAACTATATTACCCCTTTTTAATTTTTTTTTTATCTTTTTTATCAATTTTTTTTGTAGAGAAAATTAAATTATTGCATTTTTTTGACAAAAATAAACGATATTCATTCGTTCAAATTGATATATTACATTAATATAATACAAATTCAAAGTCGTTAAAAACAAAGAGAATGAAGCAATGAACAAACTCATATCATCCATGTTAATAACATAAAACAACAGAGTACCCATGCCTACAAATATGATTATATTCAAGATAATTTTTCAACCTAAATCAAGTAAACACTGCACTAGAACGGGAAATTAAAAGCACACCGCACAAAGGCGGGAAATCAAAACAAATAGATTCGTGCAAAAAGATGACGAAATAACAAAAACAAACTAAAGAAGCCTGTAAATATGTGAAAGCCACTTATCTCACTAAAAAAAAGAAGAGAAAACAATTTGGAGTGATGATTTTGGGTCAAAATGGACTCTAAATCACCTATCTTCGGTGGACAAGAAAAAAGGAGGTGATGATTAGGGTTTGGTAAAGAGAAAATCTATATTAAAATGTTACATATTCTTAAACTATATTCGAATAATTATATCAGAATGAAAAAGAAAAAAGTTTACGATTAATATATATGATAAAATGTGAAGCAAACACTATCAGAATTATTCTCTTGTTTGGAAATACTACATATTCTATGAAAAAAGGTGACACAAACTAACCACCATCAGAATTAATAATGCTGCGTTTGTTAGATGTTGAAGCCAACACTATCGATTGAGATATTGACCAAAAAATAGAATGAACAAAGTGGACACTGAACAGAGGGAAGAGGGAAGTTGAGGCCTAAAACACAAGGAAACAAAGGTAAACGATAAGGACATATTTGTAATTTATTAATAAACTGATTGATTAATTTGAGATTCATCCCATTCCTTCCAAATTGGAGGGTAAGCAAAATGGAGATAAGTAATGCAATATGATAAAATGCATACCATTGAGTTTCATTTGATTCTATTCTATACTTTTAATGATTATTCAAACAATGGAACATTAACTTATTGCATTTCATCTCATTATATCAATCTAAACATAGCATATGTCTCAAAATGTGCAAAAATTCCTTTTACAAGTGAGAAATCCCGCACTTAAATGATTCAGAAGCGAGTTGCATGATGCGGCATCCAACATGTCCAACACAAAGAGCAACAACCAATTCACACGTCAAGCGCATGGAAAAAATATTGTGCATTATCAAACATTTGTGGTGAGCATTGTATATTTCACTGCTTTGGAGTTTAAGTTGCGTTGATGAGTCTTCATGAAAGTTATAAGACTAGATGAATTGTTCAAGATAAATATCGACCTTTTGATTGAACAATTATTGATCATACTGTAATTACCTATCGATCGGATTTTGAATTACTTGGACCCTTTATCTTGAGAACTAGAGTGTTAGAATTTTTTAAATATAACATTTATTTTAAGATATTTTATAAACTAAAACGAAATTCTTTTTAGTAAAAGAGAAAACAATTTTCCTATTTCTAGTACCTGGTTCTCACTTTTCATACAAACACTATACACTATGGATGCAAAAATACGTTTTTTATCTTCATATTATTTTCTCAAGTTGTTTTCATTGGAAAAAATCTATTGTCATAGCTTATGAAGTTTAAACCTCCCCATTGAAAGTTAGTGATTTTATAAACATTAGAAATATATTTAACTCATTAATCAAATGACAATTGATTACTCTTGTGTTTTGTGTGTTGCACCTTCTCAATTATTGCACCTTCTCAATTATTATCACGTTCGAAATAAGCTGATTGTGATTTATCGACACCGACAAATCTGTCCTAACGATTTAACTCAGCTTCGTCCTTCATGTCAGTTCTATCTTGAGTGGTTAGAATCATTTAAAATACAGAGTAAACATTTACAATTATTTTAGTAAACATGAAAGTTATAAATTATTTTAGACATTTACAATTATTTTAGTAAACATGAAAGTTATAAATTATTTTAGACGTTTACAATTATTTTCGTAAACATGAAATTGTTATTTATAAATGCCAATCAAGTTTGATAGTAAGGACTCATGCTTTATAAAGTATGTCTTCAATTTATGTTGTCAATGGGAGACATTTGTTTTGATGTCAATTGTTGGGAAATCAACAAAAGAAAACCTCAAAGTGGAAGCACGACCACAATAGAAGCAAACAAAAAAAATATTCACTCACACAGGTTTCACACTTCATACCTACATCCACAGTCTCAACAAAAAACTTTATTACTCAACCTACAATTTTTACAAGGAAAAAATTATAAACCCTCTCAACTCTTGCACAATTACAAACCTCTCAATTACAATTTTTGCACGAGTACACACACGTACACCCACACCCACACCCACCCACACACACACACACACACACATGCTGTAGCGTCATGATTTACCGAGGTCAAAAGTTGATAAGCATTGGTAACAAAGTAACTTTTGGATGAATGTAACTCTCAAACCCATCTATCTTCCAAACCATTAATCATATCATTGTACTCCCTCACTTGATCTTCCTCACACGCCTCTCCGTCCACACCCCAACCTAAGGAATACATATCCGAAACACTTGCAAATTTATTTTCCGATAACTTATACAACCTTCTAAATCTAGTGATTAAGGTACATCCTTCCACCAGAGGATCCAGCCAAAAAGCGTAGAGAACTCGTCACCCACTTCACGCAATATGTTATCGTCTAACCAACGCCCTACACCTAAACCAATACCCTCCTGAATCATATTGAAATTCTTCCACCAAACAGAACCTACACCCCCATGACAACATAAATAACCCCCTCCTCACTATACTGGTCCACTAACACCCTATACCATAAGCTCTCCCTTTCCTCCAACGTTCTCAAACACCACTTACTAAGTAAAGCCAAATTAAACTCCATTGTTCTGCAAACCCCCAAATCACCATTTTTCTTATTCAAACAGATTGTGTACCATTTTATCCATGAAAATTTCCTAAAATCCTCACTTCCCCCAAATAAAATAAATTAAAAATAGATTCAACAGAGGAAATGATACATGCGGGAGCCTTGAAGTAGGAAATAAATAAGATCGGTAGATTGGACATAACATATTCCAGAAGAACCAGACGACCCCTCAATGAAAGGTTTCGACTCTTCCAATCAACCAATCTTCTTTTATACTGTCAATAAAGGCAATCTAAGTTTCACACTTAAAAATAAAAATTCAATATTGACAACTATAAGAGTTTTGTTGGATTGTGCCAAACATTTTCGAAGTGATCTTATTTAATTCCATAGTCCTAATTCTTGTGCGGTTGCTTTTTTTCTGTGCCAAGGCTAGACTAGAAATGAGTTAGCTGGGTTGAATTTTGTTTAGCTCAATTTGATAAACAAATAGTTCAATTCGTAACTTTGAATCAATCATTATTAATTGTTTCTTTTTCCACTTTAAACCCAACTTGATTCAAATTTACGAATAATTCAGGTTAGTCCAAGGAAATTGCTCTTCTCCCTTTTGCTTTTGTTCATTCACATGCCTACCTGATTTAACGCATGTTAAAAAATGTGAATTAACGCACCAACGTGACATCATAATGATACAACATCCTTAAGAAGAATGTCATGTAAGGCTTCCTTAATGATGTTTATGTACTATAATTGTTCGATTTGAACGCAGATGAAATAAAAAACTATAAATTTTCGTATGTGGTTTTCTATTGTTTTACATGCATATATCATTTTCTATTGTTTAACAAATGACATGTCAAGCAAATGGAAAGAGGTTAGTTTGTGTCTTGGAGAAGTGTGGGAGATGTTGTCGCTATTATGGTATTTTGATATTTTTGGGGTATTTTATGTTTGGTTTGGTGGTGCACGCACTCCTTATTAGGCCTTAGGAAGTTAGGAGAAGAAGATAGTGTAATAAAGTACGTTAAAAAACCATAAGCTGAAAATTTATTCTAATTAAGAGACAATAAAAAAATAAGTGGACACCTATTCTATTGAGAGTTTATTTCCTGTTTAAAAGGACAACAATGAGTAGTATGAGCACTGCTTCATGAGTCATAACTTCACCTGAAAAGTTAGATGGGGCTACTAATTAAAGTGGTAGCTGAACTAGTACCTACTAAATTTATGGCATTTGTCAAAAATCACAAGTTTTGTTTCTATATAATATGCATAATGCATGTGATCATTGTCTCATATTCTCAAAGCATATCTATCTACATCTCCAATTTAATTTCTTTCTAGCTTATTGAATCATGGCTGTAGCTCTTCGTGGAAAGCTAGAGGTAGACATTGAACTCAAGTCTAATGCAGACAAGTACTGGCAAACCATAAGGGATTCTACAACTATTTTCCCTAAGGCCTTCCCACATGACTACAAAAGCATTGAGGTCCTTGAGGGTGATGGTAAAGCTCCTGGCTCTATCCGCCACTTCACTTATGCTGAAGGTAAAATTTAGAGACTTTCTTCTTTGGTAGAGAATGAAGGGCATTTTGGGTATAAATGAAAGTTTCATTTATTTTCTGCTTTGTTTTTTACTCTTATATACATACATAATACTCACTTTGTACCACAATATTCGTTGCATTTGACAATTTCACACAAGTTAAGAAAAAAAATGATGAAATTCAATAAATAAGGGTATATCAATGGAAAATAATAATAAATTTTGCATTGATATTCTAAAGTGAAAATTAATTTGAGACATAGAAAAAAATGTTAAATCGATGATTAAAGAGGTAGAGACACTAGGTCATACATTAGATTAGAAAGCTAGACAGTTGCCACTGCACTAGTGCCTAGCGTTCCAAGAGATTCATGTATCGCTTTAGTTTATGTGAGCACTGATAAAAGAGTGAGAGATTGAAAAACTTCATACATTCTTATCTGATTTGGTGGCCTATAATATATTGTAGGATCAAAACTCGCGAAGTCTTCGACGGAGAAGATTGATGCTGCTGATGATGAAAAGAGGACAGCAACCTATTGTATAATTGAAGGGGATCTTCTCCAATACTACAAATCATTCAAGGGACATCTTGCTGTAACACCAGTTGGAGAAGGATGTGAGATGAAATGGTGTGCTGAGTATATTAAAGTTAGTAATGATATTCCTGATCCAACTATTGTCAAAGATTTTGCAGTCAAGAACTTCATTGAGGTGGATGACTATGTTCAATCACTTGCTGCATAGAAGTTTAATATGCATTTGATCATGAGTTGAAGGACAAGCTAGTATTTTATTTAATAAATGTATTGTTACATAATGTGGTTGAGCTTTGTCCCTTTTTATTTAATGTGATCTATGTAGTAATGAGCTTTGTCCCTTTGTTATTGTTGGCTTAATGAATTATTGTACTATGTCCTCTTTAATTGTTAGTATGATTTAAATTTAATGAGAATGGAAGTATTATGTTATCATCATTTCCTCTTCTTTTTTTGCATACATATTCATACATACATGTATCTAAAACATTGCTTTAGGGTTTAGACACTGGTTTTTAAGTTAACTACCTCAGACATGGGATTTCTATCAAAATTTGATTTGGATCTCTACACTGTATCAAAATTTAATGACTCTGCAGCAGCTGCATTATGTTGTTAGGTAAACAATTACTATTTGTCAGAACTCAAGAGTGTCACCCATGCATATTGTAAGCACTGAAATGGATCAAAATAAGGCTTTTAAATTGACTAGTTCATTGGTTGGTTTGATTTCGGTTATATTCCTGGTTGAACCGATTTTTTGTTTATTCATTGTTACTTTTTTATTTATTTATTTATTATCTGGTTCAACCACGATTAAACCATGATCTGGAGGTCTTGCCAAATAAATCTCCAGTCCGATTTGTTAAAAACTCGCGTCAAAGGGTTAACTGTTGTTAGTTTTAGTTTGTTACTGATTACTTGAGTTTGTTAGCTAGTTGTTGTTGAGTAGGCAAATTTTGTTAGAATGCCAACTGACCATTACTATTATAAATAGCTGCATTGTACTTGTGATCACTTATTGAGTTGAAGTGAACAAACTTCTTCACCAAGTTTCTCTCAAAGTCTCTTAGAATCCCCTTTCTATTTCTTCCCCATGAGCAATTTCTACATGGTATCATTCACTCCGGTTGCGATCTTGTGTTTGATTCTTGATGGAATCTTTTCCCCTTGTTGTTCTTTGATCCTCAAGGGATTTTCATTTTGGTATACTTCCTCACTTAATCACGATATTCCTATAATTGCTGCTCCAGTTGATCATTCATAGAATCCCTTTTACATTCATACCAGGGAAAAGCCAACAAATCCCTTGGTGAATCCACTGGTCAATGGAAAAAACTATATCACTTAGGCACGATCGATGAAGCATGTTGTTATCATAAAGCACAAGTTTTGATTTCTTGATGGAAGCTCTTGTGATAGCTTCAACCCTACCAATGAGGGTAAGGGAACATTGCAATTATTGAAGCATAACACAAACACATTAGAAGCTGACTTGTTACTTGTGACACAAGAAATCACAGCTTAAGCTTGTTTTTAGTTAGCAAAACAGTTGTAACTGCCGCCCTAATTACTAAGAAAGTTGGTTATGATACAGTGAGAAGAAGTACACAATAGCTTATTAACTCATTGTAAAAGCTATATATACTTGTAAACAACTTATAGCATAACCAATCCGAAAAATATGATTCAACGCTTCAACTATTTTCTTGCATTTTCTCTTCTTTTCTATCAACTTTTGATTCTCTCAACAGCAATCCTGAATTCGGTTACGCCTTCAATTGCACAAACTATTGTGCACATTAATATAACTTCAAATGCATGGAACACCTTAAAGGAAAGTTTCTCTCTCGCCAAACGTGCAAGTGTCTCTGATCTTCAATCCGAATTGTTGATAAGTGTGTTAGTGATTGTTTCACTAATATCAGCACAATTTGGAAAGAATTCGAAATGTATAGGTCAATTCCAAATTGTACATATCATGCTCCTAGTGCTTTTGAAGCTATGCGCAATTTTTATAAATTTCATGAAGAGTATTTGCTTCTTTCTTTATAGGTTTGAATAATGATTACGGAGCCATTCCTTGCCCTAATTAATAGCCTATTCTCCTTAGTTAAATGTAGTAAAATAAATACTTGGATATTAAATAGTGGTGCTACATATATTACATTTGCTCATTTATGCATTTGTTCAATTACTGCAAAAATATTAGACGCTCCTGCATAAATTACTCAGGCTCCCAACTAGTGGTGCATCAAGAAAAATGTTAGGAGTCCCATATTGAGTAGATAAAAGTGTTTGACATGGTACTTAAGCTAAGATACTCTCCTAATTAATGGACAATTTTTTTGGGTTGGACTCTCCTCATGGGCTTAAATCCTAACAATTAGCGCTTTAATTGACAGTTGGATGGAAAGGGTTACCTATAAGCTGGATTAAGGTGCTCCACCAAATTATGATAGGTGAGTGAAACCGCCAAAAAACAAAGGGCTACCATCGGGTCAGTGTCGATAGAGTGAAAGTCACCGTAAACGTGACAATGTAAAGTTAACTGTACACTGATAACCTACTAGTTAAATTCTAAAGTAAAATCATAGAGATCATAGAGTTTATGTAATCCCATTTCACCTTTAGCTTTGTTGATGCATAACTTATCGCAACAGAGCCACCTTATGCCAGAAGCATGCAACTCTTAATACCCCACAACAAAGGATTTCCTTCCGTTGGGGGCAATTCAAAGATATTCATTTAAATCGTGTGAATTTTAGATACGTGTAGTATAAATTAGTAATACTCATAAAAAATAATTTTGTTAATTGTTGAAATTGAACTGGTAATATATGCGAAGTTCGAAAATGATCATGTAAAATAAAAAAGGTTCTAATTCTATAATTTGATATTCTTCCTATTTTCGACATTTTATTTTTCCCTGCAGAAATAAAGTATAGAAAAGTAATCTACAAGTTGAATTTTTCATGATTTTTTGCAGGCATGTTAGTGCGTTAAAATATAACTTACCAGTTGAAATAAAATTTTCCAACTAAGGACGAATTGATTTTGAATTTTTAAAACACCAATAATTCAAAAAACAAAACAACGAAAGTCTCGATATATAAATAAAATTTTGACTTAGTATTTTGCAGTCACCTCTATAATTTTCAATGGTATCATTATCATCATAATATTTTTCAGATAATTATTTTTTCATGAAACAGAGTTACTTCATACAAAATTTATGAACAAAATTGAAACCATTTCCTATTTAAATTTTTGTATGTAGTAGTAATATATGGTTTGATAATAAATGTATTGTTACAATGGAATCATTTCCTATTTAATGTGATGTATGTAGTAATGAGCTTGTCCTTTGTTGTTGGCTTAATGAATTATTGTACCATGCCTATTTTAATTGTTCTGATATAAGAGTCTGTTTGGTTCAGGGATTTTCGAAGGGAGAGAAGGGAGTATTTTAAACTTTGTGTTTGGTTCAATTTTTTAAAGAAGAGGGGAAGGGATGTGAGCAAAATCTCTCGTAAACTCATTTGATAGCTTCAATCCTACCTATTATGAGGCTTGGGAAAGCTGCAATAGCCTCGTGCATGCATAGATCTTGATTTCGGAAGGGCTTTAGATTGCTTATAGTATTGTGCAGATTGATCTATCTTCAAAGAGTGCCTATACATAGACACACATAGGTGGCATACATCTCTTAAACCCTCACATAAATGCAATATGTGGCAATGTGGGTCCAAAATAACTACACATCATTTGTTACACATTACAAAAATACCCTCTCACATAAGGTGTGTACAAGAGTGGTATAAAAAAAAGGGTGTCTTTCTATATTTTTCTATCTTCAAAAGCTTGGAATACCTTAAAGGAACATTTCTCTCACGCCAATTGTGTTTCTGTCTCGTGTCTTAGGTGTCAATTGTTCAACTTTCGCCAAAATGATAAGTTTGTCAAGAGTACTTCACTAATATCAATGCAACTTGGGAATAATTGGAAATGTATAGACCAATTCCAAATTGTTCGTATACACATATTCCATGTCTTGAAGATTACGTGCTCCGCGTCTTGATAATATACAATGATGATTACTCAAAGGTGAGATCTCAAAATTTATTAATGGAGCCTTTCCTTGACCTAAATCACATTTTCTCATTAGTTGTGCAAAGTGAAAGCAACAATGGCTTAGATGGTTCTGAAGCATCACTTGAGTTCGTTAACAATGTAGGTTATGGCAAGATTTCACTAGGATTAGATAGAGGTAGGAGTGGCTACCAAAGCAAGGTTTGCACATTATGGGGAAAACATGGACATATTGTGGAATGGATACAAAAGCATTGTTGCTATTCCAGTCAAGTTACCTATTAGGGTTTACTCATCCCCTCCTAAAATTCTAAGAACTCTCGGATAAATTTTGGGGTGTTACAATATCAACATCATATGGGACTACTTCCTTGACAATTGGCTAATGCCAAGATTTAGTACTTGGAACAAAAAGATTACATACCCTTCACTATATGAACTTATCTAATCCACGAGTCATTTCACAAACTAACGTTATCTATGGTGCCTGCCAATACTCCAACTCATTGTTTCACTGACCAAATCGTCCAATTTTAGAAACTCGTCCATAAATTACCCGGGCTCCCAACTAGATGTGCATCAATAAAATCACACTGCGTGAATAATATCTAGCTTTTAAGAGACAAGCAGGGTCGTTCCTAGCATTTTATGAGCCTTAGGATAAGTTTGAGAATCCTTCAAAAAAAAAAAAGTTTGAGAAAAAGGGCTCCTTTATATAATAGTATATCATTTTTTTTTATAAAAGATAAATGGGGAATGCATTAATTATGGCGATTGACATCTCAACTATGTTGCCACCCCAAGTCTTCATGATACAATGTTTTGAAATCTCAACTATGTTGACACCTCAAAACATTGTGCGTCAAATACACATTGTCCTATATATATTATTAATAAAAAAAGAATAACAAATAAAAAAAAGTTTTGGGGGCCGAACCAAACCCAACAAAACTAAGTAAAATACACTTATCTCACACCCAATAACATGAAAACCTTTTATCATTTGTTAATAGAATATGATATGTTACTTATAAAAAATTACACAAGACCATATTTGGTGTCTCAAGCATGAAACTTTCATGATGAAAGTCATATCATTATATTATGAAATCTAAATACTAACTCAAGTTCAATTCAATTTGAAACACCGGAAAGCATCCTCAAAATAAAAAGTAAATTTAGTCTCTAGGAAAAAGTAGAGATTTTGTGTTTTATGTTTTACTTTTATGTTTTGCGTCTTGACTGATGAAATAATTGGGGGTCTGAAAATGAAAGTGCTGGGCTGGGGTGTGAAAATGAAATGCTGCTGAGTTGTAAAATAAAAAGGGTAAAGGGCTACTGGGCTTCTGTCTGATAAAGAGTTAGGCCCTCTTCGCAATATTTGCTATATACACCTGTTAAAAGAGGTATTGATATATACACCCCCACCCTACAAAACAAATTTTGGGCTCCTACGAGCATGAGCCCTAGGCCTCCTCATCCCCGGCCAATGCCTAGGGCCGGCCCTGGATCCGAGCTACCAAAGTTGAGACATGAACAGTGAGGCTTGTTTTGTCAAAATGAAATAAATTAAAAGCATAGAGATTATGACTTATGAAATCCGATTCCGCCTTTAGCTTTGTTGATGGACAACTTATCCCCAAGCACTTCCACTTTCAATACCCCGCAAGAAGGAATTTCCTTATGTTGGATGCCATTCACATGATGTTCATTAAATCATGTGTATTTTAGATACGTTTAGTATAAATTAGTAATACTCATATAAATTAATAATAGTTATGGGTTCTTGTTAAGGATTCAAAAATTAAAAGTATGAGTTAGAAAGTGTGTTATTAACTTTTCACAAAAAGAAAAAAAAGTGTTATTAACATTATACTTTGTTTTGTAACAATGGAACAACATTGGACTGTGTCTCTAAGTTTTGAATCCCTTTCCCAACTTTTTCTTCCGAAGCTTTGCCCCATTGCACGGCATAAAATCCTACCACGATTATTACAGCACCAATCAAACTGCAAAGAGTCATTTTTGAAATTTATTCTCAATATTATGCAAAACAAAATCTCACTATAAACATGTATTAAGTAATTAACTATGTTACTTAAAATGATTCACTAGTTTTATATATGTACCTTCCAAGATAAAAGTCATCTCCTAGAAAAATTGAACCCAAAAAAACGGTGAAGATTATTCCGATCGGTTTAAACATAGCACAAAATAGAGGACCAGCTCTTTGCACGCACCATGTTTGTAACAAGTATCGAATCCCTATTGCAGCTATTGCCTGTTAACAGGGATATATAAGAGGCGTTGAATAGTTCATCTCATTTAAGCAAATGACATAGATTTAAGATTCGAGATTCAAAATCAAACGAAGAAAACAAAAAAGAAAATTAATTTAACAACTGACTATAACATTTAATATTAAAAAATAGTACGGTACGAGGAGAGCAACTAACTTTTTTAGCAACTAATTAAGCTTTGTCACGTGTGACACAAAAGTAAACAGCTACTTCATTTCACAAAAATAAACAACACGAGCAATTAATTTTTTAGCGTCTACCTTGAGCGAACAAATTATCATTTTTCTTCGGTTTGTTTTAGAGAAATAATATTTGTACAATTATTTTGTAATAACTTTTATGATAATTTTTTCTATCGTATATTTACATCATATTTTTACTTTCTTTATATGTTATTTTAGTTTCTGTGTTAATACATACTTTTTTTTTTATAAATTTATGGTTATTTCAAAAGTTTACACATAAATAATTGTTCTAATAACGTTCATCTTACGTATCTTGCAAAATGTAAGCTTAATAATGTGGTCCTGAATGTTGTCCGGTCCTTATAACTAATGGACAAATGGTGACACTTCATAAATCATTATTTTCTGTGGCATATATTTATGTGTGCCAAGATAAGAAGGAATACCACAAGTTGAATGATTTTTATTCTCCCCTTGACAGAGATACTCGCAATTTCTTGAAAGGTATATCTTAATATTTTGATTAATTCATGACTTATATCTTAAATTTTCATTCTTAATACCAAATTCCTGTCATAATCATTTTTTTTTTTGAAATATCCCTACCCCTCTCTACAAGTATATATCATAACCCCTCAACAAATTCTCTCTAAATATACCACAAAAAGATACTGCCGTGTTCCATTTTGTTTAGTAGTTTGAAAAAGAGGAAGATTATTTGAGCAATTTTTCGGTGAGACAACTTGTTGGACAACCATAATATACAAAAAAAATTTAGGTATTGACACTAACCTAAAACAATAAAGAGAGAAAATAAATATATAATGTAAGTATGAAAGAGAAAGTTGTTATAAAAATTGTCAAAAAATTATTGTTCAAATATAATTCGCGCGAATCACATGATATTATTTAAAACCATCCCAATAGTGTACAAAAAAAAAAACCTACCCAATAAATTTCATGTTTATAGACAATAATAAATGAATGATTACCTGGTATAAAATGACAATCAACCCCATATCAAGCTTTAGTTCCCATGCACTTTGATCTCTAACCACAATTAAGGCATATACTCCCGTTTGAATTGTGATAAAAAAGACTTGGAAGAAGACTATGACTATTACAGCAGGGTATTTCTTTGTTACTGAAACCTAAAATATGTAGCGGGAAAACCAAAAATTAATTTACCTTATGGTAAAAAACATATTACTCAAAAGAAAAAGGTCCCATATTATGGTAAAAAGTGTAGGACCTGATATATGTACCACATTGAAGAAAGTAAAGAATCTCCAGCACATAAAAACCCTCCCAAAATCCAATTCAAATTTGGTGAAAATTGAAGTGTGTTGTAAGAAATTGATGAATGTATCTTGAAGATTGGTGGACCCTTGTATAATATGACAACAAATGCTCCAGCCATTGATACTATAGTTCCTATTGCTTTGGCTTGGCTACTAGAGTGTCTCCAATATATTCTTTCAATCCTAATTAAACCATTAAATTGAGATTTTTTTTTTGTCAAGTATTAAATTGAGATCTTCATGATTACTAATTGAGATATTGCAATTAAAATATTTAGAATATTATTATCATATTACTAGACCATGGCATCACATAGAATCAAGAGCTTCCTTGATGTTTTGCCTCCATTTAAAAGTTTTATAAATTTTGATAAGAATAGTGATATTTGTATAATTATTTTGTGATTTTTGTTGGGATAACCTTCTTCTTTTCTCTCTTTTTATTATAAAATCAATAGAGAGAGAATAATGAGAGTATAAGTGAGAATTATCTCAAAAATTGTTGGGATATCATTTATTTTTAATAATGATGTATGAGGTGCCAAATTTAATAATGATGTCTCTTCAATCATGATTGTACTCATGTTTGTCTTAATTTGTCAAAATTCTCTGCAATACTTCTCTAATTACAGTGCAGCCACAAATTGTAATCTAGAGTATAACCTTTTAAATAAAGTATCAAAGAATCAATAAACTAAACAATTTGAATGGTTATAAATAAAGTATCAAAGTATAGTTATAAAGTATCAAAGTATTCATTCCTCTTAGTCGTGATATTGGAATTGGATTCAATGATATCACCACTCCAATGATTGGATTCAGAAAAACAAATTTTATATTGGTATTTTAAAAATACTAAATTTAAATCTTTTAAAAATACTAAATTTAAATCTAAATCCATGCATATAAAACCACAAAAAAAAAAATGTTAATCTGGTTAAAAAAGAGGGAAAACTTATTTTAAAAATCATATGAATTGTTTTTGGAGTGATTTTATAAATTGTTCAATATTTGGCTTAAATATATCAATACTCAACAAAATATCATCATATTGCAAAAAAAAAAAATCTCATAAAAGCAAGGTAAATTATGGATAGACACCCAATATTGATTTACATATTGAGAGAGATAAAAATATAAAATGTGATATTTTAAAACTGATATGTTAAATGAATAATAATATGTAATAGAAGGGTATTCGAAATATATAAACATTGAAAAAGAAATACATAAAGTGTAAATTATTAGGTGACATGTCACCTCATATAATAGTACTTAGTACCGCCCCAACATTTAATTAACTTCAAAGTTCAACTATTATTGGTGAAATTTTTGTATCACATCTAAAGACAAGGGTATGAAGTTATGTGTACATGTTTTGTGTCATGAAAATATATTTTTTAATTGTCTGAGCATATCTTAACTTATTTGAATACAAATGCCAATACAAATACAAATGAAAAAAGTTTAGACATAATGGAGAAAAATAAATAAGAAATAATTCAGTAATATCATTTAATTATTATCTCTTTATTTTTTCTTTCAATTTATGTGTGTGTGACTAACCATCTTTTATTTATATTTGTGACTAAGTAAGTATTTCATTTGTCCGATGAT
Source organism: Medicago sativa (assembly GCF_051527215.1). Classification (NCBI taxonomy): domain Eukaryota; kingdom Viridiplantae; phylum Streptophyta; class Magnoliopsida; order Fabales; family Fabaceae; genus Medicago; species Medicago sativa. The sequence continues at coordinate 23,443,709 of NC_140753.1, read as the reverse complement.
ATGCTCCAAAATCTTCATTTCACAAATAAAATCCTATTGTTTTCAGGTAAGACAAATGATAATAACACTCTCTTTCTTAAACTCTCTTTAACTTTTATTCTTTTATTGATTAAAATTCATTCGGGTCTCACCATTTTACCTGAAATCCATTTTTAAAATGTGGGATCCATCCGAGTTTTATCTAATAAAAGAATAATTGTTAAAAAAAAGTGTTAGAAAGATATTCTCCATAAAATTCACCTTCCAATAAAGTTTAAAAATTATACGAGGAACCTGAAAATCAGTGCAAGTACAAAAGTGAAAGCTGGAATGAGGTTAAGCATTGCAGATGCAAGAGTAGGTGAACTCAGTTCTATGCCACCATAAGTCATTATCTGTGCTGAAGATCTGCAAGGTAAAATAATTTAATCCAAGAGAAAGGAAGTTTTGGAAATAAAATCTGATAGAAGAAAATTATATTATATTATTATACACAATTATCAATTTTAGAGTTTATATTAAATATTAAATTTTTTGTCACTTACTAAAAGGAATAATGACCTTTACCTCAGGGAAAAGTCGATTATGGTAACTTTAATGAAATAAATATGATATGTTTTGAGTGGGTGGAAGTACTACTTCATCACAACAAATATATATATATATATATATATAGTTAGAAACAAATTAAAATAGAAATACTAACCCTATGAGAGCAAGCAAAAAGAAGCTCCAAAGTGCAGAGAAAGTTAAGGGAGGACGTTGTGACCTGCCAATAAAAGAAGAGAAAAGGCCGAGGAAAATTAAACAAAAAAAAAATAAACTTTTAAACTTTGATCTTTGAAACAAATCAATTATATAATAATTATTATTATTATTATCATGATAAGAGAATTAATAAAATAAAAAAGGGGAACCTGTTGATAAACAAAGCTAAGGGAAGAAGCAAGATGCTGGAAAGTCCCATGGAATAAACAACCATTACATATTTATTCATTCCATCTTTCATGGCAACTTTAATTACCACCATGCTTCCACTTTGAGCTAAAACAGATATAATCATTCCCACAAAAGGTAATAATTTGCTTGTACCATTCAAGTTCAGCCATCCCACCATCTCTCTCTTTCTCTGCCCCTCTCTCTCTATGCTGTTTTGTTTCTCTCACATAACATATGTACAAAGTCGTGGTTATGATGATATTTTCTATATGTACAAAGTCAATACTGATACGTACAAATTACGCATTATTCAATTTTTGTTGTTAAGTAGTCACAACTAATCTATCTATCTATTATCTATATGAGAAAACAAATGCCTACCAAAATTTCACAAATGTCCCTGTCCCTAAATTTTTAACTGCACTGTATTAAAACTTTATTTAAGGGTAAGATGGTAAGAAATTTTCAATTGGGAGACTCCTGAGTTTTTTACCACAATCTGACTGTTATAACCTTTTCATTACACTGTTGATTTAATTTAATAAAGGGTACATATGTACCAAAATTTCACAAATGTCCCTGTCCCTAAATTTTTAACTGCACTGTATTAAAACTTTATTCAAGGGTAAGATGGTAAGAAATTTTCAATTGGGAGACTCCTGAGTTTTTTACCACAATCTGACTGTTATAACCTTTTCATTACACTGTTGATTTAATTTAATAAAGGGTACATATGTAACAAGCTTGAAAACTGCCTACCAAATTTGCACGTACAAGAGGGAGAATAAATCAATGTTTGTTATCACTTTAATTCAAAAATTTTGAAGGTTTGAATTTGAATTTCAAACTTTCAAACTTCATGTATTCTTTTTATATCCATCCTTTACCTTCTCTTTCTAAAAAAGTTTATCTTCATTTCTCTCTTCTATCCTTCTCATCTTCAACTATATTGCTGCTTTCTCTAATTTTCTTTTCATTTTTGTCATCTCTCATCTTCTACTACTATATTGCTGAAAAAATAGAAAAGATGAATCCAATTATCAACAAAGATTATTCACAAATTATGGCATCAAGGTACGACTAACATTCTTGCTAATTTTTTTTTATTTCTTATAATATGAATTATTTGCATATTATGTTTTTCCTTTTGAAGAAGGATGCACAAGAAACAAAAAAAATGAAATTTATCTTCAAGAATAAATACATGGTAAGCTAATGAGATTTTTGCAGCTATGTTTCTTTTTTTTCTCTCCATCAAATTGTTTTCTAACATTTTATTTAATTTATTTTGCAGGAAACTTATTCTTCTTTTACCAAATCTTATGTCTTTTTATTAAATTATAAAGAATATTAAAGAAAATTCATTTTATTTAATAACAAAAAAGTTTTCTTCATTTTAATCAAAATAAAAGTTTTTTGTTCTGAAGATAAAATATGAAAATATATATATCAGATCCAAAAAACATAAACGGATTCATTGATCTATAAAGAAGAAGGAAGAGAAGAAATTGTATTGTATATTTACTTCAAAACAAAAAGTTAGATCTAATCTTATCATTTGATTGTTGTTTTTTTTTTGAAGAAGATCATTTGATTGTTGTTATTGCTGCAGGTATATGAGAGAAAAGAACTGACTCGTCTGGATCTATTTTTTTCTTTTCTGTTTTTTAGGCATTGATTTATTTATTTATTTATTTATTTTTACTTCTATCATTGTATAAAGTATTTTTTTAATTATAAGTTTTTTTAAGTTATTATATGAAAAGGAAGTGTTGCTTTTAGAGTTTTATCTATGGGTTGGGTTATTTGTGTACATATATTTCTCATTATTTATTATGATATTTTTTAAAAATAATCATTTATTATGATATATTGTTTTGTGAACCCCCATCAAATTCTTTCACCACACTGACCCTTCCTTCCTTCCATCATTCAACCGACACTTCCTCACCATAACGCGCCACTGCAACTTTATACCATAAAATCCCTCTATCAACATGCATCCTCCAACACCAATTACCTAGTAAAGCAAAGTTAAACTTTCTCATATTCCCTTACTAACCATAACGCGCCACTAACCTTCCTCACAGAGCCCTTCCTCACATAACGCACCACTAACCCTCAGCACATTGACCCTTACCTCCCTTCATCATTCAACCGACCCCTCCTCAAAATTACGCGCTACTAAAACTTTATACTATAAAATCCCTCTATCTACATGCATCCTCCAACACCAATTACCTAGTAAAGCAAAGTTAATCTTCCTCATCTTCCTTACCCTTAACCTTCAACCTCCTTACCCAAACCTATAAAAAAACATTTTAATATTTTTTTATAGAAGATGATACATGTAGGAGCCTTGAAGAAGAATAGAAAGTAGACCGGAAGAGAAGACATGACAAACTTCAAAAGATTCAATTAGTCACCAAAAGATAAATTTTTACTTTTCCATCATGACAGTCACAACTTAATACGATTCAACATCAATACCATAATGGAGACCAAGATACACAAAAGGGATCTTCTCGGTTTTAAAATTCATAACCATTACTGCCTCTGCCAACCAAGAATCTGTCACATTCACATCCATCAACATACTTTTGTTAAAATTGATTGTCAAACCTGATATAGCTTCAAATAGAATAAGTTGATTGTCACATTACTGCCTCTCCTTCAGGGAAACATACCCCACATATACATCAACATCATCTGATAGCCAATCACTACTAGCCGCAACATCAACCCCTAAGAAAGAGACCCCTTTCCACCAAGTAGAAGCTACACTAAAACTACCACCTTCCTCCCCTAACAGAACCCACCAAACTTGCGCCATAACTTTCACAAAGAATATCCTTCCACATACCTGATCCTACGAGAGTATATCCCCGTCGTCACCTTTTATGCGTCCCGCAAAGCTAAAGCTCCTCGTTCTGAGTATATGTACCCAAGGGTACAAACACCAAAAATACACAAACACTATAAAGGGGTGAGAATTCACATCATAACATATATTGCGATACATGAATAATAAAGTAGATAAATATATCATCATCGGTCCTTCATCACATCATCATCAATCATTCATCGTATCATCATCAATCATTCATCATAATATTCATACAATTTATTTCATCAACATTATGGACACATACATCTTTGGCACACCATTAAAACACACACACACACACACACACCCCATATTCACATCATTAGTACATATCACAGTTCACCTAACATGACCTGTATGCAACATACTTCATTCCTAGACCTACATATATGCCAGTACCAGATCCTATCGTCATAATAATGTAGTTCAGAGATGTGTTACTGAAACATACATTTCGTCATTCGTCATTATGCAGTATGATATGATGCATGAAGACTCACCAAACATCATTTAGAAAGACACATAAACAACACATCATCTCTACATCATAGTCATTCGTCATTTTTCGGCATTCATCATTTTTCGTCTTTCGTCATGTTTCGCCATTCATCATTTTTTGTCATTCGTCTTATAACAAACATAATGTCGTTTTACATCATCATTAAGACCTCATCATTAATTAACACCATATGTTCGTCTAATTATATCTAACTCATTTTCTTGTTAAAACTCACATCATATTTAGAACTTACACTCATCATTGGTTTCCTCTTCATTCTTTGCATCTTTTACTCCTAGTAACCAACCTTGTCCTTCATTCTTGGTATTTACGATTTTTACTACTCCTTCATCTTTCCTTATAACAACTTATGTTTATATGACTAGGCTTATTAACTCTTAAGACCCTATCGTCATATATTAATTTCATCATTATTGTCGTCTATTACCTTAGACAACTAACATTGTACACTCATTTGACTCAGTTTGTACCATTTAAATCTAGTTTAAATCATTACACTCAACCCTCACTCTAGGGTTCTACCTCGCCAATGTCATTACCTCTTTAATACATATATATTCTTCTCATTAAAACCACTCTATAACCCCTCTTATATTCTTCTTATTCTCCTTCAACTTAAATTCGTGTTTTTTAGACTCACAATGTGACCACGCAGTTTACGCCATTATAGTTTTATTTTAATAATCTTAGGTAACTCGGTATTTATCCTTACCACATCCCTCATCATATCCATTTATTTAATCCCCACTCTCCTTCCCCTCGTTTATATATACCTCATCAATTCTTTTACATTACCGTTTATCTTAACTCATATTCCTTACAACCTAACAACTTTCCTTAGCTCATTATTATTTTAGGGCAATTATGTTTAGCATCATCAATTACCCGTAGCCACCTACTCCATTATTCTCCCTTATCATTGTCTTTCTTATCTCTTTAACCTATTCATTTATATGCCTTATCCTCATATTTTCGATCACTTTTAATACCATCGATCATTGTAACTACTACCAGCGTATTCTTGGTTTATTCTAGGTTATACCCTCTTGATTAACTTAAAATATTAGACTCTTTATGTAACACCCCGATTTTTAATATTAATTTATTAGTATTATTATTAGACGATATTAATGTTAATATTATTAATAGTACTGATTTGTTTGATATTAATAATTTAATTATTCGAATTTATTGAGAGATTAGGTAAGGGGAAAGTAAATGGATTGGTTAGTCGGTTAAAGAGTGAGAGAAAATAATATTTAGGAATAAAATAGAATTTTTTTTAGAGAGAATAAGAAAGTAGAGTGCGAACGGAGTTGGATTAGTAAAATAAGGGTAGAAAAAAGGTGTAGTTAGTGAGCTGAGTAATGCTTTAATGATTTAAGCGTAGAGGAGTGTGAATAGCAAGACGGTGTAGTTACAGAAAGAATAGTAACAACATCTAGAGGTACAAATAGTAATCTGAAAATATTAGTGACAAACCTAGAGAACATATAGTAATCTAAAAGATTGGTAACAAACTCAATTAGAGCTTATAAATAGAGAAAAAAATTAGAAAAGAAAGGTTACCGAGAAAGAGTGAAACAAAGCTGCAAAAGAAAAACTAGGGTTGTGCATAGAAGAGGCAATGAGGCATATCAAGAAGAACCTAGAGAAAGATTTCACCGTAGGGAATCATCAATTTCGCAAAACTAGAGGTAAGGGGGGAGTTTTATTCATCATAAGGGTTGTGTACTCACGTGGGGTAGTGAAGGGTTCTCTTTTTCTTTCTTGTTTCCATGATCTTTTAATGAATTCATGTTAAATTCGTGCTCTAAACTGTTGTTGTGATTATATCTGAATTGATGATGTCGATGTGCTAACTTTGTGATTAATATATGGTTATGTTTTGGTTTTGGAAATACCAAATTATATTTTTATTAGACACATCCTTTAACTGTGCAGCTATTTACTTAGTATTTTTATTTGGGACTTGTTGATTAAGGTCGTAATATAATTTACCATTCATTGCTACTTGGTATAGGTCTTTGACGGCTTTGTATTGAAATTTGGAAAATCAATTTATATATAAAAATAAAATAAAATCAGTGTAAACCGGTGATCGATTGAGACAAGATTTTATTTTAATGCATAAAGAAATAATGTATATGATTTGGGTTGAATTTGGTTCCTTCTTTTTTATAGGTTGGTCAACGTAAATTTGTGAGTGGGTTGGTTATATAAAGTTTGTTGTATAGAGAATGGTATTTAGTTTATTGAATCTTGTTAGTTACTCTCTCGGTTAAGTATGGGGGTAGTCCCTTAGGTGATTCTCTCAACTTGTATTCATCAGTGAGTAAATGTCAACCTTCTTTTGTGCCTAATAATGGGAATGATTAATAGTGGAGTCTATGTTTCGTCAATTTGGATTTTGGGAATACATATATTTTGGTATAAAATGGAATTAAGCTCATATGAATTTGAACTTTCCTAGATATTTTAAATTTGGCTCAACTAGAAATTGATCATGTCATGAAGTTAGTTAGTACTAAGATATACTGCAAAAATTTAGGTGGACTGTATATATATGGATGTGTATTCGCATATAGAAAATTGTATGTCTTATGCTTAGTGGGAATTGAATTCTACGAATTAATTGTAGCTACAGGAGATAGAACTGAGGGAACTTATGTAGAAATAAATATTTAATATTTTAGTGAGAATTTGAATATGGGTTAATAGTAATACTATAGGAGTGGAATACGGTTCCTATTAGAAATCCATCTGGATATTCAACATTTTTTTTAATTGATGAATTATTTAACAAAGTGTAATTGATGAATTATTTTGAAGAAGTATAATTTGTGAATTATTTGATGATGTAAAATTGATGTGTTAATTAACGATGTATAACTGAAGTGCTTTTTAATGATGTGTATTTGACGATGATGTTATTTAAAGATGTGCTATATAAAGATATGTTATTTAAAGATGTGTGATTTCAAGATGTGTTATATAAAGATGTGATGTTTGACGATGATGTCATTTAAAGATGTGTATTTGTCGAGTCATATAAAATGTGCATTGTCAAGTCATTACTTTGTGTTTATGCATTCATGGTCGAGTCTATTTAACAATGTAATTTAACATACTTTGATGGTGTTGTACTCAAAGATGATGTTCTCTTTAAAATACTTTGATGGTGTTGTATTCAAAGACGGTGTTGCTTTTAAAATACTTTGATGGAGTTGTATTCAAAGATGATGGGATAAAATTGGTGAGTAGGTTTGGTACCACATGCATATAGAGTCGAGTTAGGGACATTGCATACATAACTGCAAGTCTATTTGAAGATGTGTAATTAAAAGATGTGTGATTTAAAGATGTGTAATTATTTAAAGATGTGATATTCAATGATGTGCTTCTATATGGTCATGTGTGAATGATTTGTATTTTTCTAGATGTCTTTTTGTGTTCTTAAGTGTTATTGATGCTCACATATTATTATAAGATGGTGATTGATGCCTGTTGATTTTATTAAATGAAGGTATATGTTTAAATGTGAATATTATCTGACTATGATGATACATGCCTAAATGTAATTGAAGTGTTATTTTATCTGGACCTATACATGTGTTTATGCATTTCCTATGTTGAATATATTCTCACCCTCTAGTGGCAGGTTGGGCGCCTGCACCCTTGTGGTGTAGATTTGCAGGAAGAAGAAGTTTAGTAGCAGTGAGTCTCTAGGGATGGCTTTGGAGCCTACTCGTTTACTTATCGCTTTTGGGAGTCTTTATCGAGTCGATGCTCTGATCTGTGACACTAGGGATTGAGGATTTATTTTATTTTAGATTAGGTTTTAGAATTCTTTTGAATTCAATTTTGATGTTAATACAAATGATTTGACAGTAATTTTGATGTTTTGAAAAAAAATTATTCCGCTGCTACGTTTTTAATTTAAATGAAGTATTTTTGAATTGAAGAAGATGTGTGACACCCTTGCATGTTAAATTAATTATTGTATATTTATTAGAAAATAATATGTGGGGTTTAGGGTGTTACACTTTAAATATCCAAGGGATTACTCTCGTCGTTATTAATCCACCATGAAATACACATCTATAACTCCCTAAGCTTCACCTAAATCACTTCTAGTTATGTCTAAACACACTCTATCATTTATGTACATTGTTTAGGACCCTTACTCTTAATTTTCACGCTAACAACTTTCTTAAAACTCACTATTGCTTTCATAGATGTTTTGGAGTCCACTGGGAGGGTTATGCTGAAATTTCATGAAAAACGCAACATGACCCACATGTAGTGTTATGATCATAACTCAAGTTCTAGATGTATAAATGGATTCAAACTAAAACAAAATGAAAGCTAACATCCATACATGCAACTTTGATGAAGAAACCTACATCCAATTCAGAACAAAAAGTGGTGGAAAAATTGTTTTTTTCCTAAGCCTGGGAAGAGTGCACGACAATGTTGACCCATGTGTAGTATTTTTTTATCATAACTCAAGATGTGGATGCATGAATGAGGTCAAACCAAAGCTAATAGAAAGCTAACATCCATACCTACAAATTTCATGAAGACACCTAAGCTTGATTCGAAGCAGAAAGTGGTAATAAAAAGTGGTTTTCTGGTTAGGGTGCATAGTCGTGCACCACCTGAAATAAAAAAAATATGAAAAATAGGAAGAATGTTTGCGCACGGTTGTGCTCCCATTTGGTATGATCGTGCTCACCCCAGTGACAGCAAAAATCGCAGTTTTGATGCGATTTCGTTTTGGGGAACCTTTCCCGACTCTGTTTTCGACCTAAAACTCTCCAATTTCATCCCTAAACTTTACTCGATGATTACCCTACCATTTAAATGCTAATTTTTCATTAATCTACCGGATTAGCTACTCTTATTAGGCTAAAAACTCAATTAAAGACACCTACACTAGTTTCATCAATTATCATCTTTCAACTTCATATTTTTAATTCGTTCGTCATCATTTTCTCACCTTAATAAAGTGAAAGGAATCTCCCTCTTCTCGACTCTCTTCTCCGAAACTAGGGTTTTCTCCTCCTCTTTTCTCTTCTTATCTTGTTTCTACGTTTCAGCAAAAGTGACAACTCTGATTGTTAATTCTCTATTTATATTTGGGCTAACCTCATACTATTATTCCTTCCATTCTATTTTCTATTATTTTTCCTTCTCCCTCCCCCACTTAATTAAAACTTCTATTCTACACCTTTCGCCTCTATATCATTTTATTCACTTTTCCCCTTCGTCATAATAATCCTCCTAGCACGTCATTAATCATCATAAATATATTTCTTCATAGCTAACATAATATTCTAGCATCATAACATCATTATAATCATAAAATCAAGAATTCTTCTAATTAACTTCGTTAAATCATTACATGTAATTTTCGGGGTTTTACAAGATAAGCCTCCACCACTACTTACCTACACATGGCCTGATTCACCCACCTCAAATCCTAATCAACCCTTGTTTTTAGGCCTACACACCTCAACCTAACTGACCGAAGGAATCTTCTTATCACCCTTCGACCCCCCCCAAAGGAAGCATCTTTGGATCCCCATATTCCTATTCCAAGCTTTAGTGTGTAACTTCATAATAGATACATAGATAATGGAGATCAAATTCAAAATCGAATTGATCAACACCACTCTCCCTCCCGAACTCACAAACCTATTACGCCACAACCCAAGCCTATTAGAAATTTGTTGAATAAGAGGCTTCGAAGTGATGTCTCTTCTCGAATTGACCCCTACATGAAGACCCAAATAAATGAATAGAAAGGAACTAATTCTGCAATCAAGAAAACCTTCAGCCAAACTCAAAAAGTCAAAGTCAAGATTCACCTCCATTGTACTGTTCTTAGAAAAAAAATTAACCCTGAGACTTGAAGGCAGACCAAAGCAACACATGATAGTTTTTAGAGCCCATAAATTAGCCATTGAAGCTTCCCCAATGAAAAGGGTGTAATCGGCATACATAAGTCGTGACACTGATTAACCCGTTGAATCAACCTGGAAACCAGTATAGTCCCTTGAATCCTCGACCATCCTAATGGAAGCGCTTAGCCCTTCCACAACCAAGAGAAAAAGGAAAGGCACCAAAGGATCTCCTTGCTTAAGCCTTTTTTTTGGATGTTGATCTCTTGAATCAGACACCCATATTCACAAGAACATAAAGATTCTCGAAAAAAATACACAAGCGCCCTCTCATAAAATCCAAAAAACTCCAACTCACCGAGTCACATGCCTTCTCAAAACCGACCTTGAAGATCAGACAAGTTTTCGTAAACATCCTAGCCAAATATATAATCTCGTTCACAACCACCACCCCATCCACCAGATGCCTCCCTTTCATGAAAACAAATTGATTAGGCGAGATTATTTTATCCATAACCCCTACTAATTAACCGACCCATCGACACCTTAGCCACTAGCTTATAAAGTGACTCAAACTGAGAGATAGGAAGAAAATCACTCAATTGAAGAGAAAGTCCACCTTAGAAATAAGGGTAACAAAATAGGATGTGAAACTCCGCGGGAGGCTGACATTGACAAAGAACTGATCAAAACAAGACGATAATATTTGTTTCCCTATAAAAATAGGAAAAGAATTACAATCTTATCCGTTAAGTAAAAAAGTGCAGATAGCTAACATAGACATAACCTCCTTTTTTTAGAAGAACAAAAAGGTTTAGACATCTAGCATGTACATAGATCAAATTGTTGTGCTCAATAACTTATTATACACATTATATTGCATCTATGATCATTCTAATGGTTAAGAAAAAAAGTTCTGATCGACTAATCCATTAATATACAATTTCTTTTTCCTTTTTGATAAAAAAAAATATATACTGCTTCTATTACGTGCATTTATAGTTACGTTCAACAAACATAGATTTTGTCCATGTTTAATATAACCTACCACCTTAAAAAAGCATAGTCTCCGTCCTCCTATATATCCATGCTTTTGTTTGACAACAGAGGGGCTGAAGAAGATGACAAAATGTTATTTTCACTTGTTATGTGTTCCTCTTGAGCTTGTGCCCATATCACAGCATAAAATCCAATAACTATGATAGCAGCTCCAATCAAGCTGCACCAATAAGTTAAACCATTTTTTAATTAAAAAAAAAAAAAAAAACTAGCCAATCTTGGATTAATCATCATTTAAATTATTTTTCACAAATTTGTTGGTCTTTAGATTTACCTTCCAAGATAAAGATTGTCTCCCAAAAATATAACCCCCATGCTAAGTGCAATGACCACTCTTAAAGGTTTGAACATAGCTACATATATTGGTCCTTTCTTATGACATGCCCATGTGTGTATAACATTCTTCAATGATTCCACAAAAGCTGCCTATAAATGATTAAAGGCAGCCATGATTAAATGAATATCCACAAAACCAAAATTTAAACAGCTACAATTTATAATTCTAAAACTAAAAGAACACACTTAATTGAAAAATAATATTTTTAAGTTACAATACATTTCATGCAAAAAATTATGATGCAGACTTTTTTAATGTTTTAAAATTTCTTAATAATTTTTTTATGCCTAATAATAATAATGATAATAAAGCTTAAACTTACTGAGTAAACAACAGATAGCAACTGTTTATCAGGTCTGAGTCTCCAAGCATTTGAATTTCCCTCTGCAATGAGAGCTACAATGGTAGATATGATTACCACAAAACAGCAACAAATGGTGTTTATCACTAGCTCTTCTGGATAATCCCTGACAATCCAAGTCTGTATATACATAGATGGAAAAAAATTGAATATATTCCCCTATTGATATGATAAAGCATGTTTCCGATTCTAAATTACACGTTGTGATTATGTTGCGAACCATTGTATTGTGGCAACATTCAAACAAATGCAGCCAATGCAACAGCTATTGTGATACTGTTGCAGAGACATCAAAAACCTTTATATTCGGCCGCAATTGCAACTACGATTTTGATCATAATTTAGATCGCAAAATCAAATATTTTTTGTGCCTACGACCATAATTAAATCCGCATCGGCCACATTTACTTGTGGTTCTCTTCACATGAAAATCACAACTGTAATTTAAAGTCTTGCATGTGTACATACTAATATATAGTTTGTTTACCTGGACAATAAACAGAAGAGAAAGACAAAAGCTACCAGCTGCAAGAAGAAAAGCACCAATTATCCAATCTGATTTCCCTAAAAGGAAAATTCCACTTGCTCCCATTTCTATATTTTTATTGGCATCATTAATCAATGGTATCCCTTTATAAAATGTCACAACTAATGCCCCTGCAATAGAGACCACTGTGCCAATAACTTTTGCCTGGCTGCTATGCTTTTTCATATTTAGAACTTCCATCCTGAAAATGCACATCACAGTATTCATGCTAGTTTATTTTTTCTTGTATTTGCAAGGATTAGAGAATTAGAATAGTAATGAAATTTTGAAAGTGGACATTTTGTTACCGGATCACAATCAGAGTCATAGACTAGAATGTAAATTCTTGCTCTACATTTTAAAATATATGTAATTGTAGTATTAAAGGTCCCAAAAGTATTCAAGCTTTATCAGTTCAGATATTTTTGAAAATCACCTTGGTCTCTAGTATCAAACACCTTCTTGGATGTTACAATTGATATATATGAGTTCTTTGTGACCTTTTTAAACCCTTGTTTTTAAAAAACAAGGTTTAATAACATTTTTGGTACTACAATATGTGTTAAATCTGATTTTAGTGCAATATATTGTGTTTAGATTATGTCCTTACAATTTTTAGTTCTTTGTGACATTTATCTATCAAAAAATGATGATGCTGCAAACAAAGTTAACATTTTTGTATTAGCAAAATAAAAAATTAACATAATGAGGTTATTTTGACCTTCTGATTTATCGTTAGTCTTAGTTTAGTTATTTGGCTATTTTTTTGTTTTGGAGTAGTTTATTGTAGTTCAATTTAGTTCTGATTTGGATATGTGGGGCTGGGTTGTTTATCCTCAGCTCATACGAAAATCGCTATCAGCTACTGTAGTAAGATTAAAAGCTTTAAAATTTCTAAAACCCATTCCACCAAATTCTTTGGGGCATTTTATCTCGCGGTTGTTACTCCTTCCTCCCCACCAAAACACATTGATCATCTTCTTAATATCATCTATAATTGAATCGGCATGAGATAAATACTCAGTATATATGAAGGAATAAATTGTAACAAAAATTTGATCATTACTTCCTTCCCTTCCTTCGACAATGCTCGTCCCCTCCACGCATTTATTCGTTTCCAGATACAATCCTTGATAAAAGAAAAAACGGACCTCTTATCTCTACCAATCATTGAAGGTAATCCCAAATACTTTCCAGTACCCATCACATGTTGGACACCAATAATGCGTGACAAATCCTCTTGCGCCGCCCCACTCATATTACGACTGAAAAACACCTCAGACTTATATAAGTTTATTTCTTGTCCAGATGCTGCCTCAAAAGTTTTAAGAATAGTGAGTAAACGTTGTGCTTCCACCACATTGGCCATGCAAAACAAGAAACATTTGTTTGCAAACAACAGATGGGACACCACTGGTGCGCCGCAACTTACTTGTACCTAGAGGTGGAAATGGGCTAGGCCGGGCCGGACTTTGTAAGGCCTAAGCCTGGCCTACTTCAAAAATGCTAGGCCTGAGCCTGGCCTATTACCCGTCATAGGCTCATTTTCGAGGCCTGACCTGACCTTTTTAAAGGCCTGATGAAGCCTGAAAGCCTATTTAAAAACCTATTTTATGCTAAGGTCTGGAAACACATATAAACCTACTCCTAAATAGGCCAAAACTTATTAAGGCCTAAAGCACACAAATATGTTTGCTACTAAATAATGAATTCTTACTGACCTGACCTTTTTAAAGGCCTGATGAAGCCTGAAAGCCTATTTAAAAGCCTATTTTATGCTAAGGTCTGGAAACACATATAAACCTACTCCTAAATAGGCCAAAACTTATTAAGGCCTAAAGCACACAAATATGTTTGCTACTAAATAATGAATTCTTACGAAGGTCTAATCACACAAATATATCACCTACTAAATAACCAATCATATGAAGGCTTGTGTTTATGGAAAAAAAACTTCAAAAATATCAATAATGGAAGATATATTATATATGAAAAGCTTAATAGGCCGGCCCGATGGGCTTAATAGGCTTTTTTGAAAGCCTTAGCCTGGCCTATTTAATTAAATATGCCTTATAAAAAGCTTGAGTCTGGTCTTGTTAATAAACGAGCTGGGCCGAGCTGGGCTTTAAATAGGCTAGGCCGTAGGCCCCTGTCGGACGGCCTGGCCTATTCCCACCCCTACTTGTACCCCATGAATATCACCTCTATCAACCGCCTTGTGTATTAGAGTCGAGAGGCCCTCAACCACCAATATGAATAAATATGGGGATAACGGGTCACCCTGGCGCAACCCTTGGCTGGGTACAATAGGCTCCACCTTATCAAAGTTCATAAGCACCGAATAAGTAGCAGAACTAACACACATCATCATCCACTGGATCCATTTCTCACCGACTCCAATTCGCATAAGCACACCATGAAGAAACCCCAAATCCACTATATCAAAAGCCTTGCTAATATCAATCTTGAAAGCCAATTCCTCTCTCCATCCCTTCGACTTCCTCTTCGTTGAGTGGATTGTCTTGGTAGCTATTAACGTGTTGTCCAGTATAGAGTGGACCTCAACAAACACAGACTGCTCCTCTAACACACATTTAACCAAACACCGTTTCAGTCGATTAGCGAGCAACTTTGACACCATCTTACACATATGATCCACTCTATTATTTAAAAAAATAATATGATCTATTTATAGTGGGAATTTTTTTCTTAAATAATATTTGTTCACCCTATTATATGAAACATATGATCTATTTATTTAATTTATTCAACCTATCATGTCAGATATTATAAAATTCACCAGTAGAAGTCAACTAACTAAGATGGAAAAAATATTTCTTGCCGAATTAAAAAAGAGATGTATGTCCCACAACCAATAAAATTATCAAGAAACAAAACACTACAATACAACTCAGTAACAATCGAGAAAAGACAAGCTTCCTACCGGGAACGTATCCTATCTATGAAAGAGATATAGTCAAAAAACTACAATAACTTTTTCTCCTTAAAAACTACAATAACTTTTTCTCCTTAAATTTGATTAATTGGAATCCCACCAAAATAATAATAATTCAGTCATATTTATAAGTAATTTTTGTTTTTTTAATTCATTAAATAATTAATATATCTGAAATTTAATATCATCTAGATTCATAGTTTATTTAATAAATCTGAAAAAAGCAAAAGTTGTTGAATAAAAGAATTTTTGTTTTTTAAAGACTAAAAGAGTATATTTTATGTTGCTGACTTTATGATGCGAGTAAATGCATTCTAATCCAAAAAACAACAAACCTTGTAATTTCAACCATAAACATACCTTGAAATTATAGCAAGTATGAAGGTGAAAGCAGGGACAAGATTAACAATAGCTGAAGCCAACGTGGGAGAACTGAATTTAATTCCAGAAGTCATTAACATATGAGTTGCAGTTCTGCACAAGTATAGCTCCATATCACTCTATTTTGCCAAATTCAAATCCTTATAATAATAATAATAATAATAATAATAATAATAATAATAATAATAATAATAATAATAATAATAATAATAATAATAATAATAATAATAATAATATACTATTTTGTTCATACTTGAGGCAACCAAGAAGAAGTAATCTATAGAAAATTGATGTTGAAATTGGAGGAGGAGCTCTTTTTCTATGGTGGAAGAGAGTGGATGGTAGAAGAAAACATAGAGCTAAAAGGTTTGTGTAAACAATGAAAATAAAAACACTCATTCCATCTTTTGTGGCTGATTTCATTAGAGTTTCACCACCCACTTCAACAATTTGAGCTGCAATCATTGTTGTTGTTACACTTGCTCCTCCACTCGCCATTTTTTCTTGTCTCTGTCTGTTTTTTCTCCAATTTGCTTGTTCTCACGTTTTACTTTTATAATATCTAGCTTTCCTTATCCTCACGTTAATTCTCACGTCTTACTTTTATAATATCTAGCTTTCCTTATCCTCAAGTCTAGCCGGACTAATAAAAATAATTTGTTACGTTGGATCGGACGCTGCAATTGGGATTAGAATATCTACTCATTTACTTATATGTGTGAAGTTTAATGGTTATTCATCCTTTCATCTATCTAAGTGTGTGTTTGTTTCTAGTTTACCAAATTTATTTTTAGGAATAATATTCTTTGAAATATAAAGATGTAAATTTTATTCTAACATATTTAGAAGAAAAAATATTTAGTTAACATTATAATATTCTCAGGAACCTTGAAAATAGAGATTATAATAGGTAGTTACACATGAATTTATTTTCATCTTCATGGGAACATTATTCTATTCCAACCTTTTTTTTTGGAATTTTTTTTTCTATTTTCATGAACATTTTATAGCTGAAAATAAAATTTAATAAATTTGTAACAAACATAGGTATGTAGTATATTTCTATCATTTTATTTTCAAGAATCTACGAATATAACGTGAAAGAAACACATATTAAAAATTTAAAAAATAACTGTCTTCCTTTCCTCCTATAGTATGCTTGTCTTAAAGTCAAAAATCCCGGCTCATCTGATTATTTAATATTAATTAAGATGATAATAAATTAATTTTACAAAATATCAAAAGAAGAATATAAAATATCAATCAATACTTTAGAATATTCCATGTAGAAGGCATCTCAACTAGGCATGGCAACAAAACCCATACCCGTGGTTACCCACCCGAACCAAACCCAATTTGACGGGTTTTCCCCGTTTTGACTGGGTTTGGGTATGGGTTTGGGTTTTCCCCGATTTCAAAACACGGGTATGGGACGGGTAACGGGTATATAGGTACCCACCCCGAACCCATACCCAAACCCGTCCCAAATGCAGAAAACTATTTTATGTTGATATGTCATGTTATTTTGTTTGATAATTGTCGTGTTATAAAAGCTACCATTGATATTTAAAGGAGCAACTAAATCAATCGGTCTAACAAATGTTAAAGTGAACATATTGTTGGATAATGCATTACAATATTTCACTAGGGGTTGCAAAAAAACTTATATTTTTTATTAAAAAATATTATTCAATGCGGGGACGGGGATGGGGCGGGGATACCCGAACCCGTTGGGGACGGGGATGGGGTTCAATTTTTCATCCCCGTTGGGTATGGGTAGGGTAACGGGTAAGTATATGAGTATTGGGTATGGGGATGGGGAATGTAAAACTCGTCCCCACCCCGCCCCATTGCCATGCCTAATCTCAACAAGTGCTCCACAAGGATGAGAAAAATATAAAAGAAGATAAGAACAATATATTTTCCGCATGATTCTATTTGTAGCTATAAAATCATCTATTCTACTTCCCTGTATAACTAATAGTCCATAGATAAGATGATAGAGATCTCTTTTAGCTTAATCAAGATTATGGGTTCGAATTCAACCTTAGATATTCAGCAACATTAAAAATTTTAAGGAGAGTTTACCGCTCATTTAAAACACACAAGACTCGAATGATTAGTCTCCACAAGTTACACACGGAGGATACTCGGTTTAAAAAAAAAATAGAACAAATAGCGACAATAGAGTTGTATGAGTCTAATAAAATTGATTATTGATAAAAGGAACATATCAATAAAATCCAATATTACGTAGCCATATAAGTATAAAATACGATTTGGTTGAAATAATGCAATCACAAAAAACTAGGACAAAAATAATAGTTGGTGTGTTAAAGAAAACGAAACTTAAACTTTGTGACATCAATAATGAAGAGTCATTTCTCTATTTAGCACCATGATAAATTGAAACTATCATTGTTACTTTAAGGACCTGTTATGAAACCATTTCCATTAAATTTACCGTAATAATTTTACAAAATTTCTCTATTTAGCACCATGATAAATCGTGACTTTTAATTTTGTATTGTTTGTCCGTATAATTTTACAAATTTTTTTAAAGGTGGTATTGTCGTGGATCCGTCGAAGGTTGATGCAGTGTTGCAGTGGGAATCACCTAAGTCTGTTTTTGAAGTTAGAAGCTTTCTTGGTTTGGTAGGTTATTATCGGAGGTTCATTGAGGGATTCTCTTAAGTCGGCGTTGCCATTGACGCAGTTGACTCGGAAAAGACAAGCTTATGTTTGGGATGCTAAGTGTGAGAAGAGTTTTCAAGAGTTGAAGAAGAGGTTGACTTCAGCTCCAATGTTGATTTTGCCGAATCCGAAGAAATCGTTTGTTGTGTATTGTGATGCTTCTAAGATGGGGCTTGGTGGTGTGCTTATGCAGAATCGTCAGGTTGTGGCTTATGCATCGAGGCAGTTGAAAGTACATGAGAAAAATTATCCGACTCACGATTTGGAATTAGCGGCCGTTGTGTATGTGTTGAAGATTTGGAGGCATTATCTGTATGGTTCTAAATTTGAAGTGTTCAGTGACCACAATAGTTTGAAGTACTTGTTTGACCAGAAAGAGTTGAATATGAGGCGAAGAAGATGGTTGAAGTATCTTAAGGATTTTGATTTTCAGTTGAGTTATCATCCTGGAAAGGTGAATGTTGTTTCTGATGCTTTGAGTAGGAAGTCGTTGCATATGTCTGCTTTGATGGTTAAGGAATTGGAGTTGATTGAGCAGTTTCGAGATTTGAGTTTGGTTAGTGAATTGACACCAGAGGGTGTGAGGTTGGGAATGTTGAAGCTGACGAGTAATATTTTGGAAGAGATTAAGAATGGTCAGAAGGAAGATTTGGAACTTGTAGATCGAGTGGTGTTGGTTAATCAAGGTAAAGGTGGAGACTTCAGATTGGATGAGAACGATGTTTCGTGATCGTGTTTGTGTACCAGATGTTCTTGAGCTTAAGAGACGGATTTTGGAAGAAGGTCACAGAAGTAGTTTGAGTATTCATCCAGGAGCGACTAAGATGTATCAGGATTTGAAGAGGCTGTTTTGGTGGCTTAGAATGAAGAAGGAGATTGCGGAGTTAGTGTATGCTAGTTTGGTTTGTCAGAAGTCTAAGATTGAACATCAGAGACCGTCAGGTTTGATGCAACCGTTGTTTGTGCCAGAGTGGAAGTGGGATAGTATCTCTATGGATTTTTTCGGAGCGTTGTCGAAGACTGTTAAGGGTTTTGATTCGATTTGGGTGATTGTTGATCGGTTGACGAAGTCGGCACATTTTGTTTCTATCAAGACCGGTATGTCTGTGGCGAAGTTGGCTGAGATCTACATTGAGCAGATTGTTAGATTGCATGGTATTCCTTCTAGTATTGTGTCAGATCGGGATCCGAGGTTTACTTCTAAGTTTTGGGAGAGTTTGTAAGATGTTTTGGGAACTAAGTTGAGGTTGAGTTCTTCTTATCATCCCTAGACTGATGGTCAGACGGAGAGGACTATTCAGAGTTTGGAAGATTTGTTGCAAGCTTGTGTGTTAGAGCAAGGTGTCAGTTGGGTCGAATGTTTACCGTTGATTGAGTTTACTTACAACAACAATTACCATTCTAGTATCGGAATGACACCGTTTGAAGCTTTGTATGGTCGGAGGTGTAGAACTCCGTTATGTTGGTATGAGTCAGGTGAAAATGCTTTGTTAGGACCGGAAGTTGTGCAAGAGACTACGGAAAAGGTTAAGATGATTCAATAGAAGATGAGAGCGTTGGCAAAGAGAGTTAGGATTGAGGATCACGAAGTGAAGTGTTTGCGTGGCAAAGAGATCGTTTTGGTTAAAGTGATTTGGATTGGACCAACTGGTGAGAGTGCCACTTGGGAATCGGAGAGTAGGATGACGGTTTCGTATCCAGAGTTGTTTACTTCTGGTAATTTTCGGGGGCGAACATTCTTTTTAGTGGGGGAGAGTTGTAATAGCCCGATTTTTCGCTAGATTTATTTTATTATTTATTTATGTGTGTTATATGTGCTTATATGTGATTAATTGCCTCTGTGTGTATTTTTGGTTGGGAGTTGTAGAATTTGGTGTTAGAAGGGTATTTTAGTCATTTTGGACTTAGGGGTATTTTGGTCATTTTGAGAGTAAGGGTAATTTTGTAATTTTTTTGAAGATTATTTTTAGTGCTTAGTGAGAGCTAGTATTATTTTACTAAGTACTAGGAAGTTGTAGTGAACTGTTTTATTACCGGTAGGTGACCGTTATTATTACATTTTACCGTTAGGTGAGTAATAACATTTTGAATTAGATTAGTAATGAGTTAGGCTCATTAAGGCATTGTGAGTTGAGCCCAATTAAGTAGGACCTATATAAACACTATTCTTTGAGGAAAATAGGGTTTTTACCAACATTTTTCCCAATTGGGAAGAGATAGAGAGAGAGAAAGAGCAAGAGGAGATAATGGTTTGAAGAGAAAGATCTAGAGGGGGCTAGAGGAGGCTAGAAATTCAAGCTTTGGGAGCTAAAGTGAAGCCTTAGTTGGAGATTGTGAAGAATTAAGGTAAGGAGGTTAGAATTCATTCCCTAATTCTTTGATTTAGTGGTTAACTTGATTTTAGGTGTAGAAATTCGTGCTTAATTTTGATGACATGATTATGTACATGAATTGAATGATAATTGCGTTGTTGTTGTTGAATTTGTATGTCAAAATGGGTATATATGAACATGATATGTTTTGGTGTGAATTTGATGATGAATGAAGTTGTGGCTGTTGAATTGTTGATGAATTCATGTTCAAATGTTGTTGTTGTTGTTGTTGTTGTCTTGACATATGTTGTTGTTGAATTGATGCAATGGGTATCATTGAAATGGTGAATTGATGATGAGTTTGTTGTGGTTGTTGAAAGTTGTGAAAGTTTGGTGAATTGGTGAATTATTGATGAATTGATGTTGTAATCTCAAAACTTGTGTATGTTTGAGTGTTCTATAGTGTATATGACCTGTAAACACGTTTTGGGTTAAGTTTTGGGGCTTGGAATGATCAAAATGGTGATTTTGGGTGAAAATGGGTTGGAACCCGTAACTGATTTTGAACTGTTCTGGTGTAGGACGCTTAAGCGTGCAGAGGACGCTTAAGCGACCTACCCGCGTGCCAGAAGCGTGCTCCAAGCGAGCTGTTCCAGGAGCTACTGGAACTAGGACGCTTAAGCGTGCAGAGGACGCTTAAGCGTGCTAAGCCCAATTTAGCCAATTTTGAACTTTTGCTTCGTGCACTTGGGGGCCAATCCGAGCTTTCTAAAATGTTTCTTTGGACTTGTTTAACCTCTGTTTGTATACTTAATCCTACTGGAACTTCATTTGAATCAAATTGGACTTGAATTTGTGAATTTCACTTAACTTTTGAAAAATGGTCCAAAACGTCAATTTTCCGGAAACTCGTTTTTCTCCGAAAAATGAGGTAGGGTTAAGGTTGTACAATATTTATATGATTTCTAAAAATGGTTGTGATTGGTTTCATCAAGTCTTAACATGTTTTGCTTTGAAAGTGGGATTCTTTTGTAAAAATGATAAAGAGAGACGAACTTTGTGATTCTCATGATTTCGTCGTGTTTAGCCGGTGAAACACCAAGGTATACTCTACTGCACTTATATGTAGATTAAAGGTATACTTAGTTGAGACATTGGATCTTTTTTTTTTTTTGAGGGAAAGAGGCATTGGATCTTGTTTACTTGGTTTTGGTTCAATAACTTCAATTATTTTGAAAATGGTAGAAAGATAGACGAACTTGGTTGAAAATGGTTCCTTTTAACCAATTACCTTATAAACCTTTCGTGAATGGTTTTCTATGATTATTTGAGGATATGTGGATGATTGTTGAAGGTTGAATATGTTATTTATCATGAAATGTTGTGTTGTTCCATTTTACTTGGTTTATGAGGAGTATATGGAATTGTTGTGATATTTTGTAGTTGATGTTGATGTATGTTGATCCATGTTGATGACTCTTATTTGAATGGTGAATTGTTGAATGGGTGGACATGAATACTTGATAATGCAATCGTTGTTGAGATAGTCAATGTAATTGGAGGTGTACTTTTACATTGTCGTTGATAGTTGTTATGTTGAGGTTATGCATTATCGGATCGTTGTTGTATGTCCATGCATCATATCATATGAGTCGTATGTTGAAATGTAAAAGGAGGTGTACTTTTACATAGTTGTTTGTAAGAGGAGGTGTACTCTTACATAGATGTGCGGTTGGCATCTAATGTTGTTGTATGGTACCACATGGATATATGTGTCAAGTATAGGCGCATTGCATATAGAGATGAGATCTTGTTGTGATATATGAATGATGTTTGTTGGCGATAATTGTTTGATGAGTGTTGTTTGTGATACTTGGATTGATCGTATGAATCTATATGGAGGTTTATTATTCATGCAAACTATTGAGAATTGAACTGTCTTAATTATGTCAATTATTATTTATTAATTGTGATTGATGTAAAGTTAACCTCCATTGGTTTTGACCGCCTACCTGTCTGTATGGATGGGTAGACGTTGTGCAGGAGTAGTCACTTTTGGTGAGTGCTTGGATAGCGGGAGCTTTCTCCGTTATCGTTTGGAGTCGTAGGTTTAGGCTCTGATTAGGTGGTCGTGTCTTTATATGTTGTTGGATTCTGTTTTTATTTAGTTGATATTTCCCCACTTGTCGGGACTTGGAGGATTTTATGTGATGTTGTATTTTGACCATGGCATGTTTATGTTGGAGATATATGATTTGTATCCGCTGTGACTGTTGAGATGTTTTATATATGCATGTTGATTTGGATTTTTGTTGAGACGTAGCGTCTATTTCTTGAATATTTGTTATATTCGCGTGTTTTATCGCTTTAATAGAAATAGGGTGTTACACATTGTAACTTGTGACTCGTTTCTCTCTTGAATGTGGATAGTTTGAGTGTAAGTTTTGTGTATGATTGGTTTGTGACCCGTTTTCCCTATGAAAAACTACTATTTATACTAGAAGAATAACTACCTACATTAAGATTTGAAACTATAACTGCTAGAAACGGATATAAGATATCTGTTCTATTTGAATTTCAAACATTTGTCTCTTGGAAATATCCGTTGTCTGACCTCATGTAGAACCAAACTTTCTTCGATACCTTTCTTCCTGTCGAACCGAAACCATGCCTTGAGTATTTCCATTAAATCCAATCTTTCGATGAATCATCTAGATGTGAAAGCAATGTTGATTCTTTTGATCATAAGGTCAACTCTAGTTTGACTGCATTTAAGATAGTCCTTTAAAAATGTAGGCTAACACCAGTATAGTCCCTTAAATCCTCGGCCATCCTAATGGAAGCGCTTAGCCCTTCCACAACCAAGAGAAAGAGGAAAGGCACCTTTCTTAAGCCTTTTTTTTTTATACTGATCTCTTCATTTGGCACCCATATTCACAAGCGCTATCTAAGATAAATAATTTTTCTTTTTTAATATTTATTAATTGAATCTATAGTGGCGCTTTTTGAATAAAACGCTATAGGAACTTAATATCAAAGATAGTTTTTTTTTTATTTTTATAAAAGTACTATCTAAAGTCTCCGTGTTTTGATTTATAGCGCTTTAGTGATAAAATCACTATTAAAGAGGCGCTATATTTTCTCAATTTTGTAGTAATGAGCACAGAAAGGTTCTCATAAACATACACAAGCGCCTAGTCGTAAAATCCAGAAAACTCCAACTCACTGAGTTATAGGCCTTCTTAAAATCGACCTTGAAGATCAGGCAAGTTTTCGTAAACATCTTAGCCAATCAATAATCTTATTCACAACCACCACTCCATCCACAATATGCCTCCCTTTGATAAAACAGATTGATTAGGAGATTATTTTATCCATAACCCCTACTAACCGACCCATCGACACCTTAGCCACTAGCTTATAAAGTGACTCAAACTGAGAGATAGGAAGAAAATCACTCAATTGAAGAGAAAGTCCACCTTAGAAATAAGGGTAACAAAATAGGATGTGAAACTCCGCGGGAGGCTGACATTGGCAAAGAACCGATCAAAATAGGACGATCATATTTGTTTCCTTCTAATAATAGGAAAAGAATTACAATCTTATCCATTAATATACAATTTTTTTTCCTTTATGATAAGAAAATATATGCTGCTTCTATTACGTGCATTTATAGTTACGTTCAACAAACATAGATTTTGTCCATGTTTACCACCTTAGAAAAGCAGAGTCTCCATCCTCCTATATATCCATGCTTTTGTTTGACAATAGAGGGGCTGAAGAAGATGACAACAAGTTTTCACTTGTTGTGTGTTCCTCTTGAGCTTGTGCCCATATCACAGCATAAAATCCAATAACTATGATAGCAGCTCCAATAATGCTGCACCAATAAGTTAAACCATTTTTAATTATAAAAATTAATCAATAATCTTGGATTAATCATCATTTAAATAATTTTTCACAAATTTGTTGGTCTTTAGATTTACCTTCCAAGATAAAGATTGTCTCCCAAAAATATTACCCCCATGCTAAGTGCAATGACCACTCTTAAAGGTTTGAACATAGCTACATATATTGGTCCTTTCTTACGACATGCCCATGTGAGTATAACATTCTTCACTGATTCCACAAAAGTTGCCTATAAATGATTAAAGGCAGCCATGATTAAATGAATAACCACAAAACCAAAATTTAAACAGCTACAATTTATAATATTTCTAAAACTAAAAGGACACCCTTAAATGTCTACGTTAGCTTAATAATAATTGAAAATAATATCTATAAGTTATAAAACATTTCATGTAAAAAATTATGATGCAAACTTTTTTAATGTTTTTTTTTTGTCAAGTAGTTTAGTGGTCAGAGCTCACACATTTAAATGTGGAGAAGTGAGGTGTCCGGAGTTCAAACACCGGTCCTTGCATATAATATGCAACGTCCCTACCAACTAAGCTAAGCTCACGGGACGAACTTTTTAATGTTTTAAGATTTCTTAATAATTTTTTTAAGCCTAATAATAAGAATAACAAATCTTAAACT
The DNA here is from genome assembly GCF_051527215.1 of Medicago sativa. Taxonomy (NCBI): domain Eukaryota; kingdom Viridiplantae; phylum Streptophyta; class Magnoliopsida; order Fabales; family Fabaceae; genus Medicago; species Medicago sativa. The sequence continues at coordinate 23,418,313 of NC_140753.1, read as the reverse complement.
TACTGAGTAACACACAGATAGCAACTCTTTATCAGGTCTGAGTCTCCAAGCATTTGAATTTCCCTCTGCAATGAGAGCTACAATGGTAGATATGATTACCACAAAACAGCAACAAATGGTGTTTATCACTAGCTCTTCTGGATTATCCCTGACAATCCAAGTCTGTATATACATAGATGGAAAAAAATTGAATATATTCCCCTATCGATATGATAAAGCATGTTTTCGGTTCTAAATTACACGTTGTGATTATGTTGCGAACCATTGTATTGTGGCAACATTCAAACAAATGCAGCCAATGCAACAGCTATTACGGTTGTAATTGTGAATTGTGATACTGTTGCAGAGACATCAAAAACCTTTATATTGCGCCACAATTGCAACTACGATTTTGATCATAATTTAGATCGCGAAATCAAATATTTTTTGTGTCTACGACCATAATTAAATCCGGATCGGCCACATTTACTTGTGTGGTTCTCTTCACATGACAATCACAATTGTAATTTAAAGTCTTGTATGTGTACATATATTAATAGTTTGTTTACCTGGACAATAAACAAAAGAGAAAGACAAAAACTACTAAGTGCAAGAAGAAAAGCACCAATTATCCAATCTGATTTCCCTAAAAGGAAAATTCCACTTGCTCCCATTTCTATATTTTTAATGGCATCATTAATCAATGGTATCCCTTTATAAAATGTCACAACTAATGCCCCTGCAATAGAGACCACTGTGCCAATAACTTTTGCCTGGCTGCTATGCTTTTTCATATTTAGAACTTCCATCCTGAAAATGCACATCACAGTATTCATGCTAGTTTATTTTTTCTTGTATTTGCAAGGATTAAAGAATAGTAATGAAATTTTGAAAGTGGACATTTTCTAACCGGATCACAGTCAGAGTCATAGACTAGAATGTGAATTTTCGCTGTACATTTTGAAATATATGTAATTGTAGTATTAAAGGTCCTAAAAGTATTCAAGTTTTATTAGTTTAGATATTTTTGAAAATCACCTTGGTCTCTAGTACCAAACACCTTCTTAGATGTTACAATTGATATATATGAGTTCTTTGTGACCTTTATAAACCCTTGTTTTAAAAAACAAGGTTTAATAACATTTTTGGTCCTACAATATGTGTTAAATATGATTTTAGTGCAATATATTGGTTTTAGATTATGTCCTTACAATTTTTAGTTCTTTGTGACATTTATCTATCAAAAAATGATGATGCGGAAAACAAGGTTAACATTTTTGTTTTAACAAAATAAAAAATTAACATAATGAGGTTATTTTGACCTTCTGATTTATCGTTAGTCTTAGTTTAGTTATTTGGCTATTTTTTTTGTTTTGCAGTAGTTTATTGTAGTTCTATTTAGTTCTGTTTTGAATATGTGGGGCTGGGTTGTTAATCCTCAGCTCCTACGAAAATCGCTATAAGCTACCATAGCGAGATTAAAAGCTTTGAAATTCCTAAAACTTATTCCACCAAATTTTTTAGGGCAATGCCACGCGTTCCAATGTAATCTATTTAATTCCGTGGTTGTTACTCCTTCCTCCCCACCAAAACACATTGATCATCTTCTTAATATCATCTATAATTGAATTCGGCAGGAGATAAATACTCATTATATATGAAGGAATAAATTGTAACACATATTTGTGTTGGAACAAAATGTGTTTAACAATGAACCTTAAAGAGTTTTGATGATAACAATGTATTAAAAATTGTAAATTGGACTAGCTAATATTTGTTCAAGTGTACAGGACCACAGTTAAAAAGTTATATCATTGGTTGGTTCTGAATGAGCAAATAAAGAGCAAAAGGAAATGAAGCTTAGATGATTCTGAAGGCAAAGCGCTCCTGAAGTCAAGCTGCTCCTGAAGAAATACTGCTCCTGAAGAATAGTGTTTCTGAAGACAAGAGGTCCAGAAGCCACATCATCAGAAGCCGAAGAAGCTGCACCATCAGAAGCTGCAGAAGCTGCTTCATCAGAAGCTGCCTCATCAGAAGTCATTTCACCAGAAGCTGAAGATCAACTGGATTTGCAAAACATTCAAAGATTGAAGGATCTACATTGCAAAAGCTGTCTATTGGATTCGAAAACATAGCAGAAAATTAGTGGAACATTGCAACGGTCATTTCAAAGGTGTTTGAAGGCATGTGCTTGCGATTTGGACGAAAGCGTTGACATTGTACTATTGTACGAATTGTACAGCCACGTTCTCCACTACTCTGTTTTTGTGTCCACGCTTCAAGACAAGAAAACAGCTCCAGAATACGGTCTCGCCTGCATATATGTTCCTTTGGATAAGGAATGGATTTCAAATTGGTTCTTCATAGGACAACAACCAAATCAGGCAAAAGATCATTGGTGAAAGATCAAGCTTCAACAACGACTCTTTGGTGTGCTGGCAATTTCACAACGTCTCTTTCACACCTCTATATAAAGGAGTGAAGACCTAGAAATTTGGTAATGCAAGAACGCTAAACGAAAGACTCATAACATTTTTACAAGTGCCAAATCTCTGCTGAAATTGTTCTGCATTCACTTAGAATTTCTGTGTCTAAAAGTCATATCTTAGAAATTCTTAAGTCCATTGAGTCTGTATCTGATTTGTATTGAGAGCACCTCTGATTGTATATCAAGTGTTCAACCTTAAACAATTTTCTGTGTAATTTTGTTTAGTTAGGAAGTCTCTTGCAGTTGTGCTTGAGCAGGAAGTCTCTTGATTGTGTTCTTGAGCAAAGGAAGTCTCTAGCTTGTGTGCTTGAGCAAAGGAAGTCTCTTGCTTGTGTGCTTGAGCATTTGTAATCAGATATTACTCATAGTGAAATCTCCTTGGAAGTGCAAGGGGGACTGGACTACTTCTGGATTGTGGAAGGAACCAGTATAATTGCTTTGTGTCGTTCTTCTTCTCTCTCTCTGTTTTATTCCGCTGCATTTAGATTCTGATTATCACTTCAGAAGCTGTCTCACTTAGCTTCTGATCAGTGTGTTCAGTTTTTAGGAGAAACGAAGAATTTTTCAAAACACAATTCAACCCCCCTTCTTGTGTTTTTCTCACCTTCAATTGGTATCTAGAGCCTTGGTCTGTTGTGTAACACTTAACCGTGCAACAGTCAAAGATCTGAGAAAAACATGTCTACTCCTCCTCCTACTGGTCCTGGTGATACTAGCTATAAAAATGTCTCACATGATTATAGTGATAGTAAGAAAACCAGTGTTGGAAAAGTTCCAAAGTTCAATGGAGATGCTGAAGAGTTCTCTTGGTGGAAGACCAACTTTTACAGTTACATCATGAGCCTAGATGAAGAATTATGGGATATTCTGGAAGATGGTGTTGGTGATTTAGTCCTTGATGAAGAAGGAGCTGCTGTGGATAGAAAGAAACATACTCTAGAACTGAGGAAACTCTACAAGAAGCATCATATTATCAGAGGAGCTCTTGTCACTGCCATACCCAAAGCAGAGTACATGAAAATGAGTGACAAATCCACTGCTAAAGCTATGTTTGCTTCTCTCTGTTCAAATTATGAAGGGAGCAAGAAGGTCAAAGAAGCAAAGGCTCTTCTGCTTGTACATCAGTATGAGTTATTCAAGATGAAGGATGATGAAACTATTGAGGAGATGTACTCAAGGTTTCAAACCTTAGTTTCTGGGCTACAGATTCTAAAGAAGAGCTATGTTGCTTCTGATCATGTAAGCAAGATTCTCAGAAGCTTACCTGCCAGATGGAGACCGAAGGTGACTGCCATTGAGGAAGCTAAAGATTTAAACACTTTAAGTGTCGAAGATCTTGTTAGTTCTCTCAAAGTTCATGAGTTAAGTCTTAATGAACATGAGTCTACTAAGAAGAGTAAATCAATAGCTCTTCCATCCAAAGGCAAGTCATCAAAAGCTCTCAGAGTGGTTGAATCTGAAGAGGAAGAACAGTCAAGTTCAGATTCTGAACCAGATGCTGCTGAAATGGCCATGCTCTCAAACAGACTTCAATATCTGGCCAAGAAGAACAGAAAGTTTCTCGCTAAAAGGGGTAACTCCAGAAGCTCAAGGAAAGAAGATCAGAAGGGATGCATCAACTGTAAGAAGCCTGGACACTTCATTGCTGAATGCCCTGATCTTCAAAGAGAAAAGTCAAAGGACAAATCAAAGAGGTCTACATTCAAACCAAGCAAATTCAAGAAGCAGATTAAGCAGAGTTTAATGGCAACCTGGGATGATTTGGGTAGTGAATCTGGATCTGATAAAGAGGAAGCTGATGAAGATGCAAAGGTAGCTGTTGGGTTGGTAGCAACAGCAACTTCAGAAGCTGGATCAGATTCAGACTCAGAAGATGAAAACGAGGTATATTCCAAAATTCCCAGAGATGAACTTGTTGAGTCACTTAAAGAACTTCTTACACATTTTGAAGTAAGAACCAATGAGTTGAAGGATTTAAAAGAAAAATATGCTGATTTGGTACAACAGCAAAAATCAACTCTATTGGATCTGAAAGCTTCTGAACAAGGACTTAGAGGTTTTGACTTCATGTGTAAAACATATGAAGATCAGATCAGGTTCTTATGTCAGAAGCTACAAGAAAAGTGTAATGAAAAACCTTTAAGTAATCATGAAATTGCTCTTGAAGATTTCATTATATCTGGCATTGACAGAAGCAGAGTAGCTTCTATGATTTATAGCATTTACAAGAACAATGACAGAGGAATTGGTTTTCCAGAGGTGAAACTTGAGAAAACCAATCTAAAGTCTTGTTGTGAATGCATCAAGGAAGGTCTGAAAACATTCTTTGTACCAGAAGGGGCTGAGTTGGAAACTGTTGTTCAATCAGAACCTGAAGCTTCTAGTTCTAAGGCTAAGATTACTTCAAAGCCAAAGAACTCTAAGTCAAAGGCTATGATCAAATTTGATTCCAAGACTTCAAAGGTTAGGATCCTGAAAAGATCAGAACCTATTCCTCAGAGTCTGGTGAAACCAAAATCTGGGGTTCTAAAGTCTAAGTTTCAGAAGAAGACAGTTACTGCTTCTGAAGTACCAAAACCTAAGGTGATGGTTAATCAGAAGCAACCCAACTCACAGCACAAGGTACAAGAAGTGAAGAGTAAAGCCTTAAGTACTAACCTTCCAGGACCCATAGAACAATGGGTACCTAAAACTAAAAATGTCAATGATGCAGGTATGTCTAAGAGCAGTGCCAAAGCAAAGATCATGGTACCTAGACAGCGGTTGCTCAAGACACATGACAGGAGACAAGTCCATGTTCCTCAGCCTAACAATGAAAGAGGGAGGAAATGTGAAATTTGGAGGCAACCAGTCAGGCAAGATCATAGGTACAGGAACTATTGGTAATTCCTCTACCTCAATTAATAATGTATGGTTGGTAGATGGTCTTGAACATAACCTTTTGAGCATTAGTCAATTTTGTGATAATGGTTATGATGTGTTTTTTGAAAAACCCAACTGTACAGTAATCAACAAGGAAGACAAATCCATTGTGTTCAAAGGAAAGAGAGTTGACAATGTCTATAAAATCAATTTTTCTGAACTGGCTGATCAAAAGGTGATGTGCCTACTATCAGTGAATGATAAGAAATGGATGTGGCACAGAAGGTTGGGACATGCTAACTGGAGGTTAATCTCTAAGCTTAGTAAGTTACAACTTGTGAAAGGGCTACCAGACATTGACTATCATTCAGATGCACTCTGTGGTGCATGTCAGAGAGGGAAAATTGTGAAATCATCTTTTAAAACCAAAGACATTGTTTCAACCTCAAGACCTTTAGAATTACTCCATATTGATTTATTTGGACCAGTGAGTACTGCATCCTTATATGGAAGTAAATATGGATTAGTCATTGTTGATGATTACAGCAGATGGACTTGGGTGAAATTCATAAAGAGTAAAGATGTTGCGTGTGATGTATTCAGTAGCTTCTGCACTCAAATTCAATCTGAAAAAGAATCAAAAATTTTGAAAGTCAGAAGTGATCATGGTGGAGAATTAGAAAATGAGCCATTTGAAGCTTTTTGTGAAAAACATGGAATTTTCCATGAATTCTCTTCTCCTAGAACACCACAACAAAATGGGGTTGCAGAGAGAAAGAATAGAACTTTACAAGAAATGGCCAGAACCATGATTCATGAAAACAATTTACCAAAACATTTTTGGGCAGAAGCAGTGAATACAGCATGCTATGTTCAAAACAGGATCTATATCAGACCTATTTTGGAGAAAACAGCATATGAACTCTTTAAAGGAAGAAAACCCAATATCTCTTACTTTCATCAATTTGGATGTACATGTTACATTCTGAACAACAAGATCTACCTAAAGAAATTTGATGCCAAGGCCCAAAGAGGAATCTTTTTAGGTTACTCTGAAAGGTCAAAGGCATACAGAGTGTATAATTCAGAAACACTCTGTGTTGAAGAATCTATGCACGTTAAATTTGATGACAAGGAGCTTGAAGATAAAACTTCAAAGCAAGGTGAAAGTTTTGCAGAGATACAGGTTCCTGAAGCTACTCCAGAACCTGATCAGATAGCTGAGTCTGAAGATAGTCCAGAAGCTGAACCCACATCAGAAGCGCAAGATGAAACTGCTTCTGATGAAGCACAAGATGGCTCACATCAAGAAGATCCTCCCAGAAACAAATTCAAACACAAGTCTTCACATCCTGAGGAGCTAATCATTGGAAACAAAGATAGTCCAAGAAGAACAAGATCACATTTCAGACAAGAAGAGTCAATGATTGGACTAATCTCAATGATTGAACCTACAACAGTTGATGAAGCACTTTCAGATGATGGATGGATCCTAGCTATGCAAGAAGAGTTGAATCAATTTCAAAGAAATGATGTGTGGGATCTGGTACCCAAACCTCAGCACAAGAACATTATTGGAACAAAATGGGTATTCAGAAACAAGCTGAATGAGCAAGGTGAAGTAACAAGAAACAAAGCCAGGCTTGTTGCACAAGGGTATAGTCAACAAGAAGGCATTGATTACACTGAAACGTTTGCTCCAGTTGCAAGATTGGAAGCAATCAGGTTACTTCTTTCCTATGCAGTTAATCATGGCATAATATTATATCAAATGGATGTCAAGAGTGCATTTCTAAATGGTGTCATAGAAGAAGAAGTGTATGTCAAGCAACCTCCTGGATTTGAGGATATTAAATATCCTGACCATGTTTTTAAACTGAAGAAATCACTATATGGCTTGAAACAAGCTCCCAGAGCTTGGTATGATAGACTAAGTAATTTCTTAATCAAGAATGATTTTAAAAGAGGACAGGTTGATACTACACTCTTCAGAAGGACCCTTGGGAAAGATATTCTTGTTGTGCAAATATATGTTGATGATATAATATTTGGTTCTACTAATGCATCTCTTTGCAAGGAATTTTCTGAGTTAATGCAGGATGAATTTGAAATGAGCATGATGGGAGAGCTGAAGTTCTTCCTTGGCATTCAAATCAATCAATGCAAAGATGGAGTCTATGTTCATCAATCAAAGTACACAAAGGAGCTTCTGAAGAAGTTCAAACTTGAAGATTGTAAAGTGATGAACACTCCAATGCACCCTACATGCACCTTAAGCAAAGAAGACGAAGGAGCTAAAGTGGATCAGAAGCTGTATAGAGGTATGATTGGTTCTTTGTTATACCTCACTGCATCTAGGCCAGATATTTTATTCAGTGTATGCTTGTGTGCAAGATTCCAATCAGATCCTAGAGAATCTCATATGACTGCTGCCAAGAGAATCTTCAGGTATTTGAAAGGAACAACTAATCTTGGACTCCTTTATAGGAAATCCTTAGATTATAAGCTAATTGGATTCTGTGATGCTGATTATGCTGGTGATAGGATTGAAAGAAAGTCAACCAGTGGCAATTGTCAATTTCTGGGTGATAATCTTATATCCTGGGCTAGCAAAAGACAAACAACTATTGCTATGTCTACAGCAGAAGCAGAATACATTTCAGCTGCAAGTTGTTATACACAACTACTTTGGATGAAACATCAGTTGGAAGATTATCAAATAACTGCTAACAGTATTCCCATTTATTGTGATAATACTGCTGCTATTTGTTTGTCTAAGAATCCAATTTTGCATTCAAGAGCTAAGCACATTGAAATCAAACACCATTTTATCAGAGATTATGTTCAAAAAGGAATTTTAGATATACAATTCATTGATACTGAAAATCAATGGGCTGATATATTTACTAAGCCTTTAACTGTTGAAATATTTGATTTTATAAAGAAAAATTTGAACATGCACTTTGTATCTGATTAAATGCTTGCTTGCTCCTGAATAGGGTTTTAGGTTCTGAAGTCAGTTCAGAAGCGGTAGTCCATCAGAAGCTCTTTATTGAGGTTCTGAGGAAAACTCGCTTCTGATGATGACGTCAGCATCTGAAGTCCAGAAGCTGGATTTGTTGCTTCTGAATAGTTGAATTAGTGGAAACGTTGGAAGTTACCTTTTAAAAAGTAACTTCTGGCCCACTAACTTGGTAGTTACTCTGTGAACTTCTTACGTGGCCTGTATGTGTTGGTGTATAACTAAAAGGGCAATGATGATTTAATAGCTTTGAAAGTACTTTTCACGCGCCCCCAATTTTGTCATTAATGTTATGTTTGTTTGTCTCTTTTGAATTGCAATCGTTTTACTTTTAACACTTTGACAATTCACACACTACTCACTCACAACAAACACATTTGCTCTCAAACCTCTTGCGAAGTAAGCGCATTCTCTCAACCTTAGAACCCTAAAATCTTCATCTTCTTCAAATCTTCGTCAATCATCAAAATGGCATCATCAAGTTCGCAACGAGAAGATTCAGTATCTACTTCACGAATGATCCCTGAATATGACTACAGAGGAAGAAGCATGAAATTGGAAGAATGGAATTTACAAGTCCAGATAGAGAATCCAGTGGATTTTGATTCTCTGGGTTTTCATAAGTGTTGGATCAGAAGCTACTTTGAAGAGCAAGGACTCATGCATTACTTCAAAATGTTGAATGGACCAACATACGAAGCTCTGGTTAGACACTTCTGGGTAAGAGCAAAATTTTACAACAGAGCGGCATCCCTTGCTGAGGAAAGTCAAATGGTGTTAATGTATCCTGAATTAGAAGGGAAAACAAGAGAAGAAATGGGTCTTGTGCCGTTTGTTGAGGATGAAATCAGATCAAGTATCTGCGGTATTCCAGTAAGAATTACTCAATGGCAAATAGAAGCTGTTCTTAAGGTTGAAGCATCTGGATATTACTCTGGAATTGATCTTTCAAGTGCTGCTGAACAACGCATTTGGAAGGAAAGAGCTAACTTGGTTATATTCAATTCTGAAAAGGAGAAGAAATATTCTGAATTAAACATGGAAACCAAGATGCTTCTGAAGATTCAGAATGAGGATTTGCTTCCATGTGGTGACAATGAGAAACCAAATTTGGCTCAGAAGGTCTTTCTCCAGCACCTCATCAAGAAGGAAAAGGTGAATGTGCCCAAATACATGTTCAAGTACTTGGTAGAGTGTCTGAAACAGAGTCAGCTGCAAGATAAACCAAGGCCCTGGGTTCCTTATGGAAGACTCTTATCAGAAATATTCTATCAAGGAGGTGTCTTTGACAGTTTAAGCAGAGCTCAAGGCTACACAGATCAGATGCTGGATACAAAAACTGGAGCATTCATAAATGCTCAAACTCTCAAAAACATGAAGCTGATCAGCAAGGTCACCAAACTTAGAACTGATCTAAGTGAATCTCATGTTGTGTCTGATCTTATGAGGGATTTTCCACCCATCTGCAAGCAGGATCCTATTGAAGTACAGATGAGGTACATCAAGGAACACTATGTGGCAACCAAAGAGGTCATCAGGTTGGATGAGGTACCTGAGGAAATGTATGGTGGTACTGTGCCTCTGGCAAAAAGCAGAAGTGTTAAGAGGAAAATAACCAAAGAAGAGTATCTGAAGGTTGAAGAATCTGCTAAGAAGGCAAGACCTGCTTCTGTCAAGCTTAAGATTGGTGGTTCTGCAATGCCATCAATTGAAGAGGTAGCTGAAGACAACAACTCTTGTGTAGTCCTAAGTTCTGGTATTGCTCCTGTACAACCAGCTATACCAAAGAGGAAGAGGAAGCCAGCCTTGAGGAGGACCAAGGATTTTCCTCATATCACCTTGACAGCTCAAGATGCTTCTGATTTGGGGATAAAGGACTTACAAGGGAAGAAGGCAGCAGCTGAAAAAGTCTTGAAAATTGCTGCTGAGCTACAAGAGTCTGTAGTTTCAGAAGCCAAACAACTGATGCTGATGACCAGTGAGTCTGCTAAAGAGGATTCTGATCCTGAACCAGAGAAGGTAATTAATATATCATCAGATTCCGCATCCTCATCATTATCAGATTCTGATGATTCTGATGATGATATACCCTTAGCTCAACTTTTTCAAAAACCAGTAAAAAGCCAGTCAACATCAACCAAAACCAACAAAAAGCCCTCTCAGTCAACTACTTATGAACCAGTTGGTCACATAATTAATGAGAAGTTGGCTGAAATGGCTGAGCAGAGAGAAAGAGTCATTGATACTATCTTTCGCTTTAACCCTCAACCCCTTAACATTCAACCTCTCAACATGATTCCTCCAGAAAATGTTGAATCTACCTCAGAAAAAGCCTCTGAAACAACTCCAGAAGCAGCTGCTTCTGAAAATGTTGCTTCAGAAAACCCCCATCAACAAACACCTGAACTACATAAACCCACAACACCCCCACAATCACCAACAGCTACCATTGACCCCCAACTCAACACTCAAACATCAACTTCACCACAACAACCACCAACAGAAACTGAAACCCAACCAGAGCACATTGAACTCCAACCAACTCCTATGGATGTTGACAACTCTCAAGTCAATGTTCAAGCCTCAACCTCTACCACACTCATTGCTTCTGACCAGCCTTCATCTTCAAACACACAAACACACTTTACCATTCCAGTTCCTAACCCTGTTCAAGATCTGGAAATCAGTGATTCTGATCTTGAAACCCTTGAACAACCACCCACAAACATCCTGAATCTGGATATATCAATGTTGAGCTTCTCACAATCCTGAGTCAAATGCATAATCTGGTGGATCAAAGAAGGACAATTGATCTCACAAGTGCATATGAAGATTCATGGGCATCACTTCAGAACCGGGCAGCTGGGCTTATTGAAGATATCAAGGCTAAATGCATCAGAGTCAAGCAAGCTTCAGTCAGAAGGCTAATGAAAAATCTGAATCAGAGTCTCAGAGTAAGAAGTTCTACACTGCTCCTGGCAAACCAGCCTTTCTTCTCAGAAAAGGATTACTTGACCAGAGAAGCAAGGTTGTGTAAGCTTCTAAAGAAACAGATGGCACAGCAGCAGCAAGAAGCTAGAGAAAGGGAACAGGCTCTTCTCCAGAGGCAACAACAGCTTGAAGAACTGTTGCAGAAGAAAATTGAAGAAATGGAGAAGATGAAGAAACAACAACAAACCAACCCTTAGTTGCACACCTTTGTGTTATTTTTGTTTGTTGTTTGTTTTAAATTCTTAGTCCTTGCTTCTGAAACCATCTTGTTTTATTTCTCTATGCTTCTGAATGCTTACTGCTTTTGACTGCTTAGCTGCTTCTGATAATTGGATATTCATGTTCATATACTTTGGTCTGATTTATTTAGTTAATTTCTTAGTATACTCTCTCATGTTTGAGTTTTTCTCAAATCTTTTTGTCTTTTGTGTTTTTTTTTAATCTTTTTGATAATGACAAAAGGGGGAGTATATGTGACAAGTATTTAAAGGCTCTGAGCCCCATTAATGGCATTTGAAATTTTTGAAAAACTTCTATCATTTTTCTTTACCTTATTGGTATAAGCTATGAACGAACGAAGAAGTATCAAAATTCAAGTAAAATTAATTGAACCATTCTTCTTATCTATAAGTTAATTCTTTCAATGATTCAAGTTTTTAAAGCTCTGATAATTTTTATTGTGCGAAAAATGAATTTAATTAACCTGGATAGAACTTAGGGGGAGCTTACAAACCTCACCTTAAAGACTATCAGACTCAGGGGGAGTTTGAGCTTACAAACCTCAGATTCTGAGCTTACAAACCTCAGAACCCCAAAGTCAACTTGTTAATTAGATTAACAACAATTGATCAATTTTTAAATACTATTGTTTGTCATCATCAAAAAGGGGGAGATTGTTGGAACAAAATGTGTTTAACAATGAACCTTAAAGAGTTTTGATGATAACAAGGTATTAAAAATTGTAAATTGGACTAGCTAATATTTGTTCAAGTGTACAGGACCACAGTTAAAAAGTTACATCATTGGTTGGTTCTGAATGAGCAAATAAAGAGCAAAAGGAAATGAAGCTTAGATGATTCTGAAGGCAAAGCGCTCCTGAAGTCAAGCTGCTCCTGAAGAAATACTGCTCCTGAAGAATAGTGTTTCTGAAGACAAGAGGTCCAGAAGCCACATCATCAGAAGCTGAAGAAGCTGCACCATCAGAAGCTGCAGAAGCTGCTTCATCAGAAGCTGCCTCATCAGAAGTCATTTCACCAGAAGCTGAAGATCAACTGGATTTGCAAAACATTCAAAGATTGAAGGATCTACATTGCAAAAGCTGTCTATTGGATTCGAAAACATAGCAGAAAATTAGTGGAACATTGCAACGGTCATTTCAAAGGTGTTTGAAGGCATGTGCTTGCGATTTGGACGAAAGCGTTGACATTGTACTATTGTACGAATTGTACAGCCACGTTCTCCACTACTCTGTTTTTGTGTCCACGCTTCAAGACAAGAAAACAGCTCCAGAATACGGTCTCGCCTGCATATATGTTCCTTTGGATAAGGAATGGATTTCAAATTGGTTCTTCATAGGACAACAACCAAATCAGGCAAAAGATCATTGGTGAAAGATCAAGCTTCAACAACGACTCTTTGGTGTGCTGGCAATTTCACAACGTCTCTTTCACACCTCTATATAAAGGAGTGAAGACCTAGAAATTTGGTAATGCAAGAACGCTAAACGAAAGACTCATAACATTTTTACAAGTGCCAAATCTCTGCTGAAATTGTTCTGCATTCACTTAGAATTTCTGTGTCTAAAAGTCATATCTTAGAAATTCTTAAGTCCATTGAGTCTGTATCTGATTTGTATTGAGAGCACCTCTGATTGTATATCAAGTGTTCAACCTTAAACAATTTTCTGTGTAATTTTGTTTAGTTAGGAAGTCTCTTGCAGTTGTGCTTGAGCAGGAAGTCTCTTGATTGTGTTCTTGAGCAAAGGAAGTCTCTAGCTTGTGTGCTTGAGCAAAGGAAGTCTCTTGCTTGTGTGCTTGAGCATTTGTAATCAGATATTACTCATAGTGAAATCTCCTTGGAAGTGCAAGGGGGACTGGACTACTTCTGGATTGTGGAAGGAACCAGTATAATTGCTTTGTGTCGTTCTTCTTCTCTCTCTCTGTTTTATTCCGCTGCATTTAGATTCTGATTATCACTTCAGAAGCTGTCTCACTTAGCTTCTGATCAGTGTGTTCAGTTTTTAGGAGAAACGAAGAATTTTTCAAAACACAATTCAACCCCCCTTCTTGTGTTTTTCTCACCTTCAATTTGATCATTACTTCCTTCCCTGCCTTCGATAATGCTTGTCCCCTCCACGCATTTATTCGTTTCTAAATACGATCCTTGATAAAAGAAAAAACGGACCTCTTATCTCTACCAATCATCAAAGGTAATCCCAAATACTTTCCAGTACCCATCACATGCTGGACACCAATAATGCGTGACAAATCCTCTTGCGCCTCCCCACTCATAAGTTTTAAGAATAGTGAGTAAACGCTGTGCTTCCACCACATTGGCCCTGCACAACAAGAAACATTCGTTTTCAAACAACAGATGGGACACCACTGGTGCGCCGCGACTTACTTGTACCACATGAATATCACCTATATTAACTACCTTGTGTATTAGAGTCGAGAGACCCTCAACCACCAATATGAATAAATATGGGGATAATGGGTCACCTTGGCACAACCCTCGGCTGGGTACAATAGGCTCCCCCTTGTCAAAGTTCATAAGCAACGAATAAGTAGCAGAACTAACACACATCATCATCCACTGGATCCATTTCTCACTGACTCCCATTCACATAAGCACACCACGAAGAAAGCCCCAATCCACTCTATCTAAAGCCTTGCTAATATCAATCTTGAGAGCCCATTTTTCTCTCCCTCCCTTCGACTTCCTCTTCATTGAGTGGATTATCTTGGTAGCTATTAACGTGTTGTCCAGCATAGAGTGGACCTCGTCAAACACTGACTGCTCCTTTGACACACATTTATCCAAACATCGTTTCAGTCGATTAACGAGCAACTTCGACACCATCTTATACAACACATTACAAAGAGATATAGGCCTAAGATCATTCGTATTATCTGGTCCTTCATAATTCGGGATCAAACAAATATTTGTTTCTGTAAGGTTTGAAGGGAAGTAACCGCAATCCAACCAAAAAGTCATTGCCTGAAAAATATCATCACCACAAACATACCAAAATCTTTGACAAAATGCCGGATTAAAACCATCTGAACATGGGGACTATACTTATAAGTTTTTTGTGGATGATTGTAATGACAGAGAGAAAGAGAATCACTCAACATTATACAAAACTTTTATTTTAGTGATGTATTTGATAATATCCAAACATAGATATGAAGAGTGGATCATATCATATATTTTTTAAATAATATTTGTTCACCCTATTATATGAAACATATGATCTATTTATTTAATTTATTCAACCTATCATGTCAGATATTATAAAATTCACTAGTAGATGTCAACTAACTAAGATGGAAAAAAATATTTTTTGCGGAATTAAAAAAGAGATGTATGTAACCAAGAAAATTAACAAGAAACAAAACACTACAATACAACTCAGTAACAATCGAGAAAAGACAAGCTACCCACCGGGAACGTATCCTATCTATGAAAGAGATTAGACAAAAAACTACGATAACTTTTTCTCCTTAAATTTGATTAATTGGGATCCCACCAATAAAAAATAATAATAATTCAGTCATATTTATAAGTAATTTTTGTTTTTTTATTTTATATTCATTAAATAATTAATATATCTGAAATTGAATATCATCTAGATGCATATTTTATTTAATAAATTTGAAAAAGCAAAAATTGTTTATAAATGCGAATAAAAGAGTTTTTGTTTATCCCCGTGAACTTAGCTCAGTTGGTAGAGATATTGCATATTATATACAGGGCCAGAACCTCGGACACTTCACTTCTCCACATTTAAAATGTGTGAGTTCTAACCACTAGGCTACTATCGGAAAAAACAAGTTTTTGTTTTTTAAGGGCTAAAAGAGTATATTTTATGTTGCTGACTTTATGATGCGAGTAATTGCATTCTAATCCATAAAATAAAAACAACATACCTTGAAATTATAGCAAGTATGAAGGTAAAAGGAGGGACAAGATTAACAATAGCTGAAGCCAACATGGGAGAACTGAATTTAATTCCAGAAGTCATTAACATATGAGTTGCAGTTCTGCACAAGTAGCTCCATATCACTCTATTTTGCCAAATTCAATCTTTATAATAATAATAATAATAATATATATACTATGTTGTTCATACCTGAGGCAACCAAGAAGAAGTAATCTGCAGAAAATTGATGTTGAAATTGGAGGAGGAGCTCTTTTTCTATGGTGGAAGAGAGTGGATGGTAGAAGAAAACATAGAGCCAAAAGGTTTTTGTAAACAATGAAAATAAAAATACTCATTCCATCTTTTGTGGCTGCTTTCATTAGAGTTTCACCACCCACTTCAACAATTTGAGCTGCAATCATAGTTGTTGTTACACTTGCTCCTCCACTCGCCATTTTTTCTTGTCTCTGTCTGTTTTCTCTCCAATTTGCTTGTTAATTCTGACGTCTTACTTTTATAATATCTGGCTTTTCTTGTCCTCAACTTTAACTTTAGTCCGACTAATAAAAATATCAAAATTGTTAGGTTGGACAATTTGATTAGGGTTAATATCCCGACTCATCTACTTATATGTATGAAGGTCAATGATTATTTATCATTTCATCTATTTAAAATGTGTTTGTTTCAAGTTTACCAAATTTATTCATATGATGTGAATTTTATTTCAACGTATTTGAAAGAAAAAAAAGTCTAGTTAACATTATAATATTCTCAAGAATCTTAAAAATAGAGGTTATAATAGATAGTTACACACGAACTTATTCATCATGAGAACTTTATTCCCACATTTTTTTTAGATTTTTTTTCTATTTCCAATAACATTTTATACCAAAAATAAAAGGCTTAAATAAGAAAAACGTCCCTGTAAGTTCGCGTGTTTTTGGTTTTAGTCCCTGTAAGTTTTTTTGTTGCGAAACAACCCTTGTATTTTCATAACTTTTTGAAATTCGTCCCTGCCGTCACCATCCGTTAAAAAAACGCACATGTGGCTAACGGAGGCTGACGTGGCGACCTGTGACGTGGCGAAATTGGTTGATGTGTCCATCTATGTGCCCAGTCACCAAGTTTCAGGGACCAAATCCAAAAACAAAAATTACGAGAGGGACCAAATCCAAAAACGAAAATTACAAGAGGGACTAAATCCAAAAAAAGACGGTAATCACGAAAAATTCAAATTAAAAACTCATTTCTCTTCCATCTTCTTCATTCCTCACTTCCAGCTTCTTCTTTATCTTTCTACTTCTTCATCTTCCTCGTTTTTGTAATCACACGCCTAAGAATGTCTTCATCATCCATTGCTAACTCTTCTATATTTGATTTTCTAGAAATTAAATGCATATATAGTTTTGGCTTATTACATCATTTGATCCCTTATTTAATTTCTTGTTTTCATTTTGGTCCCACAATTAATAAAAATGGCGTTTTAGTCCCTCACATTTTCCTCCGTTTACCAAATAAATCCTTGACCGTCAAGTTTAACCTCAAATGTCTATGGTAAACCCACCATAAAAGTGGTCCACCATAGACTTCATTAATTTTTTAAATTTTAACCGTTTGATCTTTTAAAAAAAAAAAGCTACCATTAGATTATGAAGGACTATTTTATCTTACAATGATCCAACAACAACAACCATTGGATTAAAAAAAGACTACCGTTGGATTAAAAAACCAAAAAAAAAAAAAAACTCCTTCTACTTCTCAGGCGTCCTTCTTCTCTCTTAAAACCACCACCGCCGCTGACCCATTCTCGGCGTCGTTCTGTCCACCAAGTGCACTGATCGGAAAAAGTAAGACCATTTTCCTTATCATCTCGACTAGGGCTTTCCATTGGTCCAACTAATTTCACGAAAGGAACCACTTTTTTGTCGACCCTTTTCTTCCTCCACCGCGGGTAGGGGTTTTTTCCGGCCATATTTGGATAAATGGTTCAATCCCTAACTCACACTCGTGCTACGAAATTCGGATACAAACATTGTCCCCCTTGATGGAGCGTGGTGGAAGTTGATTGAGGTGGACATCACCAGTATATGCCATATTTTAAGAAGATGAAGAACCTACATCAATTCCCTTTTTCACCTCATCATCATCGCCTACCTCTTTACCATGTGGTGTTCCTTTTCTCTTCTATTTTTTTGGGCTTTTCTTCATCGTATATTGGATTAAGAATATGCATATTTTTTTTCTTGGTTTTAATTCCTGGAATTGGGAACAATGATGGATTAGGATTGGTTTGGATTGGATTTATGTTCAGGTGTTTGATTAGAGTTTGAATGTTTAAATTTATGCTTAATTGATTATGGTTTTTTTTCCTGGATTTTTTTTAAAGAATGTTGGTGAAGAAGGAGGAAGATAAAGAAGAAGCTGGAAGTGAGGAATGAGGAAGAAGATGGAAGAGAAATTGGTTTTTAATTTGAATTTTTCGTGATTACCATCTTTTTTGGATTTAGTCCCTCTCGTAATTTTCGTTTTTGGATTTGGTCTCTCTCGTAATTTTCGTTTTTGGATTTGGTCCCGGAAACTTGGTGACTGGCCACATGGATGGACACATCAACCAATTTCGCCACGTCACAGGTCGCCACGTCAGCCTCCGTTAGCCACATGTGTGTTTTTTTAACGGATGGTGACGGCAGGGACGAATTTCAAAAAGTTATGAAAATACAAGGGTTGTTTCGCAACAAAAAAACTTACAGGGACTAAAACCAAAAACACGCGAACTTACAGGGACGTTTTTCTTATTTAAGCCAAAATAAAATTATAACAATCATAAGCACGTATATTTCTATCATTTTATTTTCAAAAATCTACAAATATAACTGGCTAGAAACAAACGCAACTTACAAGCTACAAGAATAAAAGAATATCTTGCATTCCTCTAATTAGGGATGGCAATTGGACCCAGGCCCTATGGGTACCCGTAAAAAATACCCACAATGGGTAGGGTAAAACCCAGCATTTATGGGTTTGGGCACGGGTCCGGGTAATACCCACAAATTTAAATGGGTATGGGCACGGGTAAGGGTACTATACTGCCCAGACCCGCAACCCCGCATATACATATCTATATAATATCATAAATAATTTATTTATTTTTGGTGTATAATTAATTAATTTATTTAGCTCTTTAAGACTAAACCTAAACTTAAACCAAAAAACTGCTTAATACAATTACAACTCCATCATGACGGTGTACAATTTTTTAGGGATATTTTGGATGTTTTTTATTTGACCAAATACTATGATTCGTACTATTTTATGAGTTAATTTTAAAAAATTTGAACTGTAGTTTTATTTCAATTGTGATGTTTTTATTGTCTTTTCATAGTTAAAGTGCGGGTAATGGGTGTGGGTATGGGCACTTAGGTACCCATAAGGTATGGAGAAGGGGACTAAAGTTGTTGCCCACGAGAGTACGGGCACGTGTATTTTTTACAAATGCGGGTGTGTGGAAGGGCACTGTAGTACCCTACCCATAGGGTATCCATTGCCATCCCTACCTCTAATAGTTTGCTTGTCTTATCCAGTCAAAAATTCCGGCTCATCTAATTAATTAATATTAATTAAGATGATAACCAATTACTTTCATAAAATATCAAAAGAAGAATATAAAATATCAATACTTTAGAATATTCCATGTACAAGGCATCTCAACATGTGCTCCACAATGGTGGGTGTGGAAGATTCATTATTCACACAGTTATATTATTAAGTCAGCTTACAATTCACACAATTATATTATTAAGTCAGCTTACAATTACTTAATTGCGGCTGAGATTGTTCCCAATGAAGGTTATAATCATTTGTTGTGGCTCAAGGTGCTTCCGTTAAAAGGTCAATTTTTTTGTTTGGCGCCTGTTTCTGAATTGATTAGCTACGAAGGATAATTTGTGTAGGAGACGCGTTCTTGATGTTTCCCAAATTTCTTGTTCGGCGTTGTGTGGAGGGTTAGAGGAAAGGGACCATTTGTTCTTCATGTTTGATTTTTATGGGAGACTATGGCTTCTGATATCAGGTTGGTTAGGAATTTCTACAGTTTTACATGGGAATATCCTAGCTCATTCTACTCATTTTGGAGGCCTCGATGGTTATTCCAAGAACTCTCATACGACTTTTAACATTATACGGATTTCGGTTCTCTTTATCATAGGGAAGGATCGTAACATAAGGATTTTTCACAATATGTTGGAACAGTTTGTGTC
Organism: Medicago sativa; assembly: GCF_051527215.1. Taxonomy (NCBI): domain Eukaryota; kingdom Viridiplantae; phylum Streptophyta; class Magnoliopsida; order Fabales; family Fabaceae; genus Medicago; species Medicago sativa. Next base: position 23,398,571 of record NC_140753.1, on the reverse strand, counting down.
GCTAGCAGAAAAGGTTAAGCTTCAAACTTACTAGTGGTTGAAAGTGTACTTTATTCTATTCGATTTTGACTACTCTTCTTGGAGGTTAAATCCCTTGCGTTGTATACAGGGTGTTTTATAATTTAATTTTTCTGTTGCTTTCTGGCTCGTATTGTAGCCTAACTGCTGTGTAGTTTCTCAGATTTCAGTCTACTTGCACTTCTTGTGCTTGAGGGACTGTTTGAGTTTTTTAATATAATTTCGCTTAGCTTCTTAAAAAAAAGAATTGCAAATTAAGAAACTATTCATTGAAAAGTGTAATACTTTAATTTTTGATTTATTCAATGCACAAATTTCCATAAAAATTACTATCTAAAGTCTTTAAATAGTGGTCTAGAGACACTCGTTAGTATTTCCCGTTAAAATAATATGGAAATATAGTCCTTTGTTGAAAGCTTTTAAAAAAAAAATCATTTGTTTAAATCTACGGTGCACAAGATATTTGTATTTATATCCGATAACATTTTTCTTAGGGTGTGTTTGTTTCAAGTTATATTTGTAGATTCCTGGGAATATAATCATAAAAATACATATGCGTATGTTTGTTACAAGTTTACTAAATTTTATTGTCGGGTATAAAATGTTCCTGGGAATAGAAAAGTTTTCCAAAAAAAAGGGTGGGAATAAAGTTCCCATGAAGATGGAAATGAAATTATGTGTAATTACATATTATAATTCCTATTTTAAAGGTTCCTTGGAATATTATAAAGTTAACCAAACATATTTTTTCTAAATACCTTTGAATAAAATTCCCATCTTTATATTTTAAGGAATGTTATTCCTAGGAACAAGGAAATATCTGATAACTACAACTGGGACTATTTTTTTTTCGTTCAAAATAATCCAAGGCTATTATTTATTTTTTTTTTTTTGTCCAGAAAACAAAGACTATTTAATTTATAGTTTGGTTCAGGAAAATAACCAAACCAAATTGATTGTATTACAATTGTGTGAATCCCCAACTTCGTCCTTGAATTTGTATGAATCGGCCAAATTCGTCCCCCGATTTAACGAAATATCAAAATAGTCCTTGAATTTGTAAAATGTCAATCAATTTAGTCCCTCCGTCCAATTGGAGTGTTAACGGTGCTGACGTGGCCGTTAACCTCTAACATTTCAGATGCCACATAAGCAGGGACTAATTTGGCTGATAGTGACCAAAATTTCCAAGGACGAAATTGATTGATTTGCAGAAAATGTTCTTTCCTCCCCAATGACTCTTTCTTTCTTTCCCAACGGCTCTTTCTTCCTCAAATATATAAAATTGGAACTCTAATTTTACAATATTTAATCTACACTCCAAAATCTTTAAAATTTCTTCCAATAATTATTGGTAACGTTCTTCCCCAATTCAAAAAAACTCCAAACCCTAATTTTTTTTTATTGAATTCAAAAACCATAATCCCCAATTTTTTTGATGGAATTGGTGCTGGTCATAGAAGAAAGACAAGATTGATGGAGAAGGGTTCAGTCCATGGTTAAGGCTAATGAAAGTGGCAATGATGAGGTTTGGAGGGCAAGATGACAAAGTTGATTGTATAGAAGTGAGCTTAGGCTGATTAAGTTTTTGATAGTCATAATTTGCTTGTTTGAGTTTTTTAACATGTTACTGTATTGTTTCAGGTGTGTGTAAAGTTGTAATGAAAAAAGGTTGAAGATGAATGAAATGTAGCCTTTCTGTAATAATTTTACCATCATATTATTCCCTAAATTATTTGTTCAACTATCAAATTGATCCCTGCATTATATTAAAAAACCATCAAATAAGTCCTTGAATTATATAAACAGAGATCAATTTGATCCTTAAAGTAGCCTCTGCAATGTCCCACAAACATAACTCATCAACATCCATGCATCCATTTTTTCCCAAACACAGAATCCACCACGAACATATTGCAGCATCTAATACTCATCTCGCTCTAAACCACCACTGTGATGCAAGATTATTGTAATATTTTCTTCCATCCTACGGATTTTGGCAACATTAGTCTTAACAAAACAATATCAAAATGCAAACCCTTTTCAGAAACTATTTTAATCAATCAGTAATTTCTTTCATTACTAAGTTAATTTCCTTCACAAACAAAACAACATCAAAATGCAAACCCTATAACATTAAATCGATCCATAAATTAGTAGTTGTGTTAACCGGATGCACCCAATACTATGAACAATAGTAGCCAATTCCACGGGAGCTCCAGTTAGGATTACAAATTTCCAAGCGGCTAGAAAAAGATTATGCAATCAATAGACCCTACAATAGTACAAAAGCAGAGTTTCCTAGTGGTCCATGTTTTTGGTTGACAACAAAGGTGTTGAAGAAGATGGGGGAAAATTATTTTCACTTGTGTGCTCCTCTTGAGCTTGTGCCCACATCACAACATAAAATCCAATGACTATGATAGCAGCTCCAATCATGCTGTACCAAAAAAGTAGGTACAAGGCAAAATCTTGCAATTCCCATAATCCAATAATTTTGTGAAGAATAAAAAATATTTGAAGTTTTCTTGATTCATGAACATGCAAGATAGAAATCAAAATTTATGAATAACCTTGAACCACAACATAACTATGAATAGACTGCTTTATTCAAAATAGATTTTAAATCTACAACTAACCAATTCAAAATTACTTATTCTTCCTAATACACAAAATCGGTGATTGGTTTTCACTCAAATTATGCAATGTATATACAACAATTATGTTTTCAAATAAATCTCAAACACAACAATCAAATCTGCACAAAATCATCGATCGTAAGAAAGGGGGTGTGTGAGTGCACATGTCCCTATCATGGTTAGAATTAGCTAGATTTTAATTAGATGTCATGTCAAAACTTAGCTTTTATAATATTTCATTTAATCCAAATTCTGTAGTTAAAAATTATCTTGCATTTTCTTAAAAAAAAAAAAAAATTATCTTGTCTTATCTGTTTGATTATAAAAAAAAAGGTCTTGATGATTCGAAATTCAATAAAAAGTAAATAAAGAGCAAATGACACCTAATTGTGCTTCCAAATAGGGAAAACAAATGTGACAATTTTCCTCCAAAAATATTTACATATAATATCCAATCCTACCTTTAGTTTTGACTTTTTAATAAGACTAAATAGATATTTTGATTGATTAAAAAGGTACATATTACTTAAGTACTCCTAAAAAACTAGGATATATTTTTAGATCCATTATAAATAATTAAATATTAAACTGTATTGGTCTCACTATCAAATTAAAAGTTGTTATTGAGTAATCCATTAATGTACACACTTCTTATTGGTTGTTAATAAAATTATACTACCATGCATAAAAAAAAAAAAAAATTATTACACTGGCTTCTATTATCGACACTTTTGGCACAACTCATAAATTTTATCAATGAGAAGTATACCCTACCACCTTAGAGCATCCGCACTGTAGTTCTCTAACAAGGACTCCTTAAATAGACCCCACATGACACATCACTTATTTATAATTTTTTTAATAAAAGTACATATTAAGGACTCAATGACTCCAATGTCAATACACTAATAAAGACTTCAATGAAAAGTACTTAAATATGTCTCATTATCTTTACATATTAAACAAAAATAATTTATCTATTACTCATTTTTACAAGTGGGACCAAGTAGTACACATTTTATACTTCTTTATGCAAGTGGAACCAAATAGTACATATTTTTTTTACTTCTTTATGCAAGTGGGATCAAGTAGTACACATTTTATTATTTTTTTAAACGTGGGACCCGTTAGTTACCCAGGAGAGAGAAGGTCCTTATATAGTTGTCTGTTCCTTAACAGGGACTCAATTTTTCTTCCTCCAATGGAGGGTCCTTAACGGGAGTTGTCCTTGTTAAGTAAGGACCCCCCATTGGAGATGCTCTTCCAAATTCAAAGTCGCCTAGGCACCTATTTTGGTTGACAACAGAGGGGGAAATTTATTTTCACATGTTGTGTTTTCCTCTTGAGCTTGTGCCCACATAACTGCATAAAATCCAATGGCTATTATAGCAGCTCCAATCATGCTGCAACAATAAGTAAAACAAATTTTAAAATGAAAATGCTTGTATTGAATTAATACATCATTTAGATTATTTCTAACAAATTGGTTGTTCTTCCTTAAAAAAAAAAAAAACAAATTGGTTGTTCTTAAATTAAATGTATTTATTTACCTTCCAAGATAAAGACTGTCTCCCAAAAATATTACACCCATGCCAAGTGCAATGACCATTCCTAATGGGTTGAACATAGCTACATATATTGGTCCTTTCTTACGGAATGCCCATGTGTATACAACACTCCTCATTGATACCACACAAATTGCCTATAAATGAAACAACCACAAAGTCTCCACATTGGTTAAATTATAATTCATAAATACCGATTTTAAAGTTGTGATGCATTTGTCAAAAAATAAGTTGTGATGCCTTTATTCACATATAGGTCTAGGTTCAAATATTGTGCATGAAAAAAAAATGTTGTTGTAAAAAGAGCTCCTGCTAAAAGCTGGTTTTACAAATTCTCTAACAAAGATTAACAGGTTCATATTTTACATCAATAACATGGTTAAAAACAAAAAGAAAAACACTTTATTCTTAAGAGATTAATATCTATGCAACGACAATGTACAACTATTTAATACATGCATCAAATCAAATTACATATGTTCATTATATTCTCATATATCTTCATAAATATCAACATGATAAGATATGATTAGAGGTCCGTATAAAACCATTAATGACATTGCATAGAAAAAGGGCAACATGGTGCGCTAAAGCTCTCACACATAGAGTTTGGGAAAGGGTCCTATCATTTTGTGTATTATACGCAATCTATCTTACAATATTTTTTATACAAGAGGCTGATTCCACGACCTGAACCATTGACCTTTCAATGACATTGCATACAAATTAAATTTATTTTATTTTAATATGTTCTTAATTTTCTTAAAAACAATAAAGTTTGTACTTACTGAATAACACACAGCTACCAACTCCCTATCAGGTCTGAGAATCCAAACTTTTGAATTTCCCTCTGCAATGAGAGCTACAATTGCAGATAGAATTACCACCATGCTGCAACAAATGCTTGTTACCACTAGCTCTTCAGGATAATCCCTTATAATCCAAGTCTGTATATATATGTAGAAAAAAAAAAATTAAATAAATTCCCAATTTAGTGCAAGGTAAGTGCAATGTATGCCGTTTTAAAAATATCAATCTCTCTGCAGTTGCACGTGGTGGATACCTGGTTCACACAAAAATCTGCATCAACCATGTTTACATATAGTTATATCTAACTCCCAACCGCAACTACGATTTAAAATCTTTGTTGCGCAATATTCGAAAAGATTTATTTACCTGGACAATATACAAAACAGAAAGGCAAAAGCTAGCAGTTGCAAGAAGAAAAGCACCAACTATCCAATCTGATTTAACTGAAAGGTGAATTCCACTTCCTCCAATATCTATATTTTGAAAGGCGTTACTAATCAATGGTATCCCTTTATATAATGTCACAGTTAATGCCCCTGCAATGGAGACCACTGTGCCAATTATTTTAGCTTGGCTGCTATGGTGTTTCAGATTTAGATTTTCCATCCTGAAAGTGCACATTGTGTTCATGCCATATTATTTTTCTGTTTTTTTTGCAAGGATTAAAGAAGGGTAATTAAATTATGTTTGTACTTGACCAAAAAATGATTGAAATATATCATTTTTAAGTCACTCTTTGATATTTTCCAGTAGAACTACAAATGGCATATATTTGAAACAAAAAATGCTATATTTTAAAATTTGTATACAAAGATTCCTTTTCAAAAAGGGGTATAAAAGCAAAATCATCAATTTTTCAGGGACTAAAAATATATAAAATAATTTTTTTCATTTATTATTTATGCTTTTATTTCCATATACATAATAATATTTATTAATTGAAGTTAAATAATTTACACATCTAACTTTTATTGAATGTCCTTCACATTGAACACAATTTTCTTTTTCATCCGAGTGACATTAAATTTTTTACCAAATACAATTGCCACATCGGATATGATTAGACCTTCCACTAACATCTATGACTTGGGTTTAACTTCAAAATTTCACAACTCGTAAATTACATGTAAATAGAAGATAAATAAAATAAGTCAAACCTTGAAATTAAAGCAAGTATGAAGGTAAAAGCAGGGAGAAGGTCAAGCATAGCAGATGCTAGTGTGGGAGAGCTACATTCAATTCCAATATTCGTTAAAATCTGCACTGCAGTACTGCACAACCACAGGTAGCTCAAGATCAATCAAACATTCCAAATTTTCACATAAATTTCCTTTTATACAACTAAATTCATATCCATACAAAAATATTTACTTTGACAACGATAGAGCCGGAGGATTTGAAGGAGAAAATACTAACATAACAGCTGATTACATAAAATTTGTTCATACCTGAGGCAACTAAGAAGAAAAATTCTACATAAAATTGAGGATGAAATTGGAGGAGGAGATCTTTTTCTGTGGTAAAAAAAGGTGCATGGTAAAAGGAAACATAGAGCAAAAAGGTTTGAGTAAAAAGTGAAAACAAAAATACTCATTCCATCATTGGTGGCTGATTTGATCAGAGTGTTACCACCCACTTCTAGGAATTGAACTGCAACCATTGTTGCTGTTACACTTGCTCCTTCGATCACCATTTTTCCTCCAATTTCCTTGCTCTCACTCCCACTTCAATAATTGTGCTGTCCTTTTATTTTCATTTTTCGTTGACAAGTTCTAGGCTTGTTAGACTAAAAAAATACTAATCATTTTGCAAAGGTACGTGTGTGGGGTCACTAAATATTTTTTGGTCACCAACTACAAAACATAGTGGAGGGGAGAAAGACTTTTACTATTCTTCCAAGAAGATAGAAAACCTTGAAAAAATGTGACAAAAAGTAATTTATATTCCTCAAAATAAATTAAGTGATCGGAAGAAGATCTCTATGCTTTAAATATGGTTAGGGTCTTGTCATCTTGTGTCCTAAAGGCACAAATTAAAGAATCTAAAATTAGAATTTTTTTATAGAAAAGAACAAAATTTTTACTTTAAAAGTTGAATGCACAACTTTTACGACATTTATTTCTATTTTGAATTCCCTAACATATGTCTTTGGGGCACATGTTATGTAGGCAGTGTGGCGTCAAAAGACTTAACACAGTCCAACATATTAATTTAATTAATTATAGGTTTCACATTGACAAAAAATTGAGAATAGGGTTAAAAATAACATTAGTTAAATTGCAAAAACACATACTTGTGCACAAGTATTTGAGCACTGAGATTTAGACACACATACACAATTGAGAAAAGGTACAAAGAGAAAATAAATAAATAATATTTATTTTTTTAATAATGAAATAAAATATATTTTTATGTGTGTGTCTAAGTGGTGTGCCTAAAAACTTGTGACAATGCAAGACTTTCTCTAATTAATTGATGCATATGTGGTGAGCTCTATTTTAGAATGACGTGTGATGAATTTTTTTCCTTTCAAAATTAGATGTGATATTGTTTTTTAATACTATGTTGGTAGTTGGTACCCCCAATGAACCACCAATAGTACATACAAAATTCATGATAAAAAATGAAGAAATAAAAGGGAAAGGGACATAAATCAAACTCACCAAAACAAAGTTAGCAAAAATAATAATTAAGCCAACTAAATCTATCTCTAAAAAAGACTTTTATAGAACAATTGTGATGAGTTGCCTTATTATGTTATGTGAAATCCATGCCCTTAGTCGTTTTAATTGATGTTTGTTGAAATGATGATACATGTTGAAAAGTCTCCAACTTTTTAGTACTGTAAAGGAAGATGAAGGCCAAGGCTCTGTAAATGAGTCATAGTTCTTCATTAGAAGATATACTAGTCAGAAGTACTTTACGTTTGTATCATAGTTCTCCACACTAACAAATACATTAAAAACGCAAATATGGCACCAAATGCTGCCTTACTGATTTTACTTTCAATGAGTCTTCCTAAATTCTACTTATCAAACCATAAAAATAAGTAATAATCCAAGTTAATTAAACTAGATAACTCCTTTAAAAAAAAGGGCTAAATTGCACTTTTTCCCCTATAGTTTGTCAATTGTGCGATTTTGCACCCCATCCTTTTCCCCCTTTCTGATTTTATGGTCCCCCATGACATTTAGTGATGATGTGTCGGTTTTTGATCATTTAATGTGTGCCACGTGTGTAATTATATTTTTTAAAAAACAAAAAAAATGGTATTTTCAGATTTTGAGAAAGGGAGTCACCTGACCCTTCTCATACCCTCACAAAATCCTACCACACCCCCCAAATCAGAAACGTAACTTCTCATACGAACTATACATGATGAGAAATTTTCTGTTTGTTTAAGACATCAATCCATGAATTAAATTACCGAATCGAACAAAACCGTTTTTGGATTGATTTTAAGACAAAGCCATGACATAATCATGAAATACAGATAAAAAAACAACTCGTAGAAATTCATTCAAACAACTAAAACATCAAATCAAATACTAAAGATTTTCATCAAGTTTTATATCCATTCATCCCTAACAATGCGAAAATTAGCTACTCGTAATGTTTGACAAGAAAATAATAAAGAATGAAGGCTACACATAAAAACACTATGGATTGATGCGAAAATCCTTAGTACTCCAATGTATCATCCGTTATCTCCAGGTCTCCAAAAGTTAGAACCTTACAAATTCTAAATGTGTGTTCATTAGAACGTGAATTTGGCGACGACCGATATTTATTACAAAGAACTCGAAAGGCGGGATGCTCTTTGTCACCAATATCACCCTGCTTCATGTTATTGACATAAAAAAGAGCAGTGAAAGAAGAGGTATTCTTGTTATAAATGTCCATATGATCCTCTTCATAAGGAAGGGATGGACGACGATGCCATCAAGAAGAAGATCAGTTGATGCTTGACACATCAAGGAGCGTCGAGCCAAACACTCCACAAGGTGGATGGAATTTTTAGTGCCACCTATCCAAAAATTGGAGGCCACTGCCATCAGTCTCGTCTCCATCTTCACACGGTAATGGGAAAGCTGAACGAAATCGAAAATACTAGTCTCCCTTCATGAAGGACCGTGACAGGTAGGGTTATATTAGTGCATTTCCCTATTATATGATTTTCATAAATTGTTCTTCCTATCTTCATTCCTGTGGTCCTGTCCTGCCTATAAAATTGGAAACATGTCTTTCCCTTTTCATTTACTAGTTAGTGGTTTATTTCTTTGGGTGATTGGCACTTGCAGTAATTAGTCTCTCTCTGTGTGTGTAGGTAAAATTTTCTTAAGGGTTACTTCTTAAAAAATTTCCATTACTAAAAAACTTGTGATATAATTATTTGGAAGTGTTAACCACAACGGAGTTAAATTTTTAAAGTGGAGTTAAATTTTAACTAGTCAGTTTCATTGTTCATGAATTTATTGTCATTTCCACAATCTTAGTAACAGTTTTATTTTCTTTTTAAGCATTCTTTTGGTAATAGTTTAAACATTTTAAAATCACGGTAGGTTATTAAAATTACAGATTAGATTTCTTTATTTTACCAAATTACACATTACACACAGTCTCTTGGCAGTTATCAATGTGCAACTTGATTACAATTCAATTTTTTTTAATGACAATAAAAAGTTGTAACATACCAGAACGCCAAAACAAAGTATTGATCTATCAAAATCATGTATAAATACTCAATAATTATGACCCCAAAACATAAACAGTTTCCCCTACATATTTTTATTTGTGATATATTTTTTGTTGGTCATGTCTTGTTACCAATGTAAAATTATACATTTCATGGAAACTTGGTTAGTAATAACAATTTTGTGCCTTCTTCTTTCACTAATTCTCAAATTCATAAGAAACCTTCTTTTCCCTAAATCTCACCTGCCTCCGGGACCTCCCAAACTACCCATCATAGGGACATTCACAGTGCTTAACCGATTCTTTAAAGATCCTAAAACCCTTCTTCAAGATCTTCATGTCAAATATGGTCCAATCTTCACTCTTCAAATGGGTTCTAACATCGATATTTTCATTACCAATAGATTTCTTGCACATCAAGCATTAATCCAAAATAGCACCATATTCGCTGATCGCCCTGAGGCGGTTCCCACAAAGAAGATAATTAGCAGCAATCAACATGACATCCTCTTTAGCTTCTACGGTCCCATTTGGCGCCTCTTAAGACGCAACCTCACTTCAAGAATCCTTCACCCTTCACAGGTTAAGTCCTATGCTCAAGCACGCAAATGGGTGTTAGACATTCTTCTACAACGTCTCAAAAATGTTTCAAATGAAAGAAACACCGAGGGGATTTTTGTCGTTGATCATTTTCGATATGGAATGTTTTCTTTGTTGGCTCTCATGTGTTTCGGGGACAAACTAGACGAGAATCAAATAAAAGAAATTGAGGAAAGTCAACGCATCATGCTTCTTAACTTTTCTAGATACAATGTTTTGAATTTCTGGCCACCTATTACAAAGATACTGTATAGGAATCGATGGAAGGAATTTTTGAAGCTGAGAAGTGATCAGGAAGCCGTGTTGAATCCTTATATAAACGCTCGAAGGAAAATCAAAGAAGAGAGATTAAGGACTGATAGAGAGAACAATGTCAATGAGTCACATGGTGAATTTGTTTTGTCATATGTAGATACATTGTTGGATTTGGAGTTATTGGAAGAAGATAATATAAGGAGCCAACTTGATGATGGTAAAATTTGTACTTTATGTTCCGAGTTTCTAAATGCGGGAACAGATACAACTTCAACTGCATTGGAATGGATCATGGCGAATTTGGTGAAGTACCATGATATACAAGAAAAGCTTGTACAAGAGATTAAAGGGGTGATTGGAGATTATAAAAAAGAGAAGGAAATTAGAGAAGAAGATTTGAAAAAAATGCCATATCTTAAAGCTGTGATTTTGGAAGGGTTAAGACGTCATCCACCGTTACACTATGTTGCTCCTCATAGAGTGACAGAAGAAGTTGTTTTAAATGGTTATTCGGTGCCTACTTTTGCATCTGTGAATTTTTTGGTGGCGGAGATAGGGAGAGATTCTTCGGCTTGGGATGATCCTATGGCATTTAGGCCGGAGAGGTTTATCAATAATAGTACTTTCGATATAATGGGGAGTAAAGAAATAAAAATGATGCCGTTTGGAGCAGGGAGGAGAATGTGTCCTGGCTATGGTTTAGCATTGTTGCACTTGGAATACTTTGTTGCCAATTTTGTTTGGAATTTTGAGTGGAAAGTTGTGGTTGGAAATGAGATTGATTTGTCGGAGATGCTTCAATTCACAACTGTCATGAAGAACCCTTTGAAGGTTCATCTAATACCTAGGTTTTAGTTATTATTAGAACCAATTATCCATAGATAAATCTTGATTTCATGTTTTGAATTGTGTTCCAGATTGTATGGCCCCTTTAATCCCTGATGAAATGCAAACGTTTTTTTTTACCAAAAAAAAAGTCTACATATATTCTTAATATCAGTTTCCTACAGTCATAATAATTTCAACTTTTCCAGTTACAACAGTTTATTTATTTATTTAATGTTGAATAATAGTACTTTCGATATAATATAAAGTATTCTGGGCACAGTGCATACAAATTATGGATCAATGAGTTGATTGATGTTGATCGCTTGAATGTGGAGGTCGATTGGGATTGTATTTGGCGATTGAAAGTTCCTCCCGAAGTGAAGAATTTATTCATAATGTTCTGCTTCATATATTTTGATTGATGGAAAGAGCAGTGGATCTTTCTGCTTTATGTGTTGTCTGTGAAGAAATGGGAGATAATACTCTTCAGCTATTTTTTTCAATATGAATTGAGTATAGAATGTTGACGAAATGGTGATTTGTGTACTGATTTATTGAACATTTCCCAGTAGCATGGAACAAGTTTTAAAAGCTTTTTTTTTTTTCACTGCATTATGTCAGTTCAGCCCCGAGAAAGTGTCTCTTTTTGTTGTTATTATTTGTAGTAGTCGGAAGAGTCGCTCGCAATATTTGGGTTGCACTTGGGGGACATTGAACTTAGGTGACATTGTGTCTATCTCTCTCATAATCAATCATTCTCTCTCATCAAGAATAATTTATTTTAATCATTCATAGATCATTCTTTCTCATCAAAATACACCAATGTTACCGAAACTTAATGTCACCCAAGTAATTATCTGCAATATCCTTGTTTGGGAGTTCAATTGTTACAGAGCTGCATCACAGCCCAGGATCGGGTGCAGACTGTTGTAATTTTTGTATATTTCAAAGAAAAATGCTATGTGGTGCGAAAATAAATTCGTCGGATTTGAGCAGAATTAGTTTTATACAAGAAAAACTCATGCACAACCTATAAACAATTCTCTCTTTTACGAGTCTAAGACACAACTGTGGGTTTCATCTTCCTGATCAATTAAGCTTCTTGTCAATTTTGTATCTTTGGTTTCTACTGGAAAGGGTGTGTTAAATTCTGGGGGATTAGCATATATTACGTGTAGGGATGGGAATAGGCTAGTGCGAGCTAGGCTTTTCAAGGCCTACAGTCTGTCATAGGCTTACTTTTTAGGCCTGGGTCTGGCCTTCTGAAATCCCGATACGACCTGCTAGCCTGTTTAAAAGCTTATTTCATATGAACATCCTTAAATAAGCAATGTGATCGAAGTTTAAATAGTCTAGTGAATTAATAGATCAATTTGATTAAATCTCTTTTGATAATCAACACGTGTTTTCAAGGAATTTGACTATATATTGTATCATATTTCAAATCGTTTACAATAATATAATAATACATTTAAATATGCAAAAAAATTAATGTATACTAATAAGCTTAAATTACTGTAAAGGTTAACAAATTTTTATATTAATTCAAAATACAAAATATAATATAAAAATAAATAACATTATTCAAATTTACTTAAATAGGCCGGCCTAAGAGGCTTTTTGAATGGCATGGCATGGCCTTTTAAGTTAAATAGGCTTCAAAAAAAGCTTAGGTCTTCTCTATTTAAAAAAAAAGTCTGGTCTGACCTGGCCTGTTGTAGGCTATATCGTAGGCCCCTGTAGGCCGGTCTGGCCTATTCCCATCCCTACGCGGAAAATCCTTAAGGACAACTTCGGCAACAAAAATATCTCCTCCTACCCACCCCGCCTTCACCATTTCAAACTTCACAAATTTCATCAAAATTACCTTGAGTATCGGAAATGGCCAATATAACATGTGGTATGAACTCTTCAAAATCCATGCCCGTGTTCATCAAGTCATTGATCATATTATTCCCACAGAAGATGCACCTTCTCCTGACCTCAAAACCATCGATCCTAACTCTGGAAACGATTTGACGGTGTTTTCCTTCAATGGATTTACGACACTATATCGAATGATCTCCTTCACACCATTATTGAACGAGATCACTGCAGAACAAGCATGGAATAAGTTGTTCAATTTCCCATGATAATAAAAATTCTTGTGCTCTCTACCTGGAGCAAGAATTTTCAAATGCTCGTATGGAGAAATTTCATGATGCCTCCACCTACTGTCAACATCTCAAATCCTTATCTGACCAACTCTCTAATGTTGGTGCACCCATGTCCAATGAAAGGCTAGTGAATAGTGATTCAGATCATCTTTTGCCTCAGTGATGCTTATGCCACAATCGGTTCCCAAATTCGTCACGGCGACTCTCTTCCCCCTTTTTAGAAAGTTCGCTCCATGATTATCTTAGAGGAAACTGTCAAAGCCAATAAGGCAGCCACTACTGTTGATTAACTAATTTTTGGTGCTAGCGAAACTAATAAGTGACTTGCTCTTACCCATATGAACCTTATTCATGGGATCTCCAATCGCAAAGGTTGGGTTCCCATCACTTAATAATTTTGAGTGTCTTAAGTCCTAATCCCCTCGATGTACACAAATTTATTTCATCCCAGGGGCTTTGTTCAATAGCTACTTTATACACAAATGATGAAGACAATTTTCTTCCATCATATAAGATTGATTAAGACGTCTCTAAGTCAATCAACCTCATATATTTATCAATTTCTATAACAATAAATTTGATCTCTACAATTATATGTATACAAGTCTGCTTACATGATTATTAAGCGACATCACTATCAATGTGGAGAAATATTAATCTATATCTAGATTTATTATACAGGTCTGCTTGGATGATTTTAAGCGACAACATCCCCCCAATAAGTAAAGTAATTGTACATTTTGATATATTCTCATTGAATTTCAATTTCAATTAACATCATTGCATTATTTTGATGCAATGGTTCATCAACTCTAAACAATATATTTCATATATTGTCAAACTGACTTCGTTGATATCTTTCATCAGGTCTACTTAGATAAATTCTAAGATATAAACCCCCACATTGGTAAAATATAATTCTATGTGTGGATTTATTAAACTGGTCTACTTGAATAATTTTCAAGTGACAAAACATCCACATTGAAATAAATCCGATAAATATATATTTTCTTATAAACAAACTTCGTTAAACATCATTGTATTATTTGAATACAATGGATTATTTTTCAAGTATACTCTTATGTCAAAGTCATTTCAAATATTCCTCAAAGAATGTAAGTATAATATTTTTACAACTATATCATCAACTAACTCATTTATTAAAGCCAAAATAAAATTAAAGAAATAGAAGTAATAAAACTGGGAGGTTTATCAAGTTAATTATGCTAAATATGGTAGCATCAGAGAAGGTAGTTTACAAACAAGTAATTTCAACCAATATGAACATAATCTCATATACTTTCTCATTGTCAACAATGCATTTTAAATTACGTATAACATGTTCATATCGATCTAACAAAACATGCACATTCAAACTATGAAATTTTAACTAAATTAAATGCAGCCCTCATTTTTAAAGCCATACACTACAAGAAATTTAGCATGTTGCGACACTTACTCTGCGACCCTTGGTTCAAAAATGTCGCAAAGTGCACTTTTGCGATAGTTGTTGCGACCTTTGTGGTCAACAGCCGCATATTTTAAGCTAAAAAGTTACACCGCTTTATCTGTTTCCCAAAAGAAATTATGGCTCCTCCTCAAAAAAAAAAATCATTTTTGCTCAAATATATTTATCACTACCGCTTTCCCAGTATCTCCCTCCCACAACTCAATCTCTCCCTCATTCTCACTTCTCCCGATCTGAACCCCCAAATCTCCATCTCACTCTCAAATTTGATAAACCTCACTCCAATTCCTCGTTCACCAACTCACTCCTCTTCCTCGTTTACCTTCCTCACTCGTTCACCAACTCACTCCATTCCTCTTTCACCGGTTCGAATTTCGAAATCGAAATTGTACCCAAATCGCAAAGATTTGTATCAGTGCTGCTTCCTCTCAATCGTTATGCCTTCTCACACTCGCACACTCGTTCTTACACTCCCAACCTAGCTCACACTCTCGATTCAGATCCAAAACCTAACCTAACTCTGAATCGGTCCAATCGGTGCTACAATCGGAACTCAACTCACTCAAACGGAACTCAACTCACTAAATCGGAGATCAATCTCAGAATCTTCTCACTCAAAAAAAATGTACATTGCGACTGTTATGAACTGTCGCAATACCCATTGCTGCTGTTGTAGCGACTGTTTCGTGAACTGTCGCAAAATGCTGTTGCGACCCCAACATCCCTGACAGTTCAAGAACCGTCGCAAATGTGGATTTGCGACCCTTAGAACAGTTGCAATCCATCATTTTAAGGGTCGCAAAATGCTTTTTTTCTTGTAGTGATAGAATATAAAAATTAGCATTCACAAATTATATCTCAAGACCTTTTAACAAAAAATATGTCATAAACATTTTTCATCCATAAGCAAGGGAGTGATCACCTTAATTAGTTCTAAATTTCTCAATAAATATTTACACCATTCACCAAATTACAAAAATCATACATTCACAATTATCACGAAGTAAATACATTTAAAGGAATGCATAGTTGTGGTTTCCCACCATTCAATTTTACATATATGCTATAAACATTTCAATCACTATATTGGGTCATAATACAAAACAATTAAAATAGGGTTATTGAAGTGGGCAAATTCTATGGTACACCCAAATATTTGAGTGTACATGTACACAAAAATAATTAAATTAATATTGAAATGAGTTGTTTTTTTTGAATAAAAAGAATTATTCTCTATCATTGATAATTATAAAAATTAAATCTTATTTACCAAAAGCGTCGACGAAATAAAATTTAATTTTTTTTGAATTTTTATTACTCATAACGAAGAATATTGAGTATTTTTAGATAAACAAAATCAATACAAAATATATTCTACACCTTTAAAATCATTTTTGACTCCTCCAAAAGTAAACACAAACATATACTTTAGGGCAGTTTGGACTGACTTATTTTTTAGCTTATGCAAAATAGTTTATATAAATAAATAAATAAATAAACTTTTATGTATTACTTATAACTAGTCAAAGTAGTTTGTGAAAAAACAGTTTATAAAAATACAATTTTTGTTAGTGAGAATTTATGAATTAACATAAAAGCTAATTTTTTCGCATAAAGTATTTATTTTGCGTAAAGCCTGCTTCACACATTTTATCAACAATATCAATAAGCTACATCCATTTTATCAACAACATCAATAGCTACATCCACCTGCATAAGTGAAAAAGAAAAATGAAATGAAGTTTTGAAAAATGATGGTAACAGAAAATAGAATGAAGGGAGAATTTGATATGAAGGGAGCAACCATCTTGTTATCGTTTTCCTTCTCATGGATGACTTTATGACAATTATATTTATTTGATTTGATAACCGTAATATAAGAATGAATAAAGGAGGAAATTATACCTTGTCCTTGCCACAACAATACAAAATTAGCTTTTCATACATAGAGGACGCAGGCAAAATTTCCAACACACCATGCAAATTCTCAATCTTTTTTATGATATGCTCAACCTTGAAATTATCAACAAACTATATAAGAAGATTGCTAAGTATAAAAAAAAATTGTAACATACAACTATTGTAAGAATCAATTATTCCTTTAGTATCGCTTTCTTGCTGGCAGTCAAAATGTGCAAAGGTTAAATATGTTTTTGGTCCCTATAAAATTGCGACCTTCTAAGTTTAATCCTTACTTAATTTTAATAGCTTTTTTAATCCCTACAAAAAAAATTTACTTATAATTTTAGAACACTATGAAAGGTTAGAACACTATGAAAGGTTCATTTACTAAAATCTATACAAGTTTAGAACACTATGAAAGGTTCATTTACTTAAATTTTTTAACGATTCTTTTTATACAAGTTTAGAACACTATGAAAGGTTCATTTACTAAAATCTATAATTTTTTAACATGAAATAAATTAAATATGAATTTTTTAAAACGACAAAAGTTTAAGATATAAGTAACAAAAATATGGACGTAGAAATCAAATTTTTGCGATATTTTTTTCGGAGGACCTTTTAATAACGTTCTTAACACGCCTGTAAAAAAATGTTGAAAAACTTAAGAGTTTTAGCATAAATTAAAAAAAAAAATTGGATTGAGTAGGGACTAATATTGAGTGCAAAAATTTTTTGTAGGGATTAAAAAAACTATTAAAATTAAGTAAGGACTAAACTTACAAGGTCGCAATTTTGTAGGGACCAAAAACATAATTAACCCAATGTGCAAAATCGACAGTGAATTATTTTAAATGCATACACTGCAAAACTTGTTTTATGATGGGATATGGTCAATTTTGTTTTTGAATTTTGTAAAATTGATTGAAAATTATAGATAAGCATAACTGCTTTGCAGTATCACATCACATATCATCAAGGGTGTTTACGATAAGTTCCTCACCTCTAAATTTGGAATGCTAAATGCATAATTAGCAATGAAGTTTGAAATATCAACCACATCATAATCTGCATTACATAAGAATATGTCATTAATAATAATAATATCAATACAAGGAACAAACTCCGAATAACATAATAATGGTACCGCCTGATCTCAAATCGAATAATAGCTTCTCTGCCTCAGATTCCAACAGTAACCTTCCTAATGATTCGAATATATTTGATATAGATTTTGAAGATGCAAGCTCTCTAATGTCTATATTTTTCAACACATTCGAAATATGTGCCTTGCCGTCACTTTCACAAAGTTGTTGCTCCTCAATGTTATCCTCTCTAGAAATCCACAATTGTTTCCTCTCAGTTGTTAGTTCCTCTTGTCTTGTTGAAGCATAGTCAAGAAGCTTCTCAACAGGAGGAGCTACAGAAAGAAAAATGCACATTTGAATTCCGTCCAACAGTAAATTTCACAAACCATTGGTGTTCAATATAGAAGAAAACTGAGAAAGATACCTGTGGAAGAAGCATCATGGAGTTTGCAGGACGAGAGAATCAGCTGGTTCCATGAAGATGATGTTCTGCGAAAGTTTTGTACATCTGAACCGAAATATTAGCCAAGAACCCGTAGTTTTTTTAGGCAAAAGGCACACATCTTATTCTTTCAGCTGCATGCTGAATCGGAAATTGTAGAAACAAATTAACCCTAACCCTAATGAACAAAATTACTAAAAAACCGCCTCTAATCCCGCCATTGTTTCTAACCACCCTCTAGTATCTGTCTTCATCACTTGATATCTAAAGTAACAATTTCATGTGCACCTTTTGATTTTAGGTTTTCTTTCCTTTCTAGGCATGCAATACATAATTACTTATCTTCAATAGTACATATATTTTTCTTTTAATATATATGTTTCTGATCATGGAAGACTAAGATACAAATTATCTTTATGTAAAACATGTGAGAGAAGAGATTGTTTGAACTTTGAAGCATTAGCCTAATTATCTTTATGTAAAACATGTGAGAGAAGAGATTGTTTGAACTTTGAAGCATTAGCCTACAAGAGGGATGCTTATAATATTTGAATTTGAAGCATTAGCCTACAAAAGGGATGCTTATAATATTATGTTTCATATTCATATTTGAAAATCTCAAGTAAAGTTCTTTATCAACAAATTATGATTGTCAGGTAGCACCACCTTCAATTGCATAGTAGATTTTCCCTCATGGTTTTTTAGTTTTCAATGATTAGTGTAGCACTACTCATTGTCCACATGTTTCATTCTCTTCTCTTTTCTTTGTGATATTTTCTCTTATAGGTTTTAGAGAATAATTTGTTGCAAAAAGTTTATTTAAATCTTTTTTCTTTAGATCGAAAATCAAAAAAAATTTCCGAACTTATCCAACCTCCCACTATATAATAAGTAATCTGAAAGTGCCATTATAAGTACTACTTTTAAATTTTGATTCATCCTAGTCATTCCATCCATATATAACTTTCCCCAATCTTTAAATTCTCATACACTTTTCTATAGGGAAAAAAAAAACACATAATATGTTTTTAACTTCTTATTTCCATTTAGAAAATTCCAATATTTGGAACATATTTTAATGATTTTAATTTTTAGCAGTTATGCTCAACATTCCAAGTCACATGCACAGGCTATATAGTGTGTCAAACACTAGGTTTATGGTGAACACAGTATTGTTAATCATCAATTACACTATGTTACCTTTTTATAAAAAATAAAAATAAAAATTGCTCTATGTAACTTACAGTGCTATAACACCAGCACAGCACTCCATAGTTTAAGTTTTAACTTCGATCGTTTCAGTAGCACATTGTAGCAAATACAAACTTATACTATCCAATAAACTCCATAAAACATAGTCATAGAGATCTTCAACTTTGTAACAAGCTAGCAGAAAACAGAGATTACATAGCATAACAAAAGATTGAGGATTGAAGGTTTCTATTGAAATACACGTGTGCCTAACAGTAGTTCTTATTCTAATCAATACAGCTACATCAGTGCTAAGCAAACTTCCTGAAACATAAACCTTCAGCTTCTGTGCCAAACAAGCATGAAACCTTAGATAGAAACATATGCATAAATAACAACTTATTATTTAAGTAGTGAACCCTCTTGAAAATTAAGACACAAATCACACACTCCTACGCATCTTCAGAACTCTTCTCCTTCAAAGCTACTCCAACCGCCTTGTTTTCTCCTTCTCTCCCTTTCTTCTTGCTGTCTTCTGGCTGCTGCTTCTTCTTCTTCTTCTTCTTCTTCTTCTTCTTCCCATTCTGTTTCTCCACTGCTTCTTCTTCATCCATTTTGGCGGAATAGCGCTTCTTCAGACGGGAAGCAAAACCAGATAAAAAACTTGGAACTTTATTGAGTATAATGTCAGCAGATTTGTGATCTCCACAGGCCAAAAGTACGTGATACATACTACAGCCATAAAGTAAAATCATAAGGAGAAGGAAAATACTATAAGAAAGGGAAAAAAATAGTACAAAGGTTAGAAGCCCACCTCAAGTAGCTTAATTCACCATAAGAAAGTTTAGCAAATTTATATTCTCTCCAAACGAAATTAGCATTATTCAAATCTCTTGATTCGGCACAAAGATGTAGGAGAACATCAAGACAAATGACTGAAGGAACAAGGTCAAGCTCTTTTTTTATTAGATCCAGTAAGTCCAATCCAAATTGCAAATATGTGGACCCAAATGTCTCAATTAGACAATACGCCTGTACATACATGAGACCAATATGTCATACTTCATACAAGCAGAAATATTAAACCAAAATTTAATTCTTATAATCATGAATCCTTGTTCAAATCATAAGGAAACAAAAACTTACTTCATTAAAAACATTCCGTCTCCTTCTTGTGAAAAAAAGAGTACCACTTATCCTCTTGGATGTATCATTATTGTAATAATCCTTGAGTTGTTTAAACAGTTCAATGGTAGAACTGCGAAATATACAATGAACATAAACAAATGGCAGAATAAAATCAGAATTTAATATTGGGAAAAAAGAACCGTCATACCTTAAATTTTTGTTTTGAACTGAGTACCGGATAGCCCACCTGCAGCCGTCAAACCAATCTTGACCACTCAACTCCTTGAGTAGGAGAAGCACCGTCTCCAACTCGCCATTCAAATTACATAACACATCCTAAGAATGTACAATGAAGAATGTACAATGATTGATGAGTTTTAAGGTTGAAAGTGGAAAGTATACATATTAACAATAATCAAAAACCCTACCATGAGACTTACAACATGCTATGTCCTTTACAAGGTCACTCCAAAAGAGAAACTAGGGGTGTTCAAAACCGAACCAACCCAATAGAAAAACCGCAAACCAAACCAATCCAAGCCGAAACCGCAAAAAACCGCACTTGGTTCGGATGAATTCGAATGACTTTTGCACCGAACCGCGCGGTTCGGTTCGGTTTGCGGTTTGTATCTCAGCAACTGAACCAAACCAAACCAAACCGCAAGAATATTGAATATTACTTAAATATGTACTAGCCCAATTACATAGCTTAAGAATAATCTCTTTTGATTCGATTTTTCCATCGTTGCACCATCAGGTTTGATTATAATTCCTTTCCATCTCTTTCAATTCATTTTCAGTGAAGAATTTGTTTTCTTTACTTCCCAATAATTTGTTTCATGTTTATGTTTCTTCTTAATTTTACCTATTTTGATATAAGTTTTACCTAATATTTTATCATATAAACATCAAAATAAAATGTCGTATGTTTATTTTGTAACAAGTTGGCAATATTAGAGTTAATGTAATATTTTTTTATCTCGCGATAAACCGCACAAACCGAACCAATCCAAACCGCATTGGTTTGGTTTGGTTTGGTTTCGATGACGTTTTAAAAATCAACCGAACCAAACCAAACCGCATGCTTTTTTATCTCGCAGTTTGGATGACTTTTTTGCTCAAAACCGAACCAAACCACACCGCGAACACCCCTAAGAGAAACCGTAGAAAGACAGCATATTTACACAAACATACCTGTTCTTCATAATCTTCACAGCAAGCTGCATATGCATGAATCAAGGCTACAAAAACTTCTTTTGTCAAGTGGATTCCAGATTGTTCCATCTCTTCATAATACTACAATTGAATATTCTAATTAGCAACTCGGTTATTGAAAAATCAAATCTTAATCTCAATACTTGGTTTAAAACTAACGACCAAGGTGCTGAAAGTATGTGAACATATGGATTTTTTTTTTTTTTGGGAAAGGAAATTGCATATACAAGAAAAGGATAACGAATGTACAAAGAGAATAAGCGTACCAAAGGTGCCCCAAGGAAAAAACCCCAACAATAACATAAAAAGAATATCTGCAACACTACTAGGGGGGAACTAAAAAGCCAACACCATCACAAAAACAACAACGCAAGAAATCTCCCTCCCTCATGGTACCCAAAACAAACGAAGAATGGACCAAGCCAACTCCACCAGAGAGATAAGACACATGAAACCAGGGATCGGAGCAAAAACCCCGCTCAAAGGCCCCCAAACTTGTATATATGAAATTATTAAACTCAACTTACTTTTTTAATCTCTTCTTTGGTTTCAGAGTTGCTAATCAAATAGCTGAAAGTGTATGAATCGAGCTTTACGTTGGCATCTCACATTTGTCTGAGAACCCTCAACTTAAAAATGACGTTTTTCTACAATATCGAAAAAAGTGAGAATATGAAAGAACTGTTTTAAATAGATTTCATACACTCATTTAAATATATTTTTTAATGAATGAAATCATCAAGGGAGAGAAGCTTTTATAGTTGAAAAACTGAATGACACAATCCAACAATGATACCTCGAAAAAATATCCTGCCATAATGGCATTATACATGGTTGTTTTGTATTTGAAATACTTTTTCTGCAATTCATTAACCATCTTGTACGCACATTCAAACTGCATAATTAAAGTAAATACATTATCAGGTTAGTAAAATGCTTTCTTTCAAAAGATATCATTGTAGAAAACAAGCATACATTAAGGGAACACAAAAAAAAGGTAAAACTTACATCTTTCATCACTACACAACAGTGTACCAAAAGCCTGCAAATCTCTCCATTTAACTCGAAATGGTGGGGATGACGACTTATGATGGAATAGATTTCAAAAACCTTGATATTCAATATAGCAAAAGGAATAGAAAATGAACAAACAAATATTAGTAAAACAAGACAAACAAGAAACAATGCTTCAATTAAGGGGAAAAAAGGAATCATAAATTTCATTATGTAATTGTAAAAGTTTAAGGGTTAGCCTTGGAGGAACGGTAAAGTTGTTGTTACGTGACTGAAAGAAAGGTCAGGAGTTCAAGTCCTCCAAATGGTGGAACCCCTTCTATCATAAACCATATCTGGATCCAACTCATTAATCTCTAAATCTTTCCTAACAGTTTCTCTTATAGTTTTTCTAGGTCTTCCTCTACCTCTTCTAATCTCACTCTCCTCCGTCTGATCTATTAGTCTATTCTTAACATGTCCAAACCACCTTAGCCTATTTTCTACCATCTTTTCTACCAACTACCCCAACTCTCTCTAATGGTGTCATTCCTAATCCTATCTCGTCTAGTCTTGTGCCACTCATCTAACGCAACATATTGTGCGAAGAAATGGATTAAATGCTTTACGTAAGATATATAGTACCCGAAAATGTTGATTAGTTTCCGAGCAAGTCTCTAATACAGATTGCATTACATGAGTAGAGAGGGTAAAGCCTGCTTCACACATTTTATCAACAACATGAATAGCTACATCCACCTGCTGCATAAGTGAAAAAGAAAAATGAAATGCAGTTTTGAAAAATGATGGTAACAGAATTTGATATGAAGGGAGCAATGGATGACTTTATGACAATTATATTTATTTGATTTGATAACCGTAATATAAGAATGAATAAAGGAGAAAATTATACCTTGTCCTTGCCACAGCAATACAAAATTAGCTTTTCATACATAGAGGACCCAGGCAACACACCATGCAAATTCTCGATCTTTTTTATGATATGCTCAACCTTGAAATTATCAACAAACCATACAATGTCTATATTTTTCAACACAACCGAAATCTGGTCACTTTTGCTTTCACAAAGTTGTTGCGTATCCTTTCTAGAAATCCACAATTGTTTCCTCTCCTCTTGTCTTGAAGCGTAGTCAAGAAGCTTAAATTTCTCAACAGGAGGGGCTACAGAAAGAAAAGAAGAAGAAAAAACAAACAGTTGGTGTTCAATATAGAAGAAAACTGAGATACACATTAGTTTTAGATACCTGACTCTGTGGAAGAAGCATCATGGAGTTTGCGGGACGAGAGAATCAGGTTCCATGAAGACGATGTTCTGCGAAAGTTTTGTAGTTTTTTTAGGCAAAAGGCGAGCATCTTATTCTTTGAGCTGCACACTCACAAGTGAGGCAAGGTGAGTTATGCTGAATCGGAGGAAATTTGTATCTCTTATCTCTTATTATTCAAGCAGCAACTTAACCCTAACCCTAATGAACAAAATTACTAAAAACCCCTATAATTAAACCTCTAATCCCGCCATTGTTTCTAACCACTCTATTAATGTTGTGCACACCGTTATAATCAAAATCTCGAAATTATCCGCATCTTCATATGCTGGATTCAATCCATGGCAACACATTGAATTTTTCTCTCCAGGTAATCTATTAACCCTTTTTGTTTTGTTAATCAAGTGCAGTTAGTTTGTTTTATTTTAAATCGAATGCTTCTTTTAAATTTTAAAATAAAAAATTGGGTTTGGTTCTGCTACTGTTTCATGAGTTAACGTTAAACTGCATAAACTTTTGTCTATTTTTGTAATGGATAAACGGTGATGTTGTCGAGAATGAAAAGTGGTAAAAAGAATAGTGGGGTTTCCTTCTCTTCCCTTAATCTCCGTTGCCTCCAGGACCTCCCAAAGTACCCATCATAGGCACATTCACAGTGCTAAACCGATTCTTTAAAGATCCTAAAACCCTTCTTCAAGATATTCATGCCAAATATGGTCCAATCAGCACTCTTCAAATGGGTTCTAACACCGACATTTTCATTGCCAACAGATTTCTTGCACATCAAGCATTAATCCAAAATAGCACCGTCTTCGCTGATCGCCCTAAAGCCGTTCCAACAAAGAAGATAATTAGCAGCAATCAACATGACATCCTCTTTAGCTTCTACGGTCCCATTTGACGCCTCTTAAGACACAACCTCACTTCAAAAATCCTTCACCCGTTAAGTCCTGTGCTTAAGCGCACAGATGGGTCTTAGAAATTCTTCTACAACATCTCAAAAAAAATTCACATGAAAGAAACACCAAGGGGATTTCTGTCATCGATCATTTTCGATATGGAATGTTCTCTTTGTTGGCTCTCATGTGTTTTGGGGACAAACTAGATGAGAATCAAATAAGAGAAATTGAAGAAAGTCAACGCATCATGTTTCTTAACTTTTCTATATATAATGTTTTGGATTTTTGGTCACCTATTACAAAGATACTGTATTGGAATCGATGGAAGGAATTTTTGAAGCTGAGAAGTGATCAGGAAGCCGTGTTGAATCCTTATATAAACGTTCGAAGGAAAATCAAAGAAGAGAGTTAAGGACTGATAGAGAGAACAATGTCAATGAGTCACATGGTGAATTTTTTTGTCATATGTAGATACATTGTTGGATTTGGAGTTATTGGAAGAAGATAATATAAGGAGCCAACTTGATGATGGTAAAATTTGTACTTTATGTTCCGAGTTTCTAAATGCGGGAACAGATACAACTTCAACTGCATTGGAATGGATCATGGCGAATTTGGCGAAGTACCATGATATACAAGAAAAGCTTGTACAAGAGATTAAAGGGGTGATTGGAGATTATAAAAAGGGGAAGGAAATTAGAGAAGAAGATTTGAAAAAAATGCCATATCTTAAAGCTGTGATTTTGGAAGGGTTAAGACGTCATCCACCGGTACACTATGTTGCTCCTCATAGAGTGACAGAAGAAGTTGTTTTAAATGGTTATTCAGTGCCTACTTTTGCATCTGTGAATTTCTTGGTGGCGGAGATAGGGAGAGATTCTTCGGCTTGGGATGATCCTATGGCATTTAGGCCGGAGAGGTTTATCAATAATAGTACTTCCGATATAATGGGGAGTAAAGAAATAAAAATGATGCCGTTTGGAGCAGGGAGGAGAATGTGTCCTGGCTATGGTTTAGCATTGTTGCACTTGGAATACTTTGTTGCCAATTTTGTTTGGAATTTTGAGTGGAAAGTTGTGGATGGAAATGAGATTGATTTGTCGGAGATGCTTCAATTCACAACTGTCATGAAGAACCCTTTGAAGGTTCATCTAATACCTAGGTTTTAGTTATTATTAGAACCAATTATCCATGGATTAATCTTGCTTTCGTGTTTTGAACTGTATTCCAGATTGTATGGCCCCTTTTAATCCCTGATGAAATGCAAACGTTTTTTTTACCATAAAAAAGTCTACATATATTCTGAATAAAAAAGTCTTAATAATTTAAACATTTCAAGTTACAACAAATTATATATATAATGTTGAATAATAGCCCTTTCGATATAATATAAAGTATTCCGTGCATATTGCATACTAATTGTGGATCAATGAGTTGATTAATGTTGATCATTTGAATGTGGAGGTCAATTAGTACTTTCGATATAATTTATTTGTAACGTTCTGCTTCATATAATGATTCAAACCATTATATACATACTTTGGTTTCATTTTACTTTGGTTTCATTCTACTTTATGATATACATACTTTGGTAGCTAATTGTTTCAAAAAAAAAAATACTTTGGTAGCTAATGGTTATGACCTATGATTGACAACTCCTTTGCACTCTAATGTATACAGTGGAGAAAATGAGAATGAAAAAAAAATCTATGCATTCAGTCCTTTGGTAGCTTAATGGTTATGACCTATGTTGCTCTGTTAGATCTTATTCTGCAGTTGTGATGTTGTTGCGGAGATCTATAAAACATTTTTAGAACTATGCTTAGTTGATTATTAATATTATGATGGCTTGAATTCGATATTTGATATGTTGATGGCTTGCGCAGGCGAGGGCCGGGATAAGAGAGGTGCATTTCTTGCCATTCAATCCCGTTGATAAGAGAACTGCTTTGATTTATGTTGATAATAATGATGGAAGTTGGCATAGGGCTAGCAAAGGTGCTCCTGAACAGGTAATCTTTGTTTTCATAATTTCTGAGATTCATAGTTACTTACATTGATGCTAATAGTACTTTTATATATGTGAAAACAGATCATGAACTTGTGTAACCTCAGGGAAGATGAAAAGAAGAAGGTTCATGCTATTATTGAAAAATTTGCAGAAAGAGGGCTACGTTCATTTGGTGTTTCTAGACAGGTTTGTGTTTTTTTTTTTTTGGATTCATAATTCAAGTTTGTATTAAAATTTTGTATTGAAATTTTTTCCTTTTGTCTTATCCTAATGTTTTTTGAAAAGGTGCAGTTCCTATGAAGCACTGACACATACACGAAAACCAGACAAGACACTCACAGTGACACATTTATTCTGAAGTGTTGGTGCAACATAGATTCTTAATTATATCCTTAATATCTCCTATTGTTTAATACTATACAGAACATAAGTATGAAATTGTGAAGAAATTACAAGAGAGGAAGCACATTGTTGGAATGACACGCGATGGTGTGAATGATGCTCCTGCATTGAAAAAAGCCGATATTGAAATTGCTGTTGCGGATGCTACTGATGCTGCAAGTGGTGCTTATGATATAGTCTTAACAGAACCTGGTTTGAGTGTTATCCTAAGTGCTGTGTTAACAAGTAGAGCTATTTTTCAAAGAATGAAGAACTATACGGTTTGTTACATTACATGTTCTTTTTTCCACTCATCATGTTGAATTGATAGTATTATCATTTGACACCATTTTCTTTGTACTTCAGATAAATGCATTGTCTATCACTATCCGTATAGTGGTAACTAAATAGTGTTGTTTTGATTCTATATGTGATAGTTTATGACAAGGTATGATATGAATACTAATGAGTTTGGATTTATTTTTTTAATGCAGTTTGGCTTTATGTTTATTGCACTGATATGGAAGTTTGATTTCTCTCCATTCATGGTTTTGATTATTGCCATTTTAAATGATGGTAAAGTTCTTAACTTATTCTCATATACAACAAATATTTGCAATTTACTTTTTGACAATGTAGTTTGTTCAGAGGCATAAACATTGTGCTTCCCATGTATTGTTAAGTGCTGAAGTTGTTTAATGTCAAGTTTATTTTGTATTGTTTCTGCTTCTTTAGCTTGATTGGTGATAATATAATTTGATTTAGGTCAGAGTTGATATAGGGAAACCGATTAAGGCATCAGATGTGCGTGAGTCTCGCCCTAGAAGTCCGTTTCAATGTGTTTAGTGATCTTAATGTCATGATTATTATGAGTTACTTTGACTTTGCTCTCATGAATCAGAAATATCTACAAAACTCCTGTTTCAGATGATAAATAATGTACAAAACTCCTGACAATTGAAGGACCAACTCACTGCTCACAACAATTGTAGAAATAGCAAATACGAATCAAGTGGAAAGGTATACAGTTTTCCATTTCAATTTTTTTATTTTATATTTCTATCACCTTATATGCAACAACGTAATACATGTCTTTTATTTTTATGCGTCTAAATCATGTTTCTGCTTGTGTTTGAGATCTGGTATGTTGGTCATCAATCCCGTCTCTCTAGGTTCTTTTCCTACACCAGCATATATTATTATATGATATGAGTATTGCTGTTGCAGCTTAATTTTTTTTTTTCGGTCATCGATTTAGAGCATAGTATCAACATACTATATGAGTATAGTATGATCAGTATATATGTAAGATTTGATTGCTAATTCTCACTTTCAATTCATGTAGGCAAAAACTAACAGCCCTGAATCTGAGGAGAGATGTATTATTCGCTTATTGGTGTATCATTTTGGAGTCAAATCTACCTGTGATGAATTTTTCATATCCTGTTTTCAAATACATGGGCATGCAAAGTAGCCTTCCTCTGTCGTCCTGGTACTTTCAAGTTTCTTTAGAACACTAGTTAGCTTCTGTTCTATTTCACTATTCAGTAACATTTATGCAACAAAATTTGTTACAATTGCACCTGAAACCGTTAGCTACAAATTGGCTACTTAAGTGTTACTGAAATCATTTAGTAACACGGGCTTTACCCAACATTTGTCAAATGTTACAAGATCTAAATAGTAACATTTGTTTTTGATTTAGTTACAATTTTGAAGTGTTACTAAATCTCATATATGTTGTAGTGCTAGTTAATGTTTTCCTTGATCATAAAGAATTCATTACAAGGGAAACAAAATTGTGTACCCCCAACAAAATTGAAAGAATAGGACAGCAATGCATTACCAAGGAAGGACCCAATGATACCCCTTCTTGTTTTCAATAATCAAAAGTGCCCATAAAAAATTTTCTTTCAAATATTCTACTTCAACTATTAATATTTTTATTATAACATTAATTAATTAGTTTTTTTTTTAAATTTCAACTACTGAGTATTGACATAAAGAGACATTTGATAAGATCACTATTTTGACATTTCTGTACATAAAAAAAAAATATTGACATTTAGATGTATCAAAAAAGAACAATTGACATTTTTTTAGGAGAAATATAAATGTAGTGATCCAAAATTTGTATGAAGTTTTTTTTTCACATATTTTTTGTATGAAGTTAATATCAAAGTATGTTGTCAAATTTTAAATAGGAATTCTATGATCAAATAACTCGCCTAAGGCAATTACTGCTATTTCATAGGCCTTGTTCTGAAGTAGGAAAATCTGCATGGTTGTTAATAGGCCTTTTTTTTTTTCTTCCCTAAAAGTAGTTTAACGTATAGATGTTCTTAAATACTAGTCAATATATATATACCTACTTGCCCAACAGTACATGATTTAGTTTAAGCATTGTGAACTAGACTTAATAATTATTATTCATTCTACACATGTGTCTGGATATTTTCCTTACAAGAGTGCTTAGTTTTTGTTGTCTTAAGCATATCCATTTCTTAGGGAGAAAAAAAGATTCTGTTAATCCAGAATTCTTTGGAGAAGTAAGGTTTTATTGAAGATTATATCAAGCAAGAAATTTAGTCATCTGGTACAAACCATTTATGAAAATGAAGACCATACTGAATGTTTTATATTTGTGTTTGTTTCATTGCATGCTATGCTGCTTAATACATAGTAGGTAATGTAGTAGTAGTACCCTGATTAATGGATCAGTTAGTCCTAAATGGTAAGGGGTGCAGAAACAATTGAGCAAGTAGGCTGATAAACCAACCCAAGAAGAAGTGGTTGGGTTTCAACTTCAAATGTAAGTGGTTAAGTCAGACGCCGGCTATAAATGGATAAAATGTTACATGTATAAGAGATGTGACTCATAATATATCTAATGTTTTGAAGTTTTGGATGGAGATATCATGTCTTCTCTTGTGGTCGTATAGCATTGTCTCGTTGTTTCTCCTCTGAATTCTCCAACAAGTGTAATCAGAGTTGGTGGGAGAGTGGGATCCTGGTGTTTGGATCAAGGATATGAGGTGGGAACTCGCACTAGAAGGCAAAATTGTTGGGTTCAAGTGTGAGTGGATAGTCCCATGTCGTCTATGAGTGGGTAAAAAATTAGATATTTAAGAGAGGTTACTCACAAACCTAATTCCTTAAGATTTTCGATGAAGATGTGGTGCCTCCATGTCTTGTGGTCCTAAAGCATTGGTATGTTTTTTTCTCTTGGCACTTCCTTAGTCCCCTACACAGAATTAGGCCTAGAACACACACACAATGGGGAAGAAGAGAATAAAGAAGACTTCTCAATCAACCCCTATGTATAAATGTGACTCTTTGCCATAAACACAATTTTGTGGTGTACTTTTACATATATGAACATATAGTGGAGCGTCTTGAGAAGTTACGGAGAGAAAAGGTATAATTCCACAAGATCGAGGAAGGAATCATATGAGGCTAGTGTGCCTAATAGGGCAAGGCATTTCAAGAATTTCATAACAACATGAATTGCGCGCGATTCACGAATCTCTCAAACTGTTTTTTGTTTTGCTTCTTGATATGTTAGATTGTAATTTTCCTGCTTGCTTGAGATGATTTAAATGGGGAATGAGAAAATGTGTTAGCATCATAAAAATTGTAGAAAATGAGTTATCTTTGTAAAGAGTTGTGTCCTGACTCGTATATTAGGCATCTCTGTTTATAATTCTACCATGTATAAATGAGATGACTCACATACCTAATGTCTTAAGGTTATGGATGGAATATGGCATCTATGTCTCTAGTAGGCATCTCTGTTTTTTTTTTTTTTTGGTCTTAGATGAAGTGGTAAACCACTGAAATTAAACTCACACACAACTGTGAGGCCCCGGGTTCGAACCCGGGTCATGACGTCTGGCCTTGCAATTTCGGCATTTGATAGTTGAGCTAGAACTTCTAGACTAAATTTCAACAAAATTGTGTATTTTTTTTTTAATTTCAACATATATAACTGAGGTGACTCATATACCTAATGTCTTAAGGTTTTTGGTGGAAATGTGGCGTCTCCATCTCTTGCTCCCGATGCTCCCCCATATCTTCAACAGAATTATGCCCAGAACACACACGCAAATGGGAAGAAGAGAATAAAGATGATCCCATAGAAATGCATTTGTTTACTAGGGCAAGGCATTTCTAGAATTTTGGTAGTTTTTTTTTTTATTTTTGACAAATTTGAACGTATGATGGAGCGACTTGAGAAATTAGTGAGAGCAAAGGGTATATTTATAAATGATGGGGGAGAAATCTAGGCGAGGCCAAAGTGCACAAGAGGTTAAGCCGTTAAGGATTTTGTTTCGATATGAGATGAACAAGATTCACATATCTTTGACAATTGTTTCCTCCTTTAATTCTCTCTATTAGATCGTATTTTTCCTCCTTGCTCAAGGGTAGTTTAAAAGGGGAATGAAGAAATTTTTTTATAATCATAAAAATCGTAGCGAATGAGTTATCCTTGTAAGGAGTTGGAGCCTAACCCAAAAGGTGCTAATCAATTCAATCCATGTTCTAAATATTGTATCATACCCCTATAAGTGATTAGTGTTATGAAGTTATATCATGAACCTTGGAGGTCGATGCGCAAAATCCATATTTTAAATATTTTATTTTTAATCCTTTCAAAAAAAAAGTATTTTATTTTTAATAAAATTTAAACACAACATAAACACAAGATGTGCTAGAAGCAAGAGAGGGAGGGAGGGGGGGAGGGGGTTGAAAGGAAATGGTTCTTCTCCCATCTGTTTTTACTCATTGCCGTCAAAATAGTCGAGCGTGAGTTAACTCATACAGGTGTATTTTTGGTGTGAGTTAACTCACACAGGTGTATTTCTCGGGGGGGTGAGCAAAAACATATTGGAGAAGAGCAATTCTCGAGTTGAAAATCCATACCATTGCGTAAGGCCCACAATCCACATCCATAAACCCACCAAGTTCCCAACCATGAATTATGCTCTTTACCCAAACGGTTTTGCTCATTCCCAAAGTAAATGACCAAAATACCCCTACGCATGTTAACTCACGCTAGTGTTAAATTTACGTGAGTTAACTCACGCTGCGTGACTTAAGTCACGCAGAAAAACGCACACTAAAACCCAGCGTGAGTTAACTCACGCTGGTTTTGTTTCATCCATTATCCAATTTTTTCACACATTGATGGGCTAAGGATGTTGATCACGTGCATGCAAATGAATGCTAGAGGACACCTCCAACTTCAATGTCATGCATGCACTACAAACACTTGTCAACTTTTGGGAAGCTCAAATGAAATACCAAAACAAGTTCATTTTATTATTGATGTAAATTTCTTTGTACATGTCATAAATCTATATATACGTTAGTATAGTATAGTATAGGATCGTTTCCACAGGGAGTTACGTTAATCATAAGCATTTTTACAATAGTTCACATTAAGGGTTTGGATATAAATTGTTTGTTTGTAACACTATATCCACAGATGACATAAAAGTAAAAACGAGAGGAGATCGAACTATTTCGCTTGCGGTATAAGATAACAAGCAAGCATAACAGCAGCAATCTCTCGATCGATTAACAGACGCTAGCTTTATAACCAATATTATTACAATCATTTCTACAACATCCTTCGTGTCCAAAGCGACATCGTTATTTCTAAGTTAGCGTTTAAACATTCGTGTCCAAATCCCTTAAACGATAACAAAGTCGATCGGATAACTTAATCGACCGTGTCCAGCCTGATTAAGTATCTGAAAGCATTAAAATCTTGATTAAAAGTAATTATCAAAGGTTTACAAACTTGTCAAGAGTGATATAACATAAGATAGATTGTTATTCTAGTTTTAGATTCAAGAGTTCGTGTCCAAATCATCTTGAATCTCATTGAAAGCATTAAACTTAAGAATAACAACAATATTGAATCATTAAGCTAGAACCTTATATATTAAAAGATCAAAAGATTACATATTAGCTTGTTTGTTACCTCAATACTACAAAGAAGATGATAGCTACACATAGACATGTATACTATGCAAAGGATGAAGGAAAGATGAAGATTCTATGTCAAGATCCTTCGTGTCCAAAGCGATCTTGAGTTGAATCTACTCCTAAACCACTTGCTTTGTGTTTCTCTCTTGGAAATAGCTCCGACCTCTCTCTTAAAATGTATAAAATTTAACAATGGAATAGTTCATAGTTCAAAAGAGAGGTAAACTTCTATTTAAATGGGCTAAGTTCGTGTAATCTCGCTTAAGCGAGATAAATCTCGCTCAAGCGAGAAGCCTAAATATCCAGCAATGGCCAATGAAGTCTTGCCACGTTGCCCTGATCCTTGATGAAGTTGCATATCGCGTAAGCGAGTTGGAAGCGAGCCAGAAGCGAGTTCTTGAAGATGATCCCTGGAGAAATCTCGCATAAGCGAGTTAGAACTCGCGTAAGCGAGGTTGCTTCAAACTTAAACCGCCTTTGAATCCTGCTTGAGCGACTTTGAAGCGAGATGGAAGCGAAATTTACGTTTGTTCCCTGGAGAAATCTCGCGTAAGCGAGATGATCTCGCGCAAGCGAGATTCTGAATTCCACAAGCGACCCTGGAAGCGAGATGTAAGCGAATGTTGAGCTGCTCCCTGGAGAAATCTCGCATAAGCGAGATTTGCTTGGTTCACACACTTGAGTTTTGGTCCTTGCTTGTCATTTCCTGCATAAATTGGGTAGAATTAGGCATATAAAGCATAAATGGTATAATTACAACAATTGATTGCTTTTCCGTAGATAACTTGCATAACAAGTCACTAAAAATGCCTCTTTTAACACATGAAATATATTACTTTTGAGCACTTATCAATTATATAAAGGCACATGTTAGATTTTTTTTAACACTGAACTTACCATGCCATTGATTAATCGATTATCCTCATCACATGGCTCCATTAATGAGTACAATCACACATAGTACAAGTCCAAAAGGTGTGTGAAAAAATTGGATAATGGATGAAACAAAACCAGCGTGAGTTAACTCACGCTGGGTTTTAGTGTGTATTTTTTCGCGTGACTTAAGGCACGCTGCGTGAGTTAACTCACGCAAATTTAACACAGTATGAGTTAACCCACGTAGCGTGAGTTAACATGCGTAGGGGTATTTTTGTCATTTACTTTGGGAATGAGCAAAACCGTTTGGGTAAAGAGCCCCAACCATTACGTAAGGCCCACGTCCATGAATCATCATTTATTTTTTTTGGCTTGACTAATAAATGTTGGAACATGTGTGGAAATTGAGTAAAAAAGACTAAACACAAATTCTCATGTTGGGTAGAACTAGTGTTGTGTGAATTGAAAAAAGTGGAAGTCCCACATCGGATGGAACACACACATTAGTAGTGTTTATATAGTGGGGGTGTACCTCTAATTAATGGGGGGTACATAAGCACTAGAGAAAAAATATATATTGATATATATTTTATTATTTGGAAATGATAAATTAAATAATTAATTTAATCATTATTAGAAAGTGTTTTCTTAGTCCCCAAGTTTTGCTAAAATATTTTGGTACATAATATAATATATTTTTGTACTAAATTTAATATATTTTAGTACTCAATTAAGATATTTTTGTACTAGATCTAATATGTGAATTACTTAATGACAAAGCAATGTATTACTTGTTCCCAAAGTTTCTCACTTATTAGTTGTGAATTTTTTCTATAAATAGAGAGCTCACACAGTACATTCCATACACCAAAGAGTTTCATTGAGTTGTCGGGAACTCTTTTTCTCTTCTCCCTTTTTTGACTTGTGTTGACGAGTCTTCCATCTCTTCTCCCTCCTTCGACTTGTTTAACAAGTCCTTCTCCTTTTTCTACTCCTTTCTGTCCCTTCGGAATTAAGAGTGTTCTTAAGACCATAGTCCCTTTTCGGTTTAATGTCCCTTCGGAATTAAGAATGGTCTTAAGTTCATAGTCCCTTCGGTAATATACGTCCCTTCGGAATAAAGAGTACTTTTAAGATCATAGTCCCTATTTGGAATAAACAATGTCCCGTCGGAATTAAGAATGATCTTAACGGTATATAAAAATTATTTCAATAATTTTCTATTTGATGAGAAATGGTGGTATCACCATATTTGAGTGGTCGTAGTGCCATATTGATGTTTTGGAGAAGTTAAAATTAGAATGGTGGTAACACCATATTTGAGTGGTCTCAGCACCATAATAGAATGGTAATAATACCATATTAATTTGAGTGGTTTCAATATTAAAGAGTGGCCTTAGTACCATATTTGAAGGTGTAAATCTCGAACGATTTTCTACAGCGCAGTAGTTAATCGAACAGTTGTAGCTGGGCTTGTTTTATCCTGGAGGCGGCGTGGTTGATAGTCTACCTTGCACAACTTTGGGTAGTGCCACGAAACGTCTTAAAGAGAGCGATCTGGTCGTGACTCAACCTAGTAACAACTTCGGTAGATAATAGAATTTGGAAATCCAAATACAATAGTTTGGAAATCCAAAAACAACAATAAATCTCCATATATTGTTGTAAAGCAATATTTTTTGTCAAGTAGCCTAGTGGTTATAGCTCAAACATTTTAAATGTGAAGAAGTGGGGTGTCTGGGGTTCGTACCCCAACCCCTGCATATGCCAACTGAGCTAAACTCATCGGGATGAAAATCAGTATCAAAGTGAAAATGTTCAACAAAAAAAGACTAAAAAAATTAACCAAAGTTGAAAATGCATCTTTGAAAAACTATGCAGCACCGTTGACCTAAAAAAACATTTATGGAGCACTTCAAAAGTGGGTTTGAAGCAAGTGTATGCTTAGGTTTTTCTGCACAAAATATATGAAAATGATTATTATTACCTTATTACTGTATTAATCAAAATGGATTTTTCTCAGTATTAAATATGACTAAAATTAAGATGTTAACTTTTAAACCACTAGTTCAATAATTCATAAATATTTTAAACATACATTTAACTATATGTTGATCCATCACTGAATATCATAATGATAAAACCAACATCGGTTGGTCTAACATAATTGTCTACGTAAAAGATATGTTCATATTTAGTGTTCGAACACGTTTAATGTCCAAGTTTCAATGGCTAATTCAACTTTTGTCAGTAGTAAATTCAAACAAAACTTTAACCAAAAATAATTTTGGAAAATCAAGATAGATATGAATTATTGCAATCACTTTCACGGTTACAACTATACATATAGCTGTGAAAGTTGTCAACCAATAGGCTGATAGGTATGTGCCACCAAAGGAAAATTGAATCAAATCAATAATAATCTGTTAATAACTAACTACATGTCAACACTTCCCATTGAACTATATAGTACTACCACTTGTGGGGCATTCCTATTGGAAAAAGTTACCACTCTTTATTAATAAATGTTATCACTTCAAAGTTTACATGAGTATATTGGGAATGAAGTGAGTGGAGTGGAGTACTATATAGTAAAACCAGAAGGGAAAAACATAGTTGAGAGAGTAGGGGAAGATAAATTTGCTACTTACTTGTAATGGTTGGAACACGACACATTAAAGTGGTGTGCTTGGTCCCCCTCTATCAACAGTTACATTTTTTGTACTATATAGTTGAGTAGCTAGTCAATTAAGATAGCCCTGAATAAAGATTTTCCAAAAAATATGCTGATCCTTTGCACTGTTCTTTGTCTGCCTTAAGAAAGGAAATGAAAATAGACACGATGCTAAGTAGTGCCTGACATAACAAGATCTAGTCTTTTGGAATATGCTTGAGACTTTGTTAAGATTTTCTTACTTTTATTTCTCGAGGAAAGTTTATTGGTATATGTAGTGTCTGATCGATACTGCGTTTGCAAAACGGAGGTTTGATGGAAATCACAAAAAAAAAACCACGTTAACGTAGAAGTTAGTATTTGAAGTTTCTAGAAATCACGGCAAAAACACATGGGTTATAGATTTAGATTGAACGTTTGATACCAATAATCATGCATGCAGATTCTATTTCCATTTCTTCCTCATTGTAAAGTTTTGGATCACAATATTGAAAAGGAGAAAGTGTGGTAGTGACTATTCATGTTACTGCATTTGTAAAACGGAGTTTGATGGAAATCACAGTAAAAAAACCACGTTAACATAGAAGTTAATCTTTGGAGCTTCTAGAAATCACGGGAAAAACTCATCAGTCATTGATTTAGATTGAACATTCGATACCAATAATCATGCATGCAGATTCTATTTCCATTTCTTCCTCATTGTAAAGTTTTAGATCACAATATAGAAAAGGAGAAAGTGTGGTAGTGACTATTCATGAGGTTCCTAATAGGCTAATACCATTATTGGCCCATGAAAAGCAAAATATGTATATAAGCCCAAACTTTTTTTTAAAGCTTTTTTTAGATTAAAGTTTAGGTGTTGGAACTTGGAAGGGATGATTTGTGGTTATCGTGGAAGATTTGATAACCAATCATAGAAATAATGGGGGATCGTACGGACTTGGTGGGTAGGCAATATTTGATGATAGTGATAATGAACACACACACATGGAAAGAGACTGAAAATCTGTTCCAACCATGTAGAGAGACTACGGAAAGATATTGAAAAAATCGTGGGGGTTGCTAAAAAAAATATGAATGAAAGTTTTATCTCTTCCATAGTCTAATTAATGTGTTCATATGTATATTGAAATTTTTGAAATATGAAGAGACTACGGAATCACATATTAGATTGAAAACTCATACAACCGTCTAATATGTTCATATGTATTTTGAAATTGTTGTACCAGTTTTTCATTTTTAACACTATCAAATGTACTTTTTTTGATGTATATGCAACCAAATTATCATTGAACAATTTATCTCGCGTATGTAGATTCTGTAAACCCTAAACCCTATATAGATTCGGTAAAACCGATTATTGATCCATTTTTGACAAAAACTCAAGTTTGGTGATGGATGCAAAATGTTAATTTACCAAATGCAAAATTAGGGCACGTGACACATGTGGAAGTCACATGGGAGGGACCTTCCAATTCTATTGCCTACTTCCCTTGGATTCAATCCCTTCTTCTACAGGGATGGTTTGGTGGTAGTCCTTAAATATAAGTACATGTTCTACTTCTTCCTCTTCCTCTACACTCATACAACAATTCACCACCTTTGACGTCGCTTACAGTTGCAGAAAGACAGTGACTACTCAGTAAAACCTAATGGCTCCTAGTACGTACTAACATTAACGTACGTCTATATCTTTTTGCCTCTTAATTCATTACTCACTCACTGCTACATAATTTAATAAAAGAGAAGGTAAAGGAATAGTAGTACAATGTGGGACATGTTCTCTTTCATGATGGCCTAACATTATGTTTCTATAATACTATAATCCACATATCAATTATGTTCTACTTGAACACTACTGTATTTATCTTCTTGTGCTTCCTCATATACCCGGAATATTTTATTTATTTCATTTTTCAATGATTTATTTGGTTTTATATTGAGTCTAACTTATTATTATAAAATCGACTTAAATTTTTCTTACTACACTCCCGCACGAGTCACGCTCAATACCAGGGGCGTTCCTATGAAATTGGAGGATCGGCTCTCATAGTAAAAATATTCCCTAATAAAAAAAAACACAATTTTTATTAAAAGAGCAATCTTCTATTTAAATTGAAAATAACATCCGTGTAATGATTATTAGCCACCAAAATCAAAATTAGCAATTATTTTTACTAAGGAATACGTTTTTTTACTTAGAAATAGAAATATGGAACATATTTTTTTACTTAAAAATAGAAATAAACATGAAACATGTTTTTTTTTCCTTTGAGTGGGGTGGATATTGGGCAATACTCTTTTTTCTTGAGGTCCATCACTTTGGGAGGCTCAATTTAGTTAAGTTGTTTGCACTCCCCAAAGAGAAGGTATGCTCAATACTGTTGGATTTGGTGCGTTGTTGTAGATAGTGGGGGTT
This sequence comes from Medicago sativa, assembly GCF_051527215.1. NCBI lineage: Eukaryota > Viridiplantae > Streptophyta > Magnoliopsida > Fabales > Fabaceae > Medicago > Medicago sativa. The sequence continues at coordinate 23,359,041 of NC_140753.1, read as the reverse complement.
CCAATCGATAGACTATTATAAAATATTAGACTTTTATATTGGATATAACTCATCTTTACAAAATCAATTTGCAATGGGAGGGGTATCAGTACTCTTTATAACGTTAATCACATTTTCTCTCTACTTTACATGGAACTTAGGTTTTTCCTAAAACACGACCTCAGACCGAGCACTATTGAACTTGGTGTGTGGTTAGAAATTATGGGTGGCATGGTCAATAGATTTTGCTACCATATTAAGTTTTTGTATTAGGTCTAACACATCCTTACAAAATCGGTTTGACATGTGAGAGGTTTCACTCTATAAATTCTAATCAGCACCTCTCTTTGATATGTGAGACTCGGGTTTTTCTCAATAATGGTTAAAATAATTATGTTTTTAGGGGAAATGCTGGATTTCTTTATAGGGGAATGCTAAAAATTGTCATTGGGGCATTGGTTAAGATGATAAAAATAGAAAAATAATATTAGTAAATGATGAAGAGTGATGAATTTACCTTTTCAAAAGGCAAAACATTGTTAAATCCAATGTAAACATGCTACTTTTAAGGCATTTGTTAGCATAACTCTTCTTTATAAAAAAAATTGGATCGAGGTAAGCTTTGGGGGCTCACCCCTACAATAGTATGTGTGAATTTCTTTGTTTATTAGGATAGATTTAAAAATTCATCATGACAATAGTTCTTTGCTGAAATCTACATAGGTTACGATACAAAATGGAGGTGGATAGATACCAAAAAGAAATCTACATAGGTTATTATTTATTCTCTAAGTTGTGTATATACTTTATTTTGATGGTGACCGAAGTTTGAAACCCATACCTTACATATTTTATGTATTGGTCCTACCAACTGAGCTAAGTTCACGAGGACCAAGTTGTGTATATACTATCCTAAGAGAATGCGTAAACTAAAGTTGCATAGGTTTATTTGTGGTATTGCTTTATGTATGAGTTTAAGTATCACCTCATGTACTCTTTTATCAAATTTTTGTCTGCTTAAAAAAAAATTATATAGTTCTGATTTTTCCAACTAAAAATATAATTCACTTTTTCCAACTATACATATAATTCACAAAACTCTTATGTAGAAATTATAGCAAGATATTTTGGCAAATTACATTCCAATTTTCAATAATTGAAGAATACCTTATTGTTTTTCTTTCTCTTTTTGTTTTCTAATTGATCAGAGAGCAGCTTTGCACTAGGGTGTGGGGGTATTTAATTATTCTTTTTCCTGTTTACATGTCATGATTTGCACTATGTTTTGTAACATTTATCGTCACCAACCACTGCATTATAGTTCAATGGGGGTCCATTTTTTGGGAGACATGCAAGATGGTCAGGGATCAATAAAGTGGGGTCACTTCTGTATTTTTGGGCCATGGCCCACTAACTTTACAGCCTAATTGGATATACGAATCTAAATGAATTCTAAAGGTACGTATCCCCAATCTCATATAAGCATAGCATGTACCATGTTTTATCACGAAAAACTTCAACATACGTTGGAATTATTCATCATGAATTATTATTATTGATCCTTGAACTCAAGGAATATTGTACATTGATGGACCTGAAGGGTTTAGAACTTGATGAGTGGATAATGAATTTAATGAAGAAAAAAAATATTCAATGAGTGCTATAAGCATGAAGGAGAATATTTTGAAAAAAATGTGCTCCCCCATTGTCATATGTTCAAATTTTTAGTTACATTTTGGCCATACCCCCATGTGATATATCCATTATTTTATTTTTATTCGACATATGTGATATCCATTCTGTAAAGCAATTTTCTTATTTATGTACTCAAAAGGATAGCAAAATATAAGTGATGTGGTTTGACATGAAATGACATCGTGTTAATTTGATATCATTTTTCATGAAAAAAATACACATGATTAGGGTGGTTTAGAAAACATAATATCTTCAAGAGTAAAAAAAAAAAAAACAAAATGGAAATTAAGGGGAAAAAAACATAATATCTGATGCAATGACAAAGATTTGAATAAATAATGACTTTTACTCCCTTTACTAATGGGAATTAAAGATGTAAAAAAAAAATAGAGTAGTTTGTATTTAATTTCATCACTTAGTTTTAAAGGTAAAAAATGAAGAACTATCTCTCTTTTTTTTTTTTTTGTCAATTATTCAACATATTCTAATGATTTACCGGGCAATAGTAATTTAAGATACCTTAAAATATACAACTGTAGTTTGGTTGGCATAGAGGGAAGATGAAAGCTGTTATTCATTAAGGTTTGTGTTGGTGGTTGTTTAAGGGAGAGATCTTGCAATCTTAAATAGTAATATGATATTTACATATGTAAATTTACACTAAAAAGAAATGTGTACTTATACTAAACAATTTTTTATTTTATTTTTTAAAAGCTGAATGAAATAAGACATGAAAATGAGTTTATTAACTAGAGGCAATACTTACGCGGTTAGACCTCGTAAAGTTTGTAAAGTTGAATAAGTCTCAATAGGGCTCTTGATGAAAGTTTATAAAGAGGAGATCACCTCTTCTTTCATTGATTATCCAATAATTTATGGCATAATCGTCTAGGACATCGGGAATAGCTATTTTGAATTCTCTTTATAATTTATGGCATATTCGTATAGGACATCCAAGAGGAGTTATTTTGAAATTCTCTCTATACGGTCTTAAACATATGACCTTAAACAAACCCCTCGTGTTTGGTACCAACTGATCTTTGCAAAACTGATTTGTAAGATTATGATTGCTCTCACTTATAAACATATGTCAAGTCATTTCTTATCCGGTGTGGACTCTTTATTGGGACTCTTTAACAAGAAAATTATAGCCTAATTTTTAGGGAGGTATATAGAGAAATTATAGCCTTTATAAATAGATCAAAATCGATATATATCAAGTATTATTTACATGGAAATATGTGTAACCATCACTCATTTTTTTACATAAAAGTGCACAAGAAAACCATTGTAGTTAGGGAAGAAAGATCTCCGTTTTCCATAGTGTATAGGAAGCACTTTATATGTGAGTGATAGAATGTCTTCAATCTAATGGATACCCCACATATCTCAGTCATGTTGTCCTCAACCACAGCACTAGATGCCTATTCCATCTCTCTATCATTGTTGGTCCTTTTCAGTTCCCTGTTGGCAAAGAACCTATCATCATCGATCAACCCCACACTCAACAATTGTAATCATTTCCATCTTACTTGGACTTCATCAATTACACCTACTAATCATCAAATCATTAGTAGATCTACACTAATTGTCAACTTTGCTTGATATGACAATTAATTAATAACTCAATTTTATGCTCAATTTAGTGTGTTTGGTTTTCTGTTTACAACACAAAAGTAAATTTGCTCGTTTTCCAATGTATTTTTGCCGTGATTTCTAAAAGCTCTAAATACTAGCTTCTACACTAACGTGCTTTTTTTCCGTGATTTTCATCAAACTCCATTTTGCAAACGCTATACCAAATAGACACTTAGATTTCTATGGTAACCAAAATCATGCATTCATGCGGTCAACGTATTAGTAACTGTTAGATCAAGATTAGATGATGTAAATTTAAAAGTTTAAATTTTAGGTTTATATATATGATTGCTTGAAAGTGGGATTTTGATGGCTGCAGAAAATCTGATTTGTTATATACTATAAAATATGTAGTTTATAAGTAATTAATATATAGTCCATGATCTTTCATTTATCATTAATTATTAAGATCTTATGTGCTTTTCATGTTTCCATACCTCAAACCTAGCAACACATATGCTCCCCTAAAGATAGCTTAGGAGAAAACAATTAATTAATCAAGCATAAGTTGTAGTATAATGCATGACACAAAACATTATTAAATTTGACAAGTCAATTATTGGAAACAATGTTGGTTGAAACCTATATGTTTCATTTGGATGGAACAATTAAACGTGTTTTAGTTAAAAGTTAAAATTACAGCTTTAAAGTGGACCATGACCTAGAATATAATTATCCAAGTAGTACTGTCCAAGTAGTTGTCAAACAAATGGGACAATCATGCATCATATAATAAATACTTGCAACATAATGCGTAGTAATAGTGTACGCTAAGAAGGTAGAAAATTAATTAGATAGAGAAAAAAATTCAAAGGATTGAAGAAAAAAGATTTTGATCAGAATTGAACATCTGTATCACATTAACTGTATATGATGAAGGACTTTTATCTTCATCATCATCACCATATAGATCTTCCAATAGCTTGACCAATCCCTAGCTAGTGATTGCTACGTGTAATGTTCATAAAAGGCTTGATCAATCACTTTCGGTTTGACTAACACAAGCAGAAAGGGTTTTCTTTTATCAAATTTTGTGGTCTGAATGAATGGCATAAATTGAAGGTTCATATTTTGAATCGTAACCTTCTATACTGGACATATGTGTACTATATGTACTTTTTGAGTGAGCATGTACAATGTGCTAGCTAGGGAAACAAATTAGTTGCGGTAAGAGTTGGATGTTTGAAGTTTGAAGAAAATTATAAGGTTAAAAGATTAAAAACAAGTAATGGGACTTTGATTTAATGTTGTATGAATTTGAAAAATAGAGTGTGGGATCCTACATACAATAGAACACACATTAACAATGTTTAAATTAAGGTATTTAATTTTTAGATATCTGATAATGATAATAATGGTAATTATTATTTTTTATTCAAGCATATCACTTCCTATAATTTTAGCTTATGTTTATTGCGATAAGATTGAGAATACAATTAGTCTGTTTCCTCAATATTTGTGGTTATTGAGGGTTACTTTTTAATCTTAATACAAGAGTCTTTGAACGTTTGGCTCCCACAGTTGTAGCTAAATTCAGTTACAAAATCTATATATAAATATATGACTCCACTCGGTTCATAAATGACGTCAAAGAGTTCTATTGTCGGTAACTCTTTCTCTCTTCTCTTTTTCTGCTCGATGCACTTCTGAGCCACTTCTCCCTTTCCTTTTTTGTTCCTTTAGAATTAGGAGTGTTCTCAAGATCATAGTCCCTTTTGAGAAATAATGTTCTTTCACAATTAAGAATGTCTTAAGAGTTCATTCGATAATTTGTGTTCCTTAGTAGTAAAGAATACTTTTAAGCTCAATATCTCTTTAGGAATAATAATATCCCTTCATAATTAATAATGATCTTAATAGTATATATTAGATAATTTTCCACGTTTGAAGATTCTTGAGGTTAGAATGGTGGTAGCATATTTGAGTGGTTGTAGTACCATATCGATATTTGAAAATTTAGAGGTTAGAATGGCGATAACATCATATTTGAGTGGTCTCGATACTGTAATAGTGATCACAATACCATATTAGAGTTGTTTCAATATTAAATTCGAGTGACCTTAATAACGATAATTTAAGGTGTAATTCTTGAATGGTTAGCTATAGTGCAGTTGTTAATCGCACAGTTGTAATTTTGATTGTTTTATCCTGGAGGTTGTGTGGTCGATAGTCTGTCTTCATAATTTTGAGCAATGTCATGAAACGTCTTAAAGAAAGCAACATGGTCGTGTCTCAACCTAATAATAACTTTGGTAGATGAAAATTCATTTTCAAATTAAATTTCAGAAATCCAAAATACAACAATTTAAAAATCTAAAAACCAACGGTAACTATGTTGTACAATTTTTAATCTTGATTGTCCGATTTAAATTAATGGTGGAGATCATTTAAAATATATTGTTATTGTGTAATTTGAATCATCTAATTTTAATTTAATTTAAGGATCACAATTGTTTACTATCAATAAATGTTATTCTCTTACAACCGAAAATCCAAAACTCCCATAATGTAACACTAGCAAAAAAATAATTTGATTATTACTCGTTATCAAAACAAATTCTTTCCTTTTATTTACTTAATGAGAGAGAGAGAGAGAGAGAGAGAGAGAGAGAGAGAGAGAAACCCGTTTCTACAAGATCAACATTGTAAGCAAAGAAGTGTGGTAGTAACATATGGAAGTAGCTTTGTTTTTGCTCTTTTACTACCTTTTTTTACTTTGTGTTATGGTTAACATTTCCATACTATTATAGTTGGTAGGCAAAGCTTTTTAGTCCAAGATTGTGACTTGTAATCCGATGCTTCATGTGATGCTTTGGACTTTTTCTCTATTTGAAAAACTACCAAGTCTTAGACTTTTTGATGTATTTGACCAACTTATGTGAATTTCTTCCCATGTCTCCTTTGTTATGTGCATAATTTAAAAAGAAAAAGGAATGAATTGTTCAACTTGATCTTAGTTTGTTCCATGTTTTTTACTTCGAGTAAGCATGTTACAATAGTATGCAATCTTGTGTTGACTCAAAAAAAAAGTATGTGATCTTAAGAAACTTATATATTGATTAATATAGACACTATTATATAACTAGAGTGATGAACATATCTCAAGATTAGGTGTTAGACCAGTGTATGTCAAAAAATTGGAGCAGAGTCCCATCAAATTCTCGATACAAGCAGTAAAACCAAGCATTATGGTCACTCGTGTGTCTGTCACAAGGCGCGATCCTCATAGGTCTGTGAGGACCATGGAAGCTTCCCATGCCACTCGGAGGCATGTCAGGCAGCATGCTCACACACGCATCCGAACTCCATAGTATCCACATCAACATTCAACCTGGTGTTCACCCACCTATTCATCGTGTGCTTAAAACTAAGGAATGATGGGCGAGAAAAGGGGTTGGGCAGGTACGAGGCGTGGGCAGAGGCCATTCCACTTTCCTCTAGGTTTATTCCCCTATAAATACCTAGCATACGCTCCCCAAAAGAAGGATTAGATAGACACTACATACATCTCTAACTCTGGAATAGCACAGTGTTATTGGGGTTTGAGCTATTGTGTAGAGTTCAAATACAGTTGGCTCTGAACTTAAACTAAGACGTCAACCCCAAGCGAGCTATGAACGTAAACGACGTTAACCCTAAGTGGACTCTGAACGTAAACAGAGTCAACCCCTAAAGGGATCTGAACTCAAACTAAGACGTCAACCACAAATGGGCTTTATACGTAAACGGAATCAACCTCGAAGGGCTCTGAACTCAAAATACAATGTCAATCCTAGCCTTTAGAGTCAAATTCAGAAGGATTAGTATATGTTCAAAGCCACAAAACGCCATAGAAAGACGCCCTATAGAGGCATGCCACAATGACCCATGCACACTAAGGTTCTTCACGAAGGACCATCAAAATGGTAAAGTTTCGATCAATTAGGTATAAACTTGAGACCTATGAAGGCTAAAATCGTGTTTCGTAAAGGACGCCGGCCTAAAAACAATAGTGAAAATAAAAGGCAATCGAATTGGTCTAACCGAACCTCATCACGATTCTATTAATGTAAGACTAATAAAAGAATTTTAGAAATTGCATAAAGATAATTAGGGACGTAACGACATTCATTCAACAAATTCATAAAGTTAAGATACAAAAAAATGGAAGTACACCTCAATCTCATAAATATACAAAAGAATTTCTTGCAAACAACAAAAGGCTAATATGATTCCTACTTCTCATCCACCACCTCGCCATTCACGACGGTCTTGAACTGGGCTAGTTTTTATAAGTCCAAGGTAAGTTAAAGGCACTCAACCTGGGCCCTTTTCTTTTCAAAGCCATGCTCCGCAGCAAGGGTTTGATCTTCTTCGGCCTCCTCCAGTTCAGCCTTTAACCCTTCCATGACCTTCTTATGGCTCTCTACCGCTTTACGAGCGTCTTTTACTGTCTGTTGCAGCTCTTCCTCGGCCTTCCTTTTTGCAGTGTTGGCATTTTTTAGGTTGTTTTTGACCTTATTCAGTTGACCATCTAACCCTTCGATCTTATCACGAGCCTCCATGACAGCATCTTCCATTTGTTTCTTCAGGGGAGCGTTTTTAGTCTTCAGTTTTTCCTCTCGTTGTTGCAGCTCGGTGCATCATGTGTCAACACAACATTCCACAACCTCTTCAAATCATCAATTAAAGGTTGTATGTGTGTGTGTGTGTGTGTGTGTGTGTGTGTCTGTGTGTGTGTGTGTGTGTATATATCGATACCAGATGTTGGATTCAATTCACCTGGTATAACAACAACTAAGAACATGTAAGGTTTATACATGCACATGTAAGGAAGGAGATTGTATGGATTAACAATAATATGCTAACATGAATAAGGTGTAGTTGATCCCTGTATATACAATATAAATCCATATGAGCATAACCTAAGTCGTATATTTCATGGATCTAATGCAAAATCAGGTAGCTTTTAATCAAAATGTTTCCACGATAAACCATCAAACGAGTGTCATGCCTCACCTGTGTTTTTCTTATTTTCACATTGTCACATCATTTTACCTGAAGATGCATTGATGAAAACATCCTATGCAATCCCGATATAATGGGTAAATATAATATTACCTTCCTTGAAATTGGTTTTCCCCAATTTGGCATGGAGTTATGTTTGAAATTGGTTTTCCCTAATTTGGCATGGAGTTATGTTTCACACCATATCTTAGTCGTTGACAAAATATACATTCAATTCGTGCACCATCATTTATACCAAATTCATTATCATAATATAGCATGCAACCATTAACAAAACAACCATCTCTCTTCACACTAAGCCCTAATGGTTTGCTTCATAATAAATTTGTGGAAAATCGTAAGTAATGGGTGTTGCATCCAACATCATTTTTGTCCTTAAATCTAAATTTAATTCAGGAACATGAAATTGAGACTTTAGACCTAAAAGTATAACTCACATCGATAACTTTGAATGTGGAGATCCTTCAAATAACGATTTATTTTATAGATCCAGAGCATTTAGAAATGTTTATGTATTATCATCTTCTTGTTGGTAAAACCCACGAGCATTGAAAATCACATGATTCATTGAGTTCAACTGTTGGTAATATATTACACATGATGAGCTTACATTTTTCTCTACAACACCTATCGCGGTCCATTCGCCATGACTTGTCCAAATTGAATAGTTAGGTATCAATCCACTATTATATAAATGCAACTTTATATTCTTCTTAGTTGCAAGCTCCCTACACCCTACATATACACATCTTACAAGGAAATCAAACCTCCATTTTAGGTAAGACAATCAGTAACCATTTTACAACATTAATAAATAAATAACTAAATAACATCTACAAAATGTCGATTAAGACCTCTGAGGACGGGTTATTTGACGCTATTTTAACTATGTTTTTGAGTCTTTTAATAGAATCTGAGGTTATTTTAGAGATTTTTTAAAGGATTTGCTTTTAGTTTAAGAGACCTTTTGTATTGTTTTCGCTTAAGTCCATATAATTCTATTTCTTCTCCAAACCGGATACTCCATAGGTGTTTTAAGTCATTTTAGTGAGAAATCATGTAAATCGGCAAATCAAGACACCACATGGAGTTATGGAGGCAAGAGAATGAAGATCAATGGAGTTCAAGAAGGTTTTTGAAGCCAATACAATGTGGGAAAAAATGGAGTCTGATGGAAGATCACTCAAAGAACGCAAAAAAAATGGTAGTTTCCAACCAATTTCTTTCCCCATTCGCCCCAGGCGCATAACACCTTCATGAAGGTAAGAAAACACTGCCCCAAGCACCTCATTATGCCTCACGGGCACATGGTTTTAGGTAATTTTTCCTTCTGACTTGTTTTTCAAGCTGGATCAAGTGGGAAAAGCCTATAAACATAGTTCTAAACTTGCATATAAATATATACCATTGCAAACACTTTGATCCATTCAGAAACTTGTTGTTTAAGGTGAAAGCAAGCATCAAGGAGCAGTTAGGGTTTCGTTAACTCCTCTCATGAGTATGTTTTGTATTTTTATCTTGTTTATGTTTTTTGTTGTCATTAGCAACTAAACTCCTTCTGATTAGGGTTCTAATATGAACACGTGTTTATTTGTTGAAATTCATTAATGCAATTTTTTATTCAGTTATGATTTAAGTCCTATTTAACTTTCAATTGCTCCGCACGTAATGCTTTTAGACCCCTCGGCACAAATAACACCTAATTGCAGGCGCACTAAGTCTGAGGACTTATCTATGTACGATCTATCGATTAAGGTATATTGCTGACTTACCTTGCTTCAATCCGAACAAGAATTAAAATTGAAAGTAGCTTATTTATCTTAATCAAATTAGGGTTTTTAATTATGATGCTAGATTATGATTTATCCGTTGAGAATTTTCTTCGTAATGTTCTAGTTAAGCATAGTTACCATTGGTAAGTTCATAGAGCTTTAACAGTTTCATAATCAAATCATCGTTTATCAAGTACTTAATCATAATTGATGTTGGATATTGCATTACTCTGACAAAAAATACAGAGGAGATTCGAAGAATCCTAATCATTGTCTAACCTCTAAAGCAACCCCTTTTATTTTCTGCTAACAACTACTACTCACATTAAACACACAATTCAAAGTGAAAACCCCTTAAACCCCTTTTATTGCTTTCTAATTTAATAAGTTAATTGTGGTCAAAAAAATTAATAAGTTAATTTAATTGCCAAGTGGACGACAATCCCTATGAAGACGATACAATTATCACTTTATTACTTGTTATATTTTGGTGCACTAGCTAAATTTGTAACCGGCCTCTTCTTCCAGAAATGTTTTTATGATACATTCATATATATATATAGTTAGGATCCGTTGACACCAAGTGTCAACGGATTCGTTGACACCAAATCTTATCCATTTATTTATTTTATTCTAAAGGCTCGTACTAATTAACTTCAAATCTTACGTGTGATCGCTACTTCACCCAATCTTTTTTACCCTCATTCTTCATCACACCATTCAAGAGTCTCTCACTAATCTTCCATATCTCTCGCCCTGAAGATTTTTCCCTCTATAGCATTCCAATAAAAATTAACAATAGAAAAATAGTTTGAGATTTAAGTTTTTATTGATTGAAAGTTTGAGATATAAGTTGTTCACTAGTTTTGACCACATCCTCTTCTCCATTCAATATTCTTCTACGGTTTAAATTTGTAATTGAAATATTGGGAGAGAATTATGATTTATTTAACTAAACTCTATTTCAGATTTATGATTTATCAACAAATTGAAATCCCAAATACCTGAGAATCCTAGATTCACTACCTTCCCAGGGGCGGATCTCTTCAGAGACCCCCAGGTGCCACTGCACCCCCAGCTTTTATATAAATTGCATATTATGCATAACATTACACTAAAGCATTGTCGTCGCAGCGGTTATGCGGTCCCCCCAGTGACTTAAAGGTCGCGTGTTCGAGTTCGATCCCCTGGCACCTTGCTTTTTATAATTCTAAGCATCCCCTGGCACCTTGCTTTTTATAATTCTAAGCGAATTTTTCTTATTTTAATAAAAAAAAGGTCCTGGTAGGATTCGAACCAGCATCGCCTTGCATCTAACATGGCAATACTACCACCACACCAGTTTACAATGATGTATATTTTCTGAAACTGTTTAATATATATTCTTCAAATATTTGGCACCCCCGGAAAAAAATTTCAAGATCCGCCACTGTACCTTCCTCTCCCAATTGCGATCAGTTTCATGAATTGGCTTAATTTATGTTCATGAGATGTGATCCATACAACAAATTTACCAACACGGTATGAGTTGTAGACAAGAATAATATCCATGGATGTGTCTAACAGAGAAGAATATTTTCCCTACACAGGATATGGAGTATCACGAGCCATGAGCACAGCATGGTTTTCAAAGATTGATTATTTTTTTGTTTGACTTCCTATTTCACTAATCGTGTGTGATTGATAGAAAGGATGCCTGGGAAATGGAATAATCGATTAATTATGAATGAACCTTTTGATTTAATGAAATAGACGGTTGAGATTTGGTGTCAGGTGTCAACGGATCCTAATTCATATATATATATATATATATATATATATAGACACACGATCATCATATCAATGTTATAATAATATGATCTTTGGCATGCTCTAGCAGTCATGTCGAGTAAACATACTATATTTTTAATATGCATATATTCTATTAGATGTAGTAGAATGAGTTGATATCCCCACTTGAATCACCTATTTACTAGAAGTTTTTTCTTTAGATACTGAGATATTTGTTGGAACTTATTGCTTTGACATGAACTGCTCATCAAAGAAAACGTCTCTATTGATCGCCATTGTCACACCCCAAATTATATGGATCTCAAAAAAATGGTCTAAAGGTGACCCATCTCCATTTTCAGTGAAATGCCATATCTTTTTCCTTTTCATATTCACTAGAAATAGTGAAAATCCACTTTTAAACTATTTTATAAAGTCCTTAGAGTATCTTCAATGAAGGTATTTAACTGAGTTCTATAGAATGATGAACTTTTTTTTTCCTCATTGGATGAATTATTGTGACAGTGTGGCTAACAAATAAATGATTGAAATAACTTAAATAAACTACAATATCATCGAATTAAAAGTTGTTTTTTATCCCCGTAAGCTTAGCCCAGTTGGTAGGGATATTGCATATTATATGCAGGGGCTGGGGTTCGAACGTCGGACATCCCACTTCTCCACAATTAAATTATGTGAGCTCTAGCCACTAGACTACATGACAAAAAAAAAAAGCTGGTTTATTTTCTCACATTAAAAGTTGAAATTAAAAAGTCGTTAAAAGTATATGAGTTCTTATAAATTGCTTGATTTTTCTATTATTGGAGCAAAATATGTTTGAGTTGTATTGATTAGTGTGATGTGGCATTTGTGGGAGCCACTTAATAATGGTTATAGAACCAAGTTGGAAATTTTTCACAAACTTGTGATTGAAGAAGCTCTTGTAAAAAAGACTCTTACATAATATAGAAAAAATTTAATGTAGAATTTCCAAGCTTTCCCCAAAGACAAGTTGAACTCAAACTCTTGACGATGTTGCTTTCAATAAACCTTATTACAATTGAAATAAAAAATCCAAACCTTAATGTCAATCTTATTTGCATCTCCTTCATAGCATATGTAGCAGACATGCATATTTTGGTTACATGTGTAATAGTCGTCTATATATTTGAGGACTAAAGTTCAAATAAAATAAACAAACAAACAATAAGATTTTTTATAATGTTGGAAAATGTGAAAAGCTTTATAGTAATAATTTAACTCAAGTGTAGAAACAAATCAGTTTGTTAAGGAGATAAGAAATTCCATCACTTCAAGAAACACTGAATTTTATAGATAGACATCACGGATAACCAATTAGGGTTTCCTTTACTTACATTACCAAATAAATATGGCGTGAGAATGGGGTCAGAAGGAATCTATATCTAACCCTAGCCATTAACTATAACCTATAATAAGCCACCAAACATTCCAAAATAATATCTAATTACATACTTTTCTCACACACCTATTTTCTATACATACGTATATATAGTATAATAAATTATTTTGTGGTGGAGGAAATATCTTTGCCTGCTTAGAAGTATGCATTATAAGTTGGCCTTATAAGTTACTATGTTTTGTTGTCTCCTAATTAATAAATTATATGCTTCTAAAGACACATTAAGATGGACAAATATTGTTTAGCAAAAGCCATATTTTAAAACTTTAACAAAACCATGATATTATTGTAATTTTGTCATACTTAATGTCAATTTAAACATGTACTAAGTAAGTTTTAGATAGTATGATAATTTTCAATGGAAAAAGTATGAATGAGGGCAGAGATCTCACTAATCACCTGTATCATAATTTAAAAAAAAAATACTTAAATGTTTTCTTATTTTCTATATTTTGAAATTTTTTATAGAAATTTAACTAAAAGTGATCGTCGAAGTTTTTAGACAGAAATTTCAATATAAGTGATTAGAGTTCTCTGACGAAAATTCATCATCGGTAAAATTGATAGATACTTTCACACATATATAAAACATGAATTTTATAAAAAAAAACTACAAAAACGTTTTCATTTTTATTTAATCTACATAGTTTGAAAAATGAAATGGGACATAGACATTGTGAAGGATGGGAGGGCAGAGATTCCACCTCCTTTAATTGAAGGAAAGGGATGGGGCATCCTTTCAGTATCAACAACACCTGTTCCTTGACCAAAGACTATTGTGCCATTCTTTAATTTCCTTTTCTCCCATACCAAACTTGTTAAATAGAAAATATATATCATTATTTTTCTTTATCTGAAAAGAACAAAATATGAATATATTATGTCCACTAGAAGGCATGACCACCTTTCAATAAAATACAAACCTCATTCAATTGTTTTGTAGCCCCCAACACCACTTTCCTTGTGCTTACATCACTCTTTTCAGAGTAATCTGTCCACTGTCCCCAACTCTCTACTATAATTTTCTCTCCCTTACCATGTACACATCTTGTGTTACACATTGTACACTATATCATGCTTTAAAATTTCGGTCACAATTACGACCACAATATAAAAGATTTTGAGGTTTTTGCAAGTGTAACATTGATATTTTAAATTGAAGATGTGCATGGTGTCGGACACATGTTGATGTTTGATATTCGGATCAACGCGTATAGTTACGTTCAATAAATTCATTTATTTTTTGAAAAATTATTATAGATGTTAACATGTCAATGTCGTATCTTGAGTTTGTATCTTTTCAGTGTTTCATAGTTTGAAATTAAAATTTTGAGCACATGGAATATTTTTTTTTTTAATTTTGCCCTAATATTAAAGTTCAAAACGTAATTGAATTCTCAATTTAAAAACCATGCATTACATTTTATTTAATCCATAATAACACCAACCATTTTTTCTCTTTTCTCTCTCACACACTCACTCACTCTCACACACACACGAACACACAGAAACAAAAGCAATGTTATGTAGAGGTACAAACATTACACAGGAAGAATCCGTTTAGGAAATCATGGAGATAGCAATGTGTGTCACTATCAAGAAATGAAAGCAATAAATGATGAAGTTATTAGGTAATCTAAATCATTAATACCTCAATAGAAAATAGAAGAAAAAAAATCATGAGTTTCTTCATTTTTCAACTTTTTTTTCTTGTAAAACAATGAATGGTCAAAGGGATTATATGAGAAAACAGCATAATGAGCTGACAAGCTTTTGTGGTGTGTCAGATGAGAGTGAGGAAATGAAAGTAATGAGTTCTCCTTTTAGTCATTATGTAACTTACAGAGATGCTAATGCAGCAGGTGCAAAGAAAGGGAGAGAAGATAACAACTATTCTGAGAGAGTGAAGTTCAAATTTTCATGAATATAGTTAGATTTTCTTGTTCAACTTTCTTTTCAGTGTTTCATCATCACATTAATTCATTTGGTAAAAAATTATGTTCACCAGGTTATATGGTTTCACCCTGTTGCATTCTACCTATTGTCATTTTATGTTTGTTCCTCATCATCAAATATTACAAATACTTACCTACAAATATGTTGCTTTCATCTTCATAATTATATCAACATTTAATGTTAGTTTCAGTGTGCACTTTAAAGGAAAATTACTTAATAAAAAAACTAGTAGAAACTTTTTTCCTTCAACATTATAAGCTACTTATCATGTGATGATAAGATAAGAGTAACAATATGGGAATATGATGAGAATTCAAGTACTTGAGAACCCTAGCTATAGATTAAGAAGAACCTAGCCACAAAAATACTCTATTCAACATTTCATATTACCCAATGTGATGCAGTCATAGAGAAAGATCTTATTTGAAATTATAGGAATGACATCCTCATATAAGAATATTTTTTTAAATTTTTTTAATATACTGGGTTAGGTTTATGTCAGCCTAAACTTGTATTTCTCTTTTTTCACAAATAAATTTATGCGCTTAAAAACCTATTATTACCCAATACGAGACTTGAAAATCCATATACCTAAGTCTCTATCATATCCATGGCCTTGACGTCTCGATGGCTACGGTCTATGTTATTTTATTTGACTTTGGATTAAATATGTTTTTCGTTCCTATAATTTTTTTTATTTTGGTTTCTAATGAATAAAATTTTGTAGAGAATAACAAAAAGGTTGGTGATTTTGTAGATATTGCAAACATATTTAAATTTTTAGTCCGGATTTTTTAGGTAGCTCTTTCCAAGGTGCTGACAACCAGTTCTTATGCAAACTAATAAGTACATTCATTATTCAAACACTTATAGAACACTCCCTTTAAAGCTACCTATTAACAGAAAGAAAAAAATGCAGCCACCTAAATAGTCCATTGAGTATTCCTGGGGCCTCCATAATACTACTAATAAACTATCTATTAGAAAATGAAATTAAAAATCTAAATAAAAGGAATAAGTATAGGGAAAAAATGTCTTCCCTAGTAGTGCAGCAAAGGTTAAGGAATAACTGAAGTCTTTCAGCTTTTAGGGTAAAATATAAATTGAGAATACTAAAGTCTGACAATCTACAGTATTTACAACATGTGTGCTCTCTTTCTATATAAATATATATTATATATACATATATATAATTATTTTTGGCATATGTAGTAATTAATTGTGCATTTTGTGCCTTGTTACACTATTACTTGCTAGTATCTTCTGTGATGCAATAGTATATGAAACAGTAATTTGATGTTGATATTTCGTTTTTACTAAGGGATTTATTCTGGCAGTGGCACTATTAACTTGTTCCGTAGGTAGCAGACAATAAAGAGAGAAAAAAAAAATTACTAATTAATCAAGAAAGAAAAACAGTAATACAATATACATATGATATACTCCCTCCGTCCCGGAATAACTGACCCATTTTCTAAAAAAAAGTGTCTCAAAATAACTGACTCATTTCAATTTTCAATACAACTTTCATCATTCTCAATACAATATAACACTAAATAATACTACTTTTATCATTCCCAATACAATATATTCCACTTCCCCCTTTATTTATACACTTTTCTTAATCTGTGTGAAAAACCAAAGTAGGTCAATTATACCGGGACGGAGGTAGTATCATATATGTATATATACATTGTAAAAATGTGGTAAATTCTTGTCTAAAAAAAATGTGGTAAATTAAAATTTATTTGGTGTAATTTTGTGGGTGGTGGAATTGAAATTGAAATAAATGTTTATGGTTTAGGAATCATGAGTACTTGCTGATACCTTAAGAAGAGTGTCAGGAAGCAGAACGGTATGGAAAAAAAAAATGAATTAAAAATTAAATAATAGCATATAGTATAAGATGCTGCTTCTGCAGGAGCATAATAGATCTAGGAATTAAGATAAGATCAGTGATCAAATCAAAGACATGGTGCTATGTAACTCATATAAATCATGTCTTGTTTCAACTTTAAGCCACAAATAATAAACTATAGTATTAATGAATATTATATTACATTTGGCCTTTTTGTTGGTGATAGATAATGATTCATGAATTTGGGTGAGGTTTGGTTGTTTTCAATTATCAAATTGAAAAATGTGGCTTTTTTTTTGTGGTAGGTCCCATAAGAAAATATTTTTGGAAAAAATTAAAAAGTATATGGTTTTCATTTATTTCACCTCCTTGTTCTTTTTCCCCACCCACCTAAATAAAATGAGGGGTATAAAATATAAATGTGATATTTCCTTGTTGGTGTGTGCTTATATAAAGGAGGATAGGATGTTGCAGTTCCCTACTATTATTAAAGATACCTATAGCTAAAGGGTTTCAAGAGAAAAGAAGAGAAGAAAAAAAAAAGATATCAAATAGCTATAAGCTATAGTTTCTATAATTGAATATAATTTGTTGTAAGAATTTTATTTTATATATGGAAGAACATCTTACTCCATTGGCTGTTACTCATCTTCTTCAACACACTCTAAGAAGTTTATGCATCCATGAAAATTCTCAGTGGGTTTATGCTGTTTTCTGGAGGATCTTGCCTAGAAACTACCCTCCACCCAAGTAAGAAGATCATAGCAAAACACATCAATCAATTCTATATATAGCTCAAAATGTTCATGTAGAAAATATTACATATACTTATTTTACATAAATAGTTGCATATATATATATATGAGGACTAGTTTATTATATATAACTTCTATCAAAACATTTATATTATAGTATATATACAATTTTTCTTTAATGTTTTTTGTGTATAATATAGGTGGGAAGGACAAGGGGCATATGATAGATCAAGAGGAAACAGAAGGAATTGGTAATGATTTCATTTCATGAGTGTTAATAACTTGATTATAAAAAAACAATGGATTTAATGATATTTTTATATTGTCATCATATGTATTTAGTGATAAAAAGTTTGTGTTGTTTTCTATGTTATATGCATGCACAGGATATTGGTTTGGGAAGATGGATTCTGCAATTTTGCAGCATCAGCAGCACCTGAAATAAACACTGGTGATTGTCCTAGCTCATCATCAGTTTATGGGAACTGTGAATTAATTCAACCTTACCAAGGTCTTCAACCTGAACTTTTCTTCAAGATGTCACATGAGATCTATAACTATGGAGAAGGGTATGTACTAAATTCATATTAATTTAATTCACTAATTTTAGTAACATTTTGTTCTTGTTGAAAGAAGTTTTAACTTTAAGCAAATAGGTTTATTAGTTAATTAGATTTTATGGAGCAGGTTGATTGGAAAAGTAGCTGCAGATCATAGTCACAAGTGGATATACAAAGAACCTAATGATCAAGAAATTAATTTCTTGTCAGCATGGCATAATTCAGCAGACTCAGTGAGTAAAATAAAATATTGTATATGACATTTTTGCTTAAATTAGATTATTATTATTATTATTATTCTTATAATCTTAGTTAATGCTTTCATATTAAAAGTATCCTGAAATAGATAGAATGATTTCTTTTACAGCACCCTAGGACTTGGGAAGCTCAGTTCTTGTCTGGTATAAAGGTATGTATATAGTATTCATATATGTGCAGTTATATAGCCCTCATTCACATACTTTTATTTATTTAATTCAATTAATTATCCTTTCTTTAATTTAATTCAATTAATTATATGTATCTTGCAGACTATAGCCCTCATTGCTGTTAGAGAAGGTGTTGTTCAATTAGGAGCTGTTCACAAGGTTCTCTCTTCTCCCTTTGTTATCTCAAACATGGTTTCATCAAATCAAAATGACTTTATGTAGCACAGAAATTTCAGATTTAAGACGTGTTTGGAGTCCGACTTATGTTTGTGTCTAACACTAATAAGACAACGACACATGTGATTACATGCGATTATACCATTTTCTTAAATTATTACCAGTATCAGTGTTGTGTTTCATAGGTTAAATATGACTTAAACCGCAACCATGTTGCAATCGGAGAGACATAAAAAATCATGATATCATGGATCAGTCGCATTCTCGGACCTTTGTCTTTAAAACATTGCACACACACTTAAACAAAAAAACAATTATCCAATTATACTCACTCAATCAAATTTTGTCTCTATGGAATTTAAGGTGATTGAAGACTTGAGCTATGTGGTTCTATTAAGAAAAAAGTTCAGCTACATTGAAAGCATACCAGGAGTGCTACTTCCACACCCATCATCATCAGCATACCCTTATGGTGGTCCATCAGAACAATGGCACAACTTTCAAGGAAGCATTGCACCACAGCATCAAGGTGATCAATTATATCATGAACATTTCAACAACATTATGCCAATGAAAGTAACTCCATCAATGAGTAGTCTTGAAGCATTACTCTCTAAACTACCTTCAGTTGTTCCACCACAACAAATTCAAAATCAAACACAAACACAACATGTTTTGGCAACACAACAACAACGAGCATTGGAATTTACAGGAAGAATGCAAAAAGTCGCGAAAGAAGAGTTGGATAATGAAGAAGAAGAGGTATATAGACCTGAACAACTTGATGTTGGTGAGAGTAGTAGTTCCATACCAGGGTATCATCAACATCATTTCCATCAAGATCATCTTGGAAATGGATCAAACAATAATAATGGATTTTGAAGTATTAATTATCAATTAATCATATATATAATTCTATAAGCTTAAGTCCTAACATATTGTAGTGAGAGAGTTATTAATGTTAGGTTAAGTACAATAATTCTAGTACTAGTACTACTACTACTGCATATTTCAGTTTCTTCTTGGTAGTGTATTGTAGTATGAAGGGAATTAATTTAGTTCCATTATTCCATGCAAATGTGTGAAGATTGTGTCAGTGTGTGTATATGCAGTTAGCTACGTAGTCATAGTATACACTGCCAATCTACTACATTGTACTTGGATCAACATCCAATGCTAGCTCCTGCTGCTGTTTAAGGATGCAATGTAATGTAAAACAGCCAATAATTATTAATTATTTTATCTTGTAAAATATTTTATATTTTTTTGTGATAACTATATTATTGGTATAACGTATCTCTCAACTCTATCGATTATAAATATTTATTTGAGATTCTGGGTGGCGGCCACCTTTAGTAGAGTCTCTTCTCTCATTCATATATTTTTTCATCCAAACGTTCGTAGTTTCGCTCAATAGAATGTAAGTTGTAAAATATAATATATTTAGCCAAATACATACCTTCAAGGTACTTTTGTTTTTTGATGAATTTGATATGTACTTGATATAAGAAAAACTAACTAGATATATCCATACTAAGGCAGTTTATCTCATTTTCTTTAATTCATCTAAAAAATAAAATACCTTTTTATACTATTTTTTATGTATTTAGGGAAGCGTGTTTTCCGAATGATGACATTAAATAGGGTATGATAATAATATTAAAAAAATATATTTTTAAGTTTTCCCTCAAAATAAAAATTGTTTATTTTAGCAACCTATGACATTTTTTGGTTTATATTTGTGTGTGGGTGGAGTTTAATGTTAAGGCCAGCATATAAGCATAGTGAAGTGAAATATATGTTCTAAGCCATATCCCATATAACAAAGATTTTATAAATATCTGTAATATTTTTGCTTCCGATAACAAAGATTTTATAAATATCTGTAATATTTTTGCTTCCGATTTTAAACTTTTACCTCTTTCAATTTAATATATACTTTTGTCCTAATTATAATATTTTTGCTTCAAAAATATCAGTAAATTCCATTCACATTATTATTCTTATTTTCTGTAATATTTTTGCTTCCGATTTTAAACTTTTACCTCTTTCAATTTAATATATACTTTTGTCCTAATTATAATATTTTTGCTTCAAAAATATCAGTAAATTCCATTCACATTATAATTCTTATTTTCTGTATAAACCATTTCCCTTACTGCTTCAAAAATATCAGTAAATTCCATTCACATTATTATTCTTACTGCTTCAAAAATATCAGTAAATTCCATTCACATTATTATTCTTATTTTCTGATTTTCTGTATAAACCATTTCCCTTACTAATATTAGTTTTTTTTTTTTTTTTGGTGGTGTCAGGGGTTCGAACCCCCGACCTTGCATCTTATTTTCTGATTTTCTGTATAAACCATTTCCCTTACTAATATTAGTTTTTTTTTTTTTTTTGGTGGTGTCAGGGGTTCAAACCCCCGACCTTGCATATAATTATTTTATGCATTGTCTTACCAATTGAGCTAAACTCACGGGGACAATATAGTTACTAATATTAGTTTAATTTGTGTTATACTTTTCCAAAGTGATTGGTTACGGAATTTATTTAAACTTATAAATTCTTTTTGGCAAGTTATTTTATGCTTCTAATGAGCAACCTTTACCTGATTTTTTACGGAAAAAAAAAATCAACTTTTAAAAAAATATCGCAGAAATATGAAATATTTATAGCTTTTCTTTTAGACTCGAGATATTTTATGGCTAATAGTAAGTGAAGCTGCATGTTTATCTGAGTTGCTCAAAAAATAATGTGAAGCAAAACAACACTTGCGTACTTTTTATTCGATTTAAAGAATAATCACGAAATAAAACATGAAATACAAGTTTATATAATTACTACTACTCACTGTGCATGAGAATTGAAAATGACAAAAACTATAAACACCAATTATGAAACAACAACCCTTAAGAAAAAAAACAATAATGAACTATGAACCAACAACACAGGGTTGGCCTAATGAGTAGGTTTGGAATTTAATGTGTGCTTCTCTTTATGTCTCATGTTAAAATCCTTCTGATGCTAACAACTTATGTGTTAGATGAGTCTGTATAGAACTTTGTTCTGACTTTAATTAGGTCTACTAATAAACAATGAGATTGGTTCTTCAGATTAATCGATCTATAAACTTCGATACCGAATTTCCAAAGTAAAATAAAATAATGAGCCAAAAACAAGCTAATCATGCAGAGGCTCGTACCAAATGCGACCCTATAACATGTTAAATGCCACCAAAGTTCTAACACTAATTTTGGAAAAAGAAAGTTCTAATAGAATATTAATTTATTTCAAAAAAACTAATAATAGGCGTGGATGTGATTCAAACTAGAGATCAAATCAGAAATACTTTCTGATCATAAGTTAATCAGTTCAATCAGTTTGATTTCGTTTAAACCGAAATATAAATAAATAAATAGATTTTTTTTTTTTGGTGGAAAAAGAGGGCTAAAAGCCCCAAGCGAAAAAAAACTACAAAGTTACATGAATATTCCTAGGCATACAAGCCCCAGAAATATCATCAAAAAGGAGACTCAAAACCTCACTAGGAGGAGTCTCCATGACATGAATGTCAAAAGAATTTAAAGAGAAGCTAAAATTAGCAAGCCAATCAGCACTTCTATTTCCTTCCCGCCAAGTATGGTTGAATTGCACCTGCCAGTTTAACTTTAAAAGCTCTTGAATACGGCACATCAAGGTGGGTGCTTTGCCATTAATTTTGACGTTCCCTTTGATCATGTCAACCAAAGTTTTTGAATCACTTTCTACTTGAAGGCGATGAAATCCTAGTCTCCAAGCAAGCTGCATTCCCAAGAACATTCCCCACATTTCAGCAGTGAGAGCATCACAAGTGCCTATTTTGCGACAGTACCCTTTAAGCCATCTACCATCTGAATTCCTTAAGAGACCACCACAACCGGCTAGACCCAAAGTATCTTTGTAGGATCCGTCACAGTTAAGTTTAATCCACCCCTCTTCAGGCCTTGTCCAACCAATGAAAATGGTGTCGTAATTGCGAAGGTTCAAAGGATGGTTGGTGTAGTTGTCTATATCTTCCACCATCTTGAAAATAGTGAAGGTAGGATTTGTCGGACGCTGAAAATCATCTTCAAAAATAGCTTTGTTCCTCCACATCCACATGTACCAACACGTGACCATAAAAATTGATGTCCACTTCTTACTTTGAGCGCCAAACAGCTTATCATTAATATTCTTGAAGATCCAGTCCCTGCAATTAAAAGAAAAAAAGTTAGTGATTTGATTTGAAGGTACTAACATATTCCATGTCTGGGTTGCAATGGGGCAATCCCGCAAAACATGAAGAATAGTTTCATTGTCCCTCTGACACCCAGGGCATACAGGAGACACTCCTACACCCCATTTGCTTCTCCGAAAGTTAGTGAGCAAACGCTCATGGGCTGCCATCCACATAAAAGTTTGGATTCTGTGAGGGCCTTTCCAACTCCACAAGGCCTTCCAATCACCCTCTATTGGTTGAACTGTACTACTCTGAGCAATGTAGGCACTTTGAACTGTGAAGTCCCTAGTGTTTGTTCCTCCCCAACCAATGTTGTCTCTTCCGTCTGTGTCTTTTGGAGCAGGGATGGCAAGAACCTGAAAGACAGAGGTAGAAGGTAGATTAGAAATAAGGAAATTATAATCCCATTCTCCTGAGGGGGTTACCACATCCCTCACAGAGAGTGTCGTGTCTATATAAGATTGATTAGTGATAGAGATAAGAGAAGTTCCATTAGGAGCCCATTTATCCAACCAGAAATTGATATTATTCCCATCCCCCAACTGCCACACAACCTGCTGCTGAAATTGGTCCCAAATGCTTGTTAACGATTTCCACAATGAAGAATCATAGGGTTGAGATTTAATAGATACCCTAAGATCATTGTTCCTACCATACTTACTATAGAGCACCTTACACCAAAGGTCATTCGGATTAGTAATCAGATTCCAAAGTATTTTCATAAGAAAAGCTTCATTCATATGATGAGGTCTCTTGATGCCAAGGCCTCCATCAAATTTAGGAAGGCAACACACGTCCCATCCCACAAGATGAGGTTTGCGGGAATGGTCTGTATCCCCCCACAAAAATCTCCTTTGAATTTTTTCCATCTCATCGCAAATAGTCTTAGGGAGCTTAGCATATTGCATATGATAATAGGGTATGGAACTCAAAACTGATTTAGATAAAGTAAGTCTTCCAGCAAAGCTCAGACATTGTTGTTTCCAGCCACTCAACCTATTTTGAATCTTGTCAATGATATTACTAAATTTTCCCCGGGTAGCTCTGCCTGGGTCAATGTTCGCCCCAAGATACCTGCCCATATTATTGACCTGTTTATAACCTGTGTGGTGTAAAATGTCCTCCCTGAGTTGTTGGTCGACATTCTTCGAGAAATAGATCTCTGTTTTTTGACTATTGATCTTTTGCCCAGAAGCTTGGCAGAAAAGGTCAAGGCAATGCATAATACAATGAGCTTGTTCAATAGATGCCTCTGCAAACAAAAGGAGATCATCAGCAAAAAGAAGATGAGATATTTGAGGGCCAGACTTACCTGCGTGCATGGGTTTCCAATAATGCGCTTCCACTTGGTCAGCAATAATATGAGATAACCGATCCATACAAATGACAAAAAGATATGGAGACAACGGATCTCCTTGTCTAATACCTCTTGTAGGAGTAAAAGTATCTGTTTTATCGCCATTCCATAAAATTTTGAAAGAAGGAGAAGTAATACAATGGTGTATGATGTTAATAAGATTATGAGGAAACTTACAATCATTCAAACAATTTTTCACAAAATTCCAATTAAGACGGTCATAAGCCTTCTCAAGATCTATCTTAATGGACATAAACATCTTTTTACCTTTCATCCTAGACATAGAATGCACCATTTCTTGAGCCACAATAATGTTATGATGAATAGTGCGCCCCGGAATGAAGCTGGATTGATAAGGAGATATGATCCCATCCAACATAGGCTTAACTCTATTAACAATTACCTTAGTGATAATTTTATAAATGACATTACACAAAGCTATAGGGCGAAATTGAGACACAAATTCAGGCCTATCAACTTTAGGAATTAACACAAGCAGAGTATTATTAATCGAAGAGATGAGGGAAGGGTTAACCCAAACCTGTTTAACATACCGAAAAAGAGAGTCTGACACAGTGGCCCAACATTTTTGAAAAGACAAAGCAGGGTACCCATCCTCTCCAGGAGATTTTAGAGGCCCCATATCAAAAAGAGCTTTCTTGCATTCAGTAAATTGAATCATAGCGCCTAAAGTATTTTGATGAGTCTCCAAGTTTGATGGATAAGTATTCCAAGAGATAATAGGCTCACGAACATCTTCATCTTCTTTAAATATGTTGATGTAGAAATTACGAACCAAATCTCTAAGGCTCTCGGGATCATCAACCCATGCTCTATCATCATTGCGAAGAGAAATGATCTTATTATGCCTCCTTCTAACAATAGTTTTTGAGTGATAATACTTTGTATTCCGATCACCATCCATAATCCACTGACTCCTAGATTTTTGAAACCAGAGGCACTCTTCCTGATATAAGGTGACATCAAGTTGATCATGTAACTCTTTTTCCAATTTCTCAAGAAAAGTGCTATGACCGTAGTTAGAGCTATTCTGAATCCCATTAAGTCTTCCCATGATCTCCTCCTTTCTTTTAAAAATATCTCCAAAGGTCTCTTTATTCCATTTCTTAAGATGAGTAGTAAAGTTGTGGAGGCTTTGCACAATATCTCCGTCTTTTTCCCATTTGGAATGCAAAAAGTCATTGAACTCAACATGTGAGGTCCAAGCTGCTTCAAAGCGGAAGGGGCGATTTCTATTGGAAGTAGACTGTCCCTCAAGCAACACAATAATAGGATGATGATCAGATTGAACCCTAGGGAGTACCTTCGCAAAACCTTCATGATACTTAAGTCTCCAATCAACATTACAAAGAACACGATCAAGCTTCTTGAAAACTCTACTCATCCCGTTTTGTAATGATAGAGTAATGATATATGTACATCAATTTGTGACTTCTAGGATAACTTAATTTTTCTTTATTTTATTGGTCAAAAAATAGAAAGAGCAAAAACACAATCTAAATATAAGATAAAACGTTGTCACAAAATGGTTGTATAACTATTATTTTTTTCCGATTAATATTATGATTTATTTGGCCTCAGTTCTGCACGCAAGCTAGGGCATATGTATGAAGTTTCTTCGTTTTTCTTTTTCATGCTATCCTAAATTATATTGAAGCATGTCGATAAAATATATAAAGCTATGTTTGTTACTTGGCACCAATAGCTAATTATAATTATGTTACTCGGCACCAATAGCTAATTATAATTAGAACGTTTATTACACGTATATAATAGTTTAACATGATTAATAAGGAACTTACGCATTTAAATCTAAATTAATCTCAAAAGTACATTCAAAAAGACGGACCGATTCACCAACAAAAAATATTATTACCGACAGGAAGCACCAAATTAATAATCCACCGACCACAAGATAAATAGGAAAAGAGATTATTTTTACAGATTTACATGTCAAGTTAAAATATTTTTTTTAGGAAACATGTCAATGTTAAAAATTTATCTGCTATAATGGAAAAAAAAATTAAAACAACTCATCTATCAAAATGTATACAAAAAACTATTCAGCTTCTCATTCAAAAAGATTTTTTTTCAAATGCTCTTTTTTTAAAGAAAAAAAAACTGCAACATATGAAAACTTCAAAAAGTAATTAATTATCTTAGGAAAAATGTCATTATTTAAAAAATAAAAAAAAAACAAACAAGCACAGAATTTGTTATCTGAAGACATGTTACTTGCATTCATCACTGAAGAATGATATACAACAGTATGCAATTCAAACGGTGATAAATAGCACATAACAGGCATATACATTATTAAAATAAGGCAAATAAAGCTAACACTTTCTCTGGAGAGGATTGTCTAAATTGCCTTTCAACAATAAAAATGTGTTCAAAAATGTTGTCTCAAAAAGAGTATATATCAAATAAGGATGCAGATGAGTACATTGTATAAACCATTACATCAATCAGGACAGTAATGAAAATACATTAAACTTCCAAATGGTGTCAAAAATTAGGCTACATTGTCAGGTTGAAATGTAAATAATGCACACATGTGTGTACACCTGCAAAAAAAAAAAACTCGGGGATATAAACTTGCTTAACAGTTTTCCGATAAAATCATCAGTGGAAAGCGTCAACTTCGTCTTTGAAGTGTTCGAGCAGGTTCTCAATAGTCATGACGTTGTGGTCTGCCTTATCCCTGACTCGTACGCTCACCTGGAACAATGAAACAACTCTTAGCTTCCTAGGAGTAAAACGACTGGTCAAAAGACAGCCACAATATCAAACAAGGAGAATTGAGGGATTTGGATTCTCTAAATTGGAGATTTCACTAGACTACTCCCCATTGCAATCTCCATCATTAAAACACTGCATCTCCCATTTCTTATATTTTAAAAACTCTCTTGTTTTTTGGAGGCCAAGATTTCAATGGAGGGGATTCTCATTGAGTGGACGGTGTACATTATTTTTCATGGATGGAAATTAAATTATATACAAGATAATGACTTGGATAGAAACCTCGTAAGATTAATAGATGGTACTTCCTTATTCGGGATTTGATCCCAGACTTGCATCAAATTTAAGGTTTTAAGTTCAGCCAAACATTAACAGGCTCGGGCTCTTTCAACTAAATGTTAACAAGCCTGAATTGAAACAAGCTTTATAAGCAAACTAGAATCATTAGCCTATGCTTTGCTTGGAAAGTAGGTCAAGGATATAGCCTTGTTTCAATCTCAAACAAACTCTATTTGAACTTGAACGATGTTATATGCTTTGTATGTAAGCTAATCAGAATATTTATACACTTAAATACAACTATAAGCAAACTCAGCAGATGAAATACTGTCAACAAGTTTGCTTGCATGTATGTACATATGAAAAACATACTTGTTCCTTTCTGCAGTTCTCATGAATTCAATTTAAATGGGCAGTGTTTGAAATTTTAATTAAAAATTGTGATCGGGTACAGACCCTAGGTCAAACACAAATATGAAGACATATTATTATAGCAAGGAAAGGGTGGTGGTTGATTGGAGGTTTGGGGAACAAAACTAGCAGAGTTAAAATTGAAACCAATTTATTTATTAGATAGTGAAAATAGGAAGAACCTGTCCTGTCTTAGCTTCCTCTTCGCCAACAACCAAGATGTAGTTGTATTGTGCTAACTGAGCTTCTCTTACCTACAGAATGACACAACTTTTTATTTCAACGGTAGATTTTTAATAATTAAGGTAAATTAAAATAAAACTTCTAAATTGGTACTTGAATGGCTATTTCATGAGAAAAAAACAATGCCCCACCACATGAATAAACTGACTAGAGGCAACATAATATAGAAGGGGGAACACGCTTGATATAAAATTTGCTTTGGCCATAAGCCAATTTATATTTGAACACTTGCAGAAACCATGGGTTTCTCAATATTCAAACATAATTAACTAGCAAATTTTCAATAAGCAGTAGATCAAAACCGTGACAGCACTATTCTCCCGTGAATGAATTGCATGAAGTACTAAATAAAAATTTATTGGTTCTAAAGGTATGTGATACCTTCTTCTGAATCTTCCTGTCAGTTGTATCAGCATCTACGTGATACCCTGCTTGGTGGATCTGATCTCGTACCTAAAAAATTGCAGCACAAAATATGTTATAAAACTAATCAGCAACCTGCTTTTCACATCAAAATATCTACAAGAGTCCAACAAAAATAGAATGAGAACAATCGCAAAAGTTAGGCCATAGAAATAGAACTATCCAAGCAAGATTGCTCAAGCTTCACAAGGAAGTTACCACAGAAAAGTTTATATAAAAACGCATATAGCAAACTCAATACAAATTGGACAAACAATAGACAAGAAAATTAATGCTTAAAACAAACAAGAGTTAGTCAAAATTGTATCGGCTACATCGAGTAATTGATTCCAATTTGACATGTTAGTCAAAATTGTATCGGCTACATCGAGTAATTGATTCCAATTTGACATGCATTAAAAAATGATATAGGTTGCACAAATTTTACCCTCCAAGGAGATTGAGAATATTATCCAATGATACGAGTACACATCATCACCCTGTTACGAATTGGACAAATATACAACAGAAAGTCCGAGCTTTGTACCTGCAGTGCATACGCTTGTGATTTCTCCGAGACGGGGCAGAGAATTGCTTGCCGCGGACTTAGCCAGAAGGGCCATTTACCCTTGTAGTGCTCTAAAAGTATGGCAAACATGCGTTCAACAGATCCTAGAATGGCTCTGTGTATCATAACAGGTCTCTCAATTTTGGCTTCATCCTCAGCTGAGAATTCCAACTTAAAACGATCAGGAAGCTGGAAGTCAAGCTGCAAGGAGCCAGTTTTTCGATTATCAGTAAAAAAATAACAATTCAGGAATCATGTGAATGCAAGTCAAACCAAACAGTGTAAAACCTGTAGAGTTGCACACTGGAACTTCCTGCTCAATGCATCAGATACACTGATGTCTATCTTTGGTCCATAAAATGCCCCATCCCCTTCATTCAACTGCAGAGTTTGCACACAATTGAAGCTAACAAATGTTACATTCCATAGAAGATAATAAAAGAATTACAAAAATAAAAAATTATGTGAATTAAAGACCTCTAGAATACCTGCCATGGTTTGCCAAACTCATCCAAAGCTTCCTTGAGAGAAGCTTCAGCCTTCTCCCACGTTTCAATATTTCCAAGGTATTTCTCTGGTCTCTACTCGAGTATTTAACACAAGCCAGGGAAAATAAACAACTTAGACATCAAACAGATTATAGCAATTACTATCAGCAATATGTATTTCTGTATCATGTATCAAAAGAGAAGAAAATAACAAGAGCAGAAGCTACCAAGCTTAGGGAATGATCTATATTCCCAATACCCTCCCCTCCCCAAATAAATAAATAAATAAAAGGCATCTCTCATTGCTCTCAAGGTAAAATTAGGGCCTGGCTATTCTTCTTGGAGCTGTAAACCTGGAAAGGTTTAGTGGCCACATGATTGCAGTGAAACTCGTGATATTGCTGCAGTTTTCAACCATCATCGCAGCACGGGCAGGGATGTTTGTACTGCAAGATTGTTGGCTTCCATCGCAATCTAGCCAACATTACTTCTAAAGTCCGAATGTCACTAACACTATTAAGTTGTGACTTGACTTGCTATCAACCAAGTGTGAAATGTGGTATCCGATAACCCTTTTGAGTTAACTGGTCCTCGATAGTTGTGAAGTCATCCTTGTGTGCATACACTTTCAATGAAAGCATCAACTGATAGCAATCAATACAAGCAAATATGCATGTTTCTACTATTGATAAAAAAGAGAAAGAAATAACGAGAAAAAATTCCCGAGAATGATCTCTAGCCCCAAAACTATTATATTACCACTTTCCTATATAACAAACATCTCTTATTTCTTTGTTACTACCCTTTCCTCACGCCCATTGCCCGACTAAGGTAAAATTAGGGTCCTTGAAAGAGCATTGCGAGCATAGATTAGCCAAAACATGTTTTCCTCAGCTGGAAGCCAAGATAAGGAAGGAAAGAATAATTTCCTTCTTTATATGAGAATCGGTACTAAGTGATGGACAGTGAGAATAATAAAGAACAAAAGCATACCGTTGAAAGTTTCAGTTCATATGAGAAACCAAATATTTTATAGACATGATCGATGAAGTTCAAGGCATTTCTGACTTCATCTTTTATCTGTAAGATGAATTAAAACAATAATTTCAGCTTCGGCTCGAGAGATGTTTCAAAGATTTATATTGCATAAATTCACATTCAACACACCTGGGACTCACGACAGAAAATATGTGCATCATCCTGTCCAACACACAAACCAAAGAACATAAATAATACAGAACTTCTAATAGTATAGAAAATAGAAGTTAAAGACAATTTATTCCAAATTTCAAAGTTGTTTTGAGGATCTGCACTGATGTTCCATTTTTAAAGCGTATATATACAATAACCGACACCTATTCCAAGTCAATTTACTGATGTATTAGTATCGATTGGGGTACTCCACGGTTCACATTAGAAGCCGGCTAGAAATGTAACCAAGATAAAAACAAAGAAAACATATCCCCTTCAACAATTTCACCAAAACTTTTATTTTATTGTTCGTATATATAGTACAGAAGAAGGGTTTACCTGCTGAAATCTCCTAACACGTGTTAATCCACTCAGGGCACCACTGGCCTCATTTCGATGCAAAACCCCAAAATCAGCAAAACGGAGAGGAAGTTCTGCACCATAACAGTGTTGTCAGATAATATTTCGTATAAAAATATCAGCTCAATAGAAATCTCTTGAAACCATACACTCACTTACAAAATGGAAACTAAATTACATCTACCTCCAATGTTCACTTCCAGTTCAATTTTGGGACATAATTGATTGAAAAATATATATACCAAAATGATTTTATGTGAAAAATACAGCTAATTAACAAACGACCTCTTTGAGCTATTTCTAATCAATTAACTGTCGATAATCAGGAAGCTCAAAGAGGTGCATTATACTGATAACTGGTTTCATAAATAAATTGTGGAGCAGCTCAGCCACTCCATGTACGAATACAAAAGATGTCATTTGAAGATATATGTATATGGATATCGAAATTACCTCTGTACGATCGAACCCGGTGTTTAAACATCAAGCAGTGCCCTGGGCAATTCATCGGTTTCAAACCGAACTCTTGTTTGTCAATCTAAAACACAAAATAATATGGTTAGATAAGATAGCTTGACTGCGTTCAAAATAAAAAACCTATTTTGAATATTTTGCAGATGTCTTGTTAAAAATTTTGATCGAATTAATCATTCTCCATTTTTCTAATAAAAATCAGTCACAAATAAATGCACAAGATTTACAAGGCCAGACAATGAAAAGATAAGGTAAGTCAGTAAAACTAAAGAACCAACCAGCTCAAATACTTTTAGCACAAAAGTCATATACTAAGCCAGTCACAGTTAAGCACACAAGCTGGTAAATGTAAAAGTCACAATGGAACTATAAATTATTATTTGCTAATTAGAAGAGAAAGATCTCTAATAGGATGCCGAGCATATATGTCTAATAAAAGGAGCTGTCCTAGATTAAAGCATAAAAAAATGCAACACTGCAAGAGGAATAAACCCCCCATCCGGAGCAACTAGCTCCTAAATCCCAAAATGATAGAAAAAAATACCCAGCTCTCTTTCTACAAAATGATTCACAGAAGTAAATAGTACAAGAGCAATAAAATACTTGACCACAAATATGATTCAGTACAAGAGCAATAAAATACTTGACCACAAATATGATTCATTAAGCAAGTTTAAAAGACACTGCATCAGTACATCCAATACTTATTCTTCCAGAAAAACACATGCAAACAAAAAAAAAAATATATATATATATATATACCTCCAAGACAAACATATCATCTTTATAGTTTGCCGCATGACCAGATTGCACCCACAGGTCCATGTTGAAGACATTCGGTGATATCACCTGAAGATTCCATGCAAGTTGTACTAAGCACTTGTAAAAATATTGCTTATAGTCATATCAAGACACTTCTGTACTGAACTTTACCTCTTGATAGCCCCTGTCTCTGTACTGATCTCGAATGAAGTTCATGAGTTTGTTGTAGATCCGAGCACCATGTGGAAGAAAAAACCAGCTTCCCGGGCTAACATAAACAGGACAGACCAATGGACAGCATTAAGAAAAGCTTACTAAACTCTCCAATCAGACAAGAAAGAATTCATTGTACCTCCAGTCATGATGATAAATTAGCTCCTGTTGCACTCCTAAAATCCTATGATCATACTTTTTAGCCTCTGTAAGCCGATCCAAATATTCCTGAAATAAGGAGAGAAAAAGAAAGAAACTTAATCAAATGAAAAAAAATCATAATACACCATATGGCATGGCCACAATCTTACTACTTGACCACAAAGATTCAATAAAATATAATAAAGAAATTATCCAGTTTCACCCTGAAGAATAATGGAGCACCACATTACTTTACAGTTGTTAATCCCAATAGCTGAAAAAGCAAACTGGTCTTTGAGTGATAAGTAAGACGTTTGAAATATTAAAGTCAAACCAGGTCGTACCAGCATCAGACATTTTTATATATTTTAATAATATAAAAATACACAATTAATTGATGTATATGACATATAATAAACATAAAAATACACAATAAAGTGGTATGTATTACTCTTGGTACTATCATAAAAACACAGTTCAAACTATAATGAATGAATACAGTCAAAATTGGAAGTTATTTCAAAAAAATGACAAAATCATGGTACTTAAAGATAATAGCATTTACCAAAAGCATGCATGTAGAAATATTTAAAATATGTCAAATGAATATGAAATTTAATATAATTTATTTTATACACACATGGAACCCAAAGAAAAACTATTGGCCTTTTCTAATGAAAGTACTTGAAAAACAACTCATAACATCCTACAGATACAAGATAATAATATATTTGTACATAAAAGCATACAGTAAAATAATTGTGAAGTGTATCAGTGACTGAATGCTGCCTTGTGCTCATACAAGCACACACAGCAGATTTGGGCTTGATATTTGATAACATTTTGTTTTTTCAAAATAAAGAAACTTTGGACTGGTTCAATTACCCAAACCACAAGTAGTTCCTACAGTTTGGCCAGTTCACCATTGAATCTCCGGTTTGGCCAGTATAAAGACTGGTTGGAATATCTAGAGGACCACTTAAAAATTGTCTACTCTAGTTTAGAAAAGTCTACTCTGGTTGGAATATCTAGACTGATACCTAGAAAATCGATCACTTTGAATAGGCAACTCAAATGGCCATCATGTATGACCAGGCAGCAAAGTTACTAGGAATATGGCATATATTACATCCAAAACAAAAGTTAAATATTTGATATGATTCCTTCAAAAAAAATATTTGATATGATTGAATATGGTATTATATAAGCAAAGTGTATATATAGCAGCACAATTAATTGAAACATTATTTCGATAATACCACAGTAACACAGGGCAGAGGATCTAACGCACTATTCAATGATATAGTAAACTGTTTTCTACTAGGAAGTATTTTCTTATTTTAAAAGGCAATTAAACTATACACTTAGTCCATCGCAGCTCAGTTTGTGTGGTTTACTAGAGAAATAACATATGAATTGAAATTACCTTTAAACTCTTATTGTCAGGATAAGATATGCCATAAACTCTTTGTAAACTTTCTCTATCTTTGTCCCCCCTCCAATATGCTGACGAAGCCTGGAATTGCAAAACCAAAAAAACAAAGTGTTTGCATTGATATGAGTTTTTGGATTAAAAAAAAAACTCAATTAAAAAACGGTTCCATAAGATAGATCAAACACATACCTTCAAACATGCAATTGCTTTGACAAAGGATGTATTAGGAATATGAGGTCCTCGACACAAATCAACGAGGGGTCCACATCTGTACACTGTTATAGTCTTATCAGCGGGCAAATCATTGATAATTTCGACCTGAAAACAAGTGCAATACAGCCAAGGCAGCAAATCGTCATATCATTAATTATAGGTGAACGGAGATAGGGAACATATTTCAAATCAATATGATTACGTGGTACAAAAGATAAGAAAACTAATGTTAGAAACAAGAGTGTCAGTATACTTGCCTTAAACTTATTATCAGAAAATATCTCGAGTGCCTGATCACGTGTCACTTCAATGCGCTCAAAGGGTTGTTTTTCCTGCAAATACAACCTTTATCATCCATCACATTTATTTACTAACATAAAAATGTTTTATTCGTAGTAAGAATGAAAATCCATGAAATCTGAGTTCGTAATTTTGAACACACAAGTTAGGAGATGAAAAAAATAGAAAAAACAACTGGATCAAAATTTCTAAATTAAAGGGGGTTATTGAAACATCTTGCACTGTGTTTGGAAACTTCAAACAAAGGAAATGATTTGATTTGCTTCGAAATCAACTTAAACAATTGGAGTCCACTATAAAAATGAGATCTGGATTGATTTAGATTAGAGAAATAAAGCTTACATATGGAATTGATTTGATTTTGTTTCAATAAATTAAAATATTCAGTAAGGTTGGAATAGTCTATATATCTAAATAATTACATAATTATATTTAAAATAAAATAACCACCAAATCGTACCAAATTTTAGATAAGTTGTCAAATAAAAGCAATGACAACAATTGGTCCTTAAAATAATAATACAAAATTTAGGTTCCTCTACAGTGAATAATCATAACAAGATTTAGGTTCCTCTAAAGTGAGTTTAAAATAATCATACGAGATTTAATTTCCCTTAAAGTGGGTTTGCCTTTAAAACAAGTGCATATCTATCTTTTACTTAATTTGAACTTTAAAGTGTCTCGAGATCCTAACACACTAAAATTCAAGGGTGAAGACCGCTACTTACTCATTTTAAGACAGTCTTTAGAAGATTTGTGCACCTAAATGTAAAAGCATTTCCTATTTTTTAACATTCCTAACCCGTAGTGATTTGACTAACAAATCAAATCAAAACCCATTTTACAAAATTCACAACACATTGTTGGTGACCACTGACTTCAAGATTAAGAAATATATGCAAAGACTCTGAAATTTGAAAGACAATTTGATACTTCATTCCACAATTGATCAGCTATGAAGTTTCTGCCATAATAACATGTAAAGAAAAAAATAACATATAAAGGAAGAAAAAATAAATAAGTGTCATTAATCACTGTTGTAACCAGAAACAATCCCAATAGCAATAGCAAAGCACCAGATATAACAGCTAGCAGGACTAAACAAATGTTTTAAAAATCGAACAATTCAACTGGTTGAACCATGATGCGGAGGTCTAAATGATTCGATCTCTGGTTTGGTTTTTAGAACATTAAACTAAACACTGACTAAAAATGAAGAAAATATATACACACACACACACACACAGGCAATACAGGATAAGGATTAGAAATAATACCGCAACAGCTTTCAACGCTCCAGCTACAATTTGTTTAAAGTGATCTTCATTCAAACCCAAGTCACCATAAAACGCATCATAATAGAATCCCTAAACAACAACATCATCAATTTCTCATTCATAAATCCTCTCATAATAAACATCAAAAAAAGTAAAAAACTGCATGTACAGAAAAACAAGGAACATACTTCTCCTCTAGTAGTGCAGGGTCCAATGCAAAGCTTGCATCCATACTCCGTCTCAAGAGACTACACACACAAAAAAATAACATCATCAATATCAGTAAATCATTGGTATCCCGACGGATTTATCAGAATCATCGTTATTTTGCAGAATCTACACTTAGACTCTGTTTGGAAAGACAATTTTGAGCTTAAAGCTTATAAGCTTGCATGCCTAAAATAGACCTGCTTGGTAACCGCTATTTTCACACGAGCTTATAACGTTTTTTGATAACCTAACTAGCTTATCATTTTTTGTCTAAATTTTACACTGTCATCTCAATTGAAAAAAGTTAAATATTAATTAAACATCATCTTTTTTAAGTCATAGCTGATTTTACCAAACACTACAAATACAATCAACTAGTTTATCCTTTATCAACTATCTGCTATAAGCTAGCTTATCAGTTATCCGCTGTTTTGTTTTTCCCCAAAGAGACTTTTAAGCTTTGAAAAATCATATTCCTGACAAACAAACCCACCATCACGAGTAAACCACCAAATTAGTCTAACTTTGTAGGTCACTCTCAAATAGGTCTCTGACTTTATGAATATTTCAATAAGCACCCCGACTCTTTTAAATTTTAGTCATAAAACATACCAACCAAATTGATAGTAAGTGATTTAATAATAGGGACCAATTTGAGAGTTTAATAAAGTCAGAGACATTTTTGAAATATTCATAAAGTCAGAACCTATCTGGGAGCGACCTGCAACGTCAAGGACTAATTTGGTGACTTACTGGACCAAACATGCACTCAAATATATCATTATCAATAATACAATCATAATGAATATCAATAATCCAAATTAAATTGAAATTAAACGGTGAAAATTGAATCAACCTGTCCAAGAATATGAGCACTAGAATGCCAAAAAGTATCTCTCCCTTCATCATCATCAAACTTAAACAACTGCAGCGATGAATCCTCTTCAAGAGGCCGATTCATATCCCAAAGAACGCCATTAACCTTAGCAATAAGAGCATTATTCGCTAAATTCTTCGAAATCTCACGCGCGATATCGAACGGAGTCGTCTGCCATTTCTTCCCTTCCTTCACGTTTCCGTCGGGAAGTGTAACCTTAATCGGATCGGGAGAGAGAGAAAGACGGCGAGTCTGTTGCTCAGCTTGAAGCGCCTCAAAGATTTGGATGCGCTTTGGGATTGTGGCGGCTAGGTAGGATTCGTCTTTGGGGTGAGGGACCACCATAGCGGCGGCAGAGAAGGAGGAGGAGGTGGAGGATGAGAAACGGAAACGGTTACCGATGTGGAGAAAGAGTGAGGTTGTAGAAGAAGGAGTGTTACGGCGCAAACGGATTAAAGAGCATAGCATAGAAGAGTGAGTGTAATTGTGTTCGGGTTTGGTCCGTTTGGGTTTTGGGTTTTTGGGTTCCTTTAAATGTTTACTAGGTTTTACACGCGTGCCATGCACGGCAGATATTTACACGCGTGCGATGCACTGCTAGTAAATTTTTATTATTCTTTTTTTTTTTTTTGGTACAAAATTTTTATTATTCTAAGATTATACAAAATGAAAACATAATATTAAAAATTTGATTATTAATTTAAACAAATTTTATATATTGTCAACTAATTGAAAACTTTAGTAGAAATATTTATTGTATAAAAATATTAAATATTAAGATTATGGAAAGATAATATTATGTATATTTTTGAAAATTAGTTTTTTTTATATTGTCATTGAATAAATGTTGGTAATTTATCCAACACACAATAAAAATTAGCACTATGAAAAATTTTAAAAGTGGAGTAAAAAATTTATCCTATGAGCACCACTTACAAATTTACTCTTGTGGCTAAATTTTATTGGGTGCTTGATCATACTTCCTCCATCCTAAAATATAAGTAAAAATGGATTAACATGAATTGATGTATTTAGTACAAATTTTGAACCAAATACATTAAGTTTTATTGACCAATGTCATACCCCAATTTTTGACCTAAGATTATATAGTGGGGGTGTATCTTTAATTAATGGTTGGTACATAATTGTGTGAACGAAGTAAGCACTAGAAAAATATTATTTGGAAATGATAAATTAAATATTTAATTTTATCATTATTAAAAAGTGTTTTCTTGGTCCCCAAGTTTTGCTAAATTATTTTAGAACGCAATCTATAATATTTTGGAACACAATCTAAAATATTTTGGTAGGCAATCTAATATATTTTAGTGCTTGATCTGAAATATATTTTAATACTCAATAATATATATTTATGTATTGAATAACATATTTATGTACTGAATAATATATTTTTGTAGATATATTTTGGTACACAATTAGGATATTTTTTGTTCCCAAAGTTTCTCACTTATTAGTTGTGAATTTTCTCTATAAATAGAGAGCTCACACAGTACATTCCGGGACCGAAATTCACAGTTGATGCTTCCTGTGCTTTTCCTCTCTTCTCCCTCCTTTGACTTGTGTTTACTAGTCTTTCTTATTTTTCTACTCCTTTCTGTCCCTTTCAGTTTCAAGGTATTTTTTTTATTTTGCTTTATGTTATAAAAAAATGCAAAAAAAAATTAGATTAGGTTAAGAGATTTTTTGCGGTGATCCAACGTCAGTACAAAATTCTCTCACTACAGAATTCTCATGCTTTTATTTCATTGCTACGTTTGTTTAGTTTTAGGTTTTATTTATTATTCAAATAACAAAAACATTCAAATAACAAAAATCACAAATATTTTCCTTGATTTTCATTCAAGTAATCGTTTCTTATTTTTTTTCTAAATCAAATTTTAAATCAATTTTAATTCTACCTTGAGTCTATTTTCTTTCAATATAAAAAATACAAACCAATTCTCATTTGCCACTTGGCTTTTTATTTTAAAACTTTTTCAAAACTAATAAAAAACACAAAACCAATCAAACGTCAATTTCTACCATGAACTACATATTAAAATTATGGAAAGATAATATTATGTTTATTTTTTAAAATTAGTTTTTTTTATATTGTCATTGAATAAATGTTGGTAATTTATCCAACACACAATAAATGTTGGTAATTTATCCAACACACAATAAATTTAAAAGTGGAGTTAGTGGCTAATTTTTATTGGGTGCTTGATCATACTTCCTCCATCCTAAAATATAAGTAAAAATGGATTAACATGAATTAATGTATTTGGTACAAATTTTGAACCAATTTTTGCTTATATTTTAGGATATAATGAATATTATAAGAGACATCTACAACAAAGGTAAATTAAAAAAAATGGTGATGAAGGTAATAAATAATTGTTAATTCTTTTCTCTTTGTAGTGTAGGATTGACTTAATTAAAAATATTGCAGATGATTAATCTTTACATTTATTAAACCACCTCAAGAACACGTAAGAAAAAAAGGAAGTAATAGCGAAAAGAAAAAAAAAAAGAATTAACAGTGATTGAACAATGTAAATAGGAACACATTTTTTTGTACTACCTTGCTTAAGGTTTCAAAGGCAAAAACATGGGTAAGAAAGTTACTATTAGTGATGTTATTATCCGGTGGTTGCATATATAAAATGGTTGTCAAGAGTATATTTCATCGTTAAACTAATAGTGATTAAATTGAACAATTATTTCGTCACTTTGTCTTTATTATTTAAAGAAAAAATAAGATCAATCGAGGATATACACATCAAAAGATTTGGATTGTCTGCAAAATGTAGTAAAAATTGTTGATCGATATGGCTTTGAAAGAGTTTTTCGAAGTTTTAATAAAATGTGAATTGAATATTATTTAAAGAAAAAATAAGATCAATCGAGGATATACACATCAAAAGATTTAGATTGTCTGCAAAATGTAGTAAAAATTGTTGATCGATATGGCTTTGAAAGAGTTTTTCGAAGTTTTAATAAAATGTGAATTGAATTAAGTCGACTATTGGAAACACAAGTGAACAATCACAACAATAAGCAAAAAGATAAAATTATGTGCTAATAAGATTAAATATAGAATTGAAATATTCACAATACAAATCTTATTACAATCAAAACTTAATGTTTCTTGAACAATTTGCAAAACTAAGACAATTTCAAAACCAAACCTATATGAAAATATACCAAGCTATCAATCAAAACCACAATGCATAAGGAATGGAAGAATTGAATAGAAATTGAAACCAATTGATCTATGCTAAGTACTAAAACCTAATTCAACGAATTAGGTTAATTTTTAACAAAAACAACTTAGATCAATACAAGTTTCTACCCTAACAATTTTTCAATTAACACGTGCAACAATTAAAAGTAAAGAGAATAAGGAAGAGAGATAACACCGATATTTTTATAGTAGTTCACTCCTTCTCGTCCTCGCTAGAGCAACGTCTACTCTTCTTGATGAAAAACGGCTCCACCAAGGTCATCCACTAATAGTAACAATGTTGAATACAAATGTGATTACAAGAGTTCCTTGAAACTAACTAGTTCTTCAACCTCTATGTAAACACTCCCCCAAACTTCAAATAACCTTTGAATTTGGTGCTCCTTGATTACCCGTGCACCCCTTCAAACTCTTCAATAAACTAGTTAGTTTCTTTTTCTTTATTTTTTAAACCGCGATATATATATATATTAAAACTTTGGAAAATGTTAACTTGTGCCCTTGGGGCATAGGTTAAGAAGGCAAATGTAAAAAAAAATCTTGAAACTTGTACATTCAATGTCTTAAAAGTTGCAAAAGTTATACTTTCAATATAAAATTTATTTTTAAATTCCTTTTTAAGCTCCTTAACTTGTGCCCTAAAACTTTAAGTCTCATTTTTAAGTCTCCTCAACTTGTTAACTCGCACAAGTTAACATAACCCTAAAACTTTTGAATTATAGAACAAGATTTACTTAGTATTAAGACAAACAATACAAGCCTGCATAAACCGGTAAGAGCACAAGATAAACAAAACCAAACAAACCAGAAGCACTAATCTAAAAAGCCAAGACTATAATACCTGCACAACTTGACGTAATCTCTATGCTGAAACAACAACCAAGAAACACAGCTTAACTATTAGTCTCGTTCTATCAACACATATATAAAGTAAAAGAAAAAACAACATCATAGTCCCATGCCAAAAGACTAATTATGTTGTTTAAGTTGTTGACTTGTATTCCAAGCAAATAGTTCATCTTCATGGGATTCTAAAAATTATCATTTTTATTGAGATGTTAAATTCTTAAGTCATTTTCGGACTTTGTTGAAGAGAATGAGTACCAAACTTTAATTTTATAGTGTTAGTCACCCCCCAAACAATGGACAAGCCAAAGTTGTTAACGAGATTTTGAAAACCCTACTTTTAAGATTTGTAAGTAAAAACATGAAACAATGGGATCATTTCCTTATCATGTTTCTTTTTATTTATAAATATCAGTTTCTATGTTCAACACACGGAAGGTGATTTTCGCAATTCTGAAGTGTGGTCTTGTTTGTTCTACGGGTTATGCTATTCATTCCCTCATGTTAATGAATGGCGATGAAAGGTATAAACACAATCCCTTTGTTTTATTCCATATAATAATAATAATAATAACAACAACAACAACAACAACAACAACAACAATAACAATAACAATAACAATAATAATAATAATAATATCCCCGATTCTCCATTACTCTGATGAGATATTTTATGTTTTGTTTGAGTTTGTTTGTGTTAGAATAATCCCTATTAACTAGGGAAGTGGTAGTAGTAGTTGTTTGTTATTTGACTCATTCTTAGTTTAGATTGCCACTGTTAAGTTAAGCATGTACGTAGCTTAGTTGTTGCTATTTCTTAGTACTGTATCGGCTATTTAATAGCTACTATTATTTCCATTCAATAAGACAAGTCACTCCCAACATACTCAATATTTTCTTTTTCATTGTTTATGAAATCATAACCTAATATCATTTCTTATTTTTTGTATATACTTATTGAAGAGCTAGAATCAAATATGACAAGAGACTTGGGTAAGAGTAACACCATTTATTTACTTTGAAGTTTCAGCCACCTAAAATTATTATTGTTTAATGTGATTCTTCACTTTTCAGGCGGCTTAATCAATGAACACAACCCTACAGCAAATGTAACAATTTCTGGATTAGTTGCTTGTGAAGACCCTATGTTGAACTCCACCACTGGTGAATTGTGTGCCCTTGTCGAACACAAAGTATGTAAACAACTTCTGTGATTATTAATTTTATCTCATTATGTCCATTTGCAATTATTTTCTACATGTTAATTATTTTTCCTATAGGCTACTGAATTCTTTATACAACTCGACTTTCCCAAAAAGAGAAAAAAAAGAAGTTTTAAAGAACAAAGGATCTCAAATTCCCAGTAAATGGAAATACTCTTCAACTTTGAGACCTTCCACCTTTGTTCAACGCTTATGGAATTTGGTATGATATATATCTTTTATTCTCTAACAAGATAACTGTTTCTTAAACTAAAAGAAACAAAAGCAAATTAAACTTAAATAGATATATATAACAACTCATTAAATTGTATATCTTAATTAGGATTATGGAAATGACTATCTGCGTGTGGTGGAAGCAGAAAGCTCTACTGATTTTATGCTACCTGTTGTAAACTCAAGGATAGTGCCGAATCAGGCTCCAGTTTATGATGCGGCAGATCATGAACCACTTGAGGGAGGCTCAAGATTTGATGAATTTCAACGGCCTTCAATTTATGATAATCGCTTATTTGTGTTATATAGAATTGTGCATTTTCCTTTCTTTGCCAACAACTTTGATTAGATGGCGTGTTTATTTTTCTAATTTGTTCTTTGTTGGAAACCTTACATTGGCACCATAAGGAAACCTTGAAACTCAACCATCATAACAAATATGTGAGTTTAGAAAATTGTTTGTTTATGATAATCGCTTATTTGTGTTATGTAGAAAATTGTTTGTTTATGATAATCGCTCATTTGTGTTATGTAGAATTGTGCATTTTCCTTTCTTTGCCAACAACTTTGATTAGATGGCGTGTTTACTTTTCTAATTTGTTGTTTGTTGAAAACCTATTGAAAACCTTACATTGTCACCACAAGGAAGCCTTAAAACTCAAATATCAGAACAAATATGTGAGTTTAGAAAATTGTTGTTTTATGATAATCGCTTATTTGTGTTATGGCGTATTTACTTTTCTAATGTATTCTTTGTTGAAAACCTATTGAAAACCTTACATTGACACCACAAGGAAGCCTTAAAACTTAAACATCAGAACAAATATGTGAGTTTAGAAAATTGTTTGTTTATGATAATCGCTTATTTGTGTTATGTAGAAAATTGTTTGTTTATGATAATCGCTTAATCCTTACATTGGCACCACAGGGAAGCCTTAAAACTGAAACATCAGAACAAATATGTGAGTTTAGAAAATTGTTTGTTTATGATAATCGGTTATTTATGTTAGTAGAATTGTGCATTTTCCTTTCCTTGCCAACAACTTTGATTATGACGTGTTTACTTTTCTAATTTGTTGTTTGTTGAAAACCTATTGATTTTTACAAAACCTTACATTGGCACCACAAGGAAGCCTTAAAACTCAAACATCACAACAACCATTATTTACTGACTTCAACAGTATTTGCAGGTTGTGTTGTGTGTTGTGGTTTCCAATGGGAAAGGTTCGAAACTCCATTATCGCACTTTGTTCAGCTGTTGCTGCCACTGCTTTTATCTATGATGAAATTGTTAACAGGTGCGCAATATTCTTCTTACATTTCAGATTTATTTCATTTTATTTTCTCTTATAATCATTACTTATCTATTTTTTTGCACAATGATTATCCATTTGTTGTAGTTACTCCTTTATTCCATCTTTGGAAAGACGTAGGAAAAGACTTGGGGAAAGATTTAGGTAAGTTTTGATTTGATGAATTGAAATAAGCAGCACACTCAATCACCATTACACAAGGCAAAATGTATAAATTGTCTTTCCTTTCAAATAAGTTGTAGTGCTCTACTACTGACTTTTGTTATTTAACTTTTACATGAAATATTGTTTCTATGTACTTGTATCCTTATCCTGTTAACATTGGCAGGGTAGTAGAGATGATGGCGGCAAACCCCCCCCCCCCCCCCCCCCCCCCCCCCCACAGGGCA
This sequence comes from Medicago sativa, assembly GCF_051527215.1. Taxonomy (NCBI): domain Eukaryota; kingdom Viridiplantae; phylum Streptophyta; class Magnoliopsida; order Fabales; family Fabaceae; genus Medicago; species Medicago sativa. The sequence continues at coordinate 23,314,546 of NC_140753.1, read as the reverse complement.
TATTTATGTCTCTTGTGCAGAAACAAGAGAGGGACTCGATCCAAAAAATATAAAGATTGGCAAGGTGGTTTTAATTGTAATTGTTTGTGTTTTTGTATAATAGTTTCTTCTCTAACTAGATTTATTATGTTTAGGTCAGAGTCACATAATTTGCTCTCCTACCAAGAGAATCACGAATCAGTTCGTTCGTATATTGCAGTGTTTTTTTTGTGTATTGCAGTGTTTTTTTGTACTCGATATGCTATATTTCGAGTGATGATTTTGTAACAAACAGCGCACAAGGTATAATCCACGACAACGTTAATTTTTTTTATTACCTTTTTAATAAGTTAATATTACTTATCCAATTATTTTGCTTTTCTCAGTTTTTGACAGGTTACAAAGTAGATTGTGTTCGAGAATGTAGTCTTTCCACTATTGACGGTTAGTACAGGCGGCTATATTGTCATGTTTTGCGAATGTAGTCTTTCCACTGTTGACTGTTAGTAAAAGCGGCTATATTACCCTGTTTTGCTACTCTTGAGTGGGATATGTCCTGTTTTAACCATTACCCAATTACAACATAACACCTATATTGTATCTTCCATGTCACACAGACATTTTTATGTCTCTTGTACAGAAACAAGAGAGGGACTCGATCCAAAAAATAGAAAGATTGACAAGGTGGTTTTAATTGTAATTGTTTGTGTTTTTGTATAATAGTTTCTTTTCTAACTAGATTCATTATGTTTAGGTCAGAGTCACATAATTCGCTCTCCTACCAGGAGAATCGTGAATTAGTTCGTCCGTACCGATTCGCGGTACTTTCACGTACCAATTCGTCAAAATTCGTTGTTTAATTTTCCTGAAAGGCGAACCGGTTATAAAGATGGAAGCCATGGCAAAACAAACGGTGGAAAGTAGATTTTTTGAGTCAGGAAGGTGAAGCGGTCCATAGAGAGATAGAAGAAAAGTCATTATAGCAATTAATAGATGAGAAAAATAATTAAAAAGTGTCTACACATCACACTGTCAAATGCTTTGGTAAAGGGAAAACTCTCTCCACGTGATCTTTACCTTAGGAAAGTAAAATAAAATTAAAAAATAGATAGCTATTTCTATTTCTTTTTAGTGTTTAATACATTAATTTGTAATTTCATTGTTTAATTAAATAAAAAAATTTGTTGATAGTATAATTATTAGTATAACATACATATTACGAACCCGAACGTACCGACTCTGTATACCCCTTGACGTACCGAATACTTGGTTGATTGCGAACCGCGTATCGCGTACCCGTATCACGCACCAAACGAATTGCGAATTTGGTGACTATGGTTTAGGTCAAATCGGAATAAGTCTATAGGTTGGGTGATATGCAGTGTTTTTTTGTACTCGATATGCTATATTTCGACCGATGATTTTGTAACAAACATCGCACAAGGTATAATCCACGACAACGTTAATTTTTTTTATTATCTTTTTAATAAGTTAATTTTACTTATCCAATTATTTTGCTTTTCTCAGTTTTTGACAGGTTACAAAGTAGATTGTGTTCGAGAATGTAGTTTTTCCACTATTGACGGTTAGTACAAGCAGCTATATTGTCTTGTTTTGCGAATGTAGTCTTTCCACTGTTAACTGTTAGTAAAAGCGGCTATATTGCCCTGTTTTGCTACTCTTGACTGGGATATGTCCTGTTTTAACCATTACCCAATTACAACATAACACCTATATTGTATCTTCCATGTCACACGTTTTCTTTTAACCCCTATATTGTATCAAATTAATGCTATTTTTTTTCCAGCAGGAGTGATAGTAAATTTTGAGCTTATCTTTATTTTGCTACTAATTTTCTAGGCTTTGTCTTTTTGTGTTTATGATTGGAGTCAACATAGGACATAAGCCCTATAGTTTTAAAAAGAGATCTTTCTTTAGAGTAGATCTTTATGAATAGTTATTTGTCCATTATCTAAATATTGGATCCGAAAAGAACACATGTTTATAGACAACGGCGAAATGAATCTGGATTTCGTGTAGTTTCATGCATTAATTAATCTCAATTATTGATTTGAATTGAAATTGAACGGTTTATATTATACAATCAATTTGAAGCATATTAAACAAAGTCTTTTAATGAATGGAAAAAAAGTGTTTGCATAAGTGTAATTCAATGCCCATTTAAACTTCTTTTGAACAAAGTTTAATGACATTTACTATGATTGATTTCTCACGACTGATTGATTGATTTACTCATAAGTGCATTATACATTTAAGCTAATGACATTTACAATGATTGATTTCTCACAACTGTTATTCCAAACACAATAAACACTAAACTTAAAAAAGAGTTCATCATTTGATTAAAGTATCAAGGGTTCTTAATCTTTATTCTCAACTTCCGAGCAATCTGTGCTGCTTTAGGATTACTATGGTATTGTTCTACCTCAACCCAGTTCATAATTTTAAGTATAAGTGACTGAGGGACTTTACGAACATCCCCATTTGACGCTTCTTTTGTTTTTTTTCAAACCAGCTTCCAAAGCCTTCTCGATGAATTCCATAAACCAATTCACAACTTCTGTTTTAATCTGTTTTCCCAACGTGTTGCTTAAGCTGTAAAATACTGGTATCTTGTTCTCATCTTTCACAAAATTATAGGTATGGATGTTTGTGAATTTGAAATTGTAACAAACTATATTTATTTTCTGTCCAAAAAAACTCGAACTATATTCTTTCAATAACACCAACAATATGTCAAATTCCTTCAAAAAAACAATTATATAACAAATGTAATATAATTTTTTTTATCTTTTTCAATAATATCAATGATATAATATTATTGCAGACAATTTTTTTTGACTAATTATTGTAGACAAATTAGTTTAAGAGTATAATTGTAAGAATGAAAAATTCATCATAAAATTTCTTATTCCTTTTATATATAGTCATAGACAATATAATAGATATAGATTATAGATCATTAAAAAAAAGTCACTCTCACAACTACATCGAAAAATAAGTAAAAAGTTTTTTGAAGGGAGAAAATTAAGTGAACATGAATTCAGGAATAATTTGATCAATTTTGTCAATTATGTTTAAACATGATTTCAAAAGAACATTAAACTATTTGTCCTGACATCGGTCCTATTATTTCTATGGTTTAATTGTTATAATTATAAAAACATTTTACATCACACTTCTTGTGTTGAGACACCTCAACAAAATGGGATAGCTGAATGCAAACACCGATATATTTTGAACACCGATTAATTTGGTCCAAGATGTCTTTAACAAAATAAGCATACTTCTATTCCAGCCAAATGTAAAATCAGCTTCAAAAACAATTTCTTGCTATGCATAAACGTACGTTTGCGCGTTTCAAACGTGTAGCCAAACGTATGCTTAAACACATTTTCTTGCAATGCAACATAATATTTTTGAGGTGTTAGATCATATCAAAAGGTTGTTGGTTATAAAAATAAATAAAAAATTTAAAAGTTGTCGTGGTCTTGGTTTATTTATAGAGTAGTGATATTTGTACCACTCTTTTGAACAACTTTTATGACAACTTTGTTTTTCTTTCATTTGATTGCTCAAAAACAATAGAGAGAGGGAAAGGGAAAATATAAGTTGACACCCTTTTATTTGTACCACTCTTATACCACCCTATGTAGCATGGGAATCTTAGTAATTTCACCTTAAAATCACAACCACTCTTTAATCCGCTACTTCTCTCTCATAACAATCTGTTTCCTCATCTCTCTCTTGACAGACCTCAGACCACCATTGCCGCCGCCGTGCAGTTGTAACCCATCACCGAATCACAACCCCTTATTCTGCATCTCCACCGTTCATCCATCTCTACCGGCGTTTTGGTTTGATTTTTCAATTCTACATCTTCGTCCGTTCATCGTCACCACCACCACCACTGGCCTTTTTTACTTTCAGATCTATGTCTCCGGCCGCCACGAGGTGGAGGTTTGGTCAGGGAAGATATATATATATATATATATATATATATATATATATATATATATAGAGAGAGAGAGAGAGAGAGAGAGAGAGAGAGAGAGAGAGAGAGAGAACAACCTGACTCTGGCAAGGTGGATTACGACGGTGACAAGACGACCGGTGGTCGGAGAAGAGAAAGAAGGAGAGTGTGTGTGCAGAAGGAAGATAACTGAGAGTGCAGAAGGGTTATTCTTGCCTTACTCTCCTTAATTGGTTAAAATCATTGATCTGTAATTTCATTTCAAAAATCAAAACTCCATTTTGAATTCCAAATGAAATTAGTTTCTGTGTTAGAATTGGATAGGAATACTACAAGATACAACAAGAAGAAATGCATTGTTCAAACTTGGTATTCAAATTCAGTGAAAACCATAAGAGGAGCTTGGGTCCAATTAGCAATACCAATGGAGGTGTGATTCATAAATTCTGCTTCCAAAAATATTGTCAAGGGAAAAAGGCTTGATCTGTTTGTCAATGCTTTTAGACATTTATTTATGTTATTTCCTTTGAACACCAATATTATTTGTGCCTATGGTGCCTAACGAACCTGTTGAAGAAGAAGAGAGGGGATCAAGAAAGACAACCCACGAAAATTGAAGGAAAAAATGGATAGGACAAAATTTTCTCTCTCCTCTAATTTTCTCTTCCCTCTTTGTGTCTCAACCTTTGGATCAATCCAACAGTTCAGAATTGCACAAGACAAACAACAGGATATTAAAAGGCCGGAGGGGATCATATCCCCAGGAGTGGTACAAAGTGGTATGCCATCTAAATATGTTTACCTATCAGCACTCAGAGGGAAAAAGGAAGAGAGATAATAAGAATATGAGCAATGATATTTAAACAACCATTTGGTACAACTTTCATGACAACCTTCTTTTTCTCTCTTCTTATTGGTCAAAAACAATGGAAAGAGAAAAAGGATGAGAGAGAGTAAGAATATAATGTGAGTATGAGAGAGAAAGTTGTTTAAAAGTTGTCATAAAATGGTTGCACAAATATCATTTCTCTAAGAATATAATGTGAGTTTGAAAGAGAAAGTCGTCAAAAAGTTGTTTCAAAATGGTTGTTCAAATATCATTTCTCAACCTTATTTTATAATGGGTTTTGAATACTTTTTATACTCATATTATTGAAATTTGCTTATCAAAAATATTTATTAGAAACCTTCACTAATAAAATAATAAACAAGGAATTGTTTTTTTTTTTTTACAAATATAAATGACAGGAAAAAAAAACAGAAAAAGTGTCATTGGCATAGCTTCCAGCTTTGTCATGAAGTCTACACATTGGTTCCCCTTTCTATGGGGCGACTCATAATGAACAGGGCCGTTCTTTGGGGAGTGCAAAAAGCTCAACCGAGCTGGGCCTCCCAAAGTGATGGGCCTCAAGAAAAAGTTATTGCTTAATATCCTCACCTCCACTCAAAAAAGAAAAAATAAACATGTTTAATGTTTCAATTTCTAAGTAAAAAATCATGTTTCATGTTTCTATTTCTAAATTAAAAAACACGTCTTTAGTAAAAATAATTGTTAATTTTGATTTCGGTGGCTAATAATCATTATACGAGTGTTATTTTCAATTTAAATAGAAGATTAATCTTTAAAAAAATATGTGCGTTTTTCATTTATTAGGAGCCTATTTTTACTATGAGAGCCGAGCCTCCAGTTTCAGAGGGACGACCCTATTAATGAATATAGTATATAAACCATGAATATATTATACAAGAAACTTCACAAATTCTTTTCTATGGAATGAATACACTATATAGAGTTAATTTTGAATGAGAGATGCATATAAAAGCATATTCCAAGTATCAGGAACACCAGGCAGACACCAATGGCTGCAGTCATTGGTATGTCCACCATGTCCAGTATATACAGATGGGTGAGCATCTTTCCTCAATTTTGATAAGGTGGTAATATTGAGCAAATGCACAGGCTTTGACATAGCTCTTATCACTTTCTCCAAAGCCAACTCAGCTGGGTATGGACCTCCCAAATACTTGGATCCAGGAAATGGAAGTTTTTGCCCCTTACAAGATGTAGATGCATATTGACCCCATTTTGATCCACTGCAATAATTATTTAAAGAAAGTAAATTTCAAATATATAGACTTGCACATTAACTTATTGTTCAATTAATTTTATAATTTGGAGAATGAAAAGATTTATGAAGAATTAAGTTGTTGGAATTATACTGTTGAAATTGGTTTAAAATATACTTATAAGATGGATTTCAACCCTTTCTAACGTTGATGACCCTGTTGTATATAACTCTATATAATTTAGGTAAATTCCAATATACTTGGTAAGTTTTATCCTTTGTTTTGTATTGCCTTGAACAATAAGATAAATACTAGGATTACATTTTAAGTTATTAATCTTCTGTTCATGTATTACTTGTGTTGCCCTTACTGTTGTCTCTTTTTTACAATTGAGATGGTTCATGGTTCCACAAGGTGCTGCTGTTATGCTACTCTACTTCTCATTTTAATCAATTACTTCTAGTCTTCTACCTCCTTTTCCTCAATGTTGTCGATCTTTCACTATATTTGGATGATGAACTAGATTTTAACTCGAGGGTGAATGATACATAACAAGATAATGCGGTGTGCTTTGTCTTCCTGTCGTTCCTTGTCGTTACTTTGATCTCAAACTTATATGGTTATAACGCTTTAGTACTTTCTTGATCTATTCTTGGCGCATCTTGTGCTTAGACTAAATTTTTTACGAAATTGTCTTAAAAAAATATATATCCAGGAGAAAATATATACTTACTTTTTATGGTCAGGTGAGATTCCTTGGAAGAATACCTTTGTTTTGCTAGGATCAACATTGTCATCAACCCACTTCGCCCATGTTTTTAAAGCTTTCTTGTACATAACCAAACGATTCATGTCTTTGTACATATGTTTTCCTTCTTGAATGAAATCCCATCTGCAAAGTATAAGAAAAGAGGAATAAGCATCAAGCATGATGCATGTAATGATAAGATTGCATGTGTGAAGTGGAATTTTATGTACATTTGTTTTTTTCCTGTGTGAAGCCACCAATGCCAAGAGTTAAATATCAATATGTCATTTCCTTTCCATATTCTTCCTCCTTCAATTGAATCTAATTTTAGGACTTGGCCAATACGTTCACTTACAATGTCTACCAAAAATGCATTACGGGAAAACACCAACTTTACATTGTAGCTCTGCAAATTATAATAGGAATCAGTGGTCACAAGGGAAAAAATTACTTGTATGTCACAACTTCAAATTGAATTACACATCATTTAATTATTATAAAAGAAATACATGTTATTTAATTTTTATTTCTTTCTACTTTTTTACTTTTTTGAATGTGTCTAAATGTTGCGTGTAAATCTTGTGATCAACATCATTTAATTATTATAAAAGAAATACATGTTATTTAATTTTTAGTTCTTGAAAAATTTGAATGGAAATAAAAAAGATAAACATGTCTGTATAATTACATTCTTAAGTGTTAAAGTCTCATTGAAATTGTTGATCAACATCGTCCTAATAATGTTTTTCAAAATATATGTTGAATAATAGTAAAAGAGAAGTGGAAGAAAAAATTTCATAAGTTAGGTGAAAAAGATCTCACCGGGAAGGTAAAGGTAGAGAGACCTTTGTTGGTGACTGAGATGTACTTGATATGTGGAATAGATTTGTGAATCATGCAAGAGAATGATTGCCATTGATTCAAACTCAACGAGTCTCCAACAAACAAGAGACTCTTTCCTCTTAGTCTTGTTAAGAAATCTTCACCATTGAATCTACAAACAAGCCAAGTTCATTCGAAGTTGAGTATCTATTTGAAATTATTATTATTATTATACCATAGTGGTAACTTTTTTCTTTGATTAACACCCTAGTGGTAATTTAAATTATATGAGATGACAAGTTTTAGGGAGTCTATCAAAATAAAACATGTGTACACACTAGGTTTATTTAATAAGTTTATCAAATTAAGCACTTATTTGTAAGTTATAGTTTCAAAATTTATTAAAATAAGTTAAAAATTCAGGTTATAGATATTAGGTTTGTGAGTCTCTCCATACACGTATAATGTCTTAAAAATTTATTTTACAAGTATATCGAAACACTGGTGTTTAAAATAAGTTCAAATATATTTTACACGTATAATGTCTTAAAAATTTATTTTACAATAAAATAAGTTTATTGTAAAAAAAAAAATATATAAAATAAGTTCAAATATATTTTATGACGCAATAAGTTCAAATAGTAAACAACTCTTTTTTGTCCTCGTGAACTTAGTTCAGTTGGTAATGACGATGCATAAATAAAATATGCAAAGGTCCAGGGTTCGAACCTTGACCACCACCAAAAAAAACTCTTTTTAACACCTAATTTGTGCAAAAAGGAGCGTTCTCTTCTTCATAATTAAAGGGAAGAGGTACGTGCTATTGGATCATGTGAGGAGTTTAAGGTCAAGAGCAATCACACAAGCAAGTTTAACACCATATCTTAATCCAAAATCTTAAGACATTATGTTTATGAGTCCATTTACTTATATGATGTTCAACATTTACTTTTCCATCTAATATGGGTCTTCTACCTACCATATGCTACACAACAATCTCACCGTTTTAAGTATAAGTCTATCTATTTCACATATGAGTATACTCTCCCTCAAGCGGAAGCTTTTTCCTCCACACACATACACTTGCACCACCGTTGCCACTAAATCAACAAAACATGTCGTCTGACCACCATCGACTTTGATACAACTATTGGATCACGAAGAGAGCCAGATAATCATCTCATTGGACCAAAAGCAACTCCACTTAAGTTGTATATCACATCTTAAACTAAAATCTTAAGATATTAGATTTGTGAGTCTTCTTCATACACGTGTAATACTATCTCATTCTAGAAAAGTATATCCATTATTTTTTCATTTTTAACTAGTAAAGAGAAACCCAAATAAGGTTACATAAATAAATAAGAGAAATGGCTCACACATGACACACTTGCTTGTATCTCAACACAGGCAGGATTCCCGCCCGATTCGACGCCTAACGCAACATTTATGAGCTTGTCTCATTTTATTCCTATTTTCATTTCCATGATGTTAAAACGTAGTATTACGAATTTTGTAAGTGGTTTAAAAAACAAGTACAGTACAAGTTTTCTTCAAATATGTAATTTTCTATTGAGAGGAGTAGTAGTAAACGTGGAATCTAATTAATTTTCACGCGTAAAGTATTCTAGATGATAATCATAATATATTCATCTCTCTTAAAAAAAACATAGAATACATCGAAAACTGTTGTTGATCTTTTGATTCGTTAATCAACCTTAGTGTTTATTAGTTAGTAGAGATCCAATCTAATAGTGTTCTTGTTTTTCTGCTTTAATTCTGCCCAAGAGGAGCACAACAAAACTCTTTCTTTCCCATATAAAAGGAGCACAAAACTTGCCCATAAATGCTCACTATAATTCATTGGTTGTTAATTATTATTATTATTCTTATTCCTATTATTTTTATTATTAATTACTTTTTTATAGGTAACGAAGTGACAAATACCACATGAAACCCACACATTCAACTGTTGGGTCTTGGATTCGAACTCAATTAAACGTGTTCAACCAATGTGGACAATATCGACATTGTTAGTTGAAATTATAAGTATTATGAATGGTTTTGTTTTTTTGACAAAGTATTATGAATGATTGTTAATTATAATTTATTCGTTCATTTATAGTTAGACATAATGACAATAGTCATTCGAAACTCACACGCACAATTGAAGGAGACAAGGTTTGAACCCCGATCAAAACGTCCGATATTTTTGTCAGTTAAACCTAGAACTTGTAGAAGTTTTAAGATTATTGAATTAATTATGCTAGCTTTTTTTATTTTTTTTAAATCTAATCAATTATATTATTTTCATTATCTTTGCTTATATAAAATAATTAAAAAAACTACTTTTGATTAAAATTTAATGGCAATTTTTCATAATATCAAAAAGAGTGATGCCATGCCACAATAACATTGACTTAAAACTTTGAGCGTAATAGATAGCAAAAAAAAAAAATGCATGGGGATCACGAGAAAATTTAAGCATCACTATCTAATTGGGTGAGAAAAATACATAGTAAATGACATGTCTAATTAAGAAGTGATGTGTACCTTGGTAAATTGCATCCATTGGGCTGCCATCTATACTTGAGATAGAACTTATCTGGACGACCAGCACACTTGAATCCATTCTCCAAAAATGGACATTCTGAGCTTTCATAAAGAGGGTATGAATCATCAAACACCCACTTACCATAAAATAAATCACAACCTCTATTTGCAATTCCATTCTTGTGAAAACTATCACTCCCATATATTTGAATGAAAAGAGACAAAAGCAATACACCAGATATGGTATAAAACCCCATAAGATTGAAAACTGAAAACATTCAAAGGTGGCAGAAATGGTTGATATATATGTTGATGAGTTATTATTATTATTATTCTTATTATTATTATTATTATTATTATTATTATTATTATTATTATTATTATTATTATTATTATTATTATTATTATTATTATTTTGTACAAATTATTATTATTTTTTATTTATAGAATATGTTTTTTTTAGAATTTATAGAATATGTTGTTGAGTTTTATTTTGCGGGGAGAATATGTTGATGAGTTATTAGGTGATATTGAAGTTGAAGAAAATAATTTGTCATGGGAGTTAGAAAAGCTTTGAGGTAAGGGATATTACTACTCTAATAAGTTGAATGTTGAATGTATGAGTTGTGTTTATTTGCTAGTGTGAGTAAAAAACTCTTGTGAGAGCTCCAATATTTGATAATTTGTTGATTTGTGAATGAAGTGTATATAAAAAGAGATAGATCTATACCTTAAAGTTTATGTTAAGTGAGTATGATTTATTTAGTTAATGATTAGTGAGAGTTGGGTCTAATGAAAGGAATTAAACTGTTACAGTCTATAACTAATGTTCGAATTCCGACCGAGAGATGTTCACATTTAATGTCTGATAGTGCTACAAATAAAATTACCTTTAGGAAAGAAATACACCAAGGCATAACACAAAAGTACAGACTCCCCTTAGATCAGAATCTTAAAGTAAACTAATACTAACGTAATGACATCTAAAATGCAAAAAGAAAAATTCATATCATGTCTTCTTAGAGTAAGAACATCAGCACAAATAATCTTACACGGAATTGTCCAACCTTGGAGGAGGATAAGAGAGAGCACATCCTTAAGAAGATGTTAAATGTAATAGATGGAAGGGTAACAATTTTGGATAATGCGAACAACATGAATCAAGTCAATTTCAACAATGACATGAGTTGACTGCCATTTAAATTTCCAAAATAATGTGCCATAGTTTAGTACTAGTAGTAAGGACATTACTCATACCAAACATATAGAAGGAGCGTTACATATATGATGGAGGAAGAGATGATGTGTATGTGTGGTTTTTTTTTTTTTTTCCGTCAGAAATAAAAACTAAGATGAAAAAATAATAGAACATTACTAAATAAAAAGAGTCAGATGAAATAAACGCAGATCATATAAGTATACTATCTCAAATTTATGAAGTGTGCCTTTGTTTATCATGTCACATTTGTTTTTTTAAAACTTGATGCTCGAGACTAAAAATATTAATGGTATTTTTTTAATAAAAAGTTTATGTGAGTTGAGTTCTGGAGCACACTAAGTTTAAAGTAGGTCTCAATATTTAAAGAACGTTTACAAAATACTTATAGATCATTCACTAAAGAGATTGCCATATTAGTAACAGAAGTTGAACTTGTAGATGAGTTAACTTCTTACCAACTTTCATTGGTTAGAAAATAATGATTTCTTTATTTATTTTTTTTGGTGAAAAATAGTCCTTCAAAAATGCAAAAATAAAAAACTAAGGAGAAGAATATATCTAAGCTGCCATATATATATATATATATATATATATATATATATATATATATATATATATTAACTATTAATTAATTATGAAATAAACAATAGATTCTAAAATTTATATTTTTAAATAATTTCTCAAAAAAATGTGATATAAGTTTTCTTACACAAAACATATGGATTAACATGCATGGTCTATATATACAAGTCCTCGTTTACTTGACAAAATATCAAAATTGATAGGTCAAACATCGTGATTAGAGTTTAAATCTGTCTCTTTCACTTGTATGTATGGGTTTTAAGTGTCTATTATCATTTCATTTATCTAAAAAAACATTCATGGTATCTATTGGTTAAATAGGGTGCAAATAGAAACATACTTATATATTTATGGTCAATGAGATGAGCGGACTTTAGCTTGGTATTTATGATTTATTAACCAATGAAATGAGATAAATTCTCTCTTAAAAAAATTGAAAAATAAATTGACATAATTTCCAATACATAATTTCTATATTTAGTACAGTAATATGTGCCATTATCGCACATGTTAGCATTTTCCTTACAAAATAAAAGGTAATAACTGAGAAGTGATATACATGATATTAACTAAATGATGATAATTTTCTGAAACAATTATTTTTGGAAATGTGATAATTATACAAAAAAATTACATATACTCTAAACTCAACAAAATATGGGAAACTTGTATGAGAAAGTACCAATTTGGCACTACACTACTCCTCCTCAAATCAACCTGTCAAAGAAATAAAATGACAATTTTGCCTTCTGTCATGTATGAATTTGAATATGACTCTATGCTATGTACTGTAGTAAGTGGTTGTAGGGGACCCAAACAAAAACCTTGGGTTTTGGAAGTGCCTTTGTTTTCACATGACCAATGTATATTGACATTTGGATATGTAGCTACACAATTTAATAAACACTCCATCATTCATTATCATCATCACCATCATCATTATTATTTCTTAGGGCATTCTTTTTCATTAGAACGAGAGAGAATTAAACTCAACTCACTTATTTGCTCAGATTTCAAATTTTCAACAACTAAGGTAGGTCAACTACACCCTGCAAACATTGACATTTCTCACCCATGTTGTTTTCTCTTATCATAATTCTATAATATTATTATTATAATAATACTACTATTATTGTGACTACAATCACACTCTTTAAACACCCAACATAAAAATTCAATTTTTTCTTGTTAATCTTTGTTTAATCCTCTTCTTAACCCTTCTAATCTAATATGCTTATTGCTTGTTTTTATCATAATGTATGAGTTGGGTTTAATCTCAAATCAAGCAAAGTTAATAACTTTATTCAAAACCACTTCATAATTTACAATCTCTAATTTAAATTTCAAACACAAAATTCTCAAAAAAATGCATTTTTTTCACTCTCAAATTCACAATAACAATGGTGCTATCACAACAAACCCTTCAATTATTTCTCCATATTCTTCAATTCCTTATGATTCAAACAACCAGAAAAATTCAGAACCAACCCAAATTTCTTCATCTTCTAGTAACAAAATAAACCCTGCAATTCTTTTCATCATAGTTATATTAGCTATAATATTTTTCATCTTAGGTTTTCTTCATTTACTTGTAAGATTTCTCATAAAGCATAGATCTTCATCATCATCATCAACAACAATTTCTCAATCAAATAGATTTCCAGAAATGTCTGAATCTGATGCATACCAAAGACAGTTACAACAGCTTTTCAATCTTCATGATTCAGGTTTAGATCAAGCATTCATTGATGCACTTCCAGTTTTCATTTACAAAGAGATAATTGGTTTGAAAGAACCATTTGATTGTGCTGTTTGTTTATGTGAGTTTTTGGAACAAGATAAGTTAAGATTGTTACCAAATTGTAACCATGCTTTTCATATTAGTTGTATAGATACATGGTTATTGTCAAATTCATCTTGTCCTTTATGTAGAAATACCCTTTATTCACAAGGGTTTTCTTTTGATAAAAATCCTGTTTTTGAGTTTGAGGATGAAAGGGATGAGGAATTTGTTATAGGGATTGGTTCAGTTAACAAAGATATGGAAAATCATATAATGAATGGGAAAAGGGTTTTTTCTGTTAGGCTTGGAAAGTTTAGAAGTTCAAATAATGAAGAAGGGGGTGCAAAAAGTGAAGGAGAGAGTAGTAATTGTAATTTTGATGTTAGGAGATGTTATTCAATGGGGTCTTTTCAATATGTTGTTGCTGATTCAGATTTGCAAGTTGCTTTGAAAGCTTCTAAGGGTGATGGTAGTATGAGACAATTGAAGGGAATTAGAGAAATTCAAGATGGGAGTTTTTCCAATGATGGTGATGTTGAAGGCAAGAAGATTAACATTGCAAGGAAAGGTGAAAGTTTTTCTGTTTCAAAGATTTGGCAATGGTCTAAGAAGGATAATAAGATACCAAGTTCATCTGATACACATTTTCATAATTGTGTTGCCAATGAAAGTTTGCCATGGATGAATAAAGCTAGAGGTACATGATATTGATATGATACATTAAGTTACTTAGTGTTTTTGTATTTTTAACTACTTTCATATTTTCAAATTCAATGAATCCATTTTGTTTAGTTCTTACTTCTCATTCTTTGATCTTACTTTTTTATTTAGTGCTAATACATGTAAGTTATGATATGAATTATGAAATACTTAACTTAATCAGGCTATTGTCTTTGAACAATATCATTCTTTTGAGTATGTGGCCTTATTGTGTAATATGTGAATATGGACTTGAATCAATCTTTTAAAACTCGAACTGAATTAGACATTTCAACTAGTTAAACCTTGAACCGGTTTTTCTACTGTTTGGTTATTTGAGTGGTTCAACAGCGGTTTTGTTTCGATTTGAACGATTGAAAACAAATGAACTATCATGATCTAGAGGTTTCACTGATTCGATTTTTAAAACATTGCCTAAATCGAGCACTTGTTTTTCCTTTGTAGAGTTGTAACAAATTAACTACACTACATCTATTAGATGTGATTGTAATTGAAAAAGAAGAGTAAAGTTAGTACATGATATAGAGCATAATTTTAATGTGGACCATTAATGGCATGTGATTCTTTAAGTGACAAAAGTGTTCTTTATCAGCAACTTCTTGCAAGAAATAGGAAGATGAAAGTGAGGTCAAATTAGGGTGGTTGTTTTTTGGATGCTTTTGGTTTTTGGGTGAGGTTTGCTTTTTCACTTTTTGGGTAAAAAGAAGTAAAAGGTACAAGGATAGATTCCATTCCTTCTTCTATCTACTCATTATTGTGCATGACCCTTTATTGAAGGCATTCTTTTTTGGATGGTTTAGCATTTAACTGCTAAGATAGATGTGGAAAATGAAATGTGGGGTGGAGGAGTTTCTTAGATTAGGAATATGGAGTCATGACATGATGGTGATGGGGATGTGTTAGTGCTTCAAACTTCAAAGGATGTGTGTGGGATACCAAAAAGTGTCAATATTTTTATCTTATTTTTATTTCATTTTCTATTTTGAAGGATTTGTGAAGAAAAGAATGCTGGTGATTTTTTTTTCTTTTTCATAAATTATTAAAAAATTAGTAAAAAAAATTCTAATAATTATTAATGAAACACATCAACTAAAGTTAAAATAAACCAAACACAGATACACACACACAAAAAAAAAAAAAAAAACACATCCGTAAGTCCTTATTCTGCATTGCTCTTGGAAAATTTGGTGAATGATATCCCTCTTGTGAGGTCAATTTTCTATGTATTCAGCATAATTTTTTGAATATTATTATTAGTTTTTTTTTAAGGATTGAATATTATTATTTGTTTTATTTTTTTTGAGAGATATTATTAGTATTATTATTATTGTTATCATTATTATTTTTTTGACAAAAATTATTATTATCATTATTGTTATTATTATTATTATTATTATTATTATTATTATTATTATTATTATTATTATTATTATTATTATTATTATTATTATTATTATTATTATTATTATTAAAACTTGCTATATTTTTAATCTGAACACACAGGGTCTAACTTTTTTCAATGATAAACACTTGCTTAGTTAAATCTTACGAAGTGAACCGTGAAAACCAATTTTTGTATTTCTCTCATAAGGCTAGGTGAATTTTTTTTTTTTTTAAATAAATTAGTGGTTAAAAATTCATCTTAATTGGGTTCGAACTCAGTGTCAGACTTATATAATGTCCCAACCAAACTTTCGGTTAACGCTGTGTTAACAATTTATTCATTCATTCACTTTCATATCACTATTCATTTTTCCATACTCATCACACATACAAAATCATTCGCGAAAAAACTTGCATTGAGCTAGTTGTTGTCATTTACACTCACAATAAGTCAATGGTTTCTTTTAATTTGGACCAGTGAAAGTTGGTCTCCAACTTGGACCAATTGAATGCTGACCATAGATTTAATAATAATTAATATGGAAGGTTGTGATTGAAGGTCTGATACCTGATGTATAAGTTTAATAAAATCAAGTCCAGTGTAAGTGTGACCGCACAGGAAATTTTTTGTCCTTTCTAAACATGGATCTTATGTAATTTTTTATTTATTTTTTATATAGTCAAATTTATAAAAGCCCAGCAACATATGAACAATCATCATCATCTTCATCTTCTTTGTCATAATATTCATCATCTTCTTTCTAACTCCGGAGACCCACACTCGTACCCTTTGTGATAACCCATCTGTTATACAGTGGGAGCAAAATAATTGTGATTATGCTACTGTTACTGTGTTTGAGAAAACATATTGGTGACGGTGAGATTAGAAGGAAAATCAGAATGTCTTGGAACTACATGGCACTCACTGTTTAATGGATTTTTAGATGCACAGGATCTTAGTTTTATAGTAGTAAAAGAAATACACAAAAAATTAACAGATGAACAAATGCAAATGAAAAAAGGAAAGTGCTACTGCTATCGAACTGAAAATTAGAACAACGCAGTTAAAGATTAATAATTCAACATCATAATATATTATTATATTTTAATCAAATCAAAATTATTTTTCATTTAATTAGGTCCAGAAGCTCGAAGAACAAAAATTTTAAGGTTTTTTTTTTGAGAGAATTTTTTTTAAGGTTTGATAGCTCAAAAATAATGACATTAATTACAACTGGAACAGAACCTCTTGATGTTGGTGGTAAGTTGGTGTAAAACTCCTACTCATTAATAGATCTGAAACAAAAAGAAACTTTGTAAATTATTGAGGGAAAGGGGTTGCTAGCATGTTTTCCTATAAGGGGGTGTATGGTATGAGACAACCGGAATATAACCTATGATACCAGGTAATTTTACTGTCCAAGTTGGACCAAAACATACACTGGCCCAAGGTAAACGGACCCTATGTCAATAACTCTCCACCCAAGGAAAAAAACTAAAAAGTATGGCTCCACTTACAGTCTAAGTTTTTTATTGGTTGCATGGGTCTCGAGTCTTGACAAATAAGCATGTACTTAACCCGAGTACATCCTTCCATGTTTCACCAAGGTTCATCCAAAGCCATTTTCAATATTTTATTCACTTGGGTCAACTACGTAAGGCTAAATAAAGGAGAAGAATCGGTGCACCTATGATGCTGGGGCCTATAGTAAAAGGAGTAAGTTATCAACCTCCTCATTATTGACCCATAATAATGGGGGATACACACATCTCTTTGACCTTCACCGACTTTACCTTGGCAAAATGACAGAGAAGCACAACGCAACATCAAGAAGCAAAAAAATGGTGGGGTGGCTTCTACATATGGCTGGATCTCATATAGAAAGATACCAAATCTAAAATATATTAATTAATTAAGAAATTTAACCAAGTCAAATATGAGTAAACTAACGTTGTCTCCTTTCTAACTAATGTTTTAAAAATTAATCAAACCAGAGAGTTCAACTCATTAAATAGTGAATCGGTACTGTTTACGATTTAGTTGTTTTAACAGTTAAATTACCATCTCATTTCAATTTGAGCAGTTTACATCATGATCCAGAAGACTTGCTGATTCAATTTTCAGTTCAAATTTTAAAATGTTGTGTCAACTAAATTTAGTGATGGAGAAAATCTTTGCAATGCATTGTCTTAGGTGGGTCTGTCGTGGGACAAAGAAAACAACAAAGAGGTGGTTACTAGTTAAGCATATATATTATAGAGCAGTTGAATGATTTTTGTCTTGCATATGATATGATTATGCATGACAACACAAAATTGTGAGATAATGGCATCTCATGTCACGTGTTTCGCGTAAGACATAACTCTAGCAGCTTTCAATTAAATCGTTCCAACGTACTTTTGACACTTTACTAAATTAAATATATATTAATCTGAAAAATCACTTAAATATATACACCCTCCGGTCACTATTATAAGCAAAAATCAACATTTTACATTCATTCATTTAATGATGTATGTGCTCTATAATAAAGGTCATATACATCATTAGTTGAATGAATCCAAAATATTGATTTTTGCTTATAATAGTGACCGGAGGTTGTAGATATTAATCTGAAAAATCACACTGCAAATGTTGTTTAGTAATGAGGGAAATGGATCCTCTCAAAAAAAAATCCCTCTCATCTCTCTCGAGTGTATTCAATCTCAATACTACAATTATATTAATAACTCGTCTCACATGTTTCATTCAATAGTGAGATTGAATACACAAGAGAGATAAGAGAGAAAATTTAAGGATTCATTCCTAGTAATGAGATTATTGATGATAATATCATAAAACGTGTGCATTCATGTTTTGTAATTTTTCTTTTGTATCATTTGGCATTACATTCTTACGGTATACTACTGATAGTTCGGTTATTTCAGCCGATATTCATAAACAAAACAAAAATAAAACAATTATTTTAGGGTTTATAACTAACTAAAGAGCTTGTACAAATTTAAACTCATTAGATCTTGCATGTTGACTTTGGAAAATCTACACATATGCAAAGGAAAAAATGTACATCTTCCGTGATTTGATGATAAAAACAGAGTCAAGTAGCTAAAAGGGTGCTTAGAACTATGATAGACATGCATTTAACCAGCGCCCAGAACAATGCCACAAGCTGTGGCTTCACGTTAAACGCATGGTGAACAAGGCACTTCACGCAGAAAGATAACAGTTTGCTGAATCACAAAATTAGTTTGAAGTCGAAAAGGGGGATTAAGGTGCATTTCAACCAATAACATTTGCAGAAACAAAATAAAAACATTCTGAATACGTGTAGAGACCATAAAATACTCTCAACAGTTTTAACATCACAATGGAAAATCCTCACTTACAATTAAACAGCCAGAAATCAAGAAAGAAAAAGGTTTACACAATTTTGAGATGACATTTCATTAACCTTTGGGGGAAAAATGTTACACAAAATCAAATATAATATACCAACTGTCTAAGGGATACCAAATTGCTTTTAACAACACTATAACTTTAGAAAGCACCTCAAGTTCTCAACAGGACAAAACTCTCAGTGCCTTGGGAGGCAAAATTTGATTGACCTTTTTCATACAAGAATATTTTGTACTAATGTACATAAACACCTAAATAAAGGGGGAAAAATATAGCAAATATGTGAAGCCAGAAAATAGACTTCAAATTTGAGCTAAAAAGTGGATCCCATTTGCTTTAACCATACCTTCCTCATTTGAAGGAATCAAACATGAAATTGCACCGGTATTGTTGAGTGCAAACAAAAACAATGGGTTGTGTATAACCTTAATGACCCGTCCATATTTTTGGCTTCACAGACCCTTGGGAAAATTACTGATTTGTCCTTCCTCCAATGTATCTTTACCATTTACCTTGTATGCTATCCTTATGCGCATGACGAGAGATTTCTGAAAAGAGTAGTTTCTAGCAATCAAGTCTTTCTCTAATAAACACTTGCAGTTACTCTCATTAGTAGAAACACATACACAACATACTCACAAAGCACAAATATAGACAAAAGGGGGGAGAGGGCAAAGGGAGTCTAATCTGTAGTTGTCAGTCCAGAATAACGGTCATAGCATGATAGCCATTATACTGACAATTTCGGATCAATAAATAATTTTACTGCATAAATGCTCATACTAAAAAATTATCCACATTTGAACACAAATTCATACTTATACATTTTTGCAGTGCTTAATGGGAGTTTCCCTGCTTGTCCAGTTAACTAAATATGGAGTTTAATTCACTCCATATCAGTGTATTTACTAAAATATGGCAGTTTTTGTTGTATGTACTGTCGAATTTAAAAATAAAACATTAAGCAGCATTTTGGCAGTGATTATTTAGAATTCAAACTCGACAAGATGCATGGTAGAGCATAAATATTTACAGTGAAGCAATACTAATAAAGGATATCTACCTTTCGATGCTGGCTATTAGTAACTCTCAAAGTTTGTGTGACCGACCCATTTCCAGCAGCAGGGAGAGTATTGCCGCTAGCTGGATCCAAGTGCAGTTGTAGAAACTGAAAGTCAAAATAACCACATATGTAAGTACTAGATAACGGAAGGTATCCAGCAGACCAACCACTGAAAAAGCTAATTATCAAACATTAAGAGTAGGAGCAATTATTTAGCACTAAAAACAAGATAACTAATTAGACTAATACAAAGGAAACTATTCAGTAATTGACAGCTGCAAACATTTTTATCATAAGAATCCATCTCTTAGGAGAAGCAACAGCTACAAGTGCTTTCCTCGTGTCTTGAGATTTTTACAATTAAATGTAAAAAATGGAATGAGAAGACGATAGCCAACATAAACTATAAAGCAAGGAACCTCAAGTTAACAATATACATTTGAAGATGAAAAACCAGTAAATTCATATCACACGTTTAACATAAGATAAATAAATAAAAAAAGCAGTAAATTCATATCCCACGATTGAAGTTATAGTAATGGCAATGATGATGATCTTAGCAATTTCAAGTAGACAGTTCAACACTGCAGCATGCTGATTGGCATTTGGCATACCTTGGGAACTGCAGCCTGGAAAACAAAATCTGTATATGTATTGGAGGACAAATTTGTAAAGGTAGCCTGGATAACTGTTGTTTGTGGGTTTCCTGGTTGTTTTGAGAAATTGAATGTCAACCTCAAGGAGCTGCTCTCAAAAGCAGTTACAGATGGGTAAACTGGTCCATTGTTTTCTATTCAAGATAAGAAAAGGAGGAGGAATCAGTACTTCAACTATATTTAAAATAATGATAATACCCAAATTATAAACATGGTATACAACCTGTTGCCGGGCTGGAGGAAATACCACCCAATAAATCCATCATTGAACCAGCATTTGAAGTAGCTCTTGAAGAAGGTGGAAGTGGTGAGAGATCATCCAATGCTGAAGCAGGTGCTATATTACTAGCACTTAAGGACAAGATGTCTACTGTAGATGAGCTGCTCGGGGCAGAAGGCGATCCAATCGACAAAAGATCCATAAGAACATCTGTGCCACTTTTTGATGCTTGACCAACACCTGAAAATTCAATAAAAGTCAGACATGCTATGAAAATGAGTAAATTTACATGTTTCTTCCTTAATAAAACCAATTAATAACTACTAAAACAATTCCACTTTTTTTTTTTTTTTTTTATGAAAACAGTGCTAATATTATATATAAAGTTATAAACAGGGATTTGTAAATGAAGATGGTGATCATAAAAAATAAAAATGTTCAGTTTTCATGACATAATAATAATTTATATGATACACTATAGACACCAACCGTATTGCTGTGATGCTGGAGACAGATCAACACCAAGAAGATCCTGAAGAAAATCGCCACCAGAAGAGCTAGGTGCTGGAGCATCATCTGAACTTAGATCAAGTAGATCTACAAGAGGAGCTGCAGGTTTGGCTACCCCATTCGGGAGACTGACTGAAGGTGCAGTTGCTGTAGAAGCGGCACCTGGTAAAGACCCAGCCCTCCTACCTATGAAAGTGGCCTCATCCAAAATTGGCATCCTTTCTACAAGAGTAGATCTGCACAATAACAGTTTCTCATAATGGGATCACTCTTATCTGAGTATAGCAGGACCAAGATCTTTATATAATATAATATGCAGCTTAATTAAACTCACCTAATATTTTGGTGCTTAGCAATAATCGAGTTGAATTCAATAGCTCTCTGCTGCAATTCTAGCTCAAGGTTCCCTTTGAACTGTACAATAATTTCCCCGATCCTCCTATATACATATTCAGAGAATAAAATCCCCATGTCAAAACATAAAGTACAAGAAGAAAACCAGGTACTGGATGAACAATTTTTTGGCATGTCTATTGAGTAGGAAGAGTTGTGGAGGGAAAATTTTCCCCTGGTTTGTCATAGAGATCAAGTCACATGCACGGGGATTAAATTTTTTAAATCTCAAACCCAGTATTTGTACTAAAATATTACATATTACATATGTAAAAACATTCCCAAACCTTCACCTATATTAGTTTAATTGATTAGAAGAGTAGGTTCTTGACAAGGCATCAGTACCTCTATGTCCAGCTGGTCATGAGTAATCCTTGCCACCTCCATTATTCTAAATTCTAAATAAATTATGAATTTCAACACAAGATAAAGTGGGCCAATGCACTGTCTACATTTCAAGCCTAAAGCGATCTTATGTGAAGGACAGTGTTATCAAAGGAGAATTATGACGGCCAACGAAAAATATCCCCTATAAACATGGGATAATACTTGGGTGACATTGTGGTTGGTGACATTGGCCAACCACAATGTCACAAGTGTACAAAGAAACAAAAAAATATTATGAAAGAGAAAGAAGAAAGACACTTGTGACATTGTGGTTGGCCAATGTCACAATGTCACCAACCACAATGTCACCCAAGTGCTACCCATAAACATGGCATTGCTGCCTATGCCGGATATAATAGGTGTTGCAGCTTATGGTGGCTGGCACAAAATCCGCCGTGCTATAATTCCATGGTGGAAATTTGAGAGCACTGGTGAGGGAGTGTATTAGAAAGTAGAAACCATTCAAGAGCCTTCATCTAACAATTAGGTTTTAAGGATATTTGATTCTTAACAGACAACAATGTATATATGATGCAATAGATAATAAACAAACTTCAAAACAGCATACTCTGAACAAGAAGGGAAACGTGAAGAGAGCTTTAATAAGGCAGCCAAAGCCATTGCTTTTGTGGTAAGATCTGATGCACGGCGTTTTATAGCGATCTCTACAACATCCACTGCATCTGACTCAGTCACCTGGTAGATAAAACAATTAACAATAAAAAACATAGTATAAAAAATTTAAACACAGTATGTATTAAAATATCATAGTTTTAGATTTTCCAATGTTCTATAATCAAGAAAACTTAAAGACATCAATGGTCGGTAGTCCAGTTGTTGTTCCATTAAGCTGAATATATCAAAAAAATAGGCACAGTAGGCATGGGAATCAGGTCATTCCTCTGTATAAAACAATTGAATGAGCAATAAGAACTTTTAAAAGAGGCAAGCCACAATTCTAATGTTTATGGCTTAAGCACCAAGCACATATTGTGCCAGATTCATTAAAAAAGAAAATGACAAGGAGCCGTTTCTGACAGAGGAGAAGTTCAACACACCTATCAAACATGAAAACAAATCCCAGTACTTAACCCATTTTCTACCTTACAAAGAGATAGGAATAGAACTGCATATGGGAATCTAGTACTGAGACTGATGGATTTTGTTTCTAATTGTTCATTATTAACCATCAAAATGTGAGCCATACAAAAAGAAGCCTCATCAAAAGGACACTGTTAGAACATCTTTGAGACCAATCCAAATACCAACTTGATGATATATTTATGGAGGCCATGCAATTTATCATATTCAAGCAACTTGAAGCAATAGTATAAACATGTGTATAAACAATCAATCATAACCATTCACTCACTGTTATTGGATCTTCTATGTCAAGCATTCCAACATTATTGACTAACATGTCACCATACTCCCCAATGCACCACACTGTAACTCGAACTAGAGTCTCCTGGAAAAATAAATATTAGGCGATGATGTTGCTATATAAACATCAAGAGAAAATCAACAATGTGCATAGGTTTTGTCAAAGCAGAAATGAGCACCTGCTCAGCAGACGTTTGAAATGCTCTGTATAATGCTCTTACTGAATATCCATGAAGCTCGGAAGCATTGCTTATCACAACAATTAAGGCATACCAGACTTCATCTTTTACAAAATTTCCAGCCTACTAACGTAAGAAAAAGATCAGTACATGCACTCAATACACACCAGCATGGCTCAATATGGAGGAATCCCAAAAGCACCAAACAATAATCACAATAAAATGGCATCCTAATGGACAAATCACAACCCCCACCACCACCTTCTCGGCAATAATCATAAAAAACCATCAATTTTATGAGAATATTGTGACTGACACAGAGAAGCAGTACAAATAACTCAGGTACAAACAAAAGAGATAAAGACGCATGGAATCATATATATACCTGAACTATAAGTTCATACAAATGATAATAAAATTCATTGATACCAGCATGTATGTAAATATAATAAGCTAATACAGGAAATCATTTTTTTATACCTCAGTCAGAACCTTCAGCATCTGATCAATGTACCAGATCTTCTCTGGGGAAAACCTGAAGCAACAATAAAAAAAAAAAACTGACAGTCACGCAAGACATTTATAATTGTCACTTCAAGAAACTCTAATTAGTTGTTCTAAACTGAAATGGTGTGACAAAGATGTGGAGTGGACCATGTGAAATAAGCCAAATAGATTGTTTTATTTTACCAAATAGGAAGAGAAGAGGGAAGACTAAGGAACAGAAATATCCAAAATGCAAAAATTGAAAGACGAACACAGATTGTAAGTTTATTATTTATTACAAACACAACAAACAGTTATATAACTTCTAAAAGAAAAAATGATAGTAAAACCTGTTCCTGTGACGAATCAAACCATTTTATTTTGATATAATATCATAAGTGGTCCCAGAAATTACTGGAAATAAATAAATGAAGTGCATGGCTACTCTAGCAACCTATGTCTGACCTCCCCCACCCCCTCTTAAAAAAGGCAAATAATACTGAAACAGAATGCCATTCAGAACCTTGTGACTCACTTTGCAACTATGGAGCATATTTTGGTAGTTAGGTCCCCTCTGAAATCAAGATCACTGACTTCCAGATAATCTACAAGATCTTTCACTAAAGGCTTCACATTAGTTTCATTTACCAGAACATATACAAGTTCAAGGGCTCTTTTCCGAATTGAAGCATCTAGATCCTGAAGCAAAGAGTCCACTGATTAACTTCTCTAGTTGCAAAAACACATTCGACTTTGGATAAGAAGTAATAACAAAGAAAACAAATCACATACCTTCACACATTCTAGAATTGTTGCACGGTGCCTCTGCACTGCCTGAGCATCAGCAGTTACAGCCCTCATTAGCATGTTTAATGCCACGTATCTGAAGGAAGAGGGTAGGAAGAGTATGATTCACTACAATAATGAAGTACGATATCCACAAAGCACAAAATTAATTTTAACAAATAAATTTTGTTAGTGGATAATAAGTACTAAAATTGTTTCTCACTTCTTCTCTAACTGCAACATCCAAAGACAGAATTATTAACAGGATAGCATATATTTCTCTAACCTAGTCAGCATGTAAATTACATCTTACAGGCATGAAGGTTAGTTTAGACAATAACAGAGATGTCAGAATATAACCAAGTACTCTAACTGCATGTATCAGTAAAATATATTTAATCCAACCCCAAGCTTATTCTGTTTCTAGTCAAGCAAAACTTGTAGTCAATATATTTGGGATCCCACCATTTTAAAATTTAAACGAGTTGGAGCAAAATAACTAGTGAAGTTCGTAAAGTAATAATTGAATTGCTCAAATGTTAGACTGCCAAATTTACTATAGCTCATCTCAAGAAGCATCCGCTCATTATAAATATGCAATAGAAAATGAAAATAGATCAATCACAGACAATGTGCCAAAAATTTATGTGCACGGTTGTTCAAGACTCTATAACATACATGCACACAATCATAAAAGCACATGCTTACAAAAATTCATAAGCCAGTCAGTACAAAATTCACCTATAAAAAGACATCAAGGAAAGTGGGAAACATTTTTAAAAAATATTGGGCCATAAGCCCATCTGTAAATAGCTTTGTAATCTCCTCCTATCATCCTATCATATTCTTTGTTAAGTAATAATATACCATTTCTACAAGAAAGCTGTGATGGTCAGTAATAGATAACCGGATCATTTTTGTGCCAATTAAAAGAAGTGCCCTTGGTTTAAAGATGTAATCTTACAAGAACTAACGCTAAAAGTGATTACTTCTCCATATTCGGTAATCAAAATACTGGTTTGGGGATAGAACAAATATTCTCAATATCCTAACACACAAAAAACAGTGGTTTCCATTCACTTGCAGTAGGCACTATGGTTGAAGAAAACAGGAGAATGTTCTAAGGGGCCAATGATCAATCTGACTGATCAAGAACGCTACCTAAATTCTTGCATCAAATATCAATTCATTGGACGGTAATCAGGCATCCTTCCCTGGTTGGAGGAAACATCTTAGACTTCTTTCAATGTTTTTTGTATAATTTTGCTTATATAGATCATAACCTTGAAATGTGAACACTCAATGTACTGGTGTTAGTCTTAATCAAGTTTTTCAGTTACTTGTCAAGGAAAAGTAATGACCAGAAGTAAACCTGATATTGTTGTCGCGGTTTGACAAGAATCTTCCCAGGATATTGATGGCAAGTACGCGTAAGCCACCGTTATCTTCAATGCTCATTATCGTTTGAACACACTCATATAGAATGGCATTCCCTGCAACTTTATTTGACTCGGTTTTTGTAGCCACCTAAAACAGATAGCACGTTTAAAATTATCAACCTTAAATTTCAGAAAAGCCAGCCACTAATATGCAATAGTACATTAAAATCATTAACACATTTCCCTTAATCTCATAGATTTTGTAAATAATAAACAAATCCTAAGAATATTGAAATGAATGATATAAAACTTTATGACTGCAACAAGTGGTTAACATCATTTATGAAGAAAATTTAATTGGTCAGTGAATTGGAGCTTCTTCTATCTTTGGTTCTAAAGTGAATTGAAGTTTCTAAAAGAGATTAATCATACATATAATAATAATATAATAACTAGTTACTACCCCCGTGCAATTCACATTTTTTCCAATTAAATTTTAATATATCTACATGGAAATTTAAGAAATTATACGATCAAAACTGGATTTTTTTGGAGAATTTCTCGGCATATCATACTAACTTGGGTTATTTAGTGATAAAATGATAAAAATAATCAGAAATCAGGGATGTATTTTGAATTCGATGCAAAGATAGTTGGGAATAATTAGTTCAAATTTGTTGAACTTAATATGTTGATATTATGGGGATAATTGGGAGGAGAAAATTAGGAAGACTCCAATTTGGATGAATTTTTAAACAAAAAATTGGGGAAAGGGGGGAATATTATTAATTAAAGTGCCACTAATGACCATTTTAAGTACCCAAGGGGATTTGAATTCCACCCCTTGAGATTACAAGGTCAAACTCGTAACGTTGAGCTAACATCTCATGGGTGAATAGGAAACAAAAGGCCACTAACAATTTTAAAAGGAGACATGGTTATTTGTGGGAGATAGTTTAGCAAGCGAGTGCCTTGCATTCAAGAGCCATAGCTCTCGTTTAAATTTAATACTCCCTCCGGTCACTATTATAAGCAAAAGTTCACTTTTTAGATACATTGAATGATTAATGTATCTAGTCTTTATTATTGACTAGATACATTAATCATTCAATGTATCTAAAAAGTGAACTTTTGCTTATAATAGTGACCGGAGGGAGTACATAGGAGCAGGTCACAGCGTAAACAAACATTTGACTAGTCCCTGGCAAAAATAAAACCTCATTTAATTGAGTAATATACAATTACATGCACACACCAAGAGCTCCTCCTTTTCCTTGAAACCCTCCCCATAATTCTCCAAAAAATTAGATATAAACATAAATCAAACATTCGACCTGGAGATTAAGAAAATCCAGCTTCTCACCAGGATTCCATTCTCAACAGTTACGAATGATATCCTAATGATACAGTAATCCCACACACACAAACATGCACACAAGAAGAAAATAAAAAGATTTAAAAATATGCACTTTAAGCATATTATACAAAGTATGCTTATATGATAAACATTTTATGCTTACAACATCATTGTCACGACACATCATAATATCAGTATGGCACTTTTGAACCATTTGCAAACTGATAAATCTAGAACCCATATACAATAGTGTCTAGAATTGAACTCTTGGAAAAAATCATATCTAAGATCATAGCTACCAATTCTAACATCATAATCAGGCTGTCATTTGCAGTTTGGCACTAACTTTGTCTCAGTTGCCGTTGACAGATGACACTGATTTTGCCATAGTTGTGGTTGGCACTGATTTCGTTTCAGTGCGGTTTGGCACCATTTTTTGTCTCAATTGTGGTCTAGCCTCAACTTTTGTCCAAGCTACAATTTGGCCTTGACTCTTGTTCCAGTTCCAGATGCAATGATCTAGCCCTAACGATTTTTTATTTATTCCAATGAGTACATTTGTAACAACCTTACAGCTTAGTAAACTATAATTTGAGGGCGACGCGGTAAAAGATATGCAAATGTCTTATAATATCTTGATACATAGAGTATCTTAGATTATCTCATAGGATTAGTTTCTTATCTTAGACTCTCTTAGGATTAGTTTCTGTACTTCTTTGTTATTATCATTATTTGCTTTCCTAGTAAATTAGGATTTCGAGTCTTGTATTTAGTATCTATATTTATCAAAAATCAAAGTCACCAATCATATCAAACCATATCCATAATTCAAAGTCTTTATTTTTTCCCGTTTCTCTATCTAAAACCCTGTATCTTTAACACCAAGGTTTCTTAATGAAGTCACGTGGAAGTGGAAAAAATATCCTAACACCATATATGGTATTCAGCATACATCTACACTACAGAGCCTTGCAAAATGACAAATAAGCAACCATTGTAGTATGAACAATAAAATAATATTGTCATAAAAGTAACAACATGCACACAACTGACCTGGGCAAGTATGTCATTCATAGAGTCACTAGCATCAGCATCACCTTCACCTAACACTCGCAAAAGTTTAAGCAACCTAATGTGGAGAAATGGATCTGTGATGCCAGCAATATCATACTCCGGCGAATAAGGACTGTTCGCTAGATCTTTGAGAGTTCTGACCAAACCATCTGTGCATTTCTGTAATAATTATTCAAATAATATTCTGTTAGATGCTGGTCTGTAGTCAAAGCCCAAATTGCAGTGTTTCTGATACAAAAATGACATCAGAGTAAACTTTAACGTCATAAAATTGTACATATGAACCCTTTTATTTTCCTTTACATAAACATATGATATGTATACCCGACAAGTTTGCTTGCAAAAAACTAAAAATATAGTGCTGTGCCCCATTGAAACTGTAAGATGGTTACTGAAATATGAGTTTTACAGTGATAATCATAATAATGGATCATGAGAATACCTCAAACACAGGTAAAAAATAAAAGCATTACAAATTATATGAAGCGGTCAGATACTCGACTACTCCAAAATCCCAGAAAATAACTTCAGTAAATTTATGGGAGAAACTTTCCCCAGCCCCATCATGACCTAACTATGCCCTCCAGAAGTACACTTCTGAAATCATGTGTGGTTCTTTAGAGATGTGAGGGGTCGGAAAAGTTTCCCCCAACACTTATTACAACTGTCATAAACCCTCTATCTCAAAAGTTCAAGCAGTTAGGTGAAGACACGTGAATACTTTAACATTGTATTTATAACATGCCCTTTAACACAAGAGCCCGCTGAGCTTGATGCATGGACAATACACAAGGCCGCCTGTCTTGTGCTGAAATTCAACTTTTTATTAAAAGAACACGGGAAGCACAGATCGAACATTACCGTTATTATATCATGAGCCAACTGCCCCAAATGCTCAAGCTATCAGATGAAGACACATGAATGGTTTCATATTATTTTTTTATCAATAACATTTTCAAGAAGCAAATTCTTTAATTAATGGATGCTTTCAACTGATAAAGAAGAATGAATAAAAATATAGATGATTTAATATTGCAGAGCACAGAATATTTTTCCATGCTAAGTCTATAATAGGAAAGTTTACTTCAATTAACATAGAAAGTGGATTATGGAGAAATACACTATGTGATTGACAAAATTATAAAGATGAAAAACTACCTTCCTAATATGTTCAAGAGCTTCTGTGCTAGTTTTACACAAATCTGTACAAAGCTGAACTCCAGTAATTAAAACTCCATGGTGTTTCTCCCTAAGTAAGGAAGTAGCAGGATTGATAAAATTTTCTGCCAAGTCTGGAACTTTCTTTATGATCCTTATAGAGCACAATGCTGCCTATATAACAGTGAGCATAGTTAATTTATGTGAATTATAAATGATAAATCAAGCAAGCAGTTACAAGGAAAAGGTTTCGTGGATAAAACAAAATCAAATTACATAACATGCAATTATCTAGAAAATGGGAGCAAGGATATCACAAAAAAAAGAACAGATGCGACAACTAACATTAGGCAACACAGCCAGCTTGCCGGATGTCAAGTTCTTAAAAGCATGTAGATAAATAGATTTCCACTCAAAATTATGAAAAATGGAACAAGAAAACAGTACTAAACAAATATTAACAAAAACAATGAAAAAAAGGTGATATCAACAACCACCAAACTTTTTGTATCCAATCTCACATTTCAGAAACATTTTTGCTATTACATGATAATGCATTATTATACATCAGAATTTTTTTTAATCAAAATGTATCCCTGAGACCCTTTAAGTTTAACTTTTGTACCGGATTAGTCATTTTAGTTTTTTTAGCTTCAAATTGGTCCTTCATATTAGTAAAAGTGAGCACCTAGTCCTTTAAGTCATTAAATATGTACACCATTACCCTCTTTCCTTCCATTAAACTTGGTTAAAAAGTGCTTATGTTGACGTTTATTGCTAAGTTAGTAGGTCCAAATTCACCGCTCTCAAAATGAGGGTTCATAGATGTGTATTATTCAGTCTTGGTTTGAAACAAAATCGATAGATTACCTTATTTATAATGTTGATGAAATATTTATCTGTAAAATTATGATAGAATTGAGAAACAATAAGGAAATGTAAGTAATCATATATAGTGTCATAAACGCTTTTTGGACCTTTCACCTCAATGTTAAATGGTCATGCAAGTACTTTTTAACAAAGCTGGATGAAAAAAGGGACCAATTTGTTGCAAACAAAAAAAAAGTTAAAGGACTACTTTGCTCACTTTTACTAAATAAAGG
Source organism: Medicago sativa (assembly GCF_051527215.1). NCBI lineage: Eukaryota > Viridiplantae > Streptophyta > Magnoliopsida > Fabales > Fabaceae > Medicago > Medicago sativa. The sequence continues at coordinate 23,283,165 of NC_140753.1, read as the reverse complement.
ACCAATTTGAAACTAAAAAAACTAAAAGGACTAATCTGATAGAATCGTAAAACTTAAAGGACCCCGTGATGCATTTGACGTTTTTTATGTCAAATAGTTGTGGCACAAACGGCCACATGCTAAGACTATTGGCTATCACAACTAGGGGTGTTCGCGGTGCGGTTTGGTTCGGTTTTGAGCATAAAAGTCATCCAAACCGCGAGATAATAAAACATGCGGTTTGGTTTGGTTCGGTTGATTTTTAAAAATTCAACCAAACCAAACCAATGCGGTTTGGATTGGTTCAGTTTGTGCGGTTTATCGCGAGAAAAAAAATTACATTAACTCTAATATTGTCAACTTGTTACAAAGTATACATATGACATTTTATTTTGTTGTTTATATGATAAAATATTAGGTAAAACTTATATCAAAATAGGTAAAATTAAGAATAAACATAAGCATGAAACAAATTATTGGGAAGAAAGAGGAACAAATTCATCACCGGAAATGAATTGAAAGAGATGAAAAGGAATTAGAATCGAACCTCATGGTGCAACAATGGAAAAATCGAATCAAAAGAGATTATTCTTGGGCTATGTAATTGGGGCTAGTACATGTTTAAGTAATATTCATTATTCTTGCGGTTTGGTTTAGTTTGGTTCGGTTCCTAAGATGCAAACCGCAAACCGAACCGAACCGCGCGGTTCAGTACAAAAGCCATCCGAATTCATCCGAACCAAATGCGGTTTTGTGCGGTTTTGGTTTGGATTGGTTTGGTTTGCGGTTTTTCTATTGGGTTGGTTCGGTTTTGAACACCTTTCACAACCATATGATGAAACAACAGACTCTTTAAATGGGCGATTCAACATAAAGTACTATAGTTTATGTGCATTAGAATAACTCCCTGAAGCCAAATCAAAAAGAAATTTATTTGATCAAAGTCATAATTTCTGGAATGATTGAACATGATTCAAATCCACATATTAACCGGAAAACACCAATATAGAACAGGCATTTTTATTTGACTGGGAGCCTTATATCTATGGCAGATCATATTTTTCCATTCTTTTCCTATAGGAAATGGTTGGGTAGATGCAAGCTGTCTCTTAAATCACAATTCTCTCTTTATAATTTAAAAGAATTTATCAATCACACAAAGATGGAGGCAAGTAATGTCACTATTATACAAGGATAAGGATCAGAGTCCGGTATTATAGGATATTTTTTATTCCAGTAAAACAAAATCTAGTATTTATTGGTTGCTAGATGTATGTAAGAAAAGTAATCACATAAGAGCAGTTAAAAAAAACCTAGTATTTATTGGTTGCTAGATGTACAGAAGTTCCAAAACTAATCCCTATAAATGAAGAGCAATAATATGTTACTGTCACTATGAAGCATCCACGACCTCTTCTCCCTCGATATATAACAAAAACAAAAAAAACAGTATGTATAGTTCCAGAAGAGGAATAAGGTGTAATAAAAGCATGAAATACATTGAAAAGGTCACCTTCTTCCGAATATTGGGATCACGAAATTGTAGCAATCTCTCAACCTCGGGTGCAAGATCACGAGCCATTTCTGCTGAACAAATGTTTCCTAAAGCACAGAGTGCAAGTCCCACTATATACTGATTTGTATGATTAAGATCTCTGCAGTTCGGTTAAGGCTTTCCTATATAAACAATTATCAATATTTTTCCCTCGCACGGACACTCCTCGAATTAGACGTGTCCCGGTGTCGGGCACGTGTCGTGTCTTACACCGACACCGACACGACACCGACACATATAATTACACTGAATTATGTGATTTTTTCAAATTATTAGCGGTGTCGGCGTGTCAGTGTCCGTATCCGTGCTTCATAACACGTTATAAAGTGGAATATAAAAATCAGGGAATTAAAAAATAAGATTGATTAAGAAAAGGATACTGTTTCAAAGAATTGGTGACCAACATTAGAACTTCTTGTCTTTCATCAAGAAGCAACATGAGGCCAAGATAACCTATTCTCTTCTCCGGAAATCCGGGTGATGCTATCAACTTGAGACACTCCATTTGACCAAAATGTGTTGGGTATCCAAGCATGTGGATAAACATTAGCTTAGCCATATTGCGATGCCTGTAATCTTGGTCATTTTCATTTATTGAAGCACGAATGGCTGCGCATTCTTTTCTTACAACGCCACGCTCTTCTGCTGCAGTCTTGCATGCACGTATGGCCCGAATCATGTCCCTAAATGTTAGGATGCGAACCAGATAAGTAAAAAATGATTATTATAGTTAAACACCAAAAGAAAATCCCATCAAACATTAATATCTTTGTAACTTGCAAGAAAACCTGAAAACATGTTAACCATGTCTGATTTGGGAGGCAAAAGGTATTTTGACATAAAAAGTCAACTACAATGAAAAACTCACACCGCTGCAGGAATATGCAGAAATGAAAATCCTGCTTGAGTCCGTAAATCTATAGGAGGAAAATAAATCCAAATCTATAATGCAACAGATGATTGGTTGTGGTACCCAATCTATGAAGCACTAACACAAACACCAACTACGACACTAACACTGACACATAGACACTTACAATATTTTAAAAAACTGAAATGATTGAATTTAACATGTGTCATTGTCATGTCGGTGTTGAACACTGACACGTGACGGATATTGAACCCGAAGTGGCAGTGCTACATAGTACCTGATACTTAAATCAGGACAGCATCAGTGAGAATCTAAAGATGGAGGAAAAAATAACTACCTATTTTATAATGTGTAGCTCATACACTCTTGATTCTGAACCTCGCCGCTATTTTTTTCAAAACAGTTAATTTCTAACGTTATTGGAAAGACATGTCTTTGTGCTAAAGCCAAACGATTAACATTTAAGCATCTTCAATAATTAGTTCATATTGTTAACCCCACCTAGTGCTAAAAAAAATGTTTTGGTTTTTATTTTCATATCCAAAACACGTGCTGTTTATGAATTGTTCCCAATGGTTTCAGAGATATAGGAAAAAGCCTCTCAAGATCTCTGTAGCAAACACCTTTGATCAAATGTGTGTCCGGTGTCCGACACCAACATGTGATTACACATTCCAATAATTCACTTTCTCAAATTATTACCTGTGTCAATGTCCTACACCCACACATGTGATTACGTTCAAATAATTCACTTTCTCAAATTATTACCCGTGTCAGTGTCCGACACCCACACATGTGATTACGTTCAAATATTTCACTTTCTCAAATTATTCAAATTATTACCGGTGTCAATGTGCCCGTGTCTGTGTCATAACTCATAACCTATGAAGCACGGACACTCCTCGGATTATGCGTATCCCGATGTCGGTGTCTGACACCAACACATATAATTGCATTAAATTATGTGATTTTCTCAAATTACTATCGGGGTGTCCGCGTGTCAGTTTCTGTGTTTGTATCCGAGCTTCATAGCTCTTAACTGAAGATGAGCAATGCTACACTTAAAATTTTAAGTTCGATGCCACATACTAGAATCGAATTGCAGCACTATGTATACGTAAACTACGATAACATTTCAATTTCAATTTCAATGTCTGATTCAACTGCTATACTGTTTCGAAATCCATAGCCTAACTAACCACATCAAAACCATGAACCAAATTAAAATTCTCAACAAACATCACTAATTTCAGCTTAAAATTAACAAAATCTATAATCTAGAACTCATAAAGCTACATAAACTCCAATTCAATAAAAAAAACGAGAAGAAAATTCAAAATATTCCTACTCAGCTACAAAATCAGCATAAAGAACAAGCATCTAAACGCATTGCAAGAACAGAGAAGCTGATCCGATTCAAAGAATTCAATTGATTACCTCAGACGCGTTCCTGAAGAGAAAGGATTCATGATCGATGATTGCGTGTGTTCGCCGGCGAAGTTGAATCGGATCGAATTGCGGAGAGACGGAATCGGTGAATTGAGTCGCCGGAATCGGAGATCGGAATCGGAGAAGAGAGGGAATAGAGATTCGGATCTGATACAGAGAGAGTGTTGTGTTGTGTGAATTTCGGGGGAAGAAAAGAACTTAACGCCACCGCACTTTTTTCTTTCTTTCTTCTACTTTGTAACGTTTTTACAATTTTAACTTTTCTCCCTCTGAATTTTTTAGATAAAAAAAATGAAATGAAATGAAATTCGGTGTGGAATGAATTACATGAGCAGGGGTAGTTTCGTCAAATTAATGATATCCTTGCAAAATTGTGATTATTGTTAGTTTTTTTTTTAAGGAAAATGCTAACAAGTGTCATAAGGGCATTGTTTAAGCATCTAAAAGTAGCAATTTTTGCATTGAAAATTATACGGTTATGACTTTAAAAAGTGTTTGACTTGTATTTTCAAGACATAGTTTCTTTTTTTGGGTTCCTTAAACAATGCCATTAGGGCACTTGTTAGCAAAACCCTTTTACTTTTGAGAAATTGATTATACAATTTTCGATGCAAAAGCTATTATATTTGCTTTCTTAACCAGTGCCCCGGAGCAGGGTTAACATTTCCCTTTTTTTAAAAGCGAGATTGTTGTTAGTTATGCACTTATGCTTGATGGAAAATGTTGCTCAATGGTATAAAGAAAGAAGTTAATTTTTTATAAAAGACTATTCTTTTCTTTTTCTAATGTAAGAAAGAAAGAAAAAAATAAGTTATTCTGATCAATTATTTTCTTATAGAACAAGAAAAATACGAGGGAAAAAAAAATTAAGAAATAAGATTTGTGTTTAGAAATTCACGTATGCAGATACCAATACACGTTGGCTCAGTTGGTAAGGAGCGGGCCACTTCCTTGCAGAAGGTTGTGTGTTCGACTCCCGCTGCCGATGTGAGGACGGTATTGGTGGGTGATCTGTAAGTACCTCTATATTTTTATCTGCATACGTGAATTCTTTTTTTTTTTATTACAAAAAGTTTAGGTGGGTTCGGCTCCGGTAACCACCAGGGTCAGGGCAGGCCTCAAGGCTCAGAGGAATTTCTTCACAAAGAGCAATTTTGGTGGGTGATCATATAAATGCATAATTATCAATATTTACAAGCCTTTCTTTTCCCAAAACATGTTGACCTTTGTTTAAAAGCATATCTCTTAATTCTTATGAGATGATAATTGCTAGTTATCAAATCACCAACGACACTTTTGAGTAAAGATGTCATTTCACTTATTTGTGATCCAATAATATTTGGTCCCTCAGATCATTTAATTGCTGACAGGTGTTGTTGCTGATATGGCAAAACTTAATAGGACAATCACATGCTGAGTCACAAAAAAGGTATTTGTGCTTACAAAAATGTTGCTAACTTGTACAAATACTTTACCTCCTTCTCCATCGATATCTTCCATCAGACAAGTGTTTTCTCTGTTCTATCTTGTCATATCTCTTTGTGCTCTCTCTATCTCTCTTTATGTGTTCTATCTTCCTCCATTCTCGTTGTGTTTGTTGCTCTATTTCGAGTCTCCCTCTCCTTGTCTTTGTTGCTCAGTCTATCTCTAAAGCTTCGTCTCTCTCTATCCTCGACTCTCTTCTAGCTCTTTGTGCAAAATGTCAACTGATAATACCACAACTCAATAATTGTATGTGACTGGTTTTAATGGAGGTTTGTTTTCAACTTCACGAGCAATGCTTCATATGATTCATTATGATTTGTAATAGAATGTGAATGATTAATAGTTACAAGTTTATTTGGCAGCTCGGCCAAGCCTATTATCTCATATAAACATAACACAAGTTTATTTTTTCTACAAAACAACATTAAAAAAGTTTGTCAGTATCACAATTTTAAACAATGGTATTAAACTATAGTTGACTTAATAATAGAATGTGAATGATTGGTTGAAGTAACACTAGTATGGGCATTAACATATGGTTTGACCACAATTTGTACATTTGTGCTAGTATGAATTATGGTGTAGATTTGAGAAAATAGTTTGTCCACAATTTGTACATTTTTACTGGTATGAATTATGGTGTGAACTTGAGCAGACAGTTTGACCGTATTTTTTTTTTCATGTTTACTAATATGTACTGTGGTATATATACTTGAGCAGATTGTTTGTTAAATGTGTAGAAGGATTTGACAAATGTTTCGAAGGAAAAAAAAAACCATGTTTAATATATGTTCGTAAATATAATTTTAGTGAATAAGTGTTTAACAAATGTCACCAATTCAGCACAACGATCACCCTCCTATCAGAAATAATAGGATCGAATAGATGTAGATTAGCTTCATAGGAGAAGTATGATTGATAGGAAGAAACATAGGGAAAACCCTTAGAATTCATTATGAATTGTATTGAAAAAGATTACATGAATGAGTACATGGTAGGTCCTTTTATAGATAGACCTAACTACTTGTAACTAACTATAGTTCTCTATAACTAACTTTTAACCAATTCTAACTAACTTTACTAACTCTAGTTATCTCAACATCCCCCCTCAAACTCAAGGTAAGAGAATTCTTACTTGAGTTTGAAATACAAATCCCAAAGTGAATAATGTTGTAACTAAAACCAAGGGGGTACACTTAGTAAATACAAACAGAAAGAGCTAATGAAAGAGGAGTAACCCAATCCCAATGCAAAATCCAGGTTCTTCACTTGAACATCTGAACCAGCTTGTGCAACACCACATCTGAACCTCATGTGAACCAGCTTATACAGAAACCCAGCCAGCACCTTCTTGAAACTAAACCTGTGCAAAACCGCATCTGAACCAGCTTATGCATATCATTCTTCCAACTTGATGCAAACACACTTTTGAATCCAAGAACAACTTTTCCAAAATAAGAATCTGCAAACACGCTTGTCGAAAAATGCTTTTTCAAACGCGCTTCTACAATGCTCTATCTAGAAACATGGCTATGCAAAGTGTTTCTGCAACACGATTCGACAGGAACAATTTTGAAACATGATATTGCAAAGTAATTCTGAAAAGGAGATTCTAAACCCAAACACAGAAACACAAAAAACGTATTAGATTTCCCAAACACAGCTTGAATAGCTTTCCCAAAAACGCACTTTTTCTGTGGATTCTCATATGATTCTGAGTCGTAATCAATCCATTCACTTTCATTGATTCTGGTGTTTGATTCTGGTGTTACAATGTATGAAGATGAAACACATATGCCTCCAGGATCAAAGACGAAATACGATGATTTGAAAGAATGATAGCTCAGAGGTAGTATCATCGCAGAGAACAAGAGATGGAATGCCGCTGCAAACACAGTCGACAGAAACAAAGAAGATCAGAATGAATTTGTTCCACCGGGATCAAATACAAATGCAGAACCACCATCTCGAAACAAACGCAACAGCGAACACAATCGATTGCCATTGGAATCGAGCACGAAAATACTAACAGAAACAGATGAAAAGCAAACTGAACTTGATAGAGGTGAGGGCATTGAATCGCAAAAATTACCACCGGGATCGAATACTTTGATGTGGACGCTGCTGAGACTGTAGAACAAATTGACGCATTCCGGCGGAGTTGTGGTTGTTGCCGAAACCAACTTCTCAAACTCGAAGAGTGAAAACCAAATCAAACTTGGAGTTGGAAACAAGAACGCAGTGGTTCTTGAATCGATGATTTTGTCAATCTTGATCGAACTGTTCACAGCGACACCGAAAAACAGTTGAGGAAGATCAAACCAATTCTTGCACTCCATGATTCCAGATTCAAGAATTGAATCTTGCTGCTTTGAGAAGTTAGGGAAGAGATAAGTTGTCTTCTTCATCATCTGCGAAACAAGGCCATTCTCCATAGCTTCTTGGAATGGTGATGCTTGACGTAGAGATTCAGATGAGCAATCTTCATCTTCGCTTAGAACTTCATCATCACGGTCAGAAACAAGTTCTCTGTCTTCATCTTCGTAAGTCAAATCTTCATCTTCATGATCACTATAGATTGATGCGCAACGGTATCACTCTGATACCATATCAGAAATAATAGGATCGAATAGATGTAGATTAGCTTCATAGGAGAAGTATGATTGATAGGAAGAAACATAGGGAAAACCCTTAGAATTCATTATGAATTGTATTGAAAAAGATTACATGAATGAGTACATGGTAGGTCCTTTTATAGATAGACCTAACTACTTGTAACTAACTATAGTTCTCTATAACTAACTTTTAACCAATTCTAACTAACTTTACTAACTCTAGTTATCTCAACACCTCCCTCTAAGTATGACGAAACTGGACATGCCAATCTAAAGCCAAAAGGTTGCGAATACGCCGCACCAACGTGGGAATGACTCCACTAAACTTACAACTACCAGTAACCATATCAATAAGAATTTTAGAATCGCTTTCCACAATAAGTTCAAACCCAGATCTTCATAGCTATATTCATACCTTCATCTTAACATTCATATCTTCATCTCCTTCAATAAAAAAAATACACAAAACACCCATTAAAATTATTAAGTTTCATATTCTAACCCAATTTAGTTTTTAAGATTCTCCTCCATCAAACCCATAATTCCAATAAAAAAATCAAAACTGAGAAAATCAAAGGTAAATGAAATCCATCAAAACCACAACAACACACCAACATCATTATTCCTTTTTTAGATTTCTTACTCTTCTCTCTCACGCACCAAAAAAACTCAATTTGGTTTTGATTCTTTCTTACCTCTTGTTCATCTCATTTTTGTACTGATTGCTCACCATTATTCTTAGAATGAGCAAACATACCCATTTATCTAATTATTATTTTCTTTCTTTGTTTTCTAAATGAAAAATACATGCCTTTCTAGTTGATGAGATGATTTTAGCCAGATCTGAAAATGAAAGAGATGTGTTTGAATTTAAGAGTATTGGTCTTGAACTTGGCCTTAGAATTTAACATAATTGGATGGAAAATGACAACTTTGTAAATGTTGTGCAACTTAAAAGGATCAATTTGAAATTAAAAAAACTTAAAATCGATTTGGGAAAAACGTAAAACTTAAAAGGACCTTAGGAGGTATTTGGCCTATTATTTTCTATCACTAGTAGCTGATTCATATGTAAAAAATAAAAATAAATAGCTGTTTCAAATTTCAATTTAAAAAATTGTTTTATGAATAAAGAAAAAAATAGCCATACCCATGTCATATGCAAATGACATTTGGCATGAGAATCCTGATAAATCTAGCAAAATCAAGAAGTTCAATTTATAAGTGTGCTTTTAATAATAAACTAAAATTTTCAAGAACCAATTTTGTCGAAATTAACTGTATTGTTTTTTACGGAAAAATTTAATTGTATTTAGAATAGATGCAAAAAGGTAAATAAAACTAGTGAGAGGTCCACTTAAACAATGATATAATGTAAATACTAATACTTACAAAATGAAAGAAAATTCTCTCATCACAGTTTAGAAGTCAATTTTGTGAAAGTGAAAAATACTACAATACATGCTCCGAAAGGAAGAGTTATAACAACCATCATGTTTGAATGGTACTAAGTACCAACATAACAAATACGTAATACATTGATCAAAAACTTGTAGTAAATTTAAACGGTAACATCGAATGTCAAACTCGAGAATTGCATTTACTATTGAGTGAATTTAACGTTCAGTATCATACTTCAACAAGGAGGAAGATTTTTTGTAAGGAGCATGTTATATACTAGTACTAAATATTTAAGCATGACCATCAAAAGGAATAGCGTACCAAAATTTCTTGATCTTGCCTTTAAATTATGCTCAATGTTCAATTTGTTTACACACCAGGGCGACTGAAAATTTGGCAAAACCGAAGAAACAAATAAGTTTCTGATCATCAGCTTCTCACTAAAATAGATCCTACCATTTAAAAGAAATCATTATAATTTATGTACTTGATTTCACCCTCCCCCATTGGAGATTCATTACCGCAAACATTTTTTACTGTATATACTCAGTACTTGTGGATATAACTGATTCGAGACCGCATATTATGATGATCATAGAGAGAATCACCGTAATCCAAAGGCTTGATAACTACAGACTCCTTCTCATCCTGTTCCTGCACTGCACCAAATACTATCTCATTGGTTTCCTCGCGACTTTGCTCATAGTAAGTATGAGCGACCGATGAATGATACTGATTACGATAATGATGTTTTTGCTGCTGCTGAAGATCTCCGTCCCATCCGTTATACAGATGTTTTTGTTGTGGTTGCTGTTGTTGTTGTTGTTGCGGCTGCTTCTGAAGATCTCCGACCCATCCGTTATACAGATGTTTTTGTTGTGGTTGCTGTTGTTGTTGCTGCGTCTGCTGATGAAGATCACCTTCCCATCCATTGTACACATGTTTTAGTGGTTGCTGCTGCTGATGCTGAAGATCTCCTTCCCATCCATAATAGAGCGCTCTACCTTGCCACAATTGTTGCATTTTTTCGGTGTCTTTAATCATGAAAGGATATGTTTTCTTAGGGGTTGGAGTTCTTGGGTCAATAGAAGGAGGCTCGTCTTCATTTGGAATTACAAAACTTTCTTGCACAGGCCAAGCATTTATTTGCCTTTCAGGTTGATGGAATAAAGGTTGGCTTTGAAATTCATAGCTTTGCGGTTTTTTCCTGAAACCCATTATTTCCACTACTGAGGCCCCAGCATTGGTAAGAAGCTTCCCAATGGATGCAAAGAGACCTTCTTCTTGCTTATAAGATTCGTCTTCTGATGGAATCAAAGGCGGTCTGACAGATTTCAACGGCTTTTGGTAAAGACTCGGTGAAAAGTCAGACATCGCTGAGCTCTCAGCCTACAAAAGCATGAGATGAATTATTAATTGAAGTTTTCTCATGTACTCTGATATCGATTTCATGAACATTAAATTATGCTAGCTTTAGAGAACAAAGGATATGTTTACATTATATGATTATCATTACTATGACATGTTTTGAGAATTTATAGTTTTCCATGTCATGCAGCTACAATGAGAAGTAAGAAGTAACATTCCTTTTTTCTCAAGAAATCTGGATAAATACTGCATATAAACTTATTGAAGTTCTACCAATCATATTTTGTTTTTGGATAGCCAACTGTCTATCCGATTTATTTATGACTATTCTATGAAGCACCGACACGGGCACAAACACTGGACACAGGCACAAACACACTGTTATAGTTTTTAAAAAGAGAAAGTAATTGAATGTAACCAAATGTGTCGGTGTCGTATCGGACACCAGACACGCCATCTGAGGTGTCAGTGTTATATAGACTATATTTATCTTATTTAATATAATGCATCAGAAACCAGAGAACTAGACAAGCACTCACATGAGTCACATCCTGAGATGCGACAATTGTACTTAGACGACGCTGCAGCAATGCCAGCATATAACCAAAGAAGCCAGCACCGAGAAGCATTGCAATTCCTGTAGATTGAAGGCATACACTTTTAATATGTAACTAATAAAACTCGAGATAGACTCTGAATAGATTTGTTTTATTTACCGAGTGGAAATCCACTTTCGTATTGATAAGCACACTCATCAAAGCGCAGCTGAATCTCCCTGATGGCTTGATTCCCCCTGTCAATGACAAGTAGGGAACAACTACTTCCAACATAAACCACATCAAAGTCATAAGAAAATTTAGCCTCTTCACTTGGTCCATCGACATGGCCCCCTCCACGGCTTAATTTTCCCCCAGCAATTGTCGTAACCCCTGAAAACAGACATCTTAATTCCTTTTCCATAAAAGAGAAAACAGATATCTTAATTCAATAAAAAGTTTCAACTCCAACTCTGCTGTTCAAAGTAGAACAATGTTTTGATAAACAATGTAATATGTGCTTATAGCATAAGTGCTTAACATATAAGTGCTTATATATAAAGTTATTTCTATAACAAAAGATAGAATATAGTCAATCTGTTTTCATGAGCTATAAGCTGTTTTCATAAGTTATCCTGGAAAGCTTATGGAAATAAGCTGAAAACAGCTTATGGGCATGTTGTTCAATAAGTTAGCCCAAACAATCTTACAAATGCTTATGTCAATAGATAAACTCAAATACAAATAAGTCAATCCAAACAAACCCTTGAATATAAGTTTGGCCTAAAGAAACATTTACAGGAATTATAAGATGCCTTGAATTTCTACAAGACAGTTGTGTTCTAGTTTAGGAATCCTATACATATACACACAAATGAAAAAAGAAACGTCTCTAGAGGAGAAGAGAACCAGAGATTAATCAAATTATAACAAAATGCTAACCTGAATCGCTAATTTTCCTAATTGCCATATTCATAATATCTGCAACATAGATATTTCCTCGGTCATCAACAGTAATCCCCTTCGGGTGGTTCATCCTAGCCTCTCTTAATTTTCCATCAACGTGTCCAGAATATCCTTCAGCAGATCCTGCCACAAGTTTTGGCCTGCTATCTGCACATTTGCAATTTACATGTTATTTTTGGCCTGCTAGTAGGAGCAATGAGTGAGATCATAAGGTGAAGTTACCGCATTGGCACACTTACACAACGAAAGTGAAGATGAAATCTTATAAATGTTACTATTCTCCGAATCCAGAATCAGAAGCTCCCCATTAGACAACACCTCAACTGCATAAGGCTCAATTCCAAGCTTGCTTCCATCAAACACAGTTTCCACATTGTATCCACTCTCAAACTTCATCATTGACTTCCCAGCAATCGCTGTCATTCAACATTCCAATTCCACATCACAACCAAAACAAAACAAAAATAATAGAAAAACATTAAAAAAAAAAAAGTGAAAATATCATTGTGATCTATGTAGCAACAACGCTTCATATTAAAGTTGTATTTGGCGTCCAACAAGACACTAATACACGTGACTACATTCAATCATTTTCGTTTTCTTAAATTAAAAATTGTGTCTACGTGTCAATGTAGTCTCGGGTGTATGTGTCATTTGCGATCTATGTAGCACCAAAACTACATATATTAAAACTATATTGTATCTGGTGTCTCTGAGAAGACACCAGATACTTCTACTAACTATACATACAATCACTTTTGTGTTTTAGTATCAATCTCGTGTCCGGTGTCTGTGTCAGTGCTTTGAAGATTGAGAATTTGAGATAGATCTATACCTTTTTTGGTAGTTGGTTTAAGTGAGAACACCCATTTGGTGAAAGCAGGTACAGCATTTGAGAGAAACCCATTAACAATGTCTGAAAAAAGCAACAAAATTTAAGTATAAAAAAGAAAAAATTGATAAATGAAAAATTGGGTATGTGAATCAGTGAATGACTTACTTGCAGGTGAAATAGATGAGGATAATGGTGGTGCAGCTGAGACATTTGTAAGTAGAAGTAGAAGAACAAAAGTCAATGCAAAATGAACTTTATTTTGTTGCGTAAATAATCACATGAGGTATTTTAAGTGAAAAAGATATCTTTGCACGTAACTGTATAGTGTACTGTTAATTTTTTGAATCATATAGAATTGTGTAACCATAAAGACTAATACTTCAAATAAAATTGTGTTGATAATAAAACTTTTTTTTGGTAGTGATAAAATTGTGTTGATAATAAAACTTTTTTTTTGGTAGTGTGATGATAAAACTTTTACTTAGCTGAATTTAAACTTAGCTTAATTACACTTTTAGTCCTCGTGTTTTGGCCTACTCACGAAACTGGTCCTGCCCTTTTAAAACAGAACAAAATTGTCCTTCAATTATATTTTTGTTGCATTTTATGTCCTACCCCCCATTTTATTCTCCAAAAACGCGGAGAAATAACAGTTTTAGACCTACCCCTATGCTCAACCATGAAATAAACAAGGAATAAAACATGAGGGTACAAAGAATCCACTTTATTCAACACACTAACCAAAAAACCCTAATTTCTAAGATATGTTTCAAATTAGGTTTTTTTTTTGTTAGTGTGCTGAATAAAGTAGATTCCTTGTACCCACATGCTTTATTCCTTGTTGATTTCATGGTTGAGCATAGGTGTAGGTCTTAAACTGCCTAAAACTGCCATTTCTCTGCGTTTCTGGAGTTTGAAATATGATGTAAGACGAAAAATGCAACAAAAATAATAATTGAAGGACCATTTTGTTCTATTTTAAAAGGGCAGGACCAGTTTCGTGAGTAGGCCAAAACAAGAGGACCAAAAGTGTAATTAAGCCTTTAAACTTAGAATCTCTAGTTGAGTTGAAAAAGAGCTTTTATCCTTTTATCCAATTGTTTTTGGTTAAATAATTAAACGAGTTTATATAGTAATGATTTTTATCCTATTTTCATAAAATATTTTAATTTATTTTATTTTAGGGTTAATTAAGTAAATTGTCCTATAAATATTCAGAATTTTATTTTTAATCCCTATAAAGTAAAATCACCTTTACCAACTTAAATGATTTATGAGTGGTCAAAATAACTTAAATGATCAATCTGTTACAAACCTCAAACATAAAAGACTTATATGCGATCAAAATAACTTAAAGGACCGATCTATTACAAACCTAAAACTTAAAGAACCCTGGTGTAATTTAACCTATATAATACTAATAACTATCATGTGTTTGCTTATGCGGTCATAAAAATTGATTTTAGTTAAATATGCATTTAACTTAAACTTACTGTTTGAATACATATTTGTAAAAATGAGTTGAATAATAAATTTGAGTATAAAAATTATATTTGCAGTCAAAAATTATAAATCATATAACTTCAAGTTAAAGTCAATTCTTAAAACAAAAATAATTCTATTAAAACATATTCAAACATATCAAAATCAATTAGACGTCTCTAAAATCAATTTTGACATAAATGTGTTCAATCAAAAATCACTTAATTCTCACAGTCAAACAACCGTATGTTTATGAAGGTGAGAAAAACACAAGAAGGGGGGTTGAATTGTGTTAGCTTTTTCTTCGTTTTCTCCTAAGCTAAAAACACTGATCATAAGCAGATAGAGTTCTACTTCTGAAGTGATGTTCAGGACTAAATGCAACGGATAAAACAGAGAGAGAGAGAGAGAGAGGAGAGAGAGAGAGAGAGAGAGAGAGAGAGAGAGAGAGAGAGAGAGAGAGAAGAAAGACACAAAGCAATTATACAGGTTCCTTCCACAGACTGGAAGTAGTCATGTCCCCCTTGCACTTCCAAGGAGACTTCACTAAAATGTAATATCTGATTACAAATGCTCACTGCTAAAACTAGCAAGAGACTTCAAACTACTCAAGTACAACTGCAAGAGATTTCCTATGCTCCTGAACACAGTCAAGAGACTTCTTATGCTCAAGCACAACTGCAAGAGACTTCTATTCAAACAGAATTACAAAGAAAAATGTTTGAGGTTGAACACTTGATATACAATCAGTGGTGTTCACAATACAAATCCGATACAGACTCTTAAGACTCTAGAATTTCTAAGATACGAAAGTTGTTAAGAAATTCTAAGTGAACTTTTGATGCAGAACAATTTTGACAGAGTTTTGGCACTTGTAAATTGTTGTTGAGTCTCTACCATTCTCTAAGTCTTCACTTCTTTATATAGAGGTGTGAAAGAGACGTTATGAAATTTCCAGCACACCAAAAAGAGTCGTTTGAAGCTTTGATCAATCACCAATGATCTTTTGCCTGATATGGTTATTGTCCTATGAAAGAGCAATTTCAAATCCATTCCAAGTCTGAAGGAACATCGTTGCAGGCATAACTGTTTTTCTTGTCCTGTAGCAGAGACAAAAACAGAGTAGTGGAGGTAATGGTTGTACACTTCGTACAATTGTACTTTGTCAACGCTCTTCAAAGAACAGGAATCCAATGCCTTTAAATCCTTTCAAAATAGTCGTTGCTTCACTCTTCTGGTCTTCTGCAATGCTTAGACGAGATTAAATCAAATGAACATCTTTTGAAGCTTTAAGTCTTGCATCTCTTGATGAACTTCAGCTTCTGGTGATCTTCAGCTTCTGATGAGGTGCTTTTGATGAACTTGCTTCTGATGACGTCATCACTTCAGGAGCGCTAAACTTCAGGAGCATTTTTCTTCAGATGCTTCAAGCTTCCTTTTTGTTGATTCCAATGCTCTCTTTTGTTCTTCCAGAACCTATTTAAGATATCAAATTTCTGTCTATGGTCTTGTACACTTGAACAAATATTAGCATATCCAATTGACAATTTTTAATACCTAGTTATCATCAAAACTCTCAAAGGGTAATGTTAAACACATTTTGTTCCAACAATCTCCCCCTTTTTTATGATGACAAACATTAGTATTTTAAATGTGCAGCTGTTGTTAATCTAATTAACAAGTTGACTTTAAGGATATGAGGTTTGTAAGCTCCCCATGAGTCTAATAATACTGTAAGGTAAGGTTTGTAAGCTCCCCCTGAGTTCTATTAAAAGTTTCATTTTGGTCCCTTAACTTATTTTTTGGTTTCGTTTTATAATACATTCATCCTAACATACAGGACAAAAGTGGTTGACAAAGGAATAGTAAGGGACCAAAACGAAACCAAAAAATAAGTTAAGGGACCAAAATGAAACTTTTAATAGTTAAGGGACCAAAACGAAATCAAAAAGTAAGTTAAGGGACCAAAACGAAACTTTTAATAGTTAAGGGACCAAAACGAAACCAAAAAATAAGTTAAGGGACCAAAAGAGTAATTAAGCCTAATTAAATTCATTAAAAACGAAATAACACTCAGAATAATCTCACATTAATAGACTAAGAGATAAGAAGAATGTCTTATTAATTTAATGTGATTAAATTAAATTAATGGGGCTCAGAGTCTATAAATACTATACATCTACTCCCCTTTTGTCATCAACAAAAAGTATAAAATGAAGACAAAAAGAAGAGATGAGAAAAATTTAGAGAGATATTCTATAAAACTAATAAGTAAACACATGGTTCAGAAGCAAATAAACATTGATCAGAAGCAGTAATTCAGAAGCATATAAGCATAAGTTCAGAATCACAAGCATGCAAAGATACAAACAAAAGAAATAAACAAGCTAAGGGTGTGCAACTAAGGTTGGGCTTGTCTCTGGAACATTTCCATCATGTGTTTCATCATCTTGTTTGTCTCTTCTACCAGTTGCTTCATTTCTTGCTTGAAAGCTTCATTGCTTCTGAGCAGATTCTCCTATCTGATTCTTGCTTCTTCCAACTTTGCTTCTGTGGAGTACTTGTATTCAAGCAGAAGTAGTATTCTTGCTTCTTCCAACTTTGCTTCCGTGGAGGACTTGTATTCAAGCAGAAGTAGTATCTGGTCCAGAAGTTCTTTCCTCAACTGCTTGTTCTCTCTTTTCAATGCAACATTCTTGTGCAATAAGTCCAGTTCAGTTAATGCTGACTTAAAGTTAATCTTGTTCAACCAAGTCAAATCTAATTCCTTGGGATGAACACCAGAAGGAATAAATTCAGTAGCAGTCCTGGCTTCTAGGCACAATGGTGTCCTCACTAGATTTCTTCTCCTGACTTCAACCTCTTGAACTTTGCTGACAACCCATCTTAGCCAGTCTTGAAGATCGTTTTCAGCAATGTCTTGAGCATCAAGACATGATCTTTGAAGTGCAGTGATGACAGCATCCACTCTCTCTTTCAATCTTCTCCAATGCTTCACATAGTTATCTTCATGCACTAGATTATTCCTTCCTTGAACTAGTTTGTTCAGCTCCTGAAAGATATTCTCACACACATCTGCTAGTATAGAAGAATCTAGAAACAATGTGGGTGGAGAAGGTATATTTGTTTTGGTAGGAGCACAAGGTTGAATGTCTTGGCTAGAAGATGAAGGTTGGTCATTTGTGGAGGTTTTAGTTTGAATATTAATCTCTGAAGGTTGATCAAGAACAGAAGTTATGACCACAGTAGATGATGAGTTAGATATCTCAACCTCAACATTAGAATCTTCTGATGTGATCATAAAATCAGGTTCACTGACTTTTTCTATTGATGAGGAAGACTCAATATGAACAGAGGCAAGTTGTTCAGGAACAGAATGTTCAGGAACAAAATGTTCAGGTACAAAGACATCTGGGCAGGTTGTTGAGGCCATTTGTACGTTTAGTGCTTATTGTTGGGGGCTTTCTAAAGCAACTTCACTAGAAGCTACTTCAGAGGCTTTCTCTAGATTAGGCTCAACACCTGGTAATTCACCAGAATAATGATTGACCAAATTTTCTAAGACAGATGGTTTTGAAGAATGGGTAGATGAAGTGGGATGAGATGATGATGACACATTTTGATTTGAAGACTCAGACACTGCTGGTTCACCTAGATTTTCTGCATCAACAGGAATAGATCGATGTGGTTCAATCATTGGAGGTTGGAAAGGGTGATTTGCAGGTAGTCTTTCACAAATTTTGACTCTCATTTGAGCCATATCATGTATTCTTTCTTGAACACTTGGATACATAAGCTCAAAAGTATCATCATTTGCCTTTTTGTGGATTTTGGTGGATGATGAAAGGCCTTTATTAATGGTTGTTTATATTCTGCCTAAGGGTACATCATCTAAATCTGAAGAGGTTGAGGAGGTTGAATGGGAGATAGAGGTTGATCTAGATTCTATTTCTATAACTCTAGCAGATTGTAGAGAATCAGTGTTACCTTTATCAGCTTTTGAAGCATCAGCTTTTGAACCAACAACATCAACCTTCTGAACTTCTTCAGTAGTCTTCTCTAAATCACCAGAAATCATCAACAAACTTCCAAATTCTTAAGTCACCAACTCTTGTACTTCTTCAGTAGTTTTTACAACTTGTTGTGCACTAACACCAGCATCTACCCTTGCTATGCTTGATACAGGAACTTCAATTCCTTTTGCAAGTTCCCTGATCTTTGCAAGTGTAGCAGCATCTTCAGCCTTCTTCTTCTTCTTCAATTCTCTTGAGACCAGATCAGTAGCAGCTTCAATCTGCTCTTCATCTTTAGACACATACTCTGCTATCTTAAGCTTCCTGATAGCAGACTTCCTTTTCTTCTTTGGAATTGAAGGTTGAGGAGGTTGAGTTTGAGAAGTGCTAACTGATTGGATAAAACCGCAAGTGCACGGTTCTACCAGTGTAGTAATAAAAAAGTATCGTTTCGACAAGGAGTTGTTCAATTTAACTAACTTTTAGAGAATGATTAGAAGAAGGTTCAGTTGAAAAATGTTTGATTTTTAACGGAAGAAAATAATAATAAAAAGAGCCTTGGGATTATTGGTTCATCATAACAACGAATCCTTCACAAACAAACCCTAAACTTCTAACTTTATATTTGATCTACTTTCTAAAGACAAGTTTCTCTTTAGCCTATCACGTCTCCTTTTGGTCTCGGTGAGTGTGTTCCTCTAGCAACCACGTCTATTCTCATGGTTGGTTGCTATTAGAATCCTTGAAGAACGAAATTTTATATGTCTCAAGGTTTGCTAGACTATTCTCATGTTTCGCAACCCTTGTCTAATTTCACTTGTTCCAATATTAAAACTTCATCTTTCGATCCTTCGCTTAATATTTCTGATGATGAATTAAAAATTACTAAACCCTCCGTGTTCGCTTCCTAGCTTAGTAATCGTTAATTCATTGTAAAAACGGTGAAATTAGATTAGAAAGTAGATTTATATAAAATTAGGGTTTATGGTTTGGTTTGATTAGGATTACATCATTAGACTTATCCAACAATCCCAAGACAAGATGAGTCTACTCACTCATGCTCATCGTAGACATAGAGTAAAAGAAGAAAGAATTCTGCTCTTTACCCAAATGGTTTTGCTCACTCCCAAAGTAAAAGTCCAAAATGCCCCTACGCAACTTAACATGCGCTAGTGTATTATGAACGGGACTTAAGGCATGCAACACTTAGCACTAGTGCGAGTTAACTCACGCTAGTTGCCCGGTGAAGAACAAACGTTTTTCCAACTTTGGTCAGGTTTTCAACATAAATCTACACATTTTTTTACCACTTCCACACGTTATTTTTGACCACATTTATGTTTAGATACAACCTAGGTTCCCATTTCTACCTATAAATACCCCTCCATACTTCCCTAATTCCTCACACCATATCACTTTCTCCCCCTCCTCACTCTCTCCCTCTATTTCTCTTCTTTCTTTCTTTTTTTTTCTTTCAATATTCTCTTTGGGGTAAAAAGTGATCAAACTTCTTCAGGGTAAAATAGTGAGTAGCCGACTTGGGAAAGTGATCGACCCTTGGGATAATTTTAAATCTTCTTTTTTTTACTCCAGAAACTTTTTACCGTGGGTAAAAAGATTCTTCTTGGGGTATAAAAAAACCAGATTTAAATTTAGTCCAAAAGGGTTGATGATGTATTTTCCCCAAGAAGGTTGCTCATTATTTTACCCCAAGAAGATTGATCACTTTTTACCCCAAGAGGGAGAAAATAAGTAAATTTAGTGAATTCGAATAAATTATTGTATGAATTATTGTAATGTATGAATTATCAATAAAATGAGATATTGTTATATGCCTCAATTTTGTTCATTTATTTTATATTTGCTTTTATTTTCTAATGTTGTATTTAATGAATAAATATTAATTTAGTTCATTTACTTTTATTTATATTTGTATTTATTTAAAGAATAATATCAAATCAATAATTTAGATTAATGTAAACAAAATAATTTAGAATAAAGTAAAGAAAATAATTTAAATTAATGTAAACAAAATAATTTAGAATAAAGTTAATAAATTAATTTAAAATAAAGTTAAGAAAATAATTTAGAATAATGTAAACAAAATAATTTAGAATAAAGTTAATAAATTAATTTAGAATAAAGTCCTTAAATGTAACAAAAAATAAAAAATAAAGGCCTAATTGAAAATTATTTAGTGCATAGGTTTTATATGCACTAAATGCAGTCAAAAAACAGTAAAAAAAACGTGTAAAACTCAATAAAACCGTGGTTGAATAACCGACCAAAGTCCAACAAACGTGTTCTTGAGTTGTGACCACCGACCTAACTAGAGTGAGTTAACTCACGTTAGTGTTAACCTGGGCGTGAGTTAACACACGCTAGTATTAATCCTGGGTGTGTGTTAACTCACGCTAGTGTTAATCCTGGGCTCAAGAACACGTTTTTTTGACTTTGTTCGATGCATTTTAATTGATTTTACACGTTTTTGTTAAGTTTTTACACGTTTTTTGACCCTATTTATGGTAGATATAACCTATGTTACAATCTCCCCCTATAAATACACCTCTAAACTTCCTCATTTCCTCACACCATCTCCCATTCTCACTCTCTCCTCCTATGAATCTTCTTCCTTTCCTTCTTTTATTCCTTCTTTATTTTGGTGTAAAAAGAGAAAGAATGATAAGTAGTGGGAATGTTGGGGGAAAAGATAAGTAGTGAGCAGCTTTCTTGGGAAAAGAACCACATTGGGTAAAATTAAATGTGCATATTTAGTTTTACCCCAGGAAAGTCGGTTTTCTGGTGGTTTACTTTTAGTTTTACCCCAGGAAGATAGGTTTTCTGGTGGTTTTTATTTTTTTTGCAGATTTAGTTTTACCCCATTGTAAATGTAAAAAGAATTATATTAATAAAATGATATTTTATATTTATTATTTTTGTTTCTTTATTTTTGTTAACATTATTCTATTTATTTTACGATTGCGTATTGAATTAACAAATTCGAATAAGACTAAATAAATGAATTAGAATAAATTCAGCGTGAATTCAAATAAAAATTGTGATAGCGTGAATTCGAATAAAAATTGCGATAGCGTAAATTAGAATAAATTCAGCGATAGCGTGAATTAGAATAAAAATTGCGATAGCGTGAATTCCCATAAATATTGCGATAGCGTGAATTCAAATAAAAATTCGAATTAAGGTTTTGTTACATTACATAAACGACATGTATGTTAACAATTACATTACATTACATGCATCTTCCAACTGCAACAATTATCTTACCACTGAATTGGGCAAATTCAAACTTGCTAAGCAGCAGGACTCCAGCATACGATCATCATCTTGAATGATGGTATTCAAGTGCCAACGAAATGAGATCCATTCCTTGACACTTGAATACCATCATTCAAGATGTTCATCGAATGTTGGAGTCATGTCGATTAACAAGTTTGAATTGCCCCATCCAGTGTAAGACAATTGTTGTAGTTGGAATGTTCCATCTACAACATACCTCTGAAATGGGGTAAATTCAAACTCGCCAAACAACATGACTCAAGCATTTCACCTGACATTCATGTTTTCCTTTGAAAAGAATAAATTTTTGTTAGGCTTGCTTTAGATGATGGTATTCAAGTGCCAACGAAATGAGGTCTATTCCTTGACACATAAGTCATTTGCATGTAACATTCTATCATTTCTTGCAAAAAAATGAAAATTTTAACAAAACAATAAACCTAACAAATTCTAGATTAAGTGAAAAAATCTATCATACCAACATAATTTAAGTGAAAGCTTACTTGTTCTTGTTGTTGTAGTGTTGTTTGATTTGAAGTTGAAGGAATTTTGGAGTTGGGTAATTTGAGAGAAAATTGAGATTTGTGTGTGTTGTTTGAGAGAAAATGAGGCGGAATGAGGTTCTGCCTGGCTGATAACAGGACGCAACGTGACTTAAGTCACGCAACGTGACTTAAGTCACGCAACGTGACTTGAGTTACGTTTCTGTTATAACTAGCGTATGTTAACTCACGCTACACATGTTAAATTGCGTAGGGGCATTTTGGACTTTTACTTTGGGAGTGAGCAAAACCATTTGGGTAAAGAGCAGAATTTAAGAAGAAAAACATAAAAGTAAAATAACAAGAAAGTAAAGGAAAAGAAAATAACTTTTATTAAGAAAGACAATTGTCACTTGTTGAATTCCAAAAACAAAAGATGATTGTTAATGATACATAGCTACTCTATTTATAGTCTTATTGTCCACTTAAAACCTAACTTGTATATGGGAGAGGATCCTCTCCAATAC
Organism: Medicago sativa; assembly: GCF_051527215.1. Lineage (NCBI taxonomy): Eukaryota > Viridiplantae > Streptophyta > Magnoliopsida > Fabales > Fabaceae > Medicago > Medicago sativa. Next base: position 23,260,304 of record NC_140753.1, on the reverse strand, counting down.
AGTTTTTGTCTTGTGAGATCTCAACCCCATATTTTCCTTGTAATCAATGCAGTTTTAATAATTAAAAATAAATTAATGGTGTGGATGTACACTGGACCTACTCCAGTGAAAACTTCACACGAGAGAATCCATGCCCCTTGTATATTACCGTACACCCACAAAAAGAAACAATTCACGTGGGACCTTTGCGGGAATGATTTCACAAGACAGAATACTAATAACTTTGCTGTGCGCCTTGTTTAGAAAGTTGAATTTTGACCAGGAAAAAGGAGTAAAGTGTGTGTTTGTATACACGGTCACAATGCACGGTGAGTAGAATCTCCAATTGGAGCTTTACAAAAACACCATTGAGACTTGAGAAAAAATTGCCAAACATAAAACCAATTGAGCATTGAATAGAATTAAAACGACTTTAATCCCCAATAGACAATGATTTTACTTTACATCATGTTGAGGCAAGATAAAATAAACTAATTATCAATTTAGAGTTGAATCTTAGACCCGCCAAAATATTTATACCAATTGAATCTTTTCAATCATTTTAACACTTGGCTAATTTGATATATTGAAGCATCATAATCAAATGCCACACTTTTAAGGGCACCTTTAAGTTGGTAGCTTTATTGTCTTCATTCTCTTTTCATGCGGAAATTTCATTTTTTACTCCCTTCGTCCCGCAATAGTTGACACATTTGAAAATCTAGAATTTTAACCTAACGTACTTTGACCATATTTTTCTATTAATACACAAAGGTAAATAATATTATATAAGATGTCGTTAGATTCGTCTCGATGAGTATTTTCAAAATATTAAATTTTCATAATTTTTTCTGATATATTATTCAAGATATTTAAGTTCAAAATTATGCATTGGTATGCGTAATAGAGTCAACTGTGTCAAGTATTATGAGACGGAGGGAGTATTAAATAGTTGGGGTATCCTAATCATGTCGTTTATATTTATGCTTGCAAAAGTTTGAAAACCATCACTGACTTCAAAGCCAACCCAAGTGAAAATCCTTATTACTTGACAAAAAGGAAATTAGTAAATTAAAGCATGAGGAAGCACTTCCACATCTAAAATGCCTGATTTTTCAAAGATTAGGAAAAGAGAAGCAATCAAAGGGTCCCAAAATTACAAAACTCAATGTACTTTATTCAAATAATATTTGTAAAAATGAGTATAACTAATCATATTGTTATGTCTATCAAAATGTACAAGTGTGGTTAAAATTAAAACACGAGTGCCATCAAAATATACAATTAGAGGTAATTTCTAGTGTTGACCACTTTTGTAGGTAATTTATTATGGTTTTTTTTAGCAAGGTAATTTACTATGAATTATTTCTTGAAAATTACGTAAAAGAATAATAATGAATGACGCTGAATGTAGAAATAGAAGTTCATGTTCATTTCCATGTCATATGATTGTGAAAGAGACTTGATTCAATTTGAGAAAAAAAGTGGAAACAAATTAGTTGAAGTACGTTATAAGGAAAACTGGGAATTTCTACTTTTGATGACATATGTCAATCATCAATAGAATTTTGGTCGATTTTTAAGTATTAGTCCATAATTGATAAAGTACACTAACGTTTAATGCATTTAAGTGACACCAGGTACCTAACTAATAAGACACAAGCTTAGTCAATATTCAAATAGTAAAATTGAGAATGATGCTTAAAAATGCTCTTATATCACCTGTCAAGGAAATAAATTAAAATGAAAATATTATCATAGGAAATGGTGTCAAAACATGTACTCTCTCCGGTCTCAAATGTAAGAAATTTTTCACTTTTTTGGTTCATTTAACAAATGATGTATGTGGTCTATAATAAAGACCACATACATCATTTATTGAATGAATCTAAAAAATGAAAATTTTCTTACATTTGAGACCGGAGGGCGTATGTATTCCACTTTTTGAATGTTTAAAAATTATTGTTTTTAATAAAAAAAAAATTACCTTTTGCTTACCTAACAAGTGTCGTAAGAGTGTACTCCCTCCGTCCCTTAATGTAACTCCCCTTTTCTTTTTTCACATTTCTTAAGAAAAGTTGTCAGTGTAATTAATGTGTCTGTTTTGTGTATTAATATTACCAATTTGACCTTTGTTTGTATGTGTATTAAATTTGACTATTCATATTTCAAGACAAGTTAGTAGTATTAATTAGGGTTATGTTTAGGAAAAAAGTAATAAATGCATATAGTAATTTGAAAATGAGTTTAAATTTAGGGACAAAAATCCCTCAAAAAAAAAAATTTAGGAACAAAAATAAAATCAAATGAGTGTTTAGGTATAGTGACGGAGGGAGTATATATTAGAGTATGATTCATGCATGGTTCAATTATTCCCTTATTTTAGGTTCTCTTTTGCCCTGATCAAGGTTGTAGTAACTCTAAGACCACTTCTTCTATCCTGCACGCCCCCAACCACACATAGTTCTCTCCTTCCCAATAGTGTGCAAGAATTTAAGTTTCCAATGTGCGAAAAAAACATTTAAAATCACGTATTTTTTCGGATTTTAGGATTTGAATGGTAGGGCGCGTAAATAGTTGGGAGGGCCTCAAAAGAAAATCGCTAACTCAGACTAAAGGTGATTTTGCTCTTCACCCAGCACATTTTGCTCGCGCCCTGTAAGCCTTCCAAATATGCCTTTGTGTTAATTAAGTCACGCAGCGTGACTTAACTAACACACGTTATAAGCTATGCGTGACTTAAGTCACGCACCACTGGCCTATGCGTGAGTTAACTTGCGCAAGTTGGCCGGTGGTAAAAATTGATTTTTTTCTATACTAATTCATTTTTATTCGATTTTATACTAATACTAATTCAATTTTATTCGAAATTATAAAATAAATCTGATTTTATACTAATTCATTTTTATTCGAAATTATAAAATAAATGCAAAAATAAGATGGTCAACAAAGAAGATGGTCAACAATTGTTTGATTTCATGAATAAGATGGTCAACAATTACTACAGTTGGCTTGAAAACAAAGAAGCTTATTTCCAAATCTTTGTTGTTAAAAATCTATGCAGCATGTAACCATGATCTTCTTTTGTATACTGTTCTTCAATTAGCAATTTTCTTCTCCACATCAGAGCTATTTATTTATGTAAAAATATTATTTTGTCTTTGAAATTAATTTGTCTCATATCATGAGCCACAACATATTTCATGACATCAGTACTAAGGTTGCTTCGTGGAATTGTTCAAAATCTTGACTGAGTATAGACAGAGTAGTTCAATTAGCCATCTTGTTTTCAGAGTAAACGACCTAAAATATAAAATGCAAAACGACTTAGGACTTGAAATTGGATAATCACGTGTATTGAGTATTGACTCATTCAAGTTGCTGACATGATATTCATTGTCCCCAAAAATAAATAAAAAACATGTGTTTACATCTAAGTTATAAGATATAAGAAAAATTATTATGCACAAATCCTCATTTTAGCTGGATAATTTAGTACATCAAACATATAAGCAATGTCTCATGTTCGAGTCTTTAACATATAAGCGTCTGAAAGAAAAATGCCCGTTAAAAATTACTAGTCTGAATCTTTGATGGATGTTACTTTACTTAACGACTAAACCGGTTAATACTTCAAACCTATAATTTGATTAGAAAACCGACCAATAAGAACTTTATATACTTCCAAGTTCCATCATGTTCACGAGTTGCATGGTTGTGGTAGATGCACACAAAATTTACTCACTTCTGTTGACATCATGGAGTCCAATACTCATATTAATAGGTCACAGTCACAGCTTGCCATTTAAAATCAGTCAACAGACATAATAGACCACAAAAATCTTGACTATCAACGGTTACTTCAATTTAGGTGTAGATTAAGAAGTTCTTCGGATACAGCTTTCAAGATTCAATCAGAAATATGCTATGAATTTTGTTTGTAAATGAAAACATTTCCTTACAACAATGAATTGATAATGAATTTCCTTGGTTGAAAAGTTATCATAAAGAAAAAAGTATTAATACTTTGTAATCATTCTATGTAAACACATGAATTGTTATTAGGATCAATGGATTGTACCTACTAGACCATTCTCTCAAATATTCGTTGTCCTCTTTTATGTTCATCAAACTCATGAGTCTCTTAAATTTGGATTTAAACGGTAATAGATCGATTAAAACAATCCACTAATCCGTTAACAATCAATTCATTCTTTTTACAAAATATTCGATCCAACTCATTCAATATATGTAAATACTATCCATATTCATCCATTATGATATTGATATTTTCAATAAATAGATATCTATCAATCCACCAACAATGGATTGGTCTCAATGGTAAGGGACTTGATTCATTTAAACATGTGGTTAGAGGAGTTCTCCTATGACTCACAACGACAATTATGGCGGAACTTTAGTAGCCCATGGCAACGGCCCACAAAAGAGTGACTTTTTATTATTTAAAATAACTATAGTAAATTTTTTATTTTTATAACAACCTAATTTTGAAAAACATAAAGAGAAATATTTAGATAATTTTGTTTTTTCATAAATAAATAAAAAACTAAAAAAGTTACATAATTCAGTTTTTAATCATACAAAATATATTTTTATTTTTAAAATAAATAAATAAATAAAAGTGATATATTAATTGGATTTCATAAAGAAATGATCAACTGGATTCTTTTTTAAAAGTTGGATGGATTGAATCATTAACAATGTCATTTTTTTGGGGTGAATTCTACTTCATTTTTTGGTATTTGGATCAAATTGTTATCTCTATTCAATCAATAGGGTCTGCTTTGGACTCGACCTCTCCACAGTTTCAACACACTGTAAGATTAAAGATAAAACCATTTAACCATCAGGAAATTAAATCATTTAAAGAATTTACAAACTAAAACATGTATCAGAAAGACTAAAGCAATTAATCAAGGTGGATGAGCTTCACAATCATGAATACATGCCAACATTAAAAGGGAGAATGCTTTATCCTCCTATAATATGCTCTCAAAATATCCCTCTTATTACAAAGTAGTATCAAATGAAAAAAGTAAGTGGTTGGATTGAGTTAAGAGTTGAAGGAGTTGGAGAATCTAAATTTAAACTTGATGAAGGGGAAATTATTAATCTAACAATTATTTACTAATATTTTCTAATTAAAAAATGAAAACGTAAATGCAATCATAAAAAAAGTTTAATGTTATTATTTTGCATTTTTTTTTGTCAATTAGGTTAGCGGCTTGAGAAATTTCACCATAAGGTGAATAAGTGGAGTTTTCGGGGTTCGAACACCAATCCATGCATATATTATACATTATCTCTTACCAAGTGAGCCAAGCTCACAAGGACTATTATTTTGCATTTAATTGAATCCAAGTGCAAAAAATGGTTGATTGTAATCTTCACCAATAATAATGTTAAAGCAAAATTGGGTTGATTGTACTTCTTATCCTTCTTTGCATTTCTGCAGAACCAAATGAGGAAACTTTTTTTTTTTGAGGAAACCAAATGAGGAAACTTATTTTCCAAGTTGTTGCAAATGTGAAAAATGATTGACAATAAGTTCGACAAAATTTTGGCGAGTCACCTCAATCTTAGTAAAAACTACACTTTAAAGCTGTAAGAAAATCATGGTATTCCTGCATTTTTTCGAAACTCAGTATTCATCCAAACATATGTGAAATCAACTGCTCCATATCAAAGTCCATCACTAAAATCAAAATGAACTAAAAATATCACCAACACGAGGCTTGCATTGTAATCAGAAGAATTTTCTAAGCATGCAAGCACCAAAATTTGTGATAAAAAAAAACAACATAATTAAATTAAGGAATACAATCCGCATGCAAAATTATAACGAGAAATACTCCAAAATCATTTACTTTAATCTATGGTCTACTCAAACAAAAACAAAACTCTGTTGGTTACGTCGTTCTTTTCAATTTTCATTTTTCTAATTTGTTATATATATATATATATATATATATATATATATATATATATATATATTAAAAAATAAATAATAAATAAAGCGCCTCAAATGGGTTTTGAGCCTTCCGGCATTATTGGTGCTTATGCACAACTTTATCATTTTTTACAAAAAGAGGGCCAATGCCCACAAATTTTTCTTATTTAATCTTGTCAAAATATATGAAATTATTTTATTATACTCCATAAATACATTACTTGGTCTTTAAGTTTAACATTTGTGTTAGATTAGTCCTTTTAGTATTTTGAGTTTTAAATTGTTCTTTTATGTTAACAAGTGAGTGCACCTAATCATTTAAGTCATAATATTTTTTTTATGAAGGAGTCTTTTAACAACACACCTGACTCTCCTTTGAGCCAAATATCATGACCGGGACCTAGTTATTTGCTAAACTATTTTGCTAGTGATTGATCATGAATGACAAATTTTTATTTATCAATTTGAACATTGATAGGTAGGGATAGTTTTGAAGAGATTCGCAATGTTTGGTTTGCCATCCACCCTTGATAACATGTTACAATTAAGTTGAAGTGTCAACCATCACAAAAGATAGGAGAAATAAATGGTAGAGAAATGCAATTTTTATTTTTTTTTATATATTAAGAGAAACGCATGCTTTGATTGCTTTTGGTGCATGCAGTGCAGTGTGATTAAAGGTATTAAATTTTTCATGTACAAAAGAGTCAAGAAAAAAAAAAGCATGTGCAATGTTCATATCGTTAAAGGCCGTGCTTTCTCTTGACCAAAAAAAGGTCGTGCTTTCTAAAGGGCTAGACTAGCAAATATCAATTGATAAACGCAACGATATCTTGAAGATTTTATATTAATTTATATAAAAATAAATCAATTTGTTTTTTGAACATATAAAAATAAATCAAATTTGAATGAATTTATTTAAAGGGTATATCGATATCCAACCAAACTTTAGGATATCTAAGCATTTACTATGTTAATTTATTTAGGAAAAAAATCACATGTTCTATTGTGTACAAGGGACAAGATAGATTATATATTTCTAATTCAATCATAAATTTTGATATGATGGAATTTTAAATCTGAATTTGATAAGAAGTTCAAGTAAATCCAATAATATGATATAGTGTGAGCTTAATTATAACTGAATCTACGCAGGACATGGATGCATCTTAAGTGGATTGGGGCTAGTAGCCCCGTTAACTTTGATTGTATGTATCAAATGATAAATTTACTTTTAAGCTAATTTTGATTACATGTATGCATGGTAATTGAAAGTAGTTTCTTATCAATGAAATTTGTGAAGAATAAAATGTTGAAGTATATGTGGGATTATAAGTTGTTTAATATTGGATGTTGTGCATTTATTCACATTTTTTTTAAGAAACTAAATTAATCCACCCAAATAGATACAAGAGATAGAATCGAATTGAGAACTTTAAGAGGATCACACTTCCGGCCACGATCCACCCCATCCATTTTTATTTTATTTTTTAGGGTAAATTACAAAAAAAAAAAAAAAAATCTTTGACTTGTAGCTAAAATTATCGTGCGGCCCACCCTCTTCTTCATCTTAGTATGCATTAATATCACATTTTCAAGTCAATCGAAATGCGTAGATAATGATTTTTTTTTTTCGAATGGCAAAAGATATCATATATAAATAGGGGATTAAATCACAAGTATTACACAAAAAATAAAAATAAAAATACACCAAAACACCCAGCGAAAAATCAACAACAATCAATTTTCCATCACCACCAACGGAGTTCAAAAAAGCAGCCGACAATGATTTTTTGCTACAAACGATCAAATTTGCCCACCACTCAACTCCCGATTTGTTGGATGAGACATCAAAAAAGCCTAAAAGAACTTGCGTCAAAAAAACTAGCTCCCGATCTCGAATCAAAAGTGATCGGCCCACTAGACTCCCGTCACAAATCAAAAAGGCACCCTTCAACTCACAATCCACCATAACAGACACCTAAATCTGTCCAAACTCGGCCCGCCATAATCCCGATGCCAAATTCGAAGACGGAGAAAAGGTGGAACAACAGCGCAAATCGAACCAGCTCGAACAAAAACAAACCAAAACAAGCCACAAACTCAACCACCACAAGCACCGCCCTGAACATCTTTTCAGCGCCACCGTCTAGACCACTATACCGTCTTTCTTTGCGGAGGAGAAATTCTCAAATCATCCAGAGACTGGATCCACCACAACTGCACAACCCTTTGCAGACCTAAAGGACACCGCCGACTAGAAACCGACGACGAGGGGGAGGTTGGGAAAGCGCACAAAAGCTTGGACGACAAGAAAGAAGGAACAATAACCAAAACCAGCACGAAAGTAGCTCAACAACGGCGACCAATCCCCCACCAACACCACCAGCGACCCATCCAAAGAACAGTCATGTAGGTACAATAAGCGACTACTACCGTTAACACGGAGCATCTATGCACCTAACCTTTTCAAGCAACATCATGAAATAGCCTCGTTGAATCCAGATTTAGCATCCAATAAAAACACGCACAGATGGACATGACCAAGAACACCACCACCCAACAACAACTTCCCACAACGAGCCAGCAACAAAAAAGAAAACAAAACCACCGTGAAGAGACAACCACCAAACCAAACCAACAACATCCTAGAGCAGAGCCAAACGACCACCACACAAACCACCCACATCCACTGCGAACCTAGCATTGGCCAAGCAACAAAGAGAGCGCGACGAAAGAAGTTAAATCACACCGAGACGAGAGGCAACAACAGCCAGAGAGAAACCATCAACAAGAACACACTAATGGATGGGCGGAACGGTAAAAACCAACACCGGCGACACAAACGACGACACCGCCACCGCGAACCAGAAAAAGAGTCAAACGACAACCGAACCACAAGATCTGACGAGGACAAACCACCAGAACGCGGATCTGACGGAATGAAGCTAAACTGGAAAGAAGGAGGAAACAACCACGAAAAGCGGTGTCGATGGTGCGGGGAAGAGAAACCCATCACACCACCATCTAAGGAGGCTACATGGTGAAAAATAAGGTTGGATTTGGGGAGGAAGAAGGGCAAAAACGGTGAGTGTTAGGTTGAGTAGAGCAAATGAAAATGAAGCTGAAAGAAAAGGGGGGTCTCTCTGTTCCTTGCCTGAGAGATAGAGGAGACGGATTGTTTGTTTTTGCTAGGTGGAAATTCTAGAGAGAAGGCAAAGAACCTCTCTCGGGGTGTGCTTAATGATCAATAATGATATTGAATTTTTAAAATATGTAATTTAACCTTTTAATGGTTAATTTTATACTTAATGCATATTTAAACATAAATTTTATGCATATGTATTATATTTTATTTTTGTGGCCAAACTCTTTTTTGTCATGTGGTAACTTTATGGACTAAGGAGGATGTTCATTCCACTTTGAATGTAAATAAACGGTAATTGGAATACAGGGACATAATCGTCCACGCATATAAAAGGTGAGGCGCAATACGCACCACCCTAACGATATAATTTGAAGTCTGTTTAGCTCTGTTCCCGCGCTCTTTATTTTCACAGTTTCGAATCGTAGCTCACGAAATACACACACACGCATTTCATACACAACCAAATTCATCACTCCATTCCATTTCTCAATCCACTGAAAATTCCAAATCTCTCTCACACTTTGCTTCATGAAGATCAGGGCAAGGTAACATCGATCTTGCTTCACAAGTGTTTTCTCAACATAGTTTTGATTTTTTTTCATTTTGAGTTCAGATCAAACATCAGTTATTGAGATTAGGTTCATTTTTGTTCTGATTATTATCTCCAGTTTCTGAATTCTTCATTTCCTCTTTCTACAGGGTTTCTTATCATGTGAATAATCATTGAGTTCGAATTCTTAGTTTGTTTGAAGTGCAATTCAGGTTAATCTTGATTTCGTTTTCTGTGTTTAATTATTTCCTTCGAATGTTTGCATGATTTTTTAAGTTCAATCATGAAATGCTTATTCAAACGGTGGATTTGTTTCTTTGGTTACTGAGCGATTATACCAATTGTGGATTATGGTTCAATGTGAATTTACATATTTAGTAACCTGTTAGTGTTGGAGGACACAATGTGCTTCTTCGCATATTTTAGAACTTTTTAGCAAAGAATCAGGCTGAATTGTGCATTGTGGTTTCTTTGTACAATTGTGCTCCATTGGCAACAACTTAGATTGGTTATTTGTTTATAAGATGATATCTCGGAATATAAATACAATAGGAGAGAAGCCTTAAAAGTGATGTTTACCGACTTTAACATTTTGTGCAGGTTGTGTGTTGTGGTTCGCAATGGGAAAAGTTAGAAAGTTCATCATCGCATTTTGTTCAGTATCGGCTGCCGCCACTGCTTTTCTTTATAAGAAAATTAAGGAAATTAGCAGGTGCACAATATTCTTACATTTCATATAATGTTTTTTTTATTTTCTCTTGTAACCATTAATTATCCATTTTTGTACAGTGATGATGAACTGATTGTATTCACACCTCTATTCGACGAATGGAAAGAATTGGGTGTGTTTTCTTTTCCTTTCACTACACCTTTGCAAGTCTGTCAGTGATATATGTTAGGTAGTTGAGATTTTTGTGCCAAATAACTTGAGAGATTAGCTCTCAGCCTTTTGTATTTATAATAAGAATATGTACAAATAAATCCCATGATCATAGGGTGTAAATCATGCCTAATTACATAAGAGATTGTCTTATTTATATTAGCATAAGAGATTTTTTAAGTTCAATCATGAAATGCTGATTCAATATGAAATGCCTAATTATCCATTCTTCTGCATATTTAGCTATTGCCTTCAGAGTTACTTTATAAACTAACAATTCAAAATTTGCTCAAATAAATTTGCAAATGCATAGATGACCTTCAATTATAAACTAACAAAGGTCTTCTGCATATTTAGCAAATGCATAGATGACCTTTCCTTTCACATAAGCTTTACTATTGAGCAAATTTATTTTGAGCAAATTTTGAATTGTTAGTTTATAATTGAGGTCAGAATGCAAATGCATAGATGACCTTTCCTTTCACATAAGCTTTACTATTGACTAGTTAATTAACTTTTACAATAAATATTATTTGTGTTTACTTTATCATTATACTCATTTTATTTATTTATTTATAAATATCAGTTCCAGTGTTCGAGCCAAGTAACATGATTATGGGAATTTTAAAGTGTGGTCTAGTTATTTCTACTGGTTGTGCTTTTCGTTGTATCAAGTTAAGCAACGACTGCGAAAGGTATATTAGGGTTCCATTGATCATTCAATAATAATAATAATACAATGTCCATTATTCAATATATTTTTTATGTGCTTTTGAAAATTGGTTCCTAACATAATAGTTACTTATTTTTTGCGTAGACTTGTTGATGAGCTGGAATCTAATATGTCGAGGGACTTGGGTACGAGTAATTCTACTCACCGTTCATCCACTGTTTCTTTTCTTTGAAGTTTCCATTCTAATTTCAATACTTGTTTCATTCACCTAAGATTATTCTGATATTGTGATTCTTTTCTCTTTAGATGATTTAATTAACGAAGACAAGCCTACGGCAAATGTAGTGATTTCTGGTCATGTAGCATGTACAAACCCCATTTTGCACGAAACGGGTGGTTTGTGTGCTATTGTCCAGCAAAGAGTATGTAAACAACTTCTGACATTAATCTCTAATTTCACCTAATTTTGGCCACTTGCAACTACAATATTCATGTTTAACGATTTTCCTTTTAGGACATTGAGTACTTTCGTCGATTGGACTTTAAAAGGAAAGGAAAAAAGAAAATACTCAACTCCAAAGCATTTCAAATTTCTAGTGAGTGGAAAGATGGTTCATCTTTACCATCCACTTTTGCCGAGGCTAACTGGAATGTGGTATTATATCTTTCTTTGGTCCTCTAATATGATATATATACACACACATACATACATATACATATAACAAGCCATTTAATTACATGTTTGAATTAGATATTTAGGAGTGGCTGTGTTCGTGTGGTGGGAGCTGAAGGAGCCAGTGATTTTATATTACCTCCTGAAAGAATTCCAACAATTGTAGAGCCGAATCATGCTCCAATTTATGGCGCGTCTGCTCCAGAATCAATGTTTGATGAGTTTGAGCAAGGTCGCATTCGGGAGACATCTGACGGTGTCCAACTTTTCAAGGTGGGAATATTTTATCTTTCTTTTTTTTGTAAGTTTGGGAGTATTCTCCAAAATGATGTTACTTCCAATCAGTAAAATTGCTGTGTATTTAGTTCTAAGCTTGACCAAACACTAGATGACCCAACTACTCAAGGGTGTGGTCCAAGAAAGAATTTCTGTCAGATATTAGGTAGCCAAAAAGAAGGGGTTGCTGCTGCTTTACTAATAAGTAAGAAGAACTTCTAAATTAATTAGTGTACCGTTTCAATTATTATTAAAAAAAAAAAAAATCTCAACTAACCAAACACACGTGGCTACTTTTTTTCTCCACATTTTTTTTTCTTTCTTCCGACCCATTGTTTGTTCTCTCCCTCTCAGTTTCTACACTCTTCTTCCCCCTTCCCTTCGTTTCTTTTCTACTTTATCCCTCACACATTGACCACACCGAAAAAAAAAAAAAAGAGAAGGGAGGAGAAAGGGAATAAGAGAAAAACCACTACCACTTCCGTTGCATGTCTCCATCATTGATTTCCATCCCATCATCTTACTTGAATAAACAACCTCACACCAATTTTAGAATATAGAGAAGGAGATGACCAAGATAAATCATGGATGAAAAGAAGTGAGAGAAGAAACTTGAAGAGAGAGGGGTTTAACTTTTGGGGAAACAAGAGAAAAAGTGAAGAAGAACCAAAGTTTGGGTCTTAAATCATTTTGAGGTAACATAGGATTTCCCCTCATACCTCTCTTAGGATGTGATTAGGATCTTTTAAATTCATGTTATTTATCATATTGTTCCTTGCGTGAATGTTTAATGATTTTTGAGCTTAGTAGGTTTCACATGCACTCTAGGTGTTTGATAATTTGATCCTATGAATTTTATGTTGCTTGGATGATTTTTAATTAAAGAGAATGTATACGCTTTAGTGTGAATTAGCATGATTATGTTGAGTTTCCATGTCTTGCCTTTCAATTGCATGTTTTGGACAATGATGATTGTGAAATTAAGACTTCTGTGTTAGTGATAGAAAGTATGATTATAGCATAATGATAATGTTAATTGATGGATTGATTTAGGTTATACATATATGCATTGTACTTGAACTTGTTAGTGTTGTAAAGTTTGTTTGAGTTGGGTGAGATTGATGTAATATATATGTGATATAGTGAAGAGTTGTAAACGAGGAGAGTTAAATTTTCTGCCGAAAAATGATTATGACATAGGTGTTTGAAATTTATATAACTTGACTTAGAAAATTCTTTCTTTGATGAAACCAAAAGGATTTGAAAGCTGATTTGTGGAACTGTAATACTGGAAAGTCTTGTGATTTTATATTACTTTTACACTATTTCGCGACATTATGAAGTTGGCTGTTTTGTCTATAAATTCATTTGCACCAGTTAGATAAGACTAAATATATCTTGAGTTAGGAAACTCGCTTTTTAGTGGGATCAGTTGCGTTTGAAAGAAGACATATAGTAGTCTCTTAATGTCAAAATTCATAATTTTAGAATGTACCAAAATGTTAGAGCACTCTGTGAACCAAGACACTTAGTCGCAGAACTTTAAAGTAATGTTGTCGATTTTATAAAATCAAAATGTGAGTGTATGAATCCGTTTGGAGATCGATTATGATTATGCTAGATCATTGAGATAACATGAATAATTAGACCATTTTTTTATGATTACTTGCCTTTTGTGCAAGCATGACTATTATGCCATATGAATGATACATTTGAAATAGAATAAATGTGAAATAGTAGAATGATTATTTCTGAATTAGGTATCCTTATTAGTATATCCTAAAACCTCTTTTATGTTAATAAGTATGTTTATGCTAGTATAAATGTAGGTTAAACTGTAACTCATGGTGAGCATATATTTGGTGTATCGAGAGTTATGGTTTGAGTGGTGAGTAGCTCCTTCTTATAACTTCATGAATAATTTCATTAGATTAACACAAACGTTAGAACTTCATGTAATACTTTAGAACTTTGTTAACATGCATGAAATTGAAATCGAAGTTGCAGAAAAAGGACCCTGCATTTTTCAGTGGCTTTGCGATATTGTTTTAAGTATGTGAACTTAATCATGCAGTTAGTTTTAATTAGAGATCATGGGTTCCGGTTGTGTTCGTACAAAATGTAAGATAAGATATGTAAACAATGGATATGCAATGACTCCAACCCTTCCCTGGATGCCGCCATGACGGGACCTCTATAACACTACATGCCCTTTGTTTATGATGATTTTTTTTTATATAAGTGAGTGAATCACTGCACTGTTGTTGGCCTGAATCTTTTAGTTTGCAGGTATAGTCCATTTCTCATGACATGTTTTAATCCTGAAACTGAGGAGTATCAAAGTGTATGCCGAGAGATTTATCCTGAAACGGTAACTGATTTATTTTGTTGTGCAAAAATATTTTGCAGGCCATTCGAATGGAAAGGACCGAACACGTACTTCGTGTTGGAACTCCTATAACTGTTCTTGGTCAGGTAGTCTTTTTCAAATAAAATTAGTCTAATACTCTAGCACTTTCCCTTTATTTGTCTTTTCTGTCAGCATGCAGTTACACTATTTGTTAGATTCTATAAAATAATGTCATCACACCGATTCTCATTACACACTGTCAACACATACATACATACATACATGCATGCATGCATGCATGCATGCATCCATACATACATACATACATATGTGTGTGTGTGTGTGTGTAGCATATTACATATATAGCATATTACATCTCCGCAAATACACCATATATAGCATATTACATATATAGCATATTACATATTGCTGGATTTATTTTGATGGTGAGGTATATTTTAATTTTACTTTGTTAACATTGTTAGGCAAGTAGAGGTGATCGGGGGAACATTCAAATCCAGCGCACTCCCACAGGGCATTTTTATGTGTCATGTACTGCAACAGCGGAGGACCTCATACAAAAGATAGGAAATTTGGCAAGGTGATTATATTTGTAGTTGTTTGTGTTTTGGTAGAGTATTGTTTGTGTTTTGGTAGAGTAGTGTCTTTTCTGATTAAATTTATTGTGTTTAGGTCACATGGGAATACTTCTCTATGTTGGGTGCTTGGTAGTGTTTGTTTATACTCTATCTGCTATCTCTCGACTCGAGATGATTTTACCACGAACTGCTCACAAGGTATAACCCTTTTTTTTTTTATTATTATGTTTTTAATAAGTTTTTGTGTTTTTACTTACCCAATTATTATTTTTTTTCTCTCCAGTTTTGCATAGTCTACAAGGTAGACTGTCTGCAAAGTAGACTGTCACACAGCTCACAATGTAAAGGGTAGGAACACATGGTGTGTATAACAACATGTACAAATCCTCCACATTAGATTGTGCACTTTCAGAGGAACTGTGCTCTCCATACACTATCTGAATCTCCCTCGACTCATTCACTGCCATATACATTACATGACTATAACTAGATTCAACTGTGTAAATGTCACTCTTCTCATTCCAAATTAACATATCTTCATGATCCTCCAAGAATAATGGAAAAGACAAAATTTAGTGAATAATACAGGTGGAAACATATTACAAATCATATGCAAGTCTCACTTTCTATCTCCTTGCATCATCAAATCTCTTACGACCATAAGATAAGTGAAGGTCACCTTCTTATTCTTACTTCAACCCATCAATGAGGGAAGCGCAATGTATGTTCTGGTCCCCAACACATTATATTGTTAGATCTTCCCTTTTCGCAACACTAATATTATCGTTAATGCCTCTTCATATCGTTGGCTATCATCGAGTGCCACCTCACACAAGTACTGTTGGGTCGTAACCTCCATACCTTCATCATTCACCAATCTTTTTAATAAAAAATTCTTTATTTCGTATAGTTGTTGATGTGTGAGAGAACTTGGTGTTAATATCACCATATTTGAGCTAGTGCAACTTGGCTGTTTCCAAAACATCTCCTAAATAAGTAATGTGACATGTTTTTCATTTGTCTCCTTAAATCTATTCGAACTAACCGGATCATGAAGCTCTCGGGCAGCTTCCATTACTTGGCCACAATCCATAACATCATCTTCAAGGTTTAAGGGTGTTTGTTTCAGGTTTTTTTTTTATATATAAAAAAAAAAAAAGATTTTGGGTTAGAAGAATCTAGAGATTTATTAAAAAAATCTGAAGCTATTTATGTTTCTTTACTGTCATAAAAATCATTTTTTTAAGCTACTAGGAATAGCTTCTCATTCTGAGGCTAAACATGTTTTTTAAATAAAATGGATTTTTTAAAAATTTGAAACGAACACAAAAAAAAAAGGATCTTTTGGTTAAAAAATTAACAAACGGGGCCTAAAATCTTAATACTTTCCTCCTTTGTCATTGAAATTTATCCGCATAATTACCAAGTCAGTAAACAACATCTCCATTTTAAATTTTAATCCTCAGCACAGCCTTGCGTGACAACCTCATCAATATAATATTGCTTTAGCCAACTTTTCTCAAACATAAATCTAAACCAAACCATTGGCTCTGACTGGAGCAGAATTGGACTATCAAATTCAGATTTTGGAGCCAGACATCAGGAAAAATTTCACCCCTAAATCGAATTCACCATTTCAATATCCAATATTTTCTCAACCTCCTGAGGAGTTCCATAACTTTTAATCCAAGTAAAAGGGTGACTCTTTAACCACATTTTAAGATCACATTCATTTACCACATCTCTGAATCGGCTATACAAGCAGATGGGGAGGATGATGACCTTGTTTATCCTCATGTGGTATAAGAAAAAGAACATCATGGCAATTCTCTTGAACTAGGCATTGAAGATTAGGAGCTGATCTCAGTTTTCCTAGTCCTCGACACATTCAACTGGGTACGATCATTGGCCTTGGCAGTCGTGGATACCAGGACCTATTGATGAAATATGCTCTTTATTTCCGGAATTGTTGGACGTTGACTCTACCGAATTGTCAATGAGAATCGAAACATGGGTTTCCATTGCATCCCTTCTTATTTTCCTATCCACGTAAGCCTCCATCATGTCCTCATCAATTGGATTATCAATGATCAGCGTGGCAATGATAGTCGACGTCGGCAAGTTTGGGTGAGTCCTATCTTTGTACTTGATTCTCCTAGTAATTAATCCTCCATTACAGAAATTGGAATTATTTGGGGTCCCACTTGTAGCCTTTAGTACATTCCTTGATTGCATAAGTGTTTCCGAAACTGGAGGCTGCACCATGATTGCCCTATAAGCTCCAATGATTGGACTCAGCTCTCCTGACATCATCAGCCTTATCATTTCACCGGTTACCAATACTTGAATGCTCATTAATATTGTGAAACTACTTGATTGTGCTGCCAGCAACTTCACTGGGAACCCTAGATGTCCCCCCTTCCTTCAGCCACCATGATGTTTGACTACTGCCCGGTCTCCAAGTCTCTGCCTTAAAATCTGACTACCACCGTCGTGTTTCATATCAAAGTGAATCGCACACTTATTCTTGTGTCCAACAACACCACACACAAAACAGAACACTCTTAGTTTCTCATACTTGAACTTCACTACACACCATTCTCCCATATTCACCTTGATCTAATTCTCCTTCGATGGTTGTCTGATATCAATTTTCACTCGCAGCCTCATATACTTTATCTAGAAACTTGTGTTGTTATTTTTATCATATTCGACAAATACACAAATGTATTTGCCAATGGCTTCCCCACTTTCTATAACATTAACCCAGCTGGGAGATTGTGTATTTGAACCCAAAAATCCACATGAAAGTGGAATATTTTCAATAACCACTCCAATGTTTAGCACGTGCACCATATCCAATGCATGAGAAAATTGAAAGAGATAGGTTGTCTAGTACAATTGATGTGAAAGTCTTTCACTGGGTACAACAACCATTGAAGATGATCTTGGTAATGTCTGTTGTTTCTTAGCATTCCATGATATGAGAGAGGATCTTAAAAAAGAAACAAAATCATGTAGTTGATCTTCTAGAATCAATACACCCTGCCAGTCTGCATCAACATAGCCTAGGAGTTGTAATTCTGATTTTCTAGGGAATCATAAGCCTTAACCAGAATTATGTTTGAGATATCTAATGACTCTATAAGCAAATTTATAGTGTGATACTGTGGGTCATGTGCATGTAAAAACTGGCTTAGTTATTAAGTTGCTAGATTAATGTCAAGTCTTGTAGTATTCAAAATTATTAAGTTGCTAGAGTAGTGTCAGCTCTTGTAGTATTCAGATAGAGTAATATGCCAATGAGCCTCTTGTAACAAGATACATCTGCAAAAGGTTTGCTTGTATCTTGGTGCAATTTGGGGCAAGTGTCCAAAGGTGTACTGGCAGGTTTATATCCCAATAGACCAGAAGATTCAACCAAATCTAGGCGATATTTCCTCTGTGAAATAGAGACGCCTTCTATAGAATGTGCCGCTTCTAACTCAAGAAATTATTTCAAAACCCCTAGGTCTTTGGTTTTGAAATGTGAATCTAAAATGGATTTGATTCTCTGGAATTCAGTGAGAGAAGTACCAGCTAAGATAATCAACATAAACTAAGAGAGGTGTGAAATTATTTCCTTGCTTGAAAGTGAACAAATAATAATATGAAGTTGATTGAGAGTATCCCTCAACTAATAGAAGTTAAATTAACTTCTCATACCACGTTTTGCGTGCTTGTTTTAAACCATAGAGACTCTTTTGTAATTTGCATTCTTTGCCAGGATCACTACTTACTCCTTCTGGTACTGTCATGTATACACTCTCTTGCAAATCACCATGAAAAGAATGCGTTGTTTACATCTAATTGATGTAAAATGCCAGTTTTGAATTGATGCAATTGTTAAAAGAATCCTGATTGTAGTTAGCTTAGCAACAAGAGAGAAATTGTGACCTTTAGCTATCAATCTTGCCATATACCTGTCAATGGAGACATCTGCTTTGTGTTTGATTATGCACGCCCATTTACTACCAATAGGTTTCACATTTGATGGCAGATCGACAATTATCCAAGTGCCATTTTTTGCCAAGGCTTCTAATTCAGCGTTAATTGCTTTTAACCAATGTTTAGACTGACATACTTCTCTATAGGTTTTAGGCTCAGTATTATGTGTGACAGAAATAGAAAAAGATCTATGTGGAGATAAATGGTCAAAAGAATGAAAAGATGTAAATTGTAATAAGGTAAGGAGTACCTGAGTTGACATATGTTGATGACTGAGAAGAAGAGTTATTACACACATAATCTGCCAAATAAACTGGTGGATTTTTTATTCTTGTAGATTTATGTAAAGTGGGAGATATAGTAGAAATATGTGAATTTTTAAAATCAAAATCAGAATGGTTTTGTGTAGGTGAAAGATTCTGAATATTTAATACTTGGTCAGAAGAATCAACAGACTCAAAAATAGAAGTGATATTTGTATGATAGTGCCAAGTAGAAGGAGATGGAATATGTTGATAAGGAAATATGCATTCATGATGAGTGGCTTTTCTTGATACAAAAATTTGTTTTGTGTGAATATTCTAATAACACAACACCTTTCATGCCACTTTTATAACCAAGAAAAACATATATTCTTGCTCTAGAAGCAAGTTTGCTTCTGTGAGCTTAAAGAGTTTATCCAAAAACTAATGAACCAAAAACTTTTAATTGATGTAAATCTGGTAGTTTCTTATGCAAAAGAAAATATGGAGAACGATTTTGTAAAAGTGGACTAGGGACTCTATTCATGATGAATACAACATGCACAGCTGCTTATGACCAAACCAAAAAGCTATTGAAAAAGCAGTGTTTTAGTGATATTCAAAATGTGTTGGTATTTCCACTAAACTCTAGAGTTTTGTTGAGAGATAGATTGTGAATTCAGAACTATTATAAAATCAATTACACATGGTCTTGTTTCACTTTTAGATTTTGTTAGAGTTAACCAATTGAGTTTATAAAATCAATTTACGTGACCCTCCATTTGTATGTAAAAAAAAAAACATTGTGAAGATACTTTTTCTTTTAAAGGAACACTGTCTGGATACTTGATTGAATATTTTTCCACACATATTTTCCATCCAAGAACAAACCAAACCAAACCAAATCAATTTTGAAGGTGATAATTTTTGGCATTATTCTTTTAAAAATAGTAAAAAAAAAAAAAAACACTATCAAGATGTTGGCAAATGGAGGGACCCACCATTGCATGTGTGAATAAAATACACCGAAAGTTAAATGACCGAAAGTTTTTGGCATTTGACAGCAATACATGTTTGAAAAGCATGGCAATTGTTGGTGAACATTGTTGGGTACCTACTACATAGTGCAATTGTTGGTGAATAATTGGTAGTAGGTAATTGGTAGTAGGTGAGGCAATGACTTTGCACCCCTATAAATAGCTTGCTTGCAAACCATTGTAATAACAACACAGAACAACAACAACAACAACAACACAAAATATATTACATCAGTAGAGAGTTTAGAAAAACTCAGTGTGAGAATTTTAGGAGAAAATTCCTGGGTGTAATTGGGTTGTGGGTAGTGAGAGTTTGTGAGTGTTTGTAAACACATATATTTCCTTTTATTAAAAAGATCTGCAGCAGCAGTCCGGAGAGTAGGCATTATTGGCCGAACTTCGTTAACAATCTTGTGTGTTGTTATTCCGCATTTATTTCACTTCTACTTAATCTGACCATATGGGGAAATTGTGCGTAGTTTCCTAACAACTGGTATCAGAGCACCTGGCTCGGTATCTCTGTTATTTTTGGCAAAAGTACTATTCGCGAATAGTAATTCACGTGAATAGTAATTTTCGTGAATAGTGAAAATTTGGTCAGTGTTACCAATTTGTTCACGGAGGTGTTCTAAAGCACAGTGGTTCACAAAATTGTCAAAGAAGATCCAGAGGAGGTTAGATTCAAGTGGGAGTCATGGCTGCAGACGAAGGAAAGGTGAAAATTGAAAAGTTCGATGGTGCGGACTTTGGCTTTTGGAAGATGCAGATCGAAGATTACCTGTATCAGAAAAAGCTACATCAACCTCTCACAGAAAAGAAACCAGAATCGATGAAGGATGATGAGTGGAACCTTCTCGATAGACAAGCACTTGGTGTTGTGCGATTGTCGTTATCTCGAAATGTTGCTTTTAACATAGCAAAAGAGAAAACCACCGCTGGACTTATGAAGGCTCTTTCTAGCATGTATGAAAAGCCTTCAGCATCAAATAAAGTTCATTTGATGAGGCGGTTGTTTACGCTTCGGATGACAGAAGGCGCATCAGTGGCGCAACATATCAATGAACTTAATATTGTCACAACCCAATTAAGTTCAGTTGGTATCGAATTTGACGATGAGGTACGAGCATTGATACTTTTGTCTTCCCTACCGGATAGTTGGAGCGCTACTGTCACAGCTGTGAGTAGCTCCTCAGGAAGCAAAAAGATGAAATTTGATGATGTTCGTGATCTGGTTCTCAGTGAAGAGATCAGACGGAGAGAGTTGGGTGAATCTTCATCCTCTTCAGTATTGCATACAGAGTCAAGAGGAAGAAATCCAACCAGAGGAAATGGACGTGGTAAATCAAAGGCCAGACGATCCAAATCCAGAAATCATCGTAGTTCTCAGAACTCGAAATCTATCGAGTGTTGGAATTGTGGAAAGACGGGACACTTCAAAAATCAGTGTAGGCTCCCAGCAAAGAATCAAGAGGCGAAAGATGAGGCAAATGTTGCTTCCACCTCAGGAGGAGGTGACGCGTTGATATGTTCTTTGGAGAGCAAGGAAGAGTCTTGGGTGTTAGACTCTGGAGCGTCTTTTCATGCTACTTCCCAGAAAGAATTCTTCAAGAATTATGTCCCCGGTAACCTTGGTAAAGTTTACCTTGGAAATGAACAATCTTGTAAGGTTGTGGGCAAAGGTGAAGTTAAGATTAAGTTGAATGGTTCTGTATGGGAATTGAAAAATGTCAGACATATTCCCGACCTCACGAAAAACTTAATCTCCGTAGGCCAGTTGGCTGACGAAGGCTACACAACAGTCTTCCACGGTGATGATTGGAAGATTTCAAAAGGTGCAATGACGATAGCTCGCGGTAAAAAGAGTGGTACTCTTTACAAGACAGCTGGAGCATGCCATTTGATTGCAGTTGCAACAAATGAAAATCCTAATCTATGGCACAAGAGATTAGGCCATATGAGTGAAAAGGGGATGAAGGTTATGCACTCAAAAGGAAAACTACCAAGTCTTCGGTCAATAGAAATTGACATATGTGAAGACTGTATACTTGGAAAGCAGAAGAGAGTCAGCTTTCAGACAAGTGAAAGAATCCCAAAGAAGGAGAAACTTGAGCTTGTTCACTCTGATGTTTGGGGTCCAACAACTGTCCCATCCATTGGTGGGAAGCATTACTTCGTGACTTTTATTGATGATCACTCTAGGAAGGTATGGGTATACTTTCTGAAACATAAGTCTGAAGTATTTGAAGCTTTCAAGAGATGGAAAGCCATGGTGGAAAATGAGACAAGTTTGAAGATCAAAAAGCTCAGAACCGACAATGGTGGTGAATTTGAAGACACCAAATTCAAGAAGTTTTGCTATGAGCACGGGATCAGAATGGAAAGAACTGTGCCAGGCACTCCCCAACACAATGGTGTAGCTGAGCGTATGAATAGAACATTGACTGAGAGAGCCAGAAGCTTGCGTGTGCAGTCAGGCTTACCAAAGAACTTCTGGGCAGAAGCAGTCAACACATCAGCTTACTTAATCAACCGAGGTCCATCGGTGCCATTGGAGCATAAAATACCAGAAGAGGTATGGAGTGGAAAAGAGGTAAAACTCTCACATCTTAGAGTTTTCGGCTGTGTAGCATATGTGCATATTAGTGATCAAGGTAGAAATAAACTTGATCCCAAATCCAAGAAGTGCACTTTCATCGGTTATGGTGAAGATGAGTTTGGCTACCGCCTCTGGGATGATGAAAACAAAAAGATGGTTCGCAGTAGAGATGTGATCTTCAATGAAAGAGTGATGTACAAAGACAGGCATAACACAACCACCAACGACTCAGGATTGAGCGAGCCTGTTTATGTAGAGATGGATGATGTTCCAGGAAGTCCCACAGATGAGATTCCCCAATCAGAGGAATTGGCAGAATCAAGCATCAGACAACCGTTTGACACACCAGTGCATCCTACTCCAGTTCCTGAATTAAGAAGGTCTTCTAGACTTCGTGTTCCAAACAGCAGATACATAAACTACATGTTGTTAACTGATGGAGGAGAGCCTGAAGATTATGATGAAGCATGTCAGACCACAGATGCTAGTAAGTGGGAGCTTGCCATGAAAGACGAAATGAAGTCTTTGATCTCCAATCAGACATGGGAACTAGCTAAGTTACCCAAGGGAAAGAAGGCACTTCACAACAAATGGGTGTATCGAGTAAAGGAGGACCATGATGGCTCTAAGAGATACAAAGCCCGACTAGTGGTCAAAGGATTCCAGCAGAAAGAAGGAATTGACTACACCGAGATTTTTGCTCCAGTGGTGAAGCTCAATACTATCAGGTCTGTCTTAAGTATTGTTGCCAGCGAAAATCTCTATCTTGAGCAGTTAGATGTGAAGACTGCATTTCTTCATGGAGACTTAAATGAGGAGATATACATGCACCAACCAGAAGGATTCTCAGAAAAAGGGAAAGAGAATATGGTGTGCAGGTTAAAGAAGAGCTTGTATGGCCTGAAACAAGCTCCAAGGCAGTGGTATATGAAGTTTGAAAGCTTCATGCACAAGGAAGGTTTCCAGAAGTGCAATGCCGACCATTGTTGCTTCTTCAAGAGATATAAGTCAAGTTATATCATTTTGCTACTTTATGTTGATGATATGTTAGTAGCAGGCTCAGACATTGATGAGATCAAAAACTTGAAGATGCAATTGTCAAAAGAGTTTGACATGAAGGATTTAGGTCAGGCAAAGAAAATTCTTGGTATGCAAATCACGAGAGATAAGCAAAAAGGAGTTTTGCAGTTATCTCAAGCAGAGTACATCAACCGTGTTTTGCAAAGATTCAACATGGGCGATGCCAAATCGGTTAGCACACCGTTGGCAAGTCATTTTCGCCTATCTCAAGAACAATCACCTCAGACGGAGGAAGAAAAAGAACTCATGGCCAGGATTCCATATGCTTCAGCAATTGGAAGTTTGATGTACGCAATGGTCTGTACGAGGCCAGACATTGGCCATGCAGTGGGAGTTATTAGCAGGTTTATGTCAAATCCAGGTAAAGCTCATTGGGAAGCGGTTAAATGGATTTTGAGGTATCTAAGAGGCACCACAGAGAAATGTTTGTACTTCAGCAAAGGAGAGATAAAAGTAGAAGGCTACGTAGATGAGACTTTGCCGGTGAAGTTGATCACCGAAGAAGTACAACTGGTTATATATTTACTGTTGGTACTGGAGCAGTTAGTTGGATGTCGCGAATACAAAAGATTGTCGCTTTATCCACTACAGAGGCTGAGTATGTAGCAGTAACAGAAGCTAGCAAAGAATTGATATGGCTTCAAGGATTGTTAACAGAGTTAGGATTCATGCAGGAGAAATGTGCTTTGTACAGTGATAGTCAGAGTGCGATACATCTGGCAAGGAATTCAGCATTTCATTCGAGAACAAAGCACATAGGTCTTCGTTATCACTTCATCAGATCTCTTCTTGAGGATGAGGTTCTAACATTGATCAAAATTCAAGG
Organism: Medicago sativa; assembly: GCF_051527215.1. Taxonomy (NCBI): domain Eukaryota; kingdom Viridiplantae; phylum Streptophyta; class Magnoliopsida; order Fabales; family Fabaceae; genus Medicago; species Medicago sativa. The sequence goes on along the minus strand of NC_140753.1, from coordinate 23,235,437 downwards.
AAGTAAGAATCCCGCAGATATGTTAACAAAGGTGGTGACTATCGACAAACTGAAGTTGTGCTCAACTTCAGTTGGCCTGTTAGAATAAGAGACCAGAGAAGGCTGCTGCATGATCGAGGTGTGAAGACCGATTGAAATCAGTCTTCAAGTGGGAGATTGTTGGCAAATGGAGGGACCCACCATTGCATGTGTGAATAAAAGAATGAATAAAATACACCGAAAGTTAAATGACCGAAAGTTTTTGGCATTTGACAGCAATACATGTTTGAAAAGCATGGCAATTGTTGGTGAACATTGTTGGGTACCTACTACATAGTGCAATTGTTGGTGAATAATTGGTAGTAGGTAATTGGTAGTAGGTGAGGCAATGACTTTGCACCCCTATAAATAGCTTGCTTGCAAACCATTGTAATAACAACACAAAACAACAACAACAACACAAAATATATTACATCAGTAGAGAGTTTAGAAAAACTCAGTGTGAGAATTTTAGGAGAAAATTCCTGGGTGTAATTGGGTTGTGGGTAGTGAGAGTTTGTGAGTGTTTGTAAACACATATATTTCCTTTTATTAAAAAGATCTGCAGCAGCAGTCCGGAGAGTAGGCATTATTGGCCGAACTTCGTTAACAATCTTGTGTGTTGTTATTCCGCATTTATTTCACTTCTACTTAATCTGACCATGGGGAAATTGTGCGTAGTTTCCTAACACAAGATACTTATCGAATAATTTTCCACAAATACTTTCCATCCAAAGACAAACCAAGTCAAATCGTAAAAATAGTGGACATCAATTTTCGAATTGATAGTTTTTGACATTATTCATTTAAAAATAGTAAAAAAAAAAAAAACTGAGAATACTTTGATTGAATAATTTTTCACAAATACTTTTCATCCAGAGACTAACCAAATCAAATTGTCAAAATAGTGAACATCAATTTTTAGAGTGATAGTTTTTGACATTATTCTTTTAAAAATAGTGTTTAATTCAATGTTAACCCTCTATGAGTTTGTAACCAAAAAAAAAAAAAGACAACCTGAGTTTCAAATAGAATCCTTAAATGTTAAAGTAAAATTATCCGTTTAATAATATTAACTATAAGGGTGGGACACAATTTATAGCCCGCGTTTGAGATGATTGTCCATACTAGTTTTTCTACATATATACACAGTATATTCTAATTTAGAATTTTCCTACTTGGTGACAAGATAATGTTAACTACATTCCCTCAAAAAAAAAAAAAAATGTGAACGACATGAAATTAACTTTCAACCTATCAAATAAGTAGTATATAAAATTTGTGCTAACCTATTTCAACCGTGACAAAAAAAAATTGAAGGTCGCATAATCTTAAAAAAGATTACAAACTCTACAATAGATGGCGCAAAAAAGCCTTTAATGTTAAAGGCAATGTAACATAGCCAGCCTATGGAATGACCCATTCACAACACCTTTGGTCCTTTAACCAGACGAATTCTTCCATGCAGCAGCCAATCAACTGTCACAACGGTTCCAAGTCCAACTGCAATATGATGTGATAATAAAATCATTAAACAAAGAAACAAAAGCCACATCTATATTTTCTTGGGATTTGAATTAATATAGTTCAGAACTCCACAGCAGAACTGGTCAAAAGTTGAATAATAATTTCAAAATATTGGTAGTAGACGCAATATCCAAATATCCAAAAATTTAGAAAGTTAAAAAATGGGCAGCCCTGTTTCATGCCATTACATAAATATGGTTCCCAAGAAGGTCCTTTATTGTAGGGACGACTTGGTAATGGATATCAAGTCTTCCAACAACAACACAGGAGTAAGTTAAATGAGCAAAAGAAAGAACACATGAACCACTACAAACCATATCACCCAAAATTTAAACAGGTTAATAGCTCATTTTACTAGTTAACATATAATAGAGTGAACAATTTTAATATACAAAGTCAAAAAGAACATAATGAACAACTATCAAGTAATCCTGAAAAATGATATACCTTGAAAAATAAGAGATGGATCTGTGAGTCTAGGGTACTGCTTGCGGATTTTTGTAATGCTTAAATAAAGGTGCTCAGCAGTAGTTACAATTTGGCGAAATATATTGTTGACAGCCCCTAACTTTACACTGATTGGCATGAGAGCCTCTACTCCCATGTACTGCTTATGGGTTTTTCCAGCTTCATTTTTTGGAATGCTTAAATGAGGGTGCTCAGCAGCAGTTACAATTTGGCGAAATATATTGTTGAAATCCCCTAACTTCACACTGATTAGCATGGGAGACTCTACTCCCATGTCTTTACTAACCTACAAAACACATTGTCATTGATGTAGTAAAGTATTTGCTTGAAAATTTCTCAGCATCAAGAGCGAACATGCCATGATTATATATACTTCATGGAAGACATCAATCTAAAATAATTTTTACTACAAGATGTTCTAACACTTGGCTACACCTATAAACGGAAAAGATAACAGTATGCTCTTCACTTTCTGCCTTCATTTGCGAGTCAATAGAAAAGGTTTACAAAGATGGACCCTGTTTACTTTGGGAAACCATTTTCTATTTTCATTTCCTAAAATCTATGTTAGTTTTACTTGTTACAAGCAGAAACTAGACTATTGTAGCGAACAATTGTCTTACATTTCCAGAAACAATGAAAATGATGCAATAATTATTGTTAGGATCTTGCTAACGAGTGCCCTAAGGGCACTCTTTAAGGTTTCTCAATTAAGAAACTATTCATTGAAAAAATCTAATACTTCAATTTCCAATGCATTAAATGCACAAATTTCCGTAAAAACTTATTGTCTAAAGTCATTAAATATTGCCCTCAGGGCACTCGTTAGCATTTCCCTTATTGCTATTTTCTGAAAAACATCACCCCTTGCTAGTATTCTATCCTCTCTCCATCACAGTAACTCACTACAAGTTTTTCATCTTCTTATTAGCAAGTTAAAGTGAAAAAATATTCTAGAATATCAAAACAATTATTTTTGACCAGCAAAACAAACCTTTCAAATGTAATCAGATCAAATGCAATGGGAGTCATAAAATGAACTTCAACAACATCAAGTTTCTACCTACAATCTGCAACTAATGTATTAATTCAACGTAGATAAGACAAAACACGAACCTACCTATGTTAAAAGGCACATGAAAGTGAAGGTGTTGTAATAACGATAAAACTTGTCTAATTAATAAAGCTTCTTAGAGCATCACAGCTAGCAAATCAAATATGATTTATTGACAAAAAGAAAATCAAAGATAATTAGTAGAACCAATTCAAACTTTCACTTGAAACCAGTATAGCAAAATTTATCTAAACTAGGCATGATGCCTTATTTTTGTAAATGAGGTATAGAAATATTTTTAAAATCTTAGTTAATAACTTGAAACTGCCATTCAAATAGACGACGTACAATAAATGTGCAAAAAATGTCAAATCCAAAACATCAAAATATAAAAATTTTGAAACTAGACAAATTAAACTAGCTTTCAATCTGCTTAATCAAATGTCAATCTGAAGATCAAAGGGTACATATACAGACTATCTATCTAACCCATCCAACAATTATATACAGCAATATGCATGTACAATTATATATATATATATATATATATATATATATATATGACCATGCAAATGAACAAAATAATGAAAAATACCATAGTTGCCTCTTGTATAGCTGTTGTAAATGATTCCTGGTCACCATTAGCTTCAACTATAAGACAGGGCACCTGAAAGCCAGTGTCTTCTCCATGACCAGCAATTTTTAACAAGAGTTCAAATGATGCCTTCCACGAAGACTCGTCAGACCTAAAATTAAAATTTAGTTAGATGAGTACATACAACCCAGGCCACAAAACATGAAATTATAGTTAACTCAGAAGCCCATAGATGAGTTGTAAATTTGAACATAATGAATACCATGTAAATATATAATGACTTATAAATCTTATTTTTCAGTTGTTTGAAGCTTATGTTTGTACTCCTTCTGAATTCAATTAAAAAAACATTTAATGCTCAAAAATATAAGTAAATTTAATTACTTTCACCCTAGTTGAATGATATTATCACTAATTAATATACTTTTTATTTTGCAACACCCCTTTTGTTATTGTGGAACATGTTCCCATGAAGAACAGGGTAGGAAACACAATTACTTTTTTGATAACATTAAGAAAATTAATTAGAGTTTACTAAAATTCTTTATTATTAGGTATTTTAGTTTATATTAAAGACAGGAGTGTGTAATTTACAATTGCTAAGTTGAAAAATCAACCCAGAATTTGTGTTCTTTAGTCTATAAGTTTTTTCAGTAAGGTCATCCAAATGTATAATGGAGTTTTTCTACATGCTTTTGATTTCAGATGTTAAAAAGTTACTTATGAGCTAACAATCAAATATAAATCTTGAGTTTATATACTCAAAAGGCACTAAGTAATAATTTAATAGTGAAACCTATATTATGAACTTTAATATAAGTGGTCACCTGTCATAAACAAATACGGCAATGTCACATGAGGCCAAAGACTCTTCTTCGGCCAACAGCTTTGAGACTCCACCTTCCGAAATCTCTCTCAGCACAAGATATTTTTTATTTTGCTGCAAATAAAATGATAAACCATGAATTGGAAGATATAAATATCAATACATACAAAATGAATGGGCATCACTATTGGGAAAAACCCAAGTCCCACATCGGATAGATAAGACTCTTGATAAGAGTTTATAAAGAGGAGGCAATCCTCACCTCACAAGCCGGTATTGTGATGATGAGTTAGGCCCCAAATTTCAACATGGTATCAGAGTTTGTCGAAATCAAGGGCCACCTACCTATTCATGCACCAAGCCCAAAGAGTGTTGGGCGTGCGGGGGTGTATTGGGAAAAACCCAAGTCCCACATCGGATAGAAAAGACTCTTGAGAAGAGTTAATAAAGAGGAGGCAATCCTCACCTAAGTGGGGGCAATCCTCACCTCACAAGCCGGTTTTGTGATGATGAGTTAGGCCCCAAATTTCAACATGGTATCAGAGCTTGTTGAATTCAAGGGCCACCTACCTATTCATGCACCAAGCCCAAAGAGTGTTGGGCGTATAGATAAGACTCTTGATAAGTTTATAAAGAGGAGGCAATCCTCACCTTACAAGCCGGTTTTGTAAGGATGAGTTAGGCCCCAAATTTCAACAATCACTTCAGTGCCATTAGGGCGGGAATGGCACCTGTCATTGCCCAACCCTATTTTGACACGTGGCACACCTCTATTTCAAAAAATAAAAGGCTGTTGAAAAAGAGAGACAACAGATCCGAAGGTAAACGCAAAGAAGAGAGAAAACAGAAGAGGAAGAAAAAGGCTGTCAACCTACCACCGTCATCAGAACGTCGTTCGCCGCTGCCTCCGTTCGCCGTTGTTGTTGAATCGAACACCTTTCATCTCCAACGAAAGATGGACACGCGATTTGATCCAAAATCGCAGTGGAAAATTTCGCGGGAGGGGTCGCCGGAGTAGACACAGAAGCCTTGCTCGGTGTCGGAGGAGAAGCAAACGGAGTGAAGAAAGGAGGAAGAGGTGGAAGACGATGGGGGAAGAGATGTGAGGAAGGGGATGAAAGAAAGGAACGGGGTCTGTTCTGTTTTCCTTGGTTTTGCTTTCTCTCCCTTTTCCAACAGCCTATTTTGTTTTTGTTTTTATTTTCCAAATAAAGGTGTGCCACAAGTCAAAACGGGGTTGGGCAATGGCAGGTGACATTCCCGCCCTAAAGGCACTGAAGTGATGCCCCAAAATGAATACATGAAATGAAGACTTTGGTGCAGGAAAAGGTGGAAGAAATGAAATGTCTTTCTTCGTCACAATAAAAAGCTATTGTTAAATGTCAGTCAAGTATCAATCAATTACCCTAGAAATATCAACAACTTTTACAGCATAATGATCCTCATTGGTCGGATTGTAAGCTTCAGAATGTGGCCTGCATTATGAATTCAACAACAATAAGATGATGCTCAATGATTGAAATTGTGTTATCGTGAACCTCGGGGTAACCACTAAAATACCTTCCGATGAAAGAATTCAATAACGTGGATTTTTCTGCCTTTGTAGGCCCAAAAATGAAGCACTGCAATACATTTCTTTCTGAATGTTGTTTTTCGCGATCTACGTGTCGCCTCCTAGTCACACGGATAGTAGATGATGGATCACCAGGATAACCAATGTATATCAGGTTCTCCACGCTAAAGGTTGGCTTTAGAAGTGTCATGAGTGCCCACTGTCCGGAAAATATATAATATATAATATAAAAATCAATGGTGATGCAAATTAAATGCTACATGCACTAAAAAGATACACAAACGAGACATACAATCATGCTTCATGTAAAACTTAAGCAACCTTGATTCTCAAAATATTTTTTAAATTGAGTGATAAAACTATTCACAGAACCCACCACTTTTCCATAACCATTGTTCTATAAAATATAAGAGGGACTATAGAAAAAGATAAAAGACTTGTGCACCTTTGACAAAAATGCATCAAGTGATAATCCTCCAAATTCATTCCTTTCTACAGCATCCTTGTATGGATTTTCAATCCAGGGACTGCAATTAAAAATCATAAAATTTCAAATAACATTGCCAAGAGTCCTAATTGAAATTAAGACTCAAGAAAGGCATACATGTAAAAATATCATAGCTGGACTTTGTTAAAACAATGAAGAAGCAAAGTCACAAGTATATAGCCCAACCTTAAAAAATTTATGTACATTTGAAAAATTGCACAAAATAAGAAAGATTACAAGAAATCTACCTTTCTGGGGCAGTAGAAAACAATTCTTCCAGTTCACGAGGTTGCAGCACCTTATCCTGGAGGGAGAGACATATATGATTAATTTGCAAATTGTATAATGATAAAGTCAGTTGAGAAAATGCCCAAAAATGATCTGGGGAGCAACATGAAAAAGTGAAGTTATTCAAGGTCATTTCTGCAAATGACATACAAAATCACCATCAAATTCATCAAAGATTGTCTTCAAGAAATCAGTTGCTTCATTTGTCAGTTCAACACTCTGTAGACATTAAATCCAATGAGAATAGAATAAGATAAGTTCTCTATCGTCACCAAATTGAATACAAACAGGCATAACAAATATAGAATAAAATATGTGAGACCATAAATTCATCTCAAAAGAAACACCTGATCAGGTGCGCGTTTCAAATATGGAATAAAATCATCGGCGAGCTTTATATCATCATTATATCCAAACTTCCTGAGCACATTCCATACTATATCAGGAGATTCTTTTTCCATGAAACGGGCATGAATAAATAGAAATCCTGTCAATGTAAGTCCTCGTTCATTCACACCTCCGGACAAATTTTTTTTCACAGCCTTCTTTATAATGCAAACATCAAATGGTACTAAACGAGTATCGAAACATTTAACCTGTAGAGAGTTTTGTTAGACTTTTTCACAAATCTTATACACAAGTTAATCTACCATAAGACGATGTCATTAAGCTTGTATTCAAGCTACAAGGTGTCAGACATTATACTAGGGTAACAAACAAGCCACCATTTTGACATTTAATATGAGAAGATAAAATTAAAACCTGAAAACCGTCCAGTTCAGAATCGCTAAGGGCACCATCTTTGTCATGGTCACAGAGAATAAAAATCCGCTTCAAAGCCCGCCTACATCGAGGCGTTAGAGTTTGTGATTCCTTATCAAATAAAGGAGCTATGGGATAAAAGGCAGCCTTTAGTGCTAAGAAGAAAACTCCAATGACCTTCAACAAGGAAATTTAATTACAAGTATATTGTATGGAACAAAACCCAGATATAATTGCAGCACTCTTAAAATAAGATTTAAAAAAGCGGATGAATTTGATTGCAATAGTTTAACTGAAAGATACCTCGGTACTCCTATATGCTGAACACTCAATGTATGATTCAATCTCGCAGAACTTCTGCATTAGTGGTGACATCACCTGTACTACTTGATATTCATCTTGAAGATCAAGCTTACAACCAACCACTATAACTGGAACTTTGACCTGTTCATGAATTTCAAATATCCATATGTCAAACATAGATTCTCTAAAAATGAAAATACAAACATATTATATGCAACTAAATATAGAACACTTGAGATGCAAAAACAAGAAAAAGAGAGATCACAACCTCTAATTTGCGAAGAAGAGGAAGCCAAAATGTGCTTAGATTCTGAAGTGTATTAGGACGATCGCATGCATAAGTGAGAATAACTGAGTCAGCCCGTAGTAGTTCTTCAGAAACTCTATCACTGTCCTCAACGCTGCAACAAGAATAAACTCGTGCGTCCATTATTCATGTTCCAAAACGTGGTTACTTAACTAAGGAATGAATCTAGATAAGAACTATAATTACCGGGAAGAGGTGTCAATGATTGTGATTGGCGGCACACCATCAAAATACAGGTCGAGCTTAACCTGGACTTTAAAGGCTCCCGCGGCAAGAACCAGACTGGTTTTACCGGTTCGAGAGTCTCCTGCGACAACAACGCGAACTACCGCACCACCCCGTCCGTTGAAGGGATTAGACAAACCTCTCACTCTCCGGCTCAGCATGGAAGAATCAATATGCGTGGATGGATGAGAAGGAGTTTAGAGAAATCGTAGGTTTATTTTTTATTTTTTGAAAGAGCAATTCGCCCTTTTATATTGGGGTTGAAATACGATAGCTGAATTATTTTATTTTCTTTACAGAAACAAACTTGAATAATCTATTTTCTTTTCGCAACACAAATAAGCGTTTATAGCTTATTGGGTTAAATTATAAGTTTGTTTTGAAAGAAAGAGACATGTTTCATAAAAAAAACTTTACTCATTAGCTTATAACATTTTTTAAGATGATATTTAAGTAGTTTTTAAATTTATAGCTTATAGATTATAGATTTTTATCCCAACTTACCACGACTGTCACTTTTATTTGAGGGTTGCAATGAGGGAATTAAGATGATATTTAAGTAGTTTTTAAATTTATAGCTTATAAATTATAGATTTTTATCCCAACTTACCAAGACTGTCACTTTTATAGATGAGTTAATCATACGTCTATCTCTCCAGTAAAGTTTTGGATCACCATTACAAGGTTTTTTTTTTGTTTTTTTTTTTTTTTTGAGATTGTTGGGTTGGTGAAAATCGCTTTCAAATAGTAGATTTGTTTCTCCAAGTCCATAAGAACTGACAAGTGGTCATGAAAATGGTCTTCCAACTTGTCGCACTAACACATATTTCAAGCTTACTGAGATAATTGGCAATCAAAGGTAAAGAAATCAAATATAAAATTAGATGAACTAGCAACGAGATATGACTCCACCTAGTTCCATCTAATTTTATATTTTAGTTTTATAGCCAACTATTTGTTATATGAACCCATAATTATATATGTTTGGCTCATAGAGTCACGATTATATTGTTATTAAAAAATTGGAAAATGTTAACCGGTGTCCCCGGGGCACTGGTTAAGGAAGCAAATATAGTAGCTTTTGTATTGAAAGTTGTGTAATCAATTTTTCAAAAGTCAAAAAAGTGTTACTTTCAATTCAAATTTTCCTTTTTTGGATTCCTTAACCGGTGTCCGGGGGCACCGGTTAACAGTACCCTATTAAATTATTTTATGTTTCTGTTCCAAAATGTAAGAAGAAAAAACTCATTTTTTTTTCCCAAAATGTAAGCAAAAAGGGCAAACTTTTATCCTATTTAATTTTTTTTGACACATATTTAATTTTTTTTAAAACCATCTTTTCCAATAAAAACTATTGATTATTCTCATACAATTAAATGCAAATTACATTCAATTCTCTCTCTCTCTTCCATTTTCTTCATAATCAATAGCCAATGAAGATTATTTTTATATATTCTTGTGAAACTTATTTCAAAGAAAACAAAAAAAAATTATAGACTGATGCTACTCACACCCCAAAAAACACAAGTTACACCCCAAAATGACTAATATACCCTTTAACTAAAATAAAAAATTCAAATTAATCTAAAATCCTTTCATCCATCGCTTCATCACTGAAACCTGGAAACGTAATCCTAATTCACGTATGTAAACTTAATTTACACTAACCTCTTTAATTGAACTTAATTTACATTAACCTAAATTGAAAGTACGTAAACTGAATTTACACTAATATATATATACACACACACACACGTACGTAAACTTAATTTACATTAACCTAAATTAAACATAAGTAAACTTAATTTACAATAACCTAGATTGAACGTACGTAAACTGAATTTACATTAACCTCTTATATGCATACGTAAACTAAATTTACATTAACCTAGATTGAACACGTAAACTAAATTTACACTAACCTCTTATATACATACAATTTACATTAACCTAAATTGAACATAAGTAAACTTAATTTACATTAACCTATGTTGAACATAAGTAAACTTAATTTACACTAACCTAAATTGAACATACCTAAACATGAATTTACATTAACCTAGATTGAACATACGTAAACTAAATTTACACTAACCCTTTTATATACATACGTAAACTTAATTTACACTAACCTCTCACTTAAAATCAAATTAACAGGCATATCTCATACCAAAACAAACAATAAACAAATAGAAACTCATCAAAATTGAAATTCATGAAATTCACTAACCTTTATGAATATAGTACAGATCAATGACAAAGATGTTGATTCAGATCTTGGTTGCACATCTATGGTGATTTATGGATGAAATGGGGTGAGGGTTCAGAATGATCATAAAAGATGAGCTTTTAGAAATTTACATGAAGAGGGCAATTTCGGTATTATTGTAAAATTTTAAATAAATTTGGGTGTAACTAGAATTATATGGGGTGAGACTAGCAAGAGTCAAAATTATATTCCAAATTCTTATGTTTTGGTTTTCTTAATAAGGGCATTTTTATTTTATTTTTTACAATTTGGGACGGAGAGAGTATTTTATTACATTGTAAGTTTACAATATAGTTGTATTTTATTAATTATATCTATATGGTATGCATCTTCTTTTAAAAGTTTCTTGTAATTTATACACAATTGAATCAAACAATATAAGGGATTAGATGAGAATCTTAAAGAGAAAAGAGAGCATGGATTTTGTCTTCAACGTTCATGGTAATCCCCCCACTCCAACAGACAAAAAAAAAACCCTGACCTTAACAAATCTTCAACCCCTAAATTGTCCTTCAGAGAAAAACTTTTGGGTTCTACTAAAGAGATCCTCCTAGAGAAAAAAAAAAAATATGGTCGAAAAGAGACTTGTCTGCATTGAGCTTGAAGATGGAAACTGTCTTCTTCCCAAAGTATATCTGGAACCGAAAGTATTTCGGAAATTATGTACCCCTTTAGAAATATACGCTTGTGGTGAAACTGTTAGGGAAAACTTTGGGCTATAACACCATGAAGGAACGCCTCCAAAAAGTGTGGAAGCTACAACATGAGTTTGAAATCATGGATAATGATAATGGGTTATACATGGTAAAACTCGACCACGCAGCAGACAAAGAAAAAATCATCACTGAAGGGCCATGGCTGATTTATGATCACTGTCTAGCGGTCTCTCATTGGTCTCCTGAATTTGCATCCCCGAATGCAAAAATTGATTGCATTATCGTATATGTACATTTTCATGAACTCAATTTGCATCCTCCTATCTATGGCCTCAACATCAGAAAGACCAATTAAGGTGGACACTGATACCCTAAAAGTTAAAAGAGGTATATTTGCTAGAGTTTGTGTCGAAGTAGATCTTACATTCTCTGTAGTTGGCAAAATTTAGGTTAATGGTCGTTGGTACAAAGTTCATTATGAAGTCCTCCACCTTATTTGCACAAATTGTGGTTGTTATGGTCACATTGGTTGGAATTGCCCCCTCACCCCAACTGTGCTGGAAGTGGCGGCACATGTAACGCCCCATTTTTATTCTGTTATTTTTAATAGATGTGTGAATATTTTTATATGACTTTATTTGTTATATATATGTGATTTTATGTGAAATATATATATTATATGATTTTTATGTGATATATGGTGTGATGCTATTTTATTATATGATTTATGGAGTTGTGTATTATTTAAATGAATATTGTTATTATTTGATAGAAATAATATGAGAAATAGAAAATAATATAGAAATAGTATTTATTTTTGGTTAATGGGAATTAAGTAGAAATTAATATGAATTAAGGGAGTTAAGTGAGAAAAGAAAGGAGTGATATTTTTGGGAGTAAAAGAAAGAAAGTCAGAAACAAAAACTGTTTTCTCGTAAAAACAAGAGAAACTGAGTTTTTGGAGAGAAAGAGGAGAAGAACCGAGAGAGAGCTAGGAAGGAATCAATTGTTGTAGCTTTTCGATTCGTTTTGCTGAATTAAGGTAAGGGTGGGATTCCTTTCAATAATCATAATATATAATTTTGAAAATTGATGAATTGTTGTTCTTGATTTTAGGGTTAGATGAGTTATGATAAATGATGAATTATGATGAATTATGTTGTTGAATTGCATGATTATATGTTGTTTTGCTTCCCATGTTGTCTACTGAACCTATAAACATGTTTGTGAAACCGTTTGGGTGATTAAGGGATCAAAGATGGGATTTTTGGGTGAAACCATGTTGAAATCGCACCAATTTTTCTGAAATCTGAAGCAGGACGCGAAAGCGTCCCATTAGCGTCCAGAAAGCGTCCACACCATGTAGTTGCCCAGAATTTTTATGACCAGGACGCGAAAGCGTCCCATTAGCGTCCAGAAAGCGTCCACACCATGTAGTTGCCCAGAATTTTTATGAAGAGGACGCGAAAGCGTTCCAAAAGCGTCCAGAAAGCGTCCAAGTCCTGAGTTACGACATTTAGGACGCGAAAGCGTCCTACCCTTTTTGTAGAGAACGCGAAAGCGTCCCAAAAGCGCCCTATTAGCGTCCCTGGTCCTGTACTGCCATTTTCTGAATTTTGTTTCGTGCACTAGGAGTCTATTCTAATCATTTTAATAAGTTTCCTTAATTTATTAAGCCATGTTTATGAAGTGAATATTATTATTGAATATTGTACTATATGAAATGTATGTGTTAATACTTTTGTATAATAAAAGTTGTTGTTTCATTGTTGATGAGTATTGTGTCGTTCAAAGGATGTTCCCGTTGTTGTCTAAGTTGTAGGAAGATTGAGTCCATTGCATACTCATTAAAGATGGGGGCTTTAGGCCCGACAGCTTTATGCTCAAACTACGTTGGGGGCTTTAGGCCCGGCAGCTTTATGCTCAAACTGCGTTGGGGGCTTTAAGCCCGGCAGCTGTATGCTCACATGTTGAAGAGCCTAATTACGCTCATATATGTTGCAGAAATGGGACCACATGCATTTACATATCAAGAAGTTTCATGATGGTTTAAGTTGTTAAGTGGTTAAGAGTTGCATTGTCGCATTGTCGAGTTGCTGTTGTCGTTGTCGCATTGTCAAGTTGTCGGTGTCGTTGTTGATAATGAAGTTGTTGTTGTTGTTGTTCCTTGTTGATGAAGATGATTATATTGTTGCTATATGTATTCTTTTATATACACTATTGATGATGTCTGTTGTGATATGTTGTATTTTCATTAATTTGATGAATTATATATTATTATTATTGGATAAGTTTCTCACCCCTTCTGTTGTAATGTTGCCCTTACGTTGGTAACACGCAGGTTCGGAAGGATGGTAGGATTGTCTGGCTCAAGTGTCTAGGGCTCTGATACATATTAGGATGGGAATCGTCGCGAATGTTTCTTTCATTCTTTTATGTATCTTATTTTGAAAAGACTTGTTGTTAGCGTTTATTATTGATGAGAATAATGTTTAACTGTTGAGGCCTACGTGCCAAGAATTTCATTGATGTTGAATTTGGATGATGTTGAATTATATTTTCTAAAAGAATTATTCCGCTGCAGTTTATTGAGATATTCTTAATGCTGGTTTTAAATAAATAGTTATTTTCTATTTATGAATTTTTGAAAAGCAGTGTGGCACTCCGTTGTATGATTTACTCTGATTATCCTAATTAATATTACGACTGTTGGGAGAACGGGGTGTTACAATTGGTATCAGAGCAAGTCGGTCCCTCCGGCCAATTAGTAGAGTCGTGTCGAGCCTAGTAGTGTTGTGTGACAATTTTGTATTGTCCTTGTTGTCCTGTTTGTTGTTTGTTGTGTAACCCTTAGTATGAACTGGTTGGAGTACAACCATGTTCATATTAATTGTTTTAGTAAGTCGGTGTATTTCTCTTCAGTTGAAGAAGATAGTGGAGCTGAGTTCTTGTCTACTAAGCAGCTGAAGCAATTAGAACGCGATGGAATCTAAATGTTTTCTTTGATGGCTTCCTTATCTTTGGAGAACCAAGCAGTGATCGATAAATTACAAGTGGTGTGCGATTTCCCTGAAGTTTTTCCTGATGAAATTCCTGATGTACCACCGGAAAGAGAGGTTGAATTTTCTATTGATCTTGTTCTGGGAACGAAGCATGTGTCTATGACACCTTACCGTATGTCAGCTTCTGAGTTGGCTGAGTTGAAGAAACAGTTGGAAGACTTGCTAGATAAGAAGTTCATAAGACCGAGTGTTTCGCCTTGGGGAGCGCTGGTATTGTTGGTTAAGAAGAAAGATGGAAGTATGAGGTTGTGCATTGATTACCGACAACTGAATAAAGTAACTATAAAGAATAGGTATCCACTTTCTAGAATTGATGACTTGATGGATCAGTTAGTGGGTGCACGTGTGTTCAGCAAGATTGACTTGAGGTCGGGTTATCATCAGATTAAGGTGAAAGATGAAAATATGCAGAAGACGGCGTTTAGGACGCAATATGGACACTATGAATATAAAGTGATGCCTTTCGGTGTTACTAATGCACCTGATGTGTTCATGGAGTATATGAACAGAATTTTTCATGCTTTTCTGGATAAATTTGTTGTTGTGTTTATTGATGATATCTTGATTTATTCTAAGACTGAAGAAGAGCATACATAACATTTAAAGATTGTGCTACAAGTGCTGAAAGAAAAGAAGTTGTATGCTAAGTTATCCAAATGCGAATTTTGGTTAAGTGAAGTAAGTTTTCTTGGCCATATTATTTCTGGTAGTGGAATTGCCGTAGATCCATCGAAGGTTGAAGCGGTATCACAATGGGAGACTCCTAAGTCAGTTACAAAGATTAGAAGTTTTCTTGGTTTGGCTGGTTATTACAGAAGATTTATTGAAGGATTTTTGAAGTTGGCACTTCCATTGACTCAGTTGACCTGTAAGGGTAAAACTTTTGTGTGGGATGTTCAGTGTGAGAATAGTTTCAATGAGATGAAGCGAAGATTGATGACGGCTCCAATTTTGATTTTACCAAAGCAAGATAAACCTTTTGTTGTGTATTGTGATGTGATGACAGTCAGTCATGCACTATTTTTAGAGTCTTTTTCATGATATTTTTGAGTTCACAAGCAAGTTTAAGCAGCAAGAAGAGCAAGAAAAGCAAGAAAATTGGAACAACTGCAAGCTGCCAATCGTATTGCGATTTTCACCATCGCAATACGATTTTTGAAGTCAGAACGCATGTTTTTAAAGAAGCCAAATCGCAGTGCGATTCTTCCTGGCGTGGTACGATTGCAAGATGGATCTGGAAGGATTTTTAGGGTTTAAGGCCAAATCGTGATACGATAATTGGCATCGTGATACGATTTTGGTGCGGCCAGATTTGCCTAATTAAGCTGAAGACAGTCTCAAACATGAGAAAATATGACAAAATATGAGGTGTCAAGAAGTAATATTAATTAATGGGCTTTGTTGGTCCAAAAAGAGAAAAACCACGTGATGCTAACTTGGAAAGAAAGAAAGGAATTAGGTTTTGAACATTATAAAAGGGCAAGCTGCACATCACAATATTCATTCACGTTTGGTGACTAGTGGATCACGTTTGGGAAATAAGGGAGCCGCACGCATCACGAGAACAGGAGAAGAAGCAAGGCTTTAAATTCAACGCATGGACAAAAGAAGCAAGGCATATCAAGTTTAAGAGAAACTATCAAGCCAATTGTAATTTCTCTTTTATTTATATTTCTTAATTCTTTTTATCATGTTTAGCTAATTCTCCAAAGGTTAGGTCTGAGATGATTCTGTGTAACCCTGATTGAACCATGTTGCTGTGAAACTCTACTTTAATGTTTATCTATCTAGTTTTATTCAATTCAATTGTTCTTAATGCTTTTTATATTCTGATCAAATATAAACATGACTTAGTGAGAACGAATGACTACTGACCATAGCTTTCGACTTAGACATAATTGAATTGTTCTAATAAACATGGTTAGTCTAGGAATGGATAATCGTTTGTTAGTGATATTAGGTTAACGTGTTTAAACCTTCAAAGATTATTAGACCACCTAAGGAATTAGGGGCTGGAAGAGGGTCCTAACTCAAGGGATTGATTAGGGCTAATTTGTTAACTATCGTGAAACTAGAGAATCATTCATAGGAATAGGTGCAGTATACCAATTAGGGGAACATAGATGATTCGAAAGACCTGATCTCATCTCTCTCTCATATTTCCTAACCAAATCTTTATTTTATGTTATTTAATTTTATTTAATCAAATCAAATCTACTGCCTAGGGCAAACAAAATATTTTACACATCCTAAATATTTACCTTATTGCTGAATTGAGATTAACACAGTCCTCGTGGGATCGATATTTTTACTACTTCGATGCATTTTTAGTACACTTGCTAAAAGTCTATCAAGTTTTTGGCGCCGTTGCCGGGGACTGTTGAGTCATTTCAATTTGGCAATTTTGTTTTTTATTTAGGATTTCTGTCATTTATATTTTTGTATATATATTTATAAAAAAAAAAAGTTTTATGCTCTTCTTTTTCTTCTCATTGTACCGTGCTACTAAAAAGTTTATCCAAGTTTTGCAGCTATGATAGACAGGGTACTCCTCTATGACACAGAAGAGATTGCTAAGTTGCAGTATGAAAAATATATGCTATCTTTTAAGATCAAAATTTTGGACAACAAAATCTCGAGTTGTGGTCATTATGAGGCAAATCAACCAGGTAGCAATTGTGAAGGGAAGAAAGAGGTGATCAACATCGATTACAATACTCAACTTCAAAATATTTTAGATGATTTCTTGGTGTCAAATCAAGTTTTATTTGAAAAGTTTGATGTTCGGTGTGGTGATCTTGTTGAGAAAGCACATGAGTCTCAGAGGAAATTGGTTCAGATGGAGAGTGAGTGTCACAAGGCTAGCGAAGAGAAGCGATTTATTTTTTATCATTGAAAAAATGCAAACAAGGCTAGCATCTTGGAAAAGCAGGTTGTTAAATAAATCAGGAAGATTAACTTTTGCTTCATCTGTTCTTTCATCCATCCCATCATATTATATGCGGATTGTCTAGCTTCCTTAAAACATATGTGACAACATTAATCAAACCACTCGTAATTTCATTTGGAAAGGTGATAATAATAAAGGTATTCACTTAGTTGGTTGGAACAAAATTGCACGACCAAAGCATCAAGGCGGTCTTGCAATCCGAACTGCATGGGAGAACAATATTTGTCTCCTAGGCAAGCTTGTTTGGGATTGGATTCAATATTCACGAAAACTTTGGGTGGATCTTCTCTCAAATAGGTACATCTCGGGTCCCTATATTCTCTATGCTACTACTCATCCCAAAGACTCACCCACTTGGTATTCCATCATTCATGCTAAAAATGCTCTCAAAGAAGGATACATTTGGCGAGTTGGTTCAGGTAATTCTTCCTTTTGGTCTTGTCATTTGAGCTCTCTGAGATACATAGGTTCGATTGTTCCTTACATAGACATCCATGATTTGCACTTGACTGTTAATGATGTATTCTCTTCCAGTGGCCAACATTCTCAGATCTTGTACTCTCACCCCCCCTCCCCCGTGCAGCTTCTGATTTTATCAACAACATTAACATCAAATTCAACCCCTCCCTAGAAGATGCTTTCATTTGGACATCAAATAAAAGTGGTGTCTGCATTGCTAAAAATGGTTATAACTGGCTGTTGTTACATACTAATACGACTACAGATGCTCATCCTTCCACCACTTGGTCTTGGATTTGGAAATTAAAATTCCCGGAAAAATTTAAATTTCTTTTTTGGTTGGCTTGCCACAATTCTGTACCCGCCCTGCTATTGTTCAACTACAGGAATATTGCTTCTTTGGATCTTTGCTCTCGTTCTGGTATGGAGAATGAGACTTTCCTTCATTGTGTTTGTGACTACTGTTTCTTTTAAATTATTTAGCACCATGTGGGTTTTCACGATTAAAACTTCTTCTTAGATATGGAGGTGAGCAATTGGTTGAAGGAAGGATCTAAAAGTCACTAATCCTTCATCTTCACAGCCACTCTTTGGTGGGCTTAGTGTCATCAAAATCTCATGTGTCTTAACAATGAGACATGGACTCTTAGTCGCCTCTCCTACAACATTCACAGCATGGTAGATTCTTTCAATCTTTGTTTCTCAAATAACTCTCCAATTGATCATGTTGACAAATTCATTAGGTGGAATAATGATAATCACTATTGTGTCATTCTCAATGTCGATGATAGTTGTCTGGGCTCACCCATAAGAGCTAGTTTTGGTGGAATTATCTAAAATAGTGCAGGATATTATCTATCAGGTTTTTCTTTCTGGTTATATTAATGACTCTTCTGACATCTTGTATGTTGAGCTTTACGCTATCTTCTAGGGAAGTAATGTAATTGATTGTCATACTCTTAGAGAGGGAAATCGTTGTGCGGACTTCATGGCCAAACATGAAGCTAATTCGGACACGAAACTGTTCTACCATGTCTCCCCTCCGGATGATCTCTTACATCTCCTTAGGATGGAGTTAGTTGGAACACTATTTTTTTTTCCTTCCTTGAAGGAGAAGAAGATGGGGATAAATTTTAGTTTTTAAAACTCTATTTTCATTTCGTGTGAAAAAAACTTGTCAACTTAACTTTTTATTTTGGAAAAATATGAATGAGGCACTACGAATATCTGATATGTGGCTCAATGGGTCACATGATATTAAATTACTTTTTTGAGGGGGAGAGGTCACTTCAGTAGCTTGCTACTGGACTTCTCACGTGTCGCTCATGCGTTGCACTATTGCATGAGCTTGGCGCACCCCATAAAAAAAGAAAAAAAAAATAAATACAGAGAAGTATAAAATGAATGACGTGCGACGTCAAAATTGCTAAAAAAAAAAAAAGTCAGAGAACGAAAATTGTGCAATTGATTAAATTTTGAGGACTTTTCTTTTTTCACCCATGTAACTAATTCGCAGAAGCATCTAATTTTACACTTTCGAGTACTTCTGGAGACAAAACGTGCAATTGAGGAAACATTAGGGTTGGATATATTGGGATTTCCTTTGGAAACGCAAGCTACCCTGCGAAACAAACCAATCGGCAAGCAGAATGGCTGATTCCGACCCCTTCTCCGGCATACCTCTCTCTCCTCCTCCTCTCGCCGAGATCAACACTGACAACATATCTCTCACTGACGTTTTTTCCGTCGTTCTCTCCAACACCAACAACATATCTCAACCGGCTCTTCGCGCTCTCGCCAACTTCATCGCAACCAAAGTTTCTACCCTAACTAACTCCCAGATAGCTCGACTCTCCGATGACAAGATAGCTCGTCTCATCGACGCTGAGTTATCTCGCCTCTCAGAGGAAGAGATAAATCGCCTTATCGTTTCCCACGTATCCGGCTTCTTCGGTAACATCGGAAGCGCGATATGGAGCTTTTTCGCTTCAGCTTTCGCTATTATGATCAACGATATAACTCCCTCGTTCATCAAACAAAATCCAGACACCGCGTTGATGTTCTTCAAAGCCTTTTGCTATATTGGATCTGGTACTTCCCTATCTATCTCACGCACATTAATTATTTATCTTCTTCATCCCATTTTAGTATGTTATGTTACTCATCATTATCATCTCATTCCTTTCTTTAGGTATCCTTAGCATCTTAATCAGCAACAAGATCGAAAAGGTATATCATGATTATTGTTATTATTAACTATTTTGGTGTTAGATTTTTTTTTTCCCTGAGCTAACTGTGTTATTTTCTTTATTATATCTTTTTTTTTGTTCTAGTGGCACCATCAAAGATTAATATCTTCACTTATTCAAGAAAGTTTGCCAAGAATGCCAGCTCCTAGACATGTTGTCCCTGTCCCTGTCGATGCTCAGGTAACAAACTCCTTTGCCTGTGTATATCTTATCTCAATGTTTTTGTTTCCAAAATGTATAGTTGTCGAAATATCTGTGCCAATCTCCAGTGGGATCGTTTGTCTAGCGTTGTAATGAGCTAGGCGCTAGCTCGTTACGTGCCAGCCCAAATTAGGTTGTGCCAATTCGTTGACCAGATTATTTTAAAATGATGAACTACTCTTTATGGAATGAACTACTCATTCTAGAGGGGGTATATAAAACTCAAAAACCCCCCAGTTTAACCAGGAGTTTCTTTCGCCTGATTGTGCCTGACCTTTTGACTTCATCACCTTGTATGCAACAAACAAACCAAAAAAAACACAATACTAAATTATGGAAACAGCATTGTTTCTGAAAACTAAGCGAGAGTAATAAGTATAAGTGTTTGTAAATATAACCGGGATGTGTTTTATGCGCATGACCAGCTTTTGTAGGTTTGAACACAAGCTTTTCTGGATAATCTCGTTTCTGATGTCTGGACTAGCTTTTCTAGATAATTGCTTTTCCAAATTTTGGACCACATTTTCTGGATAATTGCTTTTCTGAATGATCATGTTTTTGAAGGTTTGAACACGTATGAGAATTGTTGGAAATTCCGTCTTAATTGCGGTCCGCCCCTAGTCGCCTTAATTGCGACCTTTGGTTAGCCTTCATTGCAGCCCCCAACACCTTCATTGTGTTGGCTTTGAAGGGGTGGATTTAGTCCCACATCGGATAGATAGCACTCTTGAGAAGAGTTTATAAAGAGGAGGCACTCCTCATGAGATAGGCCCAAATTTCAACAAGAATGAATTGAGATTGGGTTTGGACTTTGGTGGTCAAAGGTTAGCTGTATTGTCAAAATTGGGTTTGAACCGGTTCTGAACCAGATTGAACCAAACATTCAAAAAAAAAAGTTTTTGAAGAAAGGGGTTTTATGAACTGAACCAAACCACTTAATAAATTTTAACAAGAGCGACTGAGACCACTTATTTTTGGGCATTATAGTCTGGATCTGGAGGTGTTGTTCTATCGTGTACTCTGTTTTCTATTTTATTTTTTTCTAACAGTAACAAATTTGGCTGTCATCATATGTTAATAAGTATTTGTTATTTAACTTTTAAACTTAACAAGAAACATAAACAGAAGCTGAAACCAAACAAGCCTTTACGCTTTGAGCTGACTTTTAAATTACAGTGCCCATCACCTTTGCTTATTCTTCTGGTGGCGTTATTATTGATGTGATCTCTTGCAATTTCCTTTCTAGATAATGGTCTGATGTTAATTAATAAATTTTCAGAAGCAGCAACTGATACATTCGTGGAGGCCCAGTCTTGTGCGTTATAATCTATATATGGAGGTGTTGTTCTATCTCGTACTCTGTTTTCTATTTTATTTTTTTCCAACGGCAACAAGTTTGGCTTTCATCATACGTTAATAAGTATTTTCTATTAAAACTAAAATCAAGAAACAGAAAACAGAAGTTGAAACCAAACATGCCTTTTTTTGTTCTTTGAGCTGACTTTTAAATTACAATGCCTATCACCTTTTCTTATTCTTCTTGTAGCGTTATTATTGATGCTATTTCTTGTATTTTCCTTTTTAGATAATGGTCTGATGTTAATTTAATAAATTTTCAGCTGGAGCTACCGAAATATTTGAGGATTCCCAGTTTTGTGCCTTATAGTACATATATGGAGGTGTTGTTCTATCTCGTATCTATTTTATTTCTTATTAACGGTAAAAGTCAGGCTGTTATCATATATTAATAAGTATTTTTTCACCAAAAAAAAAATGTTAATAAGTATTTGGTGTCTATTTAATTTTTCTAACGGTAACAAGTTTAAGATAGTTTTTATCTCTACATGCTATGGTATGCTGCTTTCCTAATTTTATAATTTTAAATTTAACAAATATTTTATGCTAAATGATATTGTTTTCAATTCAGGGTCTTAACCGCACTGGAGAACAACATCATTGAAGGCACATCTAGAGTTGTTCCAATCAGTAGAGTGACTGGTATGCACACATCCTGTTTTTAGTTGATTTTCTTTGTGGAGTTGAGGTGCAGATTTGAATCCCTTTAAGTAAGAAAAGTCACAAAAGGGAAGTGTTTCAATTACTGTATTTTCTACTCTAGAAAGATTGATAATATAAACATGCACCCTTTTGCTTTTATAACTTAAAGGTCCATGCCTCCATGTTATGTCTAACTTTCATGCTCTGTTGTACTTTAAGCTTACATTTGGCTTGACTTTTTTTTAAGTTGTAAAGCTATTTTATAATTAAGGCAATATATAAGACCTGTAAAAATAAAGTCAAAGTTGTTTGACAGTTTTATATATGTTTACCTTAAAAACTATATTTAAACTAATAATTGTTTGCAAGAGTAATTATTTGAAGAGAACTCTATAATTTATTATCTATACGTATAATATTATATTTCGTAAAAAAGTAGAACAGTGTATGCTATATTTTAATAATATTACAAAATATGGTATTAATAAATAATTTTCTCATAACATAATTAGCCATTTTTTATTAAAAAAAGAGAAGAATATTATATTCTCTTACACTATATTTCAAATATGATGATATATTCTGAGTTTTAATATGTAACTAATACTATAACATGACTTTATTCTAAAAAAAAAACATAAAACTTTATTATAATTATAGAAAACGTGTTATTGTAATATGTTAATATTTTGATTAATCTGGTAAAAAATAAACTGAGATGTTTTTTTGTACTATATACTTTTTTAACATTAGATGCGAACTATATGTTAGCCTATCAGGATTTCCAATACGTAAACAAACATTACCTACTGGTAGCATTTCCAATACGTAAAAAATTAAAATTATAATATTGAATGCCTTGAACTGGATATCGAAGCAGTCACCAACAAAAGGAAAGCCATAAATAGTTAGTGAAAAGTTGGATTTATGACTTTTTACTCTCCTTATTCATTGTTTTCCTTCATAAAAAAAGGTCCTTATTTTTTACAGAGCTTCTATCAATTTGTGTTTGGCCAAACTTCTCCTTAAAACAAGAAGAGAAATCATAAAAAAGTTGGGCCAAACGCAACCTAAGTAGCCACTTTTCTAACTGGAGTTGATTATCAATCTTGAACAAAATAACAAAACTGCTGCTGCTGATGTTATTGATGTTGTTGTCTATGTTGTTTTTGGTGTTAATGTTGTTGTTTGTTTCAGCCTACAATATATAAAGATAAAAATAAGTTTGATGCTATGAATCTTTTCTAACTTGCTTTTTGTTGCTATGTTGTAATTAGTTATCTCTGTTGTGTTGTTTGAAGGAGAGAGTGAGTGTATAATTGAATTGAATGAATGGAAAAAAGGTTCAAAACTTTGCATTTATATAGGGAGGTAAAGAGAAAATGTCATCCTATGCTAAGAGAAAATGGGAAACAGCAAGACTAAAAAGAAGAAATAAAGTTGACCCCTTTGACAATTTATGAGGTGTTGATTAGACAATGCAATTGATGTCATTTTGAAATGGAATTTGGTTCATTCCTTAACTTATTGTAAACAAGTGTTAATACCATGATGATTTAAACTATGGTAAAATTATATCTAAAAACATTTGGCATTTAATACTATATATAAAGAGGATACATGAGTTCGTGTTGACATTTTCCTTTTCCTATTTTTACTCTTACAATTTAAAATATGTATATTATATCATATTAGATGGGGAGAATGTACATTTATATAGGCAGGAGTCTCCTAGTCGATCCCCAATTAATAGGGAAGATTAATCAATACAATAGATAGTGAAGATAAAACTAAACAGCCACAAATTTCAATATCTCAACACTCCCCCTCAAGATGGTGCATATAGATCATATGCATCCATCTTGCACATGTAATCTTGTGTTTATATCCTGTTGAACATTGCTTGTTGAATAAAGATTTGAGAACTAAAATAACCAACGATTACTGGAAGGTAATGGTAATACGATGACTGCTAATATAAACCAGAGAGTGACCCTGCCATTAGGTTAAGGGTAGGGTCTTTCTAATCATTTGGAAACGTTAGAAACAATCTATCTGTGATATTCATAATATGACATAAAGAAGAGCTACAAAAGAAATAATCTTTGGCACACTTGCTCTATATGTAGTTGTTTATCTATAATGTTGTCTCCAATAACTTCTCTTCCAATTTATTTCATTTATGATCCCAAGAGTCTGCCATGAATGGGAGTCTTTCTCTTTGGCGCTTCTTATATTTCCTCTTTTCAATTAGCTATATAATTTCTACTATTGCCATTTATTTGAGGGTGAGATAGATGATTCGTTTGGTCTTCACATTATGTCCATGAAGCATGTATGTATATTAATCATATATCATATATAAAGTAATCAAAAGGGGGAAATTACATTGCAAAGGTTTCATGTGTTGACAACTAAATAACCAATTTTTTCTTTTTATTTTTTGAATGACAAATGTTGGTATGTTAATTGTTAGGTTAGTTTTTTTTTCTCCATTTTTTTTTTTGTTTGGTTAGTTTTTTCTCATTGCCAGGATTTGAACCTTGGACCACTAACTTCTTAACTCTTAAGCTCAAACTAGTTGAGCTACTCAAGTCCCCCTTAAATAACCAATGTTTTGTTTTGTTATTTATATTATAGTTGATTATCTTCTATGTGTGTTTGCAAGGCTTATCTCTTTTGCTTTTTGTTATGATATGAAATTGTAATTATACTCTTGTACCTGGTAGAAACCATTCCTCCATATGTTTATTCTCTGTTGGGTACCTGTAACTAGAGCTATTACTGGATTGTGACACTTTTCTGGTTTCAAATTTCTAGCTAGAATTGTTCTCTTTCCTTTTTGAATTTTGCAAATCCCTTTAAGCTGTCAAAAAGTACCCCTATAATTGTTTTCCTCCCATGGCGCAGGCATATGAGCAACGCATTCGGTGAAGAGAAGTTTGTTAGGAAGTTGATGAAGAAAAGATTCATCAAGGGTCATATTCAAAACTGTTAGTTGGATTTGAGTAGTGTTTTTTTATTGGGTAATTTTGTAACTAATATGTGCTATTGTGCGGTACTTCCTTGCAAATAGGGGTTACTTTGATTTTAGTCTCGGTAAAAATAAGATTTCTTTCAATTAACCATCGTAATTTCAAAATACCTTTAATTTGGTCCCTCGACAAATTTTGTTCTTACATGACACGATGTGTCACCATAAACTACTAATAAAATATTAGCAAATATGTTCCAATTAGAAAACTAAATTAGCAAAACGTTCCAATTAGAAGACCAAATTAGCAAAGCAACTAAAGAAATCATTCAAACAAGATGTTTAGAACTCAAATTCAAAATAGAAAAAACCCGTTGCTCTTGTCCATAAAACAGTAAGAGAAAGTAATGATTTCTTCGAACGACTATCTCATGAAGCGCGTTTTCTGCATAGTCCCAAAGAGTATCTTAGTCTTCCGCCTATTGCAGCTAACAAACTGATTTTATGTCTAAATTGGGAACATATATGTGATTCTTCACAATGGCTCTTTCAATGATCGATATGATGCTGCTGCTTCTTTGATTTCTCTTGTACTTGATAACAAACATAATGGGAAATTAATCATTGAACAAGGTGGCGTTGGTCCTTTGTTGAAACTTATCAAAGAAATTAAAAAAGAAGTGTTGCTAGAGCTGTTGGTATTTTACCTCAGAGCGTTAAGGTTATGATTCATGCTGGTCTTTTTCTGTTTTTGCAATAATTTTTAAAGAAGGTCCTATGAAAGTTCAAGATGTAATAAGATATAAGAAGATGCCCAGTGCAATTTAGCTGTCTTCCCCCTAAAATAAATGCGATTTTGCTTTCTTCTCCGTCAAGCCCACTACAATTTCGCCATCAATCTGCACTTGAAAACAATGGAAGGATTAGACACGAGGGGAAAGGTATTCTAGAGAAAGAAAAAAAAAAGTCATGTGAGTGGTTCAGCCTCTGTTAACTAGTCTTCGTTGAGTTAATAACTCTCTCTGCCGTTTTGAGAGTCAGCGGCGCTCCCTCCTCTCGCGGCTTAGGGTTTCCTAGATCCCCTAGAGCCGCCGCCTCCACTGCTTTGGTAGTGTTCCGTCAACATATCTGATGTTGTTTGGTTAGTGTAATAGACATCTTTCCTTGTTTTTTTCTTATCCTTTTGTTCTTGTAGTCTCCCTTTCATCTTTGGACCTTTTCTGTCACTGATGTTGTAGTTAATGTTTGTGCTTTTCGTTGCTCTTATAGTCTTGCCTCCACCCATACCTCCCTCCACCGGAATCTCTCCTCTTCAATTCGTTTTTGCTGTTTTGGGTAGAGTTTGTGTTGTCAACCTCCATTTTTAGATCTGAACCAAATAGTTTGTACCTTTAAACATCTTTATGATTAGCATCTAGATCTTTTATTAGTATCTATTTTCTGTTTTTTACCCCCTTTCAAAATCCGGATCTTTATCTAAAAGCTGAACCTTTAACCTCTTATGAAATCATAGGCTTGGTCTCTTCAAGTTGTCAATCAAAAAGCGGTAATAGCCACCTGATTTTATCGTTTTCAATGTATTTTGGGTTATTGCTTTGAGTTTATGATTTTAGCAGGTGAAAAGGTTTTATCTGTACAAGACTATCTTTCTCCTTGGCATGACCAGCAAAGGATCGGCTGTCGTTAACATGATCTCTTTTACCGTCGCTTTTACCGTCGAAGTAGCTCTGGTCTACCAACAACGGTGTCTGCTCTCCAGGGATATGCTGTTCTTAGTTTGTTTTGTAACACTTTTAGGGGGTGATGGTAGTATTGGTGGGATAATTTCTTTTTTAGACTTAAGTTTAGCTTTGATTTAGCTTGTTATGTTTCTTGGTTTGGTTCTGTGGTTTCTTCCTACCTTCATTCCTAGCTTGCAAAATTTACCGTGATTCTGTAGATGTATAAGTCAGGAGCTAATCTTGTGCTTTAGAGTTTTTATCTGTTTGATTCGGCAAAATTCTGTACTTTACCCCAATAGTGGGTAGTGATCTACACATGGTGTAATTTGTGTTGTAATGGCTTCTTGGATGAATGAAATATTTTTCGACAAAAAAAAAAAAACAATGGAAGAAATGGGAATGAAAATGAAGTTGAGAAGGAGATGGAGCCTGGAGGCAGCAATCGGATCTAGGTTGGAAAGTCTCTTAAATGCTATATTTATATAAACTCTACCTTTTATACAAGTGTGTGTTAGCTTTATTGTGTCCTAAAGGGTGAAAAAGCTGAGGAAATAAGGAATATTTCTTGTCCTAGGAGGGTACAATCAACATATAACCACAAGATTGTCATTTTCTACTGAAACCTTATTCGTTCTCTAGAAACAACTCATATCATTACTAATGTATTATCTTGTTCATCTTGTCTCGAGTACATTTCCAGGTGCCACATCTCCAAAATAGTCGTTAACTCTTACAATCAACTCCTGATACGATATCTTTCACCACAATTCACAACGGCTAAACAATGTCCATACAAAACAAAGAAGTGAAATATAATAAGAGCAATTAGTGTGAGTGTTGAATGGTGACTGCTTGTGAGTGGTTTCATCTTAGTATGAATCAGTTTGTGATTGCCTGACTGGCACAACCCCAAAATTTGGCTAAACGACCCGTAGATGAGTCTGAAGATCATCACTTAGACATTGGATTTCAGAAAATCGGCGCTCTTTCGAAAGCCTATAATTTATAGTATATAAATAAGTAATATATATTTTTAAAGTTAAGTCCAAATTAATAGTGTTTATCAAAAAAAATCTGCGAAGGTTAAAAAACAAGACATCAACTTTTGTCTAATTTGTAACACATTTTTTTTGTTGATCAACTTGTAACACATTTCTAATCATCATTAATACTACATCAATTTCAATGTAGTTTATGCTAAAATTGAAGTTAAATAAGTATAAGTTCTAGAAAATGAACAAATATTCAAGAATGGTGTCTATGTAAAAAGTTATGACCGAAACACCACATTATCTATACTAATTTCAAACTAGAGAAATGCTAGGGTCACACCCACTAACACTCTCTTTTAATACACCCAATCAAAATTAGCCATTTGTTTTACTTTTTTAATTCAATTAACTTGATACTTGTCCAACCAGTTTATAAACATTTGTTTTTTTTTTAATAACTTAGGCTCTGTTTGGTAAAATTAGCTGATAGCTGATAGCTTTTAGCTGATAAGTTAGCTGATAGCTTTTAGCTGATAAGCTAGTTGAAGTGTTTGGTAAAATTAGCTGATAGCTTTTGCTTTGAATAATAAGGGTAAATATGGAAAAAAAAATGAGAAACTAAAAGCTATAAGCTCAAAAGCTACTTGAAGTAGCTTCTGAAAAATAGCTTATAAGCTCCTGAAATAAGCTATAAGCTTGTTGTACCAAACAGAGCTAAAGTGTTACCAAACAGAGTTTTTTTTGTCAAATGAGCTTATAAGCTAAAAGCTAAGAGCTAAAAGCTCTT
This sequence comes from Medicago sativa, assembly GCF_051527215.1. Taxonomy (NCBI): domain Eukaryota; kingdom Viridiplantae; phylum Streptophyta; class Magnoliopsida; order Fabales; family Fabaceae; genus Medicago; species Medicago sativa. Next base: position 23,206,686 of record NC_140753.1, on the reverse strand, counting down.
TTTTTGGGTTTACCAAACAGAGCTTAGTAAACACTTGGAGAGAGAAAGAGAAGAATAAAAAGAAGAGAGAGAAGAGTGTTAAGAAACAATCTGGGTCTTCAATTTCTATCTTCAAACTTGAAAGCTTAGGAACCCAAGATTAAAAGAGTCACATGTGTCTCTCTTATTCCAATTTCCCCGAAAAGCTGTGTGACCTTTCTCTCTTCTACCTGAAATGGTTTTGTTCATCGTCCATCCACTACGAGCATCATCATTTACCTGGTGTTTTGATCATGTGATTTGGAGCAAATTCATGCAAGTAATTTTTAACTAATGGAGTGAAATCTATCATCCCTGAATAATTACTTAGAAAAACCATTAAAATAACGAAAAGAATGGATCTCTAACTCCTGGTTTTAAAGAAAGTGATGAATTAAAAGAAAGTGAAGTCATCTTTTTGCAATTCAACAACAAAAGCACATTTAGATCAGGGGAGGAACAAGAGCGAAGGTGGACATTTGCCGGAGATCGGGAAATCCGCCGCGGAACAAAAAGATTGATGTTTGGTTGATTGTAGTTGAAGTTCAAATTCATCCTTCTGTATAAGAGTGCCGAAATTATTTTTATGATTTGTGAAATTTCATTAAAATTAAAGCAATTAAATTGAAGAAAAATTAGAAATGAACCTCGAATCATGCAATTGATCTATTATATGAATATATTTAGATCAAAAATTTTGTTTTGGGTTCTATTAATTTTTTTTTTTTTAACAGGGAATTCTGATTTTATGTTTCCAGATACAATGAAACTTGCTCCCTTTTTAGGTTTTCATCGGATTGTTCATTGGAATTCCAAGCTTTCAAGATTGAAGATGACTGCGTCATGTTCTCCACACTCTTGTCTCTCTTCTTTTTCTTCTTCTCTTTCTCTCTCTAACCGTTACTGATGTACTAAGTTATATAAAAAAAAAAAGGAAAATGCTAACAAGTGCCATAAGGGCATTGTTTAAGCATCTAAAAGTATCAATTTTTGCATTGGAAATTGTACGGTTATGACTTTAAAAAGTGTTTGACTTGTATTTTCAAGACATAGTTTCTTTTTTTGGGTTCCTTAAACAATGCTCTTAGGACACTTGTTAGCAAAACCCAAAAAAAAAAATGTTTAGAAACTAGTTGAACAAGTTTCAGGTTAATTGAATTAAAAAAGTGGAACACATCACTAATTTTTATTGGATGTGTTAAAAGAGAGTGTTAGTGGGTGTGACCCTAGCATCTCTCTTCAAACTATGACCAACAAAAAATTCACCAAACCACTTTTGCAAAGGGTGAGTAATCGAGTTACATAATGCATATTAACAATTAGGACAAATTTGATCAATTGTTTCACATATACAAGTAAGATATAGTTTATGGTAATCACATGTCTTGGGGTTCATTAATGTGCAATAAAGCAAAGTTCACGTATAAGAACATAACATGTTATTATGTAAACAATTACACGGTCACTTGAGACACGCACATGTTCAATTGACACTGCTGAATTTCATTTTGGTACATGCAGTACTCGTTTGGTTGCGTGGTGGGGAGCCGTAAACGTGAGTTTAAACTTCTTAAAAGTGAGTTTGCTAAAACATTGATGTTTGGGTAACTATTTTTAAAATTGAGTCTGGCATGTAAAAGCAATTCCAGTAGAAGCTGGTAATAGTAGCTTTTGGAAACACGGTGGGAATTGATTACAATTTATTTATTATTTTATGAATGAATGCTCTCTTTTTTTACATATTTATCCTTTCCTTTATCCCATTTCACTCAACAAATTATCTAGAATCTGCAATATAGTTTTTTTCCTGTAGATCATAAATTGCACTAAAACAATAAATCGCTAATTAAAAAAAATTGCTGATATATTTTATACGATTAAACCCAGTCTTATTTATTTTGACGTTGTACATGACAAAAGCCTACCTATTTATATTATGGATTTCTTAATAGTTTAAATTCACGTTTTTCATGGATGTTTTTATCATAGCAGCCCTTAATATATGATTTAAATAATTTATGAATAATTTTGTCAAAACAATTTTATAAATAACTAAATTTTTTTACAATTATAAAATATTAAATTTAATGATACAAATTAAATTTGAATAATTATATAAAATTGAAATGAAATCTAATTGTATTTGTAAATACTTATAATTATAATGAAACCCATTTTGGTAATTATACATTTAAAATCAATTTGGATTCAAACTATCCAAACAACATATATCGGTAGGAATCACTTTCATATTAATGTATCCAAACACAAATCAATTTCACTCAACTCACTTTTGATCAGAATCAATTCATTCGAAATCAATTCTATCAAAATCAATTTTTATCACAACAGAACCAAACACACACGTAAAGTGATAGATGCTCACTCAGGAGAAATACTCATTCTGTTCCCGTAGTTGATCCGTTCGAGTGACCATCACCGCTATGGTGTCTGCCTCAATGCTGTTGTTGGGTACCATATCGTCAGTTTTATTGGGCCCCACGAATGGCACCAACTGTACGTGCAATAATATCGACCTTGATAGCGATGTATTGAGCTAGGATCTGCGTTATATTGATTTGTGAAGGTGAAGGTGAAGGTGAAGATTTAGTGAATTAGTGTGTTCTGGAGGATGGTATTTATAGTGTGTGTTTGGTATAGCGGTGGGCAGAATTGATTTTGATAGAATTGAGTTTGAGTGGATTGATTTTGGTTAAAAGTGAGTTGGATGTGAATTGATTATGTTTGGATACACTTTACTAGAAGTGATTTTTATGAGTTGAAGTTGTTTGGATAGTTTGAATCAAAATTGATTTTGAATGTCTAATGACTAAATCATCCTTTTAATTAAAACTAAATATCTCATTCTTACTTAAAATAATTATTTAAAATTATCTAAAATCATAAATGGATTTTGATTGGTTCACAAATTTATTTAAAAATAATTTCATATTATAAGAGTTTTTTTTTTTAAAACAATTATGAGTTTTTTCATAAAAAAAAAATTGATCATTGAGTTATTTTTAATAACTCCCTCACGTCTCCCACTCCCCCTTCTTCATTTCTCCATGAGCTTCCATTTCTACCCACTATCCATTTCTATCTTTTTCTCCACCTCTCAATACTCTACATTTTCTTTTTCCATTTCCATCTTCTTCTAACCTTTCTTCCTCCCAATTTCACCATTTTTCTCTCATACCATTTCTCCATTACTCAACTCACCAATTAAGAACAGATCTCTCCAGCACTCATTACTATTTTCCTTTTCCATCTGTTTCATCTGCAAATCCAACAAAATTAGGATAAATCTGCAAAAATAAAGAAGAAAGATGTTCTTTTTGAGGAAGAAGAAGAAGAAAGATGTTTATTCATAGGATATTGGGGAAGAAAACATGGGTATATTGGTAACTACACATTTCATTCTAATCAAAACTGAGTTTCATAAAAGCAGAAGCTAGGAATTCCAGCTTTAGCTGTACCGGCGTTTTGGTCTCAAAACTGAGTTTGTTGGAAGTGATTTTCATTCACCCAAACAAGAAAAAAATCTGGAAAACCACGTTTGAAAAAGTAAACTCAGGTTTGGCAGCAGAAAACGCGATGCCAAACACATACATAGTGTTTCTCAATTCTCTTGAGGCGCAACAACCTTGGGACATATTTCGAATATTGGTCCCTAGACTCCCCTTTTCAAGGGAGTTGGCTAGTGATCCTCGTCCTCATCATCACAGCTGAGCCGCCTTGGTTTCCTCCTTATCTAATATAATTGTTAGTTGCGAGTAATCATTAGATATCTATATCTATAATTTTAATCAAAATTAAAATTTCATAAAACCATTGTTTGTAATTTATACGTATCACCACAAGAAAAAGAGCGGACAGGCGGACATGTAATGTCTGTCCGTACGATAGTTAGTAATGCGATTGATTTTGTAAAATAAAAAGGGTTAAATATGTTTTTGGTCCCTATAAATATACCAACTTTTCATTTTAGTCTCTCTAAAAATTATCTTCAACTTTTAGTCCCTATAAAGTCATTACTTTTGGTCCCTATTTTTAAGTAAATTTTTGTATTTTTTTAATGAAATTGTGCAGAAATGTATAGAATATTGTAAAAATCACTCCCAAAAAAATTTAGAATTTTTTAACAAAACATGAATTAAATATGGATTTTTTACCGTCAAAAGTATAAAAATTGATATTTGGTAAAAAAAATTCATTTTTTTTGGAGAGATCCTTATATTATAAATTTTTATGCAAAATTTTATTTAAAAATATGAATTCTACATATGAGTTTACTTTAAATGAGGGACAAAAAATAATGATTAAAAATTTTATTCTTTCAAAAAAAAAATTGAATGAAAATTTTATAGGGACTAAAAGTTGAAGAAATTTTTTAGAGGGACTAAAATAAAAAGTTGGTATATTTATAGAAAAAAAACATATCTAACCCAATAAAAAAATGTGATTGTTTTTTGTTTCCTAAAATATCAACCCTAAATTACGATAATAATAAATAGAAAAAACAGGAAGGGAGTGAAAAAGAAAATAGGTTCCCACGCTAGCCTTCACCGAAAGAGAAACCCTAAAGTTTGTGGGTAGCGTAGCGGCGCTCCACTTAGACCATTTACAATGGTCACCAACATTAAACACCCTTCAACACCCACTTTTTCAATTCCCAACACTCCACATCATCTTCTCTCTCTTAATTCAACACTCATTCAACTTTAACCTCTCCAATGGTTTTTTCATTCAACACTCTACCCCACCACTTTTTATTTATTATTCTTATATAAAAATCTCAAAACCAATCAGCAAGCAGCACCTTAAACACTCTGCCCGTGTTCTGCAAGCTCCATATTTAATCCAATCAAACTTGGACGCGTGGCAATTCTGAGACATTAATTTGTGTTGAACCGGTTCAACACTTCTCTCATCCATGTCATGCTTGCAGCACATTAAACACTCCCATTGCAGGCCTTTTTGTGTTGAATGTCAGATTCAACACAACCATTGCACATAGTCTTACATTGTGGCTCCAATGCCACCTACCATTGTCCAATAAAAGAATGACACGTGGGACCTTAGTTTTTTTTAAAAACAAAAAAGCTGTGAAAAATTTATGGTCAAAACCCTGATGAAAAAAACGCAAAGAAAAAAATAAAACAAGAACCCATTTTTTGGGATGGAAGTAGTGTTTTAAATTCGTCGACGGCGGCGGAGAAAAAAGCAGAAACGCAGGCTAGGAGGAGGAGAGGATGGGTGAAGAAGGCCAACGTACTCTCTCTCTCTCTTTTTCACACAGCTTTTCTGTTTATTTTTTATTTTTTTCAAAAGAAATTAAGAATCCACGTGTCAGCCTTTGATTGGGCAATTGTAGGTGACATTGGTAACGTGTTAAGTTGTACTTCGAGTTTGTGTGTTTGAGTTGAGTGTTCGGTCGGAGAGAGAACTTATGTACTTGTAATTAGTTTGACTTTTACAGATTTATCGTACATAGTTTCATTTTCTTTCTCTTAGATCGCGTTTTCTTTTCTCCTCTGTAACCTAACCTATCTAAGATCTAAGATTCTTTTTCTCCCCATCCAGATCTACAATAAAAAAAAAAAGCAGATCTACAATAAAAAAAAGTTTTTTCTATTTCTCTTCTTCTGACGATAGGCGAGTTATCCATGATAGAACGGAAAAAGGATTTTGTAGAACTATATTCTCCCCTTCCAGATCTACAAAAAAAAAAAAAAGGTTTTTCTCTTCTTCTTATTCTTCTGATAGAAGATATCACAAGATTATCCATGTCTTTCTTAATTTCTCTGGATTTTAATATTTTTAAATCATCTGGATAAAGCCGATTGCTTCTTCATCTGTTTTGTTTCACAAAATAAAAAAATTGCATAGTGATACTTGTTTTTTTTTTTTTTTTGCTCTCTCCGACATAAACCTTTTTTCCCTAATTGTTCTTTTGCTTGTTTCTATTGTCAAGCAACTTTTCTTACTTATGTTAATATTTGAATATTGTAATTTTTTTAATTGTTTAGCATACGAGTGATCAATAACTGTTTTGTTTTATCTTGTGTCAAGATCCATCAACTAGGACTTTGACTGGAGATGATAGGCAGCTCTTGTGGAAATTCCGCTTTTCTCTGGTGTTTGAGAAGAGAGATGTAACCAAATATTCTTTGTTATGCTGACTGGAGTGAAGTACAGGTTAGTTTATTGATATGTTTGAAGCTCTTGATGGATATTATTATATATGACTTTGGTTTGGGTTTTTCGATTTTTTTTCCATGATATATGCCTTTGGGTTTCTACTCATACATTGTTCTGCAAGAAATGTTGTAGAAAATATATAGAGAGGAACCTCTAACCATGGAAATATACATGGCATTTCCAAAATGTAATTAATCCTCATTCAGATGTACATATGAAAATTCATTTGACAGTTACCCCTTTCTACAATTCAATTCTTTTAAGCCATGAAAATCTGAACAACCACTTTAAAAGAAAATGTAAACGATCCAATATAGTGAAAATAAATCACGATGAGAGAACTGAGAGACTCGTCTATCTCACTGATAGCCTTTTTCTCTGAAAAGTGGCCTTTCACTTAGCCGTAGCGGCTCCTCCATACAGCGGATAGCCCTTTTATTTCAAATCTGGAAACACATCATATCTATTAGGGAGCCTACAACTTGTTGATAGCCCCTTTTGAAGTGTTTTTTTTTTTTTTTTAATTATGTATAGACGGGTTTTGGATCTTTATCATGGCATAGGATTGAGTGGAGGAGCCACGATTTTTCACTCTTAACACTATAAGCAGCTCAAAATTGCAAAGTACACCCTCCGGTCACTAATATAAGCAAAAATTCACTTTTTAGATACATTCAATTAATGATGTATGTTGTCTTAATTATATGTCACATACATCATTAATTGAACGTATCTAAAAAGTGGATTTTTGCTTATATTAGTGACCGGAGGGTGTATAAGCTTAGGCTTTGGGCATTAAAAGAAGCAGATGGGATATTCCCTACGTTTACCCCTCTAAAGAATGTGAATTTAAGTGATTGTTTTCTGAATTATTTTCAAATGACCATTCTGTACGCTGATGTGGCCTTGATAGTTGATTTGAACATCTTTAAGAATATGTCTATTATCCTTTTTCCTTCCTCTTGGATAATGTTTTTTTATTGCTTTTTGACATTCTACTTCTGGCAATTTTCGGTTTCATTTAGAAAATGAATTAAGCTTACACTGTATTTATATATATTACTTATTTGCTTTTTTATACAGTTTTATTATTTTTCAGTTTCTGTGGAAGATGTCTTTTCCTCTGCCTGTGTTTTTTTTTATCTTTCTCTTGGCAATAAAATTTAGTGAAGAAGATTGAATAAATTTTATTGTGTTATTCTACATTTTATGAAATTGGCATGTTACATTCTAGGCCAAATCTATTATTTCTCCGCAATTTGAAGTGATAATTTTCTACTGTTAGGGTTACTTGGACAATATCCTCCTAAGAGACCGACCATTGAAGTCTTTTCCCTGTTGATTTTGGTTTTATTCTTGGGCATGGAGATCCTAAGCCATTTCCACTGTCAATGAAGCTCTGCAAGGAAAAAGGTTTAAGCTATGGGTGGAGCTGAAAAGCAAACATCCCATTGGATGATTAACGTCAGATTCAACACTTTAATTGTGTGATTTGTGGGATAAATTCTGAGAAATTGATTGATCTTTTTGGAAGTCTTACTATCAAAGATGCCAAATTGCCAATGCACACTCAGGTCGCAGCCTTTGCAGTTGGTATACATGTACTTGCAACATTTTTCCACACGGGGAAATTTGTACACCTGTTTTCAGGTTTGTGCTTTATGCATCTTGAAAGAGCTGATGATGGAGAGCTTCAATATTACTTTACTTCAGTTGGTCCAGACTCTTCGGTTCATCATTGGGATTGTGCCTTCAGAGTCATCAATATCTAAACGTGCATTGCATCCTCTGTGCCTTTCTTTTAAAACAGCAATTGGTTGAACCTGTAAAATCATATTTAAGAAGGGGGATGATCTTCGCCAGGACCAGTTGGTATTCCTGCAAAACCTTCTTATATTCTGTGTTTGCTCGCAATTGGATTATCTGTTTACATGTGCAGTTGTGCAACAAAACACACACCTGCCTATGTGCTTTGACACACAAACTCTATCTCATGAATTTGGAGATGGATATTACGGAAGCACAAGTTTAGTTACATAAATATGAAGGCATGTTGGTTGTTCAAATGGTATCGTTAATGGATTAATTGCTAAAGTTACAATATCGTGACCTGCATTTAACGCCATACAATCTTCTATCAACTGGGCAAGATGAAGGCATACTGGAATTCATTCCATCCTATTCATTGATGCAGGTCGGGTCATTTTTTTAACACTTTTTCTTTATTAGTATGCAGTCACTGCTTTGTCTTTTTGTAACTTGGATTTTCTTGTATATTGTTATGTTTTAGTTTTAAGTGTTTTAGTTTCTTCTATATTGATATTTCTTGTCAAAGAACCTCGGTCTGCATGTCATGAATAATGATTTTTTTTACCCTCGTATTTCATATCTGCTTACTTTTGTAAATAATTTGAAATTATTAGTTGGAATTAATATTTATTCATTATCTTTAAGCATTTAACTTATCACTTACTGAAAATGTTAAAAACCTCTGGAATTTTTTAAACCAATGTTTTTCAAATGGACAGTTGATTAATGTATTAGCACAATTTTATTGGAGAAAGAGTTATGTTTAGCTGCTAGTATTTTTATGAAAGATTTTATTTTTATCATTTACTTATTTTATTTTATTTGGAGGGTGTTTACAAAATGATTCACGTTTCTTTTTCAAGAAAATAAAAAGAACCTCATACAATGAATACGAATGCATGTCAGTTGGTAGTTTCTTTTTGGGGTTGCTTTGATAATATTGGGTACTGAAGTTTATTAATTGCATATTTTAGCTGTATCCTCAACTCCCTTTTCCTCCCTTTATTGGACAATTATTTTGATGATCCATACATGATCATGTAGATTTTAGAATATTCAATCTTCCAGTTGCTTGACTAATATGTAACCTTCTGATGTCTAGATTTTATCAGAGCATCGCAGCATCATAAGCTATTTGCAGAATTTTCATCCCGATGATCATGGACCTTTTGGAATTACAGCCAACTGTCTTGAAACATTTATAAAAAGCTGTGCTGGCTACTCCGTTATCACATATATACTTGGCATTGGAGACAGGTGGGTGATTGTTAATTTTATTCATATTTTTTGCCTAATAGTGATGTTCATATTTTGTTTTGGTACTTCCTATTTTGTATTGGTAATGTGATGCTGTGCCATTTGCACAGTTGCACCAATATCTTCCAAGGCCCCCACACCTTGTAAAATGGTGGTGGCGTTGGTTGTTTTGATTGGGTAGATTTGGACCAGGGATATAGTCAACCAGAAAATGGGGGAGTTTGTCTTTTTGGTGTTGAAATTTAAGATACCTTGTGTTATAATCAATAAGAAATTTCTACAGTCAGGATTTGAATAGTTTCTGATGTGTCGTCATAAAATTTTTTGCTCTGTTTAGTTCAGTGATTTGAACATCTTTATGAATATGTCTATCCTTTTCCCTTACTCTTGGATAGGGCTGTCTTCATTGCTTTTTGGCAATCTACCAATTTTCTCAGTTTCCTTTAGAAAATGAATTATGGTTACTGACTGTGTTTATATCTTATATGTTTCTTCTTTGATTTTCTATTTACCTGTTTTACTTTTTTTAAGCTTCTGAGGAAAATGTCTATTTCTCTGTTGGTGTTGTTTCTATTTTTCTCTTGGTAATAAGATTTGACTAAAAATAGATACATAAACTTAGTTTGGTAATGTCAAAATCTTCACTCAATAAGTTTCTATTGTGATAGTTCATTTATCTTGAAGTTTCTATTGGACATTTTTTGTCCATCAATGAATTAAAGCAAGAATTGTAACTTCATGAAATCATGTGTCGTTTAATATTTTTTTTTTAAATACTATACAATTTTTGAAGTGTAATTTTTGTAATCTTGTGTGAACAGGTTTGGGATCTTTCTCATGGTGAAGGATTGATTGGAGGAGCCACAATTCTACTCTTTTAACAACAAAAAACAGCTCAAGACTGGGAAGCAAAAGCTTAGACTTTGGGGTGGAAAAGAAGCAGATGGAGCATTCTCTACCTCTACACCTGGAAAGGTTAATAATGTGCATTTTTAAGTGATTGTATTCATAGGCATTACATTTTGTTTTATGTTTAATTTTATGAAACCTTTTTAAATCAGCATATGATACTCTGATGTGTTCTCGTTAGGTCCCTAGGCATGAACATGGGGAGTTGGAGCGTTTGGAAAAGCTTTTGAATAAGTATGAGCGAGGCCAAATTCAATGAGTGGACTGGCTAGATCGCCTCACATTCAAAACTATGTGGTTGTGGACTTCTGTAGCTTTGAGCATCGAGTTGTTTTCCAGGTATTCTTACCTCTTAGTTGTGACACTTCCTAAAAGGACTTGTCTGACAGTAATGACCATGTTACCCTGGTCAAAGACTGAAAAATCATAATATATATTTTTTTAAATGTTCACATGACTTACTTACCTCATCTCCCTATAATATATTTACTTATGTGTCTTAGTGGACAAGTGCTTTATCAGTGACCACTATCATATAGATTTAAAACCCAATGTATTCTGCCTTTATGCGGTCTATCAAATAGTAGTGTATTTCGTTTTTCTAAATTTCTGAAGAACTTCAATTTATATTTTCTTTCAGTTTTCTACTCTGCTTACAAAATACTGCATCACTTAGGTGCTTCCAAAATCATTGTTGAGACTAATTGCTATACTGCAGTGACATAGCTAAATAAATTGTGTGCAGTTTATATGTATAATGGAAAAAATTATGTTGTACGGCCAATCTTGAAGCTGTTCTCCTATTATTATTTTTCACAGCGGTGTATGATATACTCCCACATCAAACTCACCAGTATGTAGGATCTCCATATCTAGTTTACCTATTCAAATGTAATTCAAATGCGTGTGGGATCCCTTGAATGCAACCTTAAGCATCCTACATTTCTAAGAATATTAACATTCCATGCATAGACCATCACAGTTATTGAGGTATCCTATCCTACATAACATACTGGTGTCTAGATGCCCCATTTACCAAACAACCCCTGAAGTTATTGGTACTGATGTTTTTGTTTATTTGTTTTCCTTTGTCAATAGTATAATCAATTCTAATATAGATCCTACACATTCATTAACTCATATCTGTTAAAAAAATATAGGAATCTGGTACCAATTTTTTGTTGCCATCTCCTATAGCTTCAACCAATGATATTGTTATTGTCTGGGACCCAGAAATGGGAAAAATTAATCCCTCTGAGCACAAACAGTTAAAGTTGGCCAGGAGTTTAACCCGTGGTGTCATACAGAGATCTGAAGCCAAGCTCAAATGAGAGAAAGTAAGCTTAAACTTCCACGTCCATATATGGTTTCCCTAGTATATCTATGATCAGAGTAATGTTGCAAAGAATTTACCTTACAGTGCTTCAAATGGTTAAATTGTTAAGTTGCATATCATAAACTATGAAGTAAACACAATTAACATTCAAATCAAGTTTCATTTCCACTTATGAAACTGGATTGTGATCTTGCTTCGTAGATTGCCACAATTCTGATTCCAGTTGGTTAAATTATCAAACTAAATGATTTTAGATTTAACCGGTATTTTTTTAAGTTTCTAAACTGCATGTATACTTTTAATAAAACATTGTCATGATTTATATCTCGAGTTTTTAAGTTTTTTTGTATTCTTCTTTTCTCTTTGAATTTTGATAATTCATTTGCATTACTTTATCTAAAAAAAAAATATATCTGGAGTTTAGCATTGCACAGCATATAATCTATTGGTCAGTAATTTTTGAATTGATTTAGACCCTGTATTAATGAAAATTTAATAGGCCATCAAAATGCCAAATAAAATATTGTGACCGTTTCTTCATTTGTCTTAGTTGCAAAAACCAGAAAAGTGATTGTTGTTACCCGCTCTCTTTCCGACACAAACCTTTTTCCCCTAATTGTTTTTTGCTTTGATCCATTGTCGAGCAACTTTTCTTATGTTAATATTTTAATAATGCACTTTTTTAATTATGTTTAGCATATAAATATAAACTATCATTTAACTGTTTTGTTTACTCTTTTATGTCAAGGTCCATTCAAAGAATATTGAAGTATCCTCCAACAAGGACTTTGAGTGGAGATGATAGGCAGCGCTTGTGGAAATTCCGTTTTTCTTTGATGTCTGAGAAGAGGGCTCTAACAAAATTTCTTCGTTGTGTTGAATGGAGTGATGTACAGGTGAGTCTATTGTCATGTTTTTGAAGTTATTAATAGATATTATGATATATCGCTTTGGGTTTTTCAATTTTTTTTTTTACCAAATCCTGAAGTATTGCTTCCTACATCCTGTCTTATTCATCAATGGGAAAAACTGTTATTTAGTGAAATAAATTATGCATTGGCCTATGTTTTATAAATGAATTGGAAATCCTAGTGCATCATCTTAGTCGGTGGGTGGATTAATCAGGGAGTTAGTAAGGAGAAATTAGGCATGTTGCCTGTAGATAAATAAGAGGATTTAAAATGAAGGGTCTCTTATCAATTGTCATAATGTTGGGTTCTTTCGGCATTAGGGGTAGCAGATCGTCAAAGCTCTGCAGCATTGTAAGTTGTTGTAATCAGGGAACTTTCCTCTGTTTTCTTTTAATAAGATACCAGTTCCTATCAACATCCTTCATCACGAGTCAAATCTTATCTTAATATATATAAATGTTAGACAGTCTCCAATCAATCCTGTCTAACCCTAATCCCGCCCTTTTTGGCGGGTCTAAATAATTTTTTTGAAAAAAAAGGTTTGCTGGGAATTGAACCGCCTACCAATAACAACACCTTAGAGCTTTTACCACTAGACCACTAACATTTTTATTGAAATATTGTTGCTTCTAAAATGGATATGTAATCCTAAATGCCTCTTTTTAAGCTACTAAGACTCATTTTTATTGTGTTTATTTCCATGTTTGATTACTTTCACATAATTTAATTTATGACTTTGATTCCATATTCAATTTTGTTGATGCAAACTAGTGTTTTTAATTTGCTTTTTTGAGATTTTGCATTTCGACCACTCTCTATCATCACTTAGTTTGATTGTTTCTATGACTTTAAATGTAACTCTAAAATTAATAATTGAGTAATGATATTTTGACAACCATTTGATTACAACTTTTGTGACAACTTTACTTTTCTTTCTCATTGGTCAAAAACAATAGAGAGAGAAAAAGGAAGAGAGATGATAAGTACATCATGTGAGTATGGGAGAGAAAGTTGTACAAAAGTTGTCATAAGATGGTTGTACAAATATCATTTCTCTTAATAATTTAGCCATTTTGATACTTACATATGAAACTCAACAAAACCCGTACATCGTACGGGTTAGAGTCTAGTTTATTTTCCAAAGAGTTTCTACTCTTGTAGTGTCTGACCTTCTGTTCTACAGGAGATGTTGTGGAGAGTATATAGAAAGGAACCCTTCTAACCATTTGCTTATAAACATGAATTTAAGGCATTGCCTGGTATCTTTTTTGGGATTTCATATAATCAAATGCTTTTATTTCCTATAACGGGAAAAGACTTTTCCATTTGTTGTTCATTGAATTTTTTTGTTTCTTGAATAATTTTGTTGTTATCTCTCTTTGGTTTTCTCCATATTCTTTAGTTCTTATTACTCAATAACAGCTGTAGAAATTTCAATACTGGTTTCATAACAGGAAGCAAAACAAGCACTAGAATTGACGGGAAGTGGGAAATGATTGACGTTTGTGATGCACTGGAACTTTTGTCTCCAGTTTTTGAAAGTGAAGAGGTAATTACGGAGTAGAAATATTTTGGGAAACTGTACCAGTGTGGGTGTAGGTCTTTTATTTATTTATAGTCAGTAAGTTAGGCTAGTAGTGCAATATAGTGCAGAAGACATCAACACCTTCCACACATCAATCATTATCATAATTTTCTCTGCAAATCAATCACATGTGTAATACATTTTACTCAGCAGACATATAGAGAAGCAGGTTTCTTTTCAATTTTTCTACATATAGTCTTAAATATAAATGCTGAAAAAGATCATTTGATAGACAAGAGCGAAAATTATGTAACCTGGCTTATGTACTTTCACTTCTCAGATGGGAGCTGGTGCGAACGGAGAGGAAGATGGATTTAAACGTTGGAAGAGTTTAGTACGGCAGACAGAATTAACTGCTCAGTTGTGTTCAATCACTAGAGATGTCAGGAATGTCCGAGGTAATACACAGAAGAAGATTGAAAAGCTTAGACAGCTACTTTCTGGTCTTAGTGAACTTACCTACTTTGACAAGGTATTGGTCTAAGATGATGTTGTGGAGCCATTTATTGTTTATCTTCTTTTATTTTCCTAGCTTAAATGAATGATACATCTGGAAACTATTTAACTTCAACAATTACATGTCATGAATTTTTTAGAAAGTTTCTAAGACGTATACTTATTGATGCTAGGTTTCTTCTGTAGCCAATACGATCACCTCTGACACCAAATGTGCTCATCACTGGGATTGTGCCCTCAGAGTCATCAATAATTAAAAGTGCACTGCATCCTTTGCGCCTTACTTTTAAAACAGCAAATGGCGGAACCTGTAAAATCATATTTAAGAAGGGGGATGATCTTCGCCAGGACCAGTTGGTATTCCTGCAAAACCTTCTTCTTATATTCTTTATGTATGCTTGCAATTGGATATCTGTCTACATGTGTGTAGTGGTGCACCAAAACACATACCTGCCCATGTGCTTTGACAAACACACACACACACACACACTCTATCTCATGAATTTGGAGATAGATGTTCAGGAAACACGAGTTTAGTTTACATAAATATTTGTCTTTTTGTAGGTTACTCAAATGGTATCGTTAATGGATCGATTGCTAAAGTTAGAAAATCTTGACCTGCATTTAACGCCATACAAGGTTCTAGCAACTGGGCAAGAATTCATTCCATCCTGTTCGTTGGCACAGGTAGAGTCATTTTGTTAACACTTTTTCTTTATTAGTATGCAGTCACTGCTTTGTCTTATTGTAACTTGGATTTTCTTCTATTTTGATATTTCTTGTCAAAGACTTGGTTTTTATTGTTACTGTATAAATTTTTTATTGTTATTGTATAAATTGAATGTGAAATAATTGATATAACTTTGATAACTTTCAACGGCTTAGAAGCTGATATCTCGATCTGCGTGTCAAGATTAATGATTTTGATTTTTTACCTTCATTTCATATCTGCTTACAAGCTGATATCTCGATCTGTGTGTCAACATTAATGATTTTGATTTTTTACCTTCATTTCATATCTGCTTACTTTTGTAAACCAGTATTTTTCAATTGGACAATTGATTAATGTATTAGCACAATTTTATTGGAGAAAGTTTTATGTTTAGATGCTAGTATTGTTATGAAATATTTTATATTTATCTTTTGCTTTTTTATTTAGAGGGTGTTTACAAAATGTTTCCCATTTCTTTTTCAAGAAAAGATAAAGAGCCTCATTGAATACAAATGCATGCCAGTTGCTTTGTTAATATTGGGTACTGAAGTTTATTAATTGCATATTGTAGTTGTATCCTCATCTCTCTTTTCTTCCCTTTATTGGACAATTATTTTGATGATCCATACATGATCACGTTGATCGCAGCATATTCAATCTTCCAGTTGCTTGACTATTATGTAATTCTCTCATGTCTTTATTTTATCAGAGGATCGCAGCATCATAAGCTATTTGCAGAATTTTCATCCCGATGATCATGGACCTTTTGGAATTACAGCCAACTGTCTTGAAATGTTTATACTAAGCTGTGCTGGCTACTCCATTATCACTTATATACTTGGTATTGGAAGCAGGTAGGTGACTGTTAATTTTATTCATATTTTGTCTAATAGTTATTTTGTTTTGATACTTGTTATTTTGTGTTGGTAATGTGATGCTGTTTCACTTGCGCAGTTGCACCAATATCTGTTGGGTTTCATTGCGCTATTGTGATTTACCTGGTAAGCTCTAGTTACATTCAGTATACAAATATAATGTTGATCAGTTTCATCTTTTTTCTGGCAATTGTGTGGCATGACTTCAAACTTCAAATTAAAATGTAATCACTGCTTGCCCTTGCTTTTCGAAAACGAGGTCACTATCGGAACATAATAGTACTATGCATTTTTCATTCCTATTTGATTTGATCTACAACATTTTATATTTTTTATTGGTGTTTTCTTAAATAGAATGTTTCCTTTTGAAAATGAATTATGCTTAGTGACTGTATATGTTATATGTTACTTCTTTCCTTTTTTAACTGTTTTACCTTTTTTTTTTCCACTTTCTCTGTTTGCTTAAAAATAGATACATAAACTTGGTTTGGTAAAATTAAAATCTTCACTCTGTACTTTTAAGAAAAATTATCTCAACCGTTAGTTTTTCTCTAACCTGGTAAGCTCTAATTACATTCAGTATACAAACATAATTTTGATAGATTTCATATCTCTGTTTTTCTCACCTTATTCTTAAGTTCTGTCACTAGATAACAGCTGAAATAGAAAATCAAAGTATCATAAGAATACTTTTACTGATTTGAGAATCAGTGCCAAAATTTTAAACATAATTTCTATATTTCAGAGTCATAGTATAAACTTAAATCAAACAAAACTGGTCATATAAAACCTTAAACCCAACAGATCTGGGATCTCAGAAATAGTTACCCAAATTTACATAAGATTGTAATACTTTTCTTTAGAAAATAAACTACTTGGAGTTTCCAAGCCCCACCTTAAACCCAAAGCCGTAGTCCTTAACATTGAAAAGTGCCTTTGCTTGGACTGTCCTGGTTGCAATGGTAGCAGAAAGAATGCCATCAGAACTGGCACATAATTTCTGTGTGAATTTTTCTTCTTTTATATGAAGTCCAAAAGTAGTGACAGTGCTACTGTGAGCCTCACTGTGTTAGATCTTACAATCAAAATCAAGGCCTGCATGAATTTCCCAGAGAGATCTAAATATCATAGAATCTGGTTTCCTGCAACAAAACACAATTTTAAAGTCAGTCTTATCTGCAATATGAGCTGCATTTCCTTATAAAACTCATATGCTATCAATTACTTGATCCCAAACATAACTACTATAAAAAATATCTTAAGAAATGTATAGGAAAGTATAATTTATCAAGAGTTAGATTTGGAAAAAGAATGCAGGTACTTTGAGAACAATTAAATAGTAAAAAGATAAAGCATTAATGTTACAGTTGAATAAATTAAAGCACCCTAGTGTAATTTTGCTCATAAATTAAGGTGGTGTTTGATTTCTTACATTGCAAATGATGCAGTCACTAGTCCTTTCTTATGGAACAACAGTGAACCTGTTAATCCATAAGCCGGCGTACCGAAGCATAAACCAAGGTTCAACTTGAAATATTGTGATACAGCTACTCCTCCCATAAGTTGAACCGTATGATATGTGCTATCATACGAGGCACCTGCAACAAAATTGATCGGGATCGGCTCGAATCGAGTTTGATTCAGCTTCCATAAGTTGAATGCGTATGGAAAGGGGACCTCTTGATTGATAAGTTTGTATTGCAATCCAATTCCCAATGTACCCTTTATAAAGAATATTAGTGTTAGTTTGTTGTATTATAATTAATTAATTATAGATTATTATTTAATTAACTAAGTGACTTACATCATCCTGATCACCTTGGATATGAACATTGAAATAGTAAGGCTTGAATTTGTTACAAGCGAGTTCAATTCCATACTGAGGTGCAAATCCACCATAGGACTGCATATATATCCATATTTAAAATAATCAAATGAGAAGAGACAAAAATTAATTTAATATAATTTCTGTGCCCTCCTATTTCTCCTTAAAAATTCATACACAAAATTAATAGTTATTTTCTTTATAGTATCACACCCTGGTTTAACCTTCACGTATGAATGTCCTATAATGTAAGCTATTCCAGCAAATAAGTTGATGAAGAGGAATGCAAATTACTACCCTCATTAGGTAAATGGCATTATTGGCAGTGAAACGGCATTATTCAGCCTTACAAATGATGAATTCAAAGTGTAAGCAATCAAGTCATCATTGTCGCCACCTTCATTCAAAGTTAGTCAACACCCCTATTCATTCTCATACATTTTGCAACATCGCAAGTATTTTAATTTTTAGCAGGCATATTAATTATGGAAGCTGAATAGGGGTGGCAGGCATATTAATTATGGAAGCTGAATAGGGGTGTTGACTAAAAAGTTTTGAGGCAAATTAATTTTTAGCAGGCATATTTAAAATAATCAATAACAAGTATTAAACAAGTAATCACCCCGCAATGTGAGAAAACTTGAAACAGCAAGTCCTTCTCATTTTTGCTCTCCATTTCATTTTCAGCTTTCAAATCTAAAAAAAAAACCAAAATCAGAGTTTGGATCATTTTTTTAAATTGTAAATTAAATATGGTTAGTTGCTAACCTTCAATATATGGCCGAATGATTCCCCTCAACTTGTCTTCCAAGATGGAACTTGTTTGCAATTTTATATTGGCATTAATTTTCTCAAAAAATGATTTGAAGCTTTCCATTTTTTCTTTGGGTTACGTGATGTGATGTGATTTGGGGAACTTGGTTCTGATTGAGGGAGCGGCTGCTGTTGGTAGGGTTTCCTTATGGTTGTATTTGTTGCGGGTGGGTTATATCTACAAAAGTGGGCTGGGCTGGGTCTTTGGGTTAGTGTGATTTTTAAAAAAGAGTTGTTATTTGAACATCCATATATGTGACAACTTTATTGACAACCAATATTTTACAAAGAAGTTAAAAGATAATGTGAGTGAGTGTGAGAGAGATAATTGTCACAAAAGTTGTCAAAAATGGATGTTCAAATATCATTTATCTTTAAAAAAAATGGAACACTCAAAAATATGTCAATGACAACTCTATCCTTTGTGAAACCAAACAAGTTAAACGTATACCAACTTCTAGTGATGATCCATGTGGTACACCTAGGGGTGGGCAAAAATAACCAAAATCCATTTTGAACCGGTTAACCGAACCGAACCACATCAAAATTAACTGAACCATTTAACCAATTCTCGAACCGAACCATTATTTTGATAACAATTCACTAACAGAACTGAACCGTTAGTAACCACAATTATCTGAACCGAACCAAACCGAACCATTAAGCATATCTATTTAAAAACAATTTATTCAAAACAACTTAATTTAAAATAAATTCTTTTATGCAAAACAACTTATTTTAAAATCAAATTATTCAAAACAACTTATTTATGCAAAACAACTTATTAGGATCTTATTTTCCAAAATAACTTATTAGAAACAGCTTATTTATGCAAAACAA
Organism: Medicago sativa; assembly: GCF_051527215.1. Lineage (NCBI taxonomy): Eukaryota > Viridiplantae > Streptophyta > Magnoliopsida > Fabales > Fabaceae > Medicago > Medicago sativa. The sequence continues at coordinate 23,187,136 of NC_140753.1, read as the reverse complement.
CTTATTAGGATCTCTTTTTTCAAATCAACTTATTTAAAACAACTTATTTATGCAAAACAACTTATTAGGATCTCTTTTTTCAAAACAACTTATTCAAAACAGCTTATTTATGCAAACCAACTTATTAGGATCTCTTTTTTCAAAATAACTTATTCAAAACAACTTATTTATGCAAACCAACTTATTACGATCTCTTTTTTCAAAATAACTTATTCAAAACAGCTTATTTACGTAAAACAACTTATTACGATCTCTTTTTTCAAAATAACTTATTCAAAACAACTTATTTACGTAAAACAACTTATTATGATAACTTTTTTCAAAATAACTTATTCAAAACAACTTATTTACGCAAAACAGCTTATTAGGATCATATTTTTCAAAATAACTTATTCAAAACATCTTATTTATGCAAAACAGCTTATTACGATCTCCTTTTTCAAAATAACTTATTCAAAACAACATATTTACACAAAACAGCTTATTACGATCTCTTTTTTCAAAAAAACTTATTCAAAACAACTTATTTACGTAAAACAGCATATTAGGATCACTTTTTACAAAATAACTTATTCAAAACAGCTTATTTACGCAAAACAGCTTATTAGGATCACTTTTTTCAAAAAAACTTATTCAAAACAATGTATTTATGCAAAACAGCTTATTACGATCTCTTTTTTTAATATAACTTACTCAAAACCGCTTATTTACACAAAACGTCTTATTAAGATCTCTTTTTTCAAAATAACTTATTCAAAACAGCTTATTTACACAAAACAGCTTATTACGATCTCTTTTTTCAAAATAACTTATTCAAAACAGCTTATTTACTCAAAACAGTTTATTAGGATTCACTTTTTTCAGAATAACTTATTCAAAACAGCTTATTTATTCAAAATAGGAGGACACATTCCTTTGTGGTGTACCGTACACCACAAAGGAATGTGCCCTCCTATTTCTCCTTAAAAATTCATACACAATTAATAGTTATTTTCTTTATAGTATCACACCCTGGTTTAACCTTCACGTATGAATGTCCTATCATGTAAGCTATTCCAGCAAATAAGTTGTTGAAGAGGAATGCAAATTACTACCCTCATTAGGTAAATGACATTATTGGCAGTGAAACGGCATTATTCAGCCTTACAAATGATGAATTCAAATTGTAAGCAATCAAGTCATCATTGTCGCCACCTTCATTCAAAGTTAGTCGACACCCCTATTCATTCTCATACATTTTGCAACATCGCAAGTATTAACTAACTTAGCTAGGAATTTATGTTACATTATTGGATGAAGTTTATGACTTTGTTTCTTTGTTTTTCCATTGTAATTTAGCTTGTAGTTATATAATAATAAGGTGGCGCAAACATATGGATTTTGATAATAAAAAAAAAAAAAACTCTCATTGTGTGAATTTGAGAGCTTGCCCTTTTTGATTGTGGATTGAATCAAACGTCGATCTTATCAAGAAATTGAGTTTCTTTTGGTGATTTGCACTTGACTTATTGAAGGGTGTGGCACATCAATTTTTTTATCCCTCTATTTTAAATATGAATTTTTATTACCCCTATTTTTAAAATCAACTTTTTTGTCTAATGATTATTTCATTTCATTTTTTAATCTGTGTGTCAAAACCTTAAACGACACTCGTTGTGAAACCGAGGGAGTAATATTATTAAATCACAGCACAATGCCTAATATTCTCGAACTATTTTACACATAACCAGTGCAATGCTCCCGCATGCTATATCATCTCATGTTGTCCATTTTTCCAAACTACAATAACAAACATAAATTTTTTTCGAAACTTGGGAATGTGAACACTCCCATTATTTTTGGTTTTCCACCCAATAGTTCTTGCTTTAAAGTTTTTAAAGTCCTCAAGAGTCATTCAAGTACTCACTCCCATTGAACGAGACCTTGTCAAAAAATATGGTCTCTCCTCGATAGCATCAATCCTTTCCTTTGAGCATTCACCTTCGAATTGATTTCAAAAGTCTTGCATGGATAGAATTTTGAAATTGTAATGGTTTAGACCATCTAGATATTAGCTATAGTGAAAAAAGCCTCAGTCGAAAATTTAAGAGTAAAAAACTCTCCCCCACATGGAAATTCTCTCTCTCTCTTTTGTTCTTAATTTCATATAAATGTAGGTTTAAAGTCAAATTTGAGATTAGACCATTTTAAGCTTTTTACAAGTATTAAACAGCACAAACAAAAATTTAATGCATTCACCTCGTTGATTATTTTGTGAATCAATAAAATTAATGAGTGTAATTTATTTTTTTTGAAAGAATGAGTGTAATTTATAACGAGGCCTAAATAATTAATATTAATAAAATTAAAACTACTAATTCAATATTAACAAATTTAGGCCTAATACATATTTAAAAATGTGAAATTCAGACAGCTTTGAGATTAATTTCTATGAATTCACTGTGTAAGAAAATCTATCCAATCAATTCATATCATTGTGTTATTTTTATATGTGCAAAAAAATTACGTTATCAATGTATATAAATTAGATGAAGATAGACACGAGATCAGAAATTGGGACCCTACTGCCTCTTTATTCACATCAGATAAAAAACCTTGCTACCTGGACAAGTTTCAGCCTTGTGGCCCCACAACTATAAAACATGTAACATGTAATCCTTCATATTCAATATTAGGAACAAGACCTTAATGACTGAACTTTGAAATGAGTTACTTGTTCATATCTATCTCTACATAAATACTAGCAAATCGACCACATTATTGAATAGAAATCAAATGGTCCACCTTCAACATATTATCTAATGCTTCCCCAACACGCTAGTGAAAATTTCTATTATAAATATTTATTGGGAGATCAAAAATCATAACTCATACAACAACACCTCTAACATTAAACAATCAGACGGTGATCAACAATTAACCAAGGTCCTTCAAAAAGATCATAGTTGTAATATTTTTCACTAGCAAAATGCACCACATATTTATCTGTTGGATGGTATACTACTATAATGTCCCCCTCCTTAGGCCAAAAGTTTTGTAACTTCACTTCCATGAACTGACCTCCCACCATTTCTCCCATTACACGCACCAAGTTTGCTTCTACGGAGAACACCACGATTTGAACTCATCCCTTCTTAATTTAATATTTTCCTCAACAATAGAGTCAATATAGGAATACTCTATTTAAAAATCTTGTGCACCCTCCATCTCCAAGAGTATCTTTGTAGGAATATATGCCTTCTTCATTAAGATTTGACTCTTTCTAAGACCTTGACTTTATTTTCTTTGTGCTTCTAGTCAAGCAGACATCTTCATCCTCAAAAACCTGACAAAGTGAAGGTGAGAAAAACACAAAAAAAGAGTTTGAATTGTGTTTTAGATCCCTTTTTATTGTTAGTATTTGAAAGAATAATGATGAAAGTCAACAAAAATAAAAGAGATAAGAGGAGAGAGATGACACAAAGGGATTATCATGGTCCACTCCATAAATCAAAGCTAGTCCAATCCCTTCATTCTTGAAGGATTTTCACTACAATCATATCATACGTACTAAAACGACTAAGATACCTCAATATCCTAGATTTTCTTGCCTCAATCTAGAGGACTTTCTTGCCTTAAACTAAAATACATTCACTAAAATAATTAGTATCCTAGATTTCCTTGGCTCGTAGTAGAGGACTTCCATAGCTCAACTTAGATGACTTCATTGCCTCAACCTAGAGGACTTCCGCTAAGATATCTTATATCTACATTTCAATGTCTCAATTTAAAGAATTTCATTGTGTTTTACAAAATGGGTAATAATAACATAACGAGTGTTAACAACCTTCTCAACAAATGACGTAAACGGTACCACTCGAATTACAAATGACCAACTTTCTAAATAAAGGATTCTGAATAAATCACTTGTTTTTGGATATTGATAGATTGCATACACAACTTGCAACAAGAACCCCACAATCATCTTTTCTTTTGAATGACAAGAGCGATGCTCAAAAGAAAAGATTTAAAATTGGATGTGGTAAAAAGACGCTCTAGTCCTTATAATTATAAGAATAGGCCAATTTAATTCTTCAAATTTCTTTTTGAGGGGTTAATTCTTCAAATTTGTGAAGTAGCGGTTTAATTTCTTAAATAAAAAAATATTGGTCAATTTGATCTTTTTTTTAAATTATTTTGCAGCACGTTTTTAGAACACATTTAATGTGCATGATAGAGAGATGAGATATAACATCGGAGGTTTCTACGGTGCAGTCAAAAAATTGACTTTTAATTTCAAACACAAATAATTTAGATATAAATAGATTCGTGTGTATATGTGTGTAAAAAGAAAAAATTCAATTAAAATAATAGTTCAGATATATTATATATTTAATATTCCATGAATAGCAACACATCAAATTAGAATAATTTTATAAAACTCAAATAAAAATAAAATAATATTAATAGCATTAAATGTTAAATTCATGAGAATGCTTGATTTACTTCTTAGTGCCACATGTCATGAGCAAGCTTGGTAGATCTATAGTGCCACATGTCATGAGCAAGCTTAGATGATTTACATTTCCATAAATACATTTGAGAAAGGTCTCAAATTTATAACCAAAACTAGTACACTTTCTATATATCACCACTTGACAGGTGGTGTGTGGCCTTATGAATAAACTACTCCTATATAACAAGAAAATTATGTACATTGAGAATTCTATCCTTTGTGAAACCAAAAAAAGTTAAACTTGGTATACATCATACCAACTTCTAGTGATGATGCATGAGGTGCATCACAAAGGATTGTGCCCTACTATTCCTCCTCAAAAATTCATACACAAAATTAATAGCTATTTTCTTTATAGTACCAGACCCTGGTTTAGCCTTCATGTATGAATATCCTATAATGTAAGCTATTCCAGAAAATAAGTTGTTGAAGAGGAATGCAAATTACTACCCTCATTAGGTAAATGGCATTATTGGCAGTGAAACGGCATTATTCAGCCTTATAAATGATGAATTCAAAGTGTAAGCAATCAAGTCATCATTGTCGCCACCCTCATTCAAACTTAGTCGACACTCCTATTCATTCTCATACATTTTGCAACATCGCAAGTATTAACTAACTTAGCTAGGAATTTATGTTACATTATTGGATAAAGTTTATGACTTTGTTTCTTTGGGTGGCATTTAGCATGCACAAGCAAAAGACTTGTGCACATTTAGTGGCCTGGAAATGAAGGACAGCTGGCGGTAAAAAAGCACTTTTTACCTGCTGGAATATTTTAATGAAAACATATTATATTATAAACTATTCCATTTATTGTTTCTGCTGCTCACACCCCCTAAAACACCATCAGTTATCAGCAATTACTTGTACACCCCCTGCTAAAATTGAAACATGGAGAGTAGTAATTCATATTTTCGTTATACACGTGAAACACCACCATAAATCTCATTTTGAGTTTTGTTTCCCTTCTCCTTCATGCTTAACATGTTTCTTCATCTCCATAGCCACCCATGCTCTTGATATTTCCAGATATGCTTTCTCCTTCATGCTTAAGTTAAAGTTCTTATCCATCAACAAAATTGTTCAACATTATTTCACTTTCCTATATTGATCTGGAGATTGCAGCTTAGTTTGGTTTATAGATCTAAATTCATTTTCAACTTAAAGGTATGAACATAACTTTGTTTATCATTTTAAATGTTTTATTATGCTATGTGGTTGTTGTATAGAAGTAGTGGGTTAGTGTTGTTGGCTAATATAAGATTCTGAGATACCATAACTGAAAGAATAAATAATGAATTTTTGAGTTAGTTTTTTGTCAATGAAAGAGGGTAAGAAGACAACAATGGCTGCAACACCAAGTTTATGAGATGGTGTTGTGCATGGTCGTGCTTAAGTTACACACGACCGTGCTCAAACTCACTGGAGATTGGATGCATTTTGTTTACTATCACCATGACCATCGTGCTCAATAATGACACGGTCGTGCTTGTCGTAATGGAAGTAAATATGGTTGGTTTATGCTAGGTTTTGTGAGAAAAATTCTGAACTGCAATCTAGCACGGTCGTGCGTTTTACTGACACGGTCGTGCCAAAATTCCATGCATGAAGTTATAATCTTGAATGTTTTGGAGCACGGTCGTGCTGATTATAGACACGGTCGTGCTTGACATCCTGGAAGTAATTGTTTTTGCTTTCTACTAGTATTGCTATGTAGTGTTGTATTTGTCTGGTTCCTGCAATTTTGTTCATGTAAAGGTAGTGTGTGTTTTGGCGAATTTGTGATTGTGATTATTTAAATCCATGTATGTATGATGAACAGGAAGATGGATATTCATGAAATTCTAGAAATTTTCGGAATTCCCAATGTAAGCGACATAACTGGGGGATGCAACCTTAATGCGGAAGGTTCAGAGGTAGAGGTATGTTGATGTGATTACATTATTGTGTAAATTATTTTTGAAGTTAGCGAAAATCGTAGTGTAATTCTGATCTGAGGATTGTCAATTACTAAGTTATTTTGCAATTTTTATTGTACAGGACATGGACAATAGCTCTTGTTCGGAGAGTGATGTATGTTCCTCGGATGAAGATGTCGAAGACATGTACAGTTCGTTGTATGGGTGCAACTTTGACGATGAAACGGCGGTTGATTGCATGGCTGACCTTGACAGAATTAATTTTAAGGAAATAGGGTCGGATGAAATCATGCGGTACCATTTTCAGGATCGTTTAGTTGCATTCAAGTTTTACAATTTGTACGGTTGTGTACGTGGATTTTCCGGTAGAAAAAGCCGTGTTGTTAAGAACAGGGATGGCGATGTTGTTCAACAAACCTTTGTTTGTCATAGAGAAGGTTACAGGGTTGGAAGTAATGCTGCCGATAGGAAAAGAGAGCAGAAGGCAACTAGTAGGTGTGGTTGCATGGCAAAAATTCAAGTACACGTTGACGCTGGTAGCGGTCGATGGTACATAAAATTTGTTGACGATATTCACAATCACACCTTTTTGGATGGGAAGTATGAGGGAATGCTACCTGCACATAGGAAGATGAGCGATTATGACAAATACCAAATGAAAATGATGAGGAAAGCTGGCATTCCTACGTCACGCATCTATGGTTTTTTTGCTTCACAGGCTGGTGGATTTAAAAATCTTGGATATACAAGAAGAGACATGTACAACGAGCAATTCAAGAACAGGGAGAGGAAGAGTACAGATGCAGAGGATGCAATTGATTTCCTTAAGGGTTTGTGTAGTACGGATGATATGATGTTTTGGAGGCACACAGTTAAAGAGGATGGAACACTTCGACATTTATTTTGGTGTGATGGGGTTAGCCGTATGGACTACTCGGTGTTTGGAGATGTTTTGGCATTTGATGCTACATATCGAAAAATTAAGTACAACACACCGTTAGTTATTTTTTCCGGTGTGAACCATCATAATCAAAGTGTCATATTTGGTAGTGCGATTGTTGGTGATGAAACTGAGGACACTTACGTGTGGCTGCTGCAACAATTTCTTGAGGCAATGGGCGGGAAGGCACCTGTGTCAGTTATAACTGACGGAGATCTATCAATGAGAAATGCAATTAGAAGAGTATTTCCACATGCTCATCACCGTTTGTGTGCCTGGCACTTGGCTAGAAATGCAACGAGCAATATAAAAAATCCAAAATTTGTCCCGAAGTTCAAACGGTGTATGTTCGGTGATTTTGATATTGAAGAGTTTGAAACTATGTGGGATTTGTTGGTTGCAGAGTTTGGGTTGGAAAATAATAAGTGGATTCGTGAGCTGTATGAGAAGCGGGAGCAATGGTCAACTGCCCATATCCGTGGTAGATTTTATGCTGGTTTCAGAACAACCTCAAGGTGTGAAGGTCTTCATTCTGAATTTGGAAAATATGTTACCGTCTTGTCGAATTTGGTGGATTTTTTACAGCATTTTTTGCGGTGGCTGAATTATGTTAGATACAGAGAAATTGAGGCGGATTATGCATCTTCTTTTGGTGACCCCGTTTTGCAAACTCAACATAGAAAATTAGAGAAGTCAGCTTCAAGAATATATACAAGGTCAGTGTTTAAGCAGTTTAGGCCCGTATTGGAGAGATCTAGTCGGTGCAAAGTCGAAGGTGATGTGCGCAGTGGTTCCATTTTTACCTACAATGTTTTCAAATACCCTAGGGATGATATTCATTGGATCGTGACATTTTGCCAAGAACGGTTGACATTTAAATGTTCATGCAAAAGATTCGAGACATTTGGTATTCCTTGTGAACATATCTTACATGTTCTAGTGCATTTGAACATTGTTGTACTGCCAGAATGTCTTGTGATGGAACGATGGACCAAACGTGCTAAAGATGGAATCAATGCTCAAAATGCTAATAGTTCAAGTCACCGTGATCCTGCATTTGTAACTACGTATGTGATGTTCGTTGAGCGATGTAAGAGGATGGCCAATGCCGTGTTGAAGTGTGGAGATCCTGAATATATACACAAAACCATGGAAATGATTGAAAAACACACCGAAACATTGGAATCATTAAGCAGGGGTGAAGTTGATGAATTGCCCGTGGTCGGTTCAGTGACAGAAAAAAGTTTAGGTAATCCGCAACGGCTTAAGAAAAGAGGTGGAGCAGCAGCTGCGTCTTCATCTCGTAATGTAAGTGGAAATAAAAAGCGGAGTTCGCCGAAATGTGGCATATGTGGATGTAAGGGTCACAACCGGCAGTCTTGTCGTCTACGAGAAGACTTTAATGTACAGTCACAGAATCATTCATCACATATCAATGATGATCAAGGGTATGCTGAAGACTCGGAAGATTGGAACACACCCATGGTAAGTGTGAAGCCGTTATTATCTAATGTTTGAAGTTTCTACTGTTTAAAATTTAAACGGTGATATTAGCGTCAACATTGTAAGTAATTTATTATTGTTCGAACAACGTAGGATTTGAACTAAAATTGAAGATTGGAGGAGCACGATGAATTTTGAAGTTTGATGTTGCGTTGAAGATGTTCGCAACTGATGAACCGGAGAATGGTGTATGATGACCCTTCGACGAAGATGTTAGTGACCTGTTGTTTGTTTAAATTGATTGTTGTTTTGCGTGTATTTAGGAGTGAACTTATGCATTTTTATTAATCTGTGATATTATGATGTTGGAACCTTTCTAATTTGATGTGGATTGTTTAATATGTACACGATATCAAAGTATTTCGTGAATATTTGAAGGTTTGTGTAAAACGTTGTTCGTTGTGATGTGTCTAATTGCCTGCGCCACCTCTATTGTTAAGCAATTAGTAGTTAATATGTGTACTGGGTTATGAGCACGACCTTGGACACAAACAACACAGGCGTGCTGAAGGAAACATTTTACATTCGTACTTAGCACGGGCGTGTTTGAAAGTGACACGGTCGTGTCAATACACTATGTTCTAAGTTGATCCAGAATGGGAATAGAAGGCACGCCCGTGTGATATATTAGCACGGTCGTGCTTATGAGTACTGATGCTAATGAAATTTATAGCTGATAATCAAGCACGACCGTGTTTATATTTTGCACGGTCGTGTCATTACAATCTGGTCATTAGTTAGTAATGTGAATGGAATACACACGATCGTGTGTAAATTGGGCACGGTCGTGTCAACATACTATGTTCTAAGTTGAACCAGAATGGGAATAGAAGGCACGCCCGTGTGATAGTTTAGCACGGTCGTGCTTATGAGCACTGATGCTAATGAAATTTATAGCTGATAATCAAGCACGACCGTGTTAATTTTTGGCACGGTCGTGTCATTACAATCTGGTCATTAGTTAGTAATGTGAAAGGAATACACACGATCGTGTGTAAATTGGGCACGGTCGTGCTACATATTTTTTACAAAGTTGTCACCACAGCATGCTCAAATTGTATTTCCTTACCACATACGTAAATAATACCACATACAATTTGGAATCATTTACAATACAACCTGAACAGAATTATAGATTATGACACCGACAAAGATTTACATATGAAGTTAAACAAACTTAAATTGAACACAATTAAGTTTTGAACAGAATTTTTGATAGTGCATGTTCAAAGAAACTTATACAAAATTCAAATAGAACCCAATATAACAGTACCAGTAGTTGATGAAAGATATGTAAACAAAAGTAGCGTTAGCAAGTTCAAAATAACCCAACATAACAGTTCCATAATAGAAGCAAGAAACTTAGATAAAAAACCAGTAGCAATCATCCAAGAAGCATAAGCAAGCAAAAAACCTATCCTCCCTACTCCGTAAGTCACGAACACAGATTCCCAACATTAGACTCCACCTGGAGGTTGGTATTCAATTTTTAGGTGCTGCATCATTAGGTTGAGCATATGTTGTTGCGTTTGGTTGTCCTGCCTCATGTGCTGCACCTCAGCCATCATCATTCCACGCCATTCCTGCTCCTCTTCATAATGCCTTTGATGCTCCAACCTCATCTGTTGAAGGTCGGCCCTTGTCCCTTGAACCTCAGCCTCTATCCTTGCACGCCAATCATGGTCATGTTGAACCTCCGGCAGCGGTTGGTCTTCCTCCTGGTCATCAGCATGTACGTCATCTCCATCATGCTGCTCTGCAGGAACTTCTGTACCTAAATCGGAATAAATCCAGTTTTCTACATTTGATGTGTCAGTCCTATCAGGATTTGGCAATAGAAATGAGTCATGGTTCGCAACCCTCAATTGAAATTGTTCTCTCTTCCCCCCACTCACATCCTTAATCATTTTCATTTGAATCAGTGTGTCAATATTGATTCCATTGCAACCATGAAGTGGATGTTCATCACGATACAATTTAATATTTAACGTCTTGGCCATGAACTCTATCGGTCCCCCCACCACAATCTTACCACTGTCCTGTGTCGCAACAGACGCCATATGGCTTAAAAGATAGTAACCTGTGTTTACTTGTTGCTTGTTGACCATAGCCCATAATATGAATAGTTCATCGGTCCTAACCGTCCCCGTTTCCTTTCGACCGAAGATGGAGCAAGCCATAACCCTGTGAATGTAGCGGAAAACAGGGTTGTGGATGGAACTAGCCTTAGCAGATTTAGGCACAAATTTCCTCATTCCAGTTATTTGATGCCAAAACTCATCAGGATCATAATTCTCAGGCCTATTGTTCGGGTTATGAGAATCGTGGATGAGTCCCGTGCTTGCGAACCCCATCCGTTCACAAAATTCAGTTAGTGACATGCTAAATTCACGGTTATCCAGGCTAAATGACACATTGTTGTGTTGTGGGTCATCAACATTATCTTTATCTTTTCTAAAACACAATGTACTAAGGAATTCTAGGGTAAGGTATACCTTTGTGGAGTATGAATGTCCTATAAATTTCCCCCATCCTATGTTACCAACCAGATCCCTAACATTTTCTCTCATACCTAAATCATCTAGAGTAGTTTTATCGGGATACCTGCTCATTAAGAGACCTCTTCCAGCAAGTATGTCGAACCTCTCCCTTTCCTCTGCTTTCTTTAGGATAATTCCAAGTGCATAAGGCTTACCCTTCTTTTCCTTGCCATCACCAGAGCCAGCATCAGTAGCAACTTCCTTTCCCTTGCCATCAGTAGCAACTTCCTTTCCCTTTTTCTTCTTAGCATGAGAAGTACCATCATCAGCAACCTTTTTCTTCTTGGCATGAGAAGAGCCATCATCAGCAACCTTTTTCTTCTTTACTTTAGATGAACCATGATCATCATCATATGAAGCATCATCAACAGCATCATCAACAACATCATCCTTTCTCTTTTTTGTCATTTTTGAATTTCACAAAAGGAAGAAAAATTGGGTTTTGGGATACAAGTTTGGTTTTTAAGATTGATTTTGGTAGGGAAAGGTTGAATTGATGTTGGGTTTATAGATTGGGTATGAGGATTTGTCTTTGATTGATGTTTAAACTTTAATTTGGTTGGTTTTAATTTAGGTTTGGAGGGTACACGAATTTGGACATTTGTTTGAAGATTGGATGATTTTTGATTGTGGTTTGGATTGAATGTGTTATACTTGTTGCTTGTTGTTGTTTTTGTTAAGATTTGGTGAAGTTAGCAGTTGTTTATATGGAGGTTGGGTTGGAAGAGAAGTTGATGGAGGTTAATGGAGGTTTAGGTTTTGGATGGAAGTTGAATGAGTGTGGTGAGAATGAGGAACGGTTACCAAAGACAATATTGATATATAAGTCTGCGAAACGCACACGACCGTGTTGTACAATGACACGGTCGTGCGTATAGAATCTGGTAAGAACTAAAAAACCAAATAGATTTTCGAGCACGACCGTGCTGTATATTGACACGGTCGTGCGTACTTGTTCTGGTAAAACATAAAACCAGTCATTTCCAAGCACGACCGTGTGTAAAAATGACACGGTCGTGTTTACACGTACTTGATAGTAAAAAAAAATGTTCATAAAATGGAAAAAGTGGTGGCTGGGAGTCGAACCCATACCCACCACCTCGTTACTTAGGCAAGGCACACTTATAGACTCATTCATAACCATTAAGCCACATGGGCGCGCTTTCGTTATGGTATCAACTTGGGATGTATATAAACATTCGTTTTTTTGTCAACATATGAATTGCACGGTCGTGCTGTATACTAACACGGTCGTGCTGCTTGAAAATGGATGCACACCCTTTAATCCTATGCCATTTCCAAGCACGACCGTGTGTAAAAATGACACGGTCGTGTTTACACGTATAAAATGGAAAAAAAAATGTTCATACAATGGAAAAAGTGGTGGCTGGGAGTCGAACCCATACCCACCACCTCGTTACTTAGGCAAGGCACACTTATAGACTCATTCATAACCATTAAGCCACATGGGCGCGCTTTCGTTATGGTATCAACTTGGGATGTATATAAACATTCGTTTTTTTGTCAACATATGAATTGCACGGTCGTTCTGTAAACTAACACGGCCGTGCTGCTTGAAAATGGATGCACACCCTTTAATCCTATGCCATTTCCAAGCACTATAATAGCTATATATATATATTTATTTATTCTGGATTTGATTGCAATAGGTATAGATTACAGTCTATTAACGATTTGATGGCACATACCTTTGCTTTTGAATACTTTCCTACACCATGCATATGTCTTTCAACTGCCATGGCAGAGATTCCATAAAGTGGATGCTCCCTCACTCAATCTTTAATTGTTTTATACATGGTTTTGAACTAAATTTCAATTGCCTTACACTATAAATACATTCACATTGTTACACTTGAGTATACCACTACTCAACTCTTTCTTCCTTTCCTTAAAAAAAATACAACTCTTCCACTATGGCTCTCACCCATACACACAATCATATACATGTTATGATTCCAGATTCCCCAGAGGCATTTTTTGGTGCTGTCAAATTATCGTTTATGGTCTATTTCTCTACCCCTATTTTATCAACATTGAAACATTTATTTCGGCTTCATCTATTACATTCTTCCTTATATTTTAGTATGTAATATTTTTGTTATATTACAATTTTTTCAGGCACGTGTTGAAGTTGATCCGGGTTTTGTCGAGGCATACACTAATGATTTTGATGACGTCTGGAACGTTGTCACACCTTATGGAAATATCGTAACACTTGAGTTAACAAAAAACTTCTTTAATCCAACTATAACCAATGGTTGGAACACACTGCAACAATACCACAATTTCCCAACCAACGTGGTTGTAAAGTTTGCTTACTATGGAATGAATATATTCAAAGTCCACGAATTTCGTCAAGTCAATATCTTCAGCCAACTGCCTGCCTTTCACAGTAGAAGTTTGAAGCGAAATGAAATCAAGTTTTTTGATATTCAATTACGGGAGGGTCTAACAATGAGAAACAAGTTGGTAAAGTCAACTATACTTACTTTAAAATATTTATTATTGGTAATTATTATTACATATTCTTTTAATAATATATTAATGAGTTTATTTTTAATGTCCTTATGCAGAAGTTACCTTCGGACTTTAGTCAATACATCGAACATAATGTATGTCGAACTTTAATGTTATGTGGAGATAACGGAGATCATCAGCTTTTTAATATCGTTTCAAACAGTGACGGAAACTACACTCCAAACTGCATAGCAAAAATCGGACCAAAGTGGAATAGATTTTGCCGAAATAATAATTTTCAAAGTGGTACAACGATTAGATTTAAGTTTATCCAGAATAATTATGATGTATGCCATGTGTTTATTTTAGGCTAGTTTATAATTATCGTTTTATCATTTTCAATATGTAACAACCACCGTATAATTATGATGTATGAGACGTTTTTATTTTAAGGTAGTTTATAATTATCGTTTTATCATTTTCAATATGTAACAACCAATGAAACTAAAAAAATTAATGTTAATAAAAAAAAAGGTGGAGGCTGGGACAATCATAACCCTTGAGCCACATGGGGCGCGTTCGTTAAGTTAACAACTTCATATGTATATAATTATTAGTTCTTTAAAACACTTGGACCGGCACGGTCGTGTTGTAAACAAACACGGTCGTGCTTCTTTAAACTGGATGCACCTTATAATATATGCCATTTTTCGAGCACGGCCGTGTGTAAATATGACACGGTCGTGTTTAAACGTACTGGAACTAAACAACTGAATGTTAATAAAAAAGAATGCTGTGAATGGCACGGTCGTGTTGTATACTAACACGGTCGTGCTTAAACGTTCTGTTCAACATTTAACAACCTACATATTCTTTAACACGGCCATGCGTTACAATTGCACGATCGTGCTAATGGTTCTGTATAGAATCAACTTTTCATACACAATTGCATGGACATTATAGCATAGCTAAAAGCGAAATAACATAATTAAGGTCTACCAAATTCATGATAAACCAAGGATAAAATGTGTTCATCAACAATCATTACAAGTAGATAGTCAACAGTCAGCGGTACGTACCAACAAAATATATGGGCTCCATAATCAAAACATATTAATAATATTCAAAGTTCGGATAAAACCATAAGCGATAATGATATTTCAGCTTCCGATCAAACCACTACTTCACTGCAATAATGGTTTGTTAGGAACCTAACGACAACACTAATCGTCGTCTATATGGATGGGTTTATTAGCCGGGCTATCTATGGTCTTCAAATATGCATCAGTCTTTTCCAAAACCTCAAGGCGTAAAATGTTGTGGTCCCCAATGAGCAAGTCAGCTGCAATCTTCATCCTTACCGCCTTCTCATTCAGCTACATATGATAAAATGGAGTAATTAATCAACAGTAAAAATGGAAAACGAACATTAACTTTACTGTAAACTAAAGGATGCCGTCAATGTATCAACCTATAATGTATTAGTACTTACCGGGTGAATCAAACAGTTCGGGTGGAATAGGTGTTCCATGTTCATCCAGTGAATCACCCATACCCCTGAATTGTCCCTGTATGGACAACAACTTAAGTTATCTCTACAATCATATGGCGACCCTATCCAAGATGATTCATAAATATATAACAATTATAGTTCATTACCAGCTGGGAGGATTGGGCATTCCTAGAGTAGCCTCAACAATTTTGTTGTACTGAAAACCAATGGACTTATTGCGAAAGACATTGCTATGTCCACCAGCACGTACAATGTGATACAGCAACACCCCCTATAATGAAGTTTGCATCAGCTTTTAAAGTATAAAACTCGCGGGAAGTATATATCTAAATACTTTAATAACACACTCACAATTTGTTTCACTTTCATTTGTCTGGTTGAAGAACTTATAAGTGGACAATTTGAGTCAAGCCGGTAGGTGATCATGGCTTCAACATCTACAACCATCAGGTACCATTGAAAATCTGGGGCAACCCTCAATGGAATGTAAATCTGTACAAAAATATGGTGCAATTAAAATTAGAATTATAATCGACTCCGGTTTAAAATGTATAACATTGCCTACACAACATATGCATATAATCCAATAGTGTGTTGCAGACTTACAAACTTCAAATTTGGGAAAGGAGTCATCCAATCTTTGTACTTTTCTCTTATTTGTGTGACGCTGACTCTGTCCTCCAAGTCCAACTAATTGTAAACAAAATAAAATCAAATCTATTGCATCACTACATTTTTGATTACATAACTTGTACAAAATTTGAAAAGTTAACTATAGATTTGTAAGTTCACCGCAAACGAAGGGGGTAATGTCCACACAGATTGCCTATCAACTTGGTTACGTGTGATCCTTGCAGCAGCTAATGCAATTGCCTTCGATATAAATTTAATAACAGTAGTTAATGTCAATATAATCAAATAATGTAAATTTTCAGTTGAATTGGGTTCATACCACTTCATTAATTGATTCACCAGGCGTCAGGCATTTAAGCTCAGCTCTTGTTGCCGTCAACCCCATTGTCCACACTAGTCTCTCATTTCTCAAATTACTATCAGATGCATGATGAAAAAGATAGGTGCACACTTGTGCATCTCTAACAACAAGTCTTTTCATTTCTAATGAAGTTGGGTCAGCTGTCTCCTTTCCCTGAAATGTTACAAAAAAATAAAAATAAAAATAAAAAAAATGGTATATGCATGTAACCCATGTACCCCGTTATCATATTACATGTTTAAGATAAACTTAAGTTTAATAATAATAGTATTTGTTTACTTTTGACGTTTCCCCATCCGACTTCCTTGCCCTTTTTGGTGTAGCTTCCTCCAGTTTTACCGTGACCTTCTTCTCGGATTGAGACAGTTTGGTACTTGTTTTCAACGAACCACGCATCGTTGGATTTGGTGAAGGGGTTTCTTTAAACAATTTCTTGTTTACACCATCTCCAGAGAATGTTGGAGGTGTCTTACTATTTCGTGTGTGTCTTTTGAAGTCGCTACGACTTACCAGCAAAGTTTGTTTCTCAGAGTTATAGCTCTTGGCTGGTGTATCTTCCTTCAACCAGTAATCAGGAACGAATGGTCTCTCAACAGATTTTGAAACATTCCTCTGCATTACACTTAGATCAACACTACGATCATCCATACTTTCCACTCCAGCGAACACGCTGCTGCTACACCCAAACCTCCCTCCACCGAAGTAATCTTCGTCATTTCCAGATTTAGAACTCCAATCCATGTCAGCAAGTTCCTTATCGAAACGTTCTTGTTCAGTAAGCAAGTCCGGGTCATTAGTTGGTTGCTTTTCAAAGTTAGTGGAATCATCTTTCCCTTGTGAAACTGCAATCACTTCCAGAGCTTCAACAGTGGCTTGAATGGCAAATAGAGAACCCCGTAATCCTACCACCTGATCCGTAATTCCCTGTTATACAACATAAAAATTTAGTTTCAAGCAACATTGTCGAAATAGTACCATACATGAAGATAAAAGAGGTGTACCTTTTCAACTGTGTTTTGTTTATTAGCCACTTCATACACAATTAGTTTCAAGCCTTTGATCTCTTCCATCACATCTTCTAGAGTTAATCCTTTTGGGGTAGGTGCTGGCGAATCCTTATTCGCGGCCGATTCATCAAAGTCATCTATGCTATCCATTGTATGTTGTCTACAAAAACATATGTTTTCAGATGTGTTGTTATGATGTTCAAAACACAATATGATTATCATGAACTTCGTACACCACATAACCAAAAACACATGTACAACACAGTCTATGGCCAACACGACCGTGTCCATATCTTGCACGACCGTGCCATTTAAAAGGCAGACTAGCACACTACAAGTCCAGTAGCTATTGACACGGTCGTGTCGACCATACGCACGACCGTGTACATTATGCAGCACCAAATTATAGCTTATTTGTACATTTTTTTATTAATAACATCATGGTATACATCATTCACTACTAGGAAAAAAACACATTATGATCACACAAAAGGAATAAACCCTTTATGTTAGGTGTTTGCTATTTTCATAAAGAACTTTTGTTTTTTTCCTTTCAAGTTTTAAGAACATCAAGTAGAACATCAACAAAAAGGACACTAAAAAAGGATAATGTTAAGAACATCAAGTTTTTCCCTTTCATAAAAAGTGATTTTAAGGAAACTTTGTAAGAGCTTTATCAACACACAAAATAACTTAACAAAAAGTTTATTGTACACCTACCGTAATGAAGGAGGATGTTGAAGTTCTTCAAGTTGGAAATCATTTTCTTCAGCCATTGTGTTCAGATATTTTGTTTCTCTAAGATTTTCTGATATGTTAATGTTACAATGGATAGAGAATAAAGAGAAACTTTGCTTAAACATAGACATAACTCTGTGCAAAAAGCCTACCATATGATGTGTCTCACTAGCATTGGTCCATTGGTTATTAAAAAACCAATATATGTCTTATGTTGATGTGTAAAGAAAAGTGTCATTTTGGCATTTCATTTACACTATCACGTGCAATCTAATGGCCAAAGTATGGTACTAGGTTATCAATCTAATTAGTGGGCCCATGTAGTTACATGGAGTCACCATCAACTACTTTTATATAAAAAAAAGAAATATTAACTTATGTATTGAATATTATATTTTCTTCCCTATAAATACACACCCTTAGTTCTCAATTTCTTACACAATTACTCTCTTCCTAACATACTAAATTTTCATTCTCAACATGTCAACTCAACCATCGGCGCCTGGACCAGTAAAGTGCAACGTCAAGTTGGAAAATGATGGTTCTGTCCACGACGCTTGGTACTTGATACCAGTCGAGACGCTATCCGAACTATTTCGCTACTTCAACGAATATTTCATGAGGTACTATGAACCAACTCGTAGGGTGAAAAAAATTTATTGCATAACACCATACTACTCGTTGGAAACTGTCCATAACGACTGGAAATTAAGCTACGATGTCAAGCATCTTGAAACCGACCGTGAGGTTGAAAACATGTTTCGATGGAGGACAAACGTAGGGGACCCTTTGTATTTGTATGTTACAAGTCAATTATCCAACTAGTAGATCCCACCAATTATTGTTATCCTACTCAATGTATCGTATTTTTTTTTATGTATTTTGGCATTTGTGATGTCAACCTCATGTAATCGTTTAATTATTGTTATATTATCATGTTGTCTTTGCAAGAAGTTTTACAGAATTCAATGTTGTTTTGTTAAGCTCCATCAACAAAAATAATATTGTTTTGTTAGGTACATTTAAATCAGTTGAGGTGCAGAAATTGATATACATAATTTGTGGTCAAACATTGATGTAAATCATCATAAATAATAAAAAACCAACAAGAGTTTTTGTAAAAAAAAAACAAAAAAACCAACAGAAGTCTAAATGACATAAGTAAAAAAAGTACATTTAGTTTTCATACCTTTTCTTCATGTCCATGGCCACATCCTGTTAGAATTGTTACATTCCTATTTTCCTTCTTTATAACCATTATCTTAATGAAACCTTTGCCCCAATAGATGATAAGAACATTGATTTTTTCCACTACAAATGAATAAAAAAAAAATATTATGCAATATACAATGTTCTGTAAATTCATTTTATCAGAACTAGTCTAACAAAATTATGAGATTGTGCATCTAAATATAGACTTTTGTATAAAATTATTGGTCTGTAAATTAAATGTTAGTATTTAATATCCAACCAACAAATGATAAATGTTAATGGTATGGTTACACCAACCAAAGTCTGTCAAAAATATTTGATTACTACAAACCAGAAAATAGAAGAATCTCCTTCTTATCTACAATGTACTTTTTTCCTTGTACTACTACACATGGGAGACAGCTTTTTCTATGTCCAAATCACAATCCAAAACAGCTTTTTCACTATAAGGTACCCATCAAAGCTGACTTTCTGTCAACACTGTTTTGTCCATTGGATAAACCAGTGTCTCATGTACTCACTCAATTCAAATCAAAATAATTTTGGTTCCCACTTGGATTTTGGCCAATTCTTCCCTCTTTGCTTTTGGCCAAATTTCGAAATGCTTAATGTAGGGTTTAGGTGGCAATATTTTGTAATTAATAACATAGTTAAA
Organism: Medicago sativa; assembly: GCF_051527215.1. Classification (NCBI taxonomy): domain Eukaryota; kingdom Viridiplantae; phylum Streptophyta; class Magnoliopsida; order Fabales; family Fabaceae; genus Medicago; species Medicago sativa. Next base: position 23,167,139 of record NC_140753.1, on the reverse strand, counting down.
TAGGTCACTAAATAAATAAGTCACTTAATTAACAACAACAATAATATAAAAATACATCTTAATGTAGGGTCTAGGTTTCTTTGCGCACGGTCGTGCTACAATACAGCACGGTCGTGCACTAACTGACTGAGTTATACTACTACATATGAGAACGGTCGTGCACAATTATGACACGGGCGTGTTACCAAACACTGGTAACAACCTTCTTTTCAATTAAAATATACACACGACCGTGCACGATTATTGCACGACCGTGCACGATTATTGCACGACCGTGCATGAGATAATTAACTTATAAACCTAAATGGAAAAATAGCCTAAATACAAATACCATAGTAAATTTGACCTGGAGATTAAGCACGACCGTGCGTAACATGGACACGATCGTGCATCACTTCACTGGTTATTAGACACGAGCGTACTTCACAACGACACGACCGTGCTTAACATCATTGTTAGCAATATAGCTGCTTGTTCTTTATTCTCAGTGAAGATGGTCTTCAGTTTGTGATGAATGCTAGAGAACCCAGAACCAACACCAGTACAACAATTAAACATTTGATCTTACACATTGAATATTTTGCCTTCCTCAAATCTTCCTTCAATATAGACAACTCATAACAATGGTTTTTTTTGACAAAAACAATATCATCCATTAATCTCTTGTGAACATGTAGTGATTCATTCCTAACTTCTCTTTTAATTTCCAACAGTTGCTGGTTACATTCTTCAAACTGTTTTTGGAGGAATAATAATTCAATCTCAGATTGAATCTTCACATGCTGAATATCCTCCTCAATTAAATGTTTCATATCCACCAATTTAGCATCCAATTCTTTATTCAAAGCATCAAACTTCATAGCTTGATCAACTAGTACACACTCCAATTCATGTTCTAAGGTAGAATTTTTAGAACCAAAATCCGTCAACTTACTTTCCAGAACTTGGGTTGAATCCTTTTCACATCCAATTGGTTCACACCACTTGAAAAATTCACACCTTTGTTTGCTTTTGTTTTTTTTGTTGTTGTTCTTGCAAACGTAAAACAGCCGGTTTGGATTTTCATTAGTCATTGAAACCTTTATCGCTGCTATTTTGTTACAATGGCATACCTTGTTGGCATATTTAATCCAGCTCTGTCTCTCTCCCATGTTGCTTGATGAGGCCTTTGAGACATTCATGGTTGCACTGTTACAATCAAATAATATTAATAATGAGTCAATCAATAAACCTAAAAATCAAACAATCAATTATAATAATATTTACATTTCATCAACTTCCAAAACAAAGTGACAGAATTTCTGCAACTTCTTCAACTACCTTTAAACTACAATTTAACAATATTATAAGACCACATATCAAATCAAAATGAAGCAACAAATTACAAAATTGAAGCAACAAATTACAACACACGAAATTGAAGCAAAGGATAAAGTTTAAGAACCATCATCAGCAAAGTGAAATTCAACAACACAACAACTTATCTGACATATTCAACATTGAAGCAACAAATTACAAAATCAAACTAGATATCTAATTCAAAAGTAAGTCCAAAAGGAATTGAATAACAAGAGGATGGGAAAAAGTTATTACAATGGAAAACTTACAATTGTGTGGAGTTAATGTTGTCAGGAGAAGAAGAATTCGGATCTGAATGATGAGAAGAAGATGGCTTCAGTTGCTCTTGCTCACTTCAAGAAATTGAGAACAAATTTGGAATTTGGTTTAAGTGTTTTTATGGATCTTAGTAGCTCAAGGTAATGAATGCAACATATGAAAGTAATTGGATCCCCAATTATTATTTCAACCATATACCCTAAATGTTTGTTTGGTTGGTGCTTAAAGGTAGATGGAAAAAGACTTATATGATATGTTTGTTTATGAAGAGTGTTTGGTTATATATAAATAGGATAGATGTGAATTTATTTAATAGCTAACATAATTAAAATAATTAAAATAAAGCCTAACTAAACAATTTATCTTGCAACCCTAAATCTATCTTTTAAATGTGTTTCTCAGCCAAGCCAAATGTGTCAAGAGCAATTTTCAAAACACAAATCATAAATAAATAGTTACTCTCTTGTTCTTTACTCAGCTACTCAAATAGGTATGAGTAGCTAGACTTTACTATGACGGAATAGGTATGAGTAGCTAGAAAAATGATGATTTTTAAAATGAATATCAAATAAAGTCCAACCCTATTAGAAGAAACAAAATTGTGAAAATTAAAAAAAAAATATCATGGATTTTACAAAGGAGATCAAATGATAAAAGGAATTGAGGACCTTCATAGTTTCAAAAGCTTCAAATGATAAAAGGAATTGAGGTGTCTAACCTGTTAGGATAGTAGGATAATCAACATGAAAATCAAAATCATATACAATGAACTGTCGTGAGGCAAGCCTATAAGAGAAGTCAATTTCAAAACATTTTTAAGCAGACCAATTAGACAAAATATATGCTAAAACCAACCACAAAACATTTTTAAGCAGACCAATTAGACAAAATATATGCTAAAACCAACCACTTATAACTTACTGTGATGAATTTTAAAAAGAAGATCAAATAAAATCCAACCCAAATAGAAGAAAAATAATTGTGAAAATTAGAAAAATGATGAATTTGAAAATGAATATCAAATAAACTCCATTCCTAATAGAACAAACAAAATTGTGGAAATTTAAAAAAAATGATGAATTTGAAAAGGAAGATAAAATAAAGTCAAACCTTAGTAAAAGGAACAAAATTGTGAAAATTACAAAAATTATGATTTTGAAAAGGAAGAACAAATAAATTCCAACCCAAATAGAAGAAAAATAATTGTGAAAATTAGAAAAATGATGAATTTGAAAATGAATATCAAATAAACTCCATTCCTAATAGAACAAACAAAATTGTGGAAATTTAAAAAAAATGATGAATTTGAAAAGGAAGATAAAATAAAGTCAAACCTTAGTAAAAGGAACAAAATTGTGAAAATTAGAAAAATTATGATTTTGAAAAGGAAGAACAAATAAATTCCAACCCTAATAGAAGAAAAATAATTGTGAAAATTAGAAAAATGATGAATTTGAAAATGAATATCAAATAAACTCCATTCCTAATAGAACAAACAAAATTGTGGAAATTTAAAAAAAATGATGAATTTGAAAAGGAAGATAAAATAAAGTCAAACCTTAGTAAAAGGAACAAAATTGTGAAAATTAGAAAAATTATGATTTTGAAAAGGAAGAACAAATAAATTCCAACCCTAATAGAAGAAAAATAATTGTGAAAATTAGAAAAATGATGAATTTGAAAATGAATATCAAATAAACTCCATTCCTAATAGAACAAACAAAATTGTGGAAATTTAAAAAAAATGATGAATTTGAAAAGGAAGATAAAATAAAGTCAAACCTTAGTAAAAGGAACAAAATTGTGAAAATTAGAAAAATTATGATTTTGAAAAGGAAGAACAAATAAATTCCAACCCTAGTAGAAAGACCACAAAACGAGTGATGAAACTCACAACTCTTACCCTAATGACAATATTCTTTGACCTAAAGTACTACAAAGACCTCAAAACGAGTGATGAAACTCAAGATTCTTACTCTAACTGAAAGAATCTTAGAGTCAAAGTAGTTGGATGAACGTTCAGGGACTAACCAAACTTTTTATCGACTAACCAATCTCACAACTCCAACCCTAATGACAATATTCTTTGACCTAAAGTACTACAAAGACCTCAAAACGAGTGATGAAACTCAACATTCTTACTCTAACTGAAAGAATCTTAGAGTCAAAGTAGTTGGATGAACGTTCAGGGACTAACCAAACTTTTTATCGACTAACCAATCTCACAACTCCAACCCTAATGACAATATTCTTTGACCTAAAGTACTACAAAGACCTCAAAACGAGTGATGAAACTCAACATTCTTACTCTAACTGAAAGAATCTTAGAGTCAAAGTAGTTGGATGAACGTTCAGGGACTAACCAAACTTTTTATCGACTAACCAATCTCACAACTCCAACCCTAATGACAATATTCTTTGACCTAAAGTACTACAAAGACCTCAAAACGGGTGATGAAACTCAAGATTCTTACTCTAACTGAAAGAATCTTAGAGTCAAAGTAGTTGGATGAACGTTCAGGGACTAACCAAACTTTTTATCGACTAACCAATCTCACAACTCTTACCCTAATGACAATATTCTTTGACCTAAAGTACTACAAAGACCTCAAAACGAGTGATGAAACTCAAGATTCTTACTCTAACTGAAAGAATCTTAGAGTCAAAGTAGTTGGATGAACGTTCAGGGACTAACCAAACTTTTTATCGACTAACCAATCTCACAACTCCAACCCTAATGACAATATTCTTTGACCTAAAGTACTACAAAGACCTCAAAACGCGTGATGAAACTCAAGATTCTTACTCTAACTGAAAGAATCTTAGAGTCAAAGTAGTTGGATGAACGTTCAGGGACTAACCAAACTTTTTATCGACTAACCAATCTCACAACTCTTACCCTAATGACAATATTCTTTGACCTAAAGTACTACAAAGACCTCAAAACGAGTGATGAAACTCAAGATTCTTACTCTAACTGAAAGAATCTTAGAGTCAAAGTAGTTGGATGAACGTTCAGGGACTAACCAAACTTTTTATCGACTAACCAATCTCACAACTCCAACCCTAATGACAATATTCTTTGATATACTACAACTTAACTTCAATTGCCTTGTACTATAAATACATTCACATTGTTACATTTGAGTATACCACTACCCAACTCTTTCTTCCTTTCCTTAAAAAAAAAAAAAAAAACCAACTATTCCACTATGGCTCTCACCCATGCACACAATCACATACAAGTTATGATTCCAGATTCCCCAGAGACATTTTTTGGTGCAGTCAAATTAGAAAAATGATGATTTTGAAAAATGAATATCAAATAAAGTCCAACCCTAGTAGAAAGACCACAAAACGAGTGATGAAACTCACAACTCCAACCCTAATGACAATATTCTTTGACCTAAACTACTACAAAGACCTCAAAACGGGTGATGAATCTTGTAGTCAAAGTAGTTGGATGAATGTTCAACGGCTAATCAAACTATTTATCGACTAATCATGCTTACAACTCTAACCCTAATGACAAGATTCTTTGACCTAAACTACTACAAAGACTTCTTAACGACTAATCAAACTCAAGATTTTTAGGTTAACCTAAAATAATCTTGGAGTCAAAGTAATTGGATCAAAGTTCAATGACTAATCAAACACTTTATCGACTAGTCAAGCTTGTAACTCTCACCCTAATGACAATTTTCTTAGACCTACACTACTATAAAGATTACTTGGATAACTGTTCAATAACTAATCAAAATATTTACCGACTAATCAAGCTTGTAACTCTCATAGTAATGACAATTAACTTTTTCCTAAACTACGTCATCAATGTCTGAACGACTGATCAAACTCTCAACTCTTACCCCGACAAGTAGAATAATATACGATAAGTATTTTGATGAATGTTTAATGCCTAATCAAACTATTCACCAACCTATCTTGCCGACAACTCTAACCCTAACGACCATAGTGTTCGAATTAAACTCACGCCTTAACTGCATGATTCCTCTACCTAAACTAGTTCAAAGATGTCACCAAGACCGATCAAACTAGAAACTCTTACCCTAACTGGAAGAATCTTCGAGTCAAAATACTTGGATGAATATTCATTGACTACTCAAACTCTTGTTATCGATTACCCTAGCTTGCATCTGTAACACTGTTGCCAGATGGTAATTAATCAATCAAGATATTTTATACACAACTATTTTTTATACACATTAAAATTTAAATAACATAATACTACATTATTTAATCATTAATAAGAAGATAGTTCACCGGCTAATGAAGCAACTTACAACTCTAACCGCAATGACATTATTCTTTGACCTAAAGTACTTCAGAGAATACTAGACTATATTTATATGGACCAAAAACTTATTAAACCCTCGTATAATCATTAATAAGAAAACTTATTAAACCCTCATATAAATGATTTAATCATTTATGTTTTAATCATTTTATTTGTAATTAGGCTTTTTTAGGCTTTAATCTATAGATATTACAATAAAATCCATTAAAAAACAAAAATTATATAGCTATTGTGTACTTTGAACACTGTAGGTCTCTTAAACTTACTATCATTGGAAGGGAACATGCCTGTATGAGACATTGTTGTTTTGCATTTTTAAAATATGGTATTAAAAACTTTGATTAAAACATAACAATATACTCTTGCACGGTCGTGTTACGTATACACACGACCGTGCCTTTCAGTTTATATGTCAGCACGACCATGTCAATATACAACACGACCATGCCTTTAAAATAATTGAAAATAATTTCACTTATATACATGTGAACTTGTTTACTTGACAAACACGACCATCCCTTTTTTCTCAGGCCACTTGAACTAAACACGACCGTGTAATTATACAGCACGACCGTGCAATCCCAATTATGACAAGAAAATGAATGTTTATATACATCCCAAGTTGATAACATAACGAAAGCGCGCCCATGTGGCTTAATGGTTATGAATGAGTCTAAAAGTATGCCTTGCCAAAGTAACGAGGTGGTGGACATGGGTTCGACCCCCAGCCACCACTTTTTTTCATTTTACTAACATTTGAAGCTTTTTTAGTTCAAGTACGTGTAAACACGACCGTGTCATTTTTACACACGGTCGTGCTTGGAAATGGCATAGAATTAAAAGGTGCATCCATTTTAAAGCAGCACGGCCGTGTCATTATACAGCACGACCGTGCAATTCCAATTATGACAACAAAATGAATGTTTATATACATCCCAAGTTGATAACATAACGAAAGCGCGCCCATGTGGCTTAATGGTTATGAATGAGTCTAAAAGTATGCCTTGCCAAAGTAACGAGGTGGTGGACATGGGTTCGACTCCCAGCCACCACTTTTTTCATTTTATTAACATTTTTTTTTTTAGTTCAAGTGCGTGTAAACACGACCGTGTCATTTTTACACACGGTCGTGCTTGGAAATGGCATAGAATTAAAAGGTGCATCCATTTTAAAGCAGCACGGCCGTGTCATTATACAGCACGACCGTGCAATTCCAATTATGACAAGAAAATGAATGTTTAATCATTTATGACAAGTACGTATAACCATTAAGCATTTAATCATTTATGACACAGTATGACATGGAATTGAAACTGTTATTAGAGCTTCTGACATGTCCATAAGTTATAAACACAGTATGACAGAAAATTAAATTTTCGTTAACGTGTATAAGTGTCTCAAAGCATCGTTTTCCAAACTATTACTAGCATGTTTCTGAAACATTACACTGACTTGACATGTCTAATAAACGAATCTCACTTATAACTTACTATGATGAATTTTAAAAAGAAGATCAAATAAAATCCAACCCAAATAGAATAAAAATAATTGTGAAAATTAGAAAAATGATGAATTTGAAAATTAATATCAAATAAAGTCCAATCCTAATAGAACAAACAAAATTGTGGAAATTTAAAAAAAACTCAATTATATACAAGTGAACTTGTTTACTTGACGAACGCGCCCCATGTGGCTTAATGGTTACAGATTTGTCCTTTGTCCTTGCAAGTTTGAGGGTTTGGGTTCGAGTCCCTACAACCACTTTTTTTGTCCATTAATTCCCTTTTTTTTAGTCCAGTACAAATACACACGACCGTGTCATACTTACACACGGTCGTGTTCGAAACGTTTCATAATTAAATGTGCATCCCTTATTTTTTATCATTTATCAATTATGTTTTAATGATTTTCATACTAATCATTTGTTTTCATTTATGATAATCATTTTCATATTAATGATTATTAATGATTTGTCAACAACCCACAATTCCACCAACTCACCAAAACATTTAAACGTGTCTCCTACCTCAATCTTTTTCTTTTACTTCCTTCTTATTATAATTCCTTCTTCTTCTTCCTCTTGCAGCGCCAGAAATCATCACCATCATCAACCTTAGGTTTTCCCCTTTCGAAATCTACACTCACTATTAGGTAATTAACCTCCATTTCTTTCTTTCCTTTTACTTAATTTCATGCAGTTGGTTGCTTTTTATTGAATGTTGAAACACTACATTGATAGAGATTGTTAGGTTCTTTTTGCTTTCATTATTCTTATTATGAATGAGTTTCTGATTGGTGGGTATTGTTACTCCTGTTTGTTTCTTATATGGGGCTTCTGATTAATTGTTATCAGGAAATGTTAAATACTACTATTTCATTTTTTTTCTGCTTATGAATCTTGTTGTTACTAGTACTGCCATATGTGGGTGTACAATTAATGTATGTAAATTGTTACTACTTTTTGTTTGCGACAGGAACAGAAATTTTGAAAAAATGGCTTCTAAAGGAAAGGGTGTTCATGTTGGCAGCACTTCTTCCGGAACGCAGAAACAGGGTAGACTCAATGAGAGGGGACTTATTCTTCACAAATCTGAAAAGGTGAGGTACAGTATGCTTGTGAAAAGAGACGTTGTACCCAATAGGTACCCCGATTCAGCCGCTCTACAGGCATTGGGTATAGAGGACAATGTCACGACATTGATTAGTAATGTAGGCTGGAAAGATTTCGTAGGCGAGACGCACTTTGCCTTCGAAACTAGTACACTAGAATTTTTAAGTACCATCTCTTTTGTTCATGATGCAGACAATTACAAAAACCCAAACCACACCGTTTCATTTAGTTTGGGCAACGTGGAATATAACATGTCCCTCACTCAATTTAATGACATAATGGGCTTCGAAAGCACGGGGATCATTCATGATAAAAAGCATCGACATTTTGACAAACAGGAGTTTTGGTTTAAAATAACTGGCCGGAACCGTTTTAATGGCAAAACTGCCAAGGCCAGCATGATACAAAACCCTGTTTTCAAATACTTGCATAGAGTTATGGCCTGCACCATTTTCGGTAGGCCGGAAACTGCAACTGTGAGGTCTGATGAGCTATTCCTTTTATGGGCCATGATTAACAAATGTCCCGTAAACACTGGCTACTACCTATTAGACCATTTGGCATATGTGGCGGCACAACCAAAAGGTAAGATAGTGGCGGGGGGATTGGTAAGTTTCATTGCATGGAAGCTGGGAGCGAGAACTGCAACACAAGAAATTGGCATTGACGGGAACTATGCCATTGATATCGATTTCTGTAAAAATATACATATGGTAAGGGATCTAGATGGGGACAACAAGACTTTTATATTGCAGGTATTCAACGAAGATTCAATCTTGTTGCCAGATCCATCGAGAACTGACGTAACAAATCCAGCAAATTGGCTTTATATGGATTTAGATTCACGGGTACCTAAAGAGCAGGCTGGCAGAGATGAAGAGATGGGTGATTACCGGGAGGAGCAACAACCTGCGACTGGAATGAAAGACGACGATGATGATTGGCGTCGAAGAATGGAGGCGAAGGCTGACAGGACGTATGATGAGGTTGCATGCATCAAACGAATGCTTGCAGAAACGATGCAGCGACTCAACTTCCATTATCCTCCACCCGGTCCAGAATGATAAACTTTAATGCTTAGTGTGAACAATGATCCAAATATAATTATGTTGTAAATTATATTAGCTCTGAACTTGCTGAACTTGTTTGCATGTTAACAAAACACATGGCTCGTGCTAGTAATTGGCATGCTCTGGTATGTTGTGCACATTTTTATTTCACTAATGATTGTTGGTTCTACTGGATATGGCACCTGATACACACACGACCGTGTCTAATTCAAGCACGGTCGTGCAGCTATTGCAGACAGAACACCAGTCACTTTCTGTCTTTCTTACACGACCGTGTTATTACACGCACGGTCGTGCGTCTGTCCCAAAACAATTTCAAGGCAACAGCCAGTGGTTTAAGGCACGACCGTGCCTATTTAAAGCACGGCCGTGCGAACCTTCCACTACTTTTTCAAATCCAACTCCAGTCACTTTAAGCACGACCGTGTCATTATAAAGCACGGTCGTGCTCACCTGTCATTGCTTTTTTTTTTTTTTTCGGGACATTTTAGCTTTCTATTAACTCTTATAGTTTACTTTTTTTAGTATAAAAATTGTCAACTAATTTCCAAATAAAATAACATACAAAAATATTAATTTCCAAATAAAATAATATCTAATTATTTGTTAATTCAATGTTACATCTTAATATTATTAATATAGTTTACTTTCTACATAATTTCCTTCTATTAACTGTACAATTAATAATACTCCAATGTTTGATTTCTGATACCATAATTTCTCATAATTCAATCATTCATCATTGACTTACAATATTTTTTTGGTAGTGATTGACTCACAATATAAATAAACATTATTAATATTATGTTATACCAACAAAACATCTTATAATTTCTCCAATTTATTTTTCCAAAACATCATAATTCTTCATCTTGTAATTTTTCCACAACAATTTTACTACCCAAATATAACACCCAATTTATTCATCTTATAGTTTCTCCCATTTATTTTTCCCAAAAAATTCAAATCCAATTACAACCGTCCAATCTAATAAAACAACTTCTACTAATTTTCACATTTTTCAATATTCAATTCAATTGAATTTGAATTGTCAACAAATAAATAAAATTATGCATGGAAAAAATATTTCCTATTTTCGGGCCAAGAATATTAAATTTGGCAGCCCATATATAAAATTTTACTCACAAATGTAAAGCCCAAGTCCAATACAAACCCCACCAAAAAAATTGCAATATAAAATTCAGATTTAATCAAAGGAGTGGGTCCCGCGTGGGACCCACATGCCCTCTCTCCCTTTGTGGCAGCAGGTCACCCATTTCTCAATCCAAACAAATCTCAACCGTTGGCATTAAAATAATAATATATGAACGGTCCAGATTTGATTTGGGCCCACAAAATGCACAAGTTTGTGTTGTGCACAAGTCTTTTGCTTGTGCATTGTAAATCCCACCGTTTCTTTGTGCCATTTAACATGGGAAAGGGGAAAACTTTCCCACCATGGGTAAGTTTATTTTTGCCATTAGATTAAAGGAGAACACAGATTTTATGGTGGTCTGTCGACATTGCATTTTTTTTGTTCTAACATTGTCTTCAACCTTTTGTAAAAACAATCTCTTCAACCTCCATGAACACCACCGCCAGTTTCTCAAAATTAAAAACACCAACACAAATGTTTCTTATCATCTTCTATTTGTTCGATAGTTGAACAGAACTCATTTGATTAGACCCATTGAAGTGCTGCACATAATAAATTGAAAAGGGATAATGAACGACATAATAAATTATAATCTAATTAGTGGTGGTTTTGGGCCACTAACTTGAAGCTTCATCAGGCCACTTAATTTTAATAAATGACAGAATAAATACTAGGTAGAAACATCACTAATCCGCAAAACTGCAAACTGGACCACGCCTACACCACTGAATTAGAAGCATGAGCGTGTCATTTGTTAGTACAAAATATAATTTATAAGTTGTTTAAAATATCATGACAAATTAAAACCATTAGTGATGCTTCTGGCTAATTTGGGCCATTAATTTGCGGAATAGTTTGCAATTTTCCACCCAGCATCTTCAGGCCAATATGAAGCTTCTGCCTAGTATATGAAAATCCTCAAATCAATTAGCAAATCGTGTTTTTTTTTTTTTTTTTGTTGAACAAAATTTTAGATCTGATTTAGTTGCTGGGTGGTGGTGGTGGGTGAATAGGGGTATGGAGGAGACAGTAGGGTGGTGGAAGAATAGGATGGATGAGGTTGAAAACAAATGAGAAAAAATATGATGTCGACAGACCACCATAAAATCTATGTTCTCCTTTAATCTAATGGCAAAAATAAACTTACCCATGGTGGGAAAGTTTTCCCCTTTCCCATGTTAAATGGCACCGTTTTTCCATTGTAATTCAGCTTGTAGTTATGTAATAAGGTGGCGCAAACATATGGATTTTGATAAAAACAAAACTCTCATTGTGTGAATTTGAGAGCATTGCTCTTTTGATAGTGGATTGAATCAAATGTCGATTTTATCAAGAAATTGAGTATCTTTTGGTGATTTGCACTTGACTTGTTAAAGGGTGTACGTGACACATAATTTTTTTTTTTTACTCAAATGCACTTTTGATTCTATAATTTAAGAGTAGTGATATTTGTACATCCAATTGATGACAACTTTGATGACAAACCTTATTTTTTTCTCTTTTTATTGGTCAAAAACAATGGAGAGAGAAAAAGTAAGAGAGATAATAAGAATGTCATGTGAGTATGAGAGAGAAAGTTGTGCAAAAGTTGTCACAAAATGGTTGTACAAATATCATTTATCATATTTTAAATATGGATTATTGTTTCCCCTAATTTTAAAATCAACTTTTTTGTCCCTAATCTAGCCTATCCTTTTTGGCTTGGATGAGAGGGAAGTACAATTTGTCCAATTGTTGGGTCCCACAAAATCAACGTTGATTTTCTTCCCATTTAGATATTCTATCCGTTTTATAACGAGTGTCACCTTAGCCAAAAATATTGTTTCAAAATGAATGTCACTTTACATTTTAAATGTAACTTTAAGTTTGTCTTTTTCTTATAAAGTGGTAGTTTAATTAAAATGGTATGTCTAATAATTATTTCAATTCATTTCTTAATTTGTGTATCAAAATATTAAACGACACTCATTGTGAAACGAAGGAAAGGAAGTAATGTTGAGTCACAACACAATGCCTAGTATTCTCGAACTATTTTTCACTTAACCAGTGCAATGCTCCCTTATGCTATAGCATCTCGAAACATATTGTCCATTTTTTCCGGATGAACAAACTACAAAAACTAACATAAATTTTTTCGAAACTTGGGAATGTGAACACTCCCATTATTTTTGGTTTTCCACCAAATAGTTCTTGCTTTAACGTTTTTAAAGTCCTCAAGAGACATTCAAATACTCACTCCCGTTGAATGAGACCTTGTCAAAAAACATGGTCTCTCCTCGATAGCACTCAATCCTTTGAGCATTCACCTTCGAATTGATTTCAAAAGTCTTCGTTCAAATCTACAGCTCTGCATGGATAGAATTTTGAAATAGTAATGGTTTTAGACCATCTAGATAAAAGCCTCAGTCGAAAATTTAAGAGTAAAAAACTCTCCCCCACATGGAAATTCTCTCTCTTTTTGGCATCATACCACTTTTTGACCTTGGAACTTCTCTCTAACGCATGAAGTTGCACCAGCTTGGAATAAGTCCAAGTTCAATCTCATAATAACCTAATGTGCTTTGAATTGAAGATAAATTGGTAAACGGTAAGATTTACAATAGGGGGACAACCACCTTCACTAGTTAGATTTACAACTTTGTCTAGGATTTTCTCTATTAGATAATTCAACTTGTTTGCTTGTCTATGGATGAGAGGGAATGGGAATATCGTGTTTTACACCGTATTTAGCCTATAGGTTCTCAAACAACTTGTTGTATGGATGAGTGTCGTCGTCATTAATTATGACTCTGTGGGTACCAACTACCAAATCTAGTGAAATATTTTTATGCATGAATTTGATAACAACCCTAGCATCATTCGCGGGGAGTGCTACTGCCTTGCCTTAATCACATTGACACATAGGAGTAATCAACAACCACTAAAATTTAAGAGTTGTCAAATGAAGGATGACCCATATAATTGATTAATCCCCAAACATTAAATAGCTATACCTCTAAGTGTACCATGAAATGACATTTCCTATTTACTTGATATGTTAACAAATCTTCGGCATCAAACACAAAATTTGACAATGACCATTGCATGGGCATACATAGAGAGAGTAGGTAAAATCATAATCATCATCATAATTTTATTAATGGAATGTCCATGCTGATGGTTTGCCCTAATTCCATCATTTGCAACTCTACAATTTACAACTGAAACACCATTGGCTGGAAAACCCTAATTTATGAACTTTACTGCATCAATTACTCTACTACCCCTATGTTTGCATCCTTTCAAGTTCCATAGAATGGGTGCCGCTATGAAGCCCGGATACGAGATACGATACGGATACGATACTGCACCGATACGTCGATACGGAAAAATTTCAAAAATCAAGATACGATACGGCTGTGATACGTTAATAAAAAAAATTATATAATTAAATGTACAATATAATTATAACCATTTTTTTAATATGCAAATATATTAACAAACAAAAGAAACCAGTCATAGGCTCGTAGCACATCAACATAAATATAAATAATATTGACGATTAAGAGAGTGATGATTAGTCAATTACATACACAATATATCTCAAAAAGAGCACCATCAGTGTTTTATACTCTATCCAAAAGGAACATTGTTGGTGCTATATTATATCGATCCAAAAAAAAAACACATCAGTACTCAAGAGTTAAGTTATTTTAGTTAACATTAATTGGGAAATATCAGGGCAGGTATCCGTGGAGGATAATTATCGGATACTCTCCTGATATGTATCGGGAAGTATCGGATAATTATTTTAAAAAAAATAAAGTTTAATCTTCAGATACTCTCCTGATACGTATCGAGAAGTATCAGGAAGGTATCGGTGCAGGATACGCAAGGGATACGATACGTCATCCATTTTGAAGTATCGGGGCTTCACAGGGGCGCCATGTTGGAGAATTGAAATGAGAAGCTTGTTGAAGCACGTTCTTTTTGCCCCAAAGGTCAATGTGAATTGGTTTTGAAACTACAAAATGGTCAAAGATTACCAGCGGCCCACCACACAAATTGCCAATAGGAGATATGTTTCACCTGACACAACAGAAGAGCAATATGGCCCACCACATCCTTTAGAATAAAACAGCTTCTTCTTCCTCCCTCTCTCTCTCAATCCATTTTTATTTCTCTCTTCATAAACCCAAACTCTCTCTCGCTCTCTTACCCATATGGCAGCTTCTTCTTCCTCTCCTCCCAGTCAATTTTCTTAAGTAGTTTTAGATTTCAATCTCTTCTAAATTTAGTTTCTTCTTCCTCTCCTCCCAGCAAAGACGGTGGAAGGTGATTGTTTGACTGAGAAGAGAAATCAGAGAGATTTTTAACTTCTCCCCTTCTCTGTGACCAAGGTTAACTTCAAATTTAAATTTTGCGGTTTTTCTTTCTTCCCTTTCAATTCTTTCTGTGTAGATTTTGTAATTGGGGGTTGAAATAAGAGTGAGAAAAATTGTTTATTTGATTTTTAGTTACTTGCTACTATCTCTTATATTCAATATTCATTACTGTTAATGTTTTCATTTAAATGTTAGATGCCATAGGTATAAGTTTACTTGAATGATAATTCTTTGGTTTGTCAAATACCATCTGTTTTTTATTTGATTGATTTAATTTATTAAAGTTTGAAACACATATTTTACTCTAAAAGCATGTGAACATTGTGGAAAAGAAATCAGTTGCAACCATAAAAATGAAATCACTTGAATATGCTTTGTATACCATGTACACACATGGCACCATATAAGTATTTCAGCGACAATTCAATTTCGATTGAGGTGAGGCTTAGATCTACTGTTCTTATGGTATGAGATAATTTGTTGTGTAATTGAGAGCATCTGAATTGTTTAGTTTTGTTTAATTTTGACATCGTGAAATTATTTGATATCAACTTTCGAAAGAGAGTATATATCAGATAGGGAATGACTGTTGTGCGGTATGCTATAGTGATAAGGTTGTTAGGAATGAGTAAAATTGAGCTACTCCTATGCATTAAGTATTTTCTTTGCATTGAGATTGTTACTTACAAAAGCATATACATTTCAGATATTTGATTGTATTATGTAGTTATAGCATTGAGTATTTCGAACTTCTGGAACTGAAAATGCAGGAGACATGGTTGTTCTCCCTCTCAAGAGATTTCATCTCCCAATGTTTCATGCTTGAGTCCATCGGCCTCTTCTTCAGGACTTCTCATCTATAAACAGGGACCATTTGTTTTATTCTGTTTTGGATTTTGAGATGATATTGACTTTCACACAGGCTTTACTCACGTGCTTAAATAAGATATGATGATTTTCACTTTTTGTTATGAATAATATCTTCAAATGGCTAAACATTAGCTAGTAAGTGAAATATTTTTTGGCCTTTCTGTTACATTGAGAGGAATGTTTATCATGTAAGAAGTCTGCTACATGATGTGTTTTAGTAAAGCAATGGTTTCCAACAAGGTAGTTTCTAAGTAAACTTTATGTTTAGGATTGTGTTTTTCTTAAATTGAACGTGAGAATGTTTGATGAATGGATTTTAATGCATGGTTGATTCCAATGACGACATTGTCTCTTGATGGTATATAGTGAGTATCGAACCTGCCTTACTAACTAGGATCATTGGAAGTAAAAAAAAAATATTGCAATGAGTGACATTAGCTTAAAAAAGAGGCCTTTGTAAGAAACTAGAAAAACTTCAATGGTCTTATTTCATTTCATTTACCCATCCATTTCATTTGATTTTTTTTCTATATGTATATAGAGATTCCATTTGGTAGTGTGGTCTGGTCTGTATGTCGTTTTTAGTAGTTAATATATTTTTATTTAGAGTTATATTTGTTGAATACAAAAATTTACGAATCTCCACTGTTGATTGATGATAACAGATTTGGGATATTCATAGATGACAAAGGCAAGGGATACGACTGAGGACTTCAAAGATGTCGTGCGCCAAAATGCTCGCTCTTTGGGGGTATGATGAGGTATATGTGATGCTTCACTACCCTCAATTCATTTCTCTTCCTAACTTCCCATTCACTATTATAATTCTTATTCCTAATAATTCAAATCATGATCTTTTTCCTTTACAAAAAAAAAAAAAATCCTATATTTCTTTAGATAAAAAATAATACAGAATTTGCATATAAATTGACTCAGTATCATGAATCTTGAAAATTCTCAGACATACAAACAAACAAACAAACCTATACCTTCATTTTGCTATCGACTTACAACTTAGAAGATGGTTGAAGCTGTGCTTGAACTTGTCCTTGACAATTTGAGCTCACTCATTCAGAAGAAGATTGACCTATTTCTTGGTTTCGAAAAAGATTTCGAAAGTCTGAAAAGTTCGTTCACTATGCTGAGGAGAAACAATTCACTGACAAAGCTATCAAGGATTGGCTGCTTAAGCTTATAGATGCTGCTTACGCCGTAGATGACATCTTAGACGAGTGTTCCACCAAAGCACTAGAGTTGGAGTACAAAGGATCCAAGGGTGGACTACCTGATAAGGTACATAGATCATTTTTATCCTCTTTAATTTCATCCAAAACAAGTTGCTTTCCATTACAAAATTGCTAAGAAAATGAAGAACATACAAGAGAGGTTAGATGAAATAGCTGCAGAAAGAACCAAGTTTCATTTGACCGAAATAGTCAGAGAGAAGAGAAGCGGTGTCCCTGACTGGCGCCAAACCACCTCAATCATTTCTCAACTTCAAGTCTATGGAAGAGATGAAGATACAAATAAAATTGTAGATTTTTTGGTTGACAATGCTTCTGGTTTTGAGCATTTGTCGTCTTTCCAATTGTGGGTCAAGGCGGATTCGGAAAAAGAACACTTGCCTAACTTATCTACAAATATGAAAGGGTGGTCAACCACTTTGACACGAGAATGTGGGTGTGTGTTTCAGCAGATTTTAGTTTAAAGAGAATAACGAAAGCGATCATTGAAGATGCTACTAAGAAGGTGTGTGATGATTTGGATCTAGAGCCACTACAAACAAGACTTCAAGATTTATTGCAAGGAAAAACATTTTTTCTTGTATTGGATGATGTGTGGCACTATGTCAAGGAAAGTTTCTTGCGCCTTAAAAGAGAGGAAAAAGTGTGGCACTATGTCAAGGAAAGCAAACTATGGTGTTTAGGAGATGAAGATACTGTCATGCCTTCATTGAGATTAAGTTACTTGAATTTGCCAGTTAAACTGAGACAATGTTTTTCCTTTTGTGCACTATTTCCCAAAGCTGAAATAATAAGCAAGCAGTTTCTCATTGAGCTTTGGATTGCTAATGGGTTTATTTCATCCAATAAAATTTTGGACGAGGAAGATATCGGTGATGATGTGTGGAATGAATTATATTGGAGATCATTTTTTTCCAGACATTGAGACAGATGTATTTGGAAAAATTACAAGTTTTAAGATGCACGATCTTGCTCAATCAATTTCAGAAGAGGTGTGTTGCATTACAATAAACGATGACCTGCCTAGTACGTTAGAAAGAATCCGCCATCTCTCAATTGATAATGGAACTGTTTCTCAAAAACAAAATGATAGTGGGATTTCATCTAGTGTAGATTCTTTGAGGACCTACATAAGATCATTAGATGTTAGATCACGGTATCTTCCACTCAATGTATCCAAATTTCGTTCTTTACGGGTACTTAAGGTGCATTCTTATTCAAGAAAAGTGCCATCTTCAATTGGTCATTTGAAGAGTTTAAAGTACTTGGATCTTTCTTATGGTTCTTTTGAAACTCTTCCAGAATCCATATGCAATTTGTGGAATTTACAAACTTTGAAATTAGACGTTTGTTTTAACCTCCAAAAATTGCCTAATAATTTGATACGCTTGAAAGCTCTACAACATCTATCCTTGAATTTTTGTGAGAGCCTATCAAATTTACCTCCCAATATAGGGAAGATGACTTCACTGAGGACTTTGAGCATGTATGTTGTTTGCAAGGGAAACCTTTTGGCAGAATTAGGACATTTAAATTTGAAAGTAGATTTTCTTCACATCAAGCACCTTGAGAGAGTACAAAGTGTAGAAGATGCTAAAGAAGCCAACATGTTGGATAAGCACGTGAAGGCTTTGTTGTTGTCGTGGGATGAAGAGTCCGAATTGCAGGAAAATGTGGAGAAGATTCTTGAAGGGCTTCAACCTTATACCCAACAACTTCAAGAATTGTGGGTGGAAGGATATACATGTTCCTATTTCCCATAGTGGATATCTAGTCCTTCTTTAATACATTTACGAGAGTTATGTCTCATAAATTGCAAAAGCTGTTTACACCTCACACAATATGGGAAAGTACCTTCTCTAGAAATTCTAAAATTGGACAAGCTACCAAATCTGACAAGGTTATCAAGGGAGGATAGTGAAAATATATTCCAGCACCTTTCTAAACTACAAATAACGGAATGTCCTAATTTGTTTGCCTTGCCTTGCCTTCCATCCCTCAAAGAAATGACAATAAGTGGGAAATGCAACCATGGTTTACTAAGTTCAATTCATAAACTCGATAGTCTTGAATCCCTTGGATTTGACAATTTTAAAGAGCTAAAATGTTTTCCAGATGGGATGCTAAGAAACCTCACTTCTCTTAAGAAATTGTGGATTACCAGTTGCTCAGAAATAGAAAGTTTGGGTGAGGCTTTACAAGATGTGACTGCTCTTAAATCTTTAATATTGGAGGATCTTCTAAACCTGACTTCCTTATCAAACTCTTTAAGAAACCTTTGTTCGCTTCAAGTGTTATTGTTAAACAATCTTCCAAACCTGACATCATTACCAGACTCTTCAGGAAACCTTAGTTCGCCTCAACATCTAAACATTTGTAATTGTCTGAAATTGATTTGTCTTCCGGCGAGCATTCAAAGCTTTAGTGCTCTGAAAATTTTGATTATTTATGGTTGTCCTGAGTTGGAGAGACGGTGTAAAAGAGAAACAGGTGAGGATTGGCCAAAAATATCTCACATTCAAACTCTTGTAGGTATGTTTTGGATCTCTTGCCACCTCTTAATACATTTTGACCCTTTGATTTATTATATTGTACGCCTATAATCATGCCTCTTCTAAACTCTTTTATTGTATTGTATTGAGAATTTTGTTAAGGCTTTTATTGATTCTGGGTTGCCATTAAGTTTCATTCTTGTGTTATACTTTTTTTTCACAGGTTCCTGTTTTAGGCATTAGAGGGATAAAGATTTGAGTTTCATTTCCCTTGCGTATGTAGTTTATTGTTCAGATCTAAAGGAAGGTAAAGTGCTTGATGCTTTTGATTTTTTAAGTCATTACTCATAGCATTATTCTTGTTTCAGATCTAATGGAGTATGATTTGACCATGGGCTTTAGGACCTTCTGCTATCTATTAATCTATTAATAATGCCACTGTACTATGTTGATAAAACTTTCTGAATGTTATATTAGACCTGACACTTTCAGTATGTAGTATGATTAAGACTTAGGACATTCTCATTTATCATGTTTATATGGAGTTGAAAAGCAATTTTGCACTGATAACTTAGAATCTGAGATAATTTTTTTTAACTGATTTGTAAAACATGGATTTGAGAAATTCAAATTCAAATTTATCATGTAAATACTTTAGAAAAATAATTATAAAAAACACCAAAATTTTGTAAAAAACGTATAAGTCTATGTGTTTATGCTTAATGCATCCTTCTATGCATCGTCATCGATTTCTGATAATCTCCTCATAACAATAAGTACAGATTCAAACATTTAGGTGGCCGAATGTTTAATCTCTTCTTTCCTTTCATTGCCTGAGACACTCTCCTTCCGTCTTTCATCCCTGCAAGAACTTCTAGTGGCTGTCATTCCTTCAACCATCTCTTGATTCCCAAGTGAAACCGCATATTCAAATCATGAGAAATCTTGGAATACTGTGATAGATAAACCAAGGAATAATGAGTCCAATGCTAAGGGTTCATTCAGAATCTGTTACATCAATTAATTCTGCCTTTGTCAAGGGTCAGGAAATCCACTGGAACAACAATTCATATGCTAGCTATCACTCATGTGATGTGATAACAGACTGTTTCATCTGAAGTTTCTGTAGCTGACACACACCGCGAATTGTAAAATCTGCGGCAGCCAAATGATACAGGACCTTATTTGATTTTCCTAATTTCTTCATTAGGAAACATGATTCCTTTGTGTCCCTAGCAAAAGAAATCACAGAATTGTTCAGAAGACATGAAAGCTCATGTTGATGCCTAGTCTATTCTGCCAAGTCACCAAGCTCATATTGGAGGTTGTCAAAACGATGAGTCACTGAGGACTAGCTAGTAAAATTCATGTGCAACTGAATCTCTTGTATCACAACTCATCAATGATGGATGCTGAAGAACCAATGCATGCGCTTTATTCGACAAACTGACAGTGAAAATATCGGCTTCACTCTAGATGCATATAAGGTTAATGTGAAACAATGGAACATTATACATAGTAATAATAATATGAACAACAGGAATAATGCATGTGTTTTATCCAGAGCTAGTTTATGTGTGCACAATAAATTATTAACATTTCTAATATCCAAATGCTAGAATGTTAGGGCAGTTACATAGAAAGATAATGAAACACTACTCAAAATTCAAAAGTTTATCACATCAATAATCATATACATCTCTTGATTTGCAAGTGCAACATCCAATTCATTCCGCAGGAGGATGAAATCAAGACAAAACTGAAATTGTTTTAAAGCAAGAATCAATACATGATGTCTAGTCACAGAATTCATTACCATGAACCTTACATTGATTTTTCAATTGTCAAGAGATTATTTAGTCTTTTCAGCACTTTAAATTTTAAATGGCAGCATCTCCATCTTTGTGATAGTAAAACGACCTTTCATTGTCCAATGCAAACAGTTAAGCACAATAACAAGAGCTCCAGAATATCATAAAATAACTAACTGTAGCACAAGTAGTAACATACTCTTTCAATAACTAACATGCAATGCAATGCAGTCTGAAAGTAAGGAATTAATCATGTAAATTGTTACTACTATATAATAATGTATGTATATCTGTCCTCGTGACTTTAGCTCAGTTGGTATGGACAATGCATAATATATGGAAGGTCCGGAGTTCAAACCCCGGCCACCACAAAAAAAAAAAGCTATATAGGGTGAGTTGATTTACTCAAGTCAGAACCGTGATCATTTCCCACATTCAGTTATACTGCTCTCATAATTCACTGGTTGATCATATATCTGTACTCATTTGCCATCATTAGTGTATTATTATTATTATTTTAAATTATTTTAAATTTGTTTAAAAAAATGTATTTTTTTTTATGGGAAGTTTATTATTTTCTATCACCAGTTGCTGATTCATATGTAAAAAATAAAAATAAATAGCTGACTCACATTTCAATTAAATAAATTGTTTTATGAATAAAGAAAAAAAAAACCCATACCCATGCCATGTGCAATGACCTTTGGCATGAGAATCCTTGTAAATTTAGCAAAATCAAGAAGTTCAATTATTAAGTGTGCTTTTAATTACGTTAATAAACTAAAATTTTCAGCAACCAATTTTGTCGAAATTAACTGTATTGTTTTTTACGGAAAATTTTAATTGTATTTAGAATAGATGCAAAAATGTAAATAAAACTAGTGAGAGGTCCACTTAAACAATGATATAATGTAAATAATAATAGTTACAAAAATGAAAGAAAATTCTCTCATCACAAAGAAGTCAATTTTGTGAAAGTGAAAAATACTACTCCCTCCGTTTCAAAATGAGTATCGTTTTAAGTGTTTATACACATATTAAGAAATGCAATGATTAAAAGAAAGATAATGATTATTTTACCAAATTATCCTTATTATCTATTGGTTAGTTTTAAAAGTAATACTTTGGAAGTAGTGTGCAGAGTATTAATTGGAGGGTACAATTGAAAAGAAAAAGTTATTATTGCATTGGAAACTGAAAGTGACATTCATTTTGAAACAATTTTTTTTTGGCTAAAACGACACTCATTTTGAAACGGATGGAGTATAATACATACTCCAAAATGAAGAGTTATAACAACCATCATGATTGAATGGTACTAAGTACCAACATAACAAGTACATAATACTTAGATAAAAAATTTGATGACACAAGTGTATAAAATCTTTTAAGTAGCAAATTTAAACGGTTTAAAGATTAATAAGTTGAATCTAAATATGATTTATAATAAAATATTACGACGTAATTTAATTCATGTAACCGACCCCACTTAATGGGATAAAACTTGGTCATTGTTGTAGTAAATTTAAACATGTTGAACTCGAGGATTGCGTTTAATATTGAGTGAATTTAACGTTCAGTATAATAAGGAGGATGATTTTTTTTGTAAGGAGCATGTTAGATTTTTCATGGTATATAATATATTAGTACTAAATATTTAAACATGATCATCAAAAGGAGTAGCATACCAAAATTTCTTGATCTTGCCCTTAAATTATGCTCAATGTTCAATTTGTTTACACACCAGAGCGACTGAAAATTGGCAAAACCGAAGAAACAAATAATTTTCTGATCATCAGTTTCTCACTAAAATAAAATCCTACTATTTAAAAGAAATCGTTATAATTTCTGTACTTGATTTCAACTTCCCCTATTGGAGATTCATTACTGCAAACGTTTTTGATTGTATATACTCAGTACTTGTGGATATAACTGATTCGAGACCGCATATTATGATGATCATAGAGAGAATCATTGTAATCCAAAGGCTTGATAACTACAGACTCCTTCATGTCCTGTTCCTGCACTGCACCAAATACTATCTCATTGGTTTCCTCACGACTTTGCTCATAGTAAGTGTGAGCAACCGATGAATGATACTGATTACGATAATGATGTTTTTGCTGCTGCTGAAGATCTCCGTCCCATCCGTTATACAGATGTTTTTGTTGTGGTTGCTGTTGTTGTTGCGGCTTTTGCTGAAGATCCCCGTCCCATCCGTTATACAGATGTTTTTGCTGTGGTTGCTGTTGTTGTTGCTGCGGCTGTTGATGAAGATCTCCTTCCCATCCATTGTACATGTGTTTTTGTTGTTGCTGCTGCTGATGCTGAAGATCTCCTTCCCATCCATTATAGAGCGCTCGACCTTGCCACAATTGTTGCATTTTTTCGGTGTCTTTAATCATGAAAGGATATGTTTTCTTAGGGGTTGGAGTTCTTGGGTCAATAGAAGGAGGCTCGTCTTCATTTGGAATTACAAAACTTTCTTGCACAGGCCAAGCATTTATCTGCCTTTCAGGTTGATGGAATAAAGGTTGGTTTTGAAATTCATAGCTTTGTGGTTTTTTCCTGAAACCCATTATTTCCATTACTGAGGCCCCAGCATTGGTAAGAAGCTTCCCAATGGATGCAAAGAGACCTTCTTCTTGCTTATAAGATTCGTCTTCTGATGGAATCAAAGGCGGTCTGACAGACTTCAACGGCTTTTGGTAAAGACTCGGTGAAAAGTCAGACATCGCTGAGCTCTCAGCCTACAAAAGCATGAGATGAATTATTAATTGAAGTTTTCTCATGTACTCTGATATCGATTTCATGAACATTAAATTATGCTAGCTTTAGAGAACAAAGGATATGTTTACATTATATGATTATCATTACTATGACATGTTTTGAGAATTTATAGTTTTCCATGTCATGCAACCACAATGAGAAGTAAGAAGTAACATTCCTTTTTTCTCAAGAAATCTGGATAAATACTGCATATAAACTTATTGAAGTTCTACCAATCATATTTTGTTTTTGGATAGCCAACTGTCTATCCGATTTTTTTATGACTATTCTATGAAGCACCGACACGGGCACAAACACTGGACACAGACACAAGCACACTGGTATAGTTTTTAAAAAGAGAAAGTAATTGAATGTAACCAAATGTGTCGGTGTCGTATCGGACACCGGACATCTGAGGTGTCAGTGTTATATAGACTATATTTATCTTATTTAATATAATGCATCAGAAACCAGAGAACTAGACAAGCACTCACATGAGTCACATCCTGAGATGCAACAATTGTACTTAGACGACGCTGCAGCAATGCCAGCATATAACCAAAGAAGCCAGCACCGAGAAGCATTGCAATTCCTGCAGATTTAAGGCATACACTTTTAATATGTAACTAATAAAAACTCTAGAGATAGACTCTGAAGTCTGAATAGATTTATTTTATTTACCGAGTGGAAATCCACTTTCGTATTGATAAGCACAGTCATCAAATCGCAGCTGAATCTCCCTGATGGCTTGATTCCCCCTGTCAATGACAAGAAGGGAACAACTACTTCCAACATAAACCACATCAAAGTCATTAGAAAATTTAGCCTCTTCACTTGGTCCATCGACATGGCCCCCTCCACGGCTTAATTTTCCTCCAGCAATTGTTGTAACCCCTGAAAACAGACATCTTAATTCCTTTTCCATAAAAGAGAAAACAGATATCTTAATTCAATAAAAAGTTCCAACTCCAACTCTGCTGTTCAAAGTAGAACAATGTTTTGATAAACAATGTAATATGTGCTTATAGCATAAGAGCTTAACATAAAAGTGCTTATATATAAAGTTATTTCTATAACAAAAGATAGAATATAGTCAATCTGTTTTCATGAGCTATAAGCTGTTTTCATAAGTTATCCTGGAAAGCTTATGGAAATAAGCTGAAAACAGCTTATGGGCATGTCGTTCAATAAGTTAGCCCAAACCATCTTACAAATGCTTATGTCAATAGATAAACTCATAAAAATAAGCCAATCCAAACAAACCCTTGAATATAAGTTTGGCCTAAAGCAACATTTACAGGATTTATAAGTTGCCTTGAATTTCAACAAGACAGTTGTGTTCTAGTTTAGGAATCCTATATATACACACAAATGAACAAAAACGTCTCTAGAGGAGAAGAGAACCAAAGATTAATCTAAGTATAACAAAATGCTAACCTGAATCGCTAATTTTCCTAATTGCCATATTCATAATATCTGCAACATAGATATTTCCTCGGTCATCAACAGTAATCCCCTTTGGATGGTTCATCCTAGCCTCTCTTAATTTTCCATCAACATGTCCAGAATATCCTTCAGCAGATCCTGCCACAAGTTTTGGCCTGCTATCTGCACATTTGCAATGTGCATGTTATTTTTGAAGTGAAGAAAGTGCACACATACCAATGGTTTCAAGTGAGGCAGAGAAATCACATTAAGATGCCATAGATGCAAGGAGTTGCAAATGCATGCATAACAGTCAAGTAATAATAAGCTCATAAGCTACAACTAGAGCGACAAAATATCATGCATTGTACACATCACACTGAAACTAGTGATAGTGACATAACCAAACTCTTTGATGTCATATTGCTTCAATTGATTGTTTCTGATTCTACAATCCAAAGGGGAGAATAGGGAACAAGAAATGACCCTTGTCATTCATGGTTTCTTGTTGCAAGTCTACAACGCAAAAAACCACAAAAGATGTATAATAGTTGCAGCAATTACAAACAAAATTGAATATAGCTCATAATTTCAAATGTCAAAGTAAGTCAATTCCATTTCCACACATTACTTTATGCTACACAATGAATGGATCAACAAGTCAACAAGCTAGTTAATAATATTTCAAATCAGGTCAAAAGAGGCTGAATAACATAACAAATAACAATTCTCTACAATTACAACAAAACCAAACTTATAATCACCGAAAGATTATTCCGATTTCATAATAACAACAATTATTATTACTGAAAAAAATGTCGCTAGTAGGATGAGTGAGATCATAAGGTGAAGTTACCACATTGGCACACTTACACAAAGAAAGTGACGATGAAATCTTATAAATGTTACTATTCTCTGAATCCAGAATCAGAAGTTCCCCATTGGACAACACCTCAACTGCATAAGGCTCAATTCCAAGCTTGCTTCCATCAAACACAGTTTCCACATTGTATCCACTCTCAAACTTCATCATTGACTTCCCAGCAATCGCTGTCATTCAACATTTCAATTACACATCACAACCAAAACAAAACAAAAATAATAGAAAAACATTAAAAAAAAAAGTAAAAATATCATTGCGATCTATGTAGCACTTATACTTCAGATTAAAAGCGTATCTGGTGTCTGACAAAACACTAATACATGTGACTACATTCAATCACTTTCATTTTCTTAAATTAAAAATCGTGTCTACGTGTCAATGTAGTCTCGGGTGTATGTATATGTGTCATTTGTGATCTATGTAGCACCAACACTTTATATTAAAACTATATTGTATCTGGTGTCTGATAAGACACCTCAGACACCAGATACTTCTAACTATACATTCAATCACTTTTGTGTGTTAGTATCAATCTCGTGTCTGGTGTCTGTGTCAGTGCTTTGAAGATTGAGAATTAGAGATAGATCTATACCTTTTTTGGTGGTTGGTTTAAGTGAGAACACCCATTTGGTGAAAGCAGGTACAGCATTTGAGAGAAACCCATTAACAATCTCTGAAAAAAGCAACGAACTTTATATATTAAAAAGAGAAAGTTTGATAAATGAAAAATTGGGTATGTGAATGAGTGAATGACTTACTTGCAGGTGAAATAGATGAGGATAATGGTGGTGCAGCTGAGACATTTGTAAGTAGAAGTAGAAGAACAAAACTCAATGCAAAATGAAGCTTACCCATTTGATCCTAAGCATTCAAAATGGAGCTGAAAGGAGTGTGATGTGTGGTAGTGTGTGTGTAAGGAAAAAGAGAGAAGAAAAGGGAAGAGGGAGTTGTGGGCCAGGTTAGTATGAGAGAGAATCTTTAACCGCCATTATTATCTTTAAATAGATTTCCTTTGTGTTTGATTGGATGTGCTTATGTATGTATCATATGCTACTACTAATTTACTTTATTCTGTTGCGTAAATAATCACATGATTTTTTTTAAAAAAAAAAATGAATAAGATATCTTTGCGTGATGTTAATTTTTTTATATGGATAGAACTACCACTTAACAACGTTCGAGTTCGATAAAATTGTGGTAGGTAAAAAAAGATTTAACACTAATATATTTATAGAGTTGGATTTAAAACTAAAACCTTTGATTAAGTTGAAAGAAAGGCTTTATCATTTTATCCAATTGCTTTTGGTTAAATAATTAAACGAGTTTGTATAAATGGGTAATAATTTTTATCCTATTTTCATAAAATAATTTTAACTTATTTTAATTTTTTATACAATTAGTTACATTATATGAAAATATTTTAATATTATTTAACCGTTTTTTTGACACAATACTCCCAAAAAAATTATTTAACCGTTGAAAATATAGATTCCCGAAAAAAAATTGTTGATTATATAGAAGTCACCTACATTTTTTTTTTAATTATATAGAAGTTGAGAAGAATATTCATGTATATTTGGATTTATTTTTGGAAGAGTGACTAAACATCCATCATAGTTCTATCGAATTTGAAGTTAAGGTCAATTTTTAAGACAAAATTGATTCTACGTATATTCAAACATATCAAAATCAATTATGCGTCTCTAAAATTAATTTTGACATCTCTAACTGCGGAATCAAACATTGTACATATATATACAAATGTTATTAGAACACATTTATGTGGACAAATACTGGACACTAAGGACATTTCAATAATTTCACACACACTTTTGATTTTGACATTTTTTTTGGTGGCCGGGGTTTGAAGCCCGGACTTGTATATTTTATGCATTGTCCATACTAACTGAGCTAAGCTCACGAGGACTAATTTTGACATATTTGATTACACTTGAGCGTAACGTAACTGATTCAATTTTTATTTTTTTGGCTATATAACTAATTCAAAAAAAAAAAAACCAATTCAAACTTGAAACTAAATAAGTTTTTATTTTAGAATGATTATTAGACACAAATGTATTGCAATAAAAAATCACTTAATTCTCACAATTAAACAAAAGTCATTTTATTTAAGACTTTTTTCCTTTATTTTTTCAGTTGTACCTTTTTTTACTTACATTATTGCCGTCTTCATAATTGAGCGGCTATGCGGTCCATATATACTAACATGCAGCACCATAATGTGCGAAAATGACCCTTTTTTTTGTGTGTACAAACTTGTAGTGGGATCTCTACACTAGGGTAATGAAAGGTTAGTGTTGTGATTAATTTGTTGAACCATAGTGCTTAATATTATATAGTAAAGTATATTTTACTATCAAAATTTTCTCTCCTTTTTTGTGTAGGCATTATCAGCGGTTGATGTGTGCAACGTATTGCCCTTCAAAAGGCCATATAGTCACAATCCATGACTCATGTGATGATGATTGTTTTCAAGATCAATCTATGCCAATAAAATCGGTTACTACTGTATGTGTATTCATCAGAGCAAGCTGGCAATTATTCCATGCCACGTGAAGATATTTCCTCCAAGTGGTGCATACATTTTTCAACGTCAAATTGAACATTATATGCAATATGTAGCATATATATAAATAATCACAACAAAAGAATAAAATAAACAGTGACAATGCAATACAATTTTCTATTCTCTTTTGTGGGGGAAACAACAAAACATATTATTTTCGAGAAAATAGAGTGATGTGTTTACTCAACTAGGTAGAAGACAAGAAAAGAACAAAATAACTAAGTTTATATGTTTTATGCATGTTAGCTGCAGTGACCCAAACCCTTCCAAATAAGAGTATATATTTCCTCATTGTAAGCAGCCACAAACACAATGGTGCACTCCAAATAAATTCATTCAACAGCTCTAACTAGTAAATTTGATATTCATTTTTTACCGAAAAAAGAAAATTGGTAATCATTTGATTCTAAAAAAAACATGATCTTCGTATTTTTGAATTTTTTATTGATTTTTAAAAAATTCAAATTAGTCACTCCTCAACTTTTTTTTTGGACAAAGTAGTCACTCCTCAAATGCACATTCAAATCTCAATATGAAAACTCACATTTATTTTCAATTTGTGATTTTCCACCTTGTTTTTCTTTATTTATAAATTAGTGAAGTGCTATAAATTGATAAATTTCCAGCAAAAAAAATATTAAAGTTATTTTGTATTAATAGTTACTTATGCTAAATTATTTAGATGATATATAAAATACCCACCCCAGCCAGGACTCGTGCTGGAAATAATAGACAATATTGAATATGGATGCAAGAAAGGTGACCGACATCACACTATATTTATAATTTTAGTGTGAAGTAAATTTATAATTGAAAGTATTTTCCGACATGGATCTATCACCAAGAAATTGGGTATTAAATGAGGGGATAAGAAATTGGTTCACATTGAAAATAAGTAATTGAGTCATGAATTAAGTTGTTGGGACCTTTATCAATTACAAACTATTGGACACCAATGGTGGCTTCTACGACCTAGAAGTAATGCATATTTTACATGTTTTGTAGTAATAGTATTACCAAGTTGTATTGAATACATCAAATTCTTTTCCAAAACTAGCCAACCAACTAAAAGTTTTGTCACACTCATAAGTATTAAACCCATCCAATCCAACCTATGCATTCTCATATTTTTCGATTAACTTCCACCCCTCGTAACCATCCATAGCGTGTGGTCCAAACAGCAAGGAGGATCATGCACATTTCACTTTTTTCAACTATCAAACACAAATATATCATTCAATGTAAAAAACAAACCACTAATATATCATACTCCCTCCGGTCCTTTATATAAGAAAAGAAACCAAAAATCATCAAAACCAAGACAATCATTAGTTATTGCAATTTTTTAAATGCTTTTACAAATATGCCCTCATAAAAATTTGTGAAGTATTAAATATACCCACTATTGTTGAAAGGACCAACATTAAATGAGGGCTAGAAAAGTCTTTTAAACAATAAATGTATCTTAAAAGTTGTGACTTTTTCTTATAAATGGGACCAAAATTTTTTTTGAAAATTTTCTTATATATAGGACCGGAGGGAATATTCAAAAAAGGATCAAAAGTAATTTAATGTAACGTAGAAACCTTTCAATAAATCATTACCAATATTACAACAATAAATCCATAGTAAAATGTTAATATATTATTTTTTTTACTATGGTAAAATATAGTGATCAATGCTGGATCCAACATAATAAGTTAGGTCATACCATAGGTGACCCAACAAAAATAATGTAAATACAAATTATTGGCGCCCCTGTTAAATGCAAATAGCTATCTATGTCTACAATTCTAAACATATAACTATGACTCTAAGTGGCATCAGAATACACCAATTGATATTACCAACTACGTGATATGAGTTGTCGTCCCATAACTCATTCATGAACATCATTATAAAACTAAAAATATTTCCAGGAGCCACGAAATCGGTTCGGTCCAAAGAATCAAATCCACCATGTGTCAGGTATACCAGACACATGGACACATAAATATTAGTAATAATTTTTTTTAAAAAAAATGATTGAATATAGACATAGTCATTGATGTCGGTGACTCGGTGTCAAACACCGACACACATCTAAAACCAAATACATCACAAATTTGAATTTTGAAGTGTTGGTATTACACAATATTACAGAGTCTCAAACTTTCAATTCAGAACGTGCTCTCAAAAGTTACTTGTTATTGGAGTAGATATGTGGGCTTTGGATTTGATGAAGTAACATAGCCTTGAAGCAACTTCATGACATCAATATGGTCAATTGGTCATCAAGATAATACTTGGCTTTGCTTAGTTTCTGACCAACAGGATAAGCAAATATCTCTGGAGCTACTGGCAATGGTGGGCATGACCAAGCAGTAGTCTCGATACACAACTATCTATACTTTTAAATTATTAATAAAAAGGATACATATTTTTTTCCGTATACCTAAATTATTTTCAAAATATTTTACTCTTAAATAAATCCATTAATGACGATTCAATTGCTATAACTATGTCTTTGTTTAATTCTCAAATTTAAATAGCTCTGGTTAATCGAATTAATACTATGACTGAGGTTTATAATCATGAACTAATCTAACGTACCTTCACACCATATTTATTTATTTATTTCTCTTTTATTATTTTTACCAAAATAAGTGAAAGGCAGACACATTAGTGATTATAAAGTAAATAACTTAAATCCTCGTGATAAACCGGTCAATATCCATTACAACTTGCTTCAGTCGATTATAAAGCTTGAATCAATTATAAAAGATAAGCATTTTAGAAATCTATCGAACCTTGGTAAATGTATACTCCCTCCGTCCCAATATCTAACCACCCATTTGACTTTATTTTTGTCCCTAAATCTAAACCCCTTTTCAAATTACTAGATGCATTTATTATTTTTTTCCTAAACATACCCTTAATTAATACTAATAACTTGTTTTGAAATTTAAAAAGTCAAATTTAATACATTTATACAGACAAAGGACAATATGGTAATATTAACACACAAAACAGACATAATAATTACATTGTCAGCTTTTCTTAAGAAATGTGAAAAAAGTAAAGGGTGGTTACATTAAGGGACGGAGGGAGTACTTTATTATTAATTAAAGAAAGATAAAAGCACAATAATATGTCATCAATTTTAAATTAGAGAAACTACACACAATTAATTTTCTCTAATTCTCATGAATTAAACATGACTCTTGGAATCATGCATTTCAATAATAAAAAACAACACCAACTACTTGCATGAATCACAAATATATATCTTCATGCGAGAATTAATATTGTATATGTATAAGAAATATAATATTTTCATCTGTAAGTCTTAGTTCAATTGACAAATATCTAAATTGTTATACCAGATATTTGTGGTGTCTTGGGTTTGAACCCGAGATCTTCCATTTGTGTGGTTTCATGTGGTGTTTGTCACTTCGTCTACAGAAAAAAAGTGTTTGCAAATTTAAACCCCTGTTAAATTTATGTATGATGTATTTATTAATTTTTAAATAACTGATTTTTTTTAAATAATCGCATAAAATTTTGCAAGGTTAAATTATTTTATGAAAAACTATAAACTACATCAATTACCACTTTGGAATTAAACGAAGAACATAAACAACTTTTATTATTTATACGACCTCTCTCTCTCTCTCACTCTCTCTCTCTCTCTCTCTCTCTCTCTCTCTCTCTCTCTCTCTCTCTCTCTCTCTCTCTCTCCATAGATGTGTGTGAAATAAAAGTCCTTTTTCAAAAAACAAGGCACCAACAATGTTTACTCTTATAACCCACTTAGGTTGACCTAGTGGTGGCTTGTGACCTGAGAATGTGTTCCTCTTAAGCTATCATCATATACTATTATAATTTTTTTTTTTGAAGGAACTATTATAAAACTTTTTAGTGCCCCTTACATACACACAGTACTAAAAAATTCGTTTTAAGTGATGGTAGGATTCCGTCGCAAATATATGAAAATTCTATCGTAAATGATTTTGTGACGGATTTTATGACGCTTCTAAAATCTGTAATGATAATAGGCGTCATAGATCATTAGCGAGGGATTTTCTTTTCCGTCACAATTTGTGACGGTTTTCTATCCGTCACAACTTAAACAAAACCATCAATAAACATGACAAAATACCAAACAATCAAACCACAATTTCCATCTCAAATTTCTTCGGGAAAAAATCCGTCACAATTTTTTTAGGGAATATATGTCGTTGATTTTTGGAATTTTATGTTATATCATATTACATTCCGTCATTGATATTATGAAATATTGATGTTGCGACGCATTGGATTCTATCGCTAATAGCAATTAATATATATATATATATATATATATATATATATATATATTTTTTTTTGGTACAACAATTAATATATTTTTTCTGTTGAATGAAATTAAATGCAAGAAATTTCCCAATTCTTTGTCAAAATACATTTGTAATATTAAACAAGATGAATCATAAGTATCAAAAAACATTTAGAAACCAAAAGACATTGTAACTTTTTTAGTTTTATTGCGTTATCACACTACTTTTGTATCAAAAGACATTGAAATCGTATCTAACATAGTATTATTGCATTATACTTGAAACTAAAAGTTACAATCAAAGTCTCAAAATTATATCCTAAATATAAGTATGTGGACACGAAGGTGGAAGGATGATGCGGATCTGAACGTGAAGGTATATGTGAATGACCTTGTGAAAAGACTCCATACTTTAATGGAATTGCTTTGAGAGGAATCCTCCATGAAGTGTCTCATTCAAATTCGGACACTAAATAGAGTAGTTAAAACTTCCGGTCTTTGCCTCGGTCCTCATATCTGCCCTGTGAATGAAAGAGTGCAAGTCCTCATCTACCCCGTGACTACAAGAGTGCAACGATTAATTGAAGCACTGATGATAATAGGAAACCAACCTTTAGTTGAACTGAACTTTCCGAGTGGGAGATCAGTCGCAGGAGTTCATTCAGGGGATGAGGAAGGTGACCATGCAACTCACATGGGTCAAAAGTAGAGGGTTGTTATCTAACTAGTCGCTACCCGGGAAGAGCCTTTGGTTCAATCCGTTCCGCAGTTCTAGTTTCAATCTACTTATAACTGACTCTCTGTGAGACAGGCTTCCCACTATAGCCGTGGATTTCCGCCTAAATCTACAAAAGAAACGCACAAAACAAGCAATAATAATTGTAAACAAGTAAACTAATGTGCAATCTTTAGATGTATGAAAAAAGAGCATAGACAAACAATATTTTTTTTAATTAAAAGAACTCGCTTAGTATAAATATGGTCTCAATAATCCAATTATATAGAAATGCTTCGATAGTGCTCACTTCATTAATCACAAAATAATCACAGAATTACAAATGTTAACTCAACACGGAATCCTTCAACTTGTACAACCATCTCATCTCATGAGAAAGATAAAAGTGAAATAAATTTTTTAAAAAAATGCGTTGCAAACACATTAAAGTTTTCCAAATTGAAAATTTGACTCAAGTCTCATATTGTTCTTTGGTTTCGTGCCAAACAACCTTTGTAAAATACTCTTTCTACCTCTTAATATAAGAATATTTTACAAAATTACGGGTGTATTTGAGAAATAAATTTGTCCAGAAAATGTGTAACCATTACTAAATTAAAATTTATGTATGAATGCATTCGATGTTGATTTTTCATATTTTAAGACAATTGATAGTATTATTAAGAAGTATTGTTGGAAGAAGATTACTGAATGCATCTAGATATTTATAGATGATCGTGTTTTTTTTTTTTTTGAAACAAATGGTCGTGTGTTTAGGGACAAACACTTTTGAGTTGTGAATAAGCATTATCCATGTTAATTTTTTTTTTACTAAGGTTTGTTTGTCAACATTGTGAGGAGTAATAGTGATTTCATATTCTAAATCAAGTCTTGATTTTTTTTCATAATTCTTTTTCTACAATAAAAATTACTTCATTTCATTCCAAATTAAAAGAGTAATTCCAAATACCGTCTTATTCTAATTTTTTGTTGAAAAGGAAAGGAAAAATTTTCTCACAAAACCAAGCCCGTTTTGGCTACTTCTTCTCTCTGCACCTCTTTTACAAACCTTGATGGTCTATTTTATGTTTATAGCCCTTTTTCTTTAAATCTTCTTTACCACTTTTTTCAACTATCACCCACACATACATCAACCTTTCAAAAAAAAAAAAAAAACACATATATCAAATTCATAAAATAATATTTTTTCCCGATAATTGAAGAGTTTATTAAATGGTGTAATTAGAACCGGTCCTAAGATTTTTGGTTCATGGGCGAAACAATAAAATTGTGCCATTTTAATTATTTCAATAGTTTTCTAACATTTTTTGTTGCAAAAGATTCATTTATAATCAAAATTTTAAAAAAATAAATTCTCAATATAATTAACCAAACCGAATTGAAAAGATATATATCTATATAGCACTACTAACTACTAAGTAAAAATAATAATTTTGATGCCCTTGAAATAATGGTGCCCTGGGCTGCCGCCCCTCCCGCCCACCCTCAGGGTCACCCCTGGGTGTAACCATAAGGATAAATAGAGAGAAGCTACAAACGAGCAGCATCTTTAGAATCAAGACACCTACTAGCAAACACCAACTCCTCAAGGAATACAAAAATATCTTCAAGAACAAGATACACTCGAGACCAACGACGATAAAAAAACACTTCTAAAGAAGAAGGAAAATTATGGGTTGACACCCTTTTTTCCATACCACTCCAAATGATATTTTTTATT
The DNA here is from genome assembly GCF_051527215.1 of Medicago sativa. Taxonomy (NCBI): domain Eukaryota; kingdom Viridiplantae; phylum Streptophyta; class Magnoliopsida; order Fabales; family Fabaceae; genus Medicago; species Medicago sativa. The sequence continues at coordinate 23,131,154 of NC_140753.1, read as the reverse complement.
TATATTTCTCCTCCCTTCTATCAATTCATTTTTCTCTCATCCACTAAACAAATGTCATATACAGGTGTACAATGGAGGGTTGCCACATAGGATGGTCTATGTATCATTACTCAAAAACAATACTATCATCTAAATCACATTGGGGTGAATTTGTTTCTTGAGCTTTGCCGTAGTTTTGATAAGTTCTCAAATACTTCCTCCTCCATATCCGCGCAAAGGCACAACTTATTACCAACCTCCCCCGGTATTCCAACTTCTGGAAGGTCTTCATCAAAGTTATCTCGAGAATTTAAAATGGCTACATCTTGTCGTTTTTTCTGTTTCGCTTTTGTATTTTTTGATCCCTTGGTCCCTTTTTGTGGGTGAAATCATTCATTTCTCATTACGAAATCCAGTATCTCTAACCACATTCTCGTGTGCCTGCTCATTGGGAGGGCATTGACCTAAAACTTTGAAACCAAGCGACTCAGTTTGAATCCATTGCTCGATAACACTTTGTTCTTGAGTCTTGATCAAGACTAAAAATACATTTTCTGTAGTTTTTTGTGAAGGCAACAATTTAGTTTAAAAAAGAATCCACGTTGTTTCAACATTTTGTACTTCACTCCTTGAATTATTACATACTCTTCAATGTGGATTCCCTGTGACACCTCCAAATTCATACAAGGATAAAAAGTAATTTAACGTAATATAAGAACCTTACTATAAATTATTACCAATATTACAACAATAAATACATAGTAATATATATATATATATATATATATATATATATATATATTTTTTTTTTTTTACTATAGTGAAACATAGTGATCAATGCTGGATCCAAAATAAGTTAGGCCATACTATAGGTGACCCAACAAAAACAATGTAAACCCCCTGCAGTTAAATGCAAATAGTGTCTACAATTCTAAACAAACTATAGCTCTAGGTAGAATCAGAAATACAAGAATGGAATTGATGTTACAATGCACGTGAAATGAGTTGTCGTTTCATAACTCATTCAAGAACCACATTATGAAACCGAAAAAATGTTCTAGAAGCCACGGAAACTGGTTCGGTCCAAAGAATCAAATCAACAATAATGTGTTAGGCATAGATACCATATGTCGGTAATAATCTAAAAAAATAAAAGTGATTGAATATAACCACCTATGTCGGTACCAAACTCGTCACATTTGTCGAAGACACTTTAAATTCAAATTTTGAAGTGTCGGTGCTACATATTATTGCCCTGCCCTATCTCAAACTTTCAATTCAAAATGTGCTCTCAAAAGAAACTTGGAATTGGGCTAGTAGATTTAGATGTGTGGGCTTTGGATTAGATGAAGTAACGGACCCTTAAAGCAACCTCATAACATCAATAGAGTCATCAAGAAGATGTTGCTGACTACGTGAATGTGTGAGATTGTTGAATGTAGACAATCCAAATTTTTTTGGGAGGAGCGGCTACAATACATACCTTACAGATATCCATGTTCAGCTGCACATCCCATCATTTTACATAAAAACCAATCACCTATTTTAATTGGTTTTTTTCTTCCTCTCCCATTCACAATGAACACTATTTTTATCATTATTAGACAGCGCATTTAGCACAACAAGGCTTAAGGGCTATCAATTTTATTTATAGAAGATTTTGGTACAATAGTACCATCCATAATCAAGAAATATCGCTCTTATTCTGAAACTATTTGATCAATAGACAAGTTCCAAAATCAGGAGAAAGAGAACCAACTCTAAACCCTAGGCCTAAACACATTCAGCACCTTTTGGTGTAATGATCTTTGCATGCTCTCTCCAAATCCTAAATAAAGCTGCGCGACCATACGACACATCATGAGAACTAACATATCGACAGTGTTTTTTGTGCCTCAATTGCTTCTCTGAATCACACAGTAATAGCAGAATATCAAGCATCAACTACAACATCTATCTCCCATGGATTAACCCTGATTGATGCACTTAGAGATAGAACAGCCTACAAACACTGACACAACGACCATGCTCGTACAAGGATAATAGATTTTTTATAGACGAAGCTTTATTCATTGTGCAATTCCTTGTCTACAGGCAACATATTTGTATGGAACTATATCATTCCATCCTTCAAAACATTGACAATGCAATATTCTGCCACAACATCGTAGGGACTCTCTCGAAATGAGGAATATGACGATCAATTAGACTATCGGCCTATATTGTTTTTGAACCATAAGTAACATTAATCCTTTAAGTAACTAACTACATTTTCTATTTCAATTTCGGTGGCCTAATTTGGCTTCTTAAAAAAAAAAAACTACGTTTTCTCTTTTGCTCCAAAAGCATCCCTGAGTCCCTAGCAGGATTCACAGTATGAACTAGGACAACTTTGTCTTGCAAATATGGATTATGTTGCAGTAGCTACTCAATAGGTAGAAGCTTAAGGCTAATGCCCTTAAAAATGTCCATGTCACCTACCTACCCTTAAACTCTTCCTGAATCTCTTTCAATTTAGCAGATGTAAAATGAACATTTAATACAGATTCAAGCCTACCTATATGAATGCCTACATGCAAGATTTTGATGAATATATCAAGCAAAAACTCCATTATGACTCGGTGTTCACAATGGTGTGAATTTACAAAGCTTGAATATATCTGTGTGGGCGTGTTTGTGTTTTGTTGTGATGAAACTGGAATTCCTTGATGCATTTAACACACCATAGAATTCATTATATAGGATCGCCTTTAGCTCAAGCTATTGGGCTCAAAACCATTATAGCTACCAAAACCGGGAACCTAACTGTCAGCTTGACAGTTAGCGGTTACCGAGAGAGAGCTGGATCCAAGTTCCAGTACTAAGGCCTGTAAGCATTCAATCATCAAACCCATGGTCTTTGTGACAAAGGTTTCAACAGACATCAAGATCTGAAATAACTCCAGGAACTGTCCTAATCCTTGGAATAGTTCTTGGGGTGTGAGGAATATCCTATAAACCTCCAGTTAAGTCGAGTAGATTAGCAAATAATCTTGATGACATGACTTATTGAAGATGACCGTCTTTTATTAATGCCTTTCTATCTTTTAATTCATAACCAAAAAAGTTAGTTAATAAATGAATGTTCGGAAGAAGATAAAATATTTTATGGACATTATATCATACAAATGAAATTTCATTGAACTGAACTTCTCAAAAAATTATACAATGACATCATGCATTATATAAGATATCAAGAGATAATTGCGGAGATATTTCTAGTGCGATTCTCACTTGCTTTTCATTCCCTTCATATTTGCTACTTGGTTCGAGTTATAGAGGCACTTGAACAAATAAGGTGATGGTATAATAGACAGAAAAGTAGTTAATGTAATGCAACATTCAAAACTGAAAACAACATTGAAATATGAATAATTATTTCCTAAAAATCATCAGTTAAAAAAAGAACAGAAGCAAAAGTTCAGTACTGACAAGTACTCATGCAGGATACATTAATCAAGTGAATTTTAAAAGGAAATCGTCACACGGGAAAGACGAGACGGATTGTTTAATTGACATTGAAAATGATAACATCATCTTGTCCTTATATATACAGGCCTCAACCTCAACAGTTATAGGTTGCATAATCTGTTAAACACAGTAATATTGACTCCAAAGTTGAGCTTGAAACAACAAAACAGGTACAATTATCAATAGGTGGTAATATGTAAAAATTATTTTGAGATCATTTACTGGTCTGTAGTAGATGAACGCTTAAAAATCACTCAAAATTTTAACTACGGCATCTTCACTTTAAGAAAAAGTCCTGAGTCCTACGTTTGAAACAATGATATAATTCAGTTTATATTTGACATAAAACAATTTGAAACGATCATTAACTTTCATTTTCTTGTTGTTTTCCAAACTCGATCAATAGAAATAGAATCATAGTATCAATTGTCCTAGTCATGAACACGAGTAATACTATAAACGTTTACTTACAAGGAACCACAACAATTAATGTTCAGAGTTTCAAACAATATTTAAGTATTGCACGTAATGTTTTTTTTTACAGCCAATATTATTACTCCAAAACTCTCAAGATGAGAGAAAAGGTGCCCAGAAAAAAAAACACAACACCCCAGCATATAAGCAATACAGGGCGGCCCAATGCCGGACAAATCGCACCTCCAAAACATGACAGCACCATGAAATACACCTGCTGCCCAGCAGCAGCTGCCACGTACAGAGGCAGAAAACCTACCTAAAAAACACCTAAACTGAGCGCAAACCAGCAGAAGAAAAGCAGCAGCCCCTATCCGACAGCAACAGCCTCAAAAAACACCAAAAAAATTCCGATCCTATCTAAGTAAACAATCCCGAGGGTTCCAACACCACTCATAATACAAACACAACGCTATTTTCAGCTTACTCATACTCCAATACCAAGCTAGAGCCTTGATATTCTCCACCAAATCCTCTATCACAACCACACCATTATTAAAAATAACCTCATTCCTTCTCTTCCAAATAACCCAAATGGAAGGAAGTCAAATCAAGCAAAATCCCCGTTTTATTCTCCTAGATGTAGCCTCATAATACCAACATTAAAAGTGAGCAAAAAGATCGTGTGGTATTAAGAAATTAAATTGTAGCCAACACATCACCCTTTGCCACACCTTCAACCCCACTTCACAAAAGAAAAGATGCAATGTTGTTTCCTCCACCTTTCCACACAACACACAATTATTTGATGCCTCCACATTCAACACTCCTCTAGACGCTAGGTGCACCCTTGTCGGAATTCTATCAAGTAGCATAGTCCAAGCGAAAGCCAAAACATTTGACGGAGCTTGGCATTTCCAAAGGTAACCAAACACACGCTCATCACCTTCAAGAGTATTGTCATCAATCATAAAAACAACTACTCAAGTATCTTGTAACATGAATTCACCGAAAAATCCCCCCCCCCACAACACCACTCATCTCTCTCCCTTCCCCAACACCAATGGAGTTCCGCTTCCCATACAAAAAGGTCTCTACGCTGCAAAAAACTCCATCTTCTCTCCCCCTCCAAAGAACTACAAACCTCCACTACATTACTATATTTTTGCATTGAAATAAGAAAAAGATCACAAAAGGGGATATCGGATCTCCATCTACGCTTCCAAAAGCTAGTACTCCTTCCGTCTCCCATCCTTCTAACCACCTCATGGGTTTAGTCGTTTATTGAATTATATGCATGCTGGACTTTTTGGTCCGTGTAGCAATAGAATGGGGAGCCCACAGATCATCGACGGTAATCACTGAACCACCCACTCGCAAATCAAATTTTTGTCGCTACACCATTAAATATAATTAACGTTATTTGCACATAATTACACTCCAAGGATGTTCTAAGTAAGTAATTCCCATGTCACCTTCACTACCCATGTTGGCCAGAACATCCGCACACTGTTAGCTTCTCGATACACATGCATGATCCTAATCAAATTAATCAAAAAAATTTTGGAAATAAAAATTAATCAAATTTGATTATAAAAATAATAATTTTGAATTGATTTATTTAAATTATCCATGCATTTTCTTTTTCTAAAATCTAATGCGGGCCTTGGTCTACTGTTGACCAATTACTTCGAAAATAGTCGAAATTCCAATGACGAAAGACATCATATCTAAGTAGAGTTTAGCCTTCCTCTTTAGTTACGATTGAGATAATGACCTCATTAATATCAATTTCATTAAAACAACCGGAAAACAAACATGTTCGTATTGAACCGACATCAATCATGTCACTGTCTTAACGATAAGTAAAGCAAGGAGAGTTATGAGTTTTGACTTCTTATGGCTTTGTTTGAGTGTTTGGAGCGGAGGGGAGACTTTTTGAAAAAAGAAGGAGCAAGTAGATGAAATAGAAGACATTGGGAGGAGAGAGTTTTGGAGGTTAATTTTTTATTCATAATAATACAAAATTTACCTCATTTGGAAAACTCAAAAATTGTATTGTGGAAGATTTTGGGAAGTTTTAGAGAGTTTATATAAGTTTTTTAAATTCTTTTTTTTTTTTGGTACATTGAGTTTTTTAAATTCAATCTATGCTATATACTATTTTTAAAATTAAAAATATATTAATCATAATTTTTAGCTTACCATTCTCTAAGAAACTGCTCTCCAGAAAATGTGAAAGATTTCTTCATTTTTCTATTTATTTCTCACCTCTAAAACCCTAGTTTCCTCTCCAAATTCCCAAACAAAGCATCCTTTTTGGTTAAAAGGTAATTTTCACTTTGTATTTTATTAATGAATTATTTATTGGAATTTTTTTTGATCGGTTGGTTTTAAGGGTGAGATGTTAGATTGACTTCACGTAAGAATTTCTCCAAAAATTGCTCAATTAAAAAAATAGAGAATCAAACGTGAAAAAAATAAAATAATCAATGTGACCCGGCGCAGGGAGCCCAAAACATTAGGGTTTAAATATTCCAATATAGCTATTTGAATAAGCAGCATAGCATTCACATTCACATTGACACAGACACAGGGATGCCTGGCTGCCACGAACTTCACCCGGCTCTTCGCGATGTCTTCGACAACATCGCATGCAAGGTCACTCGCCTCTCCAAAGCCGAGATATCTCGTCTCACCGAAGACGAGCTATCTCGTCTCATGGAGGCCGAGTTATCTCACCTCTCCGAGGACGAGATGAATAGACTTATCAAAGCCGAGTTTTCTCACTGCTTTGCTCTCATGGAAGGCCTGCTATCTCTACTTTTCCCTCGTAAAGCCAAAGACAAAGAGATTACTCCCCCTGAAGATGAATACATATCTGACTGCTTGCCTCTTTTGATCTTCAGGATATTTGTTTTGAGTTAGTACTTTTTTTCCTATCTCCCTCACACTTACTTTCTTTTTCACAACCCATTTGGGTTGGTATGGTGGTGTTGGCTTGAAACCTTGGAGTTTTGCTCTTCTCAAGGTCTCAGGTTCCATTCTCTCGATGCCAATTTCAGTGGACTAGTTTGGTTTTTGAAAAAAATATATAACTTACTTTCTTTATCCATTTTACTTCATTGCTCATCTCATCTTGTTGCTTTCTTTCTTGATTTAGGTTTCATTGGCTATATTTTCCTTGCACCCATAACAACTATTTCCTCAGATTTGTACAAGGTATCACAATCAATCCATTTACAATTTGTACACAATATGATTATTGTTATTACTAGGGTTTAACAATGTTCTTGTTTTCTGAATTAACGGTGTTATTTTCTTTATTATATGTTTGTTTTGGTCAAAGTGGTGGTTGAACAAAAGATATTTATCTTCTATTCATCAAGAAAGATTGTTATCTGCTATACGTGATGTCTTTTACACTAAAAATGCTGCTCAGGTAAACAAACTTGTCGTGGATCATTTAATGGTTTTGTTTTCAAATTGTACAATTGTCAAAATTATAGTGCCGGTTTCTGATGGGTCGGTTGTTAGCTCATTGCGTGCCAGCCAGTGTTAGGTTGTGTCAATTTTTTTAAATAATGGTCGGATTATCTGATGTAATTAATGAATATTCAACAGGAACGATTGAATCCTTCAAAGAAGCCCATTGTTTTGTCTAAATATTCAAGAACGTCTCCAACTCTGAAGGTGTTGTTCCATGTCGTACTTTGTTCTCTGTTTTTATTTTTCTAACCGTAACAAGTTTGGCTGGCATCATATGTTAGTAAGGAAATTAAGACAATTTTTATCTCTATATGCTACGGTATCTTGCTTTGAAATTTAATACATGTTATATGCCAAGTGATACTGTTTTCAACTTCAGGGTTTTAAAGGCATTGGAGAAATCTCCCGTCAAGAATTCTACACGGGCTTTAGACAGGTTAGCTTCAGATTATATCATATAGCAATGACTGTTGTTGAGGTTTGAATTAGCTTAGTTTTGGTTCTTTGAATAAGTATTTTGAATAGCAGGCTTATATCAACCGAATCGTGGTTGAGTATAACATGTTATAGATGGTTTTAGCTATAGCGAAAAATCAATAATATACTTATCTAGGCACAAACATTAGTAGAACTCTTGCATCTTGTTTTGTTCCTAATTTGATCTGTCAATCATACAAATTAGCTTTCACTTTAGTCTTTATGACATTCAACAGACTGGTGTACCGAGTAACCCTTTGAATTATGTTTTGTCCAATGGATTTGCCAACTGCAGGGAGTTGAGCGGTATCAGGAAGGCGCATCTAGAGCTGTTGTTCCAAGCCGTAGATCTACTGGTACGTGCACATCTTTCTTTTAATTGATTTTCTCTGTCGAGTTAAGGCGCAGATTTGGATCCCTTGTAAGGAAGAAAATTTGCAAAAGAAAAGTGTTTAAGTTACTTGTTTTTTGACTCCTGAAATGGTAGAAACTGGCAATATAAACATCTACCCTTTTGCTGTTTATAATTTAAAGATCCATTGCATGTGTAATTTTAATGCTATGTTGTACTTGAGTATTTGCCTTTTACTGTGCCATGTTTCTAATAACTGGAGTTGATTATCAATCTTGAACAAAATAATTAAACTGATGATGCTTCTGTTGATGCTGTTGTCTTTGCTGTTGCTGTTTTTTTATTCATCGTTCAACATACAATATGCATAAAGATGAATCTTTTGTGTCCTGCTTCTTGTTGTTACTATGAATGAAGCAAAGGTTTAAAACTTGTAAGTATTTATATTAGGAAGGTGAAGAGAAAATATCATCAAATGTTGAGAGAAAATGAAAATGGAAGACTAAAAGAAAGGTATATGTGATTTTAAATGTGATTGATTAGACAGTGGAATTAAATGTGATTTTAAAATTGAATTTGCTTCATTCCTTAGCATATCATATATCAACTTAAACAAGCGTTGATACCAAGTAGATTAAAACTAGTGTTATACTATTGTAAAATTATATCTAAACATTTTGTATGCTGCATAATGTTTACTGTGGTCATCCCTGGAATCAAGTCTAATGTATTATATTAATAATGTGCTTTATCAATTCCTTAGGGTAGGGTCTTTCTATGTGATATTCCTTATTTGACATATAATGAAGAGCTGCATATGGAACAATCTTTGGCACACTTGCTTTATTTCTACATATCGTTCTTTATCTATAATTAATGTTGTCTCCAATTTCTTTGCTAATATAATTTATTCATGCTAAAATTGAAAATGATGTCTATTGTAGGGAATATCGTCTGTCGTGAAGATTTGAATCTATCCTTGTTGGCGAATAGTCCATGTAAGTTATGTCTACAAGTTCCTCAACAAGCTCTTCGTGTTGCTTATTTACTTCTTTTTTATTTTGATGTATTGTTGCTTATTTATATTTCATCTACTTTCCCATTAACTTTATAATTTCTACTATTGCCATTTACTTGAGGGTGAGATACATGATAGCAATATGTATATAAATCATATATAATGTATAAAGTGGAAAGGGGGAAATTGCATTACAATGGTTTCATTTGTGTTGACAACTAAATCATCAAATCTTTGTTTATCATAGTTGATTCTCTTCTATGTGCATGGTTTACAAGGTTTATCTCTCCTTTGCTTTTTGTTAATTGTATACGAAATTTTAATTGTATTCTTGCATTCAGTAGAAACTATTTTTTTAACTCGTTGTTTTCAAATTTCAAGATATAATGGTTCTCATTCCTTTTTTATTTTTGTAAACTCCTTTAAGTTGGGATTTTTTTTATTTTTTTTAGTTCTCACATAATTGTCAATCATGAATTTTTGGTGCTGAATTATTTTATTTTTTGTATTTGCTGCTTTGATCTCTCTACCTGTTTCAAAAAAATCACTACTTATAATTGTGTTACTATGATATAATTTTCACATTTGTATAAGTGCTTTCTTCCCATGATGCAGACAGAGAGAAACGTATTAGGTAAAGAGAAGTTTGCTCTGAAGAGGAAAGATTCATCAAGATTGTCATTTTACTATTGAGTTATTTTGTAATACACGAAGGTTCTTAGCTTGAATGTCTTATAAGTTATCTTGTTTTAGACTTAATAAATATGCAAAAAGTCCATACAATCAGTGGTCACTTTGATTTTAGTCCCTGAAAACGTTTTTCACTTGCAATTTCAAAGCACTTTTAACTTGTTTGGTCGACAGAAGTTTTTGCTTTAGTGGATACTATTTGATGATTTGGTTTACATTAGAACTTTGAACTCTAATGAGCTTTTTTTTTTTTTTTTCAGAAGGAAAATGTTTAATTTAAAAAGGCTTGACAAAAACCAATTTGAGGATTTATGCTAGGATAAAAAGGCTAGGTTGTTAATAGTGGCAAATAGTGCCGCGATTATAGAGCGGATCAGTGGGTGGCAGCCTCCGTGAACACTTTTCGGTAGAATTCACAGAACAAATCACAGCATTATAGAATGAAAGAAAGGATTTATCTTGTTAGTTGTTTCTTGAATCTATTTCAGTTTAAAAGATATAGAATGAAGATTTAGTACATATTCAAGCCTAATTTTTTTGATGAATATAGTGCGGCCGAGGTAATCAAGTCCTTTCTTGCATGTACATAACAAGAAAGGAAGTGACGAGCATAATCAAATGTTTGAAAACCAATTAAATTAGAATTCAACAATCCCCTTATAATTATATCCCTTGCCGGAAAGGGAGTATATGGCCTTGGGATGGGTACACAATTTTAATTGACTATGCACTTTGGGACTGTCCATAAAGTGAGCTGCCAATTATATTGGTTTGGTTGTTCGTCTTGTGACATTTTGGGGGAGAAATTGCCTTGAGAAGACACTGCACCACACATTGTTGCTTGTGACAGATTCATTTTTTGTGAAGGATGAATAGTCCTTATATTATTAGAACGGAGAGAAATTTGTTCCTGAAACTACAATGATGTTGGTGTTGTCGGGTTTGTGTGTTGCAGCACTCATCGAGCTCAGATTTGTTAAGTCACATGTCGAGCTCAAATCGTACGTAGCATTAAGAAGCTGAAGTTGCAGTAGCAAGTATAGATGTATCATCCTTCATTATTGTATAAGCAAGATAACATTTTAAATACTATAGCTTAACAACAAAATGAAATTGATCGTAAGGATTATCCATAGATGGAGAACCAATTTTTTTTGCAGGTTATGATATTTATAAAGTGTGTACTTAATTAGATAGCATGTAAAACTTCACATAACCTTTTGTGGATGATTAGTAGCTTAACTCAAGCTTAATTGTTCAAACTGGACCGATAATGTCGGTGACACGTGATCGATGAAAAAGGTGCACTTGAGGTGCTCTTATTCAGAGTTTAACTTGAGATGGCCGATTGCTTAGATAATACGTCTTGTTGACGAAATCTTTCGGTGCCGGTAAAGTTAGATTGGTGCGCCAAAGGGGATTCTCGAGTTGTGTGACGGAACACTCGTCGAATCCTATCACAGTATGTAAACAAGTGTCATTTTTTGACAATAAATTTCAACTGAGCTGAGAATGGTGTTGAGGATGTTTAGTCCTAACACTGTTTCAGTCCTGTCGCATGAGAGTGTTGGTGCTACAACCAAGACTCATGGTATGCCAGTTTATAATGGATAATGATATGACATAGATACAATGATAAATCTAGCTTTTGGGGCTAACTGTATAGAGCACCTATTGTTAGCCAAACAAGATCATATGCGTATAAGAATTTAAAACTTGTAGTCTCCACATAGGAGTCTGCCAGCCTTGTATTAATCAAGGTTTTGCAAATTGAATATGTGAATTCAAATGATATGAACAACCTTGTATATAAAATCATTCAATATGCGAGCAGTGTATTGAAATAATTGTGTTTGACATACGATACTGAAAAATAAAAGAGCCTGAACTGACAATGATGTCGGGGACGTTTGATCGGGTTGGTGTTGTCAAACCATTTAAGCTTTAGTTCAATCCGAGGAGGAATCGGTCCAAGTAGGAGAATTTCTTTTCTTCTGTTCCACTCTTGAAGATGGAGTAGAATTTTTCATTGATTTAGTAACATAACATCCGAGTCCTCTAGCAAGAGTACTTGCCATAAAGGGTAAAATATTGTCTGTACCAACGACAATGTCGAAAATGTTGAGTTGGCTCATTTGGAGCACTTGTCTGTACTGTGAGCTGAAGTGGATTTTCATATTCTCAGTCCGACGACAAGAAAATTCGACGATGATGTCAGAGATATTTGGTCAGTGTGACGGAGCACATGTGAAAGCTTACATCACTGTCGTGTTTAGACAATGATGCATCCATGTCGATGATGATGTTGGTAAAGATTGGTCGACGAACAACACGTTTGTCGAACATTCGGAGATGCTAAATTTTTGTTTGCTTTGGATTATCACATGAGAGAGTAACGGCACTGTGGCATTTTATTGTCATGTGATCCCTGCAAAATCATCTTTAAACAAAATAACTAGAATCTACCTTGTTAGTTCGACACAATTTTTATGTGTTGTGTATAGAATTTGAATGTTATAGTCTCCAAATGATAATGACCGATCAGCCTTAAGTTGATGGTTGGTAGGAACTTTTGTATTTGTATGCAGCTTCCCTAGTAAAAAGTGAGATGAATTGCAAGTTGTATTGGCTCAAAGTGATGATACTTCGTGTAAGAAGTTAAATAGAGATTGTGAGTGATAACATCATTGCTGAAAAGTTTACTATATTACAGTGTTGTGACATCTTTTAAATTGGCTAATTTGATATAAACATGGTGGCGAGCATCTTTTGAGAATGCGGGAAGAAAAGACCTGACGATGATGTCAGTGCAATGGAGCACTTCGTGATTGTAAGCCGAAATAGTTTTTTGTCCTTGATTATGTGCTTATAAGATCCAAGGATGGCGACTTACAATTTCGTATGGTTAAACTCAAACTTATTTGTTTAAGATGAAATTCCATTCAATTTCAAACACTATATTGAACTGATAAAAATTATTGAGCATCAAATACTGAAAAGTATCAAGATATGATAACTTAAAGTATGCATAGGTGTAAAATTAGACGAATTGTCAGCCCGAATTGAGTTTCTTCTGCGTTTAGAGGACAAGGCCTCCTGGACTTTGAGCTTGAGGCAAAGATGAATCCGAAGGAGTAACATTTTAGATTGATGATAATTCTGATTGGGGAATTGGGGATGAATTCATCGTGATGAATTCAACCTCTAGTTAAGTTTGTAGATAGCCTTCTTTTTTAATGCCCTTATCATCTATCAATTCATAATAACCAAAAAATTAGGTAATGGAATATTTAGAAGATAAAACATGTTATGGACGGTATCATACAAATGTCATTGTTCGATAAGCACTCAACATTTAACTCCAGGCTCACAAAGGAAAAATAAAAGCAAATCAATTTGTGAACACTGGAAAGTAAGGCAAAAAATATAAGTAATCATCCGAAGGATTTATTACATGTATGGTGTAACTTTTTGATTAGATTGAGAGACATCCTGGGAACAACGCCGTTGTCAACAGAGTTAAACTATGTATGGTAAACATAGCAACTGATAACATCATTTTGTCTTATACATATGCAGATCTCAGCCTCAACATTTAAAAAAGATTGTCTTCTCTCAAACACAATAATGCACTACATAAATCTCTCATCTTATTAACAAGTTAACATGAACAATCTTTCAAAAAAAAAAAAAAAAGTTAAAGTGAACACATATTCTAGAATTTGAGAAAAATGAAATTGACAAAGTTAACAGACCTTCCAAATATAATCAGATCAAATGCAAACAGAGTAATAAAATGACCTCCAAGAATAACAAGTTTCTTGCTACAATCTGCAACTAGCGTATTCATTGAACATATATATAGAGCATAACATGAACCTATATTAAAATGCACATGAAAGTGAAGGTCTTGTAATAAGAATTAAAGTTGTCCAATTAAAAAAACCTATTAGAGCAATCACAATTAACAAATCAAAGATAATTGATAGCCAATATAAACAAATCAAAGATAATTAGTAGAACCGATTCAAACATCTGCTTGAAACATGTAAAGCAATATTTCAAAAATCTTAGTTAATAGCTTGAAACTGCTATTCAAAGATGAAATACAATAAATGCTCAAAAAATGTCACAAATGCAAAGCATCACAATACACAAAAGTGAAACAATAAAAATTAAACTAGCTTTCAATCAATCTGCTTAATCAAATGTAAAACTGAAGATCAAAGCAAGCATACATATACACAGACTACTACATGCTATATAGTTACTAAACTGCTAGTCAGAAAGTTTGGATAATATTATAATTCCAAAGACGTGTCATTTACCGCATTAAAGATCTATTTATCTAACCCATCCAACAATTATGTACCGCAATATGCATGTACAATTATGTATATGACCATGTAAATGAATAAAGTAATGAAAAGTAACATATAGTTGCCTCTTGTATAGCCATTGTAAATGAACCCTGATCATCTTTAGCTGCAACCATAAGACAAGGCACCTGAAAGCCACTATCTTCTCCATGACGAGCAATTTTTAACAAGAGTTCAGATGATGCCTGTAATATCCCGCTGTTCGGCAAAAGAATTTTATCCATCGGATGTATCAGAGAATAAGTGTTCCAAAATGTTAAGTACGACTGAAGATATTTTTATGAAATATCAGTCAAGCAAGGGTTTAAGTATCAGACTAAACGCGATTAAGACGAAGGGCGTTTAAGTACTTTCGCGCAAGGGAGTATATAAGTGAAATTGGGAGCAAAATCCTCATAATTTCTTCTTCCTTCTCTCTCTAGGTTTTGAGAAGAGAACTCTCTCCTCCTTCTCTCTAAAAATCGCCCCCTTTCCCTCAATCTTCTCCCATTAAAGCTTCCAAGTACATGAAATTGGTGATCAAGCATGGATCATAGAAGCTTCATGGATAAGAAACATCAAGAAGAAGAAGTTTAACATGATTGAGGAAACTTGAAGCTAGGGTTTGAACTTGAGCAAGATGGATTTGAGCTTGTAGATGCTACAAAACATTATGTGAGTTCTTAGATAGTTTAACCTTCTGTTGTTTTTGGATTTCCAAACTGTTGTATTTGGATTTCCAAATTCTACTATCTACCGAAGTTGTTACTAGGTTGAGTCACGACCAGGTCGCTCTCTTTAAGACGTTTCGTGGCACTACCCAAAATTGTGCAAGGTAGACTATCAACCACGCCGCCTCCAGGATAAAACAAGCTCAGCTACAACTGTGCGGTTAACTACTGCACTGTAGAAAACCGTTCGAGATATACACCCTCAAATATGGTACTAAGACCACTCTTTAATACTGAAACCACTTTAATATGGTATTATTACCATTCTATTATGGTGCTAAGACCACTCAAATATGGTGTTTCCACCATTCTAACCTTTAAGTTCTCCAAACTATCAATATGGTACTATGACCACTCAAATATGGTGTTACCACCATTTCTCCTCAAATAAAATTATTGAATAATTTTTATATACCGTTAAGATCATTCTTGATTCCGACGGGACATTATTATTTCAAATAGGGACTATGATCTTAAAAGTACTGTTTATTCCGAAGGGACATATATTACCGAAGGGACTATGAACTTAAGACCATTCTTAATTCCGAAGGGACATTAAACCGAAAAGGGGCTATGGTCTTAAGAACACTCTTAATTCCGAAGGGACAGAAAGGAGTAGAAAAAGGAGAAGGACTTGTTAAACAAGTCGAAGGAGGGAGAAGAGATGAAAGACTCGTCAACACAAGTCAAAAAAGGGAGAAGAGAGAAAGAGTTCCCGACAACTCAATGAAACTCTTTGGTGTGTGGAATGCACTGTGTGAGCTCTCTATTTATAGAGAAAATTCACAACTAATAAGTGAGAAACTTTGGGAACAAGTAATATGAGAAACTTTGGGAACAAGTAACATATTACTTTGTGATTAAGTAATTCACATATTAGATCTAGTACAAAAATATCTTAATTGAGTACTAAAATATATTAAATTTAGTACAAAAATATATTATATTATGTACCAAAATATTTTAGCAAAACTTGGGGACTAAGAAAGCACTTTCTAATAATGATTAAATTAATTATTTAATTTATCATTTCCAAATAATAAAAATATATATCAATATATATTTTTTCTCTAGTGCTTATGTACCCCCATTAATTAGAGGTACACCCCCACTATATAAACACTACTAATGTGTGTGTTCCATCCGATGTGGGACTTCCACTTTTTTTCAATTCACACAACACTAGTTCTACCCAACATGGGAATTTGTGTTTAGTCTTTTTTACTCAATTTCGACACATGTTCCAACAATCCCCCACTTGAATTTAAAAAATGGTTTCATAAATAACGTCAAAAACGTCTCCATAAGATTTGCTAGTAAACAAAGGTGTCGCTTACAACTTGAACCTTTGCATAGCGAGTAAAATTCTGATTAACAAGAGTTGCTTACAACATTGAACTCTATCTCAGACATAGAACCCACACACAAACCTTTTCATAAGGTGTATTCTAAAAGCCCGTGCGTTTATGGCCTTGCACGTGTATCCCGGTTTTAACGAACGCTCTAGGTATTCTGCCCCGAATCCCATAGGAACCGGCCCTTAGTTCCACATTCGTATAGGTGAGTCTATCAAGAGTACTCCTGTAGCTATGTACTCTACTCCAAATAGAGTATAGATCTCATTAAGAGTTTCTATTATCTCATCCTTCTATCGCTGCAGGAATCATGCTTTCTTACTTTTAACATAGCATGTTCTATCACTTGTGACTTGTTATTACCCATTGAACCTATTTCTTGGGATCTCCAGTCATGTAGGTCGGGTTACCATCACTTGTGACCTTTGGGCATTAGTCCCATCCTATTGGATGTGTTTAGGACTTTCTTTCTAGTAATTCCTTTCGTCAAAGGATTAACTAATTCTTTATCAATACGTACATGATCTACGTTAACCGTTCCTTTTGAGAGTAGCTAGCTCTCTAATCCTTTATGTGTTCATGCCTTAATTATCGTCTCTAACGATTCTCAATTTTTATAATAGCTGCAGACTATCACAATGAATTAACATTTCTGGAAACGGTTTTATCCACTAAGGGATCTCAATTAGCAAGCATCTTGTCAACTTGCTTCTCCACTAGTTTTCTCTAGTGTTCTCATCTCAGATTCATTCCATAGTGGACTGAGTCAATATCATTTGTTTTAACAAACAACTCCTCTAGTGATGCTCAATGTGCAAACACTAGTCGCTAAATATTCATCTGAAAGATGTTCTATTTTATATCTTGTACCATTTAAGTACAATAGGTTACTCCTAGTGAAGTAATCTTAGAGTCATAATCTTCTTAAGGCACCTCACGACTCTTTCTATAGCATGGCAATGCTTCTCATCCGTCTACTAGTAAACTTGCACAAGAGTTTTACGACATCGACAATGTCGGGTCTAATACATTCAGTGGCTTACCTAAGGACTGCCAATGATGCTCGCATATTTTATTTGTTTAACTCCATCTCAAGTGTTCTTACACTTGGATCATAATATATGATTGCAAGTTTACGGTGAAATAATAATATTTCCTTAAGAACTTCAACTTTTCCTAGGTCTTTCTTATCAATGTTATTGATAAACAATGATTTCACATAATTCATAACATGAATCTTTAAATCGAATATGAGCAAGTCATCTTTATAGAGACTTATGATCGTGCAAATATTATTTGTCACTTTCATTCACTTTGTACTCATTCGATAGCATTAGAATGCCAAATTTTTCATGTCATTCTCCTTAGGAGTTTATTATAGACCTCACAAAGAATTATCTAACTTACATACCTTGTTTTCTTGTCCATGAATCACAAAATTTTTCAGGTTGTTCTATATAGATTTCTTCTTCTAGTTCACCATAAAAAGAGGCAACTTTCACATCCATTTGGAGTACTATCGAGTTATGAACGGCGGCTAAAGGGACTAGTACTCTTATGGATATGATTTTCGTGACTGGTGAATGAATGTCGAAGAAGTCTATATTTTTCTCTTTGTCTAAAACCTTTGACTACAAGGAGAGCCTTGTATTCATCAACCGTCCCGTGAGGTTTTAGTTTCCTTTTCCAAATCCAAATACAACCGATTGATTTTGCAACTATGAGACAAGTCAACCAAGTGTCATGTTTTGTTAGACTCTAGAAAATTCATTTCATCGTTGATTGTTTTTGCCATAATTCAGCATCCAATGAGGATATAACTTCTTTAAGGCTTAATGGATCTTCTTCCAATGTATAAACCAAGTTCATACTCTTTAGCATTTTTAGCTTTCTTACCTCCTTGAGGTTCTATAACATCTCGTATGATGTTTTCATAACTATTTCTAATTACATGAATGTGATTAGATATAGTGCCCCCACTAGTTCTTAATTTTTAGAAGGGAATTTAGTTTACCCCCACTAGTGCCCCCACTATTCTTTAATTTACAGGGGTACTTACTTCATAAAAATCAGCATCTTTTAATTCTATGATCACGTTAACATTTAGGTCTTAAAACCTATATGCTTCGTTATTTATAACATACCTAATGAATACACATTCATAGGCTCTACTAGTGAGTTCAACTCTCTTGGGGTCCAGGATCTAAATATAGTCCAGACAATCCCAAGTTCAAAAATAAGACAAGTTGGATTGTCTTTTCTTCAAAAATTTCTTAATTAGAATTTTTGTTCTTAGACTTGGGTACTCTATAAATTTCAATTTTCGTTACAAAAATTGAACATTCAAGCATATCAATTTTATTTTCCAAAATTCACAGTCATCAATAAATATGATAAAAACATCATTTTATCATTTCTAATTTATGTGTCATCAAATTCACACATATCATAATTTATTATGTTTAGAGATTCATATTCTCTAAATTCTGATTTATATGAACTTTTGGTTCATATTTCTTGACTGCAGTAAATAAAATTGTCTAATCATATAACGTTGGAATCAAGTCCAAGTTATTCAAGTCCAAGTTACCATCAGAGGCGCAGTAATGCTCATAAAAATGCCAAAATTTGATTGTGAAGTTTCTTTACTGCCTTTCAATAATACAAGTACAACATATCAAGAGATTATAATTTGCTGTTGCATTTTATTACTGAAGTAATCAAATTTCAGTTTTTTGCATAAACATTGTTTGCTGAATGGTGAACTTCTATATCAACCTTTCATGATATTTAAAATTAATATCATATTTGTTATGTCGACATGTTCTTATACTTGCGGCCCTTATGACTTGGTTTTGCACAATTAAATAAATTGTGATCCATTGTCATTTTTTCAAATCGACATTCCCAACACAGTAAGCCGCAACATCATCATGCATCATGAGAAATTTGGGAATCCATGTGTCGAGGGGAAGTTATAATTATCCACAATTAACTTCATGCTTTACCAATAAAAGCGATATGTGAATTTCTTAGTGTTGTTGTTTTAACAACAATCACTTCATTGTTTCAGTTTAAAGATGTATTTCTATAATTTGATTTATCCTTTTTATTTTGGGACAACTTAACCTCAATAAGTAACTTCTTCGGTAGACATAAAGAAACGTCTTAAAATTGTTGTTTTTGGATTTCCAAACTGTTGTATTTGGATTTCCAAATTCTACTATCTACCGAAGTTGTTACTAGGTTGAGTCACGACCAGGTCGCTCTCTTTAAGACGTTTCGTGGCACTACCCAAAATTGTGCAAGGTAGACTATCAACCACGCCGCCTCCAGGATAAAACAAGCTCAGCTACAACTGTGCGGTTAACTACTGCACTGTAGAAAACCGTTCGAGATATACACCCTCAAATATGGTACTAAGACCACTCTTTAATACTGAAACCACTTTAATATGGTATTATTACCATTCTATTATGGTGCTAAGACCACTCAAATATGGTGTTTCCACCATTCTAACCTTTAAGTTCTCCAAACTATCAATATGGTACTATGACCACTCAAATATGGTGTTACCACCATTTCTCCTCAAATAAAATTATTGAATAATTTTTATATACCGTTAAGATCATTCTTGATTCCGACGGGACATTATTATTTCAAATAGGGACTATGATCTTAAAAGTACTGTTTATTCCGAAGGGACATATATTACCGAAGGGACTATGAACTTAAGACCATTCTTAATTCCGAAGGGACATTAAACCGAAAAGGGGCTATGGTCTTAAGAACACTCTTAATTCCGAAGGGACAGAAAGGAGTAGAAAAAGGAGAAGGACTTGTTAAACAAGTCGAAGGAGGGAGAAGAGATGAAAGACTCGTCAACACAAGTCAAAAAAGGGAGAAGAGAGAAAGAGTTCCCGACAACTCAATGAAACTCTTTGGTGTGTGGAATGCACTGTGTGAGCTCTCTATTTATAGAGAAAATTCACAACTAATAAGTGAGAAACTTTGGGAACAAGTAATATGAGAAACTTTGGGAACAAGTAACATATTACTTTGTGATTAAGTAATTCACATATTAGATCTAGTACAAAAATATCTTAATTGAGTACTAAAATATATTAAATTTAGTACAAAAATATATTATATTATGTACCAAAATATTTTAGCAAAACTTGGGGACTAAGAAAGCACTTTCTAATAATGATTAAATTAATTATTTAATTTATCATTTCCAAATAATAAAAATATATATCAATATATATTTTTTCTCTAGTGCTTATGTACCCCCATTAATTAGAGGTACACCCCCACTATATAAACACTACTAATGTGTGTGTTCCATCCGATGTGGGACTTCCACTTTTTTCAATTCACACAACACTAGTTCTACCCAACATGGGAATTTGTGTTTAGTCTTTTTTACTCAATTTCGACACATGTTCCAACACCTTCCATTGGGTTGTGCAATTTTAGCAAGAAAACAAGATTTATGTTAGTTTAGTCATGAAGAGAATTTTAGTACCCCAAAGCAATTCTTGTTGATTATGTGTTAGATTGCCATGAAATATGTTTATTTATGCCTCTATAACTTGATGGATGTTTATGGTGCATTGCAGGATTGAATTTGACGAGTTTTGGGTTAAAATTTCAAAATCAGCATCACAGACCCGAAGAAACTCGGTATTAGCGAAATTATTTCGCTAATAGCGAAATTATTTCACTAATAGCGAAATTCCCCAGGCTGCCCAGGTCGCTAATAGCAACTTTCTCCGTCCTAGCCAACTTGCTTTTGGCTTGTTGGCTCAATGTAGGGTCGGTGGTGCGTTCCAAAGCTTTTCTTTCACCGTTTTACAACTTTATAACCCCAAAACAACATCTAGGCATTGCACATAACATCAAATGATTCTTGAAAAGAAAATCATGGTAATCTTAGCATATATGGCAAGAATGACATAGAGAGTATAAGCCGATTACTCTGGTAGAAATGAACTAAGAAAGGGATTAAAAGTAGAGCCTCGACATAGCTTGTCGAGAACTAGAAAGTTAAGTAAGAATCCTATGTAGGATAAGGCACGAAGTATATTCTCTTCGCACATGATCAAGAAGGTTTAAGTATATAGGTTAAGCTGTGAATTGAAAGTATATCTCTTCGCAAAGATCAAGTATATAGTTTACCTCTAGTGGGATCGTTTGAGGATCCGAGGTAAAAGAGATAGCATGTTTAGAATTAATCTTCATGCATGAATAGATCAAGACTTTTAAAGATATAAGTGCCATGTCTCTTGTAATCCTTCCGAGGTTGGATTCAAGGGGTTCTCCGAGGGGAACGGGATTACCGTAAGGGGCCCGCATGTCACTTAGTAAGCAAGATGTAGTTGCCGTGACTCTTGTGATCCACACTAGGTTGGACTCAAGGGGTTCTCCAAGGGGAATGGTTTAGCCGTAAGGGAGCCGCGCGTCATAGCAGGAGTGATGTTGGTTGAACCTTAGTTAGGTTTCCATCGGTTAGAAGGGATTGTGCTCGGGTTTACTCCACCCCGGGGCTCTCCGTAAAATGAACTCAGATAATTGTTTGTTTATTCAACGCTAACCTAATGAATGAATGAATCTGACTATGCATATTGATTAGACATTTATATGTTATGTCATAGAGCCTTGACGTATATCGTCAAGAATTAGTGAAGCCTTGACGTAGGTCGTTAAGAACTAGTATGATAGCAAGAATGATATGTTGTTGGACACAACACATTTATGCAATAGAGCAAGTAGAGAAGGTTATGCCGATGACGATCTTAGATTTCCCCTAATCTTCCGATTTAGAATCGTGTCATGATTATAGTATGTGTAGGCCTCGATGCGTAGAGCGTATCTTGGCATTGCGGTCTTAGTTTCCCCTTTAACCGCCATGACACGTCTAGAAATAGCAAAGCCTATAAAAAGGTAAGAAGTACCTATGACGGGTCTAGTATGCACGACCGTCTAGGAAAGCATGACCACACACGTATAATCAACCGTCAGGTTGTATTGTAGACACGTGGTGACCGTAGGTTTCCCTGAGGTTACCTATAGCCTAGGATTACGTAGAACTCACTGAGACATTATGTCTCATCCCAATCCTTATTTGTTTCAGATAAACAGGTTGGATTGCAAGCTAGTGACCGGATGGATATTTCAGCAGATGCTCGTTCATACCCGCTGCAGGATGTTATGGATTTTCAAGGATGTATTTGCTATGCATTAGATGAGATGTATTGTGTTGTTTTTGTACGAACGCGTATTGTTGTATATATTATTCATTCGAAGTGATTATTGTTGTAAATTTTAATGTATCCAGTACTAAAGATAACGCTCATGCTAAACTTTCAAGATACGTCTAGTATGGGTGTTACAATGTCTTCCATGAAGACTCATCATACCTAAAATTAATATTTAGTTAGATCCTAAACCCTCCTTTTGTATGTAAAAAAACATTGTGAAGATTTTTTATTTTTTTTCGAAAGGAACACTGTTAGGATACTTGATTGAATATTTTTCCACAAATATTTTCCATCCAAGGACAAACCAAATCAAATAGTCAAAATAGTGGATATCAATTTTCAAGGTGACAATTTTTGGCATTATTCTTTTAAAAATAGTAAAAAAAACACTATCAAGATACTTGATTGAATAATTTTTTACAAATACTTTCCATCCAAAGACAAACCAAATCAAATCGTCAGAATAGTGAACATCAATTTTCAGAGTGATAGTTTTTAACACTATTCTTTTAAAAATAGTGTCAAATTCAATGTCAACCATCTGTGAGTTCAAAATAGAATCTTTAAATGTAAAAGTAAAATTATCCGTTTGATAATATTAACATAAGAAGGGCGAGACACAATTTGTAGCCGGTGTTTGATATGGGTGTTCATACTAGTTTCTCTATATATATACAGTATATTCTAATTTAGAATTTTCATACTTAATGACAAGATAATGTTAATTACATGATTTTTTTTTTACATGAAATTAACTTTCAACCCATCAAATAATTAGTATATAAAATTTGTGCTAACCTATTTCTACTGTGACAAAAATAAAATTGAAGGTCGTGATATAATCCTAAAAAGGATTGCAAACTCTACATTAGATGGCGCAAAAAAAGCCTTTAATGTTAAAGGAATGACTCACTCACAACACCTTTTTCTTTTAACCAGACATATTTTTCCTTTCAGCAACCATTATTCCAACCTTCACAACGACTGCAAGTCCAGCTGCAATATGATGTGATAATAAAATCATTTAAACAAAAAACAAAAGCCACATCTATATTTTCTAGGGATTTAAATTAATATAGTTCAGAACTCCAAAGCAGACCTGGTCAAAAGTTTAATAAAAATTTCAAAATATTGGTAGCAAACTGGTTAATAGCTCGTTTTACTAGTTAATTAGCATAATAGAGGGAACAATTTTAATATACAAAGTCAAAAAAGAACAAAATGAATAACTATCAAGTAATCCTGAAAAATAATATACCTACAATCATAAAACATGGGTACTGCTTGCGGAGTTTTGTAATGCTTAAATGAAGGTGCTCGGCAGCAGTTGCAATTCGGCGAAATATATTGTTGACAACCCCAAACTTGTCACTGATTGGCACACAAGCCTCTACTCCCATGTACTGCTTGTGGGTTTTTCCAGCTTCATTTTTTGGAATGCTTAAATGAGGGTGCTCAGCAGCAGTTACAATTTGGCGAAGTATATTGTTGAAATCCCCTAACTTCACACTGATTGGTATGGGAGCCTTTACTCCCATGTCCTTACTAACCTACAAAACACATTGTCATTGTCATTGTCAAAATTATTAAGTTGCTAGAGTAGTGTCAGCTCTTGTAGTATTCAGATAGAGTAATATGCCAATGAGCCTCTTGTAACAAGATACATCTGCAAAAGGTTTGCTTGTATCTTGGTGCAATTTGGGGCAAGTGTCCAAAGGTGTACTGGCAGGTTTATATCCCAATAGACCAGAAGATTCAACCAAATCTAGGCGATATTTCCTCTGTGAAATAGAAACGCCTTCTATAGAATGTGCCGCTTCTAACTCAAGAAATTATTTCAAAACCCCTAGGTCTTTGGTTTTGAAATGTGAATCTAAAATGGATTTGATTCTCTGGAATTCAGTGAGAGAAGTACCAGCTAAGATAATCAACATAAACTAAGAGAGGTGTGAAATTATTTCCTTGCTTGAAAGTGAACAAATAATAATATGAAGTTGATTGAGAGTATCCCTCAACTAATAGAAGTTAAATTAACTTCTCATACCACGTTTTGCTTGCTTGTTTTAAACCATAGAGACTCTTTTGTAATTTGCATTCTTTGCCAGGATCACTACTTACTCCTTCTAGTACTGTCATGTATACACTCTCTTGCAAATCACCATGAAAAGAATGCGTTGTTTACATCTAATTGATGTAAAATGCCAGTTTTGAATTGATGCAATTGTTAAAAGAATCCTGATTGTAGTTAGCTTAGCAACAAGAGAGAAAATATCAAAGAAATCTTGCCCTTTAATTTGATTGTGACCTTTAGCTATCAATCTTGCCATATACCTGTCAATGGAGACATCTGCTTTGTGTTTGATTATGTACGCCCATTTACTACCAATAGGTTTCACATTTGATGGCAGATCGACAATTATCCAAGTGCCATTTTTTGCCAAGGCTTCTAATTCAGCGTTAATTGCTTTTAACCAATGTTTAGACTGACATGCTTCTCTATAGGTTTTAGGCTCAGTACTATGTGTGACAGAAATAGAAAAAGATCTATGTGGAGATAAATGGTCAAAAGAATGAAAAGATGTAAATTGTAATAAGGTAAGGAGTACCTGAGTTGACATATGTTGATGACTGAGAAGAAGAGTTATTACACACATAATCTGCCAAATAAACTGGTGGCTTTTTTATTCTTGTAGATTTATGTAAAGTGGGAGATATAGTAGAAATATGTGAATTTTTAAAATCAAAATCAGAATGGTTTTGTGTAGGTGAAAGATTCTGAATATTTAATACTTGGTCAGAAGAATCAACAGACTCAAAAATAGAAGTGATATTTGTATGATAGTGCCAAGTAGAAGGAGATGGAATATGTT
This sequence comes from Medicago sativa, assembly GCF_051527215.1. Taxonomy (NCBI): domain Eukaryota; kingdom Viridiplantae; phylum Streptophyta; class Magnoliopsida; order Fabales; family Fabaceae; genus Medicago; species Medicago sativa. The sequence goes on along the minus strand of NC_140753.1, from coordinate 23,105,648 downwards.
GATAAGGAAATATGCATTCATGATGAGTGGCTTTTCTTGATACAAAAATTTGTTGTGTGAATATTCTAATAACACAACACCTTTCATGCCACTTTTATAACCAAGAAAAACATATTTTCTTGCTCTAGAAGCAAGTTTGCTTCTGTGAGCTTAAAGAGTTTATCCAAAAACTAATGAACCAAAAACTTTTAATTGATGTAAATCTGGTAGTTTCTTATGCAAAAGAAAATATGGAGAACGATTTTGTAAAAGTGGACTAGGGACTCTATTCATGATGAATACAACATGCACAGCTGCTTATGACCAAACCAAAAAGCTATTGAAAAAGCAGTGTTTTAGTGATATTCAAAATGTGTTGGTATTTCCACTAAACTCTAGAGTTTTGTTGAGAGATAGATTGTGAATTCAGAACTATTATCACTTCTCACAATTTTAACATGACAATCATACTGATTTTCAATTAAGTTTATAAAATCAATTACACATGGCCTTGTTTCACTTTTAGATTTTGTTAGAGTTAACCAATTGAGTTTATAAAATCAATTACGTGACCCTCCATTTGTATGTAAAAAAAAAACACTGTGAAGATACTTTTTCTTTTAAAGAAACACTGTCTGGATACTTGATTGAATATTTTTCCACACATATTTTCCATCCAAGAACAAACCAAACCAAACCAAATCAAATTTGAAGGTGATAATTTTTGCCATTATTCTTTTAAAAATAGTAAAAAAAAAAACACTATCAAGATACTTATCGAATAATTTTCCACAAATACTTTCCATCCAAAGACAAACCAAGTCAAATCGTAAAAATAGTGGACATCAATTTTCGAATTGATAGTTTTTGACATTATTCTTTTAAAAATAGTAAAAAAAAAAAAACACTGAGAATACTTTGATTGAATAATTTTTCACAAATACTTTTCATCCAAGTGAACATCAATTTTTAGAGTGATAGTTTTTGACATTATTCTTTTAAAAATAGTGTTTAATTCAATGTTAACCTTCTATGAGTTTGTAACCAAAAAAAAAAAAAAAGACAACCTCATTTTCAAATAGAATCCTTAAATGTAAAAGTAAAATTATCCGTTTAATAATATTAACTATAAGGGTGAGACACAATTTATAGCCCGCGTTTGAGATGATTGTCCATACTAGTTTTTCTACATATATACACAGTATATTCTAATTTAGAATTTTCCTACTTAGTGACAAGATAATGTTAACTACATTCCCTCAAAAAAAATGTGAACGACATGAAATTAACTGTATGTTTGTTGTTTTCGTTCTGTTTCCAGGAAGTAGAAGGTGGTGGTGGTTTGATCCGGATCTTGGTTGATGTTAATCTTAAATCGAGTTTTTCTTGATTTAGGATCTGGTTACAAAAAGTTTTGTTTCATCTGTGTGGATTTGATTCGACAGATGTTGCTCGAAAGAGTTTGGTGCGTTGTCGCTCCATGTTGGCGGTAGTAGTCATTAATGTACCTTCAGAACTGTTTAATCTGCCATCGGTTGTGCCGTTGGTGGACTGTGTCCGTCGTTTGTTCTTTGTTCGGGACTTCGAATGGATTGGCTGCTGACGTATTGGACTCATCCCTTGATCTGAGTTCTTACGCGTTGTTTTCGCTCGAAAGAGCATTTTAGGCTTGCTGTTTATCAGGGAGCGGTTGGCACTTGGATTTTGTTACCGTGTTGACGGTCGATCCATTCGCTATAATTAAACTCTAATTGTTCTTTACAAAATTCACTTTTCATTCTTTTTTGTAACTAGGTTTTGCGCCCGTACGCGGGTTCGCTGAGTTGCGCCTTTGATTAGTGAATTTTTGTTAGGATAGCTTAGAGTTGATCCTCTTGGACTGATGTATTACGATGTATTCCCGTTTGGGTTATTCCTGGGTTAGGCCTAATGTCCCCCCAGTCTTTGTACTCCTTTTTTATTTATGTGATTTTTATTTGGCTTAAAAAAAAAAAATTTCAACCGTGACAAAAAAAAAAATTGAAGGTCGTGACATAATCTTAAAAAAGATTACAAACTCTACAATAGATGGCGCAAAAAAGCCTTTAATGTTAAAGGCAATGTAACTTAGCCAGCCTATGGAATGACCCATTCACAACACCTTTGGTCCTTTAACCAGACGAATTCTTCCATGCAGCAGCCAATCAACTGTCACAACGGTTCCAAGTCCAACTGCAATATGATGTGATAATAAAATCATTAAACAAAGAAACAAAAGCCACATCTATATTTTCTTGGGATTTAAATTAATATAGTTCAGAACTCCACAGCAGAACTGGTCAAAAGTTGAATAATAATTTCAAAATATTGGTAGTAGACGCAATATCCAAATATCCAAAAATTTAGAAAGTTAAAAAATGGGCAGCCCTGTTTCATGCCATTACATAAATATGGTTCCCAAGAAGGTCCTTTATTGTAGGGACGACTTGGTAATGGATATCAAGTCTTCCAACAACAACACAGGAGTAAGTTAAATGAGCAAAAGAAAGAACACATGAACCACTACAAACCATATCACCCAAAATTTAAACAGGTTAATAGCTCATTTTACTAGTTAACATATAATAGAGTGAACAATTTTAATATACAGAGTCAAAAAGAACATAATGAACAACTATCAAGTAATCCTGAAAAATGATATACCTTGAAAAATAAGAGATGGATCTGTGAGTCTAGGGTACTGCTTGCGGATTTTTGTAATGCTTAAATAAAGGTGCTCAGCAGTAGTTACAATTTGGCGAAATATATTGTTGACAGCCCCTAACTTTACACTGATTGGCACGAGAGCCTCTACTCCCATGTACTGCTTATGGGTTTTTCCAGCTTCATTTTTTGGAATGCTTAAATGAGGGTGCTCAGCAGCAGTTACAATTTGGCGAAATATATTGTTGAAATCCCCTAACTTCACACTGATTAGCATGGGAGACTCTACTCCCATGTCTTTACTAACCTACAAAACACATTGTCATTGATGTAGTAAAGTATTTTCTTGAAAATTTATCAGCATCAAGAAAGAACATGCCATGATTATACCCATAAAAGAAAAAGATAACATTATGCTCTTCACTTTCTGCCTTCGTTTGTGAGTCAATAGAAAAAGTTGACAAATATGGACCCTGTTTACTTTCAGAAAACATTTTCTATTTTCATTTCCTAAAATCTGTTAGTTTTTCTTGTTAACAAACAGAAACTAGACTCTTGTAGTGAACAATTGTCTTACATTTCTGGAAACAATGAAAATGATGCAACAATTATTGTTATTATTTTATGAAAAACATCATCCCTGACCCTTGCTAGTATTATATCCTCTCTCCATCACAATAACTCATTGTAGAAGTCTTTCATCTTATTAGCAAGTTAAAGTGAAAAATTATTCTAGAATATCAGAACAATTATTTTTGACCAATAAAACAGACCGCTCAAATGTAATCAGATCAAATGCAAAGGAAGTCATAAAATGAACTCCAACAATATCAAGTTTCTAGCTACAATATGCACCTAATGTATTAGTTCAACGTAGATAAGACAAAACACGAACCTATATTAAAATGCACATGAAAATGAAGGTGTTGTAATAACAATAAAACTTGTCTAATTAATAAAGCTTCTTTGAGCAATCACAACTAACAAATCAAATATAATTTATTGCCAAAAAGAAAATCAAACATAATTAGTAGAACCAATTCAAACTTCGACTTGAAACATGTATAGCAATATTTATCTAAATGAGGAATGATGCTTTATTTAAAATCTTAGCTAATAACTTGAAACTGCCACTCAAAGATGACATACAATAAATGTGCAAAAAATTTCAAATCCAAAACATCACAATATACCTAAATATGAAACTAGACAAATTAAACTAGCTATCAATATGCTTGATCAAATGTTGATCTGAAGATCAAAGCATACATATATACACATCAAACAATTATATACAACAATATGCATGTACAATTATGTATATGATCATGCAAATGAATAACATAATGAAAAATACCGTAGTTGCCTCTTGTATAGCCATTGTAAATGAGTCCTGGTCATCTTCGGCTTCAACTATATAACAGGGAACCTGAAAGCCAGTATCTTCTCCATGGCCAGCAATTTTTAACAAGAGTTTAAATGATGCCATCCATGTATACCTACAATTAAAATTTAGTGCTCTAAAATATAAGTAAATTTAATTACTTGCACCCTAGTTGAATGAGATCATCACTTACTTATGAGCTAAAAATCAAATATAACTTTTGAGTTTATATATACTCAAAAGTCACTATGTAATAATTTAATAGTGAGACCTATCTTATAATAACATAAAAAAAGGTAATCCATAATTTCCAACATATGCTGGTATTATGAACTTTAATATAAGTGGTCACCTGTCATAAACAAAAACTGCAATGTCACATGAGGCCAAAGACTCCTTGTTGGCCAACAGCTTTGAGACTCCACCTTCAGAAATCTCTCTCAGCACAAGATATTTTTTGTTTTCCTGCAAATAAAATGATAAACCATGAATTGGAAGATATAAATGTCAATATGCACAAAATGAATGCAAGAAATGAAGACTTTGGTGTGGGAAAAGGTGAAAGAAATGAAATGTCTTTCTTCGTGACAATAAGAAGCTATTGTTAAATGTCAATCAAGTATCAATTACCTTAGAAATATCAACAACTTTTACAGCATAATGATCCTCATTGGTTGGATTGTGAGCTTCAGAATGTGGCCTGTAGTATGAATTCCACAAGAATAGGATCATGCTCCGTAATTGAAATTGTGTTATCATAATGAACCTCAAGGTAACAACTAAAATACCTTCCATTGAAAGAATTCAATAACACAGATTTTCCTGCCTTCACAGGCCCAAAAATGAAGCACTGCAATACATTTCTTTCTGAATGCTGTTTTTGGCGATCTACGTGTCGCCTCCTAGTCACACGGATAGCAGATGATGGATCACCAGGATAACCAATGTACATCAGATTCTCCACACTAATGGTTGGGTTTAGAAGTGTCATGAGTGCCCACTGTCCTCAAAATATATAATATATTATATAAAAATCAAAGGTGATGCAAATTAAATGCTATATGCACCTAAAAGATACACAAACCAGACATACAATCATGCGTCATGTAAAACTTAAGCAACCTTGATTCTCAAAATATTTTCAAATTGAGTGATAAAACTATTCACTCACCACTTTTCCACAAACATTGTTCTACAATATATAAGGAAGAGGGACAATTGAAGGTGATGATTGGTGGTGTTGGAAGCCGGAAGACGGGGGGAGTTTTTTCTGTGAAGTCTTGCTACAAAATCCTACAAGACTTGCGGTTAGTAGAGGGGGTTTGGAGTGGGGAAGAGGAGGTGGTGTTCCGAAATTTTTGGAAGAGTAAGGCACCGTCAAAGGTGTTGGCATTCTCATGGAACTTGCTTCTTGATCGCATTCCAACCAAGGTTAATCTTGCAAGAAGACATCTTTTGGCGGTTGAAGACTCTAAGAGGTGTGTGTTTTGTGGGCTTGAAGATGAAATGGCGGTGCATTTGTTTTTACATTGTAGAGTGATATCTAGAGTTTGGTTGGAGGTGATGAGGTAGTTGCAATTCAAAGTCATCACCCCGTTGAATTTATTTATTCATATATTAATGGTTGGTTGGGTGAGATGGGTTTGAAGAACTTGAAGAGAGGGGCTTGGTTAATTTGGCATTCGGTAATTTGGGTTATTTGGAAGTCGAGAAATGACCGGATCTTTAACAATAAGGTCAAGGAGGTTGAAGAAATGGTTGAGGAAGTCAAGGTTCTCTCGTGGCAATGGAGTTTGAACCGGCTAAAAATTCCGTCTTGCTTGTTTTATGAGTGGTGTTGGAATTCTAGAGTGTTTGGGTAGATAGCTTGGAAGTTGTTTTTATGGTGTTTTTTGTATGTTTTCTTTGGGGGTGGTCTCTGTTTTTGTTTTCATCTTCATAGTCGGTTGTTAGCTTTCCTAGCTTTATGGTGGTTTTTGCTATGCCTCGCTGCTGGTGCTTAGGCTGGTTTTGTACTGTTCAGCCGTGTCTCTCTCTTCTTGTGAGGACATTTTGGCTTATTAATATATTGCTGTTCAAAAAAAAAAAGAGGAAGACGGACAATAGAAAAAGATAAAAGACTTGCGCACCTCTGACAAAAATGCATCAAGAGATAGTCCTCCAAATTCATTCCTTTCTACGGCATCCTTGTATGGATTTTCAATCCAGGGACTACAATTAAAAATCATGAAATTTCAAATAACATTGCCAAGATCAGTCCAAACTGAAATTCAGATACAGGAAAGGCATACAAGCAATCTACCTTTTTGGGACAGTAGAAAACAATTCATCTAGTTCGTGAGGTTGCAGCACCTTATCCTGGAGGAAGGAAAACATATGGTTAATTTGCAAATTGTATAATGATAAAGTCAGTAGAGAAAATGTACAAAAATGATTTTCATAGAAACATGAAAAAGTGAAATTATTCAAGGTTATTGCTGCAAATGACATACAAAATCACCATCAAATTTATCAAAGATTGTCTTCAAGTAATCAGTTGCTTCATTTGTCAATTCAACACTCTGTAGACATTAAATCCAATGGGAATAGAATAAGATAAGTTCTCTATTGTCACCAAATTGAATACAAACAGGCATAACATATATTGGACAAAATATATGAGGCCACAATTCATCTCAAAAGAAACACCTGATCAGGTGCACGTATAAAATGTAGGATGAAATCATCAGCGAGCTTGATATCATCAGTATATCCAAAGTTCCTGAGCATAGTCCATGTTTTCTCAGGAGTCCCTTTTTCGAAGAAAAGAGCATGAAGACATAGAAATCCTGGCAATGTAAGTCCTCGTTCATTCACACCTTCAGACAAATTTTCTTTCACAACCTTCTTTATAACGAAAAACTCGTGTGGTAGCAAATGACTACCGAAACATTGAACCTGTAGAAAGTTTTGTTACAAATCTTATACACGGGTTAAGCTACCATAAGCCAATGAGATTAAGCTTGTTTTCAAGTTACAAGGAGTCGGACATTATACTTGGGTAACAAACAAGTCACCATTTTGACATTTAATATGAGAAATAAAATTAAAACCTGAACATCATCCAGTTCACAATCGCTAAGGGCACCATCTTTGTCATGGTCACAAAGGATAAAAATCCGCTTCAAAGCCCGCCTACATCGAGGCGTTAGAGTCTTTGATTCCTTATCAAATAAAGGAGCTATGGGAAAAAGGGCAGCCTTTAATGCTGAGAAGAAAACTCCAGTGACCTTCAACAAGGAAATTTAATTACACAAGTATATTGCATGGAACAAAACCCAGATATAATTAAAGCACTTTTAAAATAAGATTTAGAAAAGATTATGAATTTGATTGCAGTGGTATAAATAAAAGATACCTCAGTATTCCTATATGCTGAACACTCAATGTATGATTCAATCTCGCAGAACTTCTGCTTTAGTGGTGACATCATCTGTTCTACTCTCACATACTGATATTCATCTTGAAGATCAAGCTTACAACCAACCACTATAACTGGGACTTTGACCTGTTCATGAATTTCAAATATCCATATCAAGCATAGATTCTCTAAAAATGATAATACAAACATATCATGTGCAACTGAATATAGAGCTTTTGAGATGCAAAACCAAGAAAAAGAGAGATCACAACCTCTAATTTGCGAAGAAGAGGAAGCCAAAACGTGCTTAGATTTTGAAGTGTATTAGGACGATCGCATGCATAAGTGAGAATAACTGAGTCAGCCCGTTGTAGTTCTTCAGAAACTCTACCACTGTCCTCAATGCTGCAACAAGAATAAGAATAACAAGAACTCGTGCGTCCATTATTCAAGTTCCAAAACGTGGTTACTTAACTATCAAGTTAACGAATGAATCTGGATAAGAATGAAAGTTACCGGGAAGAGGTGTCTATGATTGTGATTGGCACACAATCAAAATACAGGTCGAGCTTAACCTGGACTTTAAAGGCGCCTGCGGCAAGGACGAGGCTGGTTTTACCCGTTTGAGTGTCTCCTGCAACGACAAGGCGAACTGCCTCCCCGTTCCGTTGGGGCTTAGAAAAATCTCTCATCACTCTCATCATGGTAGAAGAAACCTAAAATCAATATGCGTGCGTGGATGGGAAAGAATTTAGAGAAACTGTAACTCTGACGATGTGCCAACACAATTCGCCCTTTTATATTTATTTTGTTAAACGAATGAAGTCTAAGTTAGTAGGGTGGAAATACGATAACTGAGTTCAAGACTCAAATTTGGCAATTTTTGTTTTGTATTTTTTTTTATAATTTATTTTATTTGACAATTAGTGTATATATATATATATATATATATATATATATATATATATATATATATATATATATATATATATATATATATATATATTTAAAAATATATATATTTTTATGTTAAAGGCGTTTTTGCTCTTTTTATTGCGCTAACGTGTGTAAATTATGAACGGTATTTTATATAAAATTTTGATTTTGATTAAAATTATACACATTTGTGACTTTCAAATTGTAACAAAACCAAAAGAACCTGTTTATCTTTTTCAATAACAACAATAATTTAACAAATATACTATAAATTCTTATCTTTTTGAATACTACCAACAATATAACATTAAGGCTTAAAAATACAAATAGTCTCTGCAAATAGAGCTTATTTGACTTTTGGTCCTTGCAAAAAAATTAAAAATTAAAAAGGTCCCTGCAAAATTTTCTGTCTTTTAAAAAAGTCTCTGACCCCATAAAAGAGTTGAAGTGACATGATGTTGGCCACGCGACAGTTGATGATTGTGCAACTTTTGCCGCGTGGCGCTGACGTAAAATATGATTAAATGTGTTTTAAAACATATTTAAAAATATCTAAAGAAAATAAGATATAAAAAATATATGATTAAATGTGTTTGATTTTGATTAAAATTGAGTCGAAGAAAAATGATTTATATTTAGATTCCTTCGTAACATGATTTATATCAATGATTTTTTTAGGGAATTTATATCAATGTTGTATGGATAATTTGAATCAAAATTATTCTTAGCTCTGTAAATTACTATGAATTTTAAAATGTGCAAAGTTGAGAATTTTCTCATGGCTTTTTGAGAACTACGTGTTTGATTTTGAAGGGTGTGATGATTTGAATCACTTAGCGCTAGCTTCATGACATTTTAAATTTTAAGCTTGTTAGACATATTGCCTCGATATAGACGGGGTGAATAGATCATTCGTTCGAAAATCAGTGATTTTAAAATAATTTCTCATAGATTTTTTTTTGGAATGACAAACATCTATCCCAAACGTTACCAATGAACAGTATAGAACAAAATGTTTTTAATACAATACTAGTTTAGAGACCCGGTGTTGTCCGGGTTAGATATTAAATAAGTTTTATAAGTTTGTGTGCACGAATACACGTGTCAGTATATTAGATTGAATTTATTTAAATTTACAATTATAATAATATCGTAAAAAATATATAAATGATGAGATGAATGTCCAATGCAAGAATAAAAAGTGTAACAAAATCAATAATGAATTAGTCCAAGTGGTAAGAGTTTTGGGTCCCTTTAAACATGTGGTCATGAGTTTGTTTCGTGGCCCATGCGTATGAGAGAGAAAAATCGATTGAAAAGGAAGAAAGTGGTTGATATATATATATATATATATATATATATATATATATATAAGAAATAATAAAAGTGGTGTTTGACAAACCTGAAGAAGGAAAAATGTTAGATGAAAAGAAGGTTTGGGGATTCTGCTTGTGCTCAAAATATGTAAATATGTGATTAACGAAAATTTATTTATTTATAGTTAACATTTGCATTAGAATATGCTGCTAAAAGATAACATAATAACTAATCGAACCTTTTTTTTTTATCAAAAAACAACTATCGAACCTTTTTTTTCCCTCAAACATAAAAACTAATTGAATGATATAGTGCTAAAAGATTAGTAATAACTAATTGAAGCTTCTTTTCCAAAAAACAAATAAACAAATTGGAGTCTTTTAATCATAAAATAAGATCGTATATGTAAACTTTGTTGAAAGTATTATGTGTAGTTTGTTGAGATATTTCCATTACATAAATTATTAGAAATTCAATAAAAATTTAAAAAAAAAATACTGAGTGCATAAGATCAAAAGTTTGTTGAGATATTTATGTTAAATAAAATATTGGTTTTTAAAAATAGAAAAAATAATAAAAATATTGAGAATGAATGTGGAAGTGACACGTGACATAAATAAACCTTACTTTATATATATATATATATATATATATATATATATATATATATATATATATACTATTGATTGATTAATTAATTGATGTGTAGTTTGTTGAGATATTTCTGCTACATAAAATATTAGAAATTCAATAAAAATTAAGAAAAAAAATACTGAGTGCATAAGATCAAATGTTTGTTGAGATATTTATGTTAAATAAAATATTGGTTTTTAAAAATAGAAAAAATAATAAAAATATTGAGAATGAATGTCGAAGTGACATGTGGCATAATATATATATATATACACACACACACTATTGATTGATATCAGGTCGTGAAATATTATTATTAAACTCAAAACGCTACTGATTAATAATATTAAAACGAAAAGGACCTGAAAAAATAGTATATGTGATAATAGTATAGGTGATTAATAATATAAAACGCTACTGTTGAAACGAAAAGAAAAAAAAATAGTATAGGTGTTAGTTCAAGGACTTGAAACAGAAACAATAGTATAGGTGTTAGTTCAAGGACCTGAAACTCGTAGGTGTTTGTAATGGATGTCAGCAACAATAGTTCAAGGACCTGAAAGAAAAAAAGAAAAAAAAAACAATCGGTAAACTCACTCGTAGGTGTTAGTTCCCTCTCATATTATATATAAAAATAAAAATCTAAGCATAAATAAAAGAAACAATAGTATAGGTGTTTTTCAAACCTGAAGAAAGAAAAAACTTAGATCAAAAGAAGGTTTGAGTTTCAGTTTCTGCTCAAAATATGTGTTTACGTGATTAAAAAAATTCTCCTTTATTTATAGTTAAAAAAAAATAAAAAATCGAATCCTTTTTTCCTCAATGAAAAAAACTAATTGAAACTTCTTTTCCTAAAAAAAAGAAAGAAAAAAGTAAAGGAAGATTTAATGGATAGTATTGAAAGTATTATATATAGTTTGTTCAGATATTTTGGCTACACAAAATATTAGGAATTAAATATAAAATTAAATAAAATATTTAATGGATAAGATCAAAAGTTTGCTGAGATTTTTATGTCAAATAAAATGTAAAATAAAATATAGAAAAAAATATAAAAATATTGAGAATAAACGTGGAAGCGACACGTGGCATAAAAAACCTTACTTTATATATATATATATATATATATATATATATATATATATATATATATATATATATATATATACTATTGATGGATTATAAAAGGATCTAAGAAATTTATCCAAAACGACTCAAATTAATTTGAGAATGTTCACTTTATTCTTCTTTGGTAATTTATTGAATCAAGGTTTTTAGAGAAATATGTTTTAAGTGATTATACACACAAGTACACGATTTCCAATTCAACACTAAAATAAGACAAATTTGGTTTTGACAATTTCACAAATTTCTTGTGTGCAATTTGCATCAAGTTTGATTCAATCTTTAAATGTTCAAATTTTGTAGAAGTTATAAGTTTGAAAATCTTGTAACTTAGATTATACAAAGTAGTAGCAGAGAAATTTCACTTAAAGATTCAATCTTCCTTGCTCAAATCACTTAAAAGATTGATTATGAAATTTGACAGAACCAAGAAAAATTTATGTTTTTGTCGAAGAAGAAGAATAAGAGGAAGAGGAGGAGGAGGAGGAGGCAGAGGAGACAAGGTTGTTGTTGTTATGGTATCCAAATTTCCACAAAAAAATACAATTTATTGTTGTTATTCTTGTATCCAAGACCATCCTATTTGCAAGGTTCAAAGGAGATGATAAACGATCTAGAAGAAGAGTCCAAAAAAAATGCCAATACTTTTGACGGCGCCAAACATTTTCAAATGTACCTGAATATCACTTCCTCCTCCTTACTCACCCCCTCTTCAACCACTCACAACTTATCAAGGATCCCATAACATGATTTCACCATTAAACCCTCTTCCTCTTTTGATCACCACCCTAAGCATTGTAACCCTGAAGCGCCCCTACATGTTGTAGAACAATCTCCGCTTCCCACATAAATAGACCATGCTTCCAAAAGAGCTCCCACACACCTACCCACTTTGATGATTCTAAATGTCTCTCACATTTAGCTCTTTTGATTTGATAACCCCCAAAGGTGCGGGAACAACACTCTAGTTAGAGGAGCACAAGCCACACATAGATCCTTCCAAAAACTAGTATCTATTCCACCACCCACCTTTCTCACCACCTATGTACTGAACCAATTTACACCCACACTATCCTCTAAGAACATCAAATCCTTCCACGAAAGAGACAGGTATGTAGGCCAAACCTCACTTCCTAACTCCACGACTCCACCCACACTAGAACCATATATGTCTATAAGAATTCTCTTCCATAGTGGTCGATCTTCATAAAGTAGTCTTCATCACCATTTAGCAAGAAGACTTAAATTTACCAATCTTATATCCCTAACACCCAGGCCTCCCTTATTTCTCGGGTGACACACCTTTCTCCATTTCACCCAACAAATCTTCCACCTTAGGCAGCATTTTCAAATAAGAAAGGTAGAAAATAGGGACAACATTCAACACCGAGTTTAAGATGACAATTCAAACACCCAAACTCACATACATATTATCCCACGAGAGAAGCCTACACCTCAATTTCTCCAATAAAGGTTCCCAAGTGGCCAACTTGCGCGAATTTTCACTCACCAGGAGTCCCAGACATACATTTCAAAAAGTTACAAGCCATAGTCATAAAGTCTGGAGACACATTCACACCAATTAGACAACTTGTGTGAGAGTTGACCATTAACCCCGATACCATCTCAAAGCCCCTTAACACCACATTCAAGGTCTATAGATTATCCATTGTTGCCTGCCCAACACAAAGGGTATCATCCACATATTAAAGATGAGATAGAAGTGTACCTCCCCTCTTTACCTCAAACCCCTTGAACAAACTTGTACTTACAAGATTTCTCATTAAACCACTAAAGCCTTCCGGTGCGCTAAACTTGCCGAACTGAGCATTAATTAAATTAGGGTGAAACAAGTAAGGAACTATAAAATCACAAAATGGGAAAACTTGAAGGGCCAAAACAACTCCAAAAAAAGGCAAAGGGATAAACTCACGTAATTGAGAAAGTTGGAGCATCCAAAATAAAATTAAACCATTTTTTTTTAAAGACGTTGATTTATTATTGTTTATGAGAATAGGTTGTACTCTAACATAAGCACTATATAAGTGCTTGGATTAGGGTGTGTGGTGTTACTGATTAGGGTATGAGTGATGAGTGTTTTTCCTTTCAATCTCTTTAAATGTCTTTGATACCGCTCTGAGAGGGCTTGGATTGTCGATTCTAGTGTCACTCATTTCATGTAATTTGATTCTGAATCCTTTTCAAAGTACATTTCTCCTTCTGGAATTCCTTATACTATTATTTCAGATGGTTTCGTACTCATGTTTATGGATGTTGATGGTTGTGAAGACACCTTCAATCTTTTAAATTGACAAATGTAATTCATGTTTGCGGTCTTCCGAACAATCTTATCTTATTTATTCAATAGCTTACAAATGATAATAATTATGAAGCAATCTTGTTTGATTCTCAATGTGTTGTTCACGATCTTGCAAGACAAATGATTGTTGACATGTATGCAAGGATTTGCAAGAATTTTATGAACACAAATTCGACCGCAAATTAAGGTTTTTCATAATAAAAACAAATAGATTCATTTGAGGACTATGTGGAAAATGCACTTCATGATACACTGTTGACTTTAGGTTCGAGGACTAACGTTAATAATTTTTTGAGGACTTGTTTGGTGTCTCCAATGATGCGGGATCTGGGTTTTAGAAGCTTGCTCTTGCTGCCAATAAACAGAGTTCTAAATATTAATGTTTACATGATGAGTTTCCTTTCTTCTGCTATTTTGCTTACTTTGTCCGTTAATTGGATCAATTATGCTAATAGTTGTTTTTCTATGTTTGCCATTATTGTGCTGATGGTGTTAAGAGTGAGTCTAGATCTATAAAATAGTTTTGGAAATTGATATTATTGTGCAGTGTATTTGGGTTTCGATGGATAACAACAAGGTGGTTGAAACATGACAAGGAAATGAGGTGTGTTGTTCATTTTGTTCTTGCCCTAAATCCCCAAATTGTTTTTTTTATCAAGCCTTGTTTATTAAAGCATTTTTCTTTTTAAGAGAAATGATCAAAAGTGTTTATCAAGCCTTGTTTATTAAAGCATTTTTCTTTGCCCTAGTCATGTAAGCCACGTCATCAAATTATGTCCACTTTTACAAAAGAAATTGTTGACGGACCAAATGAGAAGTGTTCTGAAATTGCAATGGTTAATTGGAAAATATCTCTTAGGATTAAAATCAAAATAACCCCTATATATTTATAGGGACCTTTTTCATATTTAAGTCTAAAATTAAATACCAGTACCCCATAAGAAGACATTCAAGCTATGTATAATTGTGTTAGTTACAAAATAATCCAATTAGTAATATACAACTCAAATCCAATCAATGGTTATGGAAATGGCAACATTTTTAGATCAAACTTCTTTTCACCTAACCTGTTTCTTTTTGCCTGCACCATGGGAGGAAAATACTCATTCAATTTTATACTCATATATACATACACGTCTTATGCAAACAATAAAAATAACCAATGAATGTGAAAATTCTATTGTGGTGGTAACGAACCACTTTCCATACTAATTAAACAATTATAAGGAGCAGGATCAAAGTAGCATACACAAAAACAAGAGTTTAATAGTTTTGATTGGTTGTGTGTGCAAAATTGTTTTGGACCGTCAACCCACCACAATTAAACTCCAAAAATAAAACAAAAAAAAGGACAAACATTCATTAAAAGATGAAATGATTTAGTCTTGTTTCCCATTTTCTCTCAACACGTATGATGATGTTTTTTTTTTTGGCTTTCGCATCGGTTTCCAACCCACTAAAGGTGGGCGACTAATCCGGCTCGTGCATAAAGGCATGCGCACTGGTCAAACGTTGATCCCCCTATGAATCGAACCCGGTATTCCCCGGATACGTCCTTGGAAGGAGCTCCTTGCCACTGGAGCCCAAGAAACTTGGTTATGATGTTTTCTTTTTACCTCCCAATATAAATACATTACAACTTTTGAACCTTTTTCATTCATTTCTATTATACACTCACTCACTCTCTCCTTTAGACAACACAACAGAGATAATTAATTACAACATAGTAACATCAAGAAGCACGATACAAAAGATTCATATCATCAAACTTATTTATTTTCATCTTTATGCATGTTGTATAGTCAAGGCTAAACCAAACAACAACAACATTAACTTAACATCAGTTTAGTTATATTTTGTTCAAGATTGATAATCAACTCCAGTTAGAAACATGGCACAGTAAAAGACTCATACTACAAGTACAACGGAGAATTAAAATTACGCGTATAATGTACCTTTAGGTTATAAACAACAAAAGGGTAAATGTTTATATTGCAATTTTTTATTATTTCTGGAGTAAAAAAAACAAATAATTGAAACACATTTCTTTTGCAAATTTTCTTTCTTAAAGGGACCCAAATCTGCACCTCAACTCCACATAGAAAATCAATTAAAAACAGGATGTGCAAATTCCAGTAGATCTACTGCTTGGAACAACAGCTCTAGATGTGCCTTCCCTATGTTGCTCTACTTCCTGGATTTGGCAGATCCAATGGACAACGAAATTCAAAGGGTCAGTTTGTATAATTGGTAGAATCCAATGGACAAAACAAGACAGAAGAATTCTACTAAAGTTTGTGCCTTGGATAAGGATTTTATTTGTTTAGCTATAGTTAAAATCAACTCTAACATGTTATGCTAAATGTATTGCAGTGGAGTAAATAATAAACATAATACACTTCTTAACTGTATTAGTTATTGAACTTCCATTAATACCCCTCATTTAATGTGAGTTTTATTTTACCTAGAAGTCATCTTCCCTATGCAAGATAATTTACTAGATAAATGGTAAGGTATTTTTGAAATTAACTCATGGAATGTGTTCCTTGGCATTTGTGATTGTCTCTTTTGTTTCTTATAAATAGAACCGGAGTAATATTTATTTGTGCTGACAATAGTAACATTAGCAACAGTAATTCTGTTATATATTTTGATGTCAATCCTCGTCTTTTCTTGCGATATTTATGCTGAATAGATTATGCCTCTCCCTCTAGAATTTCTGCTTTTAATGTAGTGCTTAGCATTTAGGTTCCTAAGTAGTGCTAAGCATTTAGGAAAAATAAGAACTCATATTGAGCACCCAAAAAATATACAGACATTTGCTCGTTACAACCTTCTTGCTTAAGCCACCATGGGAAAAAAAGAGCATCACCGCTCTCAACACTGATCTTGTCACAAACAACTATACCCTTCCACTTCCACCTGCAAAACCTGCTCCAACTCTTACATAAACAACAACCACCCAATCTGCAACCATTGGGATAGAAGTAGAGAAGACAGTATTCTCACATAAGTCATTGTCGCAACCATCATAACACCTACATGGGCGAGCCAACACTCCCATCATTTGTGTCTTACCAAGATCTAATGAAAACTGTGCTTGATTTGTTATTTACCATGAAGGTCGAGTTCCTCCAACAAATGAATCCAAGTGAAAGGCACATCGCACACATACGTGGCTAAGGGAGGATTGTGCGATGGCGCATCAAGAATAGGATGACAAGAAAATGCTATGCAAGAACAGACTTGAAGGACAAACCATGACTTCGACAATTAGAATGGTGACGACGTTGTTCAACGGATGATTTGTGACAGATGATGAAGTTTTTCAGGAGATTTGAAAGGAAATCCTAAATGAGTAAGTAAATGGAGAAGGAAGCTTACTTTAGACATTTGTGAGCATGAGAATAAGATAATGTCTTTCAATTTAGTTTCATATATCTTCGATAGCATTCCCTAGAAATGCTTATGTCATAAACGTTATATAGCTGTGTTTGCCGAAATACGTCTATAGCCCTTTTTTTTTGAAAATACAAAATTTATTGATAGGATCTACCCCAAGCACAAGGAGTGCAAAGAATAGATCAAAATGAAAAACACCGGTACATAATTCACATACAATGAACTGTGCTAAAACATGTAGCAAAGAATCAGGCTCCCCCTTACTGAGACAATATTATTCCAATCACCTACATTACTTGTACAATTCTCCGAAACTAAAAAGACAGAAGCTAGAAAAACTAACGCCAGAACCCAGGAAAACTAAACTCCCAATTTAGCAATCTGACCGCGACTAATTGAGTTAAATGACTCGCTTGCTGCCATAAGAATAAATCTATTTTTAACATGCCGCATAACACTCACAGAGACAGCAACATGTGCAGCAGCTCCTGCTCAAAATAACGTGATTCGCACTGAGCAAAATGAAATTCAAAACCGGGTTACACCAGAAACGATCACCCTAATGCGCTGTAGAAAATTGCTCAAGAGTTGACAACATTGAGGGAAAATCAACCTATGCTCCAATTGTCTATAAGCGCTTTGTTTGTAATCTCTTTTATAGTACGTTCTCTATAAAGCGCAATAAAAAACCGTTATTAAAACCTTTTTTCGGCATAGTGGATGAATGTCAAGATATTGCAAGGTTTTTCTAACACAATGTCATAGCTTTCAAAATGTGGCAAGGAGTGAAGAATTTGGTGTTACTCTTTAATTTGTTGCAAAACATGGATAAGGATTTAAGCCACCATCATACCATGACATTACGGTCAAGTATTTAAAGCAAGAAGTTCAAGCCACAAATGAGGCAGGTTTTTTGTTTTTTAAAAAAAAAGCCACAAATGAGGCATTGGCACCCAAGGCTACATGGAAGAAAACAGGTTGCAAAATAATGATGGATGCATGGACCGACAAGAGGAGGAGGAAAATACTTAATTTCTTGGTCAATATTCCAAGGGGAACTGTATTTCTAAAGTCTATTGAATCATCTTCTATCAAAAACAGAAGACAAGAACTTCAAGGTGATGAATGAAGTAGTAGAAGAGTTTGGTGATCAGACAACGTGACAAACTACAAAGCTGACGGTGAGATGTTGA
The DNA here is from genome assembly GCF_051527215.1 of Medicago sativa. NCBI lineage: Eukaryota > Viridiplantae > Streptophyta > Magnoliopsida > Fabales > Fabaceae > Medicago > Medicago sativa. The sequence continues at coordinate 23,087,277 of NC_140753.1, read as the reverse complement.
TGGAAAAAAGGAAGGGGTTGTATTGGACGCCTTTGCTGCACATTGTGTTGACTTAATGCTAGAACTGGAAGATACTCATTCAAGAGAACATTTGAAAAGGTAGAAAGAAGCATTACAACCTATATTTGTTCTTGGAATTTTCTCAATTCTATTCTCCAACAATTCACAAAAGGAAAATATTTGGTGAGACCGAGCTTAACTTGATTTGAAACATCGCACTTAACTTTAAGGTGTCTTCATGAGAAGAAGGGGCCATTGATTAGAATGTTCAAAAGTAACCAATGGAAGACCAGTAAGTTTGTAACGTCAAGAAATGGAAAGTAGGTCAAGGATGTGGTTTTGGACGACAAGCAGTATTGGAAGGGTATTGTAATTTGTTTTAAGGGTGCAAGTCCGCTAATCAAAGTGGGTCGAATGGTCGATTCAGATGGCAAACCAGTCACGGCGTTAATTTGAGGCCACGAGTGGAGCTAAGGACAATATAAAAGAGTTCAATAGTGTCATAAAGAGATACATAACGATCCTTGTTTGTAGCATCAATCAAATTTTAACTTTAGTTTTCAAATTACACACTAATTCAATCTATTCTTGAATGCAATTATTTGCCTATATGGAACATCATTGATGGAAGGTGGGATAACCAGCTCCATAGGCCTTTCTCATGATGCATGGTATTTCCTTAACCCTGAATTGCATTATGCCTCCTAATTTTAAAGTTGGTATGTTTTTATGAAAATTTATGTATCCAATGCATTGAAAATTAAAGTATTTGACTTTTTTAATTAATAATTTCTTAATTTAGGATAGTGAGTGATCTAGAAGAGTGTAATGAGTGATCTAGTAGAGGCATGTTAGCATTTCCCTGAGGTTAAAAAGGGTCTAATGAGTTGTATTATGTATAGAAAGAATAGTGAGTGGTCTAGAATAACAAACTACTATTGATCTTTAACTTAAACATTTCGAGTTGCAACAAAACCAGTACATTACATGATAGAATCGGAAGCTGACCTGTCTAAAGTTCCTGTTGGTTTGTTGAATATAGGTTTCTCTCATGCCTTTAAAACCCTGTAGTTGAAAACAGTATCACTTAGCACACAATATGTATTGAATTTCAAATTACTAACTAGGGAAGCCGGATATGAGACAAAAAACATCTTAAACTCCGTCGTGGCATGTGATGGTTGATATAGAGAATAGAGTAGGAGATAGAAAATGACCTTGAGATGTGGAGTTCTTGAGTAATTGGAGAAAGTAAGACACCTCTTTAAAGGTTTTGGTTGCTGAACCTGAATGTTCATTATTATCTTAATTAATTAATTAACTAACATTGATACATGCATGCATATTGTTACATTACATTACAGACCTGAGTAGCAATGGTATTTAGAAATGCTTTGCCAAAATCCTAATTAACCACAAAAATGAATTAAAAAAGAAAATTGTGAAACCCTAATAATAACAATAAGGATGAATGGGTGAAAAAGTGAAGTGGCTTTAATTAGAATACCTGGATCATAAAAATCAGATCGAGAAAGTAGCCGTTTACTATCCATTCGAGTCCAATACCGACTAAAAAAGAAAGGAATGAATGAGATAAAATCGATGAAGAAACTAAATGATGATGTGTGTAAAATATAGAAGAAAAGTACGTACATGTTGTAAATATGATGATGCAACGAACCACTGGGTGGTTAGATATGTCTATTTCGTCAGCATCAGCCTCGGTGAGATGGTTGACGATATGAGCAAATATGCTCTAAACAAAGAACTTATTTGGTACCAAGACGAAGCTCCGATGACAAAGCTCTGATTTGAAGATGGTTAATAGAAAGTCAAACCAATATTGATCAACTATGCATTAAGTTTTGAAGACAATCTCTTATCTGAAGATGAAGATCTGAAGCATTAAGTCAACGGTTAACGCTCTGAAGAATATTTGACCAGTTTTGTCCCCTTCTTATGTTGTCTTCTTTTGAAGAAATTTCATTGTCTGCGTTTTCCAATACGTTCTTGCCCATGCTAAATTAAATAAAGAAACGTTGCAGAAACATGCAAAGCTCTTGTAAGACAAAGAGAATGCATCATATAATTCTAAATGAAGCAAATAAATTATGAAATGTTCAACATAATTATCCCTTACAACCAAAAATTTCAAATCTAAAGAAAGCTCTTGATGCGCTGGAAATTCCTTCAAGAAATTTTTTTATTCATTTCTCCTATAAAAGTTGAGTGACTGAATCATAGAGAACTACACACTTTCAATTGTGTTAAATTCCTGATCAAATCACCAGCACAAATAGAAACTTTTATTTTAGAATTTCTTAAGTGTTTGGAAAGAGTCTATGCTTAATTTAGTTTACTACTCTTTGAGTTTGAAGTGTAAACAAACATCAATTCTATCGAAAACTCTGATCTTGTTGGGTTGTAGGAAGTCCTGAAGGAGAGGCAGGAAATCATAGACTAGTGTGTCTAAGTACTCTTTAATCAAGGCTGATTAAAGGTGAAAAATCTCTCAAGTGTGAGAAGATTGGACATAATCCCGGATTGTGGGGTGAACTAGGATAAATATTTGTGTTGATTTTCTCTCTCACCGTTGTTATCTTTTCTCAAACGTTGTTCTATCCTTAACCTAGAAAAGATTTTTCAGAAAAAGTCAACGCAATTCAACCCCCTGCCCTTTGACTTTGTCTAATGAAGAGTAAAAAAGGGGTTGGCGATCTTAATTTGTTGATCTGAAGAAGATTGTTGCAAAAGATTTCTTGTGATACTTTAGTTTGAAAGAAATCCGAGAGGAGGATTTGTATTCTTCATGTTGAATAGACTTGCTGAGGATGAGATGCGAGGCTATCTCTCAGTTGAGCATAGGATCTCGGACAAAAAAGGACCTGGATGAACGTAGTTTGTTGTGGTAATATTTGTGATACCTTAATTTGTTTTCACTGACATTTGTTTTCCTAAATGATATCGGTGGTCGTATGAGTTTTCTGCCTTGATGTGTAACTAATCCCATTTACGAAATTCAGAGTATTGGGCTAGTCCACAACAGTGCATACCCACAAATTTGGCATTTTGTAGTTTAAAAAGATGATTGTGTATGATGCAAACAATACGAAGGTGTGTCAAACAAAACAGACAATTTGTATCTGGTATGCATCAGATGAGGATGGATTAGAGAATTAAATCATGTGTTGAACATCCATTCGAGTTATTTGTGTTTGACGGAAAGTGTTGAGAATAAATTGTATCCATAAAAAGAATTTGGTTGACATGATGTATGCGGAGGTAGATAGCCTTTTATTTCTTTGATAGTCTCGCGGGGAGACGGTGTACTGGAGAATTGTTTTGATATCCTTATGTTTTGAGTGATTTAACGGTGGAGGAACCTTCATTGGTTCACCGTCCTGAGGCATGAACATCCCATCTCGAACTAGGCGTTCTGCTCGACTTTCTTATAGATGGAGGAGTTGTTGGATGCTTCCTACCCTGAAGCGTAAGTTATATCTATCGAAGAGATAATGCCTTGCCTGATTTTTCTTTGAGGAGAGTGAACTAGCATGAAGGTATCCATGGTATTTGTGCTCCATTGTCTTGAGTTTTTATGAATTAGTACCTGGCTACATAAACAAGTTGTGGCAACTTATAGTATTGTTAGATATTGGGTGTGTTTGTTTCAGCTTTAAAAAAAAATAGATTTTATGTCAAAAGAATCTAGAGATTTTTTTTTTAGAGATTTAAAAAAAAATCTGAAGTTATTTGTGTTTGTTTACTATCCATAAAAATCTATTTTTTGAAAAAAATGAGTTCTAACATGCACATGTGTTATCTCCTTGTTGTTGAAAAAAATAGATTTTGAGAGAAGCTAATCCTAATAGCTTTTCATTTTAGGGTCAAAATAGATTTTTTTTTTTATAAAATGATTTTTCTAAAAATCCTAAACAAACACTTAAAAGTGAAAAATATGATTTTTTTTAAGGGAAAAAATAGATTTTTTTTGGAAAAAATCTGAAACAAACAGGCCCATTGTATTTTTTTTTTTGTGTTCAGGGTTCGAACCTCGAACCTTGCATATATTATGCATTGTTTGAGTTAAGCTCACGAGGACATTAAATATTGTATTTGTATTGGGTAGGAACCTGACAACTTGTCGTAGTTTAGTTGATCTAATATATGGTGATATTATCGAGGTGTCTAATAATATAGTATATGAAATTTTTATAATGTTTTAAATATGTCTTCAATAAATATACATGAATTTAACAACAAAGATTAAAACACAAATTTTACAAGGACGAAAACGTGTAACTTTCTTAAGGATGAAAAAATTTATTTAATCCTTTTAAAAAATATTTAATTTAATCCATAAATAATAAATAAATGATCACAAAAATAAAAAATTAAAAAAAAATCTGCCAAATTTAGTTTTTGAATTTGCGTGAAAAAATATCACAAAGAAAAAAGGGCGAGTTGTATTGGTTTCTTCACGTAATTTTACCCCCCATTCATTCATTCTTTCGCGTTTTGATTTTAGGTTTCTTCTTCTTCTTACTCCATGCTGGGAGTGAGACGCGGTGGTGACGTAGTTCGTGTTGTTGTTGCCGGAGACACTGGAACCGGTAAAACCTGCCTCGTTCAAGCCGCGCCTTTATTTCCCCATTGCGATAATGTCCCGATCACTATCATCGACACTTCTTCGCGGTAAGGTTCCTTTTTTATCAAGATTCATTCTCATAGTTTTCAAATTCCAATGATTAGAAATCTAATGCTCTGAATTCATGCTTGTATTTTTATCTACCCTATTGCGCTTCTGAAATCAAATGTTTGTGCTGCTTGTTTGTTCCAGTGTCAAGGACACTGATCTAGTTGCTGACGAACTACAGCGGGCTGACTCGGTTATCCTCACTTATGCATGTGATCGCCCCGACACACTTCAAAATCTAAGCACATTTTGGCTTCCTCATCTTCGCCAATTAGAGGTTCTCATCTCTCTTTTTATTGTTTTTCCATTTTTAGAGGATGTTTGCTCGAAATAGATATTTGAACGTCATGAACAGGTCAAAGCTCCAGTTATAGTGGTTGGTTGTAAGCTTGATCTTCTAGATGAAAATCAGCAAGTGAACCTAGAGCAGGTGATGTCACCACTAATGCAGCAGTTTTGTGAGATTGAAGCATGCATGGAGTGTTCATCATATAACACCGTCGAGGTATCTTTTATTCCTTATATTGCAAATCAAATTCTTTTTTTTATGTATACTATTGTAATTAAGTTTCCTTGTTGAAGGCCCTTGAAGTTTTCTTCTTTGCACAAAAGGCGGCTCTCTATCCCATGTCTCCTTTGTTTGATCGTAAGTCACAGACTCCAACGCCTCGTTTTGTGCGGGCTTTGAAGCGGATTTTTTTCCTTTGTGACCGTGATAGAGATGGTTCCCTTAGCGATGTTGAACTGAATGATTTTCAGGTTTTAATTTTTCTTTTCATATTATATGTCAAAATTGTGTGTTTTTTACTATCCGGGTGTGATAGTCTGTCACCTTGTAGCTTGAATATAAGCTTGTTCACATCATCTCATCGTGGGTTAACTTAAGTATAAGATTTGTGAAAAATCTAACTAAACTATCCACAGGTTAAATGTTTCGATGCTCCTTTGGAACCATGTGAAATTTCGGATGTAAAGAAGGTTGTACAAACAAATTTGTCTGAAGGTGTGAATGAACGAGGACTTACTTTGAAAGGATTTTTATTTCTTCATACCTTTTTCATAGAAAAAGGGCCTTTTGAGGCAACATGGACGGTACTCAGGAAGTTTGGATATAATTATGATATCAAGCTTGCTGATGATTTATTTCCACCTTTGAAACGTGCACCTGATCAGGTGTTTCTTTTGAGATAAATTGTGGCATCATGTATTATATTCTTTATTCTTTATATGTTATACATGTTTGTATTCAATTTGTCGACAACAGGGAACTTATGCTACTCTCATTGGATTTAATGTCTGCAGAGTGCTGAATTGACAGATGAAGCATTTGATTTCTTGGAAACAATATTTCATGAATTTGATGGTGATTTTGTATGTCATGCTTCTCCCCAATCATTTTTGGGCATTATCTCAACTGGACTGTATCGTTGTACGATTTGCAAATTAATTATATCTTTTCCTTTCTCCAGGATAAGGTGCTGCAACCCCGTGAACTTGAAGAACTGTTTTCTACTGCTCCGGAAAGGTAGATTGCTAATGACCTTTCCTATGTTGAGCAATTTTTCAAAGGATCTGGCATATGTACTTGTGACTTTGCTTCTTCATTGTTTTTTACGAAGTCCAGCTATGACATTTTTTTATATGTATGCCTTTCCCAAGTCTGAATGCCAATTAGGACTCTTGGCAATGTTATTTGATATTTTGTGACTTTTAATTGCAGTCCCTGGATTGAATATCCATACAAGGATGCTGTAGAAAGGAATGCATTTGGAGGACTATCACTTGATGCATTTTTGTCAGAGGTGCACAAGTCTTTTATCTTTGTCTCTAGTCCCTCTTCCTTGTGATTTGTTGAGCAATGTTTTTAGAAAAGTGGTGGGCTTCTATGGATAGTTTATGACTGCATGTCTGGTTTGTGTATCTTTCCAGTGCATATATCATTTCATTTGCATCATCATTGATTTTTATAATATATATTAAATAGAACTGGGACTAATGTAATATAGGTATTATTGAATTTTATTGAAACAGAGACATACACACAACTCAAGAAGTTGGAAACGGACTTAACACATACATAATAACAGATTGACACATATGTATATTAAATGATTGACACATATACATAAGTGCTTTCTAACGAACACTTGGAAGTCTTTGACTTCTAACAATATTAATGTTTTCTGGACAGTGGGCACTCATGACACTTCTAAACCCAACCTTCAGTGTGGAAAGCCTTATAAACATTGGTTACCCTGGTGATCCATCATCTGCTATCCGTGTGACTAGGAGGCGGCACATGGATTACAAAAAACAACATTCAGAAATAAATGTGTTGCAGGGCTTCGTTTTTGGGCCTCGGATGGCCGGAAAATCTGCGTTGTTGAATTCATTCATTGGAAGGTATTTTAGTTGTTACCGTGAAGATTCCTGGTAACAAAACTTTAATTATTGAGCATCATCTTACTCTCATTGAATTCATATTGCAGACCATATTCTGAAGCTTACAATCCAACCAACGAGGATCGTTTTACTGTAAATATAGTTGATATTTCTAGGGTAAATGATACTTGATTGATTTTGGACAATAGCTTCTAACTGTGATGGAATGATATTTCATTTCTTTTGCCTTTTCCTGCACAAAGTCTTCATTTGATGTATTCATTTTGTATATCTTGGCAAATATATCTTCCAATTCACGGTTAATCATTTTGTTTGTAGGAAAACAAAAAATATCTTGTGCTGAGAGAGATTTCTGAAGGCGGAGTTACAAAGCTGCTAGCCAATAAGAAGTCTTTGGCCTCATGTGACGTTGCAATTTTTGTTTATGACAGGTGACAACTGATATTAAAGTTTCATTATACTAGCATATGATGAAGTTATGGATTACCTTTTTTTCTGTATTATAAGGATAAGTTTATGATAGACCCATGGCACTAGAGGCTGGTTTGCATGAAGTTTACAACATGCGTGGAAAGTTTATGAGAGGAGGAATGAAAAAGGAGGAGTTGGGAGTAGCCATTGGACACGTGGCACGGTAAGAGTGTAACTTGATGAGGGAACTTCGGGGATAATAGTGCGTATGAGATTGCCGTAGAATAATGTGAGAGAGGGATTCTATGGAGAAGTGCTAAATGAAAAATGTTAGTAACATTTGGTTTAAGATATGTTGCCAGATGTGTTTATTGAGAATAGTTAGTAACATTTTCCAATGAGTTTCCCGTCCAATGTTACCGAAGGTCAATAGTTGCGTTATTTTTCTGTTTTAGTTATAAGAATTAGGGGAGAGAATGAGTTGGTCATTCATTTAGTTATTTTTCTTGTTGTGGTAGAGGCAGTGTATGCACTCTGAAGGAGCATAGCCCTTGCAGAGAATCCATCAATTTCCTGAGTTTTTGTTCAAATACATTCAATAATATACTCTACACCTTTCTCCAATATCTATTCTACTTTGTTATTGCTATTTCTCTGTTTCCAAGAAAAATGTTAGTTGTATAGAAGTGCTCAACTGACTAAATATTCATCTCAGGTCTGACGAGTCTTCATGGAAAGCATCGTATGAGCTCTTGTTAAAAATCGTTAGACACGGAGAAGATACTGGCTTTCAGGTGCCCTGTCTTATGGTTGCAGCTAAAGATGATCAAGATTCAGTTACAATGGCTATAAAAGAAGAAACTAAAGTATTTTTCATTCACTTATTCATTTGCATGTTCATATTCATAATTCTACATGCATATTACTATAAATAATTGTTGGATGGATTAGATAAATAGATATCTAATGTGGTGAATGGCACGTCTTGGAATTATGATTTTGTTAGGAACCTCTCCTCCAAGGAAATAACACTTTTATTGATAAATAAAAAAGAATAGGAGAGAAATCTCTCCTCCAAGAATTTCCCCTTCAAAATAGACTTGCTACTCTATTAGAAAATGATTACAATATTCAATAAAGATCAACTCTACATATATTGTATTCTCCTACTTATACAATAGCCCTATAACAAACTCAACAGCCTAACTAACTTCTAACTACTTATCAACTCTAATTAATCAGATTTCATCCAAACTTTATGATTAGCAATAATTATACAACATGTAGTAGTTTGTGTATATGTATGATTTGATCTTCAGATTGACATTTAATTAAGCAGATTGAAAGATAGTTTAATTCTCTTGTATACTATATTGTGACATTTTTTTGGGCATTTACATTTACTTTGTCATATTTGAATGGCAATTTCAAGCTATTAGCTAAGATTTTCGAAATATTGCTATATCTCATTTACATAAATATTGCTATACCTTTTTCAAGCAGAAGTTTTGATTTGGTTCTACAGATGATCTTTGATATGTTACCTGTGACTGTTTTGGTAAGCTTTATCAACTACAGTTGCATATTGTAGCTCGAAACCTGTTGTTGTTGGTGTCCAGTTTATGAATCCAATCACATTTGATCTGGTTATATTTGAAAATTTATAACAGTCAACCTTTTTTACTGACTTGCAAGAGACGCCTGAGTTATCTTTTCCATTTATGGTTATGTATATCTGAGTGTTAGAACAGATTGAGGAAAAAATATTGTATTCTGATTTCTTCCTCGCTATATATAATCTTGGAATATGATTTTCTTGATGCTGAGAAATTTTCAAGCAAATGCTTTATCGTGGATCAATGTTGACATGCCAGTGTGCTTTGTAGGTTAGCCAAGACATGGGGGTTGAGGCTCCTATTCCAATCAGTGTGAAGTTAGGGGATTTCAACAATGTATTCCACCAAATTGTAAGTGCTGCTGAGCATCCTCATTTAAGTATTCCGGAAACTGAAGCTGGAAAAACCCACAAGCAGTTCCATAGGGTCATAGATCGATCTCTTAAGTTTGTTTCAAGTAAGTTTTCAGGTTTACTTGTTAGTTGTTCATTAAATTCCTTTTGACTTGTATAATAGAGTTTTTCAATCTTGTATGGTCTAAGTAAATAAAATGAGCCTTTTAACCAGTTTAAATTTTGGGTGATGTGAGGTTCATGAGTTTCTCTCTTTTGGTTTCATAGTTCATTTTGTTTTTTCCAATGTCTTATAATCTTGAGGTGTTATGCAACTGAATCGATTCCTATTGTGTTTACATTTAGATTGTTTTGTTTCTCCTGGTCCATATTGGTGTTTCCGAAGAGTATTAATTTAAATCACAAGAAAATATAAGTGTAGATATTGTTTCTTTGTTTAATGATTTCATCATCACATCATATTACAGCTCTAGTGGCTGTGGCGTTTGTGGTGGTTGTTGCAAAGAAGAATGTTGCTGCACGGAAGAATGCGTCTGGTTAAAAGACAGGTTTTGTGAATGGGTCATAATCCCGACGTTGATCTGGATGCATCCTGCACTTGGCTAAGCAACATTGTCTTAACATTAAAGGCATATTTTACGCCACATATTGTAGAGTTTGAAATCTTTTTAAGGATTATATTACAACCTTCAATTTTATTTTTGTTAGGGTTGAATTAGATTAGCTATAATTAGCATATCAATGTAGTGGTTGTTCTTCCCATTGTGACTAAAAAACTTATTCATACTAAGATGAAACCACTCACAAGCGGTCCCCGATCAAATGTGAGCTTGGGGTCAGTGAAAGTTGAGTCAAGTACATGTGCTCTTACTTGTTATATTTCACTTGTTTTGGAACACTAGTAAGAGTGGAAGTTGGAAGATTAAACATAAAGATCCACATTAGATAGAATTAATGTCGTATGAATTGAAAAAATGTGGAAGTTTCATATAGGAGAGAACACACACATTAGTAGTATTTATATAAGAGGGAGATCACTTTCAAGGGTGTGTGCTTGGGGTACCCATATTTGTGAATAGAGTAAGCACTTGAGAAAATATATATCCGACTTAAATGCAACTTTTCCTACTATATTCTCGACTTTTTTTTTTTGACAAAAATAAAAGATATTCATTCATTCAAATTGATAGAATACATCGATACAATACAAATCCAAATTCGCTAGAAACAAAAAAGATGAATCTATGAACAAACTCACAACATCCATGTTAACATCATAAAACGGCAAGTACATATGCCTACAAATAAGACTAATATCAATTCGGAGGGGTGATTTTTGGGTCAAAGTTGACCTTAAATCACCCCTCTAAAAGAAGAATAAAGGGGTGACGGCTAGGGTTTGAGAAGGAGAGAGGAAGAAAGGAAGTCACGCAGCACGACTCCGACTATTTATTACTCTCACTTATTTCAATTCTTTAATTTATCTTTCCTATACCAATAATGAAGAATTTTTTTGTAAAATTACTTATAATTTCTCTTTCTCATACTACATTGATTACATATCTCAATTTGTGTGAAATGACCAAAACGCATATAATTTGGAACGTAAGTCTAATTACTTATAAAATTTTCCAATAATAAAACACAATTCAAATCCAATTAATAGTTATAAAATTTCCCAATAATAAAACTCAACTCAAATCCAATCAACAATTATGAAAATGACCCTTGATGAATCTTTTCTTTATCAACTTCCGAACAAAAACTTCTCACCAAATATGTTGCTCCTGCATCATGGCAAAGGAAAACAATAATATAATATTACTCATACACCTCATGCATGCAAAAAAAAAATTAAATAGTTAATGAATGTTAAAATTTATAATAAGGAACCATTTTCCATATTAATTTAACACAAACAATTATCAGGAGCGAGATCAAAGTAGCTTACACAACATAGAATTCATCAAAAGATAAAATGATTCAGTACCAAAAATTCATTATTGAGATTTATGTGAGAACTACAAATTTCCAGCTTAAAGAAGTTTGCAAAATTCAAAAAGGAAAGAGAACAATCCTAGCTAGAAATTTGAAACCAGAAAAGTGCCACAATCCCAGCAGTAGCACTCACTAGTTACAGGTGCCCAACAAAGAATAAAAAAATATAGAGGAATTATTATTTATACCAAGTACAAGAATGAAATTATAATTTTAAATTATAACAAAAGCCAAAAGATAAACCTTGCAAACCAGACACAGAGAAAATAATCAACTATATATGATATAAATAACTAAACAAATTATTGGTTTTTTCATATATGATATATGATTAATATACATATATGCTTCATGGACAGAATGTGAAGACCAAATGCCAATAGTAGAAATTATAAAGCTAATGGTAAAGAGAAAATATAAGTAAAGAAGGAGCATAGAGAAAGACTCCCATTCCCATTCATGGCAGACTCTTTGGGATCATCAACTACAATAGAATAGACATTTTAAATTTTAGCATAAATGAAATAAATTGGAAGAGAAGTTATTGGGAAGACCCTATAACTCACCTTGTGGCAGGGTCACTCTCCGGTTTATATTAAGTAGTCACCATATTTTCATTACCTTCCAATTTATTTTTATCTTTATGCATATTTTAAGTTGAATCAAACAACAAAACCAACATTATCACCAAAACAACATAGACAATAACATGAATAACATCATCATCAGATACAGAAGTTTTGTTATTTAGTTCAAGATTGATAATCAACTCCAGTTAGAAACATGGCACAGTAAAACACTCACACTAAAATTAAAATAGAGCATGAAAATCACAAGTACAGGGATACATCATACATGTTTATATTTTCATTTACTATCTTTTGAAGTCGAAAATATAGTAATTGAAACACTTCCCTTTTGCAAATTTTCTTCCATAAAGGGATCCAAACTTGCACTTCAACTCTACAAAGAAAACCAACTAAAAACCGGATGTGTGCATACCAATAGATCTCCTGATTGGAACAACTGCTCTAGAAGTGCCTTCCTGATGCTGCTCTGCTTCCATGTTGCTTCCTCGACTGTAAATTTCTCCAATGCATTTAAGTCCCTGAATCGAAAACAATATCATTTAACATACAATATTTGTTAGATTTCAAAATACAAGTTAGGGAGGCAGGATTAACCCATAGCATATAGCGATAAATATTGTCTTAAACTTGTTATCGTTAGAAAAAAATTAAAATAGAGAACAAAGTAAGAGATAGATTAACACCTCCAGATCGCGACTATAAGGCACAAAGTTGGGCCTCCTCAGAGGTCTTGGTTGGTCCTGCTGAGAATTTATTAATTAACATGAGAACATTATCTAAAAGGGAAAATATGGGATATAATCAATAACAACGGCACAAGAAACAACACTTTTTGCCCCCTAGGTGTACCCCTTTTGAAGAAGGCTGATTTTGACTTGGTCAATTATAGGTGGCACCTGACTTAGTTAAGTCAAATGCCACATGTGTAATTTTTTAATTTAAAATAAAAGAAAAACAACTTGTTAGTGTTTATTTTGTTTTTGTTCTTTTTTTTTTTTCCATCTTCTCTTCTTTCCTGTTAACACTTTCAACCCATCAATCCATCAAACCAATAAAAATCAAACCTCTTTTTCTTCAGCTCATCTTCCAAAATCGACCATAACGGGCACCTACAACACCCTTTTTCATCACCCTCGTTGACCACTACCTCCCTTACGACACCCACAACTTCTACGACATCACCATCAACTCCACCCTCACAATCCCAACCCTCCACACCTCATCCCCTTCCCATTAATGATCATATTTCAATGAAGGGTTGAGATTCCAATACTTATTATTTTCACTTAGTTTTCTGAAACAACGTTGTTTCCACAGTTTAGTGTAGTGTTTTTTTGTTTGTTTGTTGCAAACAAGGTGATGGAGTCGAAGGGTCGAGCACATCAGACTAAAGAAACTTGTGGTTAAACTAGGTTTTAAGTAGTACTCCCTCCGTTTCAAAATGAGTGTCGCTTTAGCCAAAAAAATTTGTTTCAAAATGAGTGTCGCTTTCAGTTTCCAATGCAATAATAACTTTTTCTTTTCAATTGTACCCTCCAATTAATACTCTGCACACTACTTCCAAAGTATTACTTTTAAAACTAACCAATAGTTAATAAGGATAATTTGGTAAAATAACCATTCTCTTTCTCTTAATCATTGCATTTCTTAATATGTGTGTAAACACCTAAAACGACACTCATTTTGAAACGGAGGGAGTAATAGAAAAGTCGATGTATGTATTTAGTCCATATGCATCAATTTTTTAACTATATTTTTGCATATGTTTCATTTCAGAGGGAGTAGTTCAATATTTTAAAATAATATCGGTCAACAAGTTGGCACAACCTAACTTAAGCTAGCATGTAACGAGCTAGCCTAGCTCATACTGCGCTAGACAAAAAATCCCATCGGAGATTGGCACAAATAGTTTGAAAACAAAAACATTGCAACATAGACAGGCGAGGAGTTTGTTACCTGAGCAGTATTGGTAGGGACGATGACAACTTGTTCTGGAGATCTCAATGTTGACCAAGTGTGTTGCATTCCTTGAATAAAGGTAATAGTTTCGTAAATCCTCTGGGACCAAAACAAAGATATAATAAAGAAAATAACACAGTTAGCTCGGGAAAAACATCCTAACACCAAAATAATAATAATAATAATAATAATAATAATAATAATAATAATAATAATAATAATAATAATAATAATAATAATAATAGTAATAACAAAAATAATAATAATAATTACCTCTTTAATCTTGGAGTAGATTAAGATGCAAAGGATACCTAAAGAAAGGAATGAGATGATGATCAGTAACATAATAAAATTGGATGAAGAAGATAAATAATTAAAGAGAGAGATAGGGAAGTACCAAATCCAACATAGAAAAAGCCATCGATGATCATAATTGCGGTTTTATTTCTTTCAACGAAATCGGAAAAATCATGAACCAGTTTTTCGTGTGTAGTAGCGAAATCAGTAGCTAAAGAGCTCAATACTGCGTCCCCGGTGCCATCGAAGAATTTGGATATCTCGGCTTTTAGGAGGCAAAATTTCTCGTCGTCAGATAGGCGAGATAACTCGGTCTCGATCAGACGACCTATCTTGTCGTCCGAGAGTCGAACTATCTGGGATTCGGTGAGGCTAGTGATTCTGCTTGCGACGAGGTTGGCGACAGCACGAAGGGCCGGTTGATATATGTTATCATATTCAGTGAGAGCGAGAGCAAAAATGCGAGATGGAGACAAGTCGTCGGGGTTAATCTCGGCGGGAGGAGGAGGAGGAGAGAGAGGTATGCCGGAGAAGGGGTCGGAGTCAGACATCCTGCTTTGCCGCTTGGTTTGTTTGGCAGGGTACACGTAACTTGCGTTTTCAAATATCAAATATCTAACCCTAATGTTTTAAACTCCAAATATGATCATCGCTCAATCAATTATTCCACTCAAATAAGCAGAAACGTACTTGAAGAGGAAATCACCTATAAGGGTCCGTTTGGTTCGAGAATTAGGAGGGGAGGGCAGGGGAGGGGAGGAATTTTAACGGAGGGGGGGGGGGGGGGGGGGAGGAGAGATATTTATTCTCTAATTATAAAACTTAATGTCTACCAAAAATACAATCTTACCCCTTTTTAATTTTTTGACACGTCAACAAAATTATATCCTTGTGTCTTTTACTTCAACATCCCTCTATTTTTTCTCTTTTAAAAAACAAATTAAAACAAACTCTCCCTCAAAAAAAAAATTAAATTCTCTAATTATAAAACTTAATGTCTATCAAAAATACAATCTTACCCCTTTTTAATTTTTTGACACGTCAACAAAATTATATCCTTGTGTCTTTTACTTCAACATCCCTCTATTTTTTCTCTTTTAAAAAACAAATTAAAACAAACTCTCCCTCAAAAAAAAAAATTAAAACAAACTCATTCGATAAAAAACACTAACTTAATCTTTTTTTAAATAACAAACAAACTTAATCTTTTATTTTCTAATTATCTATTCTCTAATTATGAAACTTAATATGTACCAAAAATACAATCTTACCCCTTCTTAATTTTTTGAGTCGTCATCAAAATTATATCCTTTTGTGTCTTTTCCTTCAAACTCCTCCTATATTTTCTCTCTTAAAAACAAATTAAAACAAACACACTTGATAAAAAAAAGAAAGATAAAACACTCTAACTTAATCTTTTTAAAAGAACAAACAAACTTAATTTCAATCCCAATCAAAGTAAATTTTTCAATAATTCAACTTCTAAATATCTAAAGAGTTAAAAAAATTTTACAATCTATTATCTTTCTCTAATTATTAAAGTTAATCTTTCTCTAATTATTGAAGTTGATGTAATTTTGTAACAAAAAAACTATTTTTTATAGTTGTATCCAAACAAATTAAATTATTTAGAACATGTGATTTTAATTACAATAACCAAACAAAATAAATCGTGATTTGTTTTTATAAATTCTCTTAATTAATAAATATCAAAATCACTTTTATCTATTAGTAACAAAACGGGTCCTGAATTGTTTTTTATAAAGAGGTGTTTTTTATCATGATAAAAAAATCTATAAATTATTGAATGTCGTTTTTTTAATTCGTAACAAATTCGTCATATATTTAATTTAAATTTACTAAAAATAAACTTTATGACGTACATGTGATTTTATCTCATCGTGTGTTTCTAATAAAAAAACATTAATAAATACATTTTATACTGATACTTAAAAAAACACGGGAAAAAAAGAGTAAATAAAAAAGAAAAAAACACATGACTTTTTTTTGACAAAAAAGCTCACTGATACATATTTTTACATATAAATTTATTCAATTATATCCAATTGAATGATCAGAAATAACATAATTTGGGAGAGTTACAAAATCTTTCTCATTTATAAATTATACACGGGTTTTTTTTAGGGAAAATAATATACTGGGTTAGTGTTTATTATGAGAAATACAACTACTTTACATAAAAAAACACATCTTCAAGATTACTTCTTTTGTATAAATGATTTTCATACGTTTTTTTTTGCTTATCTTAATGTCATATTATAAAATTATTATTTTTAATCGTTATTCATTATTAATCATTATATCCTTTTAGAGAATGACTATAAAAAAAACACAAGAAAAACGTTACTCTCTAATTAATTAGACACTAACTAATATTGTTGTACAAATCATACATGGGACAACAACCGGTCACATATTAATTAGTTAAATTGATTTTTTTTTATGTATTGTATTTAGGCATGTCAACAAAACCCATACCCGCGAGTATCCATCCGAACCAAACTAAATTTGACGGGTTTTTCCCCTCTTTGACTCAGTTTGGGTTTTAAATTCATATTTATTGTTTATAAATTCATATAAAAATAAAAAAATACTAAAAAAATTATAAATATTTTTCAATGATATATGAAAATCATGGGGCTTATTAACGCCACCGTTATCATTATTGTGATTTTATTATTTATAATATTTTCACATATTTTTGGTCTACCACTTTATATTATTTAATAACAACTATTTCAATATTTTTATTATTATCTTCATTCTTATAATTAATTTTTTTCTTATTTCTCAATGTAAATAATATTGTAAATGAGTTTTGACGCATAAATCGCAATTTAAGAATCAGCCCGTGCGGAGCACGGGCCCCGTGCTTAGCACGGGTCTGTTGCTAGTTTTAATTAAAAGTGTGTTTCGTTCATAAGGGGAGGGGAGAGATTTTTTTACTGTTTTTACCCTTAAACTTAATTAAATAATGATCGTACCTGATCAGAAAGTGACTACCAGTGCTTTGAATGCGGTGGTTGCTATGGTGGTAGAATGTGTTGGTGGGATACTTCCTGGAACGGATGGGGGGTGTGTACCTGCAGACACTCCGACGCTCAAGTCAGTAGAGATTCAGAGAGTGAGGGTTTTAGAGGAAGAAAGAGTTCTACCTTGAGGACTGCATTGAGTCCCCTATTTATAGAGGTGGAGGGCTGCAGAGCCGTTGTGGTGCGGTTACGAAATCGTGGGAAGTGTAACCGCCAGGGAGTTTATTGCGGGAACGTGCATAATGTGCAAAGAGATGTTGAAGTTCTTTTGAACCGGTCTCGTTTACTTCGTGCACCCCTTCGCGGGGAGGAGGTATGTTGCGAGCAATGTTGCCAAACGTGGAGTTTGGGCTTTGGAAAATGTTGGGCCTAAGTTAATGGGCCAAAGATCCTTTGGGTCGGTCCAGAACAGTAGCCCCCCAAGTCGTTGCTCTTGACTAAGAGTGATGACTTAAGTGCGGGCATTTGATCTTTGGCGACCGATCGCTTGGAGGATATTTTTTTGTCGAGCATCTTTCCCGTTGAAGGGTAAAGAGAGTCCTGCCCGCCAGACTTGGAGACTTTGTTGATTCAGAGTGTAGTTTGCACGGGTGGTCTAGAGCGTTAGTAGGGTTAGACGAGCGGACTCGTTTTTCCCTAGCTCCGTTCACCCTGCGCTTGAATGAGTTTGCCAGTTTTGATGAGTCGTGCTCGGCATACTGTTGTTCGGAACGGAGGATCGGACGGAAAGATTCCCTCGCTAGAGAGTTTGGTCGAATGTCATTCCGCAATTAATGCTCTCGTTTCGAGGGAAAAATTGAAGAGACATGATCTTTGGCTTCTGTATGACACGTGTAAAGGCTATTGTTGTACTTGAGTACCTATAGTCTGTAGAGTGTTCTCGGTTTGTGTTTCCGTGGTGTCATCATAACCGTTGATTCAATACTGACGATCCATGAACCGCTACCAACAATCATAGCCCTTGGATGAATGGTCTGATCAGATCTGGACCGTAGGAATGCTCCAGGGAAGCAGAGTTGTATGTGAAGGACTGTATTGGATAGAAAGTCGCGACTTTTGAGTGGTTTATGAGACGAGTATAAATAGCCCAAACATTGTTTGGAATATTAATTCGTTTCATTTTCTCAGAGAGGTAGAAGTTTTCTCCGGAGTTTCTCAAGGGTGAAATCTTTCCAGTCTTTCAACTTTCTACTTCAAGTCCAAAACCATCCATCGTAACAGGTAACATTCCGATGACATTACCTTTCTATTTCTGCGCTTGTGGCTTCTTTAGTTTCTGCTCTTTTAGAAACCGTAGGAATGCGTGTTTAGGATGAAAGTATTTCTGACTCGGTGGTTATCGTCGTTGGTTACGGTGGTTTCCACCGTGCATCAGAATGACTTTGAAATATTTGTTGTTTGTTTTCTACTAGTGTTTAGAAGAACATTGGCGACATGCTTAGGCTTCATCCATAAGCTTTTCGGGTCTGTTCGTCGAGAGTAGATCTCCCCGATGTGTGAGTCGAGCTTGTAGTTCCTCTTGTTTTCTAGCGGTAGTGTTTTGATCCCTTCCTTTCCGTGATCGACCTGATGGGTGAAGGAAGAGTGGATCTGAATGTTGGATTCACTTTTTTCCCTTGCTTTCTCCAGGTCTATCATGGCAAACGAAGGAGTTGTTGCGTCTGTTGTTTTGCGGCCCGGAGAGGAGCCCTTGGAAACCGAATCTGTGTTTGCTACTGATGGCGTGGGTGAAGCCCCCTTTGATACCATCAGAGAAGTGAGAGATTGGGAGCTGATTCTGCCGAGCACGTCTAACAGGGTGTGTTCGGAGTATGAAAACTATGTCTTTCCCATGTATGAAGTGGTTTTCAAAGACATGGGTTTCCGGATCCCTTTCTCTAATTTCCAGCGGGAAGTGCTTCGTTGGACCAAGCTGTCCTCCACCCAGATCATCCGAACTCTTATGCCTTTATGAGGGCCTTTGAGTTGTTATGCAATTATCCTCGCATTCCTGCCTCCAAAAATGTCTTTTTCTCCTTCTTCACCGTGCAACGGGGCGCGGATTGGGTTTCTTTTCGCTAGACCCAGAAGATGTTTGAGATTTTTGCTGGGAAGGTCCGGAGCTTTAAAGAGCGCTTCTTTCTGGTTCGACCAAAGAGCGTGGCTTCTCTGGATAACCTTTTGGAGGTCGTGAAGGATGGCGTTCAGGAGCGTCGTCTTTTCTTCCATCTATGGTGGTCTCAGGACCATTTTGTCTACGAACCGAGGGATTTCGGTCGTACTGTTGCTAATCTGACTGATGAAGAGAAAAACCTGCGTCAATAACTTTGGGCTTTCATTGAGTCTCTTCCGTAGAGGGTTAAGACCGAAAGACGGGGGAACCTTTTGATGAGTGCAGACGGAACCCCAGTAACAGAGCCCCGCCTTATCAATACCCATGAGTTGTTGACTTCCGATGATTTTGAAGCCTGCCTTGGTAGTTTACTTTCTTTTTGTTCTCGCCTTCTTGTTTTATTTCCCCTAACTCACAAAATTTCCCTATCTTTGTGTTGTAGAAAAAATGAAGAAGGATTTGAAGGCCCTCGTGAATGCGGCGAGCAAGAAGATATCGGCCAAGAAGAAGCGGAAAAATGTTCAATCTCTGGAACATCTTATTGTTGGTTCAGCTCCCAGCTCGTCCTCTGGACCTGTGGTGGATTTGGAAGGCGAGGAGCCTTCTGAGGAGTTGGTGCAAGATTCTGCGAAGAAGCAGAGGGTGAGGATGCCTTCCGAGGACCCACTCACTCTGATCAAGGTTGTTCTTGTCCGTTCTGAAAGAGGGGACTTCCTCCAACTTCCAAAAGTATGGTCCGAGCCGGAGCTGTGCGGCCCGTAGTCGACCCTTTTCTTGGATGACCCCGAGCTGAAGATCATTCAGGATCTGGGTCCAGCTGCCGGAGTAAGGCGATAACTGATCGGGTTATTGCTACCATGAAGGCTTTGGAGGTTGCGGTGGCCCTCAACAATGCTTCGCTGGAAAGTGAAGTTCGGGTCGATGCTTTGGTGCGGGAAAGGGATGCTTTGACCGCTAGGGTGGCCGCCCTTGAGGAGGATCAAAGGAGCAAGAGGTCAGTTGCGGAGGAGCGTGACCGTCAGCTTGCTTCTTTGAAGGAGCAGTTGTCTGGGGCTCAGGCTGCTCTCTTGAGCAATTGACCTTGTCTTCTCGGAAGCTCGCTGAGGAGAAGGTGTCCCTGGAGGAAGCTCTGAAGAAGGCGAACCTCCCTGGAGAGGATGAGGCGAAAGACCTTGCTGTCCTACGGCATGCCGGTCTTGTGGACCGGATTGGTGAGCTGGAAGGAAGCTTGGTGGACGCCGTCAGGCTTGGTTTTGATCGGGCGGTGGCTCAGCTGAAGGTGGTGAACCCGGGGATCGAGCTGAATGTTGAAGAAATTCATCCCCTCGGTGAAGTGGAAAATGGGGTGATCACTCCTCCCCCCGACCCTGAGGAAGATAATGCGCATGTTGATGAAGCCTAGGCCTGATGAGGCCTTGTAATTAATTTCTTCAACAATTATGCTTGTAATGACATTGTGCGCCCTTCGCGGTTTTAGCACTTTTATAATATAATTGCTTCATTCTCAATTACACTTGTCTGAAATGTATGTTTTACTTTCAAGTATAATGTTTTGAATTTGATTGCTCGAAGTGATTTAATGACTGGAGAGTTTAGCATGTCCGCCTAGCTTTTTGTTACCTTGACTTGATGAAATCAAAGTTTTGCCCTTTTCTTCCCAAGTAACTTTGTTTGGAAAGTTTTTACCTTTGCGTTGTTTTGCAAGGAAGAGTTTGGGCAGGAGGTTTCCAACTGTTTATGCGGAGTATTAGTTAGAAGTATTGCACATCGAAGAGATCGTTTATCTGAATGTGTGTCCAAAGTTATGGACGTGTAACAGCGGATGAACGAAGAAACCATTCTAAGTTCAACGCACTGAGGCGTGAATCACCCATCGCGAGCTGGAGTTCTACCTAACATCCGAGCAGTGATGTCGCAGCGGTAAGCGTACATACTGAGGAGTGAGAGGATTTGTTGTGTTAATTTCTCTCATCCTTTTTCTTTTTGAATTTGGAGTGGCACGATTTTCCTCCTCCGTTTATTTGCTCGTTTGAGAGCAATGAGTTCGTTGCATAGAACTGAGTATGTACACTAGAGTAAATTGGCGTTGTTTGCCATCTAAGTGTAATACCTTTTGAGTTTTTCTGCATTCCAAGTCCTTGGAATTGCGTTTTGGTGGAGATCTTCGAGTCCGTAAGCCCCCGTCCCGGTCTTCATCCGGATCCTGTAGGGGCCGTCCCAGTTGGCAGCGAGTTTCCCTTCTTCGGAATCCTTCTGGTTTCGCCGAAGGACTAGGTCGCACACTTCGAATTCTCTTTTTATGACCTTCTTGCTGTGACGAGCGGCTATCTTTTGTTTCAGCGCTGCCTCACGCAAGGTCGCTCCGATCCTGACTTCATCAACAAATTCGAGCTCCTCACGTAGATTTGCCGTGTTTGCAGGGAAGTCAGTGTTGGCGTCGGTACGCCATGTGAGTTCGGTTAGCTCAATGGGTAAGACGACCTCTGTCCCGTACGTGAGTTGAAAAGGTGACTCTCTAGTCGTGGAATGGGGAGTAGTTCTGTAAGCCCAAAGGACCGCGTGTAACTCTTCAGTCCACTGAGTTTTGGCCGTGTCTAGCCTTCTTCGTATCCCCCGTAAAATGACCCTGTTTGCAGCCTCGGTGAGACCGTTGGCTTGAGGGTGTTCGACGAAGGTGAAGATTTGTTTGATGCCGATATTCCTTAGGTAGTCCTGGAACCTCTGGTCCGTGAACTGTGTACCATTGTCGGATATGACTAGGGCAGGTACTCCGAACCTTGCTAGGATGTTTCTCTTGAAGAAACGGAGTACATTTTTAGTTGTGATTTTAGCCAGTCGTTCAGCTTCGATCCACTTTGTTGAGTAGTCGATGGCGACTACGAGGTATTTCAGCTATCCGGCGGCTTAAGGGAACGGTCCCAGAAGGTCGATGCCCCATCATGCAAAAGGCCAAGGAGAAACCAAAGATGTTAACTCAGCGGGGGGCGCTAGATGCATGTCCCCATGTCGCTGGCATTTATCGCAGAGGTTTACGTAATCTTGGGCGTCTTTTAACATGGTGGGCCAATAGTACCCTGCTCGTAGGACCTTTTTTGCGAGAGCTTTGGCACCAAGGTGTTGTCTGCATATGCCGTCATGAACGTCGGCAAGGACTTCTTGGGTCTCGTTGGGTCCTAAACACTTGATTAGGGGAATGATGAAGCCTCTTTGGTATAGAGTTCCTTCCACCAAAGTGATTGAGCAGGCTCTTCGCTTCAACCTTGTCCTTTCTTGCGGGTCAGAAGGGAGTTCCCCATTCTCTATGTATCGGGAGATGGGTCCCCTCCAGTCTTCCATTCCGATGATTGTATTGATCTCTTGAGGGAGAGTTCCTCTATCCTAGATGCTTGGTTCGCTGAGAACCTCTTGTATGACTGTTTTGTTTCCGTTCGCAGTTCGTGTACTTGCGAGTTTTGAAAGAATGTCCGCTCGAGTATTCTGTTCGCGAGGAACGTGGGTTACTTCGACGGTTTCAAACTCTTTCATTTTCTCTAGTGCCAACTGGACGTACTTTTGGAGGTGGTCCTCTTTTACCTGGAACTATCTGGTGACTTGGGAAGCCACGAGTTGCGAATTGGTAAATATTTTCACCTTTCGAGCTCCCATGTCTTTGGCGGTTCGCAAGCCAGCCAAGAAGGCCTCATACTCTGCAGTGTTATTGATAACAGGAAAAGACAAAGCGAGGGAGATTTCGACACTTGTGAATGTGTGGGGCAGCGTGTCAAATTGGAGATGTCGGAAAAACAAATATCTTAAGTTTTTTTTTTTGACAGAAAATATCTTAAGTTTTATTAAGTGTTTTTGTTTTTGCTAAAAAAAAAAAGTGTTCTTGAGGATTTAGATTATGTAAATTTCTTTTTGACCAAAAAAAAAAAGATCATGTAAATTTCTTCTATATTTAACATCTTTAATAAAATATGTAAATGTAAAAATATCTTTAACAATTAACATGTATATTTTATATTTGGTAAAATCTTGATAATCAAGTCAGTAACGACTTGGTAGTTAAGACTCTTGTATATATACATATATGTTCATGCAATGAAATAAGTGAGGCATGTTGAACCAAGATGGGTTTTAAAATAATGACTTTAAGTTTTGACAATAACAATGTATAAAAGAACAATTTGGTATTCTAAAGTTTGTTCAAGTGTGCAGGATCATATGATAAAATTCTAACTTCTGAAGTCAACACTTTGGCTTTGAAACACTATGCTATAAACAAAGAACTTATTTGGTACCAAGACGAAGCTCCGATGACAAAGCTCTGATTTGAAGATGGTTAATAGAAAGTCAAACCAATATTGATCAACTATGCATTAAGTTTTGAAGACAATCTCTTATCTGAAGATGAAGATCTAAAGCATTAAGTCAACGGTTAACGCTCTGAAGAATATTTGACCAGTTTTGTCCCCTGCTTATGTTTTGTCTTCTTTTGAAGAAATTTCATTGTCTGCGTTTTCCAATACGTTCTTGCCCATGCTAAATTAAATAAAGAAACGTTGCAGAAACATGCAAAGCTCTTGTAAGACAAAGAGAATGCATCATATAATTCTAAATGAAGCAAATAAATTATGAAATGTTCAACATAATTATCCCTTACAACCAAAAATTTCAAATCTAAAGAAAGCTCTTGATGCGCTGGAAATTCCTTCAAGAAATTTTTTTATTCATTTCTCCTATAAAAGTTGAGTGACTGAATCATAGAGAACTACACACTTTCAATTGTGTTAAATCCCTGATCAAATCACCAGCACAAATAGAAACTTTTATTTTAGAATTTCTTAAGTGTTTGGAAAGAGTCTATGCTTAATTTAGTTTACTACTCTTTGAGTTTGAAGTGTAAACAAACATCAATTCTATCGAAAACTCTGATCTTGTTGGGTTGTAGGAAGTCCTGAAGGAGAGGCAGGAAATCATAGACTAGTGTGTCTAAGTACTCTTTAATCAAGGCTGATTAAAGGTGAAAAATCTCTCAAGTGTGAGAAGATTGGACATAATCCCGGATTGTGGGGTGAACTAGGGTAAATATTTGTGTTGATTTTCTCTCTCACCGTTGTTATCTTTTCTCAAACGTTGTTCTATCCTTAACCTAGAAAAGATTTTCAGAAAAAGTCAACGCAATTCAACCCCCCTACCCCTTGACTTTGTCTAATGAAGAGTAAAAAAGGGGTTGGCGATCTTAATTTGTTGATCTGAAGAAGATTGTTGCAAAAGATTTCTTGTGATACTTTAGTTTGAAAGAAATCCGAGAGGAGGATTTGTATTCTTCATGTTGAATAGACTTGCTGAGGATGAGATGCGAGGCTATCTCTCAGCTGAGCATAGGATCTCGGAAAAAAAGGACCTGGATGAACGTAGTTTGTTGTGGTAATATTTGTGATACCTTAATTTGTTTTCACTGACATTTGTTTTCCTAAATGATATCGGTGGTCGTATGAGTTTTCTGCCTTGATGTGTAACTAATCCCATTTACGAAATTCAGAGTCTTGGGCTAGTCCACAACAGTGCATACCCACAAATTTGGCATTTTGTAGTTCAAAAAGATGATTGTGTATGATGCAAACACTACGAAGGTGTGTCAAACAAAACAGACAATTTGTATCTGGTATGCATCAGATGAGGATGGATTAGAGAATTAAATCATGTGTTGAACATCCATTCGAGTTATTTATGTTCGACGGAAAGTGTTGAGAATAAATTGTATCCATAAAAAGAATTTGGTTGACATGATGTGTGCCGAGGTAGATAGCCTTTTATTTCTTTGATAGCCTCGCGGGGAGACGGTGTACTGGAGAATTGTTTTGATATCCTTATGTTTTGAGTGATTTAACGGTGGAGGAACCTTCATTGGTTCACCGTCCTGAGGCATGAACATCCCATCTCGAACTAGGCGTTCTGCTCGACTTTCTTGTAGATGGAGGAGTTGTTGGATGCTTCCTACCCTGAAGCGTAAGTTATATCTATCGAAGAGATAATGCCTTGCCTGATTTTTCTTTGACGAGAGTGAACTAGCATGAAGGTATCCATGGTATTTGTGCTCCATTGTCTTAAGTTTTTATGAATTAGTACCTGGCTACATAAACAAGTTGTGGCAACTTATAGTATTGTTAAATATTGTATTTTTTTTTTTGTTCAGGGTTCGAACCTCGAACCTTGCATATATTATGCATTGTTTGAGTTAAGCTCACGAGGACATTAAATATTGTATTTGTATTGGGTAGGAACCTGACAACTTGTCGTAGTTTAGTTGATCTAATATATGGTGATATTATCGAGGTGTCTAATAATATAGTATATGAAATTTTTATAATGTTTTAAATGTCTTCAATAAATATACATGAATTTAACAACAAAGATTAAAACACAAATTTTACAAGGACGAAAACATGTTACTTTCTTAAGGATGAAAAAATTTATTTAATCCTTTTAAAAAATATTTAATTTAATCCATAAATAATAAATAAATGATCACAAAAATAAAAAATTAAAAAAAAATCTGCCAAATTTAGTTTTTGAATTTGCGTGAAAAAATATCACAAAGAAAAAAGGGCGAGTTGTATTGGTTTCTTCACGTAATTTTACCCCCCATTCATTCATTCTTTCGCGTTTTGATTTTAGGTTTCTTCTTCTTCTTACTCCATGCTGGGAGTGAGACGCGGTGGTGACGTAGTTCGTGTTGTTGTTGCCGGAGACACTGGAACCGGTAAAACCTGCCTCGTTCAAGCCGCGCCTTTATTTCCCCATTGCAATAATGTCCCAATCACTATCATCGACACTTCTCCGCGGTAAGGTTCCTTTTTTATCAAGATTCATTCTCATAGTTTTCAAATTCCAATGATTAGAAATCTAATGCTCTGAATTCATGCTTGTATTTTTATCTACCCTATTGCGCTTCTGAAATCAAATGTTTGTGCTGCTTGTTTGTTCCAGTGTCAAGGACACTGATGTAGTTGCTGACGAACTACAGCGGGCTGACTCGGTTATCCTCACTTATGCATGTGATCGCCCCGACACACTTCAAAATCTAAGCACATTTTGGCTTCCTCATCTTCGCCAATTAGAGGTTCTCATCTCTCTTTTTATTGTTTTTCCATTTTTAGAGGATGTTTGCTCGAAATAGATATTTGAACGTCATGAACAGGTCAAAGCTCCAGTTATAGTGGTTGGTTGTAAGCTTGATCTTCTAGATGAAAATCAGCAAGTGAACCTAGAGCAGGTGATGTCACCACTAATGCAGCAGTTTTGTGAGATTGAAGCATGCATGGAGTGTTCATCATATAACACCGTCGAGGTATCTTTTATTCCTTATATTGCAAATCAAATTCTTTTTTTTTTTATGTATACTATTGTAATTAAGTTTCCTTGTTGAAGGCCCTCGAAGTTTTCTTCTTTGCACAAAAGGCGGCTCTTTATCCCATGTCTCCTTTGTTTGATTGAAAGTCACAGACTCCAACGCCTCATTTTGTGCGGGCTTTGAAGCGGATTTTTTTTCCTTTGTGACCGTGATAGAGATGGTTCCCTTAGCGATGTTGAACTGAATGATTTTCAGGTTTTAATTTTTCTTTTCATATTATATGTCAAAATTGTGTGTTTTTTACTATCCGGGTGTGATAGTCTGTCACCTTGTAGCTTGAATATAAGCTTGTTCACATCATCTCATCGTGGGTTAACTTAAGTATAAGATTTGTGAAAAATCTAACTAAACTATCCACAGGTTAAATGTTTCGATGCTCCTTTGGAACCATGTGAAATTTCGGATGTAAAGAAGGTTGTACAAACAAATTTGTCTGAAGGTGTGAATGAACGAGGACTTACTTTGAAAGGATTTTTATTTCTTCATACCTTTTTCATAGAAAAAGGGCCTCTTGAGGCAACATGGACGGTACTCAGGAAGTTTGGATATAATTATGATATCAAGCTTGCTGATGATTTATTTCCACCTTTGAAACGTGCACCTGATCAGGTGTTTCTTTTGAGATAAATTGTGGCATCATGTATTATATTCTTTATTCTTTATATGTTATACATGTTTGTATTCAATTTGTCGACAACAGGGAACTTATGCTACTCTCATTGGATTTAATGTCTGCAGAGTGCTGAATTGACAGATGAAGCATTTGATTTCTTGGAAACAATATTTCATGAATTTGATGGTGATTTTGTATGTCATGCTTCTCCCCAATCATTTTTGGGCATTATCTCAACTGGACTGTATCGTTGTACGATTTGCAAATTAATTATATCTTTTCCTTTCTCCAGGATAAGGTGCTGCAACCCCGTGAACTTGAAGAACTGTTTTCTACTGCTCCGGAAAGGTAGATTGCTAATGACCTTTCCTATGTTGAGCAATTTTTCAAAGGATCTGGCATATGTACTTGTGACTTTGCTTCTTCATTGTTTTTTACGAAGTCCAGCTATGACATTTTTTTATATGTATGCCTTTCCCAAGTCTGAATGCCAATTAGGACTCTTGGCAATGTTATTTGATATTTTGTGACTTTTAATTGCAGTCCCTGGATTGAATATCCATACAAGGATGCTGTAGAAAGGAATGCATTTGGAGGACTATCACTTGATGCATTTTTGTCAGAGGTGCACAAGTCTTTTATCTTTGTCTCTAGTCCCTCTTCCTTGTGATTTGTTGAGCAATGTTCTTAGAAAAGTGGTGGGCTTCTATGGATAGTTTATGACTGCATGTCTGGTTTGTGTATCTTTCCAGTGCAT
Source organism: Medicago sativa (assembly GCF_051527215.1). Taxonomy (NCBI): domain Eukaryota; kingdom Viridiplantae; phylum Streptophyta; class Magnoliopsida; order Fabales; family Fabaceae; genus Medicago; species Medicago sativa. The sequence goes on along the minus strand of NC_140753.1, from coordinate 23,059,043 downwards.
ATATCATTTCATTTGCATCATCATTGATTTTTATAATATATATTAAATAGAACTGGGACTAATGTAATATAGGTATTATTGAATTTTATTGAAACAGAGACATACACACAACTCAAGAAGTTGGAAACGGACTTAACACATACATAATAACAGATTGACACATATGTATATTAAATGATTGACACATATACATAAGTGCTTTCTAACGAACACTTGGAAGTCTTTGACTTCTAACAATATTAATGTTTTCTGGACAGTGGGCACTCATGACACTTCTAAACCCAATCTTCAGTGTGGAAAGCCTTATAAACATTGGTTACCCTGGTGATCCATCATCTGCTATCCGTGTGACTAGGAGGCGGCACATGGATTACAAAAAACAACATTCAGAAATAAATGTGTTGCAGGGCTTCATTTTTGGGCCTCGGAAGGCCGGAAAATCTGCGTTGTTGAATTCATTCATTGGAAGGTATTTTAGTTGTTACCGTGAAGATTCCTGGTAACAAAACTTTAATTATTGAGCATCATCTTACTCTCGTTGAATTCATATTGCAGACCATATTCTGAAGCTTACAATCCAACCAACGAGGATCGTTTTGCTGTAAATATAGTTGATATTTCTAGGGTAAATGATACTTGATTGATTTTGGACAATAGCTTCTAACTGTGACGGAATGATATTTCATTTCTTTTGCCTTTTCCTGCACAAAGTCTTCATTTGATGTATTCATTTTGTATATATCTTGGCATATATATCTTCCAATTCACAGTTAATCATTTTGTTTGTAGGAAAACAAAAAATATCTTGTGCTGAGAGAGATTTCTGAAGGCGGAGTCACACAGCTGCTAGCCAATAAGAACTCTTTGGCCTCATGTGACATTGCAATTTTTGTTTATGACAGGTGACCACTGATATTAAAGTTTCATTATACTAGCATATGATGAAGTTATGGATTACCTTTTTTTCTGTATTATAAGGATAAGTTTCTGATAGACCCATGGCACTAGAGGCTGGTTCGCATATGAAGTTAAAACATGCCTAGTCCAAACCTATGGTGTGGAAAGTTTATGGGAGAGGAATAAAAAAAGGGGGAGTTAGGAGTAGCCATTTGACAGGTTGCACGGTCGGTAAGAGTGTAACTTGATGAGGGAACTTCGAGGAGAATAGTGCGTATGAGATTGCCGTAGAATAAAGTGAGAGAGGGATTCTATGGAGAAGTGCTAAATGTGAAATGTTAGTAACATTTGGTTTAAATTATGTTGTCAGATGTGTTTAATGATAAGAGTTAGTAACATTTTCTAATGGAAGTTTCCGGTCCAATGTTACCAAAGGCCAATAGTTGTGTTATTTTGTTGTTTTAGTTATAAGAATTAGGGGAGAGAATGAGTTTGTCATTAAATTTGTTATCTTTCTTGTTGTGGAAGAGGCAGTGTATGCACTCTGAAGGAGCATAGCCCTTGCAGGGAATCCATCAATTTCCTGAGTTTTTGTTCAAATACATTCAATAATATACTCTACACCTTTCTCCAATATCTATTCTACTTTGTTATTGCTATTTCTCTGTTTCCAAGAAAAATGTTAGTTGTATAGAAGTGCTCAACTGACTAAATATTCATCTCAGGTATGACGAGTCTTCATGGAAAGCATCGTATGAGCTCTTGTTAAAAATCGTTAGACATGGAGAAGATACTGGCTTTCAGGTGCCCTGTCTTATGGTTGCAGCTAAAGATGATCAAGATTCATTTACAATGGCTATAGAAGAAGAAACTAAAGTATTTTTCATTCACTTATTCATTTGCATGTTCATATTCATAATTCTACATGCATATTACTATAAATAATTGTTGGATGGATTAGATAAATAGATATCTAATGTGGTGAATGGCACGTCTTGGAATTATGATTTTGTTAGGAACCTCTCCTCCAAGGAAATAACACTTTTATTGATAAATAGAAAAGAATAGGAGAGAAATCTCTCCTCCATAAATTTCCCCTTCAAAATAGACTTGCTACTCTATTAGAAAATGATTACAATATTCAATAAAGATCAACTCTACATTGTATTCTCCTACTTATACAATAGCCCTATAACAAACTCAACAGCCTAACTAACTTCTATAACAACTCTTAACTACTTATCAACTCTAATTAATCAGATTTCATCCAAACTTTATGATTAGCAATAATTGTACAACATGTAGTAGTTTGTGTATACATATGATTTGATCTTCAGATTGACATTTAATTAAGCAGATTGAAAGATAGTTTAATTCTCTTGTATACTATATTGTGACATTTTTTTGGGCATTTACATTTACTTTGTCATATTTGAATGGCAATTTCAAGCTATTAGCTAAGATTTTGGAAATATTGCTATATCTCATTTACATAAATATTGCTATACCTGTTTCAACTAGAAGTTTGATTTGGTTCTACAGATGATCTTTGATTTGTTAACTGTGACTGTTTTGGTAAGCTTTATCAATTACAGTTGCACATTGTAGCTCGAAACCTGTTGTTGTTGGTGTCCAGTTTATGACTCCAATCGCATTTGATCTGGTTATATTTGAAAATTTATAATGGTCAACCTTTTTTACTGACTTGCAAGAGACGCCCGAGTTATCTATTCCATTTATGGTTATGTATATCTGAGTGTTAGAACAGATTGAGGAAAAAATATTGTATTCTGATTTCTTCCTCGCTGTATATATAATCTTGGAATATGATTTTCTTGATGCTGAGAAATTTTCAAGCGAATGCTTTATCGTGGATCAATGTTGACATGCCAATGTGCTTTGTAGGTTAGCCAAGACATGGGGGTTGAGGATCCTATTCCAATCAGTGTGAAGTTAGGGGATTTCAACAATGTATTCCACCGAATTGTAAGTGCTGCTGAGCATCCTCATTTAAGTATTCCGGAAACTGAAGCTGGAAAAACCCACAAGCAGTTCCATAGGGTCATAGATCGATCTCTTAAGTTTGTTTCAAGTAAGTTTTCAGGTTTACTTGTTATTTGTTCATTAAATTCCTTTTGACTTTGTATAATAGAGTTTTTCAATCTTGTATGGTCCAAGTAAATAAAATGAGCCTTTTAACCAGTTTAAATTTTGGGTGATGTGAGGTTCATGAGTTTCTCTCTTTTGGTTTCATTGTTCATTTTGTTTTTTCCAATGTCTTATAATCTTGAGGTGTTATGAAACTGAACTGGTCCTTCCAATGTCTTATAATCTTGAGGTGTTATGAAACTGAACTGGTCCTTACTGTGTTTCCATTTAGATTGTTTTGTTTCTGCTGGTCCATATTGGTTTTTCCGAAGAGTATTAATTTAAATCACAAGAAAATATAAGTGTAGATATTGTTTCTTTGTTTAATGATTTTATCATCGCATCATATTACAGCTGTAGTGGCTGTGGCGTTTGTGGTGGTTGTTGCAAGGAAGAATGTTGCTGCTCAGAAGAATGTTGCTGCACGGAAGAATGCGTCTGGTTAAAAGACAGGTTTTGTGAATGGGTCGTAATCCCGACGTTGATCTGGATGCATCCTGCACTTGGCTAAGCAACATTGTCTTACCATTAAAGGCATATTTTACGCCACATATTGTAGAGTTTGAAATCTTTTTAAGGATTATATTACAACCTTGAATTTTATTTTTGTTAGGGTTGAATTAGATTAGCTATAATTAGCATATCAATGTAGTGGTTGTACATAATAAGATTATAGGGAGTTTGGAGTGCCAATCTAGTTGAGATTCCTTGCTTGCTTCCTTTGTGATGCTTTTAATTATTGAAATTGTAAGCAAGAACCATGCTTTCATTGATTCCTTAAGGCTTTGTTTGCGAGTTGGGTTTTGGAGGGGAAGGGAGGGGAAGGAAAGGCTTATGGAGAGGTAAACCCTTGTTTGCGAGTTTTAAAAAACAAGGGAAAGGTTTTGGGGGGTTTAGAAGGGCTTCAATTGTTTAATTTTAAAGTTCCCCCAAATTGGGGGGTTTTGTGGGGTTAAGCATACAAAATGACAATTTTGCCCTCATAATAATTCAAATTGACAATTTTAGATATAACCTAATTATTACGATCTCTTTTCAAAACAACTTTTTCTACACAGCTTATTTATCAAAAACAGCTTATTACAACATCTTTTCAAAAAACAACTTATTTATGCAAATTAGCTTTTAACGACATCGTTTTCAAAATCAGCTTATTCAAAACAGCTTATTCATCAAAAACAGCTTATTACGACCTCTTTTTCAAAAACAACTTATTGAAAACAGCTTATTCATCCAAAACAGCTTATTACAATCTCTTTTTCAAAAACAACTTATTCAAAACAGCTTATTTATCCAAAATAGCTTATTACGACCTCTTTTAAAAAAAAAACAGCTTATTTATGCAAAAACATCTTATTACCACGTCTTTTTCAAAAACAGCTTATTCAAAACAACTTATTTATCCAAAACAGCTTATTACAACCTCTTTTCAAAAAACAGCTTATTCAAAACAACTTATTTATGCAAATCAGCTTTTAACGACCTCTTTTTCAAAATCAGCTTATTCAAAACAGCTTATTCATCAAAAACAGCTTATTACGACCTCTTTTTCGAAAACAACTTATTGAAAACAGCTTATTCATCCAAAACAGCTTATTAAAATCTCTTTTTCAAAAACAACTTATTCAAAATAGCTTATTTATCCAAAATAGCTTATTACGACCTCTTTTCAAAAAACAGCTTATTCAAAACAGCTTATTCATCAAAAACAGCTTATTATAATCTCCTTTTCAAAAACAACTTATTCAAAACAGCTTATTACAATGTCTTTTTCAAAAACAACTTATTCAAAACAGCTTATTTATACAAAACAACTTATTACGACTTCTTTTCAAAAACAGCTTATTCATCAAAAACAGCTTATCACCACGTCTTTTTCAAAAACAGCTTATTTATGCAAATCAGCTTTTAACGACCTCTTTTTCAAAATCAGCTTATTCAAAACAGCTTATCCATCAAAAACAGCTTATTACGACCTTTTTTTCAAAAACAACTTATTGAAAACAACTTATTCATCCAAAACAGCTTATTATAATCTCTTTTTTAAAACAACTTATTCAAAACAGCTTAATACGATCTATATTTCAAAAACAACTTATTCAAAACAACTTATTTATGCAAACTAGCTTAATACGATCTCTTTTCAAAAAACAGCTTATTCAAAACCGCTCTTTTTCAAAATCAGCTTGTTCAAAACAGCTTATTCATCCAAAACAGCGTATGACGACCTCTTTTTCAAAAACAGCTTATAAAAACAGCTTATTCATCCAAAACAGCTTATTACAATCTCTTTTTCAAAAACAACTTATTCAAAACAACTTATTTATGCAAAGGAGCTTATTGGATGAATAAGCTGTTTTGAATAAGCTGTTTTTGAAAAAGAGGTCGTATTAAGCTGTTTTGTAATAATAAGCTGTTTTGAATAAGTTGTTTTTAAAAATTGATCGTATTAAGCTGTTTTGTATAAATAAGCTGTTTTGAATAAGTTTTTTTTGAAAAAGAGATTGTAATAAGGTGTTTTGGATGAATAATCTGCTTTCAATAAGCTGTTTTTGAAAAAGTGGTCGTAATAAGCTGTTTTGGATGAATAAGCTGTTTTGAATAAGCTGATTCTGAAAAAGACGTGGTAAATAAGCTGTTTTCAATAAGTTGTTTTTGAAAAAAAGGTCGTAATAAGCTGTTTTTGATGGATATGCTGTTTTGAATAAGCTGATTTTGAAAAAGAGGTCGTTGAAAGCTGATTTGCATAAATAAGCTGTTTTGAATAAGCTGTTTTTTGAAAAGAGGTTGTAATAAGCTGTTTTGGATAAATAAGTTGTTTTGAATAAGCTGTTTTTGAAAAAGACGTGGTAATAAGATGTTTTTGCATAAATAAGTTGTTTTTTTGAAAAGAGGTCGTAATAAGCTATTTTGGATAAATAAGCTGTTTTGAATAAGTTGTTTTTGAAAAAGAGATTGTAATAAGCTGTTTTGGATGAATAAGCTATTTTCAATAAGTTGTTTTTGAAAAAGAGGTCGTAATAAGCTGTTTTTGATGAATAAGTTGTTTTGAATAAGCTGATTTTGAAAACGTTGTCGTTAAAAGCTAATTTGCATAAATAAGTTGTTTTTTGAAAAGATGTTGTAATAAGCTGTTTTTGATAAATAAGCTGTGTAGAAAAAGTTGTTTTGAAAAGAGATCGTAATAATTAGGTTATATCTAAAATTGTCAATTTGAATTATTATGAGGGCAAAATTGTCATTTTGTATGCTTAACCCCACAAAACCCCCCAATTTGGGGGAACTTTAAAATTGAACAATTGAAGCCCTTCTAAACTCCCCAAAACCATTCCCTTGTTTTTTAAAACTCGCAAACAAGGGTTTACCTCTCCATAAGCCTTTCCTTCCCCTCTCTTTCCCTCCAAAACCCAACTCGCAAACAAAGCCTAACGAGTCTATATAGGTTTGAGCAAATAGTCACTTTAGTCCCTGGATCTGCACCTCGCTGTCACACAGGTCCCTGACTCAGGATTAAATGCAAACAAGTCCCAGACTCTCCACTTCCGTTATCACTTTAGTCCCTGCCGTTAAAAAAGTCTGTTAAGTGATGATGTGGCACGCTGACAAGGAGTATGACGTGTCACAGGGACTAAAGTGAAAGTAAAAAATGGTCACTTTGGTCCCTGAATCGAAAATCAATATCCTCAATTTACTGTTAGATCCCTGACTGTGTATACTTACTGTCAGTTAGGTCCCTGAATCGAAAATCAATATCATCTACTTACTATTAGGTCCCTGACTTTGTATACTTACTGTCAGTTAGGTCCCTGACAGTAAAAACGAATTTTCACTAAGATCCTTGGCAAGTTGTTAGTTTTAACATGCTACTTACTAACAACACTAAGATATCTGCGCTAAATACCAAAATATTATTATAACACATAAAATGATTCCATAGTTTAATAACAAATGTTTCCATAACATAACTATTAAGTCATTAATGTCAACCATAGAGTTATCAAAAGATTGCACCATATTTGGGCATATAATTCAACAAGTCATTACATAATGATTCAGCAAAATATTAAACAAAATATTACACCACAATTGTGCTTATAATTTAGCAAGTTCGGTACATAAATAAACTAACAAACATCACTTAGTTGGCCTCGGACCCCTTGGAGTAAATCTTGGAGTTGGCATGAAAGATGTAAGCATTTGTTGTTCATTCGGACGTGCATTTGGATTTTGACCCCTAATAGGTGGTGGCCTAACTCCAACCGGTGCTGGATCAAAAGTCCCTTGTCCAATTCCTATTGGTTGTGGTCCTTGCACGTTCACATCAAATAATTGCTCTTGTGTTTGTGGGGCAGATTGTGACAAATCTAAAGTAACTTGTTCTCCTTGACCCTCATTGTTGGGAGGTGGTGGTGGTGGAATCCAATTGGGAGGCATAGGCATCACACCTTGATTAGTGCAGCCGAACCTATTGTGGTTACCTTCTAGACCACACCTTGAACATGTTATCACTGGATATGACCTCCGAATATTACCTGAACCGGAAGGACCCTCGGATGCATCTTTCCTTCTTTGTTTCTTTGGCGTTCCAGGTTGTCTTCTTTTTGGCGCAGGCACTGGTTTCACATAATCAGTTTTTTCCCAAAACTCTTCACCTTGTGTTGGCTTTATGAAATGCTCATATGTTGCATTGTATGAGCCCAAAGTAAGCAACCCATGACAATAATTTTCAGGTTTGTCATGCCTCCATGCAATGGCTGCTATTCCATGAACACATGGCATGCCTAAAACAAATTCAAACAAATTCATCATTATATGATTTGTAAACAAGAACACCAATCTCTGTGTATATTATTAGACTATGAAAACAAACCATAAAAGTAAGAAAATATGGATACCGATTCCAAGAGATATTCATGACAGAAAATGTGGTGGCATACTGTTCAGATACTCTAAAAAAATTATTTCTGATATAAGGGAATAAAAAGTTTCTACTATTTTATAATGTCTTTTTTGCTTGTTCTCTATTGAAGTCATAAAACAGTAACTATATTACAAGGCACACATTTTTTGGATATAAGGGATTTTTTTTTCAAATATTTACCATTTTCATAAGCTATTTTATTACATTCAGTGGTAATGATTAATGTTTATGGAACATGTAGTGTAGAACTTGTTCATGCTTAAATCATATATGTTTTTCTTTTGCAAACAGAATAGGAGTTCTCTATATATACTAACTAAGAGAAACATAGAGTTTTAAAGACAAAATGAAGAGATTTTGCCCTAAAGCTTCTTTTATTTTCCTGTACTAAATCCACCTAAACTCGATAAAAAACCTCCTATGTTCATAACCCAAACCAAAGGCAGGAACTAAAACACAAACAACACTTAACAACACAGACAGAGAGCTGAAGAGCCTATAAAACAACACAAAAAAACGCAGACTGCTGCACCATAACAGAAGTGCACTGCAGCCTGCCTACAGAACACAAAAAACGCAACACAGAAGCACACAGACTGCACGCAGCAACTCAAACAGAAATTATGCAGAACCTGCACCCTGAAATTATGCATATGCGCAACCAGAAACTATGAATTAACATCTATTAGACCCCAATGCCTAAACTACATATGAATAAACAAATTGGAAAATACCTGTTAGTTGCCACATTCTGCAGGTACATGTTTGAGCATCCAAGTCAACATCGACGTGTGTTCTCCAATTATTTGCAACTTGAAATCTCCCTTCACCAGCAAATATTGGTGTCCATTGATTACTCTCCCTTTTTAACTTATCCAATCTAGACTGCTGCATTGGACAAAGTAAACCAGTTTTGTTGGCCAACTTTACTTTGCTTGCACTCAGTGTCCTCATAATGTAGCATCTTATCTCCTCGGCCATGGTCAGAACAGGTTTGGCTCTATATTTGTTAATACTTGAATTAAAACTCTCACAAGTGTTATTGCATACGTTGTCCACCTTTGGATCGGTACTAAAGTATGCCTTGGTCCATGACTCCTTAGGCCACTTGTTCAAATATGCCCATGCCTTCTCACATTTTCTCTTTATCCTCTCCATCACTGTGTTGAACTGGGCTGGTGTAGAAGCTCTTGCAGCCTCCCAAACTGCTCCTCTTAATTCTTTGTCTTTCCATTGCTTAGTGAAATTCCTCCATAAGTGCATGACACAATACCTATGTGGGGCTCCTTTCATCACTTCTTGTAAAGCAGGGATAAGACCCTAAGCATACAGAATAAACAAACACAACATTATATGGTCATTAGCATAATTCTCTTTAGTCCTTGACTGTGTATACTTACTGTCACTAAGGTCCCTGACAGTAAACATTTACTGTCACTAAGGTCCCTGACAGTGTACATATACACCTATAAAAATAAGCAGTACTATAATTCTCTACGTACCTTTTGCATGTCACTCATGAAGTTCAATCCACGTTGTGCATAGGGCCCCACATCAGCATCCAATAAAGATAAGAACCACTTCCAATTTTCCTTGTTCTCTACTTCAACAATTGCATAAGCTATCACATAGTTATGGTTATTTGCGTCTGTACCAACTGCAGTTAGTAGTTGCCCCCCATAGTATCCCTTTAAAAAGCAACCATCCAACCCAATAAAGGGTCTACACCCAGCCAAGCTTCCAAACACACATAAAATCTCTTAAATTGTGGAGGACCTTCGAGTACCGGTGTGACATTAATTTTAGCTGTTGCACCCGAATTACTCCTTTGTAACTCAGCAGCATAGTCCCAAACAAGACCATATTGCTCTTTGAAATTCCCCTCAACCTTGGCTCTCGCTTCTTTCAATGACCTAAACAACTTTGTATCATTGATTTGCATCCCATACTTTGTTTTGAAGTGATCAAATGCCTCTGTATATGTGATTTTTGGAGACTCTTTAATCTTTTCTGTAAGCATGGCAACCACCCACTTCCTCCTTGCTTCAGAGCTTTTAAAGTCACGACAACAAGTGTGCAATGGCTGGGGGAAAGTCTTGATTTGAAAACTTTTAGTTACTTTACTCCAAGCACAATATATCATCCAATTGCATGTTTCATCCTTGCATACGGCTCTACACCTTTCTTTGTCATTTTTCAACCACTTTATATCTCTTCCATGGTATATGGTGAAGTTCCTCACGGCTTCTTTGAAAATATCCAAAGTTTCAAATTCCATTCCTAGCTCCAAGTGGACTTGACCAAACTCTGCATTTGAATTAAACTGAGGGAACACTTCTCTTCCATTTCCATCACCTTCATCATCGGTACTAATAGGGCTCCTTAGTTCTTCAGAATGGTAACTGTCATTGTCGTTAGGAAAATCATTCTCATCGACATTCTCTTCAACATTGATACCCGTGCCTTGTCCTTCTGTTGGTCTCTTGTTCCTTCTTCTAGATTGTTCAGGTTCCAAATCAACTTCCATGAAAGTATCATCATCTCCACTAAAATATGAAGGTGAGTAATCAGAATCCTCATCGGTTTCATATTCTTGTGCATCATCATGAGCTTGATCTTCATTAACTGTTTCAACTTCATTGGCATCAACTACCCCTTCATTAACATCAATTTCGGCCTCAACCACATTCTCATTAACAACATCAGCCACACTTTCATTAACAGCCTCAGCCACAATTTCAACCTCATCATCAACAGTCACAACTTCAGGTTCATGAACCTCCTCTTCTGGTTCAAATATTGGATGCTCATAATATATATGAACTTCGTTGCCACAACGACGGGCAGTGTTACCCAAATCCAAAATATCGGCATCTTCAATAACTTGAAGGTAACCTCCACAGTCAGGAACCAACCACCATATTTTTTCAATACCCGCGTAGTTTCCACATAGTTTTGCCATCTCTTCCAGTTGATGCTTGCTAAGGTAGGCAGTGTCATACTTTTCCCAAACACAAAATTGACCATTTACACACTCCATGTTACCATTACCATATCTTTGAAAATAACCACCATGGTGCAAAATCAGAGTTGATTCCATTCTAAAAACAAAATAACAGATACATATGTTAACAAAAAAGAAAAAAAAACTTATAACCCTTATATTCTTAAACATAAACTTTTTTCCGACAAATGGTTGAAACATAAACTTTTGATTCTTTTTTTTTTCTTTCTTTCATCATTTTATTCGTTAATTATTTGTGGAAATCAAATCTATATTTTCTTCCATCTTTGGAACCCAGGGGTCATTACGAGGATGACAAGCACCATGAAGCAAAGTGTACGACCATTTCAAGAGAATGAAAAACAATGTCTCAACAAAAACTTGTAGCACGTACACAACTAATATTTTCAGTTCTTTAATGACACAACTTATAAAAATAATTAACCCTAAAACCTAAAATAAACATAACAACAACAAATAAACCAAAACTATCAAACATTAAGCATAAGAAACATGAAAAGTTATGATTTTGCATGATCAAAACAAATAAAATCATAGAATTTGTTGTTCACTGACCTTATGATGTTCAGGCGCGACTTTAGCAAAAACAGAAGGGTACAGCGGCGTGATGAGAAGAAGCCACGACGGCGACGGCAGACGGCGGAGTCGCGACGGTGGTGGATGATTTCAACGGTGAGGGTTTTGAGTTTTCAGTTCAAAGGTGTTTTATTTAGGGGAAGTTCAACGTGTTTTGTGTTTGTGTTTGGAGGGAGAAAAGAAAAGAAAAACCCAATGGTTACTAATAAAGCGACTTTTGAGTTTCTTTAACTTAAGTCCCTAACACATCATATGCCAAGTCAGTATAACACATGTGCCACATCATCATTTAACAGACTTTTTTAACGGCAGGGACTAAAGTGATAACGGAAGTGTAGAGTCAGGGACTTGTTTGTATTTAATCCTGAGTCAGGGACCTGTGTGACAGCGAGGTGCAGAGCCAGGGACTAAAGTGACTATTTGCTCATATAGGTTTTATTTATTGGTGTTACCTTTAACCTTTTAAAACAATATTTTATATTTCTTAAAGGGCTAAGACAATCTACTATTCCTTTATCATAAGTTGTTGTAACTAAGTTCACCTTTGTTTTAAACAGACAAATATATTGAAATCGAGTACAAGACGTATTCGGCGAGAGCAAAAAAATACAACAACACTGCACTAACAGTTAAAAATACAAAGAATTAATAAATGAGAGCAAAGTCACAAACATGTGAGAAAACCAAAAAAAAAAATTACAGTTTCACTCCTCTTCTTCCCATTGTGACTAAAAAACTTATTCATACTAAGATGAAACCACTCACAAGCGGTCACCGATCAAATGTGAGCTTGGGGTAGATTAGTGAAAGTTGAGTCAAGTACATGTGCTAGCTCTTACTTGTTATATTTAACTTGTGTTGTAACACTAGTAAGAGTGGAAGTTGGAAGATTAAATAGAAAGATCCGCATTAGATAGAATTAATGTCGTATAAATTGAAAAAATGTGGAACTTTCATATAGGAGAGAACACACACATTAATAGTATTTATATAAGAGGGAGATCACTTTCAAGGGTGTGTGCTTGGGGTACCCATATTTGTGAATAGAGTAAGCACTTGAGAAAATATATATCCGACTTAAATGCAACTTTTCCTACTATATTCTCGACTATTTTTTTTTTTGACAAAAATAAAAGATATTCCATTCATTCAAATTGATAGAGTACATCGATACAATACAAATCCAAATTCGCTAGAAACAAAAAAGATGAATCTATGAACAAACTCACAACATCCATGTTAATAGCATAAAACGGCAAAATACATATGCCTACAAATAAGACTAATATGACTATATTCATGTCTCCGGAATATTCATGTCTCTGGATCTGCAACGTTGACGACGCCAAAGTCCTTGTCATTGATCAGATCTGCACTTGCTCAAAGTTAATCTTTCAACCTGAATCAAATAAACACCCCACTAAGACGAGAAATCAAAAACAAGACAGGAAATCAAAACAAACAGAGTTGTTCAGAGACGACGAAATCACAAAAACAAACGAAAGAAAACAAAAAATATCTTAAATCACTTATGCAATTAGGATAGAAGGAAAAACAATTTGGAGGGGTGATTTTTGGGTCAAAGTTGACCTTAAATCACCCCTCTAAAAGAAGAATAAAGGGGTGACGGCTAGGGTTTGAGAAGGAGAGAAGAGAGAGGAAGAAAGGAATTCACGCAGCACGACTCCGACTATTTATTACTCTCACTTATAATTACTTATAATTTCTCTTTCTCTTAATGAAGAATTACTTATAATTTCTCTTTCTCATACTACATTGATTACATATCTTAATTTGTGTGAAATGACCAAAACGCATATAATTTGGAACGGAAGTCTAATTACTTATAAAATTTTCCAATAATAAAACACAATTCAAATCCAATTAATAGTTATAAAATTTCCCAATAATAAAACTCAACTCAAATCCAATCAACAATTATGAAAATGACCCTTGATGAATCTTTTCTTTATCAACTTCCGAACAAAAACTTCTCATCAAATGTGTTGCTCCTGCATCAAGGCAAAGGAAAACAATAATATAATATTACTCATACACCTTATGCAAAAAAAAAATTAAATAGTTAATGAATGTTAAAATTTATAATAAGGAACCATTTTCCATATTAATTTAACACAATTATCAGTAGCGAGATCAAAGTAGCTTACACAACATAGGACGAACATTCATCAAAAGATAAAATGATTCAGTACCAAAAATTCATTATTGACATTTATGTGAGAACTACAAATTTCCAGCTTAAAGAAGTTTGCAAAATTCAAAAAGGAAAGAGAACAATCCTAGCTAGAAATTTGAAACCAGAAAAGTGCCACAATCCCAGCAGTAGCACTCACTAGTTACAGGTGCCCAACAAAGAGTAAAAAAATATAGAGGAATTATTATTTATACCAAGTACAAGAATGAAATTATAATTTTAAATTATAACAAAAGCCAAAAGATAAACCTTGCAAACCAGACACAGAGAAAATAATCAACTATATATGATATAAATAACTAAACAAATTATTGGTTTTTTCATATATGATATATGATTAATATACATATATGCTTCATGGACAGAATGTGAAGACCAAATGCCAATAGTAGAAATTATAAAGCTAATGGTAAAGAGAAAATATAAGTAAAGAAGGAGCATAGAGAAAGACTCCCATTCCCATTCATGGCAGACTCTTTGGGATCATCAACTACAATAGAATAGACATTTTAAATTTTAGCATAAATGAAATAAATTGGAAGAGAAGTTATTGGGAAGACCCTATAACTCACCTTGTGGCAGGGTCACTCTCCGGTTTATATTAAGTAGTCACCATATTTTCATTACCTTCCAATTTATTTTTATCTTTATGCATATTTTAAGTTGAATCAAACAACAAAACCAACATTATCACCAAAACAACATAGACAATAACATCAATAACATCATCATCAGATACAGAAGTTTTGTTATTTAGTTCAAGATTGATAATCAACTCCAGTTAGAAACATTCAGGGCCGGCCCTAGGCATCGGCCGGGGGTGCGAAGGCCTAGGGCCCTTGCCGGTAGGGGCCCTAAAAAAAATTTACGAAAGGCGGTGTATATAGAAATATTTTCTTTTTGGGGAGTGTGTATAGCAAAGTTTACTGAAAGGCCCAAACATGTTGAAAGGCTGTGCTGGAGCCTTTTAATGTTTATGGCCCTTTTGTCTCAATTTGCTATATATACTCCCTAATTTACAAATATTCTATACACACCCTCCTATAAATTTTTAGTTTTTCTTAATAATTTGCCAAAAAAATTATTATCGAATAAATTTTTGATATTTTTTTGGGCCTTTTTTTTCTAAAAATGTGCTTCACTAATATTAAATATATTGGTCATATTTATTATCCGAGAAATTGGGAATTTTATAACAAAACAAATTATATTTTAGTTGAAAATAAGCCTAATAGAGAAATTAATTTAATGTTGTCTTTCAAATGTTCCAAAAAATTAAATTATATCATTATGCTAAATCATGTGAGACAAATTTAGGATCATGTGGTCCACTTATCTTTCTTTGTTTTTTTGTTTTTTTTTTTTTTGTAGTAAAAAGCGGGGAAAAAACGAAAAGAAGACCTGATAAAATCACAACAATGAGCTAAAAAAAATTACGATGTATTATGTAAGGGGCCCTTTTTTTATATTATGCCTAAGGCCTGTAAAAGTCTAGGAACGGCCCTGGAAACATTGCACAGTAAAACACTCACACTAAAATTAAAATAGAGCATGAAAATCACAAGTACAGGGATACATCATACATGTTTATATTTTCATTTACTATCTTTTGAAGTCGAAAATATAGTAATTGAAACACTTCCCTTTTGCAAATTTTCTTCCATAAAGGGATCCAAACTTGCACTTCAACTCTACAAAGAAAACCAACTAAAAACCGGATGTGTGCATACCAATAGATCTCCTGATTGGAACAACTGCTCTCGAAGTGCCTTCCTGATGCTGCTCTGCTTCCATGTTGCTTCCTCGACTGTAAATTTCTCCAATGCATTTAAGTCCCTGAATCGAAAACAATATCATTTAACATACAATATTTGTTAGATTTCAAAATACAAGTTAGGGAGGCAGGATTAACCCATAGCATATAGCGATAAATATTGTCTTAAACTTGTTATCGTTAGAAAAAAATTAAAATAGAGAACAAAGTAAGAGATAGATTAACACCTCCAGATCGCGACTATAAGGCACAAAGTTGGGCCTCCTCAGAGGTCTTGGTTGGTCCTGCTGAGAATTTATTAATTAACATGAGAACATTATCTAAAAGGGAAAATATGGGATATAATCAATAACAACGGCACAAGAAACAACACTTTTTGCCCCCTAGGTGTACCCCTTTTGAAGAACGCTCATTTTGACTTGGTCAATTATAGGTGGCACCTGACTTAGTTGAGTCAAATGCCACATGTGTAATTTTTTAATTTAAAATAAAAGAAAAACAACTTGTTAGTGTTTATTTTGTTTTTGTTCTTTTTTTTTTTTTTCCATCTTCTCTTCTTTCCTGTTAACAGTTTCAACCCATCAATCCATCAAACCAATAAAAATCAAACCTCTTTTTCTTCAGCTCATCTTCCAAAATCGACCATAACTGGCACCTACAACACCCTTTTTCATCACCCTCGTTGACCACTACCTCCCTTACGACACCCACAACTTCTACGACATCACCATCAACTCCACCCTCACAATCCCAACCCTCCACACCTCATCCCCTTCCCATTAATGATCATATTTCAATGAAGGGTTGAGATTCCAATACTTATTATTTTCGCTTAGTTTTCTGAAACAACGTTGTTTCCACAGTTTAGTGTAGTGTTTTTTTGTTTGTTTGTTGCAAACAAGGTGATGGAGTCGAAAGGTCGAGCACATCAGACTAAAGAAACTTGTGGTTAAACTAGGTTTTAAGTAGTAATAGAAAAGTCAATGTATGTATTTAGTCCATATGCATCAACTTTTTAACTATATTTTTGCATATGTTTCATTTCAGAGGGAGTAGTTCAATATTTTAAAATAATATCGGTCAACAAGTTGGCACAACCTAACTTAAGCTAGCATGTAACGAGCTAGCCTAGCTCATACTGCGCTAGACAAAAAATCCCATCGGAGATTGGCACAAATAGTTTGAAAACAAAAACATTGCAACATAGACAGGCGAGGAGTTTGTTACCTGAGCAGTATTGGTAGGGACGATGACAACTTGTTCTGGAGATCTCAATGTTGACCAAGTGTGTTGCATTCCTTGAATAAAGGTAATAGTTTCGTAAATCCTCTGGGACCAAAACAAAGATATAATAAAGAAAATAACACAGTTAGCTCGGGAAAAACATCCTAACACCAAAATAATGATGATAATAATAATAATAAGAATAATAATAATAATAATAATAATAATAATAATAATAATAATAATAATAATAATAATAATAATAATAATAATAATAATAATAACAATAATAATAACAACAACAACAAAAATAATAATAATAATTACCTCTTTAATCTTGGAGTAGATTAAGATGCAAAGGATACCTAAAGAAAGGAATGAGATGATGATCAGTAACATAATAAAATTGGATGAAGAAGATAAATAATTAACGTGCCCTGTGTGAGAGAGATAGGGAAGTACCAGCTCCGATACATAAAAAGCCATCGACGATCATAAATGCGGTTTGATTTTTTTCAACGAAATCGGCAAAATCATGAACCAGTTTTTCGTGTGTAGTAGCGAAATCAGTAGCTAAAGAGCTCAATACTGCGTCCCCGGTGCCATCGAAGAATTTGGATATCTCGGCTTTTAGGAGGCAAAATTTCTCGTCGTCAGATAGGCGAGATAACTCGGTCTCGATCAGACGACCTATCTTGTCGTCCGAGAGTCGAACTATCTGGGATTCGGTGAGGCTAGTGATTCTGCTTGCGACGAGGTTGGCGACAGCACGAAGGGCCGGTTGATATATGTTATCATATTCAGTGAGAGCGAGAGCAAAAATGCAAGATGGAGACAAGTCGTCGGGGTTAATCTCGGCGGGAGGAGGAGGAGGAGGAGGAGAGAGAGGTATGCCGGAGAAGGGGTCGGAGTAAGACATCCTGCTTTGCCGCTTGGTTTGTTTGGCAGGGTACACGTAACTTGCGTTTTCAAATATCAAATATCTAACCCTAATGTTTTAAACTCCAAATATGATCATCGCTCAATCAATTATTCCACTCAAATAAGCAGAAACGTACTTGAAGAGGAAATCACCTATAAGGGTCCGTTTGGTTCGAGAATTAGGAGGGGAGGGCAGGGGAGGGGAGGAATTTTAACGGAGGGGAGGAGAGATATTTATTCTCTAATTATAAAACTTAATGTCTACCAAAAATACAATCTTACCCCTTTTTAATTTTTTGACACGTCAACAAAATTATATCCTTGTGTCTTTTACTTCAACATCCCTCTATTTTTTCTCTTTTAAAAAACAAATTAAAACAAACTCTCCCTCAAAAAAAAATTAAATTCTCTAATTATAAAACTTAATGTCTACCAAAAATACAATCTTACCCCTTTTTAATTTTTTGACACGTCAACAAAATTATATCCTTGTGTCTTTTACTTCAACATCCCTCTATTTTTTCTCTTAAAAAACAAATTAAAACAAACTCTCCCTCAAAAAAAAATTAAAACAAACTCATTCGATAAAAAACACTAACTTAATCTTTTTTTAAATAACAAACAAACTTAATCTTTTATTTTCTAATTATCTATTCTCTAATTATGAAACTTAATATGTACCAAAAATACAATCTTACCCCTTCTTAATTTTTTGAGTCGTCATCAAAATTATATCCTTTTGTGTCTTTTGCTTCAAACTCCTCCTATATTTTCTCTCTTAAAAACAAATTAAAACAAACACACTTGATAAAAAAAGAAGATAAAACACTCTAACTTAATCTTTTTAAAAGAACAAACAAACTTAATTTCAATCCCAATCAAAGTAAATTTTTCAATAATTCAACTTCTAAATATCTAGAGAGTTAAAAACAATTTACAATCTATTATCTTTCTCTAATTATTAAAGTTAATCTTTCTCTAATTATTAAAGTTGATGTAATTTTGTAACAAAAAAACTATTTTTTATAGTTGTATCCAAACAAATTAAATTATTTAGAACATGTGATTTTAATTACAATAACCAAACAAAATAAATCGTGATTTGTTTTTATAAATTCTCTTAATTAATAAATATCAAAATCACTTTTATTTATTAGTAACAAAACGGGTCCTGAATTGTTTTTTATAAAGAGGTGTTTTTTATCATGATAAAAAAATCTATAAATTATTGAATGTCGTTTTTTTAATTCGTAACAAATTCGTCATATATTTAATTTAAATTTACTAAAAATAAAATTTATGACGTACATTTGATTTTATCTCATCGTGTGTTTCTAATAAAAAAAACATTAATAAATACATTTTATACTGATACTTAAAAAAACACGGGAAAAAAAGAGTAAATAAAAAAGAAAAAAGCACATGACTTTTTTTTTGACAAAAAAGCATAGGATTATTTCTCACTGATACATATTTTTACATATAAATTTATTCAATTATATCCAATTGAATGATCAGAAATAACATAATTTGGGAGAGTTACAAAATCTTTCTCATTTATAAATTATACACGGGTTTTTTTTAGGGAAAATAATATACTGGGTTAGTGTTTATTATGAGAAATACAACTACTTTACATAAAAAAACACATCTTCAAGATTACTTCTTTTGTATAAATGATTTTCATACGTTTTTTTTTGCTTATCTTAATGTCATATTATAAAATTATTATTTTTAATCGTTATTCATTATTAATCATTATATCCTTTTAGAGAATGACTATAAAAAAAACACAAGAAAAACGTTACTCTCTAATTAATTAGACACTAACTAATATTGTTGTACAAATCATACATGGGACAACAACCGGTCACATATTAATTAGTTAAATTGATTTTTTTTATGTATTGTATTTAGGCATGACAACAAAACTCATACCCACGAGTATCCATCCGAACCAATCTAAATTTGACGGGTTTTTCCCCTCTTTGACTCAGTTTGGGTTTTAAATTCATATTTATTGTTTATAAATTCATATAAAAATAAAAAAAATACTAAAAAAATTATAAATATTTTTCAATGATATATAAAAATCATTGGGCTTATTAACGCCCCCGTTATCATTATTGTGATTTTATTATTTATAATATTTTCACATATTTTTGGTCTACCACTTTATATTATTTAATAACAACTATTTCAATATTTTTATTATTATCTTCATTCTTATAATTAATTTTTTTCTTATTTCTCAATGTAAATAATATTGTAAATGAGTTTTGACGCATAAATCACAATTTAAGAATCAGCCCGTGCGGAGCACGGGTCTGTTGCTAGTTTTAATTAAAAGTGTGTTTGGTTCACAAGGGGAGGGGAGAGATTTTTTTACTGTTTTACCCTTAAACTTAATTAAATAATGATCGTACCTGATCAGAAGGTGACTACCGGTGCTTTGAATGCGGTGGTTGCTATGGTGGTAGAATGTGTTGGTGGGATACTTCCTGGAACGGATGGGGGGTGTGTACCTGCAGACACTCCGACGCTCAAGTCAGTAGAGATTCAGAGAGTGAGGGTTTTAGAGGAAGAAAGAGTTCTACCTTGGGGACTGCATTGAGTCCCCTATTTATAGAGGTGGAGGGCTGCAGAGCCGTTGTGGTGCGGTTACGAAATCGTGGGAAGTGTAACCGCCAGGGAGTTTATTGCGGGAATGTGCATAATGTGCAAAGAGACGTTGGAGTTCTTTTGAACCGGTCTCGTTTACTTCATGCACCCCCTCGCGGGGAGGAGGTATATTGCGAGCAATGTTTCCAAACGTGGAGTTTGGGCTTTGGAAAATGTTGGGCCTAAGTTAATGGGCCAAAGATCCTTTGGGTCGGTCCAGAACAGTAGCCCCCCAAGTCGTTGCTCTTGACTAAGAGTGATGACTTAAGTGCGGGCATTTGATCTTTGGCGACCGGTCGCTTGGAGGATATTTTTTTGTCGAGCATCTTTCCCGTTGAAGGGTAAAGAGAGTCCTGCCCGCCAGACTTGGAGACTTTGTTGATTCAGAGTGTAGTTTTCACGGGTGGTCTAGAGCGTTAGTAGGGTTAGACGAGCGGACTCGTTTTTCCCTAGCTCCGTTCGCTCTGCGCTTGAATGAGTTTGCCAGTTTTGATGAGTCGTGCTCGGCATACTGATGTTCGGAACGGATGATCGGACGGAAAGATTCCCTCGCTAGAGAGTTTGGTCGAATGTCATTCCGCAATTAATGCTCTCGTTTCGAGGGAAAAATTGAAGAGACATGATATTTGGCTTCTGTATGACACGTGTAAAGGCTATTGTAGTACTTGAGTACCTATAGTCTGTAGAGTGTTCTCGGTTTGTGTTTCTGTGGTGTCATCATAACCGTTGATTCAATCCTGACGATCCATGAACCGCTACCAACAATCATAGCCCTTTGATGAATGGTCTGATCAGATCTGGACCGTAGGAATGCTCCAGGGAAGCAGAGTTGTATGTGAAGGACTGTATTGGATAGAAAGTCGTGACTTTTGAGTGGTTTATGAGACGAGTATAAATAGCCCAAACGTTGTTTGGAATATTACTTCGTTTCATTTTCTCAGAGAGGTAGAAGTTTTCTCCGGAGTTTCTCAAGGGTGAAATCTTTCCAGTCTTTCAACTTTCTACTTCAAGTCCAAAACCATCCATCGTAACAGGTAACATTCCGATGACTTTACCTTTCTATTTCTGCGTTTGTGGCTTCTTTAGTTTCTGCTCTTTTAGAAACCGTAGGAATGCGTGTTTAGGATGAAAGTATTTCTGACTCGGTGGTTATCGTCGTTGGTTACGGTGGTTTCCACCGTGCATCAGAAAGACTTTGAAATATATGATGTCTGTTTTCTACTAGTGTTTAGAAGAACATTGGCGACATGCTTAGGCTTCATCCATAAGCTTTTCGGGTCTGTTCGTCGAGAGTAGATCTCCCTGATGTGTGAGTCGAGCTTGTAGTTCCCCTTGTTTTCTAGCGGTAGTGTTTCGATCCCTTCCTTTCCGTGATCGACCTGATGGGTGAAGGAAGAGTGGATCTGAATGTTGGATTCACTTTTTTCCCTTGCTTTCTCCAGGTCTATCATGGCAAATGAAGGAGTTGTTGCGTCTGTTGTTTTGCGGCCCAGAGAGGAGCCCTTGGAAACAAAATCTGTGTTTGCTACTGATGGCGTGGGTGAAGCCCCCTTTGATACCATCGGAGAAGTGAAAGATTAGGAGCTGGTTCTGTCGAGCACGTCTAACAGGGTGTGTTCGGAGTATGAAAACTATGTCTTTCCCATGTATGAAGTGGTTTCAAAGACATGGGTTTCCGGATCCCTTTCTCTAATTTCCAGCGGGAAGTGCTTCGTTGGACCAAGCTGTCCCCCACCCAGATTCATCCGGACTCTTATGCCTTTATGAGGACCTTTGAGTTGTTATGTAATTATCCTCGCATTCCTGCCTCCAAAAATATCTTTTTCTCCTTCTTCACCGTGCAACGGGGCGCGGATTGGGTTTCTTTTCGCCAGACCCAGAAGATGTTTGAGATTTTTGCTGGGAAGGTTCGGAGCTTTAAAGAGCGCTTCTTTCTGGTTCGACCAAAGAGCGTGGCTTCTCTGGATAACCTTTTGGAGGTCGTGAAGGATGGCGTTCAGGAGCGTCGTCTTTTCTTCCATCTATGCTGGTCTCAGGACTATTTTGTCTACGAATCGAGGGATTTCGGTCGTACTGTTGCTAATCTGACTGATGAAGAGAAAAGCCTGCGTCAACAACTTTGGGCTTTCATTGAGTCTCTTCCGTAGAGGGTTAAGACCGAAAGACGGGGGAACCCTCCGATGATTTTGAAGCCTGCCTTGGTAGTTTACTTTCTTTTTGTTCTCGCCTTCTTGTTTTGTTTCCCCTAACTGACAAAATTTCCCTATCTTTGTGTTGTAGAAAAAATAAAGAAGGATTTGGGGGCCCTCGTGAATGCGGCGAGCAAGAAGATATCGGCCAAGAAGAAGCGGAAAAATGTTCAATCTCTGGAACATCTTATTGCTGGTTCTGCTCCCGGCTCGTCCTCTGGACCTGTGGTGGATTTGGAAGGCGAGGAGCCTTCTGAGGAGTTGGTGCAGGATTCTGCGAAGAAGCAGAGGGTGAGGATGCCTTCCGAGGACCCACTCACTCTGATCAAGGCTGTTCTTGTCCGTTCTGAAAGAGGGGACTTCCTCCAGCTTCCAAAAGTATGGTCCGAGCCGGAGCTGTGCGGCCCCTAGTCGACCCTTTTCTTGGATGACCCCGAGCTGAAGATCATTCAGGATCTGGGTCCAGCTGGCCGGAGTAAGGCGATAACTGATGGGGTTATTGCTACCATGAAGGCTTTGGAGGTCGCTGCGGCCCTGAACAATGCTTCGCTGGAAAGTGAAGTTTGGGTCGATGCTTTGGTGCGGGAAATGGATGCTTTGACCGCTAGGGTGGCCGCCCTTGAGGAGGATCAAAGGAGCAAGAGGTCAGTTGCGGAGGAGCGTGACCGTCAGCTTGCTTCTTTGAAGGAGCAGTTGTCTGGGGCTCAGGCTGCTCTCTTGAGCAATTGACCTTGTCTTCTCGGAAGCTCGCTGAGGAGAAGGTGTCCCTGGAGGAAGCTCTGAAGAAGGCGGACCTCCCTGGAGAGGATGAGGCGGAAGACCTTGCTGTCCTACGGCATGCCGGTCTTGTGGACCGGATTGGTGAGCTAAAAGGAAGCTTGGTGGACGCCGTCAGGCTTGGTTTTGATTGGGCGGTGGCTCAACTGAAGGTGGTGAACCCGGGGATCGAGCTGAATGTCGAAGAAATTCATCCCCTCGGTGAAGTGGAAAATGGGGTGATCACTCCTCCCCCCGACCCTGAGGAAGATAATGGGCATGTTGATGAAGCCCAGTCCTGATGAGGCCTTGTAATTAATTTCTTCAACAATTATGCTTGTAATGACATTGTGCGCCCTTCGCGGTTTTAGCACTTTTATAATATAATTGCTTCATTCTCAATTACACTTGTCTGAAATGTATGTTTTACTTTCAAGTATAATGTTTTGAATTTGATTGCTCGTTGTGTGAGGCTTTTTAATACTTGTTTGAAGTATTTACTGAGAGAGAACTATATATCTTGTGTTTTTCACAGACTGCAATAATTCGTATGCTCTTAACTGTTCTGCTTGTATTGTTGTTCGCTTTTTGAAGTGCGAAGCTTTTAAGCCAAAGTGTGTTTTGTTGCGGTGTTATGGACTACACCCCGCAGTCATTATATCGACGAAGTGATTTAATGACTGGAGAGTTTAGCATGTCCGCCTAGCTTTTTGTTACCTTGACTTGATGAAATCAAAGTTTTGCCCTTTTCTTCCCAAGTAACTTTGTTTAGAAAGTTTTTACCTTTGCGTTGTTTTGCAAGGAAGAGTTTGGGCAGGAGGTTTCCAACTGTTTACGCGGAGTATTAGTTAGAAGTATTGCACATCGAAGAGATCATTTATCTGAATGTGTGTCCAAAGTTATGGACTGTAACAGCGGATGAACGAAGAAACCATTCTAAGTTCAACGCACTGAGGCGTGAATCACCCATCGCGAGCTGGGGTTCTACCTAACATGCCGAGCAGTGATGTCGCAGCGGTAAGCGTACATACTGAGGAGTGAGAGGATTTGTTGTGTAAATTTCTCTCATCCTTTTTCTTTTTGAATTTGGAGTGGCACGATTTTCCTCCTCCGTTTATTTGCTCGTTTGAGAGCGATGAGTTCGTTGCATAGAACTGAGTATGTACACTAGAGTAAATTTGCGTTGTTTGCCATCTAAGTGTAATACCTTTTGAGTTTTTCTGCATTCCAAGTCCTTGGAATTGCGTTTTGGTGGAGATCTTCGAGTCCGTAAGCCCCCGTCCCGGTCTTCATCCGGATCCTGTAGGGGCCGTCCCAGTTTGCGGCGAGTTTCCTTTCTTCGGAATCCTTCTGGTTTCGCTGAAGGACGAGGTCGCCCACTTCGAATTCTCTTTTTATGACCTTCTTGCTGTGACGAGCGGCTATCTTTTGTTTCAGCGCTGCCCCGTACGTGAGTCGAAAAGGTGACTCTCCAGTCGTGGAATGGGGAGTAGTTCTGTAAGCCCAAAGGACCGCGTGTAACTCTTCAGCCCACTGAGTTTTAGCCGTGTCTAGCCTTCTTCGTATCCCTCGTAAAATGACCCTGTTTGCAGCCTCGGCGAGATCGTTGGCTTGAGGGTGTTCGACGGAGGTGAAGATTTGTTTGATGCCGATATTCCTTAGGTAGTCCTGGAACCTCTGGTCCGTGAACTGTGTACCATTGTCGGATATGACTAGGGCAGGTACTCCGAACCTTGCTAGGATGTTTCTCTTGAAGAAACGGAGTACATTTTTAGCTGTGATTTTAGCCAGTGGTTCGGCTTCGATCCACTTTGTTGAGTAGTCGATGGCGACTACGAGGTATTTCAGCTGTCCGGCGGCTTTAGGGAACGGTCCCAGACGGTCGATGCCCCATCATGAAAAAGGCCAAGGAGAAACCAAAGATGTTAGCTCAGCGGGGGGCGCTAGATGCATGTCCCCATGTCGCTGGCATTTATCGCAGAGGTTTATGTAATCTTGGGCGTCTTTTAACATGGTGGGCCAATAGTACCCTGCTCGTAGGACCTTTTTTGCGAGAGCTTTGGCACCAAGGTGTTGTCTGCATATGCCGTCATGAACGTCGGCAAGGACTTCTTGGGTCTCGTTGGGTCCTAAACACTTGATTAGGGGAATGATGAAGCCTCTTTGGTATAGAGTTCCTTCCACCAAAGTGATTGAGCAGGCTCTTCGCTTCAACCTTGTCCTTTCTTGCGGGTCAGAAGGGAGTTCCCCATTCTCTATGTATCGGGAGATGGGTCCCCTCCAGTCTTCCATTCCGATGATTGTATTGATCTCTTGAGGGAGAGTTCCTCTATCCTGGATGCTTGGTTCGCTGAGAACCTCTCGTATGACTGTTTTGTTTCCGTTCGCAGTTCGTGTACTTGCGAATTTTGAAAGAATGTCCGCTCGAGTATTCTGTTCGCGAGGAACGTGGGTTACTTCGACGGTTTCAAACTCTTTCATTTTCTCTAGTACCAACTGGACGTACTTTTGGAGGTGGTCCTCTTTTACCTGGAACTATCCGGTGACTTGGGAAGCCACGAGTTGTGAATTGGTAAATATTTTCACCTTTCGGGCTCCCATGTCTTTGGCGGTTCGCAAGCCAGCCAAGAAGGCCTCATACTCTGCAGTGTTATTGGTAACAGGAAAAGACAAAGCGAGGGAGATTTCGACAACGATACCTTTGTTGTCTTCTATGATTATCCCGGCTCCGCTTCCATTGGAGTTGGATGATCCATCTACGAAGACGGTCCAATCCTCAGGGCTATCCTCTGCTGAAAAAGTCATCTCGGCGAGGAAGTCCGCGAACACTTGTGCCTTCAGTGCCATTCTGGATTCGTAATGTATGTCGAGCTCAGATAATTCGAGTGACCATTTCATCATCCGACCGGCTACGTCAGGGCGACCCAAGATTTGTCTGATGGGTTGGTCCGTCTGGACCACCACAGTGTGAGCTAAGAAGTACTGCCTAAGCCTTCGGGCCGCTGTGAGGAGTGCGAGTAGACTGGCTTTTGTCCTTCCGTCGTTTCTCTGATGAGCACGGCGCTTACCGCGTCAGAAGAGACGGATAGGTACAAGTACTGCGTTTCACCCTGGTCGGGTCGTGAGAGTACGGGAGGCGCTGAAAGGGTGTCCTTGAGATGCCTCAGAGCATTCTCGCATTCCTCTGTCCAATCGAACTTCGTTTCCTTCCTCAAGAGTTTGAAGAAGGGAAGTGCGTGTTGGGCGGACTTGGCCACGAATCTGAAGAGGACAGTCAGCATTCCGTTGAGTGTTTGGATGCACTTCTTGGAGTGGGGTGTTGGAAGCTCAATAAATGCACGGCATTTGTCTGGATTCGCCTCGATTCCTCTTTCTGTCAGATAGAAAACAAGGAATTTACCCGCTTGGACTCCAAAGGTGCATTTTTCTGGGTTGAGTCGCATGTTGTATTTCCGAGTTTGCTCGAACACTCTTTTGAGGTGGGCGGCATGATCCACCTCTTGTTGGGATTTAAGATCATGTCGTCCATGTAAACCTCGAGAATGTCGCCCATAAGTGTCTTGTCATAAACTTTGTTCATCATACGTTGATAAGTAGCCCCCGCGTTTCGTAGACCGAAGGGCATTATGTTGTAGTAATAGTTCCCTGATTCGGTCATGAAAGCTGTTTTCATTTTATCTTCTTCAACCATGGGTATCTGGTTGTACCCAGAATAGGCGTCCATGAAGGATAAAAGTTTGTAGCCGGAGGAATTATCCACGAGTTTATCGATGTTAGGAAGAGGATATGCGTCTTTAGGGCAGGCCCTATTAAGATCGGTATAGTCAACACACATACGCCATTTTCCATTAGATTTCTTGACAAGTACAACATTGGAGAGCCAGGTAGTGTATTTGGCCTCAGAAATAAAGTTTTCCTCTAGGAGGCCTTTTACAGCTTTTTCAGCAGCCTCTGATTTTTCAGGAGACTGTTTCCTAAGTCGCTGGGCTACAACGCTAACTCCGGGATCTACTGTCAACTGGTGACAAGCGACGCTAGGGTCGTTTCCGGGCATGTCAGCAGCGCTCCATGCGAATAGGTCGGCGTTCTCCTTGAGGCAGGCGATCAGCTGGTTCCTGACGAGTTCAGGGAGATCTTGCCAATTTTGAAATTTTTCGAGGGGTCGCTTCCGAAAGGGACCAGCTCGAACTCACCATCAGGAATAGGTCTAAGAAGTCTCGCGTTGAGCGGATCATTCTTCTCCCATTTTTGTTCCTTCAGGTCCTCCTTGGTGAACCTGGGGTCAAGTTCGACCAAGTTGGCGTCCAGAGTGCTCGCAGCAGCTTTCCCTTTGTCTTCAGCAGGTTTGCTGGATTGGGAAACCAAGTTCTGGGATTTGTTGGCTTGGAGGAAACATCTCCTTGCAGCTTCGATGTCTCCATTGAGAGAGGCGATGATGCCCTCCTTTCCATGGTACTTCAACTTCAGGTGAGCGGTTGAACATGCAGCCCCTAGCTGGGCATGCCTGGTTCTCCCTATAATGCAATTGTAGAGGGACGAGCAGTCGATCACCAAGAATGGGACCTTTATTGTTTTCTTGGCCTCCTTTTCGCCGAAGGTGACCAATAGTTCCACATATCCCCAGGGCTGAGTGGATGAGCCGTTGAAGCCGTAGAGTTCGTCCCCAACGTAGGGAGAAAGGTTTTTCTCCGTTAGTTGAAGAGTTTTGAACAGGCTGGTGTACATGATGTCACACGAGGCCCCTGTGTCGATCAGGACTCGTCGGACGTCTGCGTTGGCCATTGAGGCCCGTACGAGCAAAGGAATTTCAAGCCCCACTAGGTAGTTCGAAATCATAGAGCGCCAAAGGTGGCCTTCCCCCGCGATAGGAGGGAGCCATGGTATTGACGCTCACGAGCTCCTCGAATTTCCTCTTCATGCTTCCCATGGAAATGTTCAGCGCCCCTCCAGTAATGACGTTGGCGGTGGGAAACTGTTCCCATGTGCATGAATAGGGGGTGATTTTCACGTTGTCATGGAAATCTCCAAGGTGTTCTACGGACATGGCGATGGTTTTACCCGGTTCTGATCCGTCACCGATGAGTTCGACGGTCCTTCTTTCCGCCTCCGGGTTCTTGATGAACTGTTTGAGCTTGCCTCTCTGAATGAGAAGCTCAATGGCATCCTTCAGATGGATGCATTCATCGGTGGTGTGGCCGTGGCACTTGTGGAATCGACAGTACTTTGTTTTGTCGATCCCCTTCCTCTCCTGAGATGGAGCCTTTGGTGGCTTGATGCCAACTTCTGTCAGATCGGCTACTGCGATCTTGGCGAGGATTTTCTCCCTTGACATGGCCAAAGGAGTGTACTCGGTGAAGTGACCGTTGGGTCTTTTGCTTTCCCGAGCAGCTTTGCCCTCCTTCTTTTTCTCAGGGAAAGGCTTTTTAGAGGATCCAGCAGCAGGCTCCTCCTTCCTGTATTTATTGAGGCGGTCCACGTACAGCTCCTCTTCATAAGCGATGTAGATCTTGGCGATCGCTAGGAACTCGTTGAGGGTCCTTGGGAAATCCAAGCGGACAGCCTTCTTGATGTCGGTGTCCTCGCGCAGACCTTTGGCGATGAGGTACAGTTTCATTGTTTCATTGGCACCTCGTACCTGGACTGCTTCTTTGTTGAATCTCTCGATGTAGTCTCGGAGGGGTTCACTCCTTCCTTGAACAATGGCTTCAAGGGATGCGACCGTTTTTGGTTGCGTCCTTGAAGCTGTGAAGTGGGTTGTGAACTCGTTACAGAGGTCGCTCCATGAATCGATGGAGTTTCTCCTTAAGTTCTTAAACCAGGTGACCGTTCCTCGTCTCAGAGTAGTGACGAAGAGCTTACATTTGACGACGCCTCGCACTGACCTGTAAGTGAGAACTGTCTCGATGTTCTCGATGTGCTTGTCTGGATCAGTCGTTCCATCGTACGAGTCCATTTGCGGAGGTTTCTTCAGTTTGCGAGGGATATGAGCTTCTCGGATGCGTCGTGTGAAAGGACCGTAAGAGTTACGGTCGTAACGAGCATCGCAAGTGTCCTCGGACCCGAAGGGAGACCGAGAGTGTCCGTTTCGTCTAGGCGGGGATCTAGAACGGGGCCTGTGAGGGCTCGTTCCGCTTCTGTTACGTGTTGGGGGAAGGAGTTCGCCTGGTTGAGACGACGAGACGCGCTTGCTCTAGATCCATCAAGTGTCGGTTCTGTTCCTCGATTAACGACGTCTGCCGTTGAACCGTGCGGATCAGGTTACCGACGAGGACACTGGTTGGCGTGGCATCCTCGGGTGTCTCCGTAGGTCGTGGGGGCCTTGTAAAGGCCTTTGTTGGAGAGGAACAATGTGAGTTGGTTCCTCCCTGTTCGTTTCTACAGGTGAAGGCGTAGATGTCATGCCATCCTGTTGGAGGACGTGCACCTCACATTGTAGGTGGGAGTGAGCACCGTTGGTAGTCATGGTAGTTTTTTGGAAAGCTTTGGTTTTCAGGAGTATAAAAACGGGGGAGCTTATGTATTTCCCACAGACGGCGCCACTGATCGTACCTGATCAGAAGGTGACTACCGGTGCTTTGAATGCGGTGGTTGCTACTGTGGTAGAATGTGTTGGTGGGATGCATCCTGGAACGGATGGGGGGTGTGTACCTGCAGGCACTCCGACGCTCAAGTCAGTAGAGATTCAGAGAGTGAGGGTTTTAGAGGAAGAAAGAGTTCTACCTTGGGGGACTGCATTGAGTCCCCTATTTATAGAGGTGGAGGGCTGCAGAGCCGTTGTGGTGGCACACCTGGCCCTGGCGGTTACGAAATCGTGGGAAGTGTAACCGCCAGGGAGTTTATTGCGGGAACGTGCATAATATGCAAAGAGACGTTGGAGTTCTTTTGAACTGGTCTCGGTTACTTCGTGCACCCCCCTCGTGGGGAGGAGGTATGTTGCGAGCAATGTTGCCAAACGTGGAGTTTGGGCTTTGGAAAATGTTGGGCCTAAGTTAATGGGCCAAAGATCCTTTGGGTCGGTCCAGAACAAATAAGGATAATAAAGTAACGAAACAATAACGATGTAATCGATAACAACATGATGTAGACGATGAAATAATGGATTAGTAATAGGGTTGTTACAAGGAGTAATAAAAGTTGTTACAAGGAAAATTTGTTAATAATATGGAATAAAAGTTGTTACAAGAAAAAATTGTTAATAATATGGAATAAAAGTTGTTACAAGATAATATAACCTATAACCTAATAATAGTAAAAGTTGTTTCAAGGATAATATAACATAATAATAATAATATTAAATGTTGTTACAAGGATAACATTGAGATTTTAAATTAATATAAGGATAATTTTGACACTGCAATAAAATTTGCTCCCCTCTTCTCCACTCCCCTCCCTTTCTAAAAATTGAACCAAACACTTTAAATTAAAAATCTCCCCTCCCCTCCAAAACTCTCGAACCAAAACGGACCTTAAATGATCATCTTTGCTTTCGAAGCATGAACATAATTTAATTACTTTTTTTCATATAGGCTTTTCATCTTAATATTTTAGTATTTCTTAGTAACTATAACTTTTCACAACAATTTTTTCAATTATTCCCCTCAAAGAAAAACAATATTCTCAATTATTATCTTTATAGTAACTATAAAAAATTATTATCTTTATAGTAACTATAAAAAACATAATTTTATATAACAATTTTGTTTTAAGTCATTTATGACTTTTTTGTCGATTTGCATATGAAAACATCAAATCTAAAATTCATATAAAAACATGAGTAAAAGAACATATACTTGAACACTAAGAGTTCATCTCGAAATCGATTCGTAGATTTGAATCTTAAAAAGTCCATATATATACAACATGTTGAAAAGAACGTGACGTGAGAAAAAAATAAAAGATGAAATTGTTACTTGAATTCAAGTTAAGGAACAACGAAAGTGATGTTGCCTAACTTTTCACAAAACAATTTTTTTAATTTTAAAGAACTGAATATATAAGCACAATGTTATTTTATCATGTAAAAAATTTATATAGAGAAAAACTACTTTTGTATTTAAACTAGATTTGGACCGACACATTTTGCAGGTGAACATACTACACATACTATTTAAATATCCTATAAAAATTATTTAAACTCATTGAGTTTGAAAATGCTAGATTTAATATAGGCTTAATAGCAGTTTTCGCCCCCTAACTTTTCTAAAGTTGTAATTTTGACCCCCTAAGAAAAAAAACTACAAAACCGCCCCCTAAGGTTTGCACTTGTGGCAGTTTTGACCCCTAATGTCACTTTTGACTCGGTCTACGCTGACGTGGCACCCTAAGTGAGGTGCCACGTGTTATTTTGAGGTGCCACGTGTTATTTTTTATTTTTTTTATTGTTTTTGCCACGTGTTAGATTGATTAATTTCCCATTACGTTCATTGTCATGTACAAGTAAAACCAAAGATTAGCAATAGATTTGTCATAAAAGATGCCGTTGTGAAGAATAACAATACATTCCCAATTTAAACTTAAAATCAGTTTTGGGAATTGTTATGTGGTGTTTTGGGAAATAAGGTATAAAAGTATAAAAAGCGATTGTGGATCCGAAATAGGGTATGTGTCCTATTGTTCTTTACCTTATCAACTTCCAAGCAAACTTCTCCTCACCAAATAGGAATACCTTGCTCCTATGTCTGCGTCATGGGATAAAAACAATTATATAACATATATAGAGCTAATGAATGTGAAAATTTTATAATAAGGAACCATTGACTAAGTGAACACAATTATAAGGAGCAACATCAAAGTTGCATACACAAACATAGGACGAAAATTCATGAAAAGATAAAATGATTCATTATTGACATTTATGCGAGAACTAAAAAATTTCCAGCTTAAACGGGTTTGCAAAATTCAAAAAGGAAAGAGAACAACCCTAGCTATAAATTTGAAACAAGAAAAGTTGCACAATCTAGCAGTAACACTTGTTGATACACGTACCCAACAAAGAATAAAAATATAGGGGAATGGTTTCCACCAAGTACAAGAATATAATTTCAATTTCATAGAAGAGAATCAACTCTGATACAAATAACTAACATTTGTCATTCAAAAAAATGATTGGTTATTTAGTTATCAACACATTTGAATCCTTTGCGATGTAACTTTCCTCTTTTGATCACTTTATATATGATATATGATTAATATACATATATAATAATAGAAATGATATAGCTAACTGGAAAGAGGAGATATAAGGAAAGAAACAGCAAAGAGAAAGAATCCCCTTTAGAGACAACATTATAGATAAACAACTACATGTAGAAATAGAGCAAGTGTGCCAAACATTATTTATTTTGTAGCTCTTCTTTATGTCATATGATGAATATCACATATCGATTGTTTCTAACGAGATAGATTGCCTATCTCACTCAATAATCATGGATTTTTAGATTCTAGTGTTTAAGATCATGTAGTCGGTAATCCCTCTCTTATCTCTAACTTGTTCACGAGAGGACAAAGCATATTGAAGTTGACTGTCACTTGGAGAGAAGATTATCACCGGAACAATCAAAACCTCCTTCATCAATTCCATGGATCAACTCGCTGATATCTTTACTAAAAGCAAAAGGGTGCATGTTTCTATTGTCATAATTAATCTTTCTAGAGTGAAAAATACATTACTTGAAATACTTCCCTTTGCAGATTTTCTTTCTTAAAGGGATCCAAATTTGCAACTCCACAAACAAAATTAACTAAAAACAGGATGTGGGCATACCAGTCAATCTACTGATTGGAACAACTCTAGATGTGCCTTCCTGATGTTGGTCTCCAATGTATAGGCGACCCTGAATTGAAAACAATATTTTTTAGCATACAATATTTGTTAAATTTAAAATTATAAAATTAGGAAAACAGGATACCATGGCATATAGAGATAAATGCGCTCTTAAACTTGTTACCGTTAGAAAAATGAAATTAAATAGAGAACAAATACTTATTAACATGAAAACAGCCAAACTTGTTAGCGTTAGAAAAAAATAAAAAACATAGTATGAGATAGAACAACACCTCCACATTTCGACTATAAGGCACAAAACTGGGCCTCCTCGAAAGTCTCAGTAGCTCTTGCTGAAAAATAATTAATTAACATCAGACCATTGTCTAAAAAGGAAAATACAAGAGATAACACCAATAATAATGCCACTAGAAGAATAAGGAAAGGTGATGGCCACTGTAATTTTAAAGTCAGCTTAGATTATAAATGCTTGTTTGGTTTCAGCTTCTGTTTTCTGTTTCATGTTTTTAGTTCTAATGACAAATACTTTTAACATATTTTGACAACCAAACTTGTTACCGTGAGAAAAAACAAAATGGAAAATAGAGTACGAGATAGAACAACACCTCCAGGTCTGGACTATAAGGCACAACATTGGACCTGCTCGAAGGTCTCGCTTGCTCCTGCTGAAAATTTATTAATTAACATCAGACCATTAGCTAAAAATGAAATTAAAAGAGATAACATCAATAATAACGCCACCAGAAACATCAGATGGGCAATGTAATTTAAAAGTCATCTCAAAGTATAAAAGGCATGCTTGATTTCAACTTTTGTATTATGTTTCTTGTTTTTAGTTTTAATAACAAATACTTTTAACATATTTTGACAAACAAACTTGTCACCATTAGAAAAAATAAAATAGAAAACAAAGTAAGAGATAGAACAACACCTCCAGATCTAGAGGAACAAGTCTATAAGGGAAAGGCACAAAACTGGGAATCCTCGAATGTCTTGGTTGCTCCTGCTCAAAATTTATTAATTAACATCATACCATTATCTAGAAAGGAACATACAAGGTATGACATCAATAATAACGCACGAGAAGAATAAGGAAAGGTGATGGGCATTGTAATTTAAAAGTCAGCTGGAAGTATAAAAGGCATATTTGGTGTCAACTTCTCTTTTTTGTTTCTTGTTTTTAGTTTTAATTAACAAATACTTGTTAATATATGATGAAAGCCAAACTAGTTACTTTTTTTTTTTTTTTTTTAATGAAGCCAGAGAAAAATTAATAGATGAAAAGAAGTACAAAGAAATATTGGGGGGGACAAAAGCCTATAATACCCAATGAAGAAAAGAAGCAAGGAACTAGAAGGAAGAACTACAAGCTAAGAGAGAACATTCTAGCCACTAACAGCAAAAAACAACAACATCATTTTTTATAG
This sequence comes from Medicago sativa, assembly GCF_051527215.1. NCBI lineage: Eukaryota > Viridiplantae > Streptophyta > Magnoliopsida > Fabales > Fabaceae > Medicago > Medicago sativa. The sequence continues at coordinate 23,024,525 of NC_140753.1, read as the reverse complement.
GCTTTGGAAATTCAACTTTTGGCGCGGGTGTGAACGCAATCATCTTTCAGCCCTTTAGACTTATCAGTTTTACAATCATCCTCCTTGTCTATCTGATACTGATCCGCAGATGTAGTATGCCCCCAAAAAATTAAATTTAAATTTCAACACTTGTCAAAGCAGCATCACTATGGGTAAGAGCAATGTTGGTGTCTGTCAGTACTGTTACCAACATCTCATCATTCATATCCATCAAATTACTAGTGTGAACACTTTTATCAGGACACAAATTTAAGAATTGACTATCTAGACAAATAGATGAATTCTCCACTAGGTGGAAAGTTAGCTCCTTCTCTAACGTAGTATCGGTTACTTCATCAGTAAGGTCTCCCCAAGACTTTGGCATAATGGCCAAACTGTTTTGAACTGCTGCAGATGAAGCAGCAACAGCTTCCAATCTAGAATTCACAGGTTTTATGACAGAAAAAACCGGAAGCTTGTCACATGTTAGAGAGATGTAATTGATAGTGATAGGTTTCTCCAGAGACTCCATAGTTAAATCAGCAATAGAGGTACCTATGACTAGGTTCTCTGAATAGCTAGTTAACTTGGGGCTTACAACCAAAGATTGAATAGCAGCTTTATTCACATTGATGGAGTCAAAGCCACTCTTCTGTTCCTCAACCAAAGCCTCCCGATCCGAAGAGTTATTCTAATCATTCAAAAGGTTAAAAGAGTTTGTCAAAGGTACAATATTCAAGGGTGCATCTAGGTTACTCTTTGATATTCTCTCTGGGGCTAGATCATTAAGCTGAATAGATTGTTGGTTGTTCAGATAACAATCGTTGCTCTGAGTGATGAACTACGACATCTCCATCAAGAACGAAATTAATGAGAGGAGTAGCATGATATATAAGGGAACCTTCAGTATTCAACAATTCCTACCGAGGCTTACTATCAAGGATAACTGCAGGTTGCTTGTCAGCCAAGTCAAGTTTAGATGGATTCTTATTGTTGTGCGTAACAGGTTGAGCCTTTTTTGGTACCTTAGTTAAACCTTCATTCTTGTTAATTGAGCTTTAACTTCGAGCAATTTTGAATGCTATTTCCCAATAGCTTGCAGTGAGCACAAAAGGAAGGTTGCTTTTCATATTGCACCATGATAGACAAAGCATTACCTAGTTTTTCAGACAAATCCACATCAATGAGTTGCTTCATCAATTGTTAATAGTGTGCCAATGTCGGAGGCAATCTCATAGATGCTTTTCCTCCTCCAATATTCTTGGGGAAAGTGCACCAATCTCACCCAAATTTGGGCATGAGTCTGGACCTGAGCATGAGGTGTGAAATCCCTAGTCCGACAGTAAAAACGCAGAAATCCAGGCTTCAAATTCACCACCCTCAACGCCCAAACCCTACGCATATCTTCCACAAAGCTAAAATTGAACTCAAAGAAACCCTTACCAAGAGGAATCAAATTCCAATTGTGCAAATTTGGCCACCTTTTCATTTTCAGACTTTGAGTTGTTAATGGTGAATCACCTTTGTTCAGGGTCAAACGTCCATGAAGATTGCATTTGCAATCAGCAGTGCCTAATTCATATTCATCCTGAGAGATCCTAACTCGCACCATATCACCCATCACAACCTTAGGAGGTAACTGATTAAGCTGAATTTCAAAAGAACCGGATAAAGCCTGTGCGAAGGATTTCCCAGATTCCGACGGTTTCGCCGCCGTAGTCACCGTCGAGTCCAGAAACGCAGAAGCAGGGAAGTTTCGCCGGAGAGAAAACCAAAGAAAAAAATAACACAAAACGAGAAAATTCAAGGGTAATCTACGCGCAAGAAGGTGGGACACAAGGGAAATTAACCAATCACCAAAAAAGCATAGAAAATCCGCGAAAAAACGGTGAAAATGGCTCACCGAAGCTTCATCGGAGCTTCGTTAGAAGTTAGTCAGGTAGCCGAAAAATGACAGTTATGGAGATAGAATAGAGAATTCCGGTGGAGCTTCATATTTAGTTGTTTTATTTTTAACTAATCATGAAGTATCTACTTAGACTTTAACCAGACGCTCATAGGCTCAATTTTCTTTCTCTATATTTCGAGTGTTTGTCTTTGAATTTAGACCTCATTATTTCATTCCCAACTAGTTACTATTAGAAAATATAAAATATAAAATATAAAATATAAAACGGAGTACGAGATAGAACAACACTTCTCGATCTAGACTATAAGGCTCAAGATTGGGCCTCCTTGAATGTCTATGTTGCTCCTGCAGAAAATTTATTAATTAACATCAGACCATTATCTTAAAAGGAAATTAAAAGTGATAACACACATAATAATGCCACCAGAAAAATACGGAAAGGTGATGGACATTGTAATTTAAAAGTCATCTCAAAGTATAAAAGGCATGCTTGATTTCAACTTTTGTATTATTTTTCTTGTTTTTAGTTTTAATTAACAAATACTCATTAACATATGATGAAATCCAAACTAGTTACCATTAGAAAATATAAAATAGAAAACAAAGTACGAGATAGAACAACACCTCCGGAACTAGACTATAAGGCTCAAGGCTTGACCTCCTTGAATGTCTCTGTTGCTTCTGCAGAAAATTTATTAATTAACATCAGACCGTTATCTAAATAGGAGATTCCAAGAGATAACATCAATAATAACGCCATGACAAGAATAACGAAAGGTGATGGGCATTGTAATTTAAAAGTCAGCTCAAAGTATAAAAGGCCTATTTGGTTTCAACTTTTGTTTTCTGATTCTTGTTTTTAGTTTTAATTAAGAAATACTTATTAACATAATATGATGAAAGCCAAACTAGTTACCATTAGAAAATATAAAACAGAAAACAGAGTATGAGATAGAACAACACCTCCTGATCTAGACTAGAAGGCTCAGTACTAGGCCTCCTTGAATGTCTCTGTGGCTCCTGTGGAAAATTTATTAATTAACATCAGACCATAATCTAAAAAGGAAATTCCAAGAGATAACATCGGTAATAACGTCACCAGAAGAATAAGGAAAGGTGATGGGCATTGTAATTTAAAAACGCTTGTTTGGTTTCAACTTTTGTTTTCTCTTTCCGGTTCTTAGTTTTAATTAACAAATACTTTTTAATATATGATGAAAGCCAATCTTGTTACCGTTAGAAAATATAAAATAGAAAACATAGTACGAGATAGAACAACACCTCCGGATGTAGAATATAAGGCCCAAAAAAAGGTGATCTCAGTAGCTTCTGCAGAAAATTTAATAATTAACATCATGCCATTATCTAAAAAGGAAATTCCAAGAGATAACATCAATAATAACGCCATGAGAAGAATAAGGAAAGGTGATCGGCATTGTATTTTAAAAGTCAGCTCAAAGTATAAAAGGCCTATTTGGTTTCAACTTCTGTTTTCTGTTTCTTGTTTTTAGTTTTAATTAACAAATACTTATTAACATATGATGAAAGCCAAACTATTTACCATTAGAAAATATAAAATAGAAAACAGAGTACGAGATAGAACAACACCTCCTCCTGATCTAGACTAGAAGGCTCAATACTAGGCCTCCTTGAATGTCTCGGTTGCTCCTGCGGAAAATTTATAAATTAACATTAGACCATTATCTAACAAGGAAATTCCAAGACATAAAATAAATAATAACGCCACCAGAAGAATAAGGAAAGGTAATGGGCATTGTAATTTAAAAGCCATCTTAGAGTATAAAAGGGCTGTTCGGTTTCAGCTTCCGTTTTCTGTTTCATGTTTTAGTTTTAATAACAAATAGTTATTAACATATGATATAAGCCAAACTTGTTACAGTTAGAAAAAATTAAATAGAAAACAGAGTATGTGATATGTTGTAAATAGTGAAGTTTAAATTTTGTTATTAGTAATTTAAAATGTTTGGTTTCTGCTTCTTGTCTTTAGTTTTAATTACAAATACATATACTTATTATTTTGCTTAGTTTTCAGAAACAATGTTGTTTCCATAGTTTAGTAGTATTGCCTTTCTTTGTTTGTTTGTTGCATGCACGGTGATGGAGTTGAAGGGTCAGGCACAATCAAGCAAAAGAAACTCGTTGTTAAACAGGGGTTTTAATTATTATATACCCCCTCTAGAATGAAATATAAATAAAAGTGGCAGTTGAAAGATTGATGTGTGTAGTTAAAAAATTATCAACGACCTTTTTGTTTATATTTCATACCGGAAGGAGTAATTCATCATTTTAAAATAATCTGGGTCAACAAATTGGCACAACCTAACTTGGGCTGGCACGGAACGAGCTAACGCCTAGCTCATTTCAAAGCCAGAAAAACCATCCCACCGGAGATTGGCACATATATTTTGACAATTATACATTTTGGAAACAAAAACATTGAGGCGTACACAGGCAATGAGTTCGTTACCTGAGTAGAGACAAGGAGATAACGTCTAGGAGGTGGCAATCTTGACAAATGTTTTTTAATATCAGCAGATCTAGCTCTTTGCTCAAACCACTAGGACCAAAACAAAGATATAATAAAGAAAATAACATTAGCTCAGGCAAAAAAATAATATCCTAACACCAAAATAATTAATAATAATAACGAATATATACCTTTTCGATCTTGAAGTTGATTTTGAAGAAAAGGATAACTAAAGAAAGGAATGAGATGATGATGAGTAACATAATAAAATTGGATGAAGAAGATAAATAATTAATGAGAGAGAGAGAGAGAGAGAGAGAGAGAGGGGGAAGTACCAAATCCAATACACCAAAAGCCTTGGAAGATCTTAAATGCGGTTTCTGGATTTTGTTTTATGAACGAGGGAGTTAATTCTTCGATCATACGGCCGACAACTGAAGCGAAAAAGCTCGATATCGCGCCTCCGATGCTACTGCAGAAGCCGGATATATAGGAACTGATAAGGCGATTTATCTCATCGTCTGAGAGGCGAGATAACTCGGCGTCAATAAGACGAGCTATCTTGTCATCGGAGAGTCGAGCTATCTGGCTGTTAGTTAGGCTAGAGATTTTGGATGCGATGAAGTTGGCGAGAGCTCGAAGGGCCGGTTGAGATATGTTGTTGGTGTCGGCGAGAGTGAGAGAAAGAGCGTCAGCAAGAGATAAGCCGTCCGTGTTGATGTTGGAGGGTGGAGGAGAGAGAGGTATGCCGGAGAAGGGGTCAGAGTCAGCCATCCTGCTTTACGGTCGTTTGTTTGGCAGTGTAGCTTGCGTTTTCAAATTTCCAATATCTAACCCTAATGTTTTAAACTTTATTCAAAAAAAAAACCCTAATGTTTTTAAACTCCAAAAATGATCATCACTCAATCAATTATACCACTCAAACCAGGTTTTAAACTCTGTTTTACTTATCAATTATACCACTCAAACCAGGTTTTAAACTCTGTTTTACTTTAGTGTCGAACTGTTTTTGTAGATTTCCTTGCATATAAAGCAAAGTTGAAACGTACTTGAAAGGAAATCACCAATAAGGGATCAACTTTGCGTTCTAAGCATGAACATAATTTAATTAATTTTTTTCATATTGGCTTATGATTTTTTGCAGACGACATATAGGCCTATCATCTTAATACTTTTTATTTATTTCTTAGTAACTTCTCACAAAACTATTTTTTCAATTTCAAAGAAATGAATATGCACGTTGTGATTTTATCATGTAAGTTTTTTATGTTCACGGAGTCCAAATCCCTTACCACATGTAAGTTCTTTGTGAAGGAGTGCCTGAATCAGCTGACCTTCTCTTTGTTTTTTTGGCCCGTAACTTCGAGTGTCCAGTATAGTGTCAGTAGGTGGTTGGGGTGGGAGCTCCTTATATCGGGGAGTGTGCTAGGCTTTTTTTCCAGTTGTTTGTGTCCTTAGGAGGGAGTGCTTGGTGTAGATCAGGCTTCTAGTGGATAGCATTAAATTCCTCTTCTGGAAGTGGTACTTCTGTAGACATCATGGGCATCGTTGTTCCTTGTATGAGTGGGGGGCGGAACCAAAAGGGGGTGTAGCTGTCAGAGATAGATTGAACATGTGTGAGGGGTTTGGATGGTGCCCAGATCTTTGAGCAGTTGTTGTGGGAGGGGATTTGTCTCGTTTCTTTCCCTGATTTTGATCCTTCTGCTTCTTGTTCATCTCGAAGTTGTTTGGGTTTGTTTGGTGTTTGGGTGGGCTTATTTTTGCTCTTCGGGACCCTTTTTCTTTCTTTTATTGCTCTTGGTGCTCTGGTGGCATGTTCATGTCTTGGGATCGACCGACTGAGATTATATTCGGTTACTTTTCTTGTGCCATTCAAAAAAAAGTATTGATATTTGTAAGTCTCGAACCGAAACAAATCCAAAAAAAATCATATTTATCTTTTTCAATGACACCAATAATATAGTAAATATAATATAAATTTTTTTTAATGACACCAACAATATTAGGGATATATGATGTGCGGTTTAGTTAGGTTTTGAGGTTAAAAGTCATTGAACTGCAAGAGAAAAAAAGCATGTGGTTTGGTTGGTACGATTTTTTCAAAACAATACAATTTTTGGTTACGAACATTAAAATCTAGTTAAAAAGATAAAACACTACATATTTCCAGCAATGTTTACAACAATATATTAAATTCATCCAACATTACAATTTCATTTTCATCTAATAATGTTTTCAATAACATAGACCAAATTAAAAATGTGAACAAAAAGTAATCTTATTATATAAGAAACGCAAAAGGCTAAGAATTTATCATTCTCTAAACATTCAAGTAGCATATAAATACATTTTTGAAATAAAAAGCAAAGAATAAATTTAACAAGAGAAAAAATATATGTCATTCTATAAAAGTTTTCATTAAGTTTCTATGACTATTAGACTAGGTGACATAGGTTTAATTAGTGTTTTCCTTATGTTGCAGTTTGGTTTGGTTTGATACGGTAGGTAAAACAAAACCACAAACAAAACCAAATTGTGCAGTTGAGTAAGAAGATGACTTGAATACAACCAAACTAAATGTGATTTTTTGCGGTTTTGGTTTGGTTTGTGGTTATTCTATTGAGTTGGTTCAGTTTTGAACGCTCCTAAAGAATATTATATAAAAATTTGTTTAAAATAATTAAAATAACCATGTATTCTTTTTATATGTAGTATGGTACTTTGTGTTTTTTTTTTTTTGATGATGTACTTTGTGCATTTTAAAATGAGTGTCGTTTGAAAGTCACAAACATGTATATCTATTCTATTAATTAAAATCAAAATTTCATGATTAAAAAAAAAACACAAGCCATAATTTACAAGTGCTAGCATAATAAATAAATAAAAAAAAAACGGACAAATAGGTACGTGAGTGTTCTCCCATCTTTCATCTAGCATCATATATCTATTTTTATCGTGTAAATTTGTATCCACTACAAAAAATCATGTAGATAGACCAAGTTAAAAGTGATTTGAAAGTGCAAGCGTTAATTGAAAGAAATTTTTTTACAGGGACTAAAATTAAAGTAATCTTTAATTGTAACTAAGAATCTTTTGCATATTTAAGTCTCAAATAAAATAGCTAATGAATACAGACTCAAATCCAATATAAAAGGACAACCTTGATGAATATTCCTTTATAAACTTCGGAGCAAACTTCACATAACTTGTTTCTCTTGGCCACCAACGTCTTTTTAAAATAAAATAGAAAAACAAAAGAGTCACTTGTGAAAAAGGGAGAAGAATGCAAAAAACACAACGTCGCATAAGTAGGATCCCCAACTACATTTCATACATAAAAATATACAAACATTCATTAAAAGATAGAATGATTCAGTACCAAAAATTTACGATTGACATTTATTTGAGAACTAAAAATATTCCCAGCTTAAAGGATTTGCAAAATTCAAAACGAAAAAAGAATCATTTTAAAGGTTTTGGGTTCAAACTCGAACGAAGGAGTAAATATTCATCTAACCCTGAACGAATGAGTGAATATCAATCTAGCATTTGTCATTAAAAAAAGGGTTAAATATGTTTTTGGTCCCTATAAAATGGCGACCTTCTAAGTTTAGTCCTTACTTAATTTTAATAGCTTTTTTAATCCCTACAAAAAAAATTTACTTATAATTTTAGTCCCTGCTAAAATAAATTTTGTTTAATTATCCTTAAACTCTTAAATTTTTTAACGATTCTTTTTATACAAGTTTAGAACACTATGAAAGGTTCAATTACTAAAATCTATAATTTTTTAACATGAAATAAATTAAATATGAATTTTTTAAAACGACAAAAGTTTAAGATATAAGTAACAAAAATATGGATGTAGAAATCAAATTTTTGCGAGATTTTTTTCGGAGGACCTTTTAATAACGTTCTTAACACGCCTGTAAAAAATTGTTGAAAAACTTAAGAGTTTAAGCATAAATTAAACAAATTTGGATTGAGTAAGGACTAATATTGAGTGCAGAATTTTTTTGTAGGAATTAAAAATGCTATTAAAATTAAGTAAGGACTAAACTTACAAGGTCGCAATTTTGTAGGGACCAAAAACATAATTAACCCTTAAAAAAATGATTGGTTATTTAGTTGTCATCACAAATGAAACCTTTGTAATGTAATTTTCCTTTTTTCACTTCATATATGACATTTGATTTATATACATAATACATTTATGCCTCATGGTCAGAATGTGAAGACCAGAGGTTATCATGTATCTCAACCTAAAGTAAAAGACAATAAGCAGCAGGAGATTTGTTAATGAGGAACTTGCAATTACATAAACAACTACATTAGCGACAAACTCTTGGAATCATCAAACTACAATTGACATTTTCAATTTTCGCATAAATAAAATATATTGGCGAAGAAAGAAAAAAGTGTGCCAAAGATTATTCCTTATGTAGAACTTCATTATGTGGCCTCTCTACCCTTAACCTTATGCCAGGGCAGGGTCACTCTCTGGTTTATATTAAGTCATCACCAGATTTCTATTAGCTTCCAATTACCGTTGGCTATTTTAGTTCTCGAGCTATGATCAACAACTATTTAGGATAGAAAATGGTTTGCTTGAATTTATTCAACATCACAACACGCTTACGTATGTGCGGAAATGAGGAAAAACAAATCTCTTGGAAAAACGGCTCTAGATGTGCCTTTGATGCAGCTGTACTTCCTGCAGTTGGCAGATCCAACGGACAAAACAAAATTTAAAGGGTTAATTTGTATAAATGGAATATCCAATTAGTGGACAAAACAAGATGCAATAATTCTACTAATTATGATATGCATCAACAGTAGTTAGTAACATTAACAACAATAATTCTATTCTTTATTTCAATGCCAAAGAGCTACATGGAAGAAAATAGGTTGCACAATAATGACGAATTGGTGGACATACAAGAGGAGTAGGAGGAGGACAATACATAAATTCTTGGTGAATTCTGAAGTCTATTGATAGTTAGTAACAGCGAACAAGAAATTCACGATGAGTAGTTCAAGAGAATGTTCCCCAAGCGAATTAAGAGGGACAATGTGGAAAACTACAGAGTTGTCAGTGAGATGTTGATGGCAAAAAGGAATTGTGTTGACTTAATGTTGGAAGACATTGAGAAAAAATGCCCCCATTCACCAAGAGACAATTCCAAAGGATAGAAGAATTACAACCTATATTTCTTCCAAGACTTCTCTAATTTCTCTCCTGCAGCACTTCACAAAGGGAAAAGATTTGGTGAGACCAGGGCTAACTCGCTTTGCAACATCGTACTTAATTTAAGGTGCCTTCATGGGTCTTTTGATAAGAATGTTCACAAGTGACCAATGGAAGACCAGAAGGTTTGCAAGATCAAGGGATTGGAAATTGATTGAGGATATGAAGCTCAAGCCATTCAAACCTCAACAATAGCCTTTGCTATATGACAGAATATGAAGCTAACCTTGGGGCATCTCTGCTGCTCGGTCTTGGTTGTACTTGATTTTGTTTTTTATATACTTTATACCTAATTTTGCCATTCAAAAAAATAAAAACAAAATATGAAGCTGACCTATCTAAAGTTCAGGTCGGTTCCTCGATTGTAGATTTCTCCAATGCCTTTAAGACCCTGATTTGAAAACATCATTTCGCATACAATATTTGTTAAATTTCAAATTTGGAAAGTAGGATAACGTACAATATAAAGATAAAAACTGTCTTAAACTCCAAATTAACACATGATGACAGCCAAACTTGTTACTGTTAAAAAATCAAAATAGATAACAAAGTACGAGATAGAACAACACCTTGAGATCTGGAGACAGAGTACATGAATATCTAGACAGAAAAGAGTTCTTCATAAGTTTCTGTCGTTTCTCCTAAATTTTAATTAATTAACATTAGACCATTATTTAAAAAGAAAAATACACGAGAAAACAACAATAATAACACCAACAGAAGAATAAGGAAAGATGTTGCGCATTGTAATTTAAAAGTCGGCTCAAACTATAAGGTTCTGTTTGGTTTCCGCTTCTTGTTTGACAGTCGTACAATTCGGAAACATAAACATCAAGACAACCACAGGCAAGCAGTAAGTTAATTACCTTAAGATTAGTGACATTGTCTTTAATAATGGAAGATTTAGCTCTCGGGGGGGCAATCCACTAGGACAAAAACAAAGATATAAATAAAGAAAATAACACCGTTAGCTCAGGGGAAAAAAATCCTAACACCAAAATAATAATAATATATATCGAAGCTATGAGTAAAAAAATTGTGAGAGGCAGATGAAAGATTTAAAAAAGAATGTTGTGAAACCCTAATAATAATAATAACAACAATAATAACAATAATGATAATATACCTCTTTGATCATGATACTGATTACGATGACAAGGATAACTAAAGAAAGGAATGAGATGATGATCAGTAACATAATAAAATGAGATGAAGAAGATAAATAATTAATGCGCCGTGCTTGAGAGAGAGAGAGAGAGAGAGAGAGAGAGAGAGAGAGAGAGAGAGAGAGAGAGAGAGAGAGAGAGAGAGAGAGAGGGAAGCACCAGCTTCAGTATAGAAAAAGCCTTTGAAAAACATCATCAATGGGGTGTGTTTATTTTTTTCAATGACATCGAGCAAGCTATGAGTTATTTCTGCCAAAACAGTAGCGAAATCCGGAACTAGTTTTTCAGTAGCTAAAGAGCTCGATACCGCATCGCCGGCGCCATCGAAGAATCCAGATATCCCGGCTTTTAGGAGGCGCCATTTCTCATCGTCGGATAGGCGAGATAACTCGGTCTCGACGAGACTACCTATCCTGTCGTCAGAGAGTCGAGCTATCTCGGTTTCAGTGAGGCTAGTGATTTTGGTTGCAACGATATTGGCGAGAGCACGAACGGCCGGTTGATATATGCAGTCGTAGTCAGTGAGAGCGAGAGCAAAGAGTTGGTAATCAGATAAGTCGTCGGGGTTGATCTCGGCGGGAGGAGGAGGAGGAGAGAGAGGTATGCCGGAGAAGGGGTCAGAGTCAGACATCCTGCTTTGCCGTTTGATTTGTTTCGCAGGGTACGTAACTTGCGTTTTCAAATATCAAATATCTAACCCTGATGTTTTAAAATCCAAATATGATCATCAATCAATGATTCCACTCAAATAAGCTGAAACGTACTTGAAGAGGAAATCAACAATAGTGATCAGCTTTGTTGTACCAAAAATATATGGAAAATGATAAAGAGTGTCCTTAGAACATTGTTAAATAGAATTATTTATTGAAAAATGGTGAATTTAACTTTGGGTTAAATATGTATTTGATGCCCGTAAAATTAGGACCTTTTAAGTTTATTCCTTACTAATCTTGTAGTCCTTACAGAAAAATTCTGCACTTAGTATTTGGGCCCGTTTGTTACGGATTAAAATAAAAGTGATTTTCACATAAAATAATTTAGAGATTTTATGAAAAATCAGAATATATTTTGCGTTTGTTTACCACGATAAAAATCAATTTTTTTAAACAAATAATTTAATTTGTTTGGATACAACTATATAAAAGGGATTTTTTGTTACAAAATTAGTTCAATCTTTTAAATCATATTTTCTCCCTCCTCTAAAAAAATCTATTTTTTGAGAAGCTGCTCTTAACAACTTCTCGTTTGAAGCTGTTTTTAGATTTTTTTTAGAAATCCCTCCTCAATTCAAATTTGTTTAATTTATGCTTAAACTCTTGAGTTTTTGAACAATTTTTTTCAAACATGTTAAGAACATTACTAAAAGTTCCTCTCCAAAAAATTGTCGCAAAATTTGATTTCTACGTCCATATTTTTTTAATTTTATATTTAACTTTTGCCGTTTTAAAAAATTCATATTTAATTCGATTCATGTTAAAAAATTCTAAAATTTTGTTAATGAACCTTTCATAGTTTCCTAAACTTGTCTCAAAAAATTGTTCAAAAATTTAATAGTTTAAGGATAATTAAACTAACTTTATTGTAACAGGGACTAAAATTAGAAGAAAATATTTTTCTAGGGAATAAAAAACCTATTAAAATCAAGTAAGGACTAAGCTTAAAAGTTCCCGATTTTATAGGGACCAAAAACATATTTAACCCTTTAACTTTTTAAAATTCAAAATATTGTTGAATACAATGCAAATCTACTATTTTGATTTTATTAACAAGTGTCATTTAATGTTATAAAGGATACTTGTTAGCATAACCCAAAAAATATATATATCATCAACTTTGTGTTCCAAGCATGAACATAATTAATTATTTTTTTTCATAGAGGCTTATCATAATATGTTTTATTTATTTTTTTAGTAACTTTTTGGCAAAATCACATTCGTCATTCATTAACTTAATTTTAGATAACTATTTCGTCTTTATCTTTTTCTCACGTCATTTTTGTCCTTTTGATTTGTTTGCAAATGAATTTTCAAGCATCAAATATATATAGACTTCATATAAAAACATGAGTGTAAGAACCTAGATTTGAACAGTAAGAGCTCGTATCGAAATAAAACCATAGATTTAAATCTTAAAAATTCATATACAACATGTTCAAAAGAACGAAAAATTAGGTGAAATTTTTTAAAGAAATGAATAATAAGTTAAGGAATGGTGAGAAAAATTTTGTTTGAATTTGATGAATAGATGGACTCGCACTTGAGGGGGAGTGTTGTGTGCAAGTGTGAGTTATATGTCTCACATCGGATAGAAAAGTAAAGGTTGAACATCTTATAAGTAAGAGGACCCATAAAGTCATTGTCTTAAGGTTTTGGGTAAGAGTGTGGTTTCTCTCTTGCTTGTGCGGTTGTTCTAGCCTCGATGTAGACGGTCCCCCTAACTCCCCCACAAAACAATTTTTTCATTTTCAAATTTAAAGAACTGAATAATAAAAGCACAATGTTATTTTATCATGTTAAAATTTTATATTAAATGTAGACGGTCCCCCTAACTCCCCCACAAAACAATTTTTTCATTTTCAAATTTAAAGAACTGAATAATAAAAGCACAATGTTATTTTATCATGTTAAAATTTTATATTAAAGAACTGAATAATAAAAGCACAATGTTATTTTATCATGTTAAAATTTTATACGTAGAAAGACTACTTCCATATTTAAACTAGATTTGGACCGGTGTTTTTTGTGCGTGAAAGTAATACACACACTTTTTATATATCCTATAAAAATTATTTAAACTTATTGAGTTTGAAAATGTTAAATTTAATATATGAATGTTTATAATGGATACTAGATGTTTTGAAGTTAAATTGGTTAAAATCCTACGATTTCTTATTGAAACTGTAAGCACGAACCAAACTTTCATTGATTCCTTAACGGGTCTATATAAGTTTTATTTATTGGCGTTACCTTTAACCTTTTAAAACTATATTTTCTATTTCCTAAGGGTTACGACATCTACTATACTTTTTATCATAAATTGTTGTAATTAAGTTCACCTTTGTTTTAAATAGACACATATATTGAAATCGAGTCCAAGACGTATTCGGCGAGAGCCAAAAAAAATACAACAACACTGCGCTAATAGGTAAAAATACAAAGAATCAATAAATGAGAGCAAAGTTTCAAACATGTGAGAAAACCAAAAAAAAAAAAAATTACAGTTGCACTCCTCTTCTTCCCATTGTAACTAAAAATGAAACCACAAGTGATCACCAACCATAGTGCGCTTGTAACTCTTCAAATGTGAGTTATTTAATCTCTTTTATCTTGAATTGTTAGCTCGTAATTAGGTATTAAGTCTTAGTTTGGGGTAGATTAGTGAAAGTTGAGTCAAGCACACCATGTGCTCTTGTAATATTTCACTTGTGTTGGAACCCTAGAATAAATGAGCGGAAGTTGGAAGAGTAAACAAAAAGTCCCACATTAGATAGAATTAATGTTTTGCTGATGCGAACAGATGGGACCGGGTTGTCTTCGAGTCCGAATCATCTACTCTAGTGCAGGCTCTATCGTCTCCGTTCCAGGGTGATTCGGAATTCTATGTTATTGTTTCTAGTATTATTTATCAGTTATCTTTACATTCCAACTTCGAGGTGAAGTTTGTTAGGAGACAAGCGAACATGGTTGCTCATAGTTTAGCTAGGGCGGCCTGTTCTTGGGCTAGTCACCGTATTTTTGATTCTTATCCTTCTTGTATTGAACATTGGATGATTAATGATAATAGTTAACTTTGTTTCGGTCAAAAAAAAATGTTTTGTGAATTGAAAAAATGTGGAAGTTCCACGTAGGAGAGAACACACACATCAGTAGTATTTATATAATAGGGGGATCACTTCCAAGAGTGTGTGCTTGGGGTGTGATCACTTAAGAAAATATATATCTGACTTAAATGCTACTTTTCCTACTATATTCTCGACTATTTATTACCCTCACTTATTGCTCTTTCCCATACAACATTGCTTACATCTCTTAATTTGTGTGAAATAGTCAAAACGTCGTATAATTTAAGACGGAAAGATTACCACATAAGACACTAGAGCTCAGTACAACACATTATATTCCCAATAATAAAACACAACTTAAATCCAATCAACAGTTATGAAAATGACCCTTGATGAAACTTTTTTTTATCAACTTCCGAACAAAAACTTCTCCTCACCAAATATGTTGCTCCTGCATCATGGCAAGGAAAACAATAATATAATATTACTCATACACCTCATGCAAATAAAATAAAATATTAAATAGCTAATGAATGTTAAAATTTATAATAAGGAACCATTTTTCATACTAATTTAATACAATTATAAGGAGCAAGATCGAAGGAGCATACACAACATAGGACGAACATTCATCAAAGGATAAAATGATTCAGTACCAAAAATTCTTGTGAGAACTAAAAAAAATCCAGCTTTAAGGAGTTTGCAAAATTCAAAAAGGAAAGAGAACAATCTAGCTAAAAATTTGAAACCAGAAAAGTACCACAATCCCATCAGTAGCACTAGTTACAGGTACCCAACAAAGAGTAAAAAAAATATGGAGGAATTATGATATAAATAACTAAACAAATTACAACTTCATATTATAACAAAAGCCAAAAGATAAACCTTGCAAACCAGGCACATAGAAAATAATCAACTATGATATAAATAACTAAACAAATGATTGGTTATTTAGTTGTCAACGGAAATGAAACCTTTGTAATGTAATTTCCCCTTTTTCACTTTATACATGACATATGAATTAAATGGCAATAGTAGAAATTATAAAGCTAATGGGAAAGAGGAAATATAAGTAAATTTAGGAGCATAGATAATAAAGACTCATATTCATGGCAGACTCTCTGGTTTATATTAAGTAAGTCACCATAATTCCATTACCTTCCAATGATCGTTGGCTATTTTAGTTCTCAAATCTTAATTCTACAAGCATTGATCAACAAGACATAAACATATATATACTATTTCTTCAAGGTTTATATTAAGTTATTGAAAAATGGCTTGCTTGAATTGATTCAACATCACAACATGCTTACGTTTCTGTGTAAAGGAGGAAAACTCCATTTCAAAATTAGGTGATTGTTACTGTTACTTAAATTAAATAGGGAATGTGTCTGTGTGTGAGAGAGAGACTCTACATTCTTCAAGGCTATTTCAGCAAATATTTGACAAGGCACATTACTTTCTTCTTTTTTTTTCTTTTTTTTTTTAGGAAACAAGGCACATTACTGACAATGCATTAGAGTTGATTTCAGAGGCCAAAATAAACATTACGCAGCACACCAAATACATTTAGATATAATTTTACCATAGTTTAAATCATCATGTTACCAACACTTGATTAAGTTAATATAATAAGTTAAGGAATGAACCTCTTCAAAAGTTAAGGAATGAACCAAATTCCATTTCAAAATTATTAATAACTCCACTGTCTAATCAACACCTCATAAATTGTCAATCCTTCTTCTTAGTGTTGTTGTTTCCTATTTTCTCTCTACATATGATGACATTTTCTCTTCACCTCCCTATATAATACTTAGGTTGTGTTTGATAACACAAATAAGCTAGCTTATACTTGTTGGACTAGCTTATAAGCTTGTTTTGATAAAATAAGATGTGTTTGGTAAAAAAAAAATTTCACTAGCTTATAACGTTTTCTCAAAAGCTAATTCAAGTAACTTTTAGCTTTTTATACTTTCTTCCATTTTTAACCTTTATTTTTATTTTATTATTTTTTTTAAAATAAGTGACCAGTGACCACTAAGCCCACATTATAAAAGTATATGCCACTTTTTATTTTCTTTTTTCTTTTTCGGTTTGCTTAACAGCCATGCACTTTCTTTTTTCCTTTTATACATATAGACCCTCTTGCATTCTATTAGTTTACATACTATTTATAATTTCAAATAAAACAATATAATTTGCAAAAAATAAAAAAGATATATTATATAAAATTCTTTTAAAAAAGATATATTATATCAAAGTTAAAAAGTTTAATTACACAAAAATCACAATTTAATTTAATACCACATTTACCTTTTTAAAGATGAAATTAATTAGAATATTTCAAAATAAATATATTAAGTAAAATTGTTTATAAACAAAATAAATAAATAAAATAGATATGTATTTTTATGTCATTTTATATTTATCAGCTACTTCAACAACCAATTTTACCAAACACATTAATTTTAATAAGCGAGTTTTTTCAGCTATAAGCTAGCTTTTCAGCTATCAGCTAACTTATCAGCTAGCTTATAGCTTATTTTTACCAAACACACCCTTACAAGTTTTGAACCTTTTTTCCATTCATTCAATTCTATTATACACCAACTCTCTCCTTCAAACAGGACATCAGAGACAATTAATTACAACATAGCAACAAGAAGCAAGATACAAAAGATTCATAGCATCAAACTTATTTTTATCTTAATGCATATCTTAAGTTGAATCAAACAACAACAACAACAACATTAACACCAAAAACAACATAGACAACAACATCAATAACATCATCATCAGAAGCAGCAGTTTTGTTATTTTGTTCAAGTTTGATAATCAACTCCAGTTAGAAACATGGCACAATAAATGATAATCAACTCCAGTTAGAAACATGGCACAATAAAAGACTCACACCAAGTCTAAAAGTACAACAGGGCATGAAAATCACACGTACAAGGGTACAAGTTTATATTGTCATTTTCTATCTTTCTCGAGTCGAAAATATAGTAATTGAAACACTTCCCTTATGCAAATTTTCTTCCTTAAAGGGATCCAAACCTGCACCTCAACTCCACAAAGAAAGCCAACTAAACATAGGATGTGTGCATACCAATAGTGAGACGGTAAAAATGGATTCTAGGGACGAACTGATAAAATCCAAGTCTCAATGTAGGAATTCTAATGATTAAGAATAGAATTCGGTACAACAGAGAAATCATTGACAATAGTATTGAGAGTTTTAGGGTTTTAGAGAGGAGAAGATAATTGTTGAATATTGATTGATTGCAAATGAGGCATAAGGTCAAGTTTAAATACAACCCTCGGGTCTAAAAGAGTAAAATGACATAAACTAAGGGCCCATTTGTTTCAGATTTTTTCCAAAAAAAAATCAATTTTTCCCTTAAAAAAATCACTTTTTTCATTTTTAAGTGTTTGTTTAGGATTTTTAGAAAAATCATTTTATCAAAAAAATCTGTTTTGACCCTAAAAAGAAAATTAGGATTAACTTTTCTCAAAATCTATTTTTTTCAACAAGGAAATAATACATGTGCATGTTAGAACTCATTTTTTTTTAAAAATGGATTTTTATGGATAGTAGGCAAACACAAATAACTTCATATTTTCCTTCAAAAAAAATAACTTCATATTTTTTTTTAAAATCTCTAGATTCTTTTAATTCAAAATCTATTTTTTTTTAAAGCTGAAACAAACGCACCATAAATACTATTTAAAATAAACTAATTATTCAATACTTTATTCCTGTAACAATACCCTCCCCTTCAAACATCCTTGTCCTCAAGGATGAATAATCACAAGTGCCATGTTTAGGATGTAAAGTCTTCCATTTAATCAAAACCTTAACAGCTTGAACATTTCCCTTGTGAATCATTTTCCTATGAAAAACAGCCACATATTCTCTTCTTTGATGGACTACACGAGATCCTTGGGAAGTAGTAGATGTGAAACAATCATCTTCAATATCAAGTGGTATATCAGTAGGAAGAGTTGCCTTTACACACATACCCCAATTGACAAAAAAGTGAACAAATTTATTCATCTTCCATAAAAACACAGGATGATAATGATAAGATTCTTGTTCATGAAAAATAGTAGCAACCCCCATAACTAGTGCTTCAAAATTTTGCAACCCCATTGTGTTCAAAAAGGCCAGAATGAGTAGTTCATAAGAGATGCCTTGTATGAAATCTACTACAAAATAAGCTTCAGAGGTCAGTTTGAGATCATTTTCTTGTACTAGAATAATTATCATCTTCCAAAAATTGTCTATAGAAACCAAATCTAGATTGAAAGCATTTAGACTCTTGGCCAAATCTTGACTATACATAGATTCAGTTTGAACATAGTCATATAAAAGAGGATCCACTAGTATCCAAAAAGTTGCAAGATTGTAAAAAGACACAATAATTCTTGCCACCTCAAACTTAACCCAACAAGGGTCTTGAAGGAGAGAAATGAGGACATCAAAAGCATTGTGGAAGTGCTCTCCATTTGTAACTTTGGTACATGTTACTCCATTGACTAACCCCAAAATTGTACCTCTAACATGAGCATCAGTAGGATTTGAAATTCTGTCAAGAATTACAGCACTAGCAGACTCAAAATTGCACCCCAATTTTGTAGCCAGGGCAAAATCCAAGAATCTATTAGTGCCATGCTTAAGAGGTAAATCTCGCCATTTGAACATCCTCTTAGTGACGACAACACTTCCCCTGTTGACACAAACTGCAATTCTAAACAAGATACAGATGGAATTAAGGCTACTTATAGTATTCTCATAATCAAACTTGAAAATGTCTATGGATTGCAATAGTAACAACTGTCCTCTAGGAATCATCTTCCTGTGAAAATTAGCTACAAAAGCAAACCAGTTAAGACCTAGCCGAGATTGTTTTAGTGACAAATGGGAAGCAAGAGGAACCGGTGTAGCTAAAAGCTTCAGTTGGAACACATGGAACAAGTTGTAAAACTCTGAAATTTGAAGCGATGCAGTGGGTTTTGGGGCATAGATATCATTTTCCCTAGTAATACCATGCCATTTTTGGAGTGAAGGGAACCCCACAACAATTCCTATAGCTTCTAACCTTTGAGAGAACAAGTGAACATACACTAACCCTCCAATGATATGTTTAA
Organism: Medicago sativa; assembly: GCF_051527215.1. Lineage (NCBI taxonomy): Eukaryota > Viridiplantae > Streptophyta > Magnoliopsida > Fabales > Fabaceae > Medicago > Medicago sativa. The sequence goes on along the minus strand of NC_140753.1, from coordinate 23,004,782 downwards.
TATTTATGACATGTAATCCAACAAAAAACTTCAATTACAGTAGCAACCAAGTCTTCAAAAGGACTTGTCTCCATTCTACACTTTAAGGACTCCAAAATCATTTGCCACAGTACCTTAAGAATCATGGCCTTCACTTTGTGAACGTTGCAAGTAGGAGCCTCCAAATTACTGTTGAACTTATCCATGTTTAAGAACAAGATTTCAGCTCTGTGTTGGATAGTTTGAGAAAATGATTTGTTGAACAATTTAATTCCTAATGATTTAGCTCCTTTCAATGCAAACCTATTTCCATGTATTGCAAAAACCATCTGCAACTTTAAGAAATCACAAACGAATGGATCATGTGACTTTAGCCACTGAGTTAACAGCATTACATCATAAAAATGCATAGTTTCCTCATCAACAAAATGAATGTCTTCCAAAGTATGAAGCATAAACCCATTTCCATCTTTTCTTCCACTTCCATAACACTAAATTTTCTTCAATTTGTGTTTAGCAGTCATGGTGTGCTCTAGATCGAAGGCTCGTGATACCAATTGATACGGTAAAAATGGATTCTAGGGACGAACCGATAAAATCCAAGTCTCATTGTAGGAATTCTAATGATTTAGAATAGAATTCGGTACAACAGAGGAATCATTGACAATAGTAGAGTTTTAGGGTTTTAGAGAGGAAAAGATAATTGTTGAATATTGATTGATTGCAAATGAGGCACAAGGCCAAGTTTAAATACTCCCTCCGGTCCTTATTATAAGAAAAAGTTGACTTTTTAGGTTCATTGTATAAGTGATGTATCTAGTCTATATTTATAACAAGATACATTAATTATTCTATGAACCAAAAAAGTCAATTGTTTCTTATAATAAGGACCGGAGGGAGTACAACCCATCGGGGCTAAAAGAGTAAAATGACATAAACTAAATAATATTTAAAATAAACTAATTATTCAATATTTTATTGCTGTAACAAATAGATCTACTCATTTGAACAGCTGCTCTAGATGTGCCTTCCTGGTGCTGCTCTGCTTGCATGTTGGTTCCTTGACTGTAGATTTCTCCATTGCAGTTAAGACCCTGAACCGAAAACAACATCTAGCATACAATATTTGTTAGATTTCAAGATACAAACTACGAAAGCAGGATTCCCATAGCATATAGCGATAAATACTGTCTTAAACTTGTTACCGTTAGAAAATATAAAATAGAGAACAAAGTAAGAGATAGAATAACACCTCCAGATCTCGACTATAAGGCACAAAATTGGGCCGCCTCGAAGGTCTTGGTTGGTCCTGCTGAATATTTATTAATTAACATCAGAACATTATCTAAAAGGTAAAATACAAGAGATAACATCAATTATAACGCCACAAGAAGAACAAGGAAAGGTGTTGGCGGTTGGGCATTGTTAGTTATAAGTAGTGGCAGATCCAAAACCCTGAGTTAGGGGGTACTAAAAAGATTAACTTCAGTAAAAATTCTAATCTTTGTCATTAAAAACTTGGCTTAAGTGCACTTTTGACCCCTTAACTTTGCAAAAACAGAGATTTTGGCCCCATAAAAAAAGAGCACTTTTGGCCCCTAGGTTTGCCCCTTTTGGAGAACAATGATTTTGACTTGGTCAGTCATAGGTGGCACCTGACTTAGCTGAGTCAAATGCCACATCTGTAATTTTTAATTTTAAAAATTAAAAAAAAAAAAACACAACTCATGAGTTTTTATTGTTATTCTTTTTTTTCTTCCCTGTTTACAGTTTCAATCCATCAATTCGTCAAACCCATTTTTTTTTTCTTCTTTTCTTCCCTGTTTACAATTTCAACCCATCAATCCGTCAAACCCAGAAAGATCAAACCTCTTTTTCTTCAACTCATCATCCAAAATCGACCATAACGGCACCAACACCTTTTCTCATCACCCTCGTTGACTACAACCTCCCTTACAGCACCCACGACCTTTACGACATCCCCATCGACACCACCCTCACAATCCCAACCCTCCTCACCTCATCCCCTTCCCATGAATGATCATATTTCAATGAAGGGTTGAGATTCCAATTATCAATCAAACAATGAATAACAAGGAACAATGAATGATCATATTCCAATGAATTAATCAATCAATAACCCACTCCATCTTCAATTCATTCAATTTCAAAAAATTCTTGATCGCGATTCCTCACACAATACTCTTCCACTTTCTATTATCATTAACTTTCGCCCTATAAAAACCCACCCTACCGTAACCCCAACAACCCTCTCAAAAATTCGGCGACACCGTCACCCTACGGTGGACCAACATTCGCAATCTACTCCCCGCCCACTTCCAACCACAAAAATAACATCGGCAACCTCTTCCACTCACAACCCCCCACCTGACAATCCGGCTACGACACCCTCTCATCAACCTCCAATCCAACTACTTCTTTCGTATCTTCCACTAGGGCTGGACAAAAAATCAGTATCCGGCCCAAACCGTCCAGACCGCATAGCCCGAAACACATCGGATCGGGTTCACGGGTCAATCGGTTGCGGGTGGGCTGGACCGGCCCAACGAAATCCGCATCCGACCGAACTGTACATGAGTATTTATAATAATACCAAACAATACATCTTCCACTCACAACCCCCCACCTGACAATCCGGCTACGACACCCTCTCATCAACCTCCAATCCAACTACTTCTTTCGTATCTTCCACTAGGGCTGGACAAAAAATCAGTATCCGGCCCAAACCGTCCAGACCGCATAGCCCGAAACACATCGGATCGGGTTCACGGGTCAATCGGTTGCGGGTGGGCTGGACCGGCCCAACGAAATCCGCATCCGACCGAACTGTACATGAGTATTTATAATAATACCAAACAATACAAAAGTCGTATTTTGAAACAAAAACATTGAGACATAGGAGTTTGTTACCTGAGCAGTATTAGTAGGGACGATGACAACTTGTTTTGGAGATCTCCATTTTGACCAAGTGTGTTGCATTTGTTGAATAAGCGTGACAGTTTGGTAAATAATCTAGGACCAGATATAATAAAGAAAATAACACAGTTAGCCCGGGGAAAAACATCCTAAGACCAAAATAATACTAACAATAACAATAATAATAATAATAACCTCTTTGATCCTGAGGCAGATTAAGATGCAAAAGATACCTAAAGAAAGAAAGGAATGAGATGATGACGAGTAACATAATAAACTAGGATGAAGAAGATAAATAATTAATGTGAGAGAGAGAGAGAGAGACAGGGAAGTACCAGATTGAATACATAAAGCGCAACCGAAGATCATAAATGGGATTGGATTACTTTTGACGATATCAGTGACACCAGCGGCTAAAATTTTCAATATCATGTCCCCAATACTGTCGAAGAATCCGGATGCCTCGGCTACTAGGAGGCTGGCATCTAGGAGGCTACCTATCTCGTCGTCGGAGAGGCGAGAAAACTCGGTCTCAATGAGACGACCTATCTTTTCGTCGGAAAGTCGAAGAATCTCAGTGTGAGTGAGGCTAGTGATTTTGGTTGCGAGGATGTTGACGAAAGCACGAACGGCCGGTTGACCTGGGTCATCGTAGTCGGTGAGAGCGAGATAAAAAATGCGAGATGGAGGTAAGTCGTCGGGGTTAGACATCCTGCTTTGGCACTTGGTTCGTTTCCCAGGGTAGCTTGCGTTTATGTAACTTTTCTTAATGTTTTGGGCTCATTGACCCGGATCACATCGACTACTAGGCTTTTGGGCTTGATTAATAGCACGTTTTTTCTCCAAGGTGATAATTCTTTTTCCCACCCCCAACACTTCTACTAGGCATTTTGCTCTGTCCAGATTTTAAAGAAAAGTCCTCAAATTTATATTATATTATATTAGCAAATTTGTTGTCAAATTATATTATAAACTTAAAAATTAATAAAATAATATAAGCATGATCGTGAGTCAAATTGTAATAACTAATAAAAGACTTGTGCATTCGTGTGGGCTGCATAACATTAATGTAGCATTTATGTTAAATATTTTTTCATTTTATATACAAAACACCGTTAAATATTTGCACCGCACTCATTAAAAACTTCATGTGTCTATATTTGCTGAAGCAATTTTTTATGTATCTATATGAGAAAGTTTTGAAAACTCGTGACTATTTTCAACATATTAACATTAATGTATTTTAATACTGTTAAATATTTGCACTGAACTCGTTATAGATTTTATGTGTTCATATTTGCAGAAACATATTTTTATGTATTAATATGTGAAAATTGATATGATAAAATTTTGAAAACTCGTGATTATTTTCAAAATATTAACATAAATTTTGTGTTTCTGTTAAATATTTTTTTATTTTATATGTAAAAACACCGTTAAATATTTGTGTCGCCGCGGATTTTATTAAAGAACGCCTTAACTGTCATGGATACTCCGGTTATTAAAGAACAACCGAAAGAGTAAATTAATTTTTTGAAAGAATGAAAGAGTAAATTAATGATTTTGTATTATAAAAAAAAATTGATTTTGTGACAAAAACCTAAGGAAATAAAATGTGAACAAAAAATTAGAAAGAAAGAGAAAAAAAGGGCAGTATGAATAACAGAAAACGTTAGAAAAAATGCACCATATTTAATTGGTACTCGTTATGGATCGTTTTGGTAAACCGATATGAAATCCTAGTGACAAAACACAGTTTGTCCCTTCAAGTCACAACATATTTCATTTGAAACATGCCATAAATTTTCCATTTCCTTTCAACTCCTCTCCCTTTAAGGAATGAGTTAATTTAAATGAGTTCATCTTTGCCCCATTTACCATTCCTCAATTTACTCCTTTCCAATGCATGATATATGACACATGGCCAGATGTTTTGAAGGAATTAATGTGCCAGATCCGGCTGTGAGCTTGAGACATGCAATGCTAGCGGTCCGGCAGTACAATAATTCTAGTGAGATACTGATGCAAGTGCAAAATCAAGGTTATCCCATACCTACTTCAAATGCGTGATGAATTGTCCCTCCACCCGGCTGGTATAAACTCAACACTGATGCAGCCGGACAGAATGAGGATGGAACATGGGGACTGTCGACGATTGTTAAAGACTATGAGGGTGTTGTTGTTGCTGCAGCATGTTGGAAAACACCGATTCTGCCAAATTCAGATATGGCTGAAGCTACGGCGATTAAAAAAGGTATGGAATTCACAAAGGATATGTTATTTTTGAAAGTGATTGTTGAATCTGATACGCAAAATGTGATATCTGCTGCCACGGATGCCCAATCGCCTCTTTCATACATGGGTACCATTGTTGATGATTGTAGACTTTTAGCTTGTCATTTACAATGTGTACACATTAGGCGTGAAGGCAATCAGATTGCGCATTATTTAGCAAAATACGCATCATCTCATCATGAGGATATATGGATTGAAGATGCTCCCAGTTGTATTGATGTTGTCTTGGCGTTTGATTTATTGTCAGACACCTTATAATGAAATTTTTATCCTTGTCAAAAAAAATATATATGACACATGGCAAAAACAGATCCAGGGTTAAGATTAAAATGTTAAAATGGAGACCAATTTAACCAATTCCTCTCATCATCGTTATACAACAAAACCCTCGTCTAGTTTCTCTCTCATCATCTCCATGGCTGCTCTCCCTTTACCTATCGCTGGCGTCGACGCTGGCGCCCATCTCTTTCCTTCTGGCAGCGGCGACATTTCTCTGGAGTTTGCAGCGGTGCTCCTGCTTCAATAACAACCTGTAGTGGTATCAAACTAGGTTGTTTATATGGAAAATTCTTTGAAACGTGAATTCATAAATTCAGCAAAGTCACCCCATTATAGCATTCACTGTACGGTGTATGTATCACACAGGACAATCGTGATTCTATTTTTTGCTATCAAAGGTAAGTGAAATAAGCAAAAGTTCAAAACTTGATGTTGAAGTGCTAAATTATCATTTAAATTAAATAGAGAATAAGAAAGAGAGGTGTGGCTGAAGTTGGACTTTGATAAAGAGAGAAATTGAACAAGAATTTAGGAATCATGCAAATTGATGAGAGGAAGTGGGAGAGGCAGCCATGGAGATTGATAAGAGGAAGAAGTTAGATGGATATTGTTGTATCAGCAATGACGATGATGAAAGGAATCAAGTAAATTAATCTCTATTTTAAGCTTTTAGTATTAGCCCTTGGATTTATTTTTGCCACGTGTCATATATGCATGCATTGGAAAGGAGTAAATGGAGGAATTGTAAATGTAGCAAAGATGAAATCCCTCATTTCATGTTGAGAATATAAATGAAACAAATGGTAATAATAATGGAAAAAATGGTAGAAGGGAAAATTGCATGAGATTGACTTTCTTAGAATTGTACTTCGTTTCAAAATATATGTCACAATTTTATTATGTGCACCATTCACATAGCTTACTTTGGCTCTGTTTGGTAAAAATAGCGGATAGCTGATAAGCTAGCTGATAGCTTTTAGCTGATAAGCTAGCTGACGACTGATAAGCTAGTTGAAGTGTTTGGTAAAATTAGCGGTTGAACTAGCTGATAAATGTAAAATTACATAAAAGGACATTATTAATTCATATAAAATTTATACTAAGATATTTGATAATTTAAATATTTTAAATTTAATAAATGTTTGTATTTTATTAAATTATTGTTTTTCGGTAAAAATTTATTTTCAATTTATTTCGATTCAGTTTCCAGTTATTATACATTAATAAAAAAAAACTAAAGTTTACGAATTTATTTTAAGAATAAAATAAAAAATAATCAATTCATAAGATTAAAAAAATTGTTAAAGAAAACGAAGGATAAAACAAAAAAAAAACATACGTTACCAAATCGTTAAATATTAATTTATAGTAGTATAAATTTTATATGAATTTACACGTTACCAAAAAAAAAAAAACGGGGCAAACAGCTTATAAAATTTATACGGGGCAAACAGCTGTTTTAACATTTTATAGTAGTATACATGGGTTTTCAGAGAAGCTCTGAAAAGAATATAAATTTCTTTTTTTAGATAAAGTAGTATAAAAAAAAATGGGGCAAACAACTATTTTTAAAACGTTAAATATTAATTTATAGTAGTATACATGGGTTTTAGATAAAGTGGTAAGGGTAAAAATGGAAGAAAAAATGAGAAGCTAAAAGCTATAAGCTCAAACGTTACTTGAAGTAGCTTCTGAAAAATAGCTTATAAGCTCCTGAAATAAGCTATAAGCTCGTTGTAAAAAAGTGTTACCAAACAGAGCTTTTTTTGTCAAACGAGCTTATAAGCTAAAAGCTATAAGCTCATTTTAATGGCTTACCAAACTGACCCTTTGACTATATTTTTTTAACTAATATATAAATACAAATATTAGCATGTAGGATATTGTTTGATTGGTCTCGATGAATATTTTCAATAAAATCAAATTTTTATAATTTTTTATGATATATAAACAAAGATTGTATCATCATACTTACTTTAAAAGCTTATTAGGTCAAGAAAATGCTTAACCCTAATAGCTTTATTAGTTTCCCTCTTAAACATTAAACCTAGGTGTGTGTTGCAAGCTTTTGGTACCTCATTAAATGCTTTTTTCAAATTTTGAAAGCACTAAATCTAGGTGTGTGTTGCAATCTTTTGGTACCTCATTAAATGATTTTTTTCAAATTTTGAAATTTGAATTTCCCTCCTATATGCACATGTCATCACTAAAATGACCTTTGTGTTTCCAACTACTTAACTTAATGATTCATTATTACTACCCTTTGTATGCATACCTAAATAATGACTCTGGCTCTCTATATATACAGGACACACTCATTCAATATCGAAGAGTAATACAAAATTATGTTGTATCAATTATGTTGGCTCTTCGATATTGAATCATGGCGGTAGTTATATCCTTAATTGATACAACACCTTCCATTGTTATAAATACCACCAATTTCGTCGACTAGTCATCTGTGTAGAGTGTAGCAAGAAATGATATGTCAACGTGATCATCGACCATACTATCATTTTCATTGTCGGTCCTCTATATCTCTCAAATGTCTTAAAGCCAGGGAAATTATGTGACTTCTCTCAAATGTCTTAAAGCCAGAGAAATTATGTGAGTTCTCTCAAATGCCTTAAAGCCAGAGAAATTATGTGGTCCACGGAAAACCACATTGTCTCAGGTACAAAATAGTGTTGATCACCGGCATAGTGATCCCATTAACACTGAGCTCTAAATTTTTCATACGTAATACATCAGCTCTAGAATAATGTTGACAACCGACATAGAGATCATGTCAACATTGAGCTCAAATTTTTCACATGTAATGTCTCAGCTCCAAAATAGTGTCGATCACCGGTATAATGATCCCTTCAACACTGAGCTTTAATTTTTCACATTTGATATTTGATATATATAAAAATTCATCTCATCATCAATAATTAAATTGAATGAAAATCCACATCAATATATAAAAGAAAATCAGAAAAATTCATCATCACAAAATTGATAATATAATATTCAAACTCACACTAACCAAATGCATCAAAATAATTCACAAGTTATTCAAAGTGACTCTTGAAAACAATGAATCTAAGCCATTTGGTTAAAAGAACAATTAACATCAAAGTTAGGGAGCCAATAAATAATTTATTACCATAAATTATAGGAGTTGAGTGTAACAGCCCAGGTGGGTCCCGGCTAGGCATTGTACCCCCCAGCACTGTTACTCACAAGCTTAATCACTACCCCCCCCCCCCCCCCTTATAGTAGTGTTTTTGCCTTCCGTGGGAATTGAACCTAGTACCTGGGGTTAAGTACTAGTTCAATGCATTCCCACTACCAATTGAGCTTTATTGTAACAGCCCAGGTGGGTCCCGGCTAGGCACTGTACCCCCCGGCATTGTACCCAAAAACACTACTATAGGGGGTAGTGATTAAGCTTGTGAGTAACAGTGCCGAGAGATACAGTGCCTAGCCGGGACCCACCTGGGCTGTTAATACCCATACTAAACGTACCTAGGAAGTTTAGCATGTGCATTTATTTAGTACTGGATACATTAAAAATTTACAACATAAAACTTCAAATGAATATCTTATACAACAATGTGCGTTCGTACAATAATAAAGTAACACAACTTTTCTAAAATAATAAATGCGTCCTTGCATATCCATATCATCCTGCAGCGGGTACGAACGAACACTTGCTGATACATCCATTCGGCTACTAGCTTGCCATCCAGCCTGCTAATCTGAAACAAATAAGGATTGGGGTGAGACATAATGTCTCAGTGAGTTCCACCTAATCCTAGGCTATGGGTAACCTCAGGGGAAACCTACGGTCACCACGTGTCTACATTACAACCTGCCGGTTGATTATACGTGTGTGGGGACTCGCATACTTAGACGGTCGTGCATACTACGGTCGTCATAGTCTCTTCTTACCTTGTTATAGGCTTCATTTCTATATGTGTCATGGCGGTCAAGGGGAATCTAAAACCGCAATGCCAAGAATACGCTCTACGTATCGAGGCCTAAATCTAACATAATCATGACACGATTCTAAATCGGACGATTAGGAAAAACCTAAGATCGTCTATGGCATAACTTTCTCTATTCTTGCTCTATGCATAACTATGTTGTTTCTAACAACATATTCTATCTTGCTATCATAATAGTTCTTGACAATCTACGCCAAGGCTCTACTAATTCTTGACGATCTACGTCAAGGCTCTATGACTTAACATAACATGTCTAATAAATATGCAAAGTCAGATTCATTAATTAAGTTAGCGTGTAACAAACAAATACTATCTGAGTTCATTTTACAGAGAGCCCCGGGGTGGAGTAAACCTGAGCACAATCCCTATCTAACCGATGGAAACTTATCTAAGGTATAACCAACGGCACTCCCTCAGTGGCGTGCGGGTTCCTTACGGCTAACCCCGTTTCACCTAGTGGAAACCCCTTATGTCCATCCTAATGTGGATCACAAGAGACACGACACCTACATCTTGTTAAAGCTTTCTGTGTGAATAGATATCTAATCTCTTCACAACTTTAATAAAGTTCTTGGTCTATAATGCATGAGTATTAAAACTATATATGCTATCTCTTTTACCTCAGACCCTTAAACGATCCCACTAGAGGTAAACTATATGCTTGCTTGATTTTCTATGTGAAGAGTTATCTGATCAATTCACGTCTTGCTATACTCGTATGGCACTCTAACTTCTATACAAAGGGAACAATCTATGTCACTTCGCATTTAATCAAGCATAAACTCATGTCTATCATTCTATTTCTTTACTAGCGATTCTAGTTCTAGATAAGCTATTCTAGTTCTTGACAAGCTTTGTCAAGGCTCTACTTTCGTTCCATGCCTAGTTCTTTGCTACCCGAGTAATTCGGCTTAAACTCTCTTGGTTCACTCTTGCCATTCATGTTAAGATTGCCATGATTTTCATTTCAAGAATCGTTTGATGTTATGTGCATTGCCTAGATGTTGTTTTGGGGTTACAAAGTTACAAAACGATGAAAGGAAAGCCTCGGAATGCACCACGGACCCTAGAATGGACCAACAAGCCAAAAGCGTGATGGCCCATCCAGAGAGCTGCGCTAATAGTGCACCTAGGGCTTGGCTCATCCTGAAGAATTTCGCTATTAGCGAAATTTTCGCTAATAGCGTGGTTCTTCGGGTCTGTGGTACAAAATTTTCAATTTTGACCCAAAACTCATCCAGTTTGGTCCTGCAATGCACTATGATCATCCAACAACTTATATAACATTATAAAACATCTTTCATGGCAATATTAACATGTACAAGACTAGATCAAGGCAAGGGTATAAAATTCTCTTTTCTTTCTAATCTTAACATAATTCATGTTTTCTTGCAAAATAAGCACATAATCCCAAGGGAGGGTTCTATCTAAGAATTCACATAACATATTCCTTGTGATTCCTCAAGCTTTAAGCTTTCCCAAGATCAAACCCTAAGCCAAGATTCCAAACTAACACCAATCTTCTTTATTGTTTCTTTTCCATGAAGCTTCTATGATCTTTGCTTGATCATGATTGGGAGAAAGTTTGGATGATTAGAGGAAAGAGGGAGGGCGCATGGTAGAGAGAAGGAGGAGAGAACTCTTTATCTCAAAACCTAGAGAGAGAAAGAAGAAGAAATTATGAGGTTTCCACCCCCCAAAATCACTTATATACTCCCTTGTGCGAGATTACTTAAATGCCCTTCGTCTTGGTCGCGCTTAACCTGATACTGATACATAAACCCCTGCTTGACTGATATTTCATAGAAACATCTTTCGTCATACTTGACGTTCTGTAACACTTAATCTCTGATATCTAGCTCATATCTGACTCATGCCATTAATAGACATTTCCATTACCCTTACTTTCTATGAACATTTGTCCTCTGACACGTCTGATGGGTAATATTCCGATACTGATAAGCGGGATATTACACTGAGAGCCACTAATTTCAATTTCGACAATTTCTAAGGGTTCAAAAATGCTAGTTGTAACATTTGGTTTTAGTAAATTTGCTTCTAATGCGATCCACACAAGTACCTGGATCATCAAACTTTAAGAAATGTAGAATATTTACTTTGATTAATTTCTCAACCCTTTCCCCAATAAATATGATCCAAGTGCTTATGTCATAAAGTAAAGGATGTCTTCCTCAACATTAGACCTTACAACAACAAAAGTTTTGACAACAAAAGTAGCAAGGTTATGTGAAGTCAAAGACAACTTATATAAACCATCAACAAAAGATCCAGGAAGTCATGAACCATCTATCGGAGACAATTTATATAGATGAACAAAGGATGAAGCAATGTTATGTGAGTTTAATCTCAAACTTAGTTTTCTACCTCCAAGAGTAAAACTAAAACAAAGTTGCTCCAACAAGGTAACACAAACAAGATTCATTCTAAATGAAGGTTACGTGAAAGATATTTTCAAAATAAGTTCAAAACTAGAATGTTAAATTATGGTGACATCTCCCACTGACTTCACAATTACTCCTAGAACATATTAATCTGAAATTAAGTTGGCATCTCCCACTGACTTCACGATTACTCCTAGATCATATTTTCACGTCCAATAACTTTTTCATTAGACACATGGAGACCATTATGGTTAGGTACTTTAACCTGTGAGTCATCTCCCACTTACCAAAAGGTTATTACAGTCCATGCATGTTCTCCTAGAGGCAACACCAAATCTTAATTCCATTTCTTAGAGTTTGACTTGTTTAACATCTCGATGGAAGTAAAACATGACTTCATTAAAATATGTCATAAGACAAGATTTAGCTCAAAATAAACAAGCTATTATAACGAGGCTGATATAATTGTACAATCATCTTTAGGCAGAATGCACAAACTAAGGTCAAAATCCAAGCCAAAACCTCAAATGAGTTAATCAATGAGGATAAATTGAACTTGGGAAATTGTCACCTTTAGGCAGATAATTTCTTCTATTCAACATATTCTCCAATAACTCCATCTTACGTTAGTTAATGAGCATGAAAAATCAAAGCATAACAAAACAATTATTCATGGAGAAATTCACTTTGTGTGATAAAACATGAATACATTAAAATATATCATTAGACAAGATACAACTTAAATTAAACAGGCTGTCACAATGAGGCCAATACAATAGCACAATCACCTTTGGGCAGAATGTACAAACTAAGGTTCAAACCCCAGTCAAAACCTCAGATAAGTTAATCAATGAACATGTATTGAATTCGGAAAATTGTCACCATTGGGCACACAAATTACTTAGTTCAAAACATTCTCCAATAACTTTATCCCAAATCAATTTTTAATTGTAAAATGCAATAACCACCTTTGGACAGGAAACTACATCTTACGATTAAAAACATTCCTCAAGCTACAAAAAGAAATTTCATCAATCAATCAATAAAGGCAGTCCCACTTTGATGGTAACGGCCTATATCAACGCATGAAATTCTTTTTGCATAGGAATCAATTACTCTTGTCAAAATATGAGACAGAAAAAATATGCATCATTTAAATGCATCTAAACTGGTCAATATCGTTTCAATTTACATTCATCATAATTTTGTTTGATACAATGCGGTAGAATACAACGTTAAAAGCACATAAAAGAAAATCAATATATAATTATGTGCTATCTTTTGGAAGAGTACTATTACCACTAAACTCATAATCTCATTAACAAGTAATGATTTAAATCAATTACTTACACAGCGGAAATATATGAGACTAGAATTTCACCACCATTGAAGATAAAAGACAAAAGAGTCACAAAATTATTTAAGAAAAGACTACAATATCCTCAATGTAAGTCTCCATAATAAACAAAAGAATATTAATCAACATATGATATTTGTTTTCATTTTAAGATAATTGACATGTAAAATTCTCCCACTTGATAGATAATGATAGTTGGATTATCAATCCAAAACTTTTAAAATATTTAAACAAATATTCAGCTATATTCTCTATCACACAATGATCATGTCAATTAATATTACACCAATATGATATGCCCATCCCCTTTATAATAAGAGAACAAGTGTAATCAAATTCAATAAAAGAATTTAAATTAAATAAAACATGGCTAACCTCAAAAAGTGTAATCAATTTCCTTGTATGTAGAGTCATTAAGCACGACTCAGCGAAAGTTCCACACAATTTGACATATTATCATCTCAATTGGTTCATAATTCAGCAACAAACCAATATAGCAAATGAAAGACTCTAATAATAGATCAATACAATACAAGGATAATAGTTTTCAATTGCCTTCAAAATTGCTCAAAAATTATCTTTTATGATATTCCACAAGCGAGCATACCAATAAGAACGAGGCAACATAGAATTTATACAAAAATTATAAATTCATATACATTTGTATTTGATGCTACTGACAAAATTGAGTTTAAAGTAATTTCGCAATTACAACACTTTTAATAGAATAATTCACTTCTATAAAAGAAATTTTCACATATAATATTTTATACTCACATCTTTGAGAATATATGTTTTTCATATATTAAAAAGAGATATTTTACATATTTCACAAAATAAAATTTATTCCCATAAATGAAAATATGAAATCAATATTTGGAAATTATTCCCAATCAAATTACTTAATTTTCAAAGTAAATCAATCCACCAAAATCAAATCAAATCCTTTTGAATATCTAAAGTTTGATCCATAAAATATTAATCATGGTGTTTTCTTCAAATAAAATTATGCTTGATGGAATATTCATATATTAATTATGCCAATGTTTATACACAATGAATCACAACATATGAAATTTGTTTCAAAACTTGCAAACTTTTGGCAACAGAAACAAATGTAAACACAACATCAAAAGGAGTAGCACAAAAATACATGATTTTAATTTGAACATGACTACTCAAAATTATCTCCGGATTCACATATGCAACTGTAATTCAATCATGATAAATATATTCTTAAAGAAAATTCAATTATGAATAAACCAAATTTCAAATCCATTCAAATACTAGAGTAGAAACGATAATCCTATATAAAGATAGCTATCAATAAAATGTGAAGTTGAACAAAATTATAGTTATTTGCACGATGAGAACAAAACTACACCAACTTTGGTTTTGCAAATCTCAGATAACAAATAACGTGCAACAAATATAGCAGCAACGGAAAAGGCTATGTGCAATCAAAACTCACATGAGATGATGTAACCAAAAAAAAAAAAAAAAACTCACATGAGATGCAAAGCACGTATAATCAAATCACATATCAAACTCATGGCAAGTTATAATCAAAATCAAGAACGGAAAGACAATTAATTTCTCAATGATCAAAATATAAGTTGCTACCATCAAGCAAATCCATAATTATAAACAACAAACAGTATTTGCTAAAACAATGGCTAAATCTTCATACATGAAAAGTCTAATATTATCCAAAACTTTAACTGATCCAACTGATTGGTATAGCAACTGAATGGTATCAAAACCGAAAATCAAGCAACTAAGGCATAAATTAATTTACGTGGTCATCAAAATAATCATGATGACATATACATTTATAGAAACCACTCATACCAAGACATACGTTGAACCAAAATCTAAAGGATTTCAAGTTTTATATTAAAAATTAAAAACTCTTTTGAGTTAAAGCTTTTTGAACAAACCTTAAGAGTGTGTTTGGATGAGGTAATTGAGAAATTTTGAAGAATTTAGAATTCTAGGGAATTCAAATGATTCAATTCAATTGCTTTCATTCTTAAATGTTATTGTATGGATGAAGTAATAAAAAAAAATTATTGTCATCATTTTTGGGCAACTTTTATAAATTTTATTTTTTTGGGCCAAATTTCAAAAATGAAATTAGGGGTCAATTTGAAATTTTCGAAAAATTGAGGGATCAAATTATAATTTTTGGAAAAACTTGAGGGGTCAATTTGCAATTTTTTATAAATTTATTGGGGTCAAATTGAAAATTGAGGACCAAAATGCAAAATTTGAAAATTTATAACAATGAAGAATTTCTTCATTTTGAAATTCTTAACTTTTAGGTGTCATTTGAAATTCTCTAAATTTAACATCACCCTATCCACACACACTCTGAGAGTGTGTTTCAAACACACTCTAAGGATGGATGAATGTTTTGAGGGAATGTAATGTTTCAAGGGAATTCAAATACTTTGATGTGAAATTCATTGTTTGGATAATAATTTGAAGAATTTTCAAAATAATGAAAATTTATGAAGTATTTTGTTCAAGTTAAATTTAGAGAATTTCAAATGACACCTAAAAGTTAAGAATTCCAAAATTCTTCATTGTTATAAGGCTTAATTGCAGTTTTGGCCTCTATGTTTCAAGAAGTTGCGAGTGATGGCAAAGGGGATGTAGCCTCTCTATTTATAACTGTGCAACCCTTGGCACCACCCATCATGTGGTGTCAAATGGGCTGGCCCAGCCCGGCCCAGGCCCAAGAGGCCCGACTACATAAATGGGCCAGCCCAACCCGGCTCAATTATAATTGGGCCGCATATTCTAGAGCCCGGCCCGTGTGGGGCATGGGCCAACCCTTCCAGTTTATTTTTTACTTTTAAAATTTATTCACTTTTTTAATATATTTTTTTATATATTAGTCACTCACCACAATTTTTTTCCTTTTTCCTAAAATATGATTGGATGAACATAAAAGTGTAAGTAATTTTTACATTAACATTGAATATTAATGAAACTCTATATTATTCATTCAATTAAATCAAATTAATAGTTTATAAACTTTAAACTAAATTCATTCATTTTTATTAAGTTTATTTATTTAAATATTTTTTTATTGATAAATTTTAAAATAGTTGATAAAAAATTTCAAAAATATACTATTCTTTTAACAAAAAATCAAATTAAATAGTAATAATGGGCCGGCCCAAAGCCCGATGGGCCAGTCCGGCCCGGCCCAATTTTTGTATGGGCCAAATGGGCTTGGGCCAAAAAATCCCGAGTGTGTTTTTGGGCTATTTTTTTAGGCCCGACCCAAAAATATGGGTTTTTGGGCCGGCCTTAGAGAAACCATTAGAAAAGATTTAGAGGTCAATGAGTTGGATTCAAATGGCGTCATTTGATCCATGTAGCCGACCCCACTTTGTGGGACAAGGCTTGGTTGTTGTTGTTATATTTGTTGGGCACCTATAACTGTAATTGTAACTGGCGCTACCAACACTTTTCTGGTTTCAAATTTCTAGCTAGGATTGTTCTCTTTCCTTTTTGAATTTTGCAAACTCCTTTAAGCTGGAAATTTTTAGTTCTCACATAAATATCAATAATGAATTTTTGGTACTGAATCATTTAATCTTTTGATGAATGTTCGTCCTATGTTTTGTGTATGCTACTTTGATCTTGCTCCTTATAATTGTGTTAAATTAGTATGGAAAATGGATCCTTATTATAAATTTTCACATTCATTAGCTATTTAATTTTTTTTTCTTGCATGAGGTGTTTGAGTAATATTATATAATTGTTTTCCTGCCATGATGTAGGAGCAACATATTTAGTGAAGAGAAGTTTTTGTTTGGAAGTTGATAAAGAAAAGATTCATCAATGGTTATTGTCATAACTGTTAGTTGGATAGAAAAGATTCATCAAGTGTCATTGTCATAATTGTTAATTGCATTTGAGTTGTGTTTTTTTATTGGGAAATTTTGTAATTAATTGGATTTGAGTTGTTTTATTATTGGGAAATTTTGTAAATAATATAGTCTGGTACAAAGCTCGAGTGTCATATGTGGTATTTTATTTCAAGTAACTAACGGATCGGATAAGCTTGGAGCTTAAGTTGGAGCACGCGGGCAAAAGTTATTATGCATAAGGATTTCCTTATGCATGGTGCATAAGCAAATCAGAACCATTAGATCAAGGACAGGTGTTATAATCTGGTGCTTCAGCTCAAACAGAAGCCAACACAATAACAGAGCGAGTACCTCACACGCGCTCACCAAAATCACCACCACCACAACCATCTCCATCAACGACGGCGAAAAACACCGACACCGGCGGCACCGCTATCCCGGTTCGGCTCACGATTGCGTTTGCATTTCGATTTCACCGTAGTTTGAATTTTGAAGATTATACTTGAAATGAATCGTATGTGTGAGAGAAGCTTTCACTGATCTAGATTTTTAACCGTTTCACCTTGCTTGTTTCTGTTTTTGATTTTCGAAATTTTTTCAGATCTGAACATTTTTTCTCATTTTTTATTATTATTTGAGCTTGTTATGGAACTACGTTTCCAGATTGAAACTATAAAACTGAATTCTGATGAAATATTTGCAAAATTGATTTGTAATTGGTGATTTTTGTTTCTGACAGTGTTGGCTCTGAAATCAAATCTACTATCGAGGGATTGAGGACTAAATTTGAGAAGGAAAGGTAGATTTGAAATCAGTTTAGATTTTATGCACTAATTAATGAATTAGTTAAATAATTAGTTTCCGTTTCACTATACTGAAAGAGTGTATTGTTGTTTCAATGTTAGGCAAACTTTTGCTAAGGCGCTTTCAAAGAGTTCCAAAGAGGTTTGTAAAGTAAAAATTGGTTTATGAATGGTGTTGAATGTTAGTTACTGGGTAATTAGTAGGAATGGAAATATGTGTTGCTGAAAATTTCCTTAATTATTGTTTTTTGATTATACAGTTTGAAAGCTCTTTGAAGAATGAAACTACTAAGTTTCAAGCACTTCATGAGAATTTTTACAAAGAGAAAGCCACTTCCCTTCAGGCCTTGCAAGGTAAATCTCTGTAACATTATCATTGGAGGACTAATTTGCATAATCTATTGTGAGAGTTGAGCTTCTAAAAGACCGAAATTACTAGTAGTATGATATTTTGATAGCTACTGAAATGAGTAGTTGTAGTAATTACTATGAAATTAGGTGCTAAATTGGAAATATCTAATGTTAATTCATCTGTGTTGTTTGATATAATCTAATCTTTTGCTGATTAAATGTTAATTGATTTTGTCCATTGTTAGATGTTATCTCCAAATTTGAAGAGGAAAAGGAAAAGCTATTCCTGAAATATGAACAATTGAGTAAGCTATACATTTTTATTTGTCTTTATAATGTTTAGAAAACAACAAATCCAGTTCTGTGATTTTAATTTCCTTACAACTTTATGAGTATTTCAGGGAAGAAGGAAAAAACTATGATATCTGAACAAGAGAAAGCTTGCAATGACAAAATTACACAACTTGAAGGGTCATTGAAAAAGAAGAAGAAGGTATATTAGTAACTATTAAGCAGCATGGTCTAGATTTTTAGCAGCATTCTGTCAGTCAGTCTCTTAATTTTCAGCAGTATTCTGCTTTTCTCATCAATTATTGTTTTGTCACAGGATGATAAAACTTTCAGCATTTTAAGAAAAACTCTTGGCTCATTCTTGGAGAGTACTTCAGATGAGGATTTCCCACCTGATGATTGAAGATGCATAGAGGAGATCTTTTGAATCCTCTGCATTTTCTAATATCAAAGAAAGGCAAAAAGAAAGATCAAATCCAATTAAGTCAAAGAAGCGACTTAAAAGTGAATATAAAAAAGCTAGAGAAAGACAGAAATTCCTTATAAATCGGAAGAAACAAAAGAGAGATGATGAAGCTTTAAAAAAAAAAAGTGGTCACTGATTGATTGTTTTTATGTTATAAGTTTATATTAGATTTTATTGTTATGTATTGATGATTATAGGTTGTTACAAAACCATTAGACAGTTAGTTAGGTTTCGTGTAGAACAATATCAAAACCATTAAACCATACTTATGGTTTCATTAATAGTTTTTATTTAAAACCATTTGTCAATAATAATTTTCACTATTTTTTTATTTTATTGTTGGGTTCTTACTCTCCACAAACATAGTGAGGGGAAATTAAATAATATGCAATAATAATTTTGGGAGCCCCTAATATGCACCCTTTAAAAGAGGGTCCAACCATGGACCTTTTCGTTCAACCTGCTACAATAGGTTATGTAACCGGTTGATATAATCAATTAAAAAAAAAAACTGTGGCTCCTTTATGAGCAGGGTAACACACACCCATTTCACTCATGCCTTTATCTCCTCAATTTTCCCGTCGTCATTCTCTGACGCTCAAACAGCTTTTATTAAAAACAAATTTGGGTAAGAGAATTTCAAGCTTCAGTCTTCACATGAATGCTTGATGTCTTCTTTTATAAATACATATAGACTACTTTGATTTATTACTTACTCCATTGAATTCATTTACTTTGCTTTTCCGAGTTTAAAAGCTTGATGGGCATTTAATTGAGTTTGTACATTCTTTGCACATGGTTGATAGCACGTTTGATTTTAGAATCAAAGGTCCTAAATCTCTTTTTGTGAGGTTTTTTTTAACAACTTTTGTGAATTTCTACCAAATCTGATTTGCAAAGTTTCTATCCGAAATCAACGAACCAGTATTAATAGTTAAAAGACAAGATAATATGCAGATATTGTATATTAATTAATTGTAAATGGTAAAGTTAACTAAGGTCAAAGGACATCGATGAGAACATCTACGCCTGGAGAAGAAGACAACAAGAAGACTGAGGAAAGAGAGCACAGTAAAAAAAAATAAAAAGAAGAATAGACACCGGCTATAGCCTGTTACATTTGGGAGGTGTATGTTTGGACCTTTTTATATGAGGTCCATATTAGGGGGACCCAATAATTTTATTGTATATTATTGTAGCTGTGCAACGAACTCGGATACGAATGAAGGTGTTGCGATAAAGAAGATTGGGGATGCGTTTGATAATAGGATTGATGCTAAGAGAACACTTAGGGAAATTAAACTTCTCTGTCACATGGATCATGATAATGTAATTTTTTATTGTTAATTTAATTGTGCTTGAGTATTTTATATTTAATTAACATTCACGAAGCTGTTCAGTCGGTTATCTGCGAAGTAGGAAATGCTTCGATGTGTTGGTATAAGCCGGAATTCGAATTTGATGAATTATTGAGAATGTTGTGATGAATTGTGTTGTTTATGATCAATCCGGTTCGGATCAGGTGTTAGCATTACTCACGGAAACCATTTTCACTGCAAAATGGTTTTGGAGTCTAACTCACGGAAACCATTTTCACTGCAAAATGGTTTTGGAGTACAACTCACGGAAACCATTTTCACTGCAAAATGGTTTTGGAGTACAACTCACAGAAACCATTTCCACAGCAAAATGGTTTTGAAACCAACTCACAGAAACCATAGCCATAGCAAAACCATTAGACAATTATTCTGGTTTCTCATAGAAGACTATCAAAACCATTAAACCATAATTATGGTTTCAGTAATAAGTTCAGTGTATAACATCTTAATCATTATTCAAAACCATCTAACAATAATAATTTCATTAAAAACCATTACACAATTATCTTGGTTTCACATACATGATTATCAAAACCATTAAACCATAATTATGGTTTCAATAATAATTTCAGTGTTAAACAACGTTCCAGTAAAGAAACTCATAATCCATACTCATTTCTCTCTCTAACTCATAAAAAGCTTATTCAAAACAGCTTATTTTGTGCAAAATAGATGTTTTGCACAAATAAGCTGTTTTGCATAAATAAGTTGTTTTGAATAAGCTGTTTTGCACAAATAAGCTATTTTGTATAAATAAGTTGTTTTGAATAAGCTGTTTTGTATAAATAAGCTGTTTTGAATAAGCTGTTTTGCACAAATAAGCTGTTTTGTATAAATAAGTTGTTTTGAATAAGCTGTTTTGCACAAATAAGCTATTTTGTATAAATAAGTTGTTTCGAATAAGCTGTTTTGCATAAATTAGCTGTTTTGAATAAGTTGTTTTGCATAAATATGTTGTTTTGCATAAATAAGTTGTTTTGAATAAGTTGTTTTTTAAAAAGAAATCGGAATAAGCTGTTTTGTATAAATAAGTTGTTTTGAATAAGCTATTTTGCACAAATAAGCTATTTTGTATAAATAAGTTGTTTTGAATAAGCTGTTTTGCACAAATAAGCTATTTTGTATAAATAAGTTGTTTCGAATAAGCTGTTTTGCATAAATAAGCTGTTTTGAATAAGTTGTTTTACATAAATATGTTGTTTTGCATAAATAAGTTGTTTTGAATAAGTTGTTTTTTAAAATGAAATTGAAATAAGCTGTTTTGTATAAATAAGCTGTTTTGAATAAGCTGTTTTGCACAAATAAGCTGTTTTGTATAAATAAGTTGTTTTGAATAAGTTGTTTTGCACAAATAAGCTATTTTGTATAAAAAAGTTGTTTCGAATAAGCTGTTTTGCATAAATAAGTTGTTTTGAATAAGTTGTTTTGCATAAATATGTTGTTTTGCATAAATAAGTTGTTTTGAATAAGTTGTTTTTTAAAATGAAATCGTAATAAGCTGTTTTGTATAAATAAGTTGTTTTGAATAAGCTGTTTTGAACAAATTAGCTGTTTTGCATAAATAAGCTGTTTTGAATAAGCGGTTTTAAAAAAGTGATCCTAATAAGTTGGGTGTAGAAAGCGGTTTTAAAAAATTATAATATGTGGCTTTATTAGGCCCACAAATAAATAGATTTTATCGTGGGCTTGGCCCCAAATAATTCTTTTCACTTGGGCTGTAGAAAGCAATTATGTTGGGTGTAGAAAGCAATCATGCACGGTGCATAAGATCTCCTTATGCACCATAACCACACCCGAGCACGCGAGTGCATATAGTCATATAGATGAAATTGGAATAGCAGCCTCTATTTCCATAACAGCGAAACTAGGACAGGGTTGCTATTTTCATAGGATTCATCAATATCTGCTATGTTAAAGCGCTACAGTGCTGCTATCAAAGCTATTCGACAACACTGCCTAAAATTTCAGATTCCTACAAATTTAAGTTTATTCAACGTGAAGGCTCTGAAACTTTCCCATCCCTTCTATGTTCAACATGATGGTTTTTGCAAGTTTGAGTTTATTCAACATTAATAGTGTTTTACCTTCTACTCTAACTCCAATTTGTTTTGTTCTGTTTCTTGGTAATTTATTGTTACCCTATTATGCATCCACCACATTATATAGATGTCCAAAAAAATTCATTATGCTCTTTTAGTATCTATTAGGGTGTAATTCAAACCTTATCCATGTTTTGTTTTTCTATTAGGGTTTGTTACTTGCTTCATAAGTAACTAACTGTTTTCCTTTATTTTAGCTAGATAGTTATCTGTTTTTGTTGGTTACTTGATACACAAGTAACAGGGTACACTCTTGTGTGTGTGTGTGTGTATGTGTGTGTGTATATATATATATAGGGTTATGATAGAAGACACCTTTTATGAAGGTGTCTTTTATCAAGTTACTCTATGAGCATTTGCGAAAAGACACCAACTTACTTTTATGAAGGTGTCTTTTAGCAAAGTTATAACTAAAAAGTGAAAATCACAACTTAAGGTGTGACTTGTTAAAAGACACTACCAAAGGGTGGCTTGTAACAAAACCCATATATATATATATATATATATATATATATATATATATATATATATTGTATCCCTCTATGAATAAACAATGCAATTCACACAATTCATTCTTTTCTCTTAGCTTTAGAAAACTTTCATTCTTTTCATAACAGAAATAGTGTCTTCCTCACCAAGTAATCAGCACAATTTCTCATAAACCCTAAATTAGAAACTGCTTTTCCCCAACAATTGGTATCCAGAGCATAGTTCGATCCAAGAAGAAGATCAACCATGAATCTCAATGGGAATATTGTTACGCACTTGTCAGTTCTTGATGAAAAGAAGAATTGGGACAGATGGGTGAAGCAGATGAGAGTGATTTTTGGGTTTCAAGATGTTCTTGAAATTGTTAGCAATGGATTCGAGCCACTTCCAGAAAATCCCACTGATGTTCAGAGAAACACACACAGAGATGCCAAGAAGAAAGATTGCAAGGCTTTGTTCTACATTCATCAATGCATTGACAACAAGGTGTTTGAGAAAATTGCTGATGCAGAAAGTTCCAAGGAAGCATGGGATACGCTTGTGAAGTATTTCAGTGGAGATGATAAGGTGAAGAAGATAAAGTTACAGTCTTTGAGAAGACAGTATGAGTTGCTTCAAATGAAGGATGAATAAAAGATTGAGGATTATTCCTCATATGTTCTAACAATCACAAATCAGATGAAGCTTTGTGGTCAAACTCTTTCTGATAAGTTAGTTATGGAGAAGATTCTGAAGACTCTCCCATCTTAATTTGATCACTTGGTGATAACGTATGAGGAAACTAAGGATCTAAATGAAGTGAAGATTGAAGAACTTCAAGGAGCATTAGAAGCTCATGAGATGAAGATAACTGGCAGAAAGGTGGAGAAAGATGAGGAACAGGCACTGCTTGCAAGATTCAAGCAAGAAGAGTCCAAGAAAGAATTGTGGAAGAAAAGAAAAGGAAAGAATAATCAGAAACAAGGTAATAAACCTGAATCTTCAAAGAATGAAGCTGAATCTTCCAAGAATCAAGGGAAGAAAGATAAAAGGAAGGTACAATGTTATTGTTGTGAAAAATATGGACATTATGCTTCTGAATGTTGGTTCAATAAAGATAGAAAGGGAAAGAACAAAGAGCAAGAAGCTAGTGTGGCTCAAGAAGATTCACATTCTGATAATGATTCAGTCATGTTAATGGCTACTACAAGTGATAAAGAGTCAGAGGCAATATCAGATACTTGGTATCTTGATACTGGATGCTCAAATCATATGACTGGTAAGAAGGAATGGCTGGGTGAATTTGATGATAACAAGAAAACCAGTGTGAGATTGGCAGACTGCAGAAGTATGAAAGCAGAAGGTATGGGAAATGTGACCATACAAGGAAGTGAAGTGCAATCTCATGAACGTAGGTCAACTCATAGAGAAAGGTCATCCCATACCTTCTGCTTTCATACTTCTGCAGGTTTTCTCTATGAGTATGAAAGCAGAAGGAATGGCTTGTAGGTTTTCTTACTGAAGTACAGCTTAAAGGTTTCATCATCTATGTTCCTGGAATGAAGTGCAATCTCATGAGCGTAGGTCAACTCATAGAGAAAGGTTATTCAGTAACAATGGAGGATGAAACCTTTAAGTTGTACAATCCAATGAAGAAGCTCATACTGCAGTCAAAGCTTATAAGAAACAGAACCTTCAAAACCAGCATAGTGACTAAGGAGCAAATCTGCTATAAAGCTTCAGTGAAGGATGATGAATCTGAACTCTGGCATAAAAGGTATGGACATTTGAATTATAGGAGCTTATGTTTACTGAAAACTAAGAATATGGTGATTGGGGAGTTAAATGTGAAGATCCCTGAAAAATCATGTAGCATATGTCTAGTAGGAAAGCATTCTAGGTCATCTTTCAAGTCTGATTTGAAGATGAGAGCAAAGCATGTGTTGAATGTGGTGCATTCAAATATATGTGGACCTATAGAAACTCCTACATACAGTGTAAATAGATACTTCATCACATTTGTGGATGAATATTCAAGGATGTTGTGG
Source organism: Medicago sativa (assembly GCF_051527215.1). Lineage (NCBI taxonomy): Eukaryota > Viridiplantae > Streptophyta > Magnoliopsida > Fabales > Fabaceae > Medicago > Medicago sativa. The sequence continues at coordinate 22,979,749 of NC_140753.1, read as the reverse complement.
TTATACTTGATAAAACTCAAGAGTGAAGCTCTGGAAGTTTTTAAGAAGTTCAAGGTGTTAGTTGAAAATTAGAGTGGCATGAAGCTGAAGATTCTAAGAACAGATGGGGGTGGTGAATATACCTCTAGAGATTTTGAATCTTAGTGCTCAAATCAGGGCATTATCCATGAAGTCACAGCTCCTTACACTCCTCAACATAATGGACTTGCTGAAAGAAGAAATAGGAGTCTGCTCGATATGACCAGAAGTATGTTGAAGGAGAAGAAGCTACATCATGAATTCTGGGATGAAGCAGTCAATACTGCAGCTTATATTCTTAACAAGTGTCCTACTAAGAAGATGAAGGATAAGGTATCTGAAGAGATCTGGTCAGGTAGGAAACAATTTGTCAATCACTTGAAGGTTTTTGGCTCAATCTGCTATAAGCATGTTCCTGACTCCAGAAGAAAGAAGCTGGAGGACAAAAGTGAAGCAATGATACTGGTTGGATATCACAACACTGGAGCATACAGATTGCTTGATCCACACTCTAAGAAAATTGCAATAAGTAGAGATGTGAAAGTGTTTGAAGAAGAATTCTGGGATTGGAATTCAAACAAATGCAGTGTATCTGAGAAACAGGTCATCATTGAAGATAACAAAGAGCCTGATGAGCTTATTACAGATGAAGAAGCTGTAATTGAAGAGTAATCTGATGAGGAGCCAACCACTACAGCTAGACCACAGAGAAACAGACAGATCCCAAGAAGACTGCAGGATTGTCAAGTAACTGGTGATGATGAAGTAGGTTCTGATGGTGAAATAGTGCATTTTACAATGTTTGCAGACACAGAACCAGTAGACTATAAAGCTGCTTTGAGTGATGAAAACTGGAAAGAAGCTGTGTTGGATGAACTAAAGTCCATTGAGAAGAATCAGACATGGGATTTAGTCAAGCTGCCTGATGGAAATAAGGCAATAGATGTTAAATGGGTTTTCAAGTTGAAGTTGAACCCTGAAGGGAAAGTAGTAAAGCACAAGGCCAGACTTGTAGCTAGAGGTTTCCTGCAGAAGGAGGGTTTTGATTACACTGAAGTGTTTTCACCAGTTTCCAGGCATGAAACTATCAGACTAGTGATAGCGGTGGCAACCAGTAAAGCTTGGCCTCTATATCATCTGGATGTGAAATCAGCTTTTCTGAATGGTACATTAGATGAGACAGTGTATGTTACACAACCTCCAGGATTCATAATCAAAGGGAAAGAAGATAGGGTGTTCAAACTAAACAAGGCTTTATATGGTTTGAAGCAGGCACCTAGAGCCTGGAACAAAAGAATTGACAAGTTTTTTGTTGACCTTATGGTAACTGGAAGCAACATGAAAGACATTGAGGATTTCAAATCAGTCATGAAGTCTGAGTTTGAAATGACAGATTTGGGAAAACTTGCTTACTTTCTGGGAATGGAATTTCTGAGAACCTCAAAGGGATTGATACTTCATCAAGCAAAGTATGCCACAGAGATATTGAAGAAATTCAATATGTTAGACTGCAACTCATCAATCACTCCTGCAGATCCTAACATAAGAAATGAAGTCACAGAAGATAATGAAGATGTTGATCCAACTATGTTCAGAAGGCTTATTGGTTCATTGAGATACTTATGTCAAAGCAGGCCAGACATAAGCTATTCAGTTGGAATTGTTAGCAGGTTCATGAGTAACCCTAGTAAAACTCATTTCTTAGCAGCTAAGAAGATTTTGAGATACATAAATGGTACTTTACAGTATGGAATCTTATTTCCTAAGGCACAAGAATCTGAGCAGCTCAGCATGACAGGCTACTCTGATGCAGACTGGTGTGGAGATAAGATAGACAGGAGGAGCACTACAGGCTTTGTATTCATGCTTCAGGGAGCACCTGTGTCATGGACTTCAGAGAAGCAGTCAATTGTGGCTCTCTCTAGATGTGAGGCCGAATATGTTGCAGGTTCAGCTGCAGCTTGTCAAGCAAACTGGTTGCAGAATGTTCTTGAGGATCTGATGATCAACATTCAGCAACCTATCAAGCTTCTGATAGACAATAAATCTGCAATCAATCTAGCTAAAAACCCTATTGCACATGGCAAGAGCAAACACATAGAGACCAGATTCCACTACTTGAGGGATCAAGTGAACAGATGCAAGATCAAGGTTGAATACTGCTCAACACTTAATCAAGTTGCTGACATCTTCACTAAACCTGTGAAAAGGGCCCAGTTTCTGAAGCTTAGAAGAGAGTTGGGTGTAGTTTGCTTTGATAGTTTGAATTAAGGAGGAGTATTAGGGTGTGATTCAAACCTTATCCATGTTTTGTTTTTCTGTTAGGGTTTGTTACTTGCTTCATAAGTAACTAACTGTTTTCCTTTATTTTAGCTAGATAGTTATCTGTTTTTGTTGGTTACTTGATACACAAGTAACAGGGTACACTCTTGTATGTGTGTGTGTGTGTGTTATATATATATATATATATATATATATATATATATATATATATATATATATATATATATATATATATATATATATTGTATCCCTCTATGAATAAACAATGCAATTCACACAATTCATTCTTTTCTCTTAGCTTTAGAAAACTTTCATTCTTTTCATAACAGAAACAGTGTCTTCCTCACCAAGTAATCAACACAATTTCTCATAAACCCTAAATTAGAAACTGCTTTTCCCCAACAGTATCCAGATAAAAGCATATTGAAATGCAATTGTCATTGTTTGAACAATAAGCTAGAAAATAAGATTCCAAATCAAGTAAAACTAAGGTTTAGCAATTCTTGAAAGGAAAAGTTCTCATAACATGTTACATACATGATACACCACAAATAAAAAATACTCAAATATTAAATCAAAAGCAACAAATTAGAGATTTCATACACTGTGATTAAAGAAAGACAAATACAAGTCTGAAAAGTGTTGTAGTAAAAGAAACTGTGCAGAACCTAAATTGCCATTGCACTTTGAAGTGGAAGCCCAAAACCTACCAAATCACATCACAACGAATTATCACTTTACATTGTGAAAATTAGACTCTTTAGAATGAAAGGATTACAACAAAATAGCTCTTGAGGGTCCAGAATAGTACTTCATAATTGGTGATGCTGAGTTAAAATAGTAAATCATATAATAGTGACAGAAGAGTGTATAAAATAATGTATTCTATTCTTTTCTTTTTTTGAGCAAATAATGTAGTATTCTATTCTATCACACTTATGAAAAGTAATATGCCAAAATTCGGTCTTGAATTTGCGTGAAAAAATATCACAAAAAAGACTACAATTAAATTAGTACTTGACACACCGTTTAGAGTTAGCGGGGTTTTTTCCCCCAAATTCCTTGGCTTCGCCAAACAAAACAATTTCACACACACAGAGGGGAGGGTTTCTTCTTCTTCTTCAATGGTGGGAGTGAGACGCGGTGGTGACGTAGTTCGTGTCGTTGTCGCCGGAGACAGTGGAACCGGTAAAACCAGCCTTGTTCACGGCGCGCCACGATTTCTACATTGTGATGGTGTCCCGATCAAAATCATTGACACTTCTTCACGGTAACGTTCATTCCTTCGTTCTTATCTTCCTCAAATTCCAATAATGGACACACATTTAATCAAATGTTTCTTACTTTCCCAATTATAGAAATCAAATGCTGCGAATTCATGCATATTTTTTCTTTTGTTGGAATTCTGAACGAATATCTTCACTTATGCATGTGCTTGTGCTTGTAGTACTGAGGACACTGATAAAGTTACTGAAGAATTACAGCGGGCTGACTCAGTTGTCCTTACTTATGCATGTGATCGCTCCGAGACACTTGAAAATCTAACCACGTTTTGGCTCCCTCGTCTTCGAAAATTAGAGGTTCTCATCTCTCTTTGTTCTTCGTTTTTTTTATTTCATTTCTAGGGAATGTATGTTTGACATAGATAGATATTTGTACATCATGAACAGGTCAAAGCTCCGGTTATAGTGGCAGGTTGTAAGCTTGATCTGCTAGATGAAAATCAGCAAGTGAGCCTAGAGCAGGTGATGTCACCACTAATGCAGCAGTTTTGCGAAATTCAAGCATGTGTTGAGTGTTCATCGTATAAGACATTCGAGGTATCTTTTACTCATACTATTTCAATCAAATTCCTCTTTTTTCTTTTTAAGGGTGACACAATTCTAATTAAGTTTCCTTGTTGAAGGTCCAGGAAGTTTTCTTCTTTGCACAAAAGGCTGCTCTCTATCCCATGGCTCCTTTATTTGATCAGGAGTCACAAACTCTAGGAAATTTTACCTTATACCCTTACATATATACTTTCACCCTTACAAATTTTTGAAAATTCCAATTTTATCCAATAAGTCACTTAACCTTTTACGCATTAATTTTTCACCCTTGCTTGTTCACCCCCACATTTTCCAGTTTAAACAATTCCGCTTTGTATTTGTTTTCTTCCGTATAAACGTTTTTGAATTCAACAAATTGATGTAACACTCATGTTTAGTTTCCGGTAACAAATTGCTTCCATAAAAACTATTTTTTGAACACTTTAAACCTTTCTGAATTCAACAAATTGTTTCCCAGTAACAAATTGCTTCCCTAAAAAATAAAAAATAAAAATCATGTCAAAAAGAAAATACAGAAAATTCAATCGCACAAGTTCTTTCAGCAAAAACACCTGGAATGCTTTGCATTCATTTTCCGGATTCAATAGAGCGGAGAATCAAGCAGTGGTAAAGGATTGCGTAAGTTATAATTTTCTATAATTGAGCAGTTCTAATTTTCCAAAATCTAGAAATCTAGAACGATGCAGAGGAAATCCTCAATCAATGATTCACGGAACAAAATCAATCGATTATGATAAAAGAAAAACAAAATCGAAAGGTTTAATGGCAGAAACGATTTCCGGCAATGTATTTGTTTTGTCTGAGAACTTGTGAAAGTGACTAGCTTTTTCTTATATAAAAGGATAATTTAGGTAGTTTGGATCAAATGTTGGGGTCAAAGAATAAATGTAGGGGTGTGGGGTAAAACTTCCCAAACTCTAACGCCTCGTTGTGTGCGGGCTTTGAAGCGGATTTTTACCCTTTGTGATCATGACAAAGATGGGCTTTGAAGCGGATTATTAAATGTCCCTTTTGTATTTTACTTGATTATTATGAAAATTATTAGTAATGTTAATTTTAAGAGTAAATTACACTCTCTTCCCCTCAAAGATGCTTGAATTACACTCATCTCCCCTCTTATGTTAAAATATACACTCCCCTCCCATGATTAGATGTCCCTTTTGTATTTTACTCATCTCCCCTCTTATGTTAAAATATACACTCCCCTCCCATGATTAGATGTCCCTTCTGTATTTTACTTGATTATTAAGAAAATTATTAGTAGTGTTAATTTTAAGAGCAAATTATACTCCCCTCCCCTCAAAGATGTTTGAATTACACTTCTCTCCACTCTTATGTTAAAATATACACTCCACTCTCTTGAAAAGTAAAACTTATACTCCCCTCCCTTATAAAATGCTTGAATTACAACTCCCTCCCTTAATTATTAAATATGCACTACACTTTAATCTATTTTGACATAAATAAAAAATAAATATTTTTATGATAAATATTAATTTTGAACCACCATTTAAGAAAAATTAATTAATTTCTTTATAATTTAAATGTCAATGATAATCAAATTTTAATATTTTTGCTATTAATTTTTAAATTTAGAGTATAAAATTAACTTTTAAATAACCATGCTTTATTGTCTTTAGTAATTTTTCACATATTTTAATTTTATTTTGTGTAGTTTCATATTTTATAATAGGGTTTAAAACCACATTTTAATTTATTTTTTTTACAAGAAAAAACTTATTGCATTTCATTCTGAATAATAGGAGAGATACAAGATGGAATCCTAATATAAATATGGAAACTAGCATGACGCAAAATCACTCTAGCAAAGCTATGAGCGACTTCGTTGGCTTGTCTCCGAATAAACCTAACATCAGAGGTTACTAAATCAGAAGCTAATAGGCGTCTACAGCCATTGATTACTGCGCAAAATCCAGAGACGCCACTTTTACTACCATAAAGACTATCTACCACAGTTTTCGAATCAAGCTCAAAGTCCACAATACCCAGCTGCAGATCATGAACCCAGTACATAGCTAATAATAAACCTAAAGCCTCACCCAAATCCACATCAAGGAGCGGAGTCATCCATTCAACCTTGGCTAACACATAACGACCTTCATCATCTCGAATACACACACCAATGCCAACCCGATTCTGAGCTTGAAAAAAGGCAGCATCAACATTACATTTAAATCTGCCGAAACTTGGTTTAATCCACTTCAAGTCATTCGGGGTAGCGGGATGCTGAGGGATAGGATGACGAATAGTCTGAGCATTCCTCCAACTAGTAAGAAAAGATCCTGCACGAGCACAAATAGTTTGAGTTGTTTCAGTAAAATTGTTCAAAACCTAATTGTTTCGATGCTTCCATATACTCCAGATGGTCACACTGAAAACTTGCTTTTGCTGCTGGTCCAGGTGTTGTAAGATGGCAAACACATTGGTTGGAAAACTTGCATCAATATCAAAAACAGCCATCAAATCATGCTTTTCTTACACATAAAGAATAAATGGGTGCTTTCCTCACCAAAATCATCACATAATGCACACCTATCAGTACACTGAACTCCTTTTGATTGCAATCGGACTCTTGTGGGCAAACAATTACGACAAGCTCTCCATAGGAAATTCTTGACCTTCGGGGGGCAATTTTAAACTCCAAATACAAGTCCAGTTACCCGGCACACGGTGTTGTACAACTGTCACGTCATGATTCAGAATATCCTTGTAAGCACTTTTAACTGAATAAGCGTCATCCCTCTCGAACTTCCAAATAGACACATCATAAGTTACCGAAGGAAATAACTGAGTATTAAAAATATTTCTGGCAGTAGCATTGTCAAAAAAATCAATTAGATCAATATTCCATTGTTTATGGGGTGTAACCAGCAAGTCAGAAACAGTGGTAGATGGCCACTCCAAATGTTGATGAGTAGACGGTAAAATTCGTGCAGCATTATTGAGCCATGAGTGATCCCAAACTGGAATGTTCTCTCATGTGCCTATACTCCAATGAAAACCACGATGAATCACGTCTTTGGCACTCCATATGTTACGCCAAACATAACTAGGATTATGACCTATGCTAGCTCCAGATCACTTCAAGGAAAATAATTAGCTTTGAGTAAACGAGTGATTAGAGACTCTGGAGAAGAAACAAACTTCCAAGCCTGCTTGCCAACCATGGCCATATTGAAAGCCTTAAGACCCTTAAAACTCATACCTCCAAACACCTTAGGAACTGAAAGGCGATCCCAAGATAGCCAGTGCATTCCTCGGGAATTCACTGAATTATGTCCTCACCAGAAGGAGTTTAACATTTTCTCTATAATAAGAGATCCCGGAAGAAGGAAAACACTCATCACATAAGAAGGGATAGATTGCAAAACAGACTTAATAAGAACCTCCCTTCCAGCCTACGAGAGACAACGACTACTCCAAGAGCTGATTTTTTTCCATATATAATCCTTAATAAATTTAAAAGTTGCATGCTTGCTATGTCCAATCATAGATGGTAGCTAATGAGTCAATAATGAGTCATTAATTAGTGTCTTTTATTTAATATTTAAGTTTATTTTAATTAAATTTAATATGTTTTTATTTCCTTCTAGAACTATTTTACTTCAATTGCAAGTTATTGTATTTCAGGAACGAATATCCAAAAGATTTAGTCTTGGAGCAAAAGAAAGGAGAATTGGAGCTTATTCATGCAAAAAATATGAAGATCTCATGCAGAAATATATTGTGCAAGGATTCATGCCAAAAATATGAAGATATCATACAAAAATATATTGTGCAAAGAATATGAAGATCTTGTACAAAAATATAAGATGTGGCGCGACCCATATTGTCCTTTTGCTGCTTTTGCTTCTTCAACAAGCTGACCTATTTTAGTATTCTTGACCTAGAGCCCATGGTTTCTTGTGCAGCACTTTAGGGATTTAATTCTTGGGGCTCAAGTCAATGTTAGACTATAAATAGAGCAGTCGTCTAGTTTGTAAAATGATCTTTTGTTCTTGGAATTCAATAGTGACAATTGTCTTTCTTAATAAAAGTTATTTCCTTTATTTTATTTATGTTCTTCTTCTTCTCTTATATGTCTACGATGAACATAAGTGAGTAAACTCTTCTTGTCTTGGGATTGTTGGATAAGTCTAATGACATAATCCTAATCAAACCAAGCCTTGAACCCTAATTTTATATAAATCTACATTCTAATCTAATTTCACCGTGTTTATAATGAATTAACAAATACCAAACACATAAAGCGAACGCGGAGGGTTAGTAATTGTTAATTCGTCATCACAAATATCAATTCATAAAGCAAACGCTGAGCTTTGATATTAGAACAAGTGAAATTAGACAAGGATTGCGAAACATGAGAATAGTCTAGCAAAAACACATAAAGTTTAGTTCTTCAAGGATTTTAATAGCAATCAACCATGAGAATAGACGTGATTGCTAGAGGAACACACTCAATGACTTCGAGAGAATCTTTGATACGCTTAAGAGAAACTTGTCTTTAGAAAGTAGGTCCAATATAAAGTTTAGGTTTAGGGTTTGTTTGTGAAGGGTTTGTCATCAAGATGAACCAATAATCCCAAGGCACTTTTTATTATTACTTTCTTCCGTTAAAAAAATTAACCTTTTCAACTGAAATCTGATTCTAATCATCAATTAAAACTAATCAAATTAAACAACTCTATGTTGGAACGATACTCTCTTTTTACTACTTCGATGGAACCATGCACTTGCGATTTTACTCATCAGTAGCCCAAGATATTTACCTGTTCCCAACACTTGACGAACACCGAGAGTAGTAGCAATGTGATTCTTCGGATCATCTGGAGTATTGCGACTACAAAATAATTCTAACTTCTGGAGATTAATGGCCTGCCCCAAAGCTTCTTCATAAGTAGCCAAAATATTTTTCATACAAACAACCTCACGTTCACAAGCTCTAAAGAAAAGAAAACAATTGTCTGCAAAGAGAAGGAGAGAAATAACTGGTGCATCTGTGCATATCATAGTACCTCTAATATCATTACGACGTTCAGCTTCACGAATAAGAGAGGAAAGACCTTCAGCACAAATGATGAACAAATAAGGTGAAAGGGGATCACCCTGACGAAGGTCGCGCCCTGGTACAATAGGACCCACTGATGCTTCATTAACCAAGATTGAGTAATCAACCGTCTCAACACAAAGCATAATCCAGCTAACCCATCGAGATGAGAAACCCATTTGAATCATGATATCTCATAGATAATCCCAATCTAGTCTATCATAAGCTTTACTAATGTCCAACTTAAGTGCAACATCCCCACTCTTTCCTTTAGCCTTGGCCTTCATATAGTGTACAATTTTAATAGTTACCATGGCATTGTCTAAAATGGATCGACCTGGACAAAAGTTGGCTGATTAATAGAAATGCACTTATCGAGCACCTATTTGAGTCTATTAGCAAGCACCTTGGCTACAATTTTATACACATCATTACAAAAGAGCAATATGTCGCCAATCTTTCATGGAAGTTTGTGAATCACCTTTTGGAATAAGTGTAATATTAGTATAATTGACATGTGGTGGGAAAGCACCACTTTTTAGCCAATGACAACCTGCCTGATAAACTTCATGACCACAAGTATCCCAAAATGTTGATAGAAACCTGGGTTAAAACCATTCGGCCCTGGACATTTATCCGCTTGCATGGAAAAAGCTTCCTGTTTGAACTCCTCTAGGGTGAAGGCCACAAGTAACATATCATTATCATCCCCAGTGATTGAAGTTGGAACCAAATTATTGACACTAGCACGCGAACTCGGTGTTTTTTGAAAGAGATGCATAAGAAAATCACGTGCAATATGCTTCATACTATCTTCAGACCGACATTCAAAACCATTCTCATCTTCAAGATGCACAATTTTATTTTACTTTCTTCTAGTGCTGGTTGCCGCATGGAAAAACTTCGTATTAAGGTCCCCCTCACAGTACCAGAATGTATTAGCACGTGGTTTCCAAAAAAATGTCATCTTTGATTAATAATTTATCCAACCTATGCTGTAACATGTTGAAATAACTCACATTTGAGGCATCTACATGCGAACGGTCAACTTCAAGCTTACGTTGAGTCTTGCGGATCTCTTGTCGAATGTTTTGATTAGCATTCATGCTCCATTTAGATAGGTCCACAACACATTGTTTAAGTTTATTTACAAGAGGACGAGTACCATAACCTTGCCATCTTTGCGAAACAAAAGGTCAAAATTCGGGTTCAATAGTCCACGCATTCTCATAGCGAAAACGATGTAGGCCACAACTAGGAGCAGGCTGCGGAGCACAATCTAGCCAAAGTGGGTAGTGATCAGAGGAAGTGGTAGTAAGACATTCAAGCTTTGCATTCTGAAATTTGTCGAACCATCTATCATTGACCATAACTCTATCCAATTTCTCCTCCACAACCCGATCGGTTCCGAGGCTTTTGAACCAAGTGAAAGCATAACCATCCATATGAATATCAGCAATTCCAGCATCCAAGACAGCTTGCCGGTAACCTTGAATAAGCCATGTTTGAAGACAGCTTGCCAAAAACCTTGAATAAGCCATGGTTGATGATCTGTCCTTCCGTTATTTTCTTCTGTTGATAGAATATCATTAAAATCACCAATAATACACCAAGGAAGTTGAGAAAGATTGGATAATTGCCGAAGTAAATTTCAAGACTCTCCTCTCCTTCCTCATTCTGGCATGCCATAGAAACCAGTTAGCCTCCATCTTCCTCTCAAAGAGTCATTAACCTCCATATCAATATGATTTTGGGAGAAATTCATGATAGTACAATTAAAATTCTTATTCCATAGACAAGCCAAACCACCTCCCCTACCAATACAGTCCATGGAAAAACAGTAATCAAAAGTCAACAAATATTTCAATTCTTCAATGTTATTAGACGTTGTCATTGTTTCAGACAGGAGTATTGCATTTGGTTTATAAGTCCGGACTAGGTACTTTAAATTAGGAATTGTACTCGGGCTACCTAAACCCCGGCAGTTCCAACTGATAACACTCATTGTTAGACACTAAGTTGTTTCTGGTGTTGCACTTGAACTAATGTAAACAAGGCTGGAAGGACATAGAAAAACGGCAAAACACTTTTCAAACATACAGTAAAACAAAACCATACCACCGTACCCCAAGGATGGAATCAATGAATAATCGCAAAGGACGGTTACAATACGGCGGTGAGACAACTATGGAAACACACCAACGAAAAGATTGACAGTACCGAATCAACTTAGCACGACGAAAAGAGTAACGGCGATAGGTGAATCGGAAAATCACAAGTTGCGGCGATTATGTTGCGATTAGACCAGAACCCGACCAAGAAAACAGAGGACGGACCACACAGGCTTAACCTTGGACATATACTAAAGGAATCAATGAAACAAAAAAGCAGAGGACACCAGAGAACTCTCGCCTTCACCTATCTATCAATCAAAACAGAAGAAGAGAATATCAGACAAACACAAACAAACACAAACGATCCAGACTGAAGAAAAATTCAACAGAGATAATCCAAAATCATAGATACTTAATAATTATGGCATATTATAAAATAGGGTTAATAGTGCTTTACCCCACAAAGGAGGCGGCGGAAAACCCTAGGAGAGAAAATTGTAATCGTATATGGGACTCTCACCAATCGTAATCGTAATAGTGATCTCGTTTAGGAGAGAAAATCGCAATCGCTTTTATGATCTCATAGATGCAGTGAAGAAGAAAATCGCAATCGCTGTTATTTAGTGAAGAAGAAAATCGCAATCGTAATCGCAAAAACCGCTTAGATAATCAGTTAAAACCACTTGTTAATGAAATTATGAATAAAAAATAGGAAAAACATATGTATTCAATTTTTTTATTATATTAAAGTAGATCCGCAATACTATTTTTTTGAATTGTGTTAGATTATTATTTTTTTTACTAGATTATTAGAAATAAAAAAATATATTAGGGGAGTAAAGTGTATATTTAAACATAAGAGGGTAGGGGAATGCAATTCAAACTTCTCTTGGGAGAGGGAGGGGAGTGAAAAGCTTTCTAATATCTTTTGAATAAGAGGGAGGGGAGTGTATATTTTAATGGTATAGTGTGTTTCGTTTACTATAATAACCTTAGTAATTATGTAGTTAATGAAATAGTTAGATGATTTAATTGAAATAAATAAGGATATATTAGTGGAAAAGAGTAATAAATGTTGCATTGATATTATATAAAGGAAAAATAATTTGAGACAAAAAGTGATAAAGTGGACACCAAATTTGAGACAAAGGAGTATATTAGATTAAAATTAAGAGATCAACTTTTATACATTTTGGTTAAGTAAAAAAATGTAAAAGATTCACAATATCCACAAATTGCAACCAATTATATATGCAGCTATAATAGTCGTTATTATCAAATTAAGACATTTTGATTGATTGGTAGTGCAAAAAATCTTTACATTGTATAAGAATTAAATTCTAAAACTAATTAAAAATACATGTTAGTCTGCAGATAAAATAAATATTTACGTAAAAGTATATGTTCAGATATTGTTTAAGAAACGGTAAAAGAATTTTATTTTTCGGCTTGTTACACCCATCAATCTCAAAATATTTAAGAATAATACCCAAAATATCCTTAGCATAAACTTAGTTTGAGTAGACATGTATTGAATTTACGCAATAATCAAGTTTGTATTAACATTGTTGAATTGAATTTGCATAAAGGTACTTCAACCGAGATGGAGTAATATTTAGAGCACATGAGCTTAGTACATGTAAACGAACTTGAACTAAGTTTGCGTAAGATCTACTTTGAATCTACATGTGCTACATGAACCTGAGTTTGGGGAAAACTTAGTTTGGGGTTATCTTATGCCAGGTCAATATGTATGGAGCGCAGAAGGGAAAAACAGTGGTGTAGAGGAAAACAGGAATTTGAAAAACAGTCTTTTTCAAACTAGCCCATGATCCAGCAATGCAACCAACTAAAAGTGCACCAGCTAGTATAGTGATACCATCGTTTATCACACCATCTGCATTAATACACAAACCATCATTTAATGTAAAGATGATACAATTCAAGATTAAAAAAAATAAATATATATATATATATATATATATATATATATATATATATATATATATATATATATATATATATATATATATATATATAATAAGTAACTTACATGTCGAAATCTTTTTTTTAACTGCTTTATGGAGGGACAAAGCAGCACTATAACCAGGTTCAATCTGCAAGGACAAAGGTCACCACAAAAAATCAGAGATATAAAAAATCAGAGATAAAAGCTCCTTCGAAAGAATATTAATTGACAAACATGCTAAATTGAGTCCATGCCAGTCCTACTTATAGTGTCTAATTATATCAAGCATCAACCAATTGAGTAGCTAGATTTATCAATACCACACTGCAACTGCTAGATTAATCAGCAAGAAAACATGTTCAAGTCATGGAGCTAGAAAAACAAGATCAAAGCTGTACTCAAATTGGAATTTCAAGCAACTCAGGTAAGTAAACAAAGACAAGTTTTTTTTTTTTTAAGAATTTTACATGGTTGTTTTATAACGTTTTAAACAAACCTATGTGTAGATTCTGCAGGCAGTGTTTGATTTTTTTTTTTTTCTTCCTGAATCTACTTTTGAGTTTTGATTAGGTTCCAAAGATAAAAAAGTCTGCAATGATTAGGAAACCAACAGTGAAACAAGAGAAAACAATCATATGAGATGGGACTTGTTTATGAGAGAATCCAATTTTTGAATCAATTAAACTTGTTAGGGATTCAAAATCAGGAAATCTACGTGAGAAAATCTACCATTTCACTGTTTCAACTCTAAGAACTTGTAGCTGAAACCGTAAGATGCTGAGACACAAGAGAACGGGACTAATTCATCATCCCATCTAGATCAGTGGAGTAACTTTCAAACTTGATGGTGGAGAACATCACCAACAGAAACTGATGGAAAATTCCACCGGGATCCAAGAAAAAGACAAAAACACAAGAAAATGAAATTCAAGCAAAACTTGGCAGAACACAACAACGAATCAATGTATATCTCTGCGGGAGTTCCCACAGGACCAAAAATAGGTGCGGAAGATTTCTCACAAGGAAGCTCTACCATGGCGGTGGTGGTGCACAAGATTGTCTTCTATGAATGATGCTTCCACTGACAGAATTTTGTTTTAAAAACACTCCTAATTTTGTTTTAAACTCACCATACTTTGGATTGTTACTCTTGTTTGACAGGTTACCACACAACTACTACTTGTCAGTGAAAAAAATTCCAGAAGAATCCCCTATGAGTTATCTCCAAACATTTCCTACATTCCTACAATCTATATGGACATTAATAACATTTTCAACAGTTAAATTGCATATTGTGCAGGTTTCATATGCAGTCATTCCTTTCTAGTCGAATTAGTCAATGCCCCTCCGAATTTTCCACAGAAGAAGCTTAATTCTCTCTAAATTAATATTTCTAACTACTATCTATAAGTTAGAAAGACATACCTCTAAACACTGGTTCACAAGCTGCTGACTCTGAGCATACTCCCCAAGGTTATAATGACCAGCGGAAATATGATAAAGCCTTTGATGTTCTCTTAGGATGATTCTATTGTTTCCTATACAACCTTCCAATCATAATTAAGGATGTACGAGGTTAGTCATGTATACAAAATTCAGAATACTTAAACATCGATAATAATTTAGAGTTATATAGTAATTATACTTTTAAGCATATTGATTTCACATCGAACTTTCTCTGGTTTCTTGGAGTCAATATGTAACCGAGACAATTTTTCTATGATCATGGCCCTCTTCTGATCATTAGCATCTTTAATTTGGCTTTCTAGTAGCTACAAAACAACAATGCAAACATAAATAAGTTTAAAAGAAGTGAAAGCAAAAAGTAAATGAATTAATTGAAAACAATCTGTACGCTCAAGCGGCCAAGTGAATTCTAATCTGAAGTAGAATCATCATGAACCCTTTAGCACTAGCAATACATTCTTTGTATCTTAATCCAATAAGTTAAACATTAAAAAAAATTAAAACATTTACTTTGTGATTAAGCAGGCTCTTAAATTCTTCTAAAACTTGCACCCATTATTCTATTCAGTATTCACAAGGTAGTATTGCACAATCTATACTACACTCGGAAATTTCACATAAAAATACAGTCCCAAACACAATCAAGATAAAGAGTAGGAACTCAATGTATAAAAATCAAATTCAGTAACTCAAAGCATTAGCAAGAAGAAATAAGAGATTGTTCTAATTGCAAAAGAAAGATAAATAGACAAACGTATAGAGTCTCATCATCATAATCAACAAAAATAGGGGAAAAATAATAGAGATAAACATACTTATTTTTAGCAAGCTTAACATGCCGGACTACACAACAAAAAAGGACAGACGATTAGTGTGCTAATTCCTATGCGCGAAAGAAGTCAGAGTGCAAGCTTAACATGCCAGACTACACAACGAAAAAGGACAGGTTGCTGATTCCTATGCGTGAAAGAAGTTAGAGTGGGACTTACAGTGATGTCGTCATCCTCGGACGAAAAAAGACCTCGGCGGGTGAAGAAATGTCCAGTAGATTGGAAAAATGCTATATACAGATAACAAAGCAAACAACAGTAAAAAAATGATTAAAAAACTATTGCATCGGTCTAATGGTTAGACCACCATGGCAGCAGCGGAGAAAGAGGAGGATGAGAATCAGAAACGGTTACCGAGAAAGGGTGGTGCAGGAGATTTACGACGCAAATGTTCCTGAAATAAGGAGAGAAAAAGAAACATAATCAAATGATAAAATCATAATACACCATATGGCATGGCCACAATCCTACTGCTTGACCACAAGAAATCAATAAAATACAATAAAGAAATTGTCCAGTATAATGGGGCAGCACATTACTTAACAGTTGTCAATCCTAATCCCAGTGTCTGAAAAAGCAAACTGGTCTTTGATTAATAAGGATGAGGTTTGAAATATTAAAATCAAGCCAGGTCGTACCAGCATCAGACATTTTTATTTATTGTTATATAAACATACATAAATAATTGATGTACATTACCAGCAACTGAATTTATTTTTACATCTCATATTTATAAACATAAAAATACACAATGAAGTGGTGTGTAATACTCTTGGTACTGTCGGAATTAAAACACAGTTCAGACTATAATGAATATTATTCAAAAAAAGGGCAACCCGGTGCACTGAATCTCCCGCATACGCAGGGTCCGGGAAGGGGTTCCACCATTTGTTATAACATCTTATACATATAGGATAGAGATAATATATTTGTGCAGAAAAGCATACAGTAATAGTAGAAAAATAAGTATAACGTATGAATTGAAATCACCTTTAAACTCTTATTGTCAGGATAAGATATACCATAAACTTTTTGTAAACTTTCTCTATCTTTGTCCCCCCTCCAGTATGCTGTAGAAGCCTGGAATTGCAAAACCAGTGTGTTTCAATTTTTAAGAGTTTTGTATAAATAAAAAATGGTTTCGTAAGACAGATCAAACACATACCTTTAAACATGCAATTGCTTTGACAAAAGATGTATTAGGAATATGTGGTCCTCCACACAAATCAACGAGGGATCCACATCTGTACACTGTTATAGTCTTGTCAGCGGGCAAGTCTTTGATAATTTCAACCTGATAACAAGGGCAATAGTAGCAAATCGTCATATCATTAATTATAGGTGAACGAAAATAGGAAACATATTTCAAATCAATATGACTACGTCGTACAAAAGATAAGAAAACTAATGTTAGAAACAAGAGTGTCAGTGTACTTGCCTTAAACTTATTATCAGAAAATATCTCAAGTGCCTGACCGTGTGTCACTTCAATGCGCTCAAAGGGTTGTTTTTCCTGCAAATAGAACCTTTATCATCCATCCATCACATTTATTTACTAACATAAAAATGTTTTATTTATAGTAAGAATGAACATTACATCCATGAAATCTGAGTTCATAATTTTGAACACGGTAGTAAGAGTGAAAATTAACATCAATGAAATCTGATTCATAATTTTGAACACACAAGTTAGGAGATGAAAAAAATGGAAATAACGACTGGATCAAAATTTCTAAATTAAAGGGGGATATTGAAACATCTTGCATTGTGTTTGGCGAAACTTCAAACAAAGGAAATCATTTAATTTGCTTTCGAAATCAACTTAAACAATTGGAGTCATTATAAAAATGAGATCTGGATTGATTTAGATTAGAGAAATAAAGCTTACATATGGAATTGATTTGATTTGATTTTGTTTCGATCAATTAAAATATTTGGTAAGGTTGGAATAGTCTATATATCTAAATAATTAAATTTAAAATAAAATAAAATAAGTGACCACCAAATCCTACCAAACTTTGCACGAGTTGTCAAATAAAAGCAATGAAAAGAATCGGTCCTTAAAATAATAATACAAGATTGTTGGTGAATACAGATCAAGATTAAGAAATCAAATCATTTCCTGTTTTTTAACCTTACTAACCCATGATTTGACTAACAAATCAAATCAAAAACCCATTTTGCAAAATTCACAACACATTGTTGGTGAACACAGATCAAGATTAAGAAATATATCCAAAGACACTGAAATTTGAAAGACAATTTGATACTTCATTCCACAATTGATCAGCTATGAAATTTCTGCCATAATAACATATAAAGGACAAAATAACATATAAAGGAAGAAAAATTAAATATGTGTCGTTAATCACCGTAACCAGAAACAGCCCAATAGCAAAGCACCAGATATAACAGCTACAAGGACTAAACAAATGTTTTAAAAATAGAACAATTTAACTGTTTGAACCATGATGCGGAGGTCTAAATGATTCAATCTCCGGTACTGATTTTAGAACATTAGACTAAACACTAACTAAAAATGAAAAATATAAAACATACAATACAGGATAAGGACTAGAAATAATACCACAACAGCTTTCAACGCTCCAGCTTCAATTTGTTTAAAGTGATCCTTATTCAAACCCAAGTCACCATAAAACGCATCATAATAGAATCCCTTAACAACAACAGCAACATCAGTTTCTCATTCAAAAATCTTCTCATAGTAAACATCAACAAAACCAGTAAAAAACTGCATGTACAATAATACAAGGAACATGCCTCTCCTCTAGTAGTGCAAGATCCAATGCAAAGTTTGCATCCATACTCCGTCTCAAGAGACTACACACAAAAAAACATCATCATCATTATTAACATCAATATTGGTGCTTGTTTGGTATCACAATCAATTCATCAGAATCACCATGATTTTGCAGAACCTACACTTTGGCACGGTGTGGCAAGACACAATTTTGATCTTATAGCTAATAAGCTCGTATGACTAAAAACGACCCGTTTGGTAGCCGTTATTTTTGCACGAGCTTAGTGTTTTTTTATAAGCAAATTCATTAGCTTATAGCTTATCATTTTGTGTCTCAATTTTACATTGTCATCTCAATTGAAAATCGTATGACTATAAAAGACCCGTTTGGTAACCGTTATTTTCACACATGATTATAGCATTTTTTTATAAGTTAATTCACGTAGCTTATAGCTTTCTGTCTCAATTTTACACTGACATCTCAGTTGAAAAAATTAATATTATTAAACATCATCGTTTTATGTCATTTCAAATTTATAAGGTAGTTCAACCTCTAATTTTACCAAACACTACAAATCCAATCAACTATTTTATCCTTTAGCAACTATCTTATCATCTATCCGCTATTTTGTTTTTCCCCGAACAGAGACTTTTAAGCTTTGAAAAATCATATTCCTGACAAACAAACCCACCATCACGGAAAAAACCACCAAATTAGTCCCTAACTTTGTAGGTCACTCTCAAATAGGTCCTGACTTTATGAATATTTCAATAAGGACCCCGACTCTTTTAAATTTTAGTCCTCAAAGGATAAGTTAAGAGACTAAATTGATAGTAAGTGGTTTAATAATAGGGACCAATTTGAGAGTTTAATAGACTTTAAGGACTTTTTGAAATATTCATAAAGACAGAACCTATTTGAGAGCGACCATCAAAGGACTGATTTGATGGCTTACTCCCACCATGACACTAAACGTACACTCAAATATATCATTAATCCTAATTCATAATTGAATTGAAATTAAAACAATCATAATCTACGTCAACATCATCAGTATCAATCAATATCAATCAATAATCCAAATTAAATTGAAATTAAATCAGTTAGAACGCGAATATTGAATGAACCTGTCCAAGAATATGAGCACTAGAATGCCAAAAAGTATCTCTCCCTTCATCATCGTCAAATGTAAAGAACTTTAGCGCTGAATCATCTTCAAGAGGACGATTCATATCCCAAAGAACACCATTAACCTTAGCAATAAGAGCATTATTCGCCAAATTCTCTGAAATATCACGCGCAATATCAAACGGAGTCGTCTGCCATTTCCTCCCTTCCGTCACGTTTCCGTAGGGAAGTGTAACCTTAATCGGATCGGGAGAGAGAGAAAGACGGCGAGTCTGTTGCTCTGCTTGAAGATCCTTGAAAATTTGGATGCGCTTTGGGATTGTCTCGGCTAAGTATGCTTCGTCTTTGGGGTGAGCGACCGCCATAGCGGCTGAGGAGAAGGAGGAGGAAAAGAAACGGTAACAGTTACCAATGAGTTAGATTGGGTTCGGGTTTGGTCCCTTTGGGTTTTTAGTGTAAACTACGGTGATCTAAAGGGATGTATTTAATTAGGATTTCAAACGCTGAAAAGTGCTTAGGTATTCAATAACTTTCACATTACTCAAAAAAAAAAAAAAAATTAAGACTTTCACTTTTCTTTCCTTTTTTTAGGGAGACTTCACTTAAATAAATAAGTTTTGTGGTATTCGATCAATATTTTTTGTGATTTAAAAAAAAATCATGTGGTATTTAATCAATATTTTTTATAACTTAAAAAAAAAAATTATAGTATTTAAAAACATTCTATTTTGTGGGATTTTTTCGTGAATTTTTAGCATAAAAAAGACTTTCTATAGATTGTTATTTCTTTTAAGATTTCACCCCTTCTCTCTCCATCTCTCTCCCTCCTCCCCTTCCTCTCTTTCCTATCTTCTTAAAAAAAAAAAAATCATTGGAGTGATAGTTTGTTGATTCTGCTGAGCATCCTCGATTTGGGTTGTGATTACCATTGGAATTTTATCTTGATTTTCCTCTACTTAGCAAGATGCGCGTTCTGTTCCTGGAGTTGGTTGACGATGTTCGAAGAAAGCGATGAAGTGATTCCCCTCCTTCTTGCGCTAGTGTTCCCCTCCTATGGTGTATAGTGGGTCGAGGTATATTCAATCAACGTAAAGTGTATAAGGGGTTTTCTAATGTGACAAAGCTACTATAGTTCACTAATGAAATTACAATGAGGTTATAAAGATATTATAGAGGTCTTGGTGGAATATTCAGTGCAAGTGGTGAAAAATGAGCAACATGTAGCCACCTTTATACATGAGAGCTCATTTGTAACTGTCCCTGTGGCCTGTCATAAACTTACTTTCTACGTCTAAGTTTGGCCTACCACAAGATGGAGCAATTTTAATCAAACTTATAAAGGTCGTAGTTATAAACCACAATGTTCTTCTCTCTTTTCCATCTCAAGCTATCATTACTATCATCTTAAAGTCACTACAGTAGAAACTCTTTAATTTAATATTCGGTAAATTAATAAACTCTCTAAAATAATAAATTTGTCCGGTCCCGACTTGGGCTAATGTAAAAAATTGAAAAACTCGATAAAATAATAAGATAATAATTTTTCGGGAGATCCCTTTATAACTTTCGGTCCCAAGAAAATCATAAATTAATAATTCATAGAAACTGAAAAAAATATATTAAGAATACATTGAACACATTTGTTCCTCTTGTTTACATTTACTGTACTTCAAAAGTCATTATTGATTTCCAATGCATATGAACACAGTAGTTACTAATTTACTTTGAGTCACAAGGTTCGTTGCAACGTAATTCTAAGAGGCATAGACTAATTTGCCTTTTTGTTTGGTATGTACAGTATCATTACTTAAAAACTCTTTAAATTAATAATTATTAATTTATCGATAAATTAATAACTCTCTAAATTAATAAATTTCTCCGGTCCTGACATTATTAATTTATAGAGTTTTAACTGTATATAGCGTATAAACACTATCTCTGAATCATTATCAACAATGATAATGGTTAAGTGATGTAGACAAACTGGCAGCAAGGATCGAAGACGAAGTGTCGTGCAAGAAAGGTTCACTCGGAATGGTTCATACGGGTTTGTTATTTCTTTTAGTATTTAAACAGAACTTATGCAGCCTAAGAGACGTCTTTTCTCTCAATAGATTTTGTGCTTGCGCCTGTTTGTTTATCTTAGGTTTAACATTTGCTAACTCTTGCTTTTGTTCTACGTCGTTGAGTCATAACCAAAACGATGTTTAATTCATAGACGAATTAAAAACCGTTACTTTAACCCCTTAGACAATTTTCCCTAAATCAGGCGAACGTGTGACATAGTCCCGCGTTTTTCTCAAAGTTCATTTATATGCATAAAAAGTCTTGGGTTGTGTTTGGAAACACAAATAAGCTAGCTTATAGCTTGTTGGACTATCTTATAAGCTCGTTTTGATAGAATGAGATGTGTTGGGTAAAAAGCTTTTCTCACTAGCTTATAGCGTTTTTTAAGAAGCTAATCGAAGTAGCTTTCGAACTTATAGCTTATAGCTTTTGATACTTTATTCCAATTTTAACCTTTTCTTTATTTTATTATAATAAAAAAAACTACCCACAATCTTATTAAACTAACCCATGTTTACCATGTTGTTCACTTTTTAAAATTTTCTTTTACTTTGTTTTCTTTATTTTTAAATTTTCTTGTTCACTTTTTATTTTTTATATATAAAATTTACAATAAATAGTGAAGCAAGTTTGGTTAAATAAAATTCATAAAAATAAAAAAATTTGTTAAATAAAAAAAGTCGATTGAATTCATAAATACATTTATCATTTTGGAGATGAAAATAATTTAATATATATTCAAATATTTAAAAATAAATGGGTTAAGTAATAAAAATTATATATATGATATTTTTTTATGAAGTAATTATATATATGATAGTAAAAAAAATAAACAAGCATGTTCTTTTATGTCATTTTATATTTATAGTCATTTCAACATCTAACTTTACCAAACATTCTTAATTTTAATAAGCTAACTTTTCAGTTATAAGCTATCAGCTATTTGCTATAAGCTAGCTTTTCAGCTATTAGCTAGTTTATCAGCTATCAGTTAGCTTATAACTTGTTTTTACCAGACACACCCCTGGTCTTTTTGTTAAATCAGCTTTTCCATTGCATAAGTGAAGAAGGGGCAATTCGGTCAAAGATGGAGTTGCAGGTAAGATGTTCTTAAAAATCAGTTTTCTTCTCTCTTTTTCCCACACTCCACCGAACCCAAATTACTCCCCCACCTCTAGAGTTCCAATTTTCTCCAATCCCTTCAAAGATGGAGTTGCATGTAAGATGTTCTTGAAGATTAGAAGGCTTATTGGAAGAGAATTAAGAGAACATAGACTCAAGTTGAGCTAGTAGAAGAAAGAGGGTTGAAACCCAAGAAGCAATGAAGTCTCAATCATCTTCATCAATTCTTTTGTTTTCACCAAAGAAATAAGGTGGGTTTCCTAAATTAAGCTTGAATTTGATTAGATAGAGCTGAATTCGTTGTTTAATAGTAATGGGTTTGTGACAGTGCATGATGAGGAAATTATGTTAATGCACTGTGCAAAGTCCATTTTCTATTTCTTTTGTAATCACCATGAAACTGAAGGGTTAGGTTGACTAGAAGGAAAAGAAAGACAATTTAGAAATTGTATTTCCAAATATATGATTAATTGGACGTTATACGATACCACGTTAAAATGTTCTCATATAGTATCAAAATTAGATCAAGATACTCTTTGTACAAGTTTACGCCCACAAACCTCACGAGTAATAATCCTAATATTTAAACAGAAAACTATGAAATTCAACGTTCTTTCAATTGTCTACTGAAAAACGAAACTACTGTAGCACAAGAGATTGTAAAGATTTTGGAAAGAAAATTAGTTTAAAGATGAAGGAAAACTAACAGTTGGATTCCGTTTTTAAGGAGGTATAATCCTGGGTGCATGTCAAATTATCCTTTGATTAATTTTCTTCTATATAATCAATCACCAGAACTCATTTGAATTTTTTTAAAAGCCATATGTGTGTGTGTGTGTGTGACATGCAATATATTTAGGGTTAATTATGTTTTTGGTCCCTACAAAATTGCGACCTTATAAGTTTAGTCCTTACTTAATTTTAATAGCATTTTTAATCCCTACAAAAAATTTCTGCACTCAATATTAGTCCTTACTCAATCCAAATTTGTTTAATTTATGCTTAAACTCTTAAGTTTTTCAACAATTTTTTACAGGCGTGTTAAGAACGTTATTAAAAGGTCCTCCGAAAAAAATATCGCAAAAATTTGATTTCTACGTCCATATTTTTGTTACTTATATCTTAAACTTTTGTCGTTTTAAAAAATTCATATTTAATTTATTTCATGTTAAAAAATTATAGATTTTAGTAAATGAACCTTTCATAGTGTTCTAAACTTGTATAAAAAGAATCGTTAAAAAATTTAAGAGTTTAAGGATAATTAAACAAAATTTATTTTAGCAGGGACTAAAATTATAAGTAAATTTTTTTTGTAGGGATTAAAAATGCTATTAAAATTAAGTAAGGACTAAACTTACAAGGTCGCAATTTTGTAGGGACCAAAAACATAATTAACCCATATATTTATGACGGCAACAATAAATAAACCATAACACAAACCCAATTTAAATATGCAATAATTGAACGTAAAATATTAGAGAGGAATTGGAGGGACTAGGGAGAAACTGATGAGGCACATGTAGGTAAGTGTTACCCCAAGTTAAGACAGTGAATGTGATTCAACAAAGGACACATAATGGTTATGAGCTCTGGCAGAATTATTGATCAGATTATTATATTTTTCATGTAGGAGTATGACTGATATATGAAATGTGGGGTGCAAAAAATGATATGTCTCCATATTAATCATAAGTGTAGGTACGGAGTTTTGGAGAATTTGAGAAACACTATAATAGCAACAAACTAACCTTTACATCAATTGACTCAGACCTGCGTCATGATTGATCAACCGTAGAAGCAATGTAGACAGCTACTAGGATGTGTGTCCCTCGTCAGCAACAGTTCCATGCAAATTGAGCTGAGATGATAAGCAAACGAGAAGGAACTTTAGTGCGTGCTTCCGATAGAAAGCATCCATGCCGCAATTTCTGTGCATTACAGCCTCTACCGCCAGATTTATGCACCGCCAAGAATGGGGGGTCAGGCTAAAATGTCAAAATTAGGCAAAGCCCGTGCTCAGGGTTCTCTTTAGTCTTTGCACACAAGTGCCAGAGAATCTTTGAGGAATCACTTGTTTTGGCCACCCAACTTTCCAAGAAGCTGAAATGCTTTAGCACCCCAATGATAGGGAGCTGGTCTTAAGTGAGACCACAAGGCAATAATCGCCTCAGACATGACATTGGCCATACTAGGCTCTGGGAAGTCGGGATTTAAACTATCGACCAAAGCCTCTCGTGTTCATAAACCAAGACGTACCAGTCCATCACTTCCCTTAAGGCATAATACCAGAGGCTTCATAAGACGAGACAGTTATGGTAACAAAGAGCTCAAACAGGCAAGGAAAGGTCATGCATAGGTCTAATAGAAGATCTCTCATACCCTCCACTGCAGAAAATCATACCATATAGATACACTATCCCATTCATTTAGAGTTCTTGGCCTCCATGTCTCAAGGATATCCTTCAGATCAGCATAAAAGTTTCCATGCACGCCAACTGCTGAATTCCCAGAGTTTATTTCCCTTGGAACTGTCTATTAGGACCCTAGCTGACTCTTGAACTTCGACTAATTGTTGCAATTGCTGCAGATGGGGAACCTTGGAATGAACAGGCCATTTCTGGCAGCTGCCATCATTGTTCCAGAGCAAGATCCCTTTACCCACCCTGAACTCAGCATCCCCTACGCCATTTATATTGTTTTCATGAAGAGCAAAGTATGCTTAAATCAAATGTAGTTTAGGAGTTTCTTCAGCTTGATCTTTAGGAATAACATGCGCATTATCAGGCAATTTCCATTAACTATCAAGCAGAATTTCATTCTTCTCAAAACTCTTGCCAAAGTCTGTTAGTGCATCCCATTGACTAAGTTGACTGGCACAGTATAGCCATATCTCTTCCCATAAGCTGACACATTATCAATGTAACATGATAACCTAGGCAAAAAAATTTAAAATATAATAGAAAGGGTCATGCTAACATGTTAAGAAAACACTAAACATAAGTAGGTGTACCTTGAGTTTGCTAATACTGTTAAGAAACTGAGTATGCTTAACCACAAGGGTATCAAATGTTAGGGGAGCATCCTCAACTCCTCCAGATGCATCATTAACCTTGTGCTGCATTCCAGATGTTTCAAGAAGAGAGCTTGACACATAGTTTTATGATCAACTAATATTGCCAAGAGAAGATGATCAAGGCCTTCTTTGAGCCAGAGGACATCGCTCAAAGCTCCCCAGTCTCAAGCTTGGATAACGAATTGAGGCCTGGTGAAAAGAGTTTTTCCAAGAGATTCATTCTAATTTCAGGATCTCTAGCTCATAAGCCAACCATAAACGTCCATCCTTTCTACCTTCTGGAAAACCTCTCGAGGCAAGGATAAAAGGGTATTTGAATACCAATAAAAAATCATCAATCACAATATAATCCAGACGCTTTACTTATTTGAATCAGTTAGTTTCAAAAATCCCAAAATTAAATTATATGAAGCATAAATATAGGGGTAGCGTGTATTATGTATTATTAACACAGTTAGTTTCAAAAAGTATATGAAGCATAAATCTAAGGGTAGAGTGATATTACAAAATTAAATTAAATAAATCTGATAAAAACTAAGGGAAGTGCAGTCTTTCTTTCAAGAAAACTTTGACATAGTTGTTAAATTAAATAAAATGAGTTTAAGCTTTAGTATTCCAATCTAGTGCTATTAAATTATACATCAAATGATGAGAAAAATTACATTGCTCCCATTGCAAACATATGCCTCTGGAATAGAACTTGCAAACCCTGAAACAATTCATAAATTTGAATAATTAACCCTGAAACAATTCATAAATTTGAATAATTAAATAAGTTACAGAAGACAAAGAACAAGAATAGAGAAAGAATGTTCAATTACTAAAATTACAAGTAAATCAATTATACAATTTGTCAAAAAATATGTACATCAATTATACCCCTTCAAAAAAGTACCTCAATCAATTATACAAATAAAAGCTTTTGTGCAGATCTAGAATGAATAGGTTTCTAAGAGGAGGAAAGAAAAACAAGAGGTTAGATATTTTCTGAACACACAGATCTATAACTGAAAACGAGGTTCTCTTATCTCTCTCTCTCCACAGACACGTTGTGACTTGACTTGTATCTATAAACAACAAAAGTAGTCACGAGGTACATGTTATTCTGACACAAATCACAAGTACAATCTACTTTTATGTTAAACAAATTATTATCACAAGTAATGAATCCAGAAAGAATGCTCACAATAAAATATTTAATTAATTATCAATCTTTGCCTAAAAAAAAATTAATTATCTTATTTATTTTTTGACATGTAATTATTTAATTTTCTATTACAAAAATTTAATATTTTAAAAATATTTATCGAGACGAATCCAACAACATTTATCTTTGTATATGTGTAGAATAATATGGTTAAAATATGTTAGGTCAATATTGCACAAATAGATCATCTATTGTGGGACGGAGGGAGTATTATTTATATATATATCAAAATTAACAATACAAGTACTTTGTACCTAAAAAACTATCAATATACAGTTATTTCGCTTAAAATATTTATATTTTTGTGACAATTTTCTTTCGGGTTTTGCTAATCAGTGTTCTAAGGGGATGTCAAAAATAGAAAATTTTCATTAAAAACATCAACTTTTTAACTTTCATAAAGTTAAACATTCCACTTTTCACCGATTTCCAATACATAAT
Organism: Medicago sativa; assembly: GCF_051527215.1. Taxonomy (NCBI): domain Eukaryota; kingdom Viridiplantae; phylum Streptophyta; class Magnoliopsida; order Fabales; family Fabaceae; genus Medicago; species Medicago sativa. The sequence continues at coordinate 22,952,371 of NC_140753.1, read as the reverse complement.
TTCTATATTAATCTTCTTAACTAATGCCCTAAGTCCCTTTTTTTTCACATAGTCGTATTATGTTTTTAATTTCTTTGTCTATTATTTTAGTTTTCATGTAAATACTTTTTTTTTTTTAATTTATGATTGTCCCAAAATTGTCACTCTTACCGTTATCCTCCGCTATTTACCCAGTTTTTTGTCCATTCGTTTATATTGTTTTTTACTTAATTTTTTTTCTTTTGTCAGAGATTGTTAATGTGATTTCTCTGCCTCACTTGAAACCATTAGCATGTGTGTATTTTCTTCACTTAAAAAATAACATGTATGTACATTACAAATTTGGTAGGATCTGCTGAAGGATATTCTGGACATGTTGATGAAAAATTAAGAGAGGCTAGGATGAACCACCCAAAGGGGATTGATGGCCGAGGAAATATCTATGTTGCAGATATTATGAATATGGCAATTAGGAAAATTAGTGATTCAGGTTGACATCATGTTATACTTTGATTAGCATTGGTCCTCTTCTCTTTTAAGGACCCTTTTTCATTTGTTTATATGGATTGAATTCCTAAATCAGAACACTTAAACTTTATCTTGTTAGAAATCCAATGCAATGTCCTAAAAAAAAGAAAAGAAATTCAATGCAACTTATAACTCGTGTGAGTGTTGCTTAGGCCAAATTTATATTATGGGCCTGTTTAAATCGACTTATTTAACCTTATCTACTAATATAAGAACTTATGAGACTGTCTAGGAGCGCTTATGGAAACATCTTATGACATGTCCATTAGCTGTTTTCATACGCTATTCAGGATAACTTATGAAATCAGCGTATAGCTTATTGGAAAATAGTTTGTCTATTTTGTCTCTTGTTATTGAAATAGCTTATACATAAGCGTTTTGGCCATCCAAACAGGGCCATGATTATGACAATATTCTACTTCTAACACTAGAGTTGGAATTGGAACTTCTAACTGAATCAAGATGTATGTTTTCAGGGGTCGCAACAATTGCTGGGGAAAATTAAGCCGTGGAGGGGGCCGTGGAGGGGGTCGCAACAATACGAAAGTGGATTTCCACTCGGTGAACTGAATAAATTCAAAGTCTATCTATATTGTTTTTATTAGCTACACATTAAGAATGTATGCCTTCAATTTGCAGGAATTGCAATGCTGGTTGGAGCTGGCTTCTTTGGTTATATGCTGGCATTGCTGCAGCGTCGACTAAGTACAATTGTCGCATCTCAGGATGTATCTCATGTGAGTGCTTGCCTAGTCCTCTGCTATCTGATGCATTAGTTTGAATCAAATGAATATGGGCATAAATATGATTGATGGAACTTCAATAAATTTAGCAGAAAAGATTTTCTTGATATCAGAAAAAAATGTTTGACATCGTATTAGTATATAATTTTTATTTTGATATTTTTTTCTCTCTCTTCAGATCTAAGTAACACCTGTTTTGGATGTATTTCTGTACAGTGTCCCTATATGATGTCGGTTTTCTGATGTCAAATTATCAGTGCTCTAAACTTAGATACATGGTTTATCCAAGGGTTATTTTGAGAAAAAGGAATGTTACTTCTCAAATCATGCAGTAGTGGTGATAATCATAGAATTGAATCATATCATTTGTTCTCTAAAGCTATAATAATTTAAGGTTCATGAAATAGATATCAGAGTACATGAGAAAGCTTCAGCCAATGACAATTCATCTCGTGCTTTCGTAAGCTGAAGGCTCACTAATGTTCGGCATTTCACAGAGTCCTGACCAAAAGCCATTGAAATTTGTCAGGCCTCCTTTGAATCCATCAAAAGACGAATGATATAAGCAAGAAGAGAGTCTTTTTGGATTCATTGGGAAGCTTTTTACCAATGTTGGGACGTCAATAGTGGAAATAATGGGTTTCTGGAGAAAACCTCAAAGCTATGAATTTCAAATCCAATCGTTATTCCATCAACCTGAAAAGCAAGTAAATAGTTGGCCTGTGCAAGAAAGTTTTGTAATTTCAAATGAAGACGAGCCTCCTTCTATTGACCCGAGAAAACATATCCTTTCATGTCCAAACACACCGAAAAAATGCAACAATTATGGCAAGGTCGAGCACTCTATAATGGACGGGACGGAGATTTTCAGCATCAGCAACAAGATCATCTGTAAAAATACAAAATAGCTACTTTTCTTAGAAATCTCTAAAAAAAACATATTTAAATTATTGAAAGTCAAAACCATTTTTTCTTTAAATCTGTAACAAAAGTGCCTTTTCTGTGTAGCACCTAGGCTTCAAAATTCAAATTTAAAGTGTGTTTGACATGTGTCGACAAACACCGACACAAGTGGTTATATTCAATCCCTTTTATTTTTTATAGGTCATATTATTGATATTTACGTGTCAATGTGTATGGTATTGCACTTATACTTCGGACGAACCAGTTTCTGTGGCTTCTGTAAGCATTTTTTTTGGTTTCATAATGCTGATCATGAATGAGTTATGAGACGACAACTCATCTCACGTACAATATAACAGCAATTGTTGTATTTCTGATGCCGCCTTAGAGCTATAGTTGTGTTTAGAATTGTACACATTAATAGCGTTAACATAGACAATCTAGTAGCATAACATTAGGAGGAAGAAGAGAAAGACCACTGACAGAGAAGAAGAACCCGTAAGAAGGTTAGGGTTTCATTACCAATTGTGAACTACACCTCTGTACATAGTTATACAACATATATATACTATAGAATGGGAATTGTCTAAAGTACCCTTACTACTAACTAATAATAACAATAATATCTAACATCTCCCTTCAAACTCATGACGCGTCAACAGGGAGCATCGAGAGTTTGTCAGCTAAAAAACGAAAACGTTTAATAGAGTGCATCTTTGTGAACAGATCAGCAATCTGTAGAGAGGAAGAGATAAATGGTAGAGTGACAGTTCCATGCTGAAGGTGATGACGAGTAAGATGACAATCAATCTCAATGTGCTTGGTACGTTCATGAAATACTGAATTATGAGCAATTTGAATAGCACTCTTGTTATCACAATGCATCGGAGTTGGTTTCGAAAGGGAGATGCCCATATCTAACAAGAGCCAACGTAACCAAATAATTTCAGTAGTAGTGGATGCCATAGCACGATACTCAGCTTCTGTGGAGGAGCGAGAGACAATGTCTTGTTTCTTACTCTTCCAAGAAATAAGAGAGTCTCCAAGAAATATACAAAACCATGTAGTGGACTTACGATCTGTCGGATCACCAGCCCAATCTGCATCTGAATAGGCACGCAACTCCAATGAAGACGATGAGGGAAAGAGCAGACTTTGAAATTGAGATCCCCGAAGATAACGAAGAATACGAAGAACAGCTGCCCAATGAACTGTAGTGGGACAGACAACAAATTGACTCATAACATGAACAGCATAAGCAATATCAGGCCTAGTAATCGTAAGATACACTAGACTACCAACCAAAGTGCGGTACAAAGTGGGATCTGGTAGAGGAACACCATCACCGGGAGCATATTTTACATTCAACTCAAGAGGAGTATCCGCTGATCTAAAATCAGAAAGGTGAGCTTGTTCAAGAATGTTGGCAATGTACTTGGATTGAGAGAGAAGGTAGCCTCTAGGAGAGTAGGCAACTTCAATCCCCAAGAAATAGCGAAGAGTTCCCAAGTCTTTCATCTCAAACTGCTTAGCTAACTATAATTTTAACTCATCAATTCCACTAACATCGTCAACTGTAATAATCATGTCATCAACATACAAGGAAAGTATAATGCGACCATGATTAGTGGACCTGATAAACAAGGCAGAATCATGTTCACTAGATTTAAAACCAAGAGATATGATTACGATGGAGAATTTCTCAAACCAAGCTCGAGGAGCCTGTTTAAGAGCATATAGAGCCTTTTTCAACTTACACACTTCCCCTTGATTATGAGAAACACCTGGAGGAGGAATCATATAAACTTCTTCATGAAGCTCACCGTTCAGAAAAGCATTTTTGACATCCATTTGTGAAATATGCCACTGATGTATAGATGCAACAGCAATAAGAGTACGGATAGTGGTCATTTTTGCAACGGGAGCAAATGTTTCTTCATAATCCATACCATACTGTTGAGAGAATCCCTTAGCGACAAGACGAGCTTTGTAGCGTTCAACTGACCCATCAGACTTAGTTTTGATCTTGTATACCCAACGGGACCCAATAGCACGTTTTCCAAGAGGAAGTGGTACTAATTCCCAAGTATTTGTTTTGTGCAATGCAGAAAGCTCTTCAGTCATGGCATGCTACCAGAGAGGATCGAGAATAGCCTCTTTGTAGGAAGAGGGCTCAGACAAACTGTGAATAGTAGTTAAGAAAGAAGCAAATGAAGCAGAGTACATAGAATAAATAAATTCAGGTAACTGAGTGGACGTACGTTGACGAGTTGGATAACGAGGAGATGGAGAAGGAGGATCAACAGTCATAGGAGGTGATTGGACAACCGGGGGGACATCATCATCTTGGGGAATAGAGTTTATCCTGCAACTCTCAACATTACTATCACTTGAAACATTATCATTAAAACCAAACGGATCAATATGAATTAGTGGTGAACTATTAGTAGACTGGGAGTGAGAGGAAAATGAGTAAAATGGGATGTGCTCAAGAAAAACAACATGACGAGAAACATAGAGTTTTCTTGTATGAGGTTCATAACAATGATAACCCTTTTGACCATCTCCATAACCCAAAAAAACACACATAGCAGAGCGAGAAGACAATTTACTACATTCAACTTGCGGACGAAGAACAAAACAAGTTGAACCAAAGACTTTCAGAGAGGAATAATCAGGTACAGAGGCATACAATTTTTCAAAAGGAGACAAACCTGATATAACTGACGAAGGGATTATATTAATAGCATGAACAGCGGTAAGCACTGCTTCACCCCAAAACTCACTAGGAACTGAAGCAGACAACAAAAGGGAACGAGCAGTTTCAACAATATGACGATGTTTCCTTTCAGCAACCCCATTCTGTTGAGGAGTATCAATACAAGATGTTTGATGAATTGTGCCATCATAAGCAAGTAATTCAGAAAATTTATTTAAGGTATATTCACCACCTAAGTCACAACGAAAGCACTTTATAACAGCATTATGTTGAGTTTTTACCATAGCACGAAACATATGATAAATGTCAAAAAATTCAGAGCGGTTTTTCATAAGATAAACCCAACAATAACGAGTATAATCATCAATGAACGACACATAATATCTAGATCCACCTTTAGTAAAAACTGGTGATGGACCCCAAACATCCGAATGAACTAAATCAAAAGGTGAGTACGAAACAGAGACACTTTTATTAAATGGTAAAGCTGAAAATTTTGCAAGTTTACAACCACAACAATCTGAAATATCACTGGTTTGTAACTTTCCTAAAGCTCCAGTAGAAGCTAAATACTTTAATCTAGAAGCAGAAACATGTCCAAGACGAGAATGCCACAAATAAAAACTAGAAGAAGAAGAATTCAAACGAAAACTAGATAATAGCTCAGTAGTGGATGTTGCGGCTGCAGTGTCAAAAGCTCTCAAGTCATCCAAAACATAAAGTCCCCCTTGTCTATGGCCTGTCCCAATCAGCCTCCCGGAATATGGATCCTGTGCACAACAAGAATTGGAAGAAAATATAATTGAATTACCGAAATCACACAATTGACTAACAGAAGCAAGGCTCAAAGTAAGTTTAGGAATATGATAAACATTAGAGAACGACAAGTTAGAGGTAGAGACCGAACCAATGCCTGTTAATGGCATAGGGGTGCCATCAGCAGTCATAACAGACATAGATGAGACATGATTCATAGACACAAAAGATTTATCATCATATGACATATGGTGTGATGCTCCAGAATCAAGAATCCATATGGAAGGAGAAATACCTGACACACTTGAAGAGTTCAAACCTTTAGGAGAAGAGGCAGACATGGCATGTGATTGAGTGGAAAGAAGCTTCTGAAGTTGCTCTGCAATATCAGATAGTTGAGAAGACGTATCAGATGAGTATGCATAACCAGAACTAGATCCAACAGTAGAAGAAGCAGAAGGAGCAGCAGCAACAACATTTGATGACAGACCCCTGAAATTCTTCCTATTCGCTCTCCCTAATTTCGGACATTGTGCTTTCCAATGACCTTTTTCTTTGCAAAAAACACATTCATCATTACCGATCCCAATCCTCCCTTGAGGTTTTCCTCTTTGAACAGGAGCAGCAACAAAAACAGATGGAGGAGTGGAGAGAATACCCTTATCTGACATAGTGGAATGAGACTTGAGTCTGAAAGTGAGAAAAACACAAGAAGGGGGGTTGAATTGTGTTTTGAAAAAATTCTTCGTTTCTCCTAAAACTGAACACACTGATCAGAAGCTAAGTGAAAACAGCTTCTAAAGTGATAATCAGAATCTACACGCAGCGGAATAAAACAAAGAAAGAGAAGAAGAACGACACAAAACAATTATACTGGTTCCTTCCACAATCCGGAAGTAGTCCAGTCCCCCTTGCACTTCCAAGGAGATTTCACTAAGAGTAATATCTGATTACAATTGCTCAAGCACACCTGCAAGAGACTTCCTTTGCTCAAGCACATTTTGCAAGAGTCTTCATATGCTCAAGCACACTTTGCAAGAGTCTTCCTTTGCTCAAGAACACAATCAAGAGACTTCCCTGCTCAAGCACAACTACAAGAGACTTCTAACTAAACAAGATTACACAGAAAATTGTTTAAGGTTGAACACTTGATATACAATCAGAGGTGCTCACAATACAAATCAGATACAGACTCAATAACTTAGGAATTTCTAAGATGAAACTTTGAGACACAGAAATTCTAAGTGAATGCAGAACAATTTCAGCAGAGGTTTGGCACTTGTAAAAATGTTGTGAGTCTTTCGTTCAGCATTACCAAAACGTCTTCACTCCTTTATATAGAGGTGTGAAAGAGACGTTGTGAAATTGCCAGCACATCAAAGAGTCGTTGTTGAAGCTTGATCTTTCACTAATAATCTTTTGCCTGATTTGGTTGTTGTCCTATGAAGAACCAATTTGAAATTCTTTCCTTATCCAAAGGAACATCTATGCAGGCAAAGCCGTATTCTGGAGCTGTTTTCTTGTCTTGTAGCGTGGACACAAAACAGAGTAGTGGAGAATGTGGTTGTACAGTTCGTACAATAGTACAATGTCAACGCTTTCGTCCAAATTGCAAGCACATGCCTTCAAACACCTTTGAAATGAACGTTGCAATGTTCCACTAATTTTCTGCTATGTTTTCGAATCCAATATACAGCTTTTGCAGTATTGATTCTTCAATCTTTGAATCTTTGCAAATCCAGTTGATCTTCAGCTTCTGGTGAAATGACTTCTGATGAGGCAACTTCTGATGATGTGGCTTTTGGACCTCTTGTCTTCAGAAGCAGTAATCTTCAGGAGCACCATTTCTTCAAGAGCGCTTTACTCTCTTCAGGAGCATCTTGACTTCAGGAGCGCTTTACTCTCTTCAGGAGCGTATTGCCTTCAGAAGCGTCTAAGCTTCATTTTCTTTTGCTCTTTATTTGCTCATTCAGAACCAATTAATGATGTAACTTTTTAACTGTGGTCCTGTACACTTGAACAAATATTAGCTAGTCCAATTTACAATTTTTAATACCTTGTTATCATCAAAACTCTTTAAGGTTCATTGTTAAACACATTTTGTCCCAACAGAGTCGAATTTCTTCTGCCAACAATTCACTAACTACTGATTCAACATTAGGAAGAGGGGTACGATGCAGAATACCCCCACGAAGCCCCTCAAAATCATCACGAATAGCCATCAGAAACCATACTAGACGTTGTTCTTCCCTCTGATCAATGTAAGCTTTGACTGCTTTCAACTGATCAGATTCCATAAGAGCCAACTGATCCCACAAATTTGTCATGGCCGAATAGAATTCTTGAATGGTCATATTGTTCTGCTTGAGGGCCCTAATATCACTTTCGAGTTGATAACGTTTTGCAAAGTTTGATTGAACGTATAATCGTTTGAGATGATCCCCAATCTCTTTAGCAGTGTCATATTTTGCTAGTTGCACACCTATGGACTGATCAACAGAGTTATTAATCCAAGTAATAATTTTTGAATTATTTTTCATCCATGTTTTCAAAGCTTCAGCATATTTATCAGCATCCTTTTTGTCAATGGGTTTAACAACAGTTTCATCAATATAACCCCACATATCTTTTCCTATCAGAAAATTTTTCATCACATAACTCCAATAAGAATAGTTCTGTCCTATAAGATGAACACTAACAGCTTGAAGCGAATCATCCTTATCACTAGCCATACCAAACAATCACAGAGAATCCAACACACACAATCACAGAAAACAATAGCAGAAAATTAGGGATAACCTGTCAGTCACGAACAGAACAAATCCACCAACGAAATAATACCTGAACCAGAGAGAAGAATTGCGCCGGAAAGTTCCGCCAGAAACAGAGGTGGTGCGTCGGAGATGAAAACGGATGGAGGAAACCAAATCAGAAAAGAAATAAAAACCAAATTGCAAGATCAACCATAGCTCTGATACCATCTTAACATAGACAATCTAGTAGCATAACATTAGGAGGAAGAAGAGAAAGACCACTGACAGAGAAGAAGAACTCGTAAGAAGGTTAGGGTTTCATTACCAATTGTGAACTACACCTCTGTACATAGTTATACAACATATATATACTATAGAATGGGAATTGTCTAAAGTACCCTTACTACTAACTAATAATAACAATAATATCTAACAAATAGCTGTTTGCATTTAATAGGGGGCACCAATAATTTGTACAGTTACATTATTTTGTTTATTTTGTTGGGTCACCTATAGTATGGCCTAATTGAGTTTCGATCCAGCGTTGATCGCTATGTTTCACTATAGTAAGAAAAACTATACTAACATTTTACTCATTATTTATTGTTGTAATATTGGTAATAATTTATAGAAAGGTTCTTATGTTACATTAAATTACTTTTTATCCTTTTTGATCTTTGATATCTTTGTGGTTGATAAACGAAAAAGTGAAAACCATGATCCTCCTTAGGGATGATTAAGAGGGTGGAGGCTAATAGAAAAATATGAGGACCGGGTTTAGGTTGGATTGGATGGATTCAATAGTTATGAGTGACAGTCACGTAATTTTTAGTTATCAACTGTATTCAATACAACTTGGCAATGCTATTGCTACAAAAAGGGGTACACAAGTTATTGTATGTGCATACACAAGTGCAGTTGTGACTTAAAATAACAAGTGGTCAGTTTTTATACTATTTAGACGTTTGCCCTAAAAAAAATTGGAGTAATTTAAGACGTTTGCAGGTGGAAGGGTGCAGTTGTTGGTGACAAGATAAGTGTTGAGAACAATGATGTTCTCGCTGTTTCCATTCATCTTGGCTTATGTCAGAAGGTTGCCACGAGGACGGATTTGTATGATTTTTGGGTCTTCAATATAAGTCCAAATTTTTCCTATATGCTTATAACTACTTAGAGTTAGAACCTAAATGGTCATCACTACTTGGCAGAAATACTAGACGGAGAGCCATAATCCATCGAGCATGAATATTGCTAGAGAAGACAAGGTTTGACATTAAAATATAGAATATAATTTTAGATGCTGATGTTACTAATTACTACCGACAGAAACACCCTACGATTGCTTGTGGTTAGGGAGAGAAAGGAAAGTCATACTCCAATGCAACACTTCTAGAATAACATGTTAGAGTTGGTTTTAACTTTTAACTACAACTAAAATCAATATCCTTAATTATGTAATGCACAAACTTTAGTAGATTCTTGCATCTTGTTGTTTGTCATGAAGCCTCTTCGCTGGTTTTTACGGCTTCTAATAGTTTTCTAGTTTCTTGTTCCTCCGCCCTACAAAAATTCCTCTGCCCTACAAAAAGAGAAAACAATCATCAGTAAATAATAAGTGTGTCAGGAGTGGGGGTTCCTCACACACATCGACGCCATGTATATCGTCGTGCGCTTCTAGTCTTTTTAGAAGGACATATAGTTCTTCTCCTCAAATGATGAAAATATATGGGGAGAGAAGGTCCCCTTATCTAAGACTCCTTTCTGGATGTTGTAACCTAACCACATCTCCATTTACAAGCACTTAATATTTCACATTAGACATACACATCTCCATCTAGTTGACCCAATTCTCATGAAAACCCAACTCTAGCATCATCGTGGCTTGAACAAAATTCCAATTCACTCCATCATATGCTTTGCTAATATCAATCTTCAAAGCCGCCTCTACTCCTTTTCTTTTGGTCTTGCATCTTATATGATGAAGAATTTATGAAGCTAGCAAGACATTATCAAGAATAGATACATTTTGATAACACACTTTTCATTCTATTCACCAAAACCTTATAGATGGTTTTATAAAGTACATTACACAAAGAGATAGGTCTCAAATCCTTCATAGATTCTGGGTTGTCCTTCTTCGAAAATAGTACAATATTGGTCTCAAGAGGACTAGAAGAAAACTCACCGTATTCAAGCCACATAACACTTGTATGAAAAATCTCAGAACCAAGAGGTGCCACATAAATGTTTGCAGAATGTTGGATTAAGAACATCCAGTTTGGGTGCATTGTCATAGTGCATTTGAAATAAAGCTCGTTTGGATTCTTCTATCGTAAAAGGCTTCAACATATTCTCATTATTTTCCTCTGTTATGGTTGGTTGGACTTTCTCTATCTCCAGTGGCGGATCTTGAGTTAATTTGTTGGGGGTGTCAAACTTTTATGGAATATATATTAAATGGTTTCAAGTATTATCAATAATTAATAACTGGCCAAGTGGTATAGAATGTCCTTAAAGGAGCAAGAGGATGTGGGTTTGAATCCCCTCAAAAACGTTTTTTTAAATACAATATGCAAAAGTAGAAGTTAAAATATGTAAAAAGGAGACACATAGGTGTTGAACTGGCGACCTAGAGCAACTTACGGTACCCCCTTACCACTACATCAGCTGAATTCTGGTTGTTAAGATACAACTAATATAGTATATAAGGAAACTTTGGGGGATGCCATGGCACCTGCCTGCCCCCCAAAGAGATCCGCCACTGTCTATCTCATTATTTTGCGACCCACATATGTCAGATTTATTCTCCACCACATCCGAGATGCAATACTATCAAAAGTAATAATTTTTTCTTAAAAAAAACTATAACAAACGAACTCATAGTTATTTTAAATTGCATTGAAGATTTTATAAGATATTTGTAAGTAGAAAACATGCATAACATCTTAATCCTTCAAAAAAAAAAAAAAGCATAACATCTTAAACGGAGAAATTTAATTTAATTAAAAAAAACCAAAAAATTTAATTCGGAGAGAAATTATATTATTACTTTTAATTCATCAATTGATTCCTTCCCCAAAAAAAATTCATCAATTGATTTCAGGGGAGTCCGTTTTTTTTAATCCATTGATGGACCAAAAAATGCTTTAGTGTTTTATGTTATTGATTTTAAATAAACTGAGAAATTCTTGTCCTACATAAAGCAATAATATTTTGACAAAAAAAATGCAATAATATATAATTTTTTGTGGCAAGAAATGATACAATGTTACATGTTAATGATTTATATTGATTAATTGTTTAGATATTTGCATGTTTATTGTAACGCCTCCGCTTGGTGGGCATGTATCGCCCGTGGCTGATGAGAGCGGGGAGTGGTTCGGCTCCTGGCAGCTTCTAGGCAAAACAGAATCACATCAGAATGAGAGAGATCCTGAGGTCGTGCAGGTATGGGACTGCATGGTTGAAGGAAGACTTATAAGAATTGTTTGGTACTACCTATATCAACAAGATGCATCTTCTTTTCGGTAGTTCATTCCATAAGAACTCCACAGTTAAGCGTGTTAAGCGTGCTTGACTTGGAGCAATTTTGGGATGGGTGACCTACCGGGAAGTTTCCCGGTAAGCGTGCGAGTGAGGACAAAACACGCTGAAAAGACTCGTGTTGGTTTGTAGGGTCAGTCGGCAATCCTGAAAGCAGTATGGGATGTTACATTTAGTTTGTAGTTATGAGTTTTAGGCTTTATGTATAATTTACACTCCAAGTGTTAAATGAAATGTTTGATCGTTTTAGGCTTTATGTATAATTTACACTCCAAGTGTTAAATGAAATGTTTGAATGAGTTTGTCATTTATTGTTTAATTTATCATGGTGTAGATCTGAACACAATGGACCGTCATTTGTTCAAAGCTTAAGTACATTTCAACGGTGGAACCCGTCAACCGTTCAAGGCCCGGGTCGATATCACGCTAAAGGATCTCAAGGATCAACTGAACGAAATCAATCAATAACTCAACCTCGGAAACACAAGGAGGGTGGAGGACCATCAGTATGCACGTCCCGGATATTTGCAGGGCCAAAAGATAATGTTGACGGACGATGAATGCGTGAGGACCATGTTCTCCAGACATTATCGAGAACGCATGTTCCCGGTAATTGAGTTTGAAGCGACGTTTCTGAGATCGCCTGAAGATATTCTCAACAATTTGATTCTGCCAGAAAATTATGTTTAGATACCACCATTATTTATTTTGTTGGAATTTAAATTTAATTCTTGTTAGTTTGTTGAATATGTTGATATTGAAGTGTCTTATACTGAATGTAGTGATTTGCAAACCCTTTTAAAAAGTCAAAATATTAAGAGAACACAACATGTATTATGCATAATCATCTATATAGGTTATCGCATCGAATTCCTTCGTATAAGATGAGTGTCACAGAAGGGAATGCACCTCTAATGGGTTCTTTTGAATTGGATTGTGCTACTCTGTCAATTGAAACTAGTCAGTTGACAGGGCAGTAAGATTCAATTCAAAACAACCTCTTGGAATGCATTCCTTTATGCGATAACAGGAATGCACCTCTAAGAGGTTCCGTTGCGCTTGATCATGCTCCTTTGTCAATTGAAACTTGTCAGTTAGCAGGGCAGTAAGATTAAGTTCAACGCAGCCTCTTGGAATGCATTCCTTTATGTGATGACCCATCTTATATTAGAGAATTTGATGTAATAACCTATATAGTTGATTTTTTAGAATACATGTGTTGTGTTCTCTTCATTCTTATAAGACACTTTATCGCCAATATTTTCAGTAAACTTTTAGGAATTTATATTAAATCCAACATCATGATGACGCTACATATATTTAGGGAGAATGTTATGTAACGTTGATGATTTTAAATTTGAATAAATACGCAATTTCGCTTCAAATTTATTCAATACGCAATTTCGCTTCGAATTGAATAAATACACAATTTCGCTTCGGATTTAATAAATACACAATTTCGCTTCAATTGAATAAATACGCAATCTTGCTTAAAATTTAATCAATACACAATTTCGCTTCAAATTTATTCAAAACGCAAGTTTATTCAAGATTACTCAATAACTAAATGCTCCAAAATGTGCGACATATTTAAGATTATTACAAGTCATTACATTATTTAATCATCTCCATCGTCGCTTATCCCAATTGGGTTGTACTCGATAGTCCATGGGGCACCTGCTTTTGGTTGAGGACCGAAATAGCATGTCCTCCTGCCCCTCCTCAGCCTAGAATGGCTGTATACCAGCACCTTCAAATCCTTTTTTTACGGAACCATCACATTTGATTATGTGCCATGTCACAGACGATTTTGCTTTCTTCTTTTCATCATTTTTGTTCAACTGAACCTGATTCTGAGACATATCCACATAGAGAAATTGGTGATCAAAACCTAAACTAATCCTAACAATTCTATCACAAATTCATAGCAACAACATTTCATAAAAAAATCTAAACTAATCCTAAAAATTCTACCACGATTTCCTAACAATTCTACAACAATATTATATTCAACTCCAATCTAACATTTAATCATAAAATCAACAAAACCTAATTATGTGACAATTTAACCAAAAAAATTAACAATTCAATCACAAAATAACAAGGCTTAATTGATATGCCGGTCCCTTAACTTATTTCTTTTATTTAATTTGGTCCCATAAATCTTAACTTTCTCAAACACGTCCATTAACTTATTTCTTTTATTCAATTTGGTCCAATTTTTGATAATTTTAATCCCCTAAAAAAAGAGACCGTTGGATTACGGAGGTCTATAAGATTTTATAGTGTATCACCAACACCTAATTATTTACTTTCATCTTCTTCCCTCATCTTCATCTTCATTCATCCTTCATTATCTTCATAAAATAAAATTAAAAAACCCAATTTTTAATGTCCAACCTTTCCATCCATCGCATCTTTTGCATCATATTCATTTGAAAGATGACAAATCCAAAGCCTCTAGCTCTACCACTATTAAACTAATAATCATCGTCATCATCATCATCAACATCAACCCAGGAGGTTGCATTCAACGGTGTCGGAGCCCAGAACGCCTGCGATTCCGATTCCGATTTGGTTGATTTGGAAGAACCCTTGTTCTTCTTGTCCTTGTCCGATTTCTTCTTCTTCTTCAAAGTATCAAGCGCTGCAAAAAAAAGTTTTCCCCTTCAACCTTTTCATCTTCTATCTTGCATTTTCCGGGTGCGTTATTCTTCCTTCGTTGTTGATCGCGTTTATTGGTTGTGATTCATTTTGATTCACCGTTCTCTTAATTTGATTCTTGTTCCCTAATTTGCAAAATTTTTGATTCGTATGTCGGAGTGTGAAAAATCACGATTTTTGAAGAAATTGATGACTGAATTAGGATTTTCTGCGGATTTGAAAAGAACATGTTTGTTGTTGAAAGCTTTGAGAGCAGATTCAGGAGTGAAACCAAAATTGTTGATGAGGTACGATACAACAAATGGTGGTGTGACGGATTCTGACTCCGATGCTGTGGTGGAGAATCTTGTGAGTGAAATTGGGAACGAGAAGTATTGGTGCAGAAGAGGGTGGTTGGATTTTGCGGTGATGATGCCTTGAACAACATTCTGGGAAAGAAACCATTTCTTCAACATGGTTTGGAAAATTTATACAAAGGTTTAAGAAACCCGCCATGACTTCCCTCCGCGCCGCCCTTACGGTGTTACAATTTTCATTAAGAATTCTATGGTTTGTTTTAACAGGTTCATCATGTTTGAAATGGGTTTGTCTTTGTTTTTTAAGAATTTGTTGATGAAGGGTGTGATTTGCATCAAGTTAGTAGTGGAAATTATATTTAAGATCTAAGAGAGACGGTGAATGTCATAGAACCAGATCTATTGCTACGATTAAGTTTAATGGGCTGTTTGTTTGAGGTAGATGATGAACTTGTTGGTGATGCAGGTGATGTTGTGATGAGATCAAGTGTGGAGTGTGTGTATGTTGAACGAAGATGAAGATGAGGGAAGAAGAAGAAAGTAAATAATTAGGTGTTGGTGATACACTATAAAATCTGGTAGACCTCCGTAATCCAACGATATCTTTTTTTAGGGGATTAAAATTATCAAAATTGGACCAAATTGAATAAAAGAAATAAGTTAACGGACGTGTTTGAGAAAGTTAAGACTTATGAGACCAAATTGAATAAAAGAAATAAATTAAGGGGCCGGCATATCAATTAAGCCAAATAACAATGTAATAGGATGGTAACAACTTACTTGATTTTGTGAGCGTAATTGATGTTGAATCTGCAACAATTGGAAAAATTTGCACCTATTCAATTTCAATCCGCAACAATGAAGTTTTGGAAACTCCTAGGTGCTGTTTTGTTCTTATAACATACCCTCAACACTTAACTGCCTATGGAATCCTCAACACTTAAATGTCGCCGATTCCATCAATGGTTAGCTGCCACCGGTTAACTGAATATCGACACTTAACTGCCGAGGGTTATTTCAGTCATTTACATGTGTTTTCAGCCATTGATAATGTGTCAACAACAAATTTCAAAAATGTGTGAAATCAATTAAAAAACCATGACCACCGTCCATAAAAATATGTTCTTTGTGCATGAACCACTGTCCAACCTGCGTGAGTTAACTCACGCAACCAGTCAAAGGTGCGTGACTTAACTCACGCCACCGTCCAAAGGCCGTTGTATACATGAGGTGCGTGAGTTAACTCACGCAAGGGCATTATGAAAAATTCAGTTGAGAACGAGAATTTTGGTTGTATAAAGAGCAGAATTCTAATGGAAAAAGGCTGAGCCAGCTGCAAGTTCTAACAATTGATGGGTAAGGTTAAAGGATTACTAGTGATCTAACCCGTGCGTCGCACGGTTAAATAATTTTGTTCATTTGTTTTGAACCAGATCTCATTCGGTTTGCTTTACTTACATACTCTGATATATATTGGTTGCACAAACAAATGTAAAAAAAAATATTAACTCGCACAAACAAATATAAAAAGAGAAAATAGTCCATATATAAAATGAAAGATAAATTATATGTTAAACATAAAAACGAAACAAAAAATACATGAATTTTAGAATAGAGATACAAACTATAAACATCGTACAAAAAAAATAATTATGACATCCAAAACCTACGCTCAACATAGAATAAACATTTAACTAAAAATATTACATGTTTTAACACGACTAAAAACAAAAACAAAAAACAATTTTAGCGTAAAAAATAATGTCATCTGGGTTCAAAGATGAGCTACAACAACTAAATTAATTGGGTTCAAGTGATTAATGAGATCAACCAAATGACAAATTGTTCGGGAAAACTCGAGTTTGATTCTTAATGAAACAATTATTGGTCAGACTATACTGACCTCACAATCGAACTCCAAATTACCAGTAGGCATGGCAATAGAACGAGGTGGGGACGTGTTTTACCTTCCTCATCCAGTCTATGATTTCCATATACTTACTCGTTGCCCTGCCCATACCCAACGGGGATAAGAAGTTGAATTGTATCCCCGTCTTTGACGGGTTCGTGTATCCCCGCCTCATCCTCATACCCAAAGCGAATAATTTTTTTAATACAAAAAGAAGTTTTCTCCAACCCATATGACAATGTTGTATTTTAGAAGTGAGATTGAGGGTATGAGACGTGGAAGAAGAAGAGAGAGCTCGAGCGAGTGCATAAACATACTGGCATTCATAATGAATGAGTGAAATGGTTTATGATTTGAGTTTTTATTTATATAAAAGGGTCATAAAATAAATTTTAACATCCAGAGATGAGTTTGGATATGGGTTTGGGGTGGGTACCTATATCCCTGTAATCAGTCTCGTATCCATGTTTTGAAATATGGGAAAACCCAAACCCATATCCAAACCTAGTCAAAGGGGGAAAAACTCGTCCAATTGGGGTGGGTTTAGGCGGGTACTTGCGGGTATGGGTTTTGGTGTCATGCCTAATTACCAAGATCCATTCTCCTAGAAACCATATGGTTAACATAAAAAAAAAAAAAAGGCCATATCACTTAAATTGGGAGGTTAAGTATCACGCCACATCTCAATTCAACATAACTTTTGACGTGTTAGAGCATATAACAAAAATACGAACGGGTTTGGATATAGGTTCGGGTGGGTACCTATATCCTTGTAGTTCGTCCCGTACCCATGTTTTGAAATCACGGGAAACACCAAACTCATATTCAAACCTAGTCAAAGCGGGAAAAACCTGTTCAATTAAGGTGGGTTTAGGATGTTACCCGTGGGTACGTTTTTTGGTGTCATGCCTAATTACCAGGATTCATTCTCCTAAAAACCAAATGGTTAACACAAAAAAAAAACGTATGTCAAATAATAATTGGGAGGTTAAGTATCACGCCACATCTCAATTCAACATAACGTTTGGCGTGTTAGAGCATACAATAAAAATATGATAATACAAATAGCTATAATTGAAGAGCCAGAAAACACACCAAGTGTAAGAAAAGACAATTACACTAAAGCTCAACCATTAAATCAAATTGATCAAACGGTTCATAAATGTTACGTAAGAAAGGCACATGAGTCATGTTTCTGTTTCTTTTTCATCTTTCTTGTTATTCTTAGAGAACAAAATGATCCTCAAATCTATAATAAGTTAAAGAAATCAAACACCACTTGTGGAATGACTAAATTCAATTTGGCAAAACAAAAAAACGCTATGTCAAAGAACATATAAAATGCAATAACCAATATGACTAAAATCAAATCTAAATTTCAGTTCAATTGCTTAATTCATATGGATTCTTTGATTAGTGTGACAAATTAGTCCCCTTTATTGCTCATTTGTTTCGAACACATGTGGACAGTGAAAAAAATTCCAACATAGGATTCAAGATGAAATTTAATTACACTGTTGTTCTCTCTTGACGTACTGATCAAACTATTATTCAGAAACTGGTAGTTTTAGCAAAGAAAAAAAAACTTGAGTACCTTAGGTTCCACAAATTAAACAATGCTTGGATGACAATTAGTTTGTGATTGATTAGTGGAACTTAATGCTTTGACTATTCTCTAAATTTAGGCTTAATAGCAATTTTGACCCCCTATCTTTCCCAAAGTTGCGATTTTGGTCCCCTAACTAAATAAAATACAAAACCGCCCCCTATGTATTGGATCTTTGGAATAGTAACACAAACCCTAGATTCTAAATACTCCTACAATCGAACAAACTTAACCAAAAATAGGAACTCAAACAATCGAACCCTAGTTATCTGATTTTCATGTCAATCGTTTTATGGAAAAGAGAACAATGGAGAAGAAGAGAGATTTTCGAGGGTTGGAGAAGAATGGTGAGAAAATGAAAGAAAGGGGGCCAAAATTACCAACCACGAGTTTATAACTTTCATCTGCAAAATAGGTCATGTGACCTGACTTTCTATTTTCCTTTTTTAAAATTTTTTCCAATTAAAAAAAGCTAGCATGAATTTAAAAAAAAAATTACACGTGGCACCTCAATTAAGTGATATGGGCGCCTCATCAGCGAAGACCGAGTCAAAATTGGCCTATGGGGCCAAAACTGCCAAAGATCCAATACATAGAGGGCAGTTTTGTATTGTATTTAGTTAGGGGGCCAAAATCACAACTTCTGGAAAGATAGAGGGTCAAACTGCTATTAAGCCTTAAATTTATTTAATTTTATCTTCCTTGATGATACACTCTCAATTTAATCGATGGAAAAGGGATGTCAAGGGAAGAAAGCAAATCACGAAATATTTCTCACGTCACAATTTTTTATAATTTTTTGGTTGAATATTTTGAACCGCATGATCTCTTGAATTTAACGGTCCATGTTTGGTGTAAGTCAGACGACTTATACATGGTGTGTGACTCTAACTCATAATTAAACGAGACTACATTAAAATATGTCTAATATGGGGATGCAAATATCATAAAAAATAATATCATCATGTACACTTCACCTGAAATCAACATCACATGCACTTAAAATTAAAAATATGATCGATGATGTCTGAAATAGGAATAGGAATTTCATACCGATAAAGCAAAAGAAGAAATTTAGGTACAACTAAACTTACAGATAAATAACATCATTGAATGTGAAAGTGAAAACAATCGATAAATTTTAAAAACATTACATCTCGAATGAGGATTTTCGATTGTAAATTTAAAATGAATAGTGTCCCGTGCTTTTAAATCATTTGAAGCAAAAAAATCTTCCCACAAAAGGCCTATTTCAAATGTCATACGCTTCTTATATAAACTTCAAAAAAAAATTCATATTTCCATTATCAATGCAAAGTTTTGGATGTTGAACAAAGTGTTGCCGCAGATAGTCAACAAAATGACTTGGTAATGCCAAAAACAATATGGAAAAAATTTACAATACATTCAACATTGTTAGATTAATCTACTGATATATATGATATCATGAACATAATTTTAATATTTGATAGAAATTCAAGACACTATCCCTAAAAAAAATATAAAAAAAAAATCAAGACACTCACCAACAGTATTAATAACAAATGTATGTACCATATTTTTTATATTTACCAATTCACAAAATATTTATTTCATATTTATTTATGTTTATCAAGGACAAGTATTTGTCCCCAATTTTTATTATATCTATCAATGATTTTTTTCTTTGAAGAGTCTATCAATGATAAATATCTAACTCGAGTTTCATATTAATTTATCTGTAACAAATATTTGTCTAACGTTTTGTAAATCAGCTTGATCACTGACTCAGTAAGGGTGTAGAGTCATTATCTCATTGATTGAATCACTGACTAAATGTCAATTGAAAAAAATTAAATTGCATGACACAGTCATAAAATTTTGTTTCAATAAAAAAGTTGTATAAATATTAAATGGAAGCCATATGAATATCGGGTGGCACTTTGGTGACATTAATGTCACCGTGCCATTACATCTGGACCACACAACACATCTAATGTCACGTAATATGTGGCCCAGATTTAATGTCACCGTGACATTAATGTCACACAAGTATTTCCCATGAATATCTACTACCTCCGTCCCTAATTATAGGGCTCTTTTGAAAAAATAACGGGAATTAAGATAGTGGATATTTGTATTAAATATGTTTGTAATTACTATTGTTTTTACAATTTTATCCTTTGAGAGAGAGGTTGGTTTATGTTTTCAACATGTTATTTATTGTTGATTGAAGAAAAAAATGTATAATAAATAGGGGCATGTATGTAAAGAAATAATTAATGTAGTTGGAAATAACAAAATGGTCTTATAAAAAGGGACAAAAAAATTCTCAAAAGGGTCTTATAATTAGGGACGGAGCTACTATATTACTTTTTTTTTCCTCAAAAAAGTAGTAGTGCACTATTGATAATAACAAACATACTTTATTATTTTTGCAAGGACAACTATATTATTAATGTACAAAATTAAAATACTACGAGATCTTTTAGATTCACATCAGAAAGGGAGAAATTGAACCACCAAGGCCGAAAACGCAATCTCTAACAAATCATCATCACAGGCTAAAATACTATGAAATATTCTCTCCCTCCAACTAGGGGTGGAAATAGGCTAGGCCGGGCCGGGCTTTATAAGGCCCAAGTCTGACCTACTTCAAAAATTATAGGCCTGAGCCTGGCCTATTACCCGTCATAGGCTCAATTTTGAGGCCTGGCCTGGCCTATTTAAAGGCCTAATGAAGCCCGAAAGCCTATTTTACACTAAAGTCTAGCAACACATGTAAGCTTACTACTAAATAGGTCAAAATTTACGAAGGCCTAAAGCACATGAATATATGTGCTACTAAATAATGAAATCTTACAAAGGTCTAATCACACCAATATATCTACTACTAAATAACCAATCATATGAAGGCTTGAGTTTATGAGAAAAAAACTTCAACGATATCAATAATGGAAGATATATTATACATAAAAAGCTTAATAGGCCGGCCCGACGGGCTTAATAGGCTTTTTTGTAAGCCTTAGCCTGACCTATTTAATTAAATAGGCTTTATAAAAAGCTTGAGTCTGGCCTTGTTAATAAACGAGCTGGGCCGAGCTAGACTTTAAATAGGCTAGGCCATAGGCCCCTGTCGGACGGCCTGGCCTGTTCCCACCCCTACCTCCAACCTAGTAGCCGCCTAAAATTAACCTATGAACAGCAGGACATTAATAACCCTACTTTAGATGGCTGCTGAAGAAGTTAACTGGGCCACTCCCTACTCAAATTTTCAAGAAGTATTATAATCAAGTTTAATCCTAAGATCTTGGTTAATGCTCTACAGTGTGAAATTTTTAAGAGTAAAGATAGGTGTTTTGATATTACTTTTGATTGGACAATTTTAATTTTACTTTTTGTTATTTTTTTGACAAATTTGAATTTTTGTATTTTTTAAGGATTAACTTTTGCTGTTTATAAGTACCTATACATTTTTTTTGGTTACAAGTACCTATACAATTTGGTTTATCCTTAAGAAGAAAAGAAAAGTACGTATACATTTTTTTTTGTAGTCAAGCGTATACCATTTAAATTTATTTTAAATAAATTAAAACAATTAAAAAGCGTGGGACTGGCTGTTACACACCTAACGAGTCACGCCCTCAGTATTTTTTTTTTTAGGAGTACTAATTATTACGACTAATTTGCCACAAGAAAGCGAAGAATTGATCTGTGCCTCTCATCTTATTCCCACACCACCTCATGTATTGTGCCACGTATTTTCTGTTTTGTTTTTTTCTTCATTAATACAAGTGTAATTCTTCGCTTTCGTGCCGCAAAGTTTCGTACAGTATAGCAATGCTATTTTTTTTAATCATAATATTAATATTTCTGTTAATATTAATACTCCAATTTTTTCTTTGTTGTCGTTGATAAAATGGAGTTTTTTTTTTTTGTGACCCTAACAGAAAAAAAACACTTATTTCTGTGACCTACATGAATATTTACCTCCCTAAATTGCTCTAGCTTCTAGATTTTTTTTATTTAAAAGTACTCCCTCGTTTCACAATAATTGTCTCATTACAACTTTTTCTTTTTCTCAAAATAATTGTCACTTTAGAATACCAATGCAGCATTTGTTATTTTTTTCCATCATTATACCCTTATTTATTGAATTTCATCAAACTTAACTACTCCACTAACTACAATTAATAAGGGTGTTTTAGTAAATAAAACTAGTTTTTCCATCAAAATCAACACAATTAATCATTTTCTTAATAATCGTGCGTGCATAAATCTTAAACGACTATTATTTAGAAACGGAGGGAGTACATTATTATTATTTAACATCCAAAAATTACCAAATTAACAGTTAACTGCAGTTGAGACAAACATCAATTAAATAATATAATATACAAATAATCAACGATTATGTAAAATAACCTCACAACATTGTTGATAATTTTGAATGAGTTAATTATACCTTTTTTTCAAGAGTTAATTATAATTATATTCTTAAAAAGATATTTGTATTTTTGTGTTTACGAAAGATGGTTTAAATTCCTATTCTTAAAAAAATATTTATATTTTTGTCTTTACGAAAGATGGTTTTAATTTCTATAAACCTCTCAAATAAAAATTTCATGTGTCCCCGTGAGTTTAACTCAATAGATAGAGACAATACATAATATATGCAATGTTCGGGGTTCAAAATTGACCACTACAAAAAATTAAAATTCCATGTTTTAATTGCTATAAACCCCTCAAATAAAAATTCCATAAATGCACTATAAAAGGTCATGTTAACTTGTGCCCTTAGGGCACAAGTTAAAGAGCTTAAAATGGAAATTAAAAATAAATTTTGTATTGAAAGTATAACTTTTGCAACTTTTAAAGTATTGAATGCACAAGTTCCAAGAAAAACTTTATACATTTGATTTCTTAACTTATGCCCCAAGGGCACAAGTTAACATTTCCCTTTATTTTTAATCCATTTAAAAAAATAATAACAGTGGATGTTATTTTTCCAATTTTCAGATTTTTACGGACACGTGGCGTCTTGGCATTGGTTGGTTTGCTTCTCAGTTCCCTTGAAAATAGTCATGTATTCACTAAGCCTGTGTTTGGTTGAGGTGAAAAAGAGAAGAGAGAAGTTGGTGAGAGAGAAATTGAAGAGAGAATGCCAACTTCTCTTGTTTGGAAGACCAGAGAAATAGGCGAGAGATGCTAAATTGGTGTGGGTCCCACGCTTTTGCTTTTCTCTTCAAACCTGCGAAGAAAGACGAGAGAAGTTCTACTTTTCATTTTTTTCCTTTTTTACCCTTACCTTCTACATCAGCTATAGGCATGGCAACAAAACCCATACCCGCGGTTACCCGCCCGAACCAAACCCAATTTGACGGGTTTTCCCCGTTTTGACTGGGTTTGGGTATGGGTATGGATTTTCCCCGATTTCAAAACACGGGTATGGGACCGGTAATGGGTATATAGGTACCCACCCCAAACCCATACCCAAACCCGTCCCAAATGTAAAAAAATACTTTATGATGATATGTCATGTTATTTTGTTTGATAATTGTCATTTTAATAAAAACTATCATTGATATTTAAAGGATCAACTAAATCAATTCGTCTAACAAATGTTAAAGTGAGCATATTGTTGGATAATGTATTACAACGTTGCTCTTGAGGATGAAAAAACTTCTATCTTTTATAAAATAAAAATTATTCAATGCGGGGACGGGTATGGGGCGGTGATACCCGAACCCGTCGGGGACGGGGATGAGATTCAATTTCCCATCCCCGTTGGGTATGGGTAGGGTAACGGGTAAGTATATTCAAATCGGATATGGGGACGAGGAAGGTAAAACCCGTCCCCACCCTGCCCCATTGCCATGCCTAATCAGCTATGGATGGTAAAATCAAAATTAAAGCTTCTATTATCCATTTGCTACATAATTAGATCTATAATCCATTTCCTTTTCTTTGATACATGACAGATATCATAATCATATCTATGTATCAAAGAGTGAATTGAACTTTTTTTAAAATAGCAAAAATTTATTCCAATAGCAACAACATCACAAGCTGAGATGTTGGGCTTGGCAAAAGCCACAAGTACACAGGAACAGAAGTAACACAGGCAAGGCTGAAAAATTAACGCCTAATCCCCACACTAGCAATCACAAAATACATAAAAATTGCAGCCTCTACTCTCCTACAACAGAACAACAGAAAATAGCTAAAACCTTACAAAAGAGTGAGTTGAATTGCAGGAAGGGAAGGTCTGTGTAGAATAGTGAGCTGATATTCATTTGATTTTTTATTAAAATATACAATATATCTGGAGGTGGAGAAGGGAATGGATAATTGGGAAATGAAGTGTGGATGCGGTTACTATTGATGAATTTCTTGTATTATTTTTTTAATTAAAGTGATTTGGGATTTAAAAAATCAGGGGTATTTTAGTATTTTTAAAAATAACCAACACTTCTCTCTTCTCTATTTCTTTTCTCTTTCTCTTATACCAAAACATACATCAAATCTACTCTATTTCTCACATTTTTCTCTCTTTCTAACTTCTCTCTCACCTATTTTTCTCTTCACAACTTCTCTTATACCAAAACATACATCAAATCTACTCTATTTCTCACATTTTTCTCTCTTTCTAACTTCTCTCTCACCTATTTTTCTCTTCACAACTTCTCTTCTAAACCAAACGCACCCTAAAGAAGGCAGGGCCAATAATAGAGTGACACGATGCAGTTTGAAAAAATCAAAGGGCGTGACAATACTTCAATGAAAAAAAGAAAAAAAAATCTAGAAACCCTAAAATGATGCCCAAAGAATACCCTAAATTATTGTGCCGTCCTTTGGGGTAGTTGGATATAGCTGTCGTGCAGAAAGAGAAACTCTGTACCCTACATCGAGTTTGTGTGTTTGAGTGTTCAGAGAGAGAAACTTCTATGTGTTTGACTTTTTAGATTGAGTTTAGTTCTTAGATCTCGTTTTCTCCTCTCTAACATATCTAAGATTATTTTCCTCTCCATCTACACAAAACAAAACTTTTTTTTCCTTCTTACTTAGGTTCTTTTCATCTCCATCCACCCAGATATACAAAACAAGCCATTTTTTTTTGTCTATCCATGAGAGAGAACAGAAATTAAATCTACAGAAATAAACTCTCCTAGATCTGTGTTACAACAGAACAAGTTTTTTCCTTTTCTTTTTCTTTTTCTCTGAGTGCTATCCATGAGAGAACATAAATTAGATCTGCTGAAAAACTAAAAATGTTTTTCTTGATCCACAAAACAAAAGATTTTTTTCCGTTCTTCCGAGAAGTTTTTGTATCTTTGGATTCATCTATAGAAGGTTGGATTCATCTGGGAAATTTTGGAGACCACCCATTATATTGACAGGTTACAAGCTTACTTGTGCATCCTTTAATATTTGATATATCACCATTATCTTGAAGTTTGTATCAAACTTTTTTTTGTCCATTAATAGATTAAAGCAATTATTGTTTTTGATTATTAATTCGAGATTTCATGTGCTAGTTTAAATAATAAAATAAAAATAACCAAAGACGTTATTGTGCTGTCCTTTTGACTTTTGAGATGCTGCGAATACAGAGAACCCTAAAATATTGTACTTGCACAAGTTGTACTTTTGGTTTGAGTTGAAGTTTAGGGTTTGAGTGTTTAGAGAGGGGGGGGGGGGGGGGGGGGAGAGAGAGGAACCCTAATTATTCATACCAGTTTTCATGTTCCTGTTTGTAACATTTTATTTTTGTTTTATTTTTGTAGATCTACGGAAAAAACATTTTATTCTGCTTGGAGATGGGCGAGTGTTATCCAGGAGAGAACAGAAAGTAGATCTCCAGGAGAGAAAAAGTCTTCTAGATCTGTGTTGTTCTCTCCTTCTAGATCTACAAATGAAAAGGTTTTTCTCTTATTCTTCTAATATAAGATAACATAGGGTTATCCATGTCTTTTTTAAGTCATTGGATTTGAATACTGCACTTTTTTTAATAATGTTAAAAGTGATCACTAACTGTTTTGTTTTCTCTTCTATGTCAAGGTCCATTCAAAGAATACTAAAGTATCCATTATCCAGGACTTTGACTGGAGATGATAGGCAGCTTGTGTGGAAGTTCCACTGGAGATGATGTTCAGGTTAGATTATTGTTATGTTTGAAATTAGTAAACTATGATGCACATCCTCCATCAAATACACCTGATACACATCGACCTTGTTGGTGTACAAAACATAGGATACATCAACATTGTTAAAAACACGGAGGGGGTTTCTATTCCTTCTATATTTTATTTTGTATTTTTTATTTTATTCTTGTATCAGTTTCCTCTACTTCTAATGTATTTGAGTGCTAGTTATCTTAAACTAGGTATATTGCAACATCATAAACCATCAAAGATTTAAAGAGTGAAACCATTGAAAAATATTTTGGTTTAAATGGCCTCTTAGAAGATTTGGCTTTTGGCAGAACACAATGTTTAATTTGATCCACTGTGCTGATCCCCCCTAGTGGGAAATAGGGGTGTTTGTGGTTCATAAACTGAATTGTAACTGAACTGCATTAACAGTTTGGTTCAGTTCATAGAACCATTTTGATAAAAACTGGTAAATTCGGTTTAAACCGGTCCATAACCGGTTTGTAATTGTAAACCGGTTTAGCTTATTTGAACCGGTTTTTTAGTATAACCGAATTACTTTTAATTGATTTTTAAACTGATTTTCTAGTTAATTGTTTTAAGAGAAATGCTAGGGTCACACCCTTTAACACACTCCAATCACAATTTGCCATGCCATTCACTTTTTTTCACACCATGACTTGCTACCGGTTTCTACCTTCCTTCATTAGATTTACTATTTTTTATTTTTTTACAAAGTAACCATAAAAAAGCTTTTCATATTCCTGTACTTCAACCTCCCCACCCACTACGAACACTTCAACTTTCAGATTCAACAATGGAACCCAAAATCATTTCCACAGAAAACATAATTCATACAAACATTTTTTTTACTTTGGATAAATATCTTAACCCATTTGTACGGTTCAAACTTCAATTCCCACAATGTTTTTTCATCAAACTTCAATCCCCACAATCAATCTTCCTATTTTTTCTTCAATTTAAACATCAAAGCTTGAATCTTTCTAATTAAACTCCATTAAAGCTTGAATCTTTCTCTCTCTCTCATGCCACAAGCTTCCTGTTAGTTTCACGCTTTTCATCTACCCCTTAGACCCATGGCAGATCTGCAGGAATAATTAATTATTTAGACTCTGACTTTTTCATGAGAATAATTTAGATTTTTCTGTATTGGTACCCATGGCAGATCTGCAGAGATCAAGGTAATCACGAAGAAGACGAAGCCGCAGTCGGAGTCTAACTAAAAGAAAATATTAAAAAAATATAAAGTGTTGTTATTTCTCAACCTATAGAACAGGTTAACCGGTAAAAGAATAAAAATTGGAGGTGAAGTGGCATCATGCTATTTGAGAGTGTTAGAAGAGTGTGTTTGAGAGTGTGTCCTTAGCATTTCTCTTGTTTTAAAACCTATTTTGTGATTTTATAACCAAAACAGTAGTGCAATGGAGATTAGGAATAAACAATTGTCCATTTCAACTGATTAGGAATAAACAGTAGTGCAATGGAGATTAGGAATAAACTGATTTTCGAGTTAATTGTTTTAAAACCTATTTTTTGTGATTTTATAACCAAAACAGTAGTGCAATGGAGTTAATTGTTTTCGAGTCTACGTTCATCATTTACATCATTTATGAATACAGGTTTCTGACGAGAGCTGTATTGACATCTATCTGTTGAAAATCAAGGCATATATCAGGAAATAAAAGACTATGAATACAAGGTTCAGTTTTTTCACAAAATCCATTTCAACTTCAATCATTCATTGACGCCATAAGTATCATTATTGTTGGTTTGATTTAATTTCATTTGATTGCTAATTTGTTATTTTCATTTTTTTTCATGGTGTCATTGTTTTTTTAGTTAATTTTGTTCTCGGGATGTTAAACATTTTGCAGATAATTTTATTTTATTTTTTTAAAAAAGTTCTTAAATTCAAACCGGTTCTGAACCGGATTTAAACTGCACTGGAACTGGTTTGTAAAAGTGGTTCAGTTCAAAACTGGGTTGGATGCAGTTTGGTTCATAGTTTGGTGCAGTTAACTGAATTATTTGAACACCCCTAGTGGGAAAAGATTTTTCCTTAAATAACTATCTAGTTATGTCTATTTATCTCCCTATTCTTGAGTTCTTATCACTAAATAACAGCTGGAGATATTCTGATATTTTATAATACTGGTTTCATGACAGGATGCAATACAAGCGCTAGTATTATATGGGCATGGTTGAAATGATTGATGCTTGCGATGCATTCAAAGTTTTCTCCGATTTTGTGAAAATGAAGAGGTAATTACTTAAGTCGAGAAATATTTTCGGAAAAGTGTACCTGAAAAGTATGTAAATTGTTAATTTTGTAAAGTATGTAAAGTACCATATTATCAGATTGCACACCTTTAATTTATATTGTTTTTACAATAAATATGTTGAATGCTTATTAGTGTTTTAACAATTAATGCAATATCTAAAGATTCTTAATTTTCACACTTGTTGGTGTTTTTTAATGAAAATGTTGGCAATTAGTTCAGTTGTTAGTGGCGGATTTGAATCATGTTGCCTTATCTCTTTAAGCCCTATAATCCCCTCGCCAATCACAAAACCACCTTATCACTCTTGATTTTTTTGAGTTTTATAATTCTTTCTCTTCGCATATTCATTTACAAATAAAAAAAAAATGATAATATGATAACCAACAATTTATTGTGTCTATGGATTTATAATTTTTAAATCATTTGGTGAAGGTTTGAGTCCATGGAACCATCATATTGATGGAACGAGCTCATTCTGTTGACACCTAAATACCGGGAGTTGACATCTCAGTCGCAACTCACTCACTGTAAACTGGGCAGTGGTAGCTTAAAAGCTTCTCAAGAAGTTTTTTTGAACATATTTTGTCCGTCAATGAATTAAAGCATGAATAGTATTTTTTGTTTTAACTAAATGAAATATTGACCATTTAATTTTTTGTTTTTATCAACTTTACAATTGTTGGTCTTTGTATATCATGCTGCATGAAAATTATGAAGATTGCATATTTGAGCGCTCTGATTGCATTAATGATATTTGAACTTTATATGCATCATGGATTTTTAATTTTGGTTTTGCAGATCCAAAAGATCCTAGTTTGAGGAAACTTGAAAATTTGTTTTTGATCTATCTTGTGTTGGTGTATGCAAGGTTATCATACTTCCTTACTCTGTCTATCATCAATCTATCTGACATTGCTTGAATTAGGCTTGAATATGCATATAAAATTATACTTTAAGTTGTGCTGATTTATTATTATAATGTCTAATGGTGTCTTGATCAGCTTCACATGCAGTCAGAGGATGGATAAGATGGAGGTTACTCTACCAAAGGGAATTGGGTTTTTATTTCAGTGATGTTTGTCCGGTAATTCTTCTGCTCATTATGTTTGTATTTTATTTTAGTAGTACTTATAAGTTTTTATGATCTTTGAAAAATATCTTCATTTAAGTTTTTAATATGTCTTGGGGCATGCCAAGACCTGCCAGTTTATACTTAAAAGGTGGTTCAAAATTTAAAAGTTTGTGGATAATCTAAGTGATAAGATGAACGAACATTCTCAGGTCTTTAGATGAACCTGGTAATTTTGAACTTATTATGTTGGAAAATCTAAGCCGATAAGTGATAATATGCATATATCTTTAAGATCAAGACAATAATTTGATGAGTGAAGACCTTAATAAAATATCACTTATCGGCTTAGATTTTCCAACATACAAGTAGCTGATAACTGATATTTCAAGACATATGAGCAGAAGAATTACAAGACAAACTAGAAGTATTTAGTTAAGGTCTTCACTTATCAGATTATTGTCTTGATCTTAAAGACATGCATATTATTTACTAGTAGTATTTAGTCCCTGAGCAGCGTTGTAGCTTGACCAAATTATCTTTTTTTGGTTTAAATTTCGGCAGGGCAGTACATATCAAAAACTATTTGAAGCTTTATCAAAAGCTATATGCAACAAAATACTGTTTGCATACTTTGAACTAATGTTGTAACCAAAAAATAACATTGTTGGCAACAGGTCTGACCTGTAGTGGGGCAGATTAATAAGAAGAATATTAAAACAAATAATACCAAAATTTAGCGAGGAAAAAACTAGTAATAAAAACGTACAGTCAGCCATATTAAAACGAGTCACCGAATCCAAATTTTAGGCCAACGCTCTTATCTTTGATTCCAAACATTCCTTTGATGTTGATAATTGAGTTGCCCCAATTAGCTTTGATCTCTCCTGCCAAAATCCCATGTGTGTTGACGCTTATACCTTTCACTAATGCATCCAAGTTTGTAATCTCAAGCTTTGCAACAGTATGCTCATAATGGTGGCAATGTTTAACTTTCAAGGCTACCCCCACTTCTTCCCCCTTCCATAAGCTGCTTAACTCCATTGATTTTCTCTTCCTGTAGGTTAAAATTCATTTAGTTTTTTAGATATGGCTAATGAATGTATGAATGTAAAATTTAAGAACTTGGTTTTTACTTACATAAGTAATGCTGTTGTAACAGGCCCCACATTTGCAAGTAGACTTCCAGTAATCCCAGGGTTTAGACCTAGGATACATTCCAGCTTAGCATTTATCAAGTTTCCAGCAGCGATTCCCACCGATCCTGTCAAAGCTTTGTTTTCATGCAAGTAGAATGCACTGTAATCCATATTAACCGGTATATCTGGTAGAGTATCAGCTTTCCAAAAATTTACTAAATCGCGAATAGCAAATTTTTTGTTAGTTTCACGTATGCTGAAGCCCAGTTTCTGCATTTTGAATTTTACAAATTAGTATATCGAGAATAAATTTACTTACATAATTGCTTTAAGACTAAATTTTAGATAACAATTTATTTGCTCACAGTGTTTTTTCCGACAACCCCCTCGATTATAAATGGATTGAAAACGTATGACTTCAAACCAGCTGAAATTGCTGTTTGAACATCCGATTTGTTCTTGCTTTTCAGTTTACCAATCTAGTGAAAAATAATAATAAACACAACTGTTATAAATTGTAAATAAACTGAAAATCATATTAATGTTAAAATTAAGACTTTTACCACAGCTCTCTGAATCTTCACATCAAAATTTCCAGGAATTGTGTGGTTTAATTCATTCTCGTGCGCGAGTTCTGTGGATAATATAATGAGAAATTTTAGCAAATAATGATGAAAAGTAAAGACAAGCATTAAATTTAAAGAGACAAATAAATAACACGATTGATTTAACTGTAACTGGGTTAATGAATTGAGGATTTTGAGCAATTAATAATTAATGACAGGCATTAAATTTAGAGTGACAAATAAATGACTCGATCATTTTAACTGGGTTAATGAATTGAGAATTTTGAGCATGTAATTATGGTAAGTTACGGTAAGCCGTTAAATTGAAAGAGAAACAAATAAAAAACACGATAATTTAATTAAGTTATTTACCTTTCATTTTTGCATCGCTAAAATATGAAGATGCCCATTTGAACGGCGCGTCCTTCATTATCTTAACTGTCTTGCCCACATTTTCGGAAAAGGATCCTTTGTTTCCATTTGCGGCTGCGGCTGCGGCTGCTTATTAGGGTTGCTTAGGGTTTGACGGCACCAGTCAAAAAGTGACTGATAATATCACGTGCCTTTCATCTTATCCTCTCCCACTCTATTGCTTTTGTCCTTATTCTAATGTCACGTGCCTGTCTTACAATGTTTTTTTATTTTTTAATATCTGTCGTCATCATAAATGAGCAATATAAAAGATACTTCCCAATTAACTAGCAAAACTAACACACTTCCCAATGTTTATAATTTCTTAAAATATGATAATTTAAGAAATAAATAGCATCGAATAAATGTTTTTTCATTCAAAGCATAAACTTTAATATAAAATATATTACATAAACCCTTCAAAATAAATAGTTTAGTTAAATTTTTTGAGGGAATAATATTTAATCTTTTGAGTTATACTTTATTTCAGTTATGATTTAGCTAGTTGTAAAATTGTAAAAATAGCAATATTTGTAAAAAAAGAAAGATAGCAATATGACGCAAAAGTTTCAAACATAAAATTAGTTTAGATAAATACATTAATAATTCTGAAAGTTTCAATTTAACGGGAAGCACGGGGCATATGATTTGCTACATTGACGCAAAGTTTCAGAATTTAGTTTCAAACACAATATTCCATCAAAATTCGATTCGAGAACACATTGATAATTTTTTTTTTGATCTAATAGTTTACGGTACTTCCATTACAAATTCAAAGAATAGTTTATATATCTCTCTCAATAAAATAAAACTACAACACCACCTATAAATATACAGTATTCTATACTTGTAAGCCATCCAACTTTTCTTTTTCATATACCTTATCGCAATATCCAATTCAATCCTCAATCCTCAACTCAATTCAATCTCAACTTTGCTTTTTCAAGTTTTATTGGCATGTAGACTTTTCAATGATTTAATCTATTTTCTTTTTCATTTGTTGTTTAGAATTGTTGTTGCTTTGGAGTCTACATCTTTTGTGAAGCTTGTTGCTGTCTATGAGTAACGATCAAGTTGAAGGCTATGGAAAATGCAGTTGTTATAACTGATGCAATTTATCTTGAAGGAGCTAGCTATTGGAGTTTGAAAGCAGAAAAATATTTTGAGAATGATCTTGGTTCCAATTATTGAATTGTATCGTTTTTTTTTTTCCTTTGTAGCCTATATCAATTTTTTATTTTTGTACATATTTAAACATCCTTGTAGTCTTTGTCAAAAAAAAAAAAAACATCCTTGTACTCTGTACAGTTTGAGTGTATCCTTTGTATGTTTGGGAATTTAGCCTATTACTTTTATTTTAATTCAATTTTTGGATTTAAAAAAAAAATTGAAAGGCCAAATATCTATAAGATTTGACTTTTCTTTTTTGGCAAAAAAAAAAGACTTTTAAATATGTGATTTGAGCAATTGAACTGAACCTAACAAGCTGAACCGAGTTACTCACGAACTCGAACCGAGTCGAGTTCGAGCTAAAAAAAAAGTTCGTAACGAACTTGAGCCGAGTTTCGAGCTGAACCAAATCTTATCGAGTCGAGCTACAAGTTCGATTTGACTCGGCTCGTTTCTAGCCCTAACTATAATAATCAGTACAACAAATCCTGCAAAATTAAATGATTAGCATCAAGAAAATAAATAGGAAAGAAGCAAAACAGAACGTCCATATAAAGAAACATATAAATATACACTCTTGCCAAGAGTTTTCTGGATTCTCAAGACACTTTCAGCTCTGTGCAGACATTTGCTTGAGTTCCATAATAGAGATAGAACAACAAATATAAGAGGAAATTAATCCAAAACAATTTGAGTTCTTTTCCTCATAATCTAATAGAGAAAGACATATTGAAAGCAATCTCATATTAACCAAATCCCAGATATTGTTCACAGCTTTCATAAAGTAGTTTGATTGGCATAAAATTGTTCTTTTAGGATTCTCTAGCGATGATGCAATGGGGCATGGGCTACATAAAGTAGTGTTCCAGCAGTTAGAGAGAAAAATATCAAGAGAATGAACTGCAATATCACTTAATATGACAAATAAACAATTTTAACCGATTTGATGGATTAAAATTTTGACTGGTGTTAGACATACCCAAAAACAATTAGTGATTTACTCAATGAACATCACAATCCCACACCCTTCATTTTTGAACATGTGTTGGAACCCAACCAAAAATAATAGTATACATTTCCAAAGAGCACGTTCCTCGTCCTTGTTTCGTATTTTATCTCTCCAAGCAAAAAGGAAAGAGATTTGATTGGTGTAATTTTTGAATTTGGAGAATTTTATATTCGAAAACTTAGGGAAGATAAATAGGGAAGAAATAAAATATAAACGTTGGATTTCTCGTTTGTCAAAATATTATGTATGATGCAGCATCAACATAAACACACTAGAATGTTACTTAATGTGATATCGTTTAACCGAATTATTTGACGATGGAGCATTTTGATTGACGTCAGACAATTTAAGAGTGATTTAGTATTTCATAAATTTAAAGTCCCAAATTTCTAGGAACTTGAAATTTTAAAAATAGCCTTGCTAACTTGTGCCAAAATGTCACATGAATAAAAGTATAAAATTTGTATTGAAAAGAGCAATTTATAATTTTAAGAATTTGAAAATACAACTTTGGAAATAAAGTATGATCTAAAGTTTCTTAATGTATGCCCTTATGGTACATGTTATTCCTTCCGTCCCAAAATAATCAACCTTTTGTGAAGTAAACTTGTCGTAAAAAGCTTTCATTTTCAATCTACGATACACCATTTTTTTCTTTTCAATTTCACCATCTAATTAATATCACTTTCACCACATCTAATCCAACATCTTTTACTTTACATTTACGATACTGCTAGATACATCAATACCTTGTAAGAGTATTTTAAAAAAATGTGGGCCTGTTTGATTCAATTTTTAAAAACAGTTTTTTGATTTTTAAAAATTTAAAAGCTGAAAACTTGTTTGGATATAGTGTGTTGAAAAATTTGTTTTTAAAAACTATTTTAAGATTTGTTGTTTTAAAAAGCAAAACAGCTTAAATGTGTTTTCCTTTTCAGTTTTGTGTTTTCTTGTTGCAATTCTGAATAAAAATTACGGAGAAGTTGAACTATTCATTAATGACATTAAGGTAATATTTTGCAGCTCTCTAATCTCCACCTTAAAACACGTTAGTACAATGCTCAAAACAGTTTTTAGAAAGAGCCTACCAAACTGGTATCATTTTAAATTTTTCTCATTAAAAACAGTTTGTTAAAACTGATTTAAGAAGTAGTTTTTAAAAATTAAAAACTTAAAGTTCAAACTCATTCAAACAGGTCCTCTCTCTCTCTCTCTCTCTCTCTCTCTCTCTCTCTCTCTCTCTCTCTCTCTCTCTCTCTCTCTCTCTCTCTCTCTCTCTCTCTCTCTCTCTCTCTCTCTCTCTCTCTCCCTCCCTCTCTCTCTCTCTCTCTCTCTCTCAATTCTTTTATGGGTTAATTGTTTAAATTGATCATGTTATATACGCAAAATTTGAAAAAAGACTCTGCAAACAAAAACTCACAGATTCTAACTCTATAATTTGTGATTCTTTCTATTTTTGACCTCCTATTCTTTCCAGATAAAATAAAGCTAGATGTTGAATTTTTTTCATGATTTTTTGTAGACATATTTTGGACATTAAAATACCACTTTCAACATAGAATTATAACTTTTTGACAAGGAACAAATTAATTATGAATTTTTTAAGCACAAAAAAAAATTGAATTTTAAGTTGGTTTTTTGAAGGCATATCTATAGAAATGCATAAAGAAGACCTGTTAAGTTTCGTAGCATTTTGACTATACCTCAATTTATTTTAATTTGTCAACCAAAACATGCAAATGGTAATTTTTTCTAAGTAAGTATAGAATCACGAGTCAAATTTCATTACCTAATTTTGTAGACATGGTTAGAACATTATAAGAACCTCCACCACTAAATTTTGGAATTTTAAATAATGAATGAATTAATTATAAATTGTTTAAAAAATTCATAACTATGAAAAAAATATATATAATTAATTCAAAAGTAAAAATATTGTATTGAAAACGACAAGATTCGTAACTTTAAGAATTTGAATATTGGACTTATTAAACAAACAATTTTTTATAAATTGTTTGCTTCAAAAAATCAAAATGTTAATTTTCTCAATATTTTGTATTGAATAGCATTCTCTAATCTCTATAAATGTGAGAGTGAAGAAAGAGACAAAAGAAGTAAAATGGGACAAACCAGATCTGACCAAAATTTGTACACTATCTATATATCACCACTTGACAGGTGGGGTGTCGCCTTATGACTAAACTATATAACAAGAAAATTATGTACATTGAGAATTCTATCCTTTGTGAAACCAAAAATGTTAAACTTGATACATCATACCAACTTCTAGTGATGATGCATGAGGTGCATCACAAAGGAATGTGCCCTACCATTCCTCCTTAAAAATTCATACACAAAATTAATAGCTATTTTCTTTATAGTACCAGACCCTGGTTTAGACTTCATTAATGAATATCCTATAATGTAAGCTATTCCAGCAAATAAGTTGTTGAAGAGGAATGCAAATTACTACCCTCATTAGGTAAATGGCATTATTGGCAGTGAAACGGCATTATTCAGCCTTATAAATGATGAATTCAAAATGTAAGCAATCAAGTCATCATTGTCGCCACCCTCATTCAAACTTAGTCGACACTCCCATTCATTCTCATACATTTTGCAACATCGCAAGTATTAACTTAGCTAGGAATTTATGTTACATTATTGGATAAAGTTTATGACTTTGTTTCTTTGTTTTTCCATTGTAATTCAGCTTGTAGTTATGTAATAAGGTGGCGCAAACATATGGATTTTGATAAAAACAAAACTCTCATTGTGTGAATTTGAGAGCATTGCTCTTTTGATAGTGGATTGAATCAAATGTCGATTTTATCAAGAAATTGAGTATCTTTTGGTGATTTGCACTTGACTTGTTAAAGGGTGTACGTGACACATCATTTTTTTTTACTCAAATGCACTTTTGATCCTATATTTTAAGAGTAGTGATATTTGTACATCCAATTGATGACAACTTTGGTGACAAAACTTGTTTTTCTATCTTTTTATTGATCAAAAACAATGAAGAGAGAAAAAGTAAGAGAGATAATAAGAATGTCATGTGAATATGAGAGAGAAATTTGTGCAAAAGTTGTCACAAAATGGTTGTACAAATATCATTTCTCATATTTTAAATATGGATTATTGTTTCCCCTAATTTTAAAATAAACTTTTTTGTCCCTAATAGCCTATCCTTTTTGGCTTGGATGAGAGGGAAGGACAATTTGTCCAATTAATGGGTCCCACAAAATCAACGTTGATTTTCTTCCCATTTAGATATTCTATCCGTTTTATAACGAGTGTCACCTTAGCAAAAAATATTGTTTCAAAATAAATGTCACTTTACATTTTAAATGCAACTTTAAGTTTGTCTTTTTCTTATAAAGTGGTAGTTTAATTAAAATGTTATGTCTAATAATTATTTCAATTCATTTCTTAATCTGTGTATCAAAATATTAAACGACACTCATTGTGAAACGAAGGAAGTAACTTGAGTCACAACACAATGCCTAATATTCTCGAACTATTTTTCACTTAACTAGTGCAATGCTCCCCTATAGCATCTCGGAACATGTTGTCCATTTTTTCCGGATGAACAAACTACAAAAACTAACATAAATTTTTTCAAAACTTGGGAATGTGAACACTCCCATTATTTTTGGTTTTCCACCAAATAGTTCTTGCTTTAACGTTTTTAAAGTCCTCAAGAGACATTCAAATACTCACTCCTGTTTAGGGCTGGCAATGAACCGAACCAACTCGAGTATAGTTCGAAATTCGATTCGACAATTAATCCGTTGAACTTGGTTCATGAACCTAATGAGCTGAACTTGAGCCGAAAATTAAGTTCGTTAAATAAATGGGCCGAACTTGAGTTATAGATGGTTCGACTCGTTTGATTCATGAGTTAGCTCGATTATATATATAATTGATTTCATATATTTAAATAATTTTGTGCTTAGTTTTTGAAACTTTTTATATTGATGAAAATAATTAAATTTAAAAAAAGACTTTAAGGCTTAAACTTTTCGGTTCCTTTTGTTAAAAAGCTTAGGAAGTAGGAGGAACTTTAAATTTAGGCTAATGTTAACTTGTGCCCTCAAGACACATGTTAAGATACTCATTATAGAAATACACATATCAAAAGGCGTGCATTCAACTTCTTAAATGTTGTAATATTGTGTTTTCCAATGCAACATTGCTCTATTTAGGTTGTTTAACATGTGCCCTAAGGGCACAAGTTAACATGACCCTTAAATTTACTATATGTATTAACTGCTTTTGCAATTTCCAATTTCATTTCCAATTTACATTAAGATTACTTTTCGGTTCATTTTCATTTTCAATTGTCCACACAAAACTTCTGCGCTCCTTTGTTGTACATAGTAACTAACAAGAATTTAGCAAGTAGTAAGTAGCAAGATAAGCAAATCTCCATCAAAAAGGAAAAACCTATTGGTATATTTGTTTCTAATCCAATTTTTTGTGTATGTTACTTCAGTCTTCTTCTTATTGGCACTATGTTGTGTCTTATCCTACCGAGTTGTTTCATTGTTTATTCTCTTACTCCAAGTGATATTTTTGCCGGTTGCAAAGTAATTATCTAGTCTAGTTGCTAAGAAGAAGAAAAAACATATTTGGCTTGACTACTACAAACTTAATTGTTAATGTTGTGCTTCATTTTTTATTTCACAAAAGTCATTAACTATTTTATACCAGGTTTCTTTCCTGGGAATGATTTGATGATATTCTTCTCTTTTTTTTAAACAATATTATAAATTTTGACTTTTGAGTTATGTGATTTGAACAAACGATATGAACCGAACCGAACCGTTCGTGAACTTTAAACGAGCCGAACTCGAGCTGAAAAAATAGTTCGTGTCGAACTCGAACCGAGTTTCGAGCTGAACCAATTCTTATCGAGTCGAGTCGAGCTCAGACGAGTTCGGCTCGACTCGACTCATTTCCAGCCCTACTCCCGTTGAATGAGACCTTGTCAAAAAACATGGCCTCTCCTCGATAGCACTCAATCCTTTGAGCATTCACCTTCGAATTGATTTCAAAAGTCTTCGTTCAAATTTATAGCTCTGCATGGATAGAATTTTGAAATAGTAATGGTTTTAGACCATCTCATCTAGATAAAAGCCTCAGTCGAAAATTTAAGAGTAAAAAACTCTCCCCCACATGGAAATTCTCTCTCTCTTTTTGGCATCATACCACTTGTTGACCTTGGAACTTCTCTCTAACGCATGAAGTTGCACCATTTTAGCATCACCAGCTTGGAATAAGTCCGAGTTCAATCTCATAATAACCTAATGTGCATTGTATTGAAGATAAATTGGTAAACGGTAAGATTTTTCCATATACAACCTATAAGGGGACAACCACCTTCACTAGTTAGATTTACAACTTTGTCTAGGATTTTCTTGATCTCTCTATTGGATAATTCAACTTGTTTACTTGTCTATGGATGAGAGGGAATGGAAATCTCGTGTTTTACACCGTATTTAGCTTACAGGTTCTCCAACAACTTGTTGTATGGATGAGTGTCGTTGTCATTAAATTATGACTCTGTGGGTACCAACTACCAAATGTAGTGAAATATTTTTAGGAAAATGCTAGATATCAAGAATGATTTTATCAAGAAAGATTCAAGAATGACATGCAGAATAATCACATTTTACTCCTCTCAGCAATTTGGGACCTGTCTCAATTTCTGGTTTGCTATAAAAGTATTTAGGATTGATTGAACACCAGAAGCTGGGATCCTTCCGGTGATTAAATTGCCAAACAATATCGAGATTATCACCAGTCCACTTATGTCTTTGAGCACATGAGTCAACAGACACAGAGTTTGATTGAACACCAGAAGCGGATGCTGCCATGACTGTGTTGTCCACTTATGTCTTTTGAGAGAAGATTTAATGAAGAGAGGAAGTTTTTTGAGAGAGCAGATGCGTACAGATCTGAAAGGCGCCGTAAAGAATGAAAGAAGGAAGAGAGAAACTGAAGTTATTAATTAGGGTTTGACGAAAATGACAAAAATACCCTTGTTTTTTATTTAAAACCAAGGAGAATCTTGTATTTTCACGTAAAATGAAATAGCGGTGCAAGAGTGCAAAACCGCTATGCAGTGTTGCGGCCGCTATCTCATAACGCTACGCCATGGCTTATTGCATAGCGGTCCTGGACCGCACCGCACCGCGCGGCCGCTATTGGCCGCTATAGCGCCGCTATTAACTACTATGCTTGCAACACTTGAGAGGCAGCAAGTGCTCTTCTTGGTTTAAAAGGTTTGTTGCTTATTGTTTTCAATTTACCATGAACAAATATGATTTTTTTTTCCTTATGTTTATCAAACTCGCAAAACCCTCTTATTTTCATTTATGTCTTAAACTCTGCCATTGTCACACTAACATATTAATATGATGATGGGGTTGAGATCGACGAGTCTAAACGAATGAACCTGTCAAAACTGTGAACTTAAGTTACTACATGGATTTTGACATCTAATGTAAGTGACATTGGCATTTTCACTTATACAAAAATAAACGGAAGGAAGATGTTTCAGCTACTGTGCAAAACTAGGAAGATGTTGCAGCTACTGTATTAAACCAAGAAGATGTTGCAATTACTTTTGGAAATGTTACTTTTGATGTTTATCTTCTATTTTGGTTTTTGAAGAATACTTCCTTCCATTTAAATGAAGGGAAGGAGGTTTAATCTCATGCTTTTATGTATTAATTTTTCCTTAATGGTATTAATTTTAAATTTACGTTTCTTATGTAGTCTAAAGAAAGTAATTCTAAAAAAGCATTTTCCACTATAGAAAAATTAGTTATGTGCTTCTATTAAAAAAATGCAGATTTAGGTACATTGTTTTCAATGAATATTTCCACAGCCACAATTGGTTAAAGTGTTCCATAACAATAGTCAATTAGTGTACTCAAGTCTCAAGGTCAGGCAGCTCCTACCAAAGACTTCGTGTGATTATTAATATCAATTGTATATAGGTTTGTTGTTTTATGTCCTTACCACTTATACAATGTAATTAAAATCAACTCTCCTTCATGTCAAAAATTGCATTGCTCATCAATGATCTCATCTTATTGAGATGTATACCCATTTGTTATAAGCCTGCAATAATTGATTTGACTTACGATTATATCAGAAAAATATCAAAAGAAACTAAGATATTTGGTGTTTAGATGAAATTTTCCTCACTAGTTGCAATAAATCTATGTTTTTATTATGAGATATACTCTTATTAGTTCTCTTGTGTAGTTTACATTTAATGTAGTTTGCTGCAGTTTGGTGGTGCTGGCAGGTCCTTGGAGTTACTGGTTTGGGGTTTATTGATGCTATGTGCGGCTTGGTTGTGTTGCTGTCATGGCTTGCTCTACCAGCAGTACTGCCTTTTGAGAGTTAATCTCTGTCATGGCCTTTTGGCATGGTTTGTATTCTATTAGTCCTACTTTGTTAGGAATGTGTTGGTAGATTATGTTACTGACTAAGTGTGTAATTTGTGGTGAGCTGTTTTAGTCTTGGCAGCGTGGCTGTGTTTGTTTTTCGGGCTCCAGTGACTTTGTTTAGTTTTTGGATTGTGAGGCATGGGTATGCGGTTGGTGCATTGCCCATTCGTATACTCCGACCTCATTATTTGGGAGGTTTTCATTGTTTGTTTTGGCGGGTGTTCCGTATATATACGACACCTATTTGTATTATTCTGTTTCTTCCCCGAGTTTATATGCCTCTTGCATTTTCTCGACGTGAATAACATTTGCCGTTTCAAAAAAAAAGTGTTCCAAAATGTTTGGTAGTTAATATTATTATTACAGATGTGATGTTGAATGATGTTTCAATTATAATATATTTCACGTTGTTTTAATTTATATTCATGTGATGTTGTGGTCCTAGATTACTAATATATCGCACGGGTCCACGATCTAGTTGTGACAGCAATTCAACTGGTTATGACCTACTGCAGTGAAGATTGTTACTATCATCTCATCTATGAATTAAAAAAAGCTGAAACTTCATCAACTATGAATTAAAAAAAATCCAGACAGCATTATTAGTGGTGGGACCATTGTTGATCGGACGCAAAATTTTAAACAATCCGGACAGCATTATTGCATATCAACTTGTAGCAAAACTCCGAAAATAATTCATTATTAATGGACGCAATTCATATATACCAATCTTTATTGTTAATCCTTGATACTATCACACTTCAATTCTCAGACATACAAACAAACAAACAAACAAACAAACAAACCTATACCTTCATTTTGCTATCGACTTACAACTTAGAAGATGGTTGAAGCTGTGCTTGAACTTGTCCTTGACAATTTGAGCTCACTCATTCAGAAGAAGATTGACCTATTTCTTGGTTTCGAAAAAGATTTCGAAAGTCTGAAAAGTTCGTTCACTATGCTGAGGAGAAACAATTCACTGACAAAGCTATCAAGGATTGGCTGCTTAAGCTTATAGATGCTGCTTACGCCGTAGATGACATCTTAGACGAGTGTTCCACCAAAGCACTAGAGTTGGAGTACAAAGGATCCAAGGGTGGACTACCTGATAAGGTACATAGATCTTTTTTATCCTCTTTAATTTCATCCAAAACAAGTTGCTTTCCATTACAAAATTGCTAAGAAAATGAAGAACATACAAGAGAGGTTAGATGAAATAGCTGCAGAAAGAACCAAGTTTCATTTGACCGAAATAGTCAGAGAGAAGAGAAGCGGTGTCCCTGACTGGCGCCAAACCACCTCAATCATTTCTCAACTTCAAGTCTATGGAAGAGATGAAGATACAAATAAAATTGTAGATTTTTTGGTTGACAATGCTTCTGGTTTTGAGGATTTGTCGTCTTTCCAATTGTGGGTCAAGGCGGATTCGGAAAAAGAACACTTGCCTAACTTATCTACAAATATGAAAGGGTGGTCAACCACTTTGACACGAGAATGCGGGTGTGTGTTTCAGCAGATTTTAGTTTAAAGAGAATAACGAAAGCGATCATTGAAGATGCTACTAAGAAGGTGTGTGATGATTTGGATCTAGAGCCACTACAAACAAGACTTCAAGATTTATTGCAAGGAAAAACATTTTTTCTTGTATTGGATGATGTGTGG
This sequence comes from Medicago sativa, assembly GCF_051527215.1. Lineage (NCBI taxonomy): Eukaryota > Viridiplantae > Streptophyta > Magnoliopsida > Fabales > Fabaceae > Medicago > Medicago sativa. Next base: position 22,909,039 of record NC_140753.1, on the reverse strand, counting down.
CACTATGTCAAGGAAAGTTTCTTGCGCCTTAAAAGAGAGGAAAAAGTGTGGCACTATGTCAAGGAAAGCAAACTATGGTGTTTAGGAGATGAAGATACTGTCATGCCTTCATTGAGATTAAGTTACTTGAATTTGCCAGTTAAACTGAGACAATGTTTTTCCTTTTGTGCACTATTTCCCAAAGCTGAAATAATAAGCAAGCAGTTTCTCATTGAGCTTTGGATTGCTAATGGGTTTATTTCATCCAATAAAATTTTGGACGAGGAAGATATCGGTGATGATGTGTGGAATGAATTATATTGGAGATCATTTTTTTCAAGACATTGAGACAGATGTATTTGGAAAAATTACAAGTTTTAAGATGCACGATCTTGCTCAATCAATTTCAGAAGAGGTGTGTTGCAGTACAATAAACGATGACCTGCCTAGTACGTTAGAAAGAATCCGCCATCTCTCAATTGATAATGGAACTGTTTCTCAAAAACAAAATGATAGTGGGATTTCATCGTGTAGATTCTTTGAGGACCTACATAAGATCATTAGATGTTAGATCACGGTATCTTCCACTCAATGTATCCAAATTTCGTTCTTTACGGGTACTTAAGGTGCATTCTTATTCAAGAAAAGTGCCATCTTCAATTGGTCATTTGAAGAGTTTAAAGTACTTGGATCTTTCTTATGGTTCTTTTGAAACTCTTCCAGAATCCATATGCAATTTGTGGAATTTACAAACTTTGAAATTAGACGTTTGTTTTAACCTCCAAAAATTGCCTAATAATTTGATACGCTTGAAAGCTCTACAACATCTATCCTTGAATTTTTGTGAGAGCCTATCAAATTTACCTCCCAATATAGGGAAGATGACTTCACTGAGGACTTTGAGCATGTATGTTGTTTGCAAGGGAAACCTTTTGGCAGAATTAGGACATTTAAATTTGAAAGTAGATTTTCTTCACATCAAGCACCTTGAGAGAGTGCAAAGTGTAGAAGATGCTAAAGAAGCCAACATGTTGGATAAGCACGTGAAGGCTTTGTTGTTGTCGTGGGATGAAGAGTCCGAATTGCAGGAAAATGTGGAGAAGATTCTTGAAGGGCTTCAACCTTATACCCAACAACTTCAAGAATTGTGGGTGGAAGGATATACAGGTTCCTATTTCCCAGAGTGGATGTCTAGTCCTTCTTTAATACATTTACGAGAGTTATGTCTCATAAATTGCAAAAGCTGTTTACACCTCACACAATATGGGAAAGTACCTTCTCTAGAAATTCTAAAATTGGACAAGCTACCAAATCTGACAAGGTTATCAAGGGAGGATAGTGAAAATATGTTCTAGCACCTTTCTAAACTACAAATAACGGAATGTCCTAATTTGTTTGCCTTGCCTTGCCTTCCATCTCTCAAAGAAATGACAATAAGTGGGAAATGCAACCATGGTTTACTAAGTTCAATTCATAAACTTGATAGTCTTGAATCCCTCGGATTTGACAATTTTAAAGAGCTAAAATGTTTTCCAGATGGGATGCTAAGAAACCTCACTTCTCTTAAGAAATTGTGGATTACCAGTTGCTCAGAAATAGAAAGTTTGGGTGAGGCTTTACAAGATGTGACTGCTCTTAAATCGTTAATATTGGAGGATCTTCTAAACCTGACTCTTTCAAACTCTTTAGGAAACCTTTGTTCGCTTCAAGTGTTATTGTTAAGCAATCTTCCAAACCTGACATCATTACCAGACTCTTCAGGAAACCTTAGTTCGCTTCAACATCTAAACTTTTATAATTATCCGAAGTTGATTTGTCTTCCGGAGAGCATTCAAAGCTTTAATGCTCTGAAAATTTTGATTATTTATGGTTGTCCTGAGTTGGAGAGACGATGTAAAAGGGAAACAGGTGAGGATTGGCCAAAAATATCTCACATTCAAACTCTTGTAGGTATGTTTTGGATCTCTTGCCACCTCTTAATACATTTTGACCCTTTGATTTATTATATTGTACGCCTATAATCATGCCTCTTCTAAACTCTTTTATTGTATTGTATTGAGAATTTTGTTAAGGCTTTTATTGATTCTGGGTTGCCATTAAGTTTCATTCTTGTGTTATACTTTTTTTTCACAGGTTCCTGTTTTAGGCATTAGAGGGATAAAGATTTGAGTTTCATTTCCCTTGCGTATGTAGTTTATTGTTCATATCTAAAGGAAGGTAAAGTGCTTGATGCTTTTGATTTTTAAAGTCATTACTCATAGCATTATTCTTGTTTCAGATCTAATGGATTATAGTTTTATCTCTAATGTGGATAACAAATAATGCCACTGTACTATGTTGATAAAGCTTTTTGAATGTTATATTAGACCTGAAACTTTTTGTATTTAGTATGATTAAGACTTAGGACATTCTCATTTATTATGTTTATATGGAGTTGAAAAACAAATATGCACTGATAACTTAAAATCTGAGATAATTTTTTTTAACTGATTTGTAAAACATGGATTTGAGAAATTCAAATTCAAATTTATCATGTAAATACTTTAGAAAAATAATTACAAAAAACACCAAAATTGTATAAAACAACATATAAGTCTGTGTTCATGCTTTATGCATCCTTCTTTGTATCCTCGTTAATTGCTGATAATCTTCTCATTACAATAAGTACAGATTCTAACATTTAGGTGGCCGAATTAATAATTATTAATCTCTTCTTTCCTTTCATTGCCTGAGACACTCTCCTTCCGTCTTTCTACCCATAGTGTTTATATAGTCCTAGTTTAGATATATTGTATTGTATAATATTTAATTTAGACTGTGCTAACTGATATTTATGTTATGTTGGTTGTCAGTAAGGAGACGATACATCCCTGCAAGAACTTCTAGCGGCCGTCATTCCTTCAACCATCTCCTGATTTGCAAGTGAAACCGCAAATTCAAATCATGAGAAATCTTGGAATACTGTGATAGATAAACCAAGGAATAATGAGTCCAATGCTAAGGGTTCATTCAAAATCTGTTACATCAATTAATTCTGCCTTTGTCAAGGGTCAGAAAATCCACTGGAACAACAATTCATATGCCAGCTATCACTCATGTGATAACAGACTGTTTCTCCCCAAGTTTCTGTAGCTGACACAACGCGAATTGTAAAATCTGCGGCAGCCAAATGATACAGGACCTTATTTGATTTTCCTAATTTCTTCATTAGGAAACATGATTCCTTTGTGTCCTTAGCAAAAGAAATCACAGAATTGTTCAGAAGACATGAAAGCTCATGTTGGTGCCTAGTCTATTCTGCCAAGTCACCAAGCTCATATTGGAGGTTGTCAAAAAGATGAGTCACTGAGGACTAGCTAGTAAAATTCATGTGCAACTGAATCTCTTGTATCACAACTCATCAATGATGGATGCTGAAGAACCAATGCATGCGCTTTATTCGACAAACTGACAGTGAAAATATCGGCTTCACTCTAGATGCATATAAGGTTAATGTGAAACAATGGAACATTATACATAGTAATAATAATATGAACAACAGGAATAATGCATGTGTTTTATCCAGAGCTAGTTTATGTGTGCACAATAAATTATTAACATTTCTAATATCCAAATGCTAGAATGTTAGGGCAGTTACATAGAAAGATAATGAAACACTACTCAAAATTCAAAAATTTATCACATCAATAATCATATACATCTCTTGATTTGCAAGTGCAACATCCAATTCATTCCGCAAGAGGATGAAATCAAGACAAAACTGAAATTGTTTTAAAGCAAGAATCAACACATGATGTCTAGTCAGAGTTCATTACCATGAACCTTTCATTGATTTTCCAATTGTCAAGAGATTATTTAGTCTTTTCAGCACTTTAAATTTCAAATGGCAGCATCTCCATCATTGTGATAGTAAAACGACCTTTCATTGTCCAATGCAAACAGTTAAGCACAATAACAAGAGCTCCAGAATATCATCAAATAACTAACTATAGCTCAAGTAGTAAATATTTAGATTTCTTAACTTTTAATTAGTTGGGAGTTCATCCTTAACCATCGATTACAGACAAACATCTCAGAAAATGTCAACCCTTTAAATAGATCTCACTTATTTTGAGAGGTTAGTTTTGGATTAGTTTAACACAACTTACTTTAACAAAAAAATTAAGAAAACTATATTGTTGCAGGTTAGTTTTGGATTTCTCATCCACTCTATACATTTTATCCTCTCTATTTACTATATTGTACACCTTCAATTATTATGGCTATGTTACAATCATTAATCATTTTTTGTTCCATTTCGCAAACCACTACAACCTGGAATGTTTAACTTTTTCATGTCGTGTGATACATGCACCATAACCAGTTCGATTATACCTTGTCAAAAAATTGGCGTCAACATTACAAGTCATTCTGTGCACTGCATTACCAGACGCCATATTGATTCTGCTCACTATTAATCAGAAGGCGTTATCAGTGCATCAGATTCTCGTTGCAGCTCAGATGATGCTTGCGGAATGTGTAGCAGAGCAATTGCGAAACGTCTAACAGGTAGCAGAGCAATTGCGAAACGTCTAACAGAGCTGCAACACCTCCTACTGTACCGAAATGCCCAAAACGATCCTGAATCACTTGTGACAGACCTATCATTTCCCAACAATCAGCGCTTTCTTGACATTCAAACATAATGTGCCAATCAGATTTCTCAGACCTTTCATTGTATTGTATTGAGAAACAATACACACAATGTAACAAATTAACCCACCTAAATTATTGAAACCGGGGAGAATCGAACCGGGGACCTTGAGGAGGGCACACTCCCAAAGCCCAAGCCAATACCACCGGGCCAACCCACCCAAGTGGGTTATCTATTTCAATTTGTTAAAATGACTTTTTGTATCTTTTGCTAATATAAAAGACTATTCAATCAAATTGAACTAACTTCATTTTTGAAAATGACAATGTTTTATTTTTGATGCAAAGAGATGGCAATGTTAAAACTTCTTAAATGATTATTAATCTTGTAGTTTTTTTAAGGAATTAATCATGTAATTTTTTTTAAAGGAAGGAATTAATCATGTAATCTGTTACAACTATATAATAATGTATGTATATCTCCTAAAAAAAAATAAAAGAATGTATTTATATCAGCTATGCAGATTTAGGGTTGTTTTATGAATAAAGGAAAAAACACCTATACCCCATGTCATGTGCAATGACCTCTGGCATGATAATCCTTGTAAATCTTGTCAAATCAAGAAGTGTGCTTTTAATTACGATAATAAACTAAAATTTTCAACAACCAATTTTGTCGAAATTAACTGTATTGTTTTTTAAGGAAAAATTTATTTGTATTTAGAATAGATGCAAAAAGGTAAATAAAACTAGTGAGAGGTCCACTTAAACAATGATATAATGTAAATACTATTACTTACAAAAATGAAAGAAAATTCTCTCATCACAGTTTAGAAGTCAATTTTGTGAAAGTGAAAAATACTATAATACATGCTCCAAAAGGAAGAGTTATAACAACCATCATGTTATCCCTCAAAAAAAAAAAAAAACAACCATCATGTTTGAATGGTACTAAGTACCAACATAACAAATACGTAATACATTGATCAAAAACTTGTAGTAAATTTAAACGGTAACATCGAATGTCAAACTCGAGGATTGCGTTTACTATTTAGTGAATTTAACGTTCAGTATCATACTTCAACAAGGAGGAAGATTTTTTGTAAGGAGCATGTGATTTTTCATGGTATATAATATACTAGTACTAAATATTTAAGCATGACCATCAAAAGGAATGGCGTACCAAAATTTCTTGATCTTGCCTTTAAATTATGCTCAATGTTCAATTTGTTTACACACCAGAGCGACTGAAAATTTGGCAAAACCGAAGAAACAAATAATTTTCTGATCATCAGCTTCTCACTAAAATAAATCCTACTATATAAAAGAAATCATTATAATTTCTGTACTTGATTTCACCCTCCCCTATTGGAGATTCATTACCGCAAACATTTTTGACTGTATATACTCAGTACTTGTGGATATAACTGATTCGAGACCGCATATTATGATGATCATAGAGAGAATCACCATAGTCCAAAGGCTTGATAACTACAGACTCCTTCTCATCCTGTTCCTGCACTGCACCAAATACTATCTCATTGGTTTCCTCACGACTTTCCTCATAGTAAGTGTGAGCGACCGATGAATGATACTGATTACGATAATGATGTTTTTGCTGCTGCTGAAGATCTCCGTCCCATCCGTTATACAGATGTTTTTGTTGTGGTTTCTGTTGTTGCGGCTGCTGCTGAAGATCTCCGTCCCATCCGTTATACAGATGTTTTTGTTGTGGTTGCTGTTGTTGTTGCTGCCGCTGCTGATGAAGATCTCCTTCCCATCCATTGTACACATGTTTTTGTTGTTGCTGCTGCTGATGCTGAAGATCTCCTTCCCATCCATTATAGAGCGCTCGACCTTGCCACAATTGTTGCATTTTTTCGTTGTCTTTAATCATGAAAGGATATGTTTTCTTAGGGGTTGGAGTTCTTGGGTCAATAGAAGGAGGCTCGTCTTCATTTGGAATTACAAAACTTTCTTGCACAGGCCAAGCATTTATTTGCCTTTCGGGTTGATGGAATAAAGGTTGGCTTTGAAATTCATAGCTTTGTGGTTTTTTCCTGAAACCCATTATTTCCACTACTGAGGCCTCAGCATTGGTAAGAAGCTTCCCAATGGATGCAAAGAGACCTTCTTCTTGCTTATAAGATTCGTCTTCTGATGGAATCAAAGGCGGTCTGACAGATTTCAACGGCTTTTGGTATGGACTCGGTGAAAAGTCAGACATTGCTGAGCTCTCAGCCTACAAAAGCATGAGATGAATTATTAGTTGAAGTTTTCTCATGTAATCTGATATCGATTTTATGAACATTAAATTATGCTAGCTTTAGAGAACAAAGGATATGTTTACATTATATGATTATCATTACTATGGCATGTTTTGAGATTTTATAGTTTTCCATGTCATGCAGCTACAATGAGAAGTAACATTCCCTTTTTCTCAAGAAATCAGGATAAATACTGCATATAAACTTATTGAAGTTCTATCAATCATATTTTGTTTTTGGATAACCAACTATCTATCCGATTTATTTATGACTATTCTATGAAGCACCGACATGGGCATAAACACTGGTCACAGACACAAACACACTGGTATAGTTTTTAAAAAGAGAAAGTAATTGAATGTAACCAAATGTGTCGGCGTCGTATCGGACACCGGACACGCCATTGATCTGAGGTGTCAGTGCTATATAGACTATATTTATCTTATTTAATATAATGCAACAGAAAGCAGAGAACTAGACAAGCACTCACATGAGTCATATCCTGAGATGCAACAATTGTACTTAGACGACGCTGCAGCAATGCCAGCATATAACCAAAGAAGCCAGCACCGAGAAGCATTGCAATTCCTGCAGATTGAAGGCATACACTTTTAATATTTAACTAATAAAAACTCTAGAGATAGACTCTGAATAGAATTATTTTATTTACCGAGCGGAAATCCACTTTCGTATTGATAAGCACAGTCATCAAAGCGCAGCTGAATCTCCCTGATGGCTTGATTCCCCCTGTCAATGACAAGTAGGGAACAACTACTTCCAACATAAACCACATCAAAGTCATTAGAAAATTTAGCCTCTTCACTTGGTCCATCGACATGGCCCCCTCCACGGCTTAATTTTCCTCCAGCAATTGTTGTAACCCCTGAAAACAGACATCTTAATTCCTTTTCCATAAAAGAGAAAACAGATATCTTAATTCAATAAAAAGTTCCAACTCCAACTCTGCTGTTCAAAGTAGAACAATGTTTTGATAAACAATGTAATATGTGCTTATAGCATAAGTGCTTAACATATAAGTGCTTATATATAAGTTATTTCTATACAAAAGATATAATATAGTCAAACTGTTTTCATGAGCTATAAGTTGTTTTCATAAGTTATCCTGGAAAGCTTATGGAAATAAGCTGAAAACAGCTTATGGACATGTTGTACGTTGCTTCAATAAGTTAGCCCAAACAATCTTACAAATGCTTATGTCAATAGATAAACTCAAATAAAAATAAGTCAATCCAAACAAACCCTTGAATATAAGTTTGGTGGCCTAAAGCAACATTTACAAGATTTATAAGTTGCCTTGAATTTCTACAAGACAGTTGTGTTCTAGTTTAGGAATCCTATACATATATACACAAATGAAAAAAATGTCTAGAGGAGAAGAGAACCAAAGATTAATCAAAGTATAACAAAATGCTAACCTGAATCGCTAATTTTCCTAATTGCCATATTCATAATATCTGCAACATAGATATTTCCTCGGTCATCAACAGTAATCCCCTTCGGGTGGTTCATCCTAGCCTCTCTTAATTTTCCATCAACGTGTCCAGAATATCCTTCAGCAGATCCTGCCACAAGTTTTGGCCTGCTATCTGCACATTTGCAATGTACATGTTATTTTTCAAGTGCTGAAAGTGCACACATACCAATGGTTTCAAGTGAGGCAGAAAAATCACATTAAGATGCCTTAGATGCAAGGAAATCCAAATGCATGCATAACATAACTATGACTACAATTCTAAACATAACTATGACTCTAAGTGGCATTAGAATACACCAATTGATATTACCAACTACGTGATATGAGTTGTCGTCCCATAACTCATTCATGAACATCATTATGAAACCAAAAAATATGTTTCCAGCAGCCACAAAACCGGTTCGGTCCCAAAAATCAAATCCACCATGTGTCAGGTATACCAGACACATGGACACATAAATATCAGTAATAATTTTTTTAAAAAGTGATTGAATACAATCATTGATGTCGGTGACTTGGTGTCAAATACCGACATATATCGAAAACCAAATACATCACAAAATTGAATTTTTGACGGATTGGTATTACACAATATTACATAGTCTCAAACTTTCAATTCAGAATGTGCTCTCAAAAGTAACTTGTAATTGGAGTAGATATGCGGGCTTTGGATTTGATGAAGTAACATAGTGTTGAAGCAACTTCACGACATCAATATGGTCATCATTATAATACTTGGCTTTGCTTAGTTTCTGACCAACAGTATAAGCAAATATCTCTGGAGCTATTGGTAATGGTGGGCATGACTAAGCCGTATTCTCAAGAAACAACTATTTTTTTTCTTGATGATCTATACTTTTATACTATTAATAAAATGGATACATATTTTTTTTGGCATACCTAATCATTTTCAAACAATTTTACTCTTAAATCCATTATATATCGACGATTCAATTGCTATAACTATGTCTTTGTTTAATTCTCAAATTTAAATAGCTCTGGTTAATCGAATTAATACTATGATTGAGGTTTATAACCATGAACTAGCTACCATATTTTCTTCACATCATATTTATTTATTTATCTTTTATTATTTTTATCAAAAAAAGTGAAAGACAAACATATTAGTGACTTATAAAGTAAACAACTTAAATTCTCCTGATAAACCAATCAATACCCATTACAACTTGCTTGATTCGATTATAAAGCTTGAATCAATTATAAAAGATAAGCATTTTAGAAATCTATGTACCTTGATAAATGTATACTTTATTATTAATTAAAGAAAGATAAAAGCACAATAATATGTCATCAATTTTAAATTAGAAAATCAATTTTGAATATTAGAGAAACTACACACAATTGATTTTCTCAAATTCTCATGAATTAAACATGACTCTTGGAATCATGCATTTCAATAATAAAAAACAACACCAACTACTTGCATGAATCACAAATATATATCTTCATGTATTAAATATGTTCTTTTGATTCTTGCATGTGTCATGCGAGAATTAATATTATATATGTATAAGAAATATAATATTTTCATATGTAAGTCCTAACTCAATTGACAAATATCCAAATTATTATACAAAATATTTGTGGTGTCCTGGGTTCGAATCCGAGATCTTCCATTTATGTAGTTTCATGTGGTGTTTGTCACTTCGTCTACAGGAAAAAAGTGTTTGCAAATTGAAACCCCTGTTAAATTTATGTATGATGTATTTATTAATTTTTAAATAACTGAATTTTTTTTTGTCAAAAAAAAAACTGAATTTTTTTAAATAATCGCATAAAATTTTGTAAGGTTAAATTATTTTATGAAAAACTATAAACTACATCAATTACCACTTTGAAATTAAACGAAGAACATAAACAACTTTTATTATTTATACGACCTCTCATTAGCCTCCGTCTATTCTTTCGCATTCTCTCTCTCTCTCTCTCTCTCTCTCTCTCTCTCTCTCTCTCTCTCTCTCTCTCTCTCTCTCTCTCTCTCTCTCTCTCTCTCTCTCTCTCTCTCTCTCTCTCTCTCTCTCTCTCTCTGTGCATAGATGTGTGTAAAATAAAAAACCTTTTTCAAAAAACAAGGCACCAACAATGTTTACTCTTATAACCCACTTTAGTTGACCTAGTGATATTGGCTTGAGACCTGTGAGTGTGCTCCTCTTCGAGGTCTCTGGTTTGATTCTCTCTGGTGCCAATATGGGTGGGCTAATTTAACTTCTTAAAAAAAAAACAAAACAAAACAATGCATATTCTTAAGCTATCATCATATACTATTATAATTTTGGAACTATTATAAAACTTTTTAGTGCCCCATACATACACACTACTAAAAAATTCGTTTGAAGTGATGGTAGGATTCCGTCGCAAAAAATATGAAAATTCTATCGCAAATGATTTTGTGACGGATTTTATGGCGCTTCCAAAATCCGTAATGATAATAGGCGTCATAGATCATTAGCGAGGGATTTTCTTTTCCGTCACAATTTGGGACGGTTTTCTATCCGTCACAACTTAAACAAAACCATCACTAAACATGACAAAATACCAAACAATCAAACCACAATTTCCATCTCAAATTTCTTCGGGAAAAAATCCGTCACAATTTTTTTAGGTAATATATATGTCGTTGATTTTTTGGAATTTTATGTTATATCATATTACATTCTGTCATTGATATTATGGAATATTGATGTTGCGATGTATTGCATTGGATTCTATCGCTAATGGCAATTAATATATTTTTTATGCTGAATGAAATTAAATGTAGGAAATTTCCCAATTCTTTGTCAAAATACATTTGTAACATTAAACAAGATGAATCACAAGTATAAAAAAACATTTAGAAACTAAAAGACATTGTAACTTTTTTGTTTTGTTGCGTTATCACACTACTTTTGTATCAAAAGACATTGATATCGTATCTAACAGAATATTATTGCATTATACTTGAAACTAAAAGTTACAATCAAAGTCTCAAAATTATATCCTAAATATAAGTATGTGGACACGAAGATGGAAGGATAAGGCGGATCTGAATGCGAAGGTATATTTTAATGACCTTGTGAAAAGACTCCATACTTTAATGGAATTGCTTTGAGAGGAATCCTCCATGAAGTGTTTCATTCAAACTCTGACACTAAATAGAGTAGTTAAAACTTCCAGTCTTTGTCTCGGTCCTCATCTGCCCTGTGAATGAAAGAGTGCAAGTCCTCATCTGCCCCTTGACTACAAGAGTGCAACGATTAATTGAAGCACTGATGATAATAGGAAACCAACCTTTAGTTGAACTGAACTTCCCGAGTAGGAGATCAGTTGCAGGAGTTCATAGGAAGGTGTAACTGACTCTCAGTGGGTTGTCAACTAACTAGTCGCTACCCGCAAAGCTTTTGGTTCAATCCGTTCTGCAGTTCTAGTTTCAATATAGTTGTAAGTGACTCTCAATGAGATATGCTTCCCACTTTCGCTGTAGCTATGGATTCCTGCCTAAATCTACAAAAAAAAAAAACACAAAACAAGCAATATGTTATGAATATTATAAGTGGATGTCCATATAGCAATTAGGTTATTGGGCCATACTATTAGCTTATTGGGCCATATTGTGCTTGCTCCCTAAGTCATTGTATTTCTCTATAAATAGAGCTCATGTGTAACATAATTGTACACTACAAGAGAATAATAGAATCATCTCTTTTCACTTTTCTCCTTCTCTACTTCTCTCTACTTTATTCTTGTTTTCTCCTTCTCTACTTTCGTATAAATTTGGTCTCAATAATCCAATTATATAGAAATGCTTCCATAGTGCTCACTCGTCCGCTCAACAAAATCATCACAAAATTAACTCAACACGGAATCCTTCAACTAACCATCTCATCTCATGAGAAAGATAAAAGTGAAATAAATTAAAAAAAATAGTGCGTTGCAAACACATTAAAGTTTTCCAAATTGAAAATTTTACTTAAGTCTCACTCGAATTATTACGTACTCTTCAATGTGGATTCCCAGTGACCCCTCCAAATTCATACAAGGATAAAAAGTAATTTAACGTAATATAAGAACCTTACTATAAATTATTACCAATATTACAACAATGAATACATAGTATTTTTTTTTTTTTTTTACTATAGTGATGTTAAGAGTCCCACATCAGATATATGATGATCTGACAATGTGTTTATAAGTGGGGGCAATCCTCACCTCAAAAGCCGGTTTTATGTTAGGCCCAACCACCATTTCTAAGATGGTATCAGAGCCTCTTCAAGATCCATTGGGCCACCTACTATCAGGTTTCTGCTATCGGACCACCCACCATTTATGACCACGAACCAAGCCCAATGAATCCTGCTCTTTACCCAAATGGATTTGCTCATTCCCAAAGTAAATTCCCATTTTACCCCTACGCATGTTAACTCACGCTAGTTCAAAATGTAACGTGACTTTAGTCAGGTAGCGTGACTTAACTCACGTTGCGTGACTTAAGTCACGCTAGTGTTAACTAAAACAAAAAGTAGCGTGAGTTAAGTCACACTAGTTTTAACACTAGCGTGAGTTAACTCACGCTGGTTCTGTGCACGAACCAGAACAGACAGACAACAACTACTGCCTTGTTCCCTGTTTATCTTCGTTCCTTCGTTCATTCATACATAGGTACACCATTCATTCATTCAACCAAAACTCATAATTTAGAGATCATGCATTCATTCATTCATAATTTAGAAACACAATTTTAACGAAAATTAACGTAAATGTCATAAATAAGTGCAACCGCGCAAATGTAAATATAGTACAACCAAAATGTCAGGAAAATACTACAAATATCCAAAAAGTCATAAAAACAAGTCCTAAAATAAGACACTACTGCTGCTCCTGGGGACTCCTAGACCTCCTCCTCGGAACCAGCTGCTTCTCAAACACGCTATAATCGGTACGGAGGCCCTCCAAAATGCCGAAGAAGAGTGGATTTGAAACCACCTCTGGAATCTGCATCGCATGCTCCACTCTGCCTCGCATGCTGCTAATGACCTGCAATGGATCGGGAGGATGTCTGGCCCAGTCCTGATCAACAAGAATATCCTGGTAGACAGGTCTCAGCATGATAATGTCAGGCTCTAGAGCAGGGTTGACGATGAGAGGATGGGATACACGGTAGAACCATATAATATATCTATCTGAATGCTTCCAAGGCTCGTCGTCTGGGACCTGGGCACTCCTCTGCTGGTGGGGAACGACATGCAGAGCAAACTCCAAGAAGGCAACATCCATCCTAAGTCCTGGTGTTTTGGGAAGTTTAAAAATGAGGAACTGTGTTGCTGTGTTTTGCTCTTAACTGACTTAACTCACGCAACGTGACTTAACTCGCGCTGCGTGACTTAAGTCACGTTCAAGTTATAACTGGCGTGAGTTAACTCACGCTACGTGAGTTAACTTGCGTAGGGTTATATCCGTCATTTACTTTAGGAATGAGCAACTCCATTTGGGTAAAGAGCAGGACTCAAGCCCAATAGTGCTGGTCGTGAGAGGTTGTGTTAGGCCCAACCATCATTTCTAAGAAGTGAAACATAGTGATCAATGCTGGATCCAAAATAAGTTAGGCCTAGACATGGCAACGGGGCGGGGCGGGGGCGGGTTTTGACACACCCGTCCCCGGACCCGTTTCACACTAACCAGCCCCGCCCCCGCCCCCAGACCCGGCGGGGATATAATCTTTACCCCCAGACCTGCCCCCAACGGGGACGGGTTTCCCAGACCCGCCCCCACCCCCACCCGTGAAAAGTGTAAAAAAATAATTTTTTTTTCAGTAAGCCTATTTTCAAATTTTAGTGGCAAACCAAACCTGTTTCAGTGGCAAAAAAAGCCTATAAAATCATTACAAAAACTTCTAACAAGATAATTAAAACTAAAGCTTCTAACAAGCTTAGAACATCAATTCTGTCTAAATATTATTACAACTCATAACCAATCCAAATTCAAAACCAACAAAACCTCTCATAACATCTAGTTCTTTCTAAATATTATTACAACTCGAAACCAATAGAACAATAAAGGATTCCAAATCATCAAAAGTCACAACAACAAAAGTTCCAATTGAACAAGTTAACTAAAGATCATCATCTTCAAGACGGGAGATTGCAACCGAACTAACGTCACTTATCGGCGGTTCACCTATGTTGAAAAATAAAAGTTAGAATATAAACATTTAACATTTAACTTCATTTGCCATCTAAAACCAATAATTCATAAAATCTATTAGACTCACATAACACTATAAAAGCTAATAGAACAGAACAGAACAGATGATCATTGTCTACTAGATTCTAAGGAAACATTAACATAATGTTATAGGCTTCACTTCCTATACGTGTCATGGCGGTCGAGGGGGAGTCTAAAACCGCATTTCCAAGAATACACTCTATGTATCAAGGCCTAAACATAACATAATCATGGCACGATTCTAAACCGGACGATTAGGGGAATCCTAAGATTGTCATCGGTATCATGTTCTTTACTTGTTCTATTCCATGCCTTAAACTTGTCATATAGCATCTAATGCTCTTGTCCTTAACATGGTCTTGCATGAATCATACTACATGCCATAACATAATCATAAGGAACATAATCGTATTCATATCATGCATATACGTATCTAAGTTCATTCATTAGGTTAGCGTTGAACAAATAATTATCTTGGTTCATTTTACGGGTAGTCCCGGGTGGAGTAACCCCGAGTACAATCCCATACATGACCGATGTACGTACATCGGACTCCCTCGGTGTCGTGCGGGTCCCTTGCGGCTTAAACCGTTCCCCTTAGGTCGAGAACCTCCCGTATCCCCCTGACGTGGATAACAAGAGACACGAGCACCTACGTCTTGTTACTCAGTGACATGCGGGTCCCTTACGGCTTAAATCGTTCTCATAATGAGAACCCCTTGTATCCCTCTGATGTGGATATCAAGAGACATGTCACCTACACTTATTAGTCATAGTCTTGTCGTACGTAAGTCAAACATATACATACTTGCATATTTACCTCGGAACCTTAATCGATCCGATTGGCGGTAACTTACATTATTTCATACTTAACGTGGTGGAGTGAAATAACTTATCAATCCACGACTTATCATGCTAGAAATCTTATTCTTAATCATGTGCGAAGATAACATACTTCGCGTCCTAGTATTCTAGTAATTCTTGCTAACTAGCTAGTTCTCGACGACTATGCCGAGGCTCTAGTTTTTCCTTGCTTATCGTATATCTTGCTACCCGATTCTTATCATATTTCTCTCGTGTACCATGCTTACTAACATGTATAATACTTGCCTCTTTAACATAAGAATCTTGCTTTCCTTGATCATCAATTAGGACCTTGGTTTGAGGGGTTTACATTCGTAAAAAGACATCACGGAGAAAACCGCGTCACGAATCCCCATGCCTGCCTAAAGCGAGCAAAACAATGGGATTTCTCCCTGTCTTACTCGCCTAGGCGAGTGGTTCTGCTGGGGAGGCGAGTGGTAAATCGCCGTGGCGAGTTGGGGGCGAGTAGGACCCCCCATTCGCAGTTCTAGCTCGCTGTGGCGAGTAATAGCTCGCCGTGGCGAGTTAGGACAGTCCAGAACACTTCAAAATGGTATTTTTGACCCAAAAACCTCAAACCAAGTGTCTCTATGTGTTTTGGAACATATTTGATCATTGGAAACTTATAAAACATTCATTTGGCAAGTATAAACATGTTTTGCATGCATGGCAAGAAAAGGGCAACTATCACAATACATAATCCTAAACTTTTCATATTTTTCATAATAAACTAACATGGCATAATCATGATCCCAAAGGGTGGGGAGTCTATCTATGGAACTCACCTAATCATAATCTTAAAGCAACTCCAAGCTCCAAGCTCAAACATGCCCAAAACCTTAGTTTTGCTCCATTTTGCTTCCTTGCTCAACCATTCAAACTTGCCATCCTTTTCTTGCAAATCAAGACACTATTTCAAGCTCAAAACCATACTCCAACATTACCCTCAAACACATATTCAAAACTTGAAATCAAAAGGAATTCTTGGTAAGGAAGGATAGAGATATTAATCCACTCAAACTTAATATTATTACCTTAATCATGTGGAGACCATACCTTGTACCAATTTAGAAACCATCTTCACCATACATCAAACCCTAGTTTTCCAATCTCTTCTTCAAGAGGAGAAAATAGAAGAATCAAACACAATAAAGGAACAAGTTTGGAACTTACCATGTGAGGATGGAGTGTCATGAAAGATTGGTGAAGAGAGAAAGAGATTCCAACAAAACTATAGCTTCATGAGAGGTGATAGGGAAGAAATCAAGCATGATACAAGCTTCCCTTAGCTTATAATATTCATGGAGGGACATACTTTAGAAGCTTGCCATGGGAGGAAGAAGATTTGAAAAGGATGATGGAGAGAAGGAGAGGATGTTGGCGTGAAAGAAGAAAGGGAAGGGAGAGAAGTTCCCAACTTCAACCCTAGAGAGAGAAAGAAAAAGGATTATGAAGATATTTTTGGTTCTAAAACATATAAATATCTCTTAATCGTGCAATTACCAAAATGCCCTTGCCTTAAGCGTATTTATTTCGTCTCTGGTACTTTATCCGTATTAAGCTGACATATCATGAATTATTTCCATTAACTTACTTTTCCATAAAATATTTCCTCTGGCACAATTTACGGGTAAAATACCGATACTGTCAGGCGGGATATTACATTCTACCCCCCTTAAAAAAAATTTCGTCCTCGAAATTTAGAGATCGACTACTAATCATCATGACAAAACTTTCCATCCCAGGTCAGAGCCATATATTTCTATTCATTCAAATCCAAGAAGTTCATCATTGCTTGTGTTTCGTTTTGTTTCTTGATTCACATACATAAGCATATAGCTTTCTCAATCTTAATATCCCTCAGAAATTAGAGTTAACTTGTTACATCATGATTTAGAACTTTCCTTGGTACACATAGACGTATTGTCTCAGACTCGTATCTTACCTGCTTAACATACACCTTTCATAAATGTATCTTATCATAAACATGAACAATCAGGATTTGCCTTTTAACTGGAGTCCTGCCGAAAACCAGGTTTGCCCTGCAGTGCTTACTTGTAACTTTGAATCATCTTTCCATGCATACATAATCTTATCGGGTAAATGTATATTTCCTACATCAGTTTACTTACTGTACTTCTAGACACATGTTTCTTACTTGTATTACTCATGTAAACGATTTCATGAATCTTTTATCTCTTTTCAGAACCTTAGGAAATCTTTCGACTTCATTGCAATCTCATTGCATTCTTATCGCATCCGAACTAATGGGTAACTCATATTGCCTGACCTGAAAAAGTGAAATCAACTAGCCACTTCATCTGACAATCTAATAACCAACGTTGCGGTTCACATGCTTTTGAAACTTCTAACATATCCACTTGCACATACATCGTATACTCTTAATACACTTCCGTGTATCCTACATGATATTGACTTCATACGAATATTGTCGTTCCAATAGCATGGGCATTCTTTCAAGTGACGTCTCTTGTTAAATGATAATGATACGCGTTCTAAAATCTTTCTTAAAGAAATTTTTCTTAAACTTTGGTATTCGGGTTCTTGGAACGAATGTACACATGACTAAAAAGGTTTTATCATTTCCAAAACTGATTGTGTAATGGTACTACAGAACCACCAGACGAGTTTCTATATATTGAAAAAGATTTAACAACTCGCCCCAAACTTGTCCACGACAAGTTGGTTCTGAAGCTTGTACGTCTTAAGTGAGATTACTTACGACGTATCTTATTAGTTTTGAAAATGTAAAATTTCATGAGTTAAAAATAAGTATCGTTCCCAAGTTCCTAAATACCAATCTTAGCTTTAAAAGTTATAAAATCATGGCTTGAAATGTCTTAACAAGTATCATTTTCACTCAACAAGTATTTCATACAAGAGTATGAATCTCATTGCACATCACTTAAAAGTTGCTTCTCTCTCATGATAACTTGCTTACATATCCGTAGGAAATCCTTGAATCTCTTGACATTAACATTGTTCCTCTTCTTCGGAACACTAAACTTGATTCTTTACTTGAGTCGCAAGTTAAACCTTCTGAATCTTACAAGTTTTCCATATTTCATGATTACCGATTAACTTTCATGGCGCTACTCTGATTCCCTCCGGTTGGCTTAAACAATTACTATAATCCATTAAAGCAATTGAGGCTTCAATTCATGCTTATCACTTGATTACTTACTTCTTGAGAACTTCCATGTTGCAACCAACATCACCACCTTACACTTGCCTTGTAAATTCAAAACTCGTAATAACTTATCTTATACTCATAATACATGACTTGGGGGTAATCCTTACGTTCTAGCTGGTTGCATTTATCATACATATCATACTTGAACTTATTTCCGAGTGAACTCGAATTCTTTGACAAACTCATCTTACACTTGGATATATTTTTCTTGAACATCTAATCTTTGTACCTTCACATTCTCGCATACTATATTTTGCTTAATCATACCAATGCTTGCTCGTTGATTTTTCCTTTAAGAAAACTTCATAAAATAGCGCATGGGTCATTGACGTTGATGATTTTCTACTTTATAAATATATATCAAGTTTAGGCCCCGGCCATTGCTTCGGGAATCATAGAACGAGTTGATAACACATACGTGTCACCAAACCTAGACTCTAATGAGTCTAGCCCGCTCTACAAGTGTCGTAGCAACCCGGTTCCTAAAAAATTTCCTATGAATTTTTTTTTTCAAATGTCAACTTCAATCACCCATAGGCACAAATCTTTCTAAAATTATTTAAACTTTATATTTCAACATCATATCGAGCCTTAGCAAGTCAATTAAGCAAAACATAGATTCGAGAGATACGTCATAATTCTGAGAACCTTGTGTTTCCCATAACTTGCACCGCTTTAACTTCTTTCTTCATACCTTCACATCTATGACTTCCGTATCAATACCGAAACTTCCAATCTCTTGATCTGAGCTCTTTCTTGACTCTTGACACATTAACTTCCAAAGCTACCCTAAACCATATCGATTTCGTTGATCGTTGCCTATGCCTTTTTCCTTGAAAATCTTAGGAGATGATATGCATTCGTTACTTGATGTCATAAAAGATTATTGTGAGGACATCTCACTAATAGTCATTGCAAACCTTTGGAACGAACGGGTAAATTTCATAAAAACGGAAAATTTCATTCCAAGTTCGCTATGGATGAGTTTCTCCAACTATATTATTTTTTTTCTCAAGTAACCAATGCACATCATTCATTCCTAGCATCGCAAAACATTCTATAACATTTGCATGGCAACATCAACCTTTTCGATACAATTCTTGGCACGTCGGAAATCAATGCCTTAATCCTGATAACATAAAACTTTCTCTTGAATCCTTAATTTCCTCCACTACGAATAGCTTACTTCTTTACGTTGCCACTTACGCAACTTGACAAACCTTCATGTCCTTAACTTCATTTACATATTGCTATTCCTGAGAGCCTGCTGACTCCGTCAACATATGTACACCTCTTACTACCTTGTAGCCTTGTACCGACATTCCAAAACATCATAAACCCGTTCCAACAACAACTCTTACCGAAACTTTCGGTCATGGTTAGATACATATATCCAACTTCTTCTCTTTCGGGGACACGGAGTATTATTATCATCTTACCCGACATTGTCGGAACATCCCTTCTTAACATGCCTTACATTCCCGGTGGATTCACACTTCCACTTGATTAGTTCACCGGCCACCTTTTGGCACGATCAACTACTTCATCCCATACTTCGTTCCTCCTGGGTCCTATTCCGCTCTCAGGCATCCATTCTAATCGTTGAATGCTAATTTGAGTTGATCAGGCTCAACTAACAACAACAACTAGAACATTTACCCGGAACCCAATGGTCCCACTACCTTAGTTGTAATTTAATGACCCAAGGCACGGTCTGAATCGACCTGCTCTGATACCAAATGTAACACCCATACTAGACGTATCTAGAAAGTCTAGCACGCGCGTTGAATTTAGTATTGGATACATTAAAATATACAACATAAAAACTTCGAATGAATTTATATACCACAAAACACGTTCGTACAATAACAATACATCACATAATATCTTATCTAAAATAAATACATCCTTGAGATCCATATTCTTCACGCTTCAGGTACGAACGAGCTCTTGCTGAAAATCCATTCGGTTACTAGCTTGCCATCCATCCTGATAATCTGAAACAAATAAGGATTGGGATGAGACATAATGTCTCAGTGAGTTCCCCTAAATCCTAGGCTATAGGCAACCTCAAGGGAAAACCTACGGTCACCACGTGTCTACATTACAACCTGACGGTTGATTATACGTGTGTGGGGACTTGCATACTTAGACGGTAGTGCATACTAGAGCCGTCATAGTTTTATCTTATCTTGTTATAGGCTTCACTTCCAATACGTGTCATGGCGGTCGAGGGGGAGTCTAAAACCGCATTTCCAAGAATACACTCTATGTATCAAGGCCTAAACATAACATAATCATGGCACGATTCTAAACCGGACGATTAGGGGAATCCTAAGATCGTCATCGGTATCATGTTCTTTACTTGTTCTATTCCATGCCTTAAACTTGTCATATAGCATCTAATGCTCTTGTCCTTAACATGGTCTTGCATGAATCATACTACATGCCATAACATAATCATAAGGAACATAATCGTATTCATATCATGCATATACGTATCTAAGTTCATTCATTAGGTTAGCGTTGAACAAACAATTATCTTGGTTCATTTTACGGGTAGTCCCGGGTGGAGTAACCCCGAGTACAATCCCATACATGACCGATGTACGTACATCGGACTCCCTCGGTGTCGTGCGGGTCCCTTGCGGCTTAAACCGTTCCCCTTAGGTCGAGAACCTCCCGTATCCCCCTGGCGTGGATAACAAGAGACACGAGCACCTACGTCTTGTTACTCAGTGACATGCGGGTCCCTTACGGCTTAAATCGTTCTCATAATGAGAACCCCTTGTATCCCCCTGATGTGGATATCAAGATACATGTCACCTACACTTATTAGTCATAGTCTTGTCGTACGTAAGTCAAACATATACATACTTGCATATTTACCTCGGAACCTTAATCGATCCGATTGGCGGTAACTTACACTATTTCATACTTAACGTGGTGGAGTGAAATAACTTATCAATCCACGACTTATCATGCTAGAAATCTTATTCTTAATCATGTGCGAAGATAACATACTTCGCGTCCTAGTATTCTAGTAATTCTTGCTAACTAGCTAGTTCTCGACGACTATGCCGAGGCTCTAGTTTTTCCTTGCTTATCGTATATCTTGCTACCCGATTCTTATCATATTTCTCTCGTGTACCATGCTTACTAACATGTATAATACTTGCCTCTTTAACATAAGAATCTTGCTTTCCTTGATCATCAATTAGGACCTTGGTTTGAGGGGTTTACATTCGTAAAAAGACATCACGGAGAAAACCGCGTCACGAATCCCCATGCCTGCCTAAAGCGAGCAAAACAATGGGATTTCTCCCTGTCTTACTCGCCTAGGCGAGTGGTTCTGCTGGGGAGGCGAGTGGTAACTCGCCGTGGCGAGTTGGGGGCGAGTAGGACCCCCCATTCGCAGTTCTAGCTCGCTGTGGCGAGTAATAGCTCGCCGTGGCGAGTTAGGACAGTCCAGAACACTTAAAAATGGTATTTTTGACCCAAAAACCTCAAACCAATGTCTCTATGTGTTTTGGAACATATTTGATCATTGGAAACTTATAAAACATTCATTTGGCAAGTATAAACATGTTTTGCATGCATGGCAAGAAAAGGGCAACTATCACAATACATAATCCTAAACTTTTCATATTTTTCATAATAAACTAACATGGCATAATCATGATCCCAAAGGGTGGGGAGTCTATCTATGGAACTCACCTAATCATAATCTTAAAGCAACTCCAAGCTCCAAGCTCAAACATGCCCAAAACCTTAGTTTTGCTCCCTTTTGCTTCCTTGCTCAACCATTCAAACTTGCCATCCTTTTCTTGCAAATCAAGACACTATTTCAAGCTCAAAACCATACTCCAACATTACCCTCAAACACATATTCAAAACTTGAAATCAAAAGGAATTCTTGGTAAGGAAGGATAGAGATATTAATCCACTCAAACTTAATATTATTACCTTAATCATGTGGAGACCATACCTTGTACCAATTTAGAAACCATCTTCACCATACATCAAACCCTAGTTTTCCAATCTCTTCTTCAAGAGGAGAAAATAGAAGAATCAAACACAATACATACTTCCTTAATCTTAATTGACCATAAAGGAACAAGTTTGGAACTTACCATGTGAGGATGGAGTGTCATGAAAGATTGGTGAAGAGAGAAAGAGATTCCAACAAAACTATAGCTTCATGAGAGGTGATAGGGAAGAAATCAAGCATGATACAAGCTTCCCTTAGCTTATAATATTCATGGAGGGACATACTTTAGAAGCTTGCCATGGGAGGAAGAAGATTTGAAAAGGTTGATGGAGAGAAGGAGAGGATGTTGGCGTGAAAGAAGAAAGGGAAGGGAGAGAAGTTCCCAACTTCAACCCTAGAGAGAGAAAGAAAAAGGATTATGAAGATATTTTTGGTTCTAAAACATATAAATATCTCTTAATCGTGCAATTACCAAAATGCCCTTGCCTTAAGCGTATTTATTTCGTCTCTGATACTTTATCCGTATTAAGCTGACATATCATGAATTATTTCCATTAACTTACTTTTCCATAAAATATTTCCTCTGGCACAATTTACGGGTAAAATACCGATACTGTCAGGCGGGATATTACATATATATACACCCATTTCTTCGATGTCATAATCAGGGTCTCCCCATATGCAGCCGCAAAACCCTAAAATGGATGAACCTTTCTACGTGAGATTACCCAATTCCGTTCTTAAATGGATAAATGCAAACTTATCACACTCGACTTTAAAAGGTTAGTCCTACATTATTAATTTTCATTTTTTATCTTTGAAACATATAATTATTCTGATTTTTAATTCCTTTGTTATTATTTCAACAGAAATTGAGAGGCAGAACATAATTAACCATACAATTTCAGAGGAAATAGAGTTGAAGCTACATGGATCAGTGGTAATTAACTTAATTGCATTTGAATTAATTAGTTATCTACAATTTCGTAATTAAACTGAATTTTTCTCATGGATAATTTATTACTTTCTAGTGGGCATCAGTTTGGTCCGGTTCGGGTTCAAACCAACGGGTCGTATATCTAAGCCCAAATTGAATACTAAATCTTGCATATTTTGGACCATTTTACCATTCAAAAGTGATATATTTTTTAATTAAAAAACTACCCTATTTTACCCTATTGGACAAAAAAAAATCAAGATTTATTAAATAGAGAGACCAAAGAGTTGATGTTTAAAATAAATTTAGTAAAAGTTCATACTTAAGATAAAGGGACCAAAAAAATGATGGGCCACACCTATAATAAGTCAAGTGCAAAAGTTTCGTTTTTATCAAAAGCCCATAGGATAGCGCCACCTTATATTGAATTACATGTGTAACAGTATATATATATACACCCATTTCTTCGATGTCATAATCAGGGTCTCCCCATATGCAGCCGCAAAACCCTAAAATGGATGAACCTTTCTACGTGAGATTACCCAATTCCGTTCTTAAATGGATAAATGCAAACTTATCACACTCGACTTTAAAAGGTTAGTCCTACATTATTAATTTTCATTTTTTATCTTTGAAACATATAATTATTCTGATTTTTAATTCCTTTGTTATTATTTCAACAGAAATTGAGAGGCAGAACATAATTAACCATACAATTTCAGAGGAAATAGAGTTGAAGCTACATGGATCAGTGGTAATTAACTTAATTGCATTTGAATTAATTAGTTATCTACAATTTCGTAATTAAACTGAATTTTTCTCATGGATAATTTATTACTTTCTAGTGGGCATCAGTTTGGTCCGGTTCGGGTTCAAACCAACGGGTCGTATATCTAAGCCCAAATTGAATACTAAATCTTGCATATTTTGGACCATTTTACCATTCAAAAGTGATATATTTTTTAATTAAAAAACTACCCTATTTTACCCTATTTGACAAAAAAAAATCAAGATTTATTAAATAGAGAGACCAAAGAGTTGATGTTTAAAATAAATTTAGTAAAAGTTCATACTTAAGATAAAGGGACCAAAAAAATGATGGGCCACACCTATAATAAGTCAAGTGCAAAAGTTTCGTTTTTATCAAAAGCCCATAGGATAGCGCCACCTTATATTGAATTACATGTGTAACAGTATATATATATACACCCATTTCTTCGATGTCATAATCAGGGTCTCCCCATATGCAGCCGCAAAACCCTAAAATGGATGAACCTTTCTACGTGAGATTACCCAATTCCGTTCTTAAATGGATAAATGCAAACTTATCACACTCGACTTTAAAAGGTTAGTCCTACATTATTAATTTTCATTTTTTATCTTTGAAACATATAATTATTCTGATTTTTAATTCCTTTGTTATTATTTCAACAGAAATTGAGAGGCAGAACATAATTAACCATACAATTTCAGAGGAAATAGAGTTGAAGCTACATGGATCAGTGGTAATTAACTTAATTGCATTTGAATTAATTAGTTATCTACAATTTCGTAATTAAACTGAATTTTTCTCATGGATAATTTATTACTTTCTAGTGGGCATCAGTTTGGTCCGGTTCGGGTTCAAACCAACGGGTCGTATATCTAAGCCCAAATTGAATACTAAATCTTGCATATTTTGGACCATTTTACCATTCAAAAGTGATATATTTTTTAATTAAAAAACTACCCTATTTTACCCTATTTGACAAAAAAAAATCAAGATTTATTAAATAGAGAGACCAAAGAGTTGATGTTTAAAATAAATTTAGTAAAAGTTCATACTTAAGATAAAGGGACCAAAAAAATGATGGGCCACACCTATAATAAGTCAAGTGCAAAAGTTTCGTTTTTATCAAAAGCCCATAGGATAGCGCCACCTTATATTGAATTACATGTGTAACAGTATATATATATATACACCCATTTCTTCGATGTCATAATCAGGGTCTCCCCATATGCAGCCGCAAAACCCTAAAATGGATGAACCTTTCTACGTGAGATTACCCAATTCCGTTCTTAAATGGATAAATGCAAACTTATCACACTCGACTTTAAAAGGTTAGTCCTACATTATTAATTTTCATTTTTTATCTTTGAAACATATAATTATTCTGATTTTTAATTCCTTTGTTATTATTTCAACAGAAATTGAGAGGCAGAACATAATTAACCATACAATTTCAGAGGAAATAGAGTTGAAGCTACATGGATCAGTGGTAATTAACTTAATGGCATTTGAATTAATTAGTTATCTACAACTTCATAATTAAACTGAATTTTTCTCATGGATAATTTGTTACTTTCTAGTGGGCATCAGTTTGGTCCGGTTCGGGTTCAAACCAACGGGTCGTATATCTAAGCCCAAATTGAATACTAAATCTTGCATATTTTGAACCATTTTACCATTCAAAAGTGATATATTTTTTAATTAAAAACCTACCCTATTTTACCCTATTGGACAAAAAAAAATCAAGATTTATTAAATAGAGAGACCAAAGAGTTGATGTTTAAAATAAATTTAGTAAAAGTTCATACTTAAGATAAAGGGACCAAAAAAAATG
Organism: Medicago sativa; assembly: GCF_051527215.1. Taxonomy (NCBI): domain Eukaryota; kingdom Viridiplantae; phylum Streptophyta; class Magnoliopsida; order Fabales; family Fabaceae; genus Medicago; species Medicago sativa. Next base: position 22,882,838 of record NC_140753.1, on the reverse strand, counting down.
ATGGGCCACACCTATAATAAGTCAAGTGCAAAAGTTTCGTTTTTATCAAAAGCCCATAGGATAGCGCCACCTTATATTGAATTACATGTGTAACAGTATATATATATACACCCATTTCTTCGATGTCATAATCAGGGTCTCCCCATATGCAGCCGCAAAACCCTAAAATGGATGAACCTTTCTACGTGAGATTACCCAATTCCGTTCTTAAATGGATAAATGCAAACTTATCACACTCGACTTTAAAAGGTTAGTCCTACATTATTAATTTTCATTTTTTATCTTTGAAACATATAATTATTCTGATTTTTAATTCCTTTGTTATTATTTCAACAGAAATTGAGAGGTAGAACATAATTAACCATACAATTTCAGAGGAAATAGAGTTGAAGCTACATGGATCAGTGGTAATTAACTTAATTGCATTTGAATTAATTAGTTATCTACAACTTCATAATTAAACTGAATTTTTCTCATGGATAATTTATTACTTTCTAGTGGGCATCAGTTTGGTCCGGTTCGGGTTCAAACCAACGGGTCGTATATCTAAGCCCAAATTGAATACTAAATCTTGCATATTTTGAACCATTTTACCATTCAAAAGTGATATATTTTTTAATTAAAAACCTACCCTATTTTACCCTATTGGACAAAAAAAAATCAAGATTTATTAAATAGAGAGACCAAAGAGTTGATGTTTAAAATAAATTTAGTAAAAGTTCATACTTAAGATAAAGGGACCAAAAAAAATGATGGGCCACACCTATAATAAGTCAAGTGCAAAAGTTTCGTTTTTATCAAAAGCCCATAGGATAGCGCCACCTTATATTGAATTACATGTGTAACAGTATATATATATACACCCATTTCTTCGATGTCATAATCAGGGTCTCCCCATATGCAGCCGCAAAACCCTAAAATGGATGAACCTTTCTACGTGAGATTACCCAATTCCGTTCTTAAATGGATAAATGCAAACTTATCACACTCGACTTTAAAAGGTTAGTCCTACATTATTAATTTTCATTTTTTATCTTTGAAACATATAATTATTCTGATTTTTAATTCCTTTGTTATTATTTCAACAGAAATTGAGAGGCAGAACATAATTAACCATACAATTTCAGAGGAAATAGAGTTGAAGCTACATGGATCAGTGGTAATTAACTTAATTGCATTTGAATTAATTAGTTATCTACAACTTCATAATTAAACTGAATTTTTCTCATGGATAATTTATTACTTTCTAGTGGGCATCAGTTTGGTCCGGTTCGGGTTCAAACCAACGGGTCGTATATCTAAGCCCAAATTGAATACTAAATCTTGCATATTTTGGACCATTTTACCGTTCAAATGTGATATATTTTTTAATTAAAAACCTACCCTATTTTACCCTATTGGACAAAAAAAAATCAAGATTTATTAAATAGAGAGACCAAAGAGTTGATGTTTAAAATAAATTTAGTAAAAGTTCATACTTAAGATAAAGGGACCAAAAAAATGATGGGCCACACCTATAATAAGTCAAGTGCAAAAGTTTCGTTTTTATCAAAAGCCCATACGATAGCGCCACCTTATATTGAATTACATGTGTAACAGTATATATATATATATATATATATATATATACACCCATTTCTTCGATGTCATAATCAGAGTCTCCCCATATGCAGCCGCAAAACCCTAAAATGGATGAACCTTTCTACGTGAGATTACCCAATTCCGTTCTTAAATGGATAAATGCAAACTTATCACACTCGACTTTAAAAGGTTAGTCCTACATTATTAATTTTCATTTTTTATCTTTGAAACATATAATTATTCTGATTTTTAATTCCTTTGTTATTATTTCAACAGAAATTGAGAGGCAGAACATAATTAACCATACAATTTCAGAGGAAATAGAGTTGAAGCTACATGGATCAGTGGTAATTAACTTAATTGCATTTGAATTAATTAGTTATCTACAACTTCATAATTAAACTGAATTTTGCTCATGGATAATTTATTACTTTCTAGTGGGCATCAGTTTGGTCCGGTTCGGGTTCAAACCGACGGGTCGTATATCTAACCCCAAATTGAATACTAAATCTTGCATATTTTGGACCATTTTACCATTCAAAAGTGATATATTTTTTAATTAAAAAACTACCCTATTTTACCCTATTGGACAAACAAAAATCAAGATTTATTAAATAGAGAGACCAAAGAGTTGATGTTTAAAATAAATTTAGTAAAAGTTCATCCTTAAGATAAAGGGACCAAAAAAATGATGGGCCACACCAATAATAAGTCAAGTGCAAAAGTTTCGTTTTTATCAAAAGCCCATAGGATAACGCCACCTTATATTGAATTACATGTGTAACAGTATATATATATACACCCATTTCTTCGATGTCATAATCAGGGTCTCCCCATATGCAGCCGCAAAACCCTAAAATGGATGAACCTTTCTACGTGAGATTACCCAATTCCGTTCTTAAATGGATAAATGCAAACTTATCAGACTCGACTTTAAAAGGTTAGTCCTACATTATTAATTTTCATTTTTTATCTTTGAAACATATAATTATTCTGATTTTTAATTCCTTTGTTATTATTTCAACAGAAATTGAGAGGCAGAACATAATTAACCATACAATTTCAGAGGAAATAGAGTTGAAGCTACATGGATCAGTGGTAATTAACTTAATTGCATTTGAATTAATTAGTTATCTACAACTTCATAATTAAACTGAATCTTGCTCATGGATAATTTATTACTTTCTAGTGGGCATCAGTTTGGTCCGGTTCGGGTTCAAACCGACGGGTCGTATATCTAAGCCCAAATTGAATACTAAATCTTGCATATTTTGGACCATTTTACCATTCAAAAGTGATCTATTTTTTAATTAAAAAACTACCCTATTTTACCCTATTGGACAAAAAAAAAATCAAGATTTATTAAATAGAGAGACCAAAGAGTTGATGTTTAAAATAAATTTAGTAAAAGTTCATACTTAAGATAAAGGGACCAAAAAAATGATGGGCCACACCAATAATAAGTCAAGTGCAAAAGTTTCGTTTTTATCAAAAGCCCATAGGATAGCGCCACCTTATATTGAATTACATGTGTAACAGTATATATATATATATATATATATATATATATATATATATATATATATATATATATATATATATATATATATATATATATACACACCCATTTCTTCGATGTCATAATCAGGGTCTCCCCATATGCAGCCGCAAAACCCTAAAATGGATGAACCTTTCTACGTGAGATTACCCAATTCCGTTCTTAAATGGATAAATGCAAACTTATTAGACTCGACTTTAAAAGGTTAGTCCTACATTATTAATTTTCATTTTTTATCTTTGAAACATATAATTATTCTAATTTTTAATTCCTTTGTTATTATTTCAACATAAATTGAGAGGCAGAACATAATTAACCATACAATTTCAGAGGAAATAGAGTTGAAGCTACATGGATCAGTGGTAATTAACTTAATTGCATTTGAATTAATTAGTTATCTACAACTTCATAATTAAACTGAATTTTGCTCATGGATAATTTATTACTTTCTAGTGGGCATCAGTTTGGTCCGGTTCGGGTTCAAACCGACGGGTCGTATATCTAAGCCCAAATTGAATACTAAATCTTGCATATTTTGGACCATTTTACCATTCAAAAGTGATATATTTTTTAATTAAAAAACTACCCTATTTTACCCTATTGGACAAACAAAAATCAAGATTTATTAAATAGAGAGACCAAAGAGTTGATGTTTAAAATAAATTTAGTAAAAGTTCATACTTAAGATAAAGGGACCAAAAAAATGATGGGCCACACCAATAATAAGTCAAGTGCAAAAGTTTCGTTTTTATCAAAAGCCCATAGGATAACGCCACCTTATATTGAATTACATGTGTAACAGTATATATATATACACCCATTTCTTCGATGTCATAATCAGGGTCTCCCCATATGCAGCCGCAAAACCCTAAAATGGATGAACCTTTCTACGTGAGATTACCCAATTCCGTTCTTAAATGGATAAATGCAAACTTATCAGACTCGACTTTAAAAGGTTAGTCCTACATTATTAATTTTCATTTTTTATCTTTGAAACATATAATTATTCTAATTTTTAATTCCTTTGTTATTATTTCAACAGAAATTGAGAGGCAGAACATAATTAACCATACAATTTCAGAGGAAATAGAGTTGAAGCTACATGGATCAGTGGTAATTAACTTAATTGCATTTGAATTAATTAGTTATCTACAACTTCATAATTAAACTGAATTTTGCTCATGGATAATTTATTACTTTCTAGTGGGCATCAGTTTGGTCCGGTTCGGGTTCAAACCGACGGGTCGTATATCTAAGCCCAAATTGAATACTAAATCTTGCATATTTTGGACCATTTTACCATTCAAAAGTGATATATTTTTTAATTAAAAAACTACCCTATTTTACCCTATTGGACAAACAAAAATCAAGATTTATTAAATAGAGAGACCAAAGAGTTGATGTTTAAAATAAATTTAGTAAAAGTTCATACTTAAGATAAAGGGACCAAAAAAATGATGGGCCACACCAATAATAAGTCAAGTGCAATTTCGTTTTTATCAAAAGCCCATAGGATAACGCCACCTTATATTGAATTACATGTGTAACAGTATATATATATACACCCATTTCTTCGATGTCATAATCAGGGTCTCCCCATATGCAGCCGCAAAACCCTAAAATGGATGAACCTTTCTACGTGAGATTACCCAATTCCGTTCTTAAATGGATAAATGCAAACTTATCAGACTCGACTTTAAAAGGTTAGTCCTACATTATTAATTTTCATTTTTTATCTTTGAAACATATAATTATTCTGATTTTTAATTCCTTTGTTATTATTTCAACAGAAATTGAGAGGCAGAACATAATTAACCATACAATTTCAGAGGAAATAGAGTTGAAGCTACATGGATCAGTGGTAATTAACTTAATTGCATTTGAATTAATTAGTTATCTACAACTTCATAATTAAACTGAATTTTGCTCATGGATAATTTATTACTTTCTAGTGGGCATCAGTTTGGTCCGGTTCGGGTTCAAACCGACGGGTCGTATATCTAAGCCCAAATTGAATACTAAATCTTGCATATTTTGGACCATTTTACCATTCAAAAGTGATATATTTTTTAATTAAAAAACTACCCTATTTTACCCTATTGGACAAACAAAAATCAAGATTTATTAAATAGAGAGACCAAAGAGTTGATGTTTAAAATAAATTTAGTAAAAGTTCATACTTAAGATAAAGGGACCAAAAAAATGATGGGCCCCACCTATAATAAGTCAAGTGCAAAAGTTTCGTTTTTATCAAAAGCCCATAGGATAACGCCACCTTATATTGAATTACATGTGTAACAGTACATATATATACACCCATTTCTTCGATGTCATAATCAGGGTCTCCCCATATGCAGCCGCAAAGCCCTAAAATGGATGAACCTTTCTACGTGAGATTACCCAATTCCGTTCTTAAATGGATAAATGCAAACTTATCACACTCGACTTTAAAAGGTGAGTCCTACATTATTAATTTTCATTTTTTATCTTTGAAACATATAATTATTCTGATTTTTATTTCCTTTGTTATTATTTCAACAGAAATTGAGAGGCAGAACATAATTAACCAAACAATTTCAGAGGAAATAGAGTTGAAGCTGCATGGATCAGTGGTAATTAACTTAATTGCATTTGAATTAATTAGTTATCTACAACTTCATAATTAAACTGAATTTTGCTCATGGATAATTTATTACTTTCTAGTGGGCATCAGTTTGGTCCGGTTCGGGTTCAAACCCACGGGTCGTATATCTAAGCCCAAATTGAATACTAAATCTTGCATATTTTGGACCATTTTACCATTCAAAAGTGATATATTTTTTAATTAAAAATCTACCCTATTTTACCCTATTGGACAAAAAAAAAATCAAGATTTATTAAGTAGAGAGACCAAAGAGTTGATGTTTAAAATAAATTTAGTAAAAGTTCATACTTAAGATAAAGGGACCAAAAAAATGATGGGCCACACCTATAATAAGTCAAGTGCAAAAGTTTCGTTTTTATCAAAAGCCCATAGGATAGCGCCACCTTATATTGAATTACATGTGTAACAGTATATATATATATATATACACCCATTTCTTCGATGTCATAATCAGGGTCTCCCCATATGCAGCCGCAAAGCCCTAAAATGGATGAACCTTTCTACGTGAGATTACCCAATTCCGTTCTTAAATGGATAAATGCAAACTTATCACACTCGACTTTAAAAGGTTAGTCCTACATTATTAATATTCATTTTTTATCTTTGAAACATATAATTATTCTGATTTTTAATTCCTTTGTTATTATTTCAACAGAAATTGAGAGGCAGAACATAATTAACCAAACAATTTCAGAGGAAATAGAGTTGAAGCTACATGGATCAGTGGTAATTAACTTAATTGCATTTGAATTAATTAGTTATCTACAACTTCATAATTAAACTGAATTTTGCTCATGGATAATTTATTACTTTCTAGTGGGCATCAGTTTGGTCCGGTTCGGGTTCAAACCCACGGGTCGTATATCTAAGCCCAAATTGAATACTAAATCTTGCATATTTTGGACCATTTTACCATTCAAAAGTGATATATTTTTTAATTAAAAATCTACCCTATTTTACCCTATTGGACAAAAAAAAAATCACGATTTATTAAATATAGAGACCAAAGAGTTGATGTTTAAAATAAATTTAGTAAAAGTTCATACTTAAGATAAAGGGACCAAAAAAATGATGGGCCACACCTATAATATGTCAAGTGCAAAAGTTTCGTTTTTATCAAAAGCCCATAGGATAGCGCCACCTTATATTGAATTACATGTGTAACAGTATATATATATATATATATACACCCATTTCTTCGATGTCATAATCAGGGTCTCCCCATATGCAGCCGCAAAACCCTAAATTGGATGAACCTTTCTACGTGACATTACCCAATTCCGTTCTTAAATGGATAAATGCAAACTTATCACACTAGACTTTAAAAGGTTAGTCCTACATTATTAATTTTCATTTTTTATCTTTGAAACATATAATTATTCTGATTTTTAATTCCTTTGTTATTATTTCAACAGAAATTGAGAGGCAGAACATAATTAACCATACAATTTCAGAGGAAATAGAGTTGAAGCTACATGGATCAGTGGTAATTAACTTAATTGCATTTGAATTAATTAGTTATCTACAACTTCATAATTAAACTGAATTTTGCTCATGGATAATTTATTACTTTCTAGTGGGCATCAGTTTGGTCCGGTTCGGGTTCAAACCGACGGGTCGTATATCTAACCCCAAATTGAATACTAAATCTTGCATATTTTGGACCATTTTACCATTCAAAAGTGATATATTTTTTAATTAAAAAACTACCCTATTTTACCCTATTGGACAAACAAAAATCAAGATTTATTAAATAGAGAGACCAAAGAGTTGATGTTTAAAATAAATTTAGTAAAAGTTCATACTTAAGATAAAGGGACCAAAAAAATGATGGGCCACACCTATAATAAGTCAAGTGCAAAAGTATCGTTTTTATCAAAAGCCCATAGGATAGCGCCACCTTATATTGAATTACATGTGTAACAGTATATATATATATACACCCATTTCATCGATGTCATAATCAGGGTCTCCCCATATGCAGCCGCAAAACCCTAAAATGGATGAACCTTTCTACGTGAGATTACCCAATTCCGTTCTTAAATGGATAAATGCAAACTTATCACACTCGACTTTAAAAGGTTAGTCCTACATTATTAATTTTCATTTTTTATCTTTGAAACATATAATTATTCTGATTTTTAATTCCTTTGTTATTATTTCAACAGAAATTGAGAGGCAGAACATAATTAACCATACAATTTCAGAGGAAATAGAGTTGAAGCTACATGGATCAGTGGTAATTAACTTAATTGCATTTGAATTAATTAGTTATCTACATCTTCATAATTAAACTGAATTTTGCTCATGGATAATTTATTACTTTCTAGTGGGCATCAGTTTGGTCCGGTTCGGGTTCAAACCGACGGGTCGTATATCTAAGCCCAAATTGAATACTAAATCTTGCATATTTTGGACCATTTTACCATTCAAAAGTGATCTATTTTTTAATTAAAAAACTACCCTATTTTACCCTATTTGACAAAAAAAAAATCAAGATTTATTAAATAGAGAGACCAAAGAGTTGATGTTTAAAATAAATTTAGTAAAAGTTCATACTTAAGATAAAGGGACCAAAAAAATGATGGGCCACACCTATAATAAGTCAAGTGCAAAAGTTTCGTTTTTATCAAAAGCCCATAGGATAACGCCACCTTATATTGAATTACATGTGTAACAGTATATATATATATACACCCATTTCTTCGATGTCATAATCAGGGTCTCCCCATATGCAGCCGCAAAGCCCTAAAATGGATGAACCTTTCTACGTGAGATTACCCAATTCCGTTCTTAAATGGATAAATGCAAACTTATCACACTCGACTTTAAAAGGTTAGTCCTACATTATTAATTTTCATTTTTTATCTTTGAAACATATAATTATTCTGATTTTTAATTCCTTTGTTATTATTTCAACAGAAATTGAGAGGCAGAACATAATTAACCAAACAATTTCAGAGGAAATAGAGTTGAAGCTACATGGATCAGTGGTAATTAACTTAATTGCATTTGAATTAATTAGTTATCTACAACTTCATAATTAAACTGAATTTTGCTCATGGATAATTTATTACTTTCTAGTGGGCATCAGTTTGGTCCGGTTCGGGTTCAAACCGACGGGTCGTATATCTAAGCCCAAATTGAATACTAAATCTTGCATATTTTGGACCATTTTACCATTCAAAAGTGATCTATTTTTTAATTAAAAAACTACCCTATTTTACCCTATTTGACAAAAAAAAAATCAAGATTTATTAAATAGAGAGACCAAAGAGTTGATGTTTAAAATAAATTTAGTAAAAGTTCATACTTAAGATAAAGGGACCAAAAAAATGATGGGCCACACCTATAATAAGTCAAGTGCAAAAGTTTCGTTTTTATCAAAAGCCCATAGGATAGCGCCACCTTATATTGAATTACATGTGTAACAGTATATATATATACACCCATTTCTTCGATGTCATAATCAGGGTCTCCCCATATGCAGCCGCAAAACCCTAAAATGGATGAACCTTTCTACGTGAGATTACCCAATTCCGTTCTTAAATGGATAAATGCAAACTTATCACACTCAACTTTAAAAGGTTAGTCCTACATTATTAATTTTCATTTTTTATCTTTGAAACATATAATTATACTGATTTTTAATTCCTTTGTTATTATTTCAACAGAAATTGAGAGGCAGAACATAATTAACCATACAATTTCAGAGAAAATAGAGTTGAAGCTACATGGATCAGTGGTAATTAACTTAATTGCATTTGAATTAATTAGTTATCTACAAATTCATAATTAAACTGAATTTTGCTCATGGATAATTTATTACTTTCTAGTGGGCATCAGTTTGGTCCGGTTCGGGTTCAAACCGACGGGTCGTATATCTAAGCCCAAATTGAATACTAAATCTTGCATATTTTGGACCATTTTACAATTCAAAAGTGATATATTTTTTAATTAAAAAACTACCCTATTTTACCCTATTGGACAAAAAAAAATCAAGATTTATTAAGTAGAGAGACCAAAGAGTTGATGTTTAAAATAAATTTAGTAAAAGTTCATACTTAAGATAAAGGGACCAAAAAAATGATGGGCCACACCTATAATAAGTCAAGTGCAAAAGTTTCGTTTTTATCAAAAGCCCATAGGATAGCGCCACCTTATATTGAATTACATGTGTAACAGTATATATATATATATATATATATATATATATATATATATATATATATACACCCATTTCATCGATGTCATAATCAGGGTCTCTCCATATGCAGCCGCAAAACCCTAAAATGGATGAACCTTTCTACGTGAGATTACCCAATTCCGTTCTTAAATGGATAAATGCAAACTTATCACACTCGACTTTAAAAGGTTAGTCCTACATTATTAATTTTCATTTTTTATCTTTGAAACATATAATTATTCTGATTTTTAATTCCTTTGTTATTATTTCAACAGAAATTGAGAGGCAGAACATAATTAACCATACAATTTCAGAGGAAATAGAGTTGAAGCTACATGGATCAGTGGTAATTAACTTAATTGCATTTGAATTAATTAGTTATCTACAACTTCATAATTAAACTGAATTTTGCTCATGGATAATTTATTACTTTCTAGTGGGCATCAGTTTGGTCCGGTTCGGGTTCAAACCGACGGGTCGTATATCTAACCCCAAATTGAATACTAAATCTTGCATATTTTGGACCATTTTACCATTCAAAAGTGATATATTTTTTAATTAAAAAACTACCCTATTTTACCCTATTGGACAAACAAAAATCAAGATTTATTAAATAGAGAGACCAAAGAGTTGATGTTTAAAATAAATTTAGTAAAAGTTCATACTTAAGATAAAGGGACCAAAAAAATGATGGGCCACACCTATAATAATTGAAGTGCAAAAGTTTCGTTTTTATCAAAAGCCCATAGGATAACACCACCTTATATTGAATTACATGTGTAACAGTGAATATATATATACACCCATTTCTTCGATGTCATAATCAGGGTCTCCCCATATGCAGCCGCAAAACCCTAAAATGGATGAACCTTTCTACGTGAGATTACCCAATTCCGTTCTTAAATGGATAAATGCAAACTTATCACACTCGACTTTAAAAGATTAGTCCTACATTATTAATTTTCATTTTTTATCTTTGAAACATATAATTATTCTGATTTTTAATTCCTTTGTTATTATTTCAACAGAAATTGAGAGGCAGAACATAATTAACCAAACAATTTCAGAGGAAATAGAGTTGAAGCTACATGGATCAGTGGTAATTAACTTAATTGCATTTGAATTAATTAGTTATCTACAACTTCATAATTAAACTGAATTTTGCTCATGGATAATTTATTACTTTCTAGTGGGCGTCAGTTTGGTCCGGTTCGGGTTCAAACCGACGGGTCGTATATCTAAGCCCAAATTGAATACTAAATCTTGCATATTTTGGACCATTTTACCATTCAAAAGTGATCTATTTTTTAATTAAAAAACTACCCTATTTTACCCTATTTGACAAAAAAAAATCAAGATTTATTAAATAGAGAGACCAAAGAGTTGATGTTTAAAATAAATTTAGTAAAAGTTCATACCTAAGATAAAGGGACCAAAAAAATGATCGGCCACACCTATAATAAGTCAAGTGCAAAAGTTTCGTTTTTATCAAAAGCCCATAGGATAGCGCCACCTTATATTGAATTACATGTGTAACAGTATATATATATACACCCATTTCTTCGATGTCATAATCAGGGTCTCCCCATATGCATCCGCAAAACCCTAAAATGGATGAACCTTTCTACGTGAGATTACCCAATTCCGTTCTTAAATGGATAAATGCAAACTTATCACACTCGACTTTAAAAGGTTAGTCCTACATTATTAATTTTCATTTTTTATCTTTGAAACATATAATTATTCTGATTTATAATTCCTTTGTTATTATTTCAACAGAAATTGAGAGGCAGAACATAATTAACCATACAATTTCAGAGGAAATAGAGTTGAAGCTACATGGATCAGTGGTAATTAACTTAATTGCATTTGAATTAATTAGTTATCTACAACTTCATAATTAAACTGAATTTTGCTCATGGATAATTTATTACTTTCTAGTGGGCATCAGTTTGGTCCGGTTCGGGTTCAAACCGACGGGTCGTATATCTAAGCCCAAATTGAATACTAAATCTTGCATATTTTGGACCATTTTACCATTCAAAAGTGATATATTTTTTAATTAAAAAACTACCCTATTTTACCCTATTGGACAAACAAAAATCAAGATTTATTAAATAGAGAGACCAAAGAGTTGATGTTTAAAATAAATTTAGTAAAAGTTCATACTTAAGATAAAGAGACCAAAAAAATGATGGGCCACACCTATAATAAGTCAAGTGCAAAAGTTTCGTTTTTATCAAAAGCCCATAGGATAGCGCCACATTATATTGAATTACATGTGTAACAGTATATATATATACACCCATTTCTTCGATGTCATAATCAGGGTCTCCCCATATGCAGCCGCAAAACCCTAAAATGGATGAACCTTTCTACGTGAGATTACCCAATTCCGTTCTTAAATGGATAAATGCAAACTTATCACACTCGACTTTAAAAGGTTAGTCCTACATTATTAATTTTCATTTTTTATCTTTGAAACATATAATTATTCTGATTTTTAATTCCTTTGTTATTATTTCAACAGAAATTGAGAGGCAGAACATAATTAACCATACAATTTCAGAGAAAATAGAGTTGAAGCTACATGGATCAGTGGTAATTAACTTAATTGCATTTGAATTAATTAGTTATCTACAACTTCATAATTAAACTGAATTTTGCTCATGGATAATTTATTACTTTCTAGTGGGCATCAGTTTGGTCCGGTTCGGGTTCAAACCGACGGGTCGTATATCTAAGCCCAAATTGAATACTAAATCTTGCATATTTTGGACCATTTTACCATTCAAAAGTGATATATTTTTTAATTAAAAAACTACCCTATTTTACCCTATTGGACAAAAAAAAATCAAGATTTATTAAATAGAGAGACCAAAGAGTTGATGTTTAAAATAAATTTAGTAAAAGTTCATACTTAAGATAAAGGGACCAAAAAAATGACGGGCCACACCTATAATAAGTCAAGTGCAAAAGTTTCGTTTTTATCAAAAGCCCATAGGATAGCGCCACCTTATATTGAATTACATGTGTAACAGTATATATATATATACACCCATTTCTTCGATGTCATAATCAGGGTCTCCCCATATGCAGCCGCAAAACCCTAAAATGGATGAACCTTTCTACGTGAGATTACCCAATTCCGTTCTTAAATGGATAAATGCAAACTTATCACACTCGACTTTAAAAGGTTAGTCCTACATTATTAATTTTCATTTTTTATCTTTGAAACATATAATTATTCTGATTTTTAATTCCTTTGTTATTATTTCAACAGAAATTGAGAGGCAGAACATAATTAACCATACAATTTCAGAGGAAATAGAGTTGAAGCTACATGGATCAGTGGTAATTAACTTAATTGCATTTGAATTAATTAGTTATCTACAACTTCATAATTAAACTGAATTTTGCTCATGGATAATTTATTACTTTCTAGTGGGCATCAGTTTGGTCCGGTTCGGGTTCAAACCGACGGGTCGTATATCTAAGCCCAAATTGAATACTAAATCTTGCATATTTTGGACCATTTTACCATTCAAAAGTGATATATTTTTTAATTAAAAAACTACCCTATTTTACCCTATTGGACAAACAAAAATCAAGATTTATTAAATAGAGAGACCAAAGAGTTGATGTTTAAAATAAATTTAGTAAAAGTTCATACGTAAGATAAAGAGACCAAAAAAATGATGGGCCACACCTATAATAAGTCAAGTGCAAAAGTTTCGTTTTTATCAAAAGCCCATAGGATAACGCCACCTTATATTGAATTACATGTGTAACAGTATATATATATACACCCATTTCTTCGATGTCATAATCAGGGTCTCCCCATATGCAGCCGCAAAACCCTAAAATGGATGAACCTTTCTACGTGAGATTACCCAATTCCGTTCTTAAATGGATAAATGCAAACTTATCACACTCGACTTTAAAAGGTTAGTCCTACATTATTAATTTTCATTTTTTATCTTTGAAACATATAATTATTCTGATTTTTAATTCCTTTGTTATTATTTCAACAGAAATTGAGAGGCAGAACATAATTAACCATACAATTACAGAGAAAATAGAGTTGAAGCTACATGGATCAGTGGTAATTAACTTAATTGCATTTGAATTAATTAGTTATCTACAACTTCATAATTAAACTGAATTTTGCTCATGGATAATTTATTACTTTCTAGTGGGCATCAGTTTGGTCCGGTTCGGGTTCAAACCGACGGGTCGTATATCTAAGCCCAAATTGAATACTAAATCTTGCATATTTTGGCCCATTTTACCATTCAAAAGTGATATATTTTTTAATTAAAAAACTACCCTATTTTACCCTATTGGACAAAAAAAAATCAAGATTTATTAAATAGAGAGACCAAAGAGTTGATGTTTAAAATAAATTTAGTAAAAGTTCATACTTAAGATAAAGGGACCAAAAAAATGATGGGCCACACCTATAATAAGTGAAGTGCAAAAGTTTCGTTTTTATCAAAAGCCCATAGGATAGCGCCACCTTATATTGAATTACATGTGTAACAGTATATATATATATATACACCCATTTCTTCGATGTCATAATCAGGGTCTCCCCATATGCAGCCGCAAAACCCTAAAATGGATGAACCTTTCTACGTGAGATTACCCAATTCCGTTCTTAAATGGATAAATGCAAACTTATCACACTCGACTTTAAAAGGTTAGTCCTACATTATTAATTTTCATTTTTTATCTCTGAAACATATAATTATTCTGATTTATAATTCCTTTGTTATTATTTCAACAGAAATTGAGAGGCAGAACATAATTAACCATACAATTTCAGAGGAAATAGAGTTGAAGCTACATGAATCAGTGGTAATTAACTTAATTGCATTTGAATTAATTAGTTATCTACAACTTCATAATTAAACTGAATTTTGCTCATGGATAATTTATTACTTTCTAGTGGGCATCAGTTTGGTCCGGTTCGGGTTCAAACCGACGGGTCGTATATCTAAGCCCAAATTGAATACTAAATCTTGCATATTTTGGACCATTTTACCATTCAAAAGTGATATATTTTTTAATTAAAAAACTACCCTATTTTACCCTATTGGACAAACAAAAATCAAGATTTATTAAATAGAGAGACCAAAGAGTTGATGTTTAAAATAAATTTAGTAAAAGTTCATACTTAAGATAAAGAGACCAAAAAAATGATGGGCCACACCTATAATAAGTCAAGTGCAAAAGTTTCGTTTTTATCAAAAGCCCATAGGATAGCACCACCTTATATTGAATTACATGTGTAACAGTATATATATATACACCCATTTCTTCGATGTCATAATCAGGGTCTCCCCATATGCAGCCGCAAAACCCTAAAATGGATGAACCTTTCTACGTGAGATTACCCAATTCCGTTCTTAAATGGATAAATGCAAACTTATCACACTCGACTTTAAAAGGTTAGTCCTACATTATTAATTTTCATTTTTTATCTTTGAAACATATAATTATTCTGATTTTTAATTCCTTTGTTATTATTTCAACAGAAATTGAGAGGCAGAACATAATTAACCATACAATTTCAGAGAAAATAGAGTTGAAGCTACATGGATCAGTGGTAATTAACTTAATTGCATTTGAATTAATTAGTTATCTACAACTTCATAATTAAACTGAATTTTGCTCATGGATAATTTATTACTTTCTAGTGGGCATCAGTTTGGTCCGGTTCGGGTTCAAACCGACGGGTCGTATATCTAAGCCCAAATTGAATACTAAATCTTGCATATTTTGGACCATTTTACCATTCAAAAGTGATATATTTTTTAATTAAAAAACTACCCTATTTTACCCTATTGGACAAAAAAAAATCAAGATTTATTAAATAGAGAGACCAAAGAGTTGATGTTTAAAATAAATTTAGTAAAAGTTCATACTTAAGATAAAGGGACCAAAAAAATGATGGGCCACACCTATAATAAGTCAAGTGCAAAAGTTTCGTTTTTATCAAAAGCCCATAGGATAACGCCACCTTATATTGAATTACATGTGTAACAGTATATATATATACACCCATTTCTTCGATGTCATAATCAGGGTCTCCCCATATGCAGCCGCAAAACCCTAAAATGGATGAACCTTTCTACGTGAGATTACCCAATTCCGTTCTTAAATGGATAAATGCAAACTTATCACACTCGACTTTAAAAGGTTAGTCCTACATTATTAATTTTCATTTTTTATCTTTGAAACATATAATTATTCTGATTTTTAATTCCTTTGTTATTATTTCAACAGAAATTGAGAGGCAGAACATAATTAACCAAACAATTTCAGAGGAAATAGAGTTGAAGCTACATGGATCAGTGGTAATTAACTTAATTGCATTTGAATTAATTAGTTATCTACAACTTCATAATTAAACTGAATTTTGCTCATGGATAATTTATTACTTTCTAGTGGGCATCAGTTTGGTCCGGTTCGGGTTCAAACCGACGGGTCGTATATCTAAGCCCAAATTGAATACTAAATCTTGCATATTTTGGACCATTTTACCATTCAAAAGTGATCTATTTTTTAATTAAAAAACTACCCTATTTTACCCTATTGGACAAAAAAAAATCAAGATTTATTAAATAGAGAGACCAAAGAGTTGATGTTTAAAATAAATTTAGTAAAAGTTCATACTTAAGATAAAGGGACCAAAAAAATGATGGGCCACACCTATAATAAGTCAAGTGCAAAAGTTTCGTTTTTATCAAAAGCCCATAGGATAGCGCCACCTTATATTAAATTACATGTGTAACAGTATATATATATACACCCATTTCTTCGATGTCATAATCAGGGTCTCCCCATATGCAGCCGCAAAACCCTAAAATGGATGAACCTTTCTACGTGAGATTACCCAATTCCGTTCTTAAATGGATAAATGCAAACTTATCACACTCGACTTTAAAAGGTTAGTCCTACATTATTAATTTTCATTTTTTATCTTTGAAACATATAATTATTCTGATTTTTAATTCCTTTGTTATTATTTCAACAGAAATTGAGAGGCAGAACATAATTAACCATACAATTTCAGAGGAAATAGAGTTGAAGCTACATGGATCAGTGGTAATTAACTTAATTGCATTTGAATTAATTAGTTATCTACAACTTCATAATTAAACTGAATTTTGCTCATGGATAATTTATTACTTTCTAGTGGGCATCAGTTTGGTCCGGTTCGGGTTCAAACCGACGGGTCGTATATCTAAGCCCAAATTGAATACTAAATCTTGCATATTTTGGACCATTTTAGCATTCAAAAGTGATATATTTTTTAATTAAAAAACTACCCTATTTTACCCTATTGGACAAACAAAAATCAAGATTTATTAAATAGAGAGACCAAAGAGTTGATGTTTAAAATAAATTTAGTAAAAGTTCATACTTAAGATAAAGAGACCAAAAAAATGATGGGCCACACCTATAATAAGTCAAGTGCAAAAGTTTCGTTTTTATCAAAAGCCCATAGGATAACGCCACCTTATATTGAATTACATGTGTAACAGTATATATATATACACCCATTTCTTCGATGTCATAATCAGGGTCTCCCCATATGCAGCCGCAAAACCCTAAAATGGATGAACCTTTCTACGTGAGATTACCCAATTCCGTTCTTAAATGGATAAATGCAAACTTATCACACTCGACTTTAAAAGGTTAGTCCTACATTATTAATTTTCATTTTTTATCTTTGAAACATATAATTATTCTGATTTTTAATTCCTTTGTTATTATTTCAACAGAAATTGAGAGGCAGAACATAATTAACCAAACAATTTCAGAGGAAATAGAGTTGAAGCTACATGGATCAGTGGTAATTAACTTAATTGCATTTGAATTTATTAGTTATCTACAACTTCATAATTAAACTGAATTTTGCTCATGGATAATTTATTACTTTCTAGTGGGCATCAGTTTGGTCCGGTTCGGGTTCAAACCGACGGGTCGTATATCTAAGCCCAAATTGAATACTAAATCTTGCATATTTTGGACCATTTTACCATTCAAAAGTGATATATTTTTTAATTAAAAAACTACCCTATTTTACCCTATTGGACAAAAAAAAATCAAGATTTATTAAATAGAGAGACCAAAGAGTTGATGTTTAAAATAAATTTAGTAAAAGTTCATACTTAAGATAAAGGGACCAAAAAAATGATGGGCCACACCTATAATAAGTCAAGTGCAAAAGTTTCGTTTTTATCAAAAGCCCATATGATAGCGCCACCTTATATTGAATTACATGTGTAACAGTATATATATATACACCCATTTCTTCGATGTCATAATCAGGGTCTCCCCATATGCAGCCGCAAAACCCTAAAATGGATGAACCTTTCTTCGTGAGATTACCCAATTCCGTTCTTAAATGGATAAATGCAAACTTATCACACTCGACTTTAAAAGGTTAGTCCTACATTATTAATTTTCATTTTTTATCTTTGAAACATATAATTATTCTGATTTTTAATTCCTTTGTTATTATTTCAACAGAAATTGAGAGGCAGAACATAATTAACCAAACAATTTCAGAGGAAATAGAGTTGAAGCTACATGGATCAGTGGTAATTAACTTAATTGCATTTGAATTAATTAGTTATCTACAACTTCATAATTAAACTGAATTTTGCTCATGGATAATTTATTACTTTCTAGTGGGCATCAGTTTGGTCCGGTTCGGGTTCAAACCGACGGGTCGTATATCTAAGCCCAAATTGAATACTAAATCTTGCATATTTTGGACCATTTTACCATTCAAAAGTGATCTATTTTTTAATTAAAAAACTACCCTATTTTACCCTATTGGACAAAAAAAAAAATCAAGATTTATTAAATAGAGAGACCAAAGAGTTGATGTTTAAAATAAATTTAGTAAAAGTTCATACTTAAGATAAAGGGACCAAAAAAATGATGGGCCACACCTATAATAAGTCAAGTGCAAAAGTTTCATTTTTATCAAAAGCCCATAGGATAGCGCCACCTTATATTGAATTACATGTGTAACAGTATATATATATACACCCATTTCTTCGATGTCATAATCAGGGTCTCCCCATATGCAGCCGCAAAACCCTAAAATGGATGAACCTTTCTACGTGAGATTACCCAATTCCGTTCTTAAATGGATAAATGCAAACTTATCACACTCGACTTTAAAAGGTTAGTCCTACATTATTAATTTTCATTTTTTATCTTTGAAACATATAATTATACTGATTTTTAATGCCTTTGTTATTATTTCAACAGAAATTGAGAGGCAGAACATAATTAACCAAACAATTTCAGAGGAAATAGAGTTGAAGCTACATGGATCAGTGGTAATTAACTTAATTGCATTTGAATTAATTAGTTATCTACAACTTCATAATTAAACTGAATTTTGCTCATGGATAATTTATTACTTTCTAGTGGGCATCAGTTTGGTCCGGTTCGGGTTCAAACCGACGGGTCGTATATCTAAGCCCAAATTGAATACTAAATCTTGCATATTTTGGACCATTTTACCATTCAAAAGTGATATATTTTTTAATTAAAAAACTACCCTATTTTACCCTATTGGACAAAAAAAAATCAAGATTTATTAAATAGAGAGACCAAAGAGTTGATGTTTAAAATAAATTTAGTAAAAGTTCATACTTAAGATAAAGGGACCAAAAAAATGATGGGCCACACCTATAATAAGTCAAGTGCAAAAGTTTCGTTTTTATCAAAAGCCCATATGATAGCGCCACCTTATATTGAATTACATGTGTAACAGTATATATATATACACCCATTTCTTCGATGTCATAATCAGGGTCTCCCCATATGCAGCCGCAAAACCCTAAAATGGATGAACCTTTCTTCGTGAGATTACCCAATTCCGTTCTTAAATGGATAAATGCAAACTTATCACACTCGACTTTAAAAGGTTAGTCCTACATTATTAATTTTCATTTTTTATCTTTGAAACATATAATTATTCTGATTTTTAATTCCTTTGTTATTATTTCAACAGAAATTGAGAGGCAGAACATAATTAACCATACAATTTCAGAGGAAATAGAGTTGAAGCTACATGGATTAGTGGTAATTAACTTAATTGCATTTGAATTAATTAGTTATCTACAACTTCATAATTAAACTGAATTTTTCTCATGGATAATTTATTACTTTCTAGTGGGCATCAGTTTGGTCCGGTTCGGGTTCAAACCCACGAGTCGTATATCTAAGCCCAAATTGAATACTAAATCTTGCATATTTTGGACCATTTTACCATTCAAAAGTGATATATTTTTTAATTAAAAATCTACCCTATTTTACCCTATTGGACAAAAAAAAATCAAGATTTATTAAATAGAGAGACCAAAGAGTTGATGTTTAAAATAAATTTAGTAAAAGTTCATACTTAAGATAAAGGGACCAAAAAAATGATGGGCCACACCTATAATAAGTCAAGTGCAAAAGTTTCGTTTTTATCAAAAGCCCATAGGATAGCGCCACCTTATATTGAATTACATGTGTAACAGTATATATATATATATACACCCATTTCTTCGATGTCATAATCAGGGTCTCCCCATATGCAGCCGCAAAACCCTAAAATGGATGAACCTTTCTACGTGAGATTACCCAATTCCGTTCTTAAATGGATAAATGCAAACTTATCACACTCGACTTTAAAAGGTTAGTCCTACATTATTAATTTTCATTTTTTATCTTTGAAACATATAATTATTCTGATTTTTAATTCCTTTGTTATTATTTCAACAGAAATTGAGAGGCAGAACATAATTAACCATACAATTTCAGAGGAAATAGAGTTGAAGCTACATGGATCAGTGGTAATTAACTTAATTGCATTTGAATTAATTAGTTATCTACAACTTCATAATTAAACTGAATTTTGCTCATGGATAATTTATTACTTTCTAGTGGGCATCAGTTTGGTCCGGTTCGGGTTCAAACCGACGGGTCGTATATCTAAGCCCAAATTGAATACTAAATCTTGCATATTTTGGACCATTTTACCATTCAAAAGTGATATATTTTTTAATTAAAAAACTACCCTATTTTACCCTATTGGACAAAAAAAAATCAAGATTTATTAAATAGAGAGACCAAAGAGTTGATGTTTAAAATAAATTTAGTAAAAGTTCATACTTAAGATAAAGGGACCAAAAAAATGATGGGCCACACCTATAATAAGTCAAGTGCAAAAGTTTCGTTTTTATCAAAAGCCCATAGGATAGCGCCACCTTATATTGAATTACATGTGTAACAGTATATATATATATATACACCCATTTCTTCGATGTCATAATCAGGGTCTCCCCATATGCAGCCGCAAAACCCTAAAATGGATGAACCTTTCTACGTGAGATTACCCAATTCCGTTCTTAAATGGATAAATGCAAACTTATCACACTCGACTTTAAAAGGTTAGTCCTACGTTATTAATTTTCATTTTTTATCTTTGAAACATATAATTATTCTGATTTTTAATTCCTTTGTTATTATTTCAACAGAAATTGAGAGGCAGAACATAATTAACCAAACAATTTCAGAGGAAATAGAGTTGAAGCTACATGGATCAGTGGTAAATAACTTAATAGCATTTGAATTAATTAGTTATCTACAACTTCATAATTAAACTGAATTTTGCTCATGGATAATTTATTACTTTCTAGTGGGCATCAGTTTGGTCCGGTTCGGGTTCAAACCGACGGGTCGTATATCTAAGCCCAAATTGAATACTAAATCTTGCATATTTTGGACCATTTTACCATTCAAAAGTGATCTATTTTTTAATTAAAAAACTACCCTATTTTACCCTATTGGACAAAAAAAAATCAAGATTTATTAAATAGAGAGACCAAAGAGTTGATGTTTAAAATAAATTTAGTAAAAGTTCATACTTAAGATAAAGGGACCAAAAAAATGATGGGCCACACCAATAATAATTCAAGTGCAAAAGTTTCGTTTTTATCAAAAGCCCATAGGATAGCGCCACCTTATATTGAATTACATGTGTAACAGTATATATATATATATATACACACCCATTTCTTCGATGTCATAATCAGGGTCTCCCCATATGCAGCCGCAAAACCCTAAAATGGATGAACCTTTCTACGTGAGATTACCCAATTCCGTTCTTAAATGGATAAATGCAAACTTATCAGACTCGACTTTAAAAGGTTAGTCCTACATTATTAATTTTCATTTTTTATCTTTGAAACATATAATTATTCTAATTTTTAATTCCTTTGTTATTATTTCAACAGAAATTGAGAGGCAGAACATAATTAACCATACAATTTCAGAGGAAATAGAGTTGAAGCTACATGGATCAGTGGTAATTAACTTAATTGCATTTGAATTAATTAGTTATCTACAACTTCATAATTAAACTGAATTTTGCTCATGGATAATTTATTACTTTCTAGTGGGCATCAGTTTGGTCCGGTTCGGGCTCAAACCGACGGGTCGTATATCTAATCCCAAATTGAATACTAAATCTTGCATATTTTGGACCATTTTACCATTCAAAAGTGATCTATTTTTTAATTAAAAAACTACCTTATTTTACCCTATTGGACAAAAAAAAATCAAGATTTATTAAATAGAGAGACCAAAGAGTTGATGTTTAAAATAAATTTAGTAAAAGTTCATACTTAAGATAAAGGGACCAAAATAATGATGGGCCACACCTATAATAAGTCAAGTGCAAAAGTTTCGTTTTTATTAAAAGCCCATAGGATAGCGCCACCTTATATTGAATTACATGTGTAACAGTATATATATATATACACCCATTTCTTCGATGTCATAATCAGGGTCTCCCCATATGCAGCCGCAAAACCCTAAAATGGATGAACCTTTCTACGTGAGATTACCCAATTCCGTTCTTAAATGGATAAATGCAAACTTATCACACTCGACTTTAAAAGGTTAGTGCTACATTATTAATTTTCATTTTTTATCTTTGAAACATATAATTGTTCTGATTTTTAATTCCTTTGTTATTATTTCAACAGAAATTGAGAGGCAGAACATAATTAACCATACAATTTCAGAGGAAATAGAGTTGAAGCTACATGGATCAGTGGTAATTAACTTAATTGCATTTGAATTAATTAGTTATCTACAACTTCATAATTAAACTGAATTTTGCTCATGGATAATTTATTACTTTCTAGTGGGCATCAGTTTGGTCCGGTTCGTGTTCAAACCGACTGGTCGTATATCTAAGCCCAACCCGAACCGTCGGTTTGAACCCGAACCGAACCAAATTGATGCCCACTAGAAAGTAATAAATTATCCATGAGCAAAATTCAGTTTAATTATGAAGTTGTAGATAACTAATTAATTCAAATGCAAGTAAGTTAATTACCACTGATCCATGTAGCTTCAACTCTATTTCCTCTGAAATTGTATGGTTAATTATGTTCTGCCTCTCAATTTCTGTTGAAATAATAACCAAGGAATTAAAAATCAGAATAATTATATGTTTCAAAGATAAAAAATGAAAATTAATAATATAGGACTAACCTTTTAAAGTCGAGTGTGATAAGTTTGCATTTATCCATTTAAGAACGGAATTGGGTAATCTCACGTAGAAAGGTTCATCCATTTTAGGGTTTTGCGTCTGCATATGGGGAGACCCTGATTCTGACATCGAAGAATTGGGTGTATATATATACTTTTACATATGTAATTCAATATAAGGTGGCGGTATCCTATGGGCTTTTGATAAAAACGAAACTTTTGCACTTGACTTACTATAGGTGTGGCCCATCATTTTTTTTGGTCCCTTTATCTTAATTATGAATTTTTACTAAATTTATTTTAAACATCAACTCTTTGGTCTCTCTATTTAATAAATCTTGATTTTTTTTTGTCCAAAACAATTTTGCTGACGTGTTTATTAATGCAGACACTTTGAAATCAGGATTTTCAACGCTTTTTTCTTATTCGTCTCCCTCTCCAAGTAATCCATCCAATCAAAGAAAGTAATTAATTAATCAACATTAACAAACATCAATACATGGCTAGATATTTTATTTAACTTTACATCTTCCCATAATCAAGCTACATCAATATTTATGATCATCGAACTTTACTTTTCTAGAATCGAGTTTACAATCCAACAATCAAATTAACTGCATTAACTGCATAAACATTGATTGTTGAAATAATCATAATTTCTTTTCTATAATTAAATTTTTGGATCAACAAAGCGAACAAAATTAATTAGGGAATTTTTAGATCAATAATGTTAAGGGAATTTTTTTACCTATAATGCTGTCTAACATAACATTTTTTTTTTGGATCAAGAAAATTGGGTATGTGAACACTCCCATTATTTTTGGTTTTCTATGGCTCTGCATGGGTAGAATTTTGAAATTGTAAAGGTACATCAAACCTCTCTCTCTTTGGCGTCATACCACTTTTTGACCATGGAATTATACACATCTTCATTTTCACAAGAGAAATGTTTATGCTCCTCTAACTCATGAAGGTGCAACATTCTAGCATCACCAGCTTGGAATAAGTCCAAGTTCAATCTTTTAATAACCTAATGAGCTTTCTATTGAAGATAAATTGGTAAACAGTAAGATTTTCCATATACAACCTATAGGGGGACAACCACCTTCACTAGTTAATTTACAACTTTTGCTAGGATTTTCTTGATCTCTCTATTGGATAATTCAACTTGTACACTTGTCTACGAATGAGATGGAATGGGAATCTTGTGTTTTACACCATATTTAGCCAATATGTTTTCAACCAACTAGGTGTATGAATGAGTGTCGTTGTCACTAATTATGACTCAATGGGTACCAAATCTAGTGAAATATTTTTATGAATGAATTTGATAACAACCCTATCATCATTAGCGGGGAGTGCTATTGCCGTAATCCACATTGTCCCATAATCAACTACCACTAAAATTTAAGAGTTGTCAAATGAAGGATGACCCTTACAATAAATTAACCCCCAAACATTAAATAGCTATACCTCAAGTGTACCTTGAAATGACATTTCCTATTTATTTGATATGTTCACAACAAATCTTCGGCATCAAACACAAAATTTGACCATTGCATGGACATACATAAAGAGAGGAGGCAAAATAATAACTAATGGTCGGACCTTAACGGCTGTTTAATTGACTCTTAATTCACCTCCACAAGGTGATGAAATGTAATTCTTTATAGTCTTTAGAATCTCCTCTTCGTTTGCACACACCTCTTTAGTATTTGATCTTGACCTTTCTTGTACAAGTAGATTTCACCCCAATAGTTGGCTTTAGAACAATGGAAGAAAATATTCCTTGTGAACAAAGGTTGGTTTGCATATCCTATGACCTACGTTGAAGCCAAGCCTCTTTGGGGCATATTCGTCCACTTGATTGAAAATGTAATCAACTTGGCTAGCTACTATGTTGTGCCGAGACAATTTGTAAAATAAAAATAAAAAATGTGCCTTGACGCAGCTAATGTTGGTTTAGGTTGAAAAATTACCTATTTCTTTTCAATAGACTCATATTTCCACATATTGCAAGGGTGGTGGGTCGATAAATTACTACCTACGTGTAGTTCAACATCATTATATTGGTCGTAGGCCAACACATTGAGGCTTGTTCCCCTCTAAGCATTTATTGGCTTTTGATTCACGTGAATCTGACCATGTTCATCGACTCGACAAGGATACTTTTGCATGTTCTCTGCTTCACAAAAATATATTTTGTATTATTTTGAAGGGACCATCAGTAATAGTAATAGTAATACTAGTTATAAATACATCAATGTAAACACAATCTAATAAAAATAGATATTGTCAAACATGGTGGCTTGTTTGGCTTAAAGTCAATAGGAAGGTGGTGGAATGAAAAAGCTAGCATGGTAGGATGGTAGCTGCAAAGTATATGCAATTTGCATGTATTGATGTGTATCATCCTCCCTTGGTTGAGTAGACACTTTGAAATCAGGATTTTCACCGCTTTTTTCTTATTCGTCTCCCTTTCCAAGTAATCCATCCAATCAAAGAAAGTAATTAATTAATTTACATTAACAAACATCAATACATGGCTAGATATTTTATTTAACTTTAAATCTTCCCATAATCAAGCTACATCAATATTTAAGATCATCGAACTTTATTTTTCTAGAATCGAGTTTACATTCCAACAATCAAATTAATTGCATTAAATGCATAAACATTTATTGTTGAAATTATCATAATTTCTTTTCTATAATTAAATTTTTGGATCAACTAAGCGAACAAAATTAATTAGGGAATTTTTAGATCAAGAATGTTAAGGGAATTTTTTACCTATAATGCTATCTAACATAACATTTTTTTTTTTTTGGATCAAGAAAATTGGGTATGTGAACACTCCCATTATTTTTGGTTTTCTATGGCTCTGCATTGGTAGAATTTTTGAAATTGTAAAGGTACATCGAACCTCTCTCTTTTTGGCGTCATACCACTTTTTGACCATGGAATTATACACATCTTCATTTTCATAAGAGAAATGTTTATGCTCCTCTAACTCATGAAGGTGCAGCATTCTAGCATCACCAGCTTGGAATAAGTCCAAGTTCAATCTTTTAATAACCTAATGAGCTTTCTATTGAAGATAAATTGGCAAACAGTAAGATTTTCCATATACAACCTATAGGGGGATAACCACCTTCACTAGTTAGATTTACAACTTTTGCTAGGATTTTCTTGAACTCTCTATTGGATAATTCAACTTGTACACTTGTCTACGAATGAGATGGAATGGGAATCTTGTGTTTTACACCATATTTAGCCAATATGTTTTCAAACAACTAGGTGTATGAATGAGTGTCGTCGTCACTAATTATGACTCAATGGGTACCAAATCTAGTGAAATATTTTTATGAATGAATTTGATAACAACCCTAGCATCATTAGCGGGGAGTGCTATTGCCGTAATCCACATTGTCCCATAATCAACTACCACTAAAATTTAAGAGTTGTCAAATGAAGGATGACCCTTACAATAAATTAACCCCCAAACATTAAATAGCTATACCTCAAGTGTACCTTGAAATGACATTTCCTATTTATTTGATATGTTCACAACAAATCTTCGGCATCAAACACAAAATTTGACCATTGCATGGACATACATAAAGAGAGGAGGCAAAATAATAACTAATGGTCGGACCTTAACGGCTGTTTAATTGACTCTTAATTCACCTCCACAAGGTGATGAAATGTAATTCTTTATAGTCTTTAGAATCTCCTCTTCGTTTGCACACACCTCTTTAGTATTTGATCTTGACCTTTCTTGTACAAGTAGATTTCACCCCAATAGTTGGCTTTAGAACAATGGAAGAAAATATTCCTTGTGAACAAAGGTTGGTTTGCATATCCTATGACCTACGTTGAAGCCAAGCCTCTTTGGGGCATATTCGACCACTTGATTGAAAATGTAGTCAACTTGGCTAGCTACTATGTTGTGCTGAGACAATTTGTAAAATAAAAATAAAAAATGTGCCTTGACGCAGCTAATGTTGGTTTAGGTTGAAAAATTACCTATTTCTTTTCAATAGACTCATATTTCCACATACTGCAAGGGTGGTGGGTCGATAAATTACTACCTACGTGTAGTTCAACATCATTATATTGGTCGTAGGCCAACACATTGACGCTTGTTCCCCTCTAAGCATTTATTGGCTTTTGATTCACGTGAATCCGACCATGTTCATCGACTCGACAAGGATACTTTTGCATGTTCTCTGCTTCACAAAAATATATTTTGTATTATTTTGAAGGGACCATCAGTAATAGTAATAGTAATACTAGTTATAAATACATCAATGTAAATACAATCCAATAAAAATAGATAGGGTAGTGTTAACTTGTGCCCTTAGGGCACATGTTAAGAAATCTAAAAGAAGAAATATTTTATAAAATTTTGTGCATTCAATTCATTAAAAAACTAAAGATTAAATGTAATGCACACATTCCAATGAGCTATTTCTATATTTGTTTCATTAACTTGTGCCTTGAGGGCACAAGTTAACATTTCCCAAATAGATATTGTCAAACATGGTGGCTTGTTTGGCTTAAAGTCAATAGGAAGGTAGTGGAATGAAAAAGCTAGCATGGTAGGATGGTAGCTGCAAAGTATATGCAATTTGCATGTATTGATGTGTATCATCCTCCCTTGGTTGAGCAGACACTTTGAAATCAGGATTTTCACCGCTTTTTTCTTATTCGTCTCCCTTTCCAAGTAATCCATTCAATCAAAGAAAGTAATTAATTAATTAACATTAACAAACATCAATACATGGCTAGATATTTTATTTAACTTTACATCTTCCCATAATCAAGCTACATCAATATTTAAGATCATCGAACTTTATTTTTCTAGAATTGAGTTTACATTCCAACAATCAAATTAACTGCATTAACTGCATAAACATTTATTGTTGAAATTATCATAATTTCTTTTCTATAATTAAATTTTTGGATCAACAAAGCGAACAAAATTAATTAGGGAATTTTTAGATCAAGAATGTTAAGGGAATTTTTTACCTATAATGCTATCTAACATAACATTTTTTTTTTTGGATCAAGAAAATTGGGTATGTGAACACTCCCATTATTTTTGGTTTTCTATGGCTCTGCATTGGTAGAATTTTGAAATTGTAAAGGTACATCGAACCTCTCTCTTTTTGGCGTCATACCACTTTTTGACCTTGGAATTATACACATCTTCATTTTCACATGAGAAATGTTTATGCTCCTCTAACTCATGAAGGTGCAGCATTCTAGCATCACCAGCTTGGAATAAGTCCAAGTTCAATCTTTTAATAACCTAATGAGCTTTCTATTGAAGATAAATTGGCAAACAGTAAGATTTTCCATATACAACCTATAGGGGGATAACCACCTTCACTAGTTAGATTTACAACTTTTGCTAGGATTTTCTTGATCTCTCTATTGGATAATTCAACTTGTACACTTGTCTACGAATGAGATGGAATGGGAATCTTGTGTTTTACACCATATTTAGCCAATATGTTTTCAAACAACTAGGTGTATGAATGAGTGTCGTCGTCACTAATTATGACTCAATGGGTACCAAATCTAGTGAAATATTTTTATGAATGAATTTGATAACAACCCTAGCATCATTAGCGGGGAGTGCTATTGCCGTAATCCACATTGTCCCACAATCAACTACCACTAAAATTTAAGAGTTGTCAAATGAAGGATGACCCTTACATTAAATTAACCCCCAAACATTAAATAGCTATACCTCAAGTGTACCTTGAAATGACATTTCCTATTTATTTGATATGTTAACAACAAATCTTCGGCATCAAACACAAAATTTGACCATTGCATGGACATACATAAAGAGAGGAGGTAAAATAATAACTAATGGTAGGAACTTAACGGCTGTTTAATTGACTCTTAATTGACCTCCACAAGGTGATGAATTGTAATTCTTTATAGTCTGTGGAATCTCCTCTTCGTTTGCACACACCTCTTTAGTATTTGATCTTGACCTTTCTTGTACAAGTAGATTTCACCCCAATAGTTGGCTTTAGAACAATGGAAGAAAATATTCCTTGTGAACAAAGGTTGGTTTGCATATCCTACGACCTACGTTGAAGCCAAGCCTCTTTGGGGCATATTCGACCACTTGATTGAAAATGTAGTCAACTTGGCTAGCTACTATGTTGTGCCGAGACAATTTGTAAAATAAAAATAAAAAATGTGCCTTGACGTAGCTAATGTTGGTTTAGGTTGAAAAATTACCTATTTCTTTTTAATAGACTCATATTTCCACATATTGCATGGGTGGTGGGTCGATAAATTACTACCTACGTGTAGTTCAACATCATTATATTGGTCGTAGGCCAACACATTGACGCTTGTTCCCCTCTAAGCATTTATTGGCTTTTGATTCACGTGAATCTGACCATGTTCATCAACTCGACAAGGATACTTTTGCATGCTCTCTGCTTCACAAAAATATATTTTGTATTATTTTGAAGGGACCATCAGTAATAGTAATAGTAATAGTAATACTAGTTATAAATACATCAATGGAAACACAATCTAATAAAAATAGATATTGTCAAACATGGTGGCTTGTTTGGCTTCAAGTCAATAGTAAGGTGGTGGAATGGAAAAGCTAGCATCGTAGGATGGTAGATGCAAAGTATATGCAATTTGCATGTATTGATGTGTATTGTAACACCCTATTTCTATTAAGCGGTAAAACGCGTGAATACATCAGAATTATTCTAGAAATAGATGCTACGTCTCAAAACAAACCAAACGATATCATGCATATATATAATATTTCAACGGTCACAGCGGAATTCAAATCATAACTTCAACATATACATGCCATGGTCAAATAAATCCTCATATGAAAACACTCCAAGTCCGACAAGTGGACAATAGCAACAACATAGCAACAGAATCCAAAACAACAACAGACGCTAAACCTAATCAGAGCCTAGATACTATGACACTGACACGACAACGGAGAAAGCTTCCGTCGTCCAAACATCCAACTAGCAAACTCACCAAGCGTCTATTCCTGCACAACGTCTACCCATCCATACAGACAGGTAGGCGGTCGAAACCACTGGGGGTAAGTATTACATTAATCATAATCAAATCATAATAGACAGATATAATTATAAAAGAATTCATAAGTATTTGCATGCATGTTCAACATCAACATTCAATCATACAAGCAATACAAGTTCACACTTACCACCCATCATCAACAATCGCAAACACAACCATCTGACAATTCAATTTATGCAATGCGCCTAGACTTGACACATATATGCATGTGGTACCAGATCAACAACAATAGATGCCACAAAAACATCTAAGTAAGAGTACACCTCCTCTTACTATGTAAAAGTACACCTCCTTTTACATTTCAACAACAACAACAACAACATGTCATGATGCATGGACATATAGCAATGACTTGATAATGCACAACTCCAACAACTATCAAAACAATGTAAAAGTACACCTCCATTTACATTTCAACAACTCAACAACATTGCATTATCAAGAATCATGCCCATACATTCAACAATCACATCTCACATACAATTCATCAACATTCATCAACATCGTTTTACAATTCATTTCCATTTACACCACATAGTTCAAGTAAAATGGAACAACACAACAATTTATGATAAACATCATTCTCGAACTTCCACAATCATTCAAACACAGTTATGTAATCATATGTGACCATTCACAAAAGATTCATAAAACTTTAGTTCAACAAGATTCATTTCTACTAAGTTCGTCTCCAAAAGTCACCATTTAAAAATAATAGAAGTTATGAACCAAAACCAACTCTACAAGCTCAATTGCCTATGCCATGTATTCTCACAAGTCACTTATAGGTGCAGTAGAGGATACATAAGCATTTCATCGGCCAAAACGATGAATTCACGAAAAACTCAAGGTTCGTCTCATTTTATCACTTTTCACAAAATTTTCCACTTTCAAATCAAAACAAGTTAGATTCACCACATCATAGTTTAAATACCATTGAACACCTTACTTGAACTCATAAAACATATGTTTGAAGTTTGGAACCAATCCATAAGGTTTGGGTCGATTTAGAAATAGTTATGCGGATTTTTCGTAAAATTTTCTCTAAGACCTCCTCGGAGTATTTGCCTCATAACTCAAAAACCATGAATCATTTTCAAGTCAAACCAAATCCATTGGAAAGCTAACAAAATTATATACAACTTTCATGTTTACACCGAAAGCCAATTCAAAACAGAAACGAGGTAAAAAGATGCAAGAACGCGAAACAGGGGATGCTGTCACTGTGCAGCTCGCCGTGGCGAGTAAATCTACTCGCGAGGCGAGTAAGCTCACAGGGAGCACCTCCTGCTCGCCTCCAACTCGCCTCCCACTCGCTGTGGCGAGTTGGGACAGTTCTGTTACGAGAAAAACTCACTTTTTCACCCCAAAACCCCAATTTTGACTTCCCAAAGCTCAAATTTGATCCCAAAGTTTGTTTAAACATTTTTAAACATGAATAGACACTCAAAATCATGTAAAACTTGCATCAAAACATCCTTACAACAAAAATCATCATTTGACCCATTTTTATGAAAACCTCAAGAACAACACAAATTCATAGCCAACTCAATGATTATGATTACCCAAGGTGCTCCCTGTGAGCAGGAGGTGCTCCCTGTTGGTAAATTACAACACTAACGGTCACTTACCGGTAAATAAAATAATTACTACCCCCTCTCTAGTAACTTGGTAAAATAATACTCTTACTAAGCACTAAAAATAATCCTCAACCAAATTACAAAATTACCCCTAAGTTCAAAATGACTAAAATACCCTTCTACACCGAATTCTACAATTCCCAACCCAAAAGTACACACAGATGCAATTAATCACATAATAACACACACAACACACATAAATTAATAATAAAATAAAACTAGCGAAAATCGGGTTGTTACATGTATCATCCTCCCTTGGTTGAGCAGAACTCACCCTCGAGTTTATATTTAGTTCATCATACATGGTGAAAGGTCGGTAACATTAAGAAGGCACAATGACAACATTGAATTAGTCAAAAAGGTGTATATCATGAAGAATGTGTGATAAAAATTGTAACGGTGGCAAATTAGTGGTTTGAATGAGTGGAAAGTTAGTTAGTTTTGAACAATGCTATTTAACAGGAGTAAATAGTTTCATGGTTTTAGAAACAAAAGGGTGCTTAAGCTTGCTAAAAACCATTGACGCGTGATACACTTGCAAGACACAAAAGAATGGTATCATTTTGACTTAATCAAAATTGACTTGGCTACTCCCATCTAAGACTAATACAACTAATTCCAAAAAGTTATAAATAAAGTAACTATTATATCTTCATAATCTAAATAATAAGGGAATTAATAATATAGAACTTATTCTTTGTCATAAAAAATAGGGTTAATTAAGTTTTTAGTCCCTATAAATATTCACAGTTTTGTTTTTAGTCCCTACAAAATAAAATCACACTTTTTAGTCCCTGTGACATTTTCCTTAAGCATTTTAGGGACCAAAAATGTTGATGGAAATTTTTGACAGAGACTAAAATGCTGATAGAAATTTTTTACAGGGACTAAAAATGCTGATGGGAAATTTTATAGGGACTAAAAAATGTGATTTTATTTTGTAAGGACTAAAAACAAAATTCTGAATATTTACAGGGACCATTTACTTAATTAACCCTAAAAAATATATAGAATTTATTCATCAAATATCTAATCAAATAAATAATGACTAAATCATTATTGTCTCATCAAATTGATTAGTTAAATATAGATCATCAAGAAAATTATAAAAACAACGTGTAGAAAATATTGGGGCGTTACATAAGGTAATGTCAAGTAAATATATTGTTATTCCTAAAAAAAAAAAGTAAATATATTGTTATGAAAAAAACAGATCTAAATATAGAAACATCAATCATATCAACGTAATTATTATTGATAAAAATATTTGATCTAAACGCAGTAATAACAATTATATCAACATCTGTAACAAAAAGAATCAAATCAATGTAATTAATCACTATAAATAAATAGATATTAATTCAAGTTAAAGATCTCTTTAAATTAGCAGCAATGCTATTCATCTAGAATGAATTTATCCTGATTTGATCCCGAAGGGCTTTTAGCCAATCACAATTCATTGATGCCGGAAGACAAGGGAAGTTATGGATCGTGAAATCATCTTGAGATATTATCTCGCGATACTTATCAATTCCCTTACATTAGTTAACGATTCATAAACCTGCGAGATTTTTTTTTATCCATATCATCAAGTGCTTTCCAGCTAGATTCCAATGAAGTCTACACACCATTTCAAAGTTATTACGGCAGTAGGTTCAAATTTAGGGGTTGTGTTGCAAGGTTTGTAAAAGGAATCCTTTTCCATTTGAGTAAAAATTGTTCAAGTTCATGGAAGTAAAAATTATCTATTTTGTTCTTAATTTCATATAAATGTAGGTTTAAAGTCAAATAAATGAGATTAGACCATTTTAAGCTTTTTTACAAGTATTAAACATCACAAACAAAAATTTAATGCATTCACCTCGTTGATTATTTTGTGAATCAATAAAATTAATGAGTGTAATTTATAACGGGGCCTAAATAATTAATATTACTAAAATTAAAACTAGTAATTCAATATTAACAAATTTAGGCCAAATATATATTTAAAAATGTGAAGTTCAGACAGCTTTGAGATTAATTTCTATGTACTCATTGTGTAAAAAAATCTATCCAATCAATTCATATCATTGTGTTATTTTTATATGGATGTCTCTAAAATATCTACAAAACGTTATATGATTGGATGCATGTGAAAAAAAATTACATTATCAATGTATATAAATTAGGTGAAGATAGCCACGAGATCAGATATAGGGACCTTATCTGCCTCTTTTTATTCACATCAGATAAAAAAAACCTTGCTATCTGGACAAGTTTCAGCCTTGTGACCATTATTCCCACAACTAAAACACACAACATGTAATCCTTCATATTCAATATTAGGAACAAAACCTTAATCACTAAACTTTGAAATGAGTTACTTGTTCATATCTATCTCTACATAAATACTAGCAAATCGACCACATTATTGAATAGAAATCAAATGGTCCACCTTCAACATATTATCTAATGCTTTCCCAACACGCTAGAGAAAATTTCTATTAAAAATATTTATTGGGAGATCAAAAATCCCGACCCATACAACAACATCTCTAACATTAAACAATCAGACGGTGATCAACAATTAACTAAGGTCCTTCAAAAAGATCATAGTTGCAATATTTTTCACTAGCAAAATGCACCACATAGTTATCTTTTGGATGGTATACTACTATAATGTCCCACTCCTTAGGCCAAAAGTTTTGTAACTTCTCTTCCATGAACTGACCTCCCACCATTTCTCCCATTACACGCACCAAGTTTGCTTCCACGGAGAACACCACGATTTGAACTCATCCCTTCTTAATTTAATATTTTCCTCAACAATAGAGTCAATATAGGAATACTCTATTTAAAAATCTTGTGCACCCTCCATCTCCAAGAGTGTATCTTTGTAGGAATATATGCCTTCTTCATTAAGATTTGACTCTTTCTAAGACCTTGACTTTATTTTCTTTGTGCTTCTAGCCAAGCAGACATCTTCATCCTCAAAAACCTGACAAAGTGAAGGTGAGAAAGAAAAAAAAAAGGGTTTGAATTGTGTTTTAGATCCCTTTTTATTGTTAGTATTTGAAAGAATAATGATGAAAGTCAACAAAAATAAAAGAGATAAGAGGAGAGAGATGACACAAAGGGATTATCATGGTCCACTCCATAAATAAAAGCTAGTCCAATCCCTTCATTCTTGAAGGATTTTCACTACAATCATATCATACATACTAAAACGACTAAGATACCTCAATATCCTAGATTTTCTTGCCTCAATCTAAAGGACTTTCTTGCCTTAAACTAAAGTACATTCGCCAAAATAATTAGTATCCTAGATTTCCTTGGCTTGTAGTAGAGGACTTCCATAGCTCAACTTAGATGACTTCATTGCCTCAACCTAGAGGACTTCCACTAAGATATCTAATATCTAGATTTCACTGTCTCAATTTAAAGAATTTCATTGTCTTTTACAAAATGGGTAATAATAACATAACGAGAGGGAGGGAGGGAGGGAGGGAGGGAGGGATGTGACAATGAAAAAATGAGACAAAACAAATACAAAGGGACAAACCAAATCTGACCAAAATTTGTACACTATCTATATATCACCACTTGACAGGTGGTGTGTGGCCTTGTGACTAAAACTATATAACAAGAAAATTTTGTACATTGAGAATTCTATCCTTTGTGAAACCAAAAAAAGTTAAACTTGATACATCATACCAACTTCTAGTGATGATGCATGAGGTACACCAAGTACAAAGGATGGTGCCCTACTATTCCTTCTTAGAAATTCATACACAAAATTAATAGCTATTTTCTTTATAGTACTAGACCCTGGTTTAGCCTTCATGTAAGAATGTCCTATAATATAAGCTATTCCAGCTTCTCTTGCTTCCATCACTTCTTCTAACTCTTCCTTTGCTTCTGTGTCAATTTTTGGACTCTCAGGTACCAAAAACCTCACCTTTTTCTTCTGTTGATTCACCTGTGGCGATTTTATCTCCTGAAGTTCTGATGACGTCTCTTCCGAGTCGACATTATCAACATTATTATCCGAATTATTATCACTGCACCTCAAAATGGTTCGTGAAGAATATGTCCCAACAACTGTCATTTTGTCATGTTTTTCGAGCTCGTCGTTTGAAGATATTCCGATGCTCCCTGTACGCATGAATTCGGCTATGCTGCATAAGAGATCGTTCTCAAACTCAACATCATCTTTGTGGATATCGCGGTATCCATACCGCACTATGCAACGATAGATTCTGAAATTCCGCGGACCTACGCGGCCGACTAGAAATCTTTCCTCGGGTCTAACGTGCGGAACTGGCACATGTTTGATGCAGAGAAAGACTAGGATCTGATGGAAAGCTGGCAGGTTGGTCACAAAGTGGGAGAAAATGACAGGAATTCCGGATACTAGGTCTGTATGTATAAGGCCGACACCACACTCTCATATAATGCCTATGCTTGGACCTATGCCAAGCAGCCAGTTGATGGAAACCTTGTTTTGAACATCAAATTCGTACTTTTTGTGTGTGCCGTAGTGCCAAACATACATGACAGTAATAAAAACAAATGCCAATGCAATCGGCACCCATGCTCCTTGTAGGAACTTGGTAAGAGAAGCGGAAAAGAAGACAGACTCAATGGTGCCGAAAAAGAGAACAAACGCGAGTGCAAAGAAAACATTCTGGTGCCAGCATAGTACAATAACCAGTGACATCAAACAGGTGGTTACCAGCATCACTGTGGTAACTGCCAAACCTGTTAGGCAATGAGCATTATGTCAGATATGACCGCAACTACGACATAACCAATTTCAAGCATTAATAATTTATAAAGTCATGCTTATTATCTATAAAGCACTGATACAGACACAACCTTGACACACCGACGCCATTAACAATTTAAGAAAATAGTACAATTGAATGTAGCTACATTTGTTGGTGCCACGTCGGTGTCAGACACCGACATGGCCGAAGTGTCAGTGCTACATAGCTTATGATTATGATGGCAATGTTACTTTGTGTTGCATACAAAATTCTACTGCAACTTATATAAAATGCATCCTCTTGCTAAAAATTAATGTATGTGTAATTTGTGATCGTTGTCATACCTGAGGCATGGCCGAGATGCTGTGTGTTTCTGAAGCCAATTGTAACAGCCAAACACAAGATCATCAATAGCCAATTGATCTCAGGGATATTTATCTTCCCGTGAATTTTGGATGATGTGTGAACCACTTTAACTCTTGGGAAGCAATTTAATGCAGAACATTGCTTGATAATTGAGAATGTTCCAGTTATGATGGCTTGACTTCCAACAACAGCGGCTGTAACACCCCTACTAGAAAATTACCTAGAATATCTAGCATGAGTGTTAAACTCGACATCGGGTACATTAAAATTTCAATAAATAAATATTCTCTGAACAAGTCAATAGAATTTCTCGCATATTACCTCAAAAAATAGTTCCACTGGCATGTACTTTACATAGTCCAGCTAATTCTGTTTCTTCATCACGAGCCATCCTATCGTATAACAACTTGTATATCTGAAATAAATAAAAGGGATTGGGGTGAGACAAGATGTCTCAGTGAGTTCCACCTATCATAGTCTGTAGGCAACCTCGGGGAACCTAGGATCGCCAACTGTTGCTAAACTTAACCCATTTTGGGTTTATAAAATTTCATTACGCATAACTGAGCGATTAGGGGATAACTAGAATCGCTGTCTCAAATACTATTTTGATCAAAAAGAAACGTAATCATACTCGTAACTTTAATCATAAGCATAATCACCACAAACATATCAATAATCACAATCATATATCGTATTTTGATATAACTTATACTTTGACATACTTATCTGAGTATGTCTCTGATCCTTTTTCCGATAATAACTAATTTCGGCTAACTAAGACGGAGTTCCATAGTTAAAATCCCTCATTTCCAAGAATTGGAAAAATGCCCATAAAATATTGTTTCGTAACTAATTCATTCTAAACATACTTTTCATCTTAACATGCGTATGTATGCTATGTTAGTATTCGTGTTGGAGGGTCCTTGGAATTTTTTTCTTGGTTCCATAATTATAATTTTTCTTCTGTTTCAAATATTACTCGAATAATTCTTGACTTAAAATTTCATATCATTAATTATACATTTCATTCGTTACTATGAGCCGTACCTCATAGGCTACATTATCTCTCGTTGTAGCAAACGGATAAAATATATTACTATGACCCGTACGTCATAGGCTACATTATCTCTCGTTGTAGCAAACGGATAAAATATATTACTATGACCCGTACGTCATAGGCTACATTATCTCTCGTTGTAGCAAACGAATAAAATATATTACTATGACCCGTACGTCATAGGCTACATTATCTCTCGTTGTAGCAAACGGATAAAATATATTACTATGACCCGTACGTCATAGGCTACATTATCTCTCGTTGTAGCAAACAGATAAAATATATTACTATGACCCGTACGTCATAGGCTACATTATCTCTCGTTGTAGCAAACGGATAAAATATATTACTATGACCCGTACGTCATAGGCTACATTATCTCGTTGTAGCAAACGGATAAAATATATTACTATGACCCGTACGTCATAGGCTACATTATCTCTCGTTGTAGCAAACGGATAAAATATATTACTATGATTATATACATCAATAGCGTTGATAGAATTTTCCTCCAACATTTATACTAACATAAACATACTTATTAACATGAATGAAATTTTAGAATAAACAAATAAGGATACATAATTTAGAAATAATCATATGTAAATCCACATTTGTCCACTTCATCAATTCATCATAGCTAGTCTAATCCCACAATACTAATGTTCAAGTGAGAAAACAAAAATCTTAATCTGCAATAAGAGACTCTAATAGTCTAATCAAGAATCAAGTCTCCACAAGTATAACCAAGCACCAACAAATAGCCACAACACCACCCATTCTTTTGCAATAGCCACCCCACACTGGTTCCTATAAATGACAGTAACATCACATGCAAAAACTCAAGGCAAGCTTATTT
This sequence comes from Medicago sativa, assembly GCF_051527215.1. NCBI lineage: Eukaryota > Viridiplantae > Streptophyta > Magnoliopsida > Fabales > Fabaceae > Medicago > Medicago sativa. The sequence goes on along the minus strand of NC_140753.1, from coordinate 22,843,505 downwards.
GTCTACACATTTTTGTTCCCCCTCTAATCATAAAAAAATGGTCTAATTATTCATGTTATCTAAATAATCTAACATAATCATAATCGATCATCAAAGGTGGGTTCTAAGCTAAAGGAACTCACCTTAACATTTTTCTGAAGTCTCTGTGCTGCTTGAGTCCTAATTAAGCTCCTGGTGTACTCCGTAAGCACTTTTCTCCGAAACATCTTAACTGCATCTTATGGCTTCTGCGTGTTCCGAATTCATCCCAAACTTCGATCAAAACTCTTATTAAGCATATGCGTTCAATTCTGCACCCTTCCAACTAGTCTAAATCCGCAATTTAGCTCATTTCGCAAAAATCATGACAAAACCCGTAAGCTTTTTTTCCAGCAGAATTATCCAACTTCAAACGCACTTTCCGAGTTCATTACTACTCGGAATCACATGAAATTTATATCGAAACTGAAGGGATTTAAGTGTAGAATCCAAAAATCCAACAATTACACAATTATGGGTTACACAACAGCATATATGAGCCAAAGAAAACCATACGAATTTCACATAATTTGATCTCCTTTAAACTTCCATTTAATCTCCACACATAATCCAATAAACTAACACCTCTTAACCTTTATTCATAGTTTCAATCCACAATTACCAAATCATAGAAGAATAAGAACTCACATATTTACTACTCAACCCATTACTAACAACTAACAATTCAAAGCTTAAGTAGAGAACCTACCTTGTTTGTTGAACACATAAATTGATGAACTTGGTGATTCTCCATGTTCCTCTTCAAATTTTACATCTCCATGTTCTTGAACCAAAACATTCCTTCCTCTAATTTTCCTCCAAAACTTCTTGTCCCATGCTTCCTTTACAAACAACCCCTCTTGTTTCTTTTTGTTTGAATTGAAGGATTTGGGTGAAAGATTTGGGTATTAAAGCTTCAAAATCAAAAATGGAAGATGGTGAGGGTTTGAGGAAAACACACGTGAAAGAGAAAGAAGGGAAAGAGAGGAAAATTCTCATTTTTTTTTTTTTTTGGAGTGAAAGAAAGTGGTAGAAATGTGTAGAAATTTCACATGTTTGTCCTATAAAAAAAATATCATGAGTGAAAATGACCTTTTTGCCCCTTTTTCTACATTATTCCTCAAACCAAAAATATTTTATAAAAAATGTCGTAAAAGTTTTAAGCGGCATATTTCATTTTCCGTAGTCCGTTGAAATAATATATTTCAGTCGTGAAAAGTCTTATGCACAATTACCATTTTGTCCTTCCCTAAAAAAAATTTCAAAGTTAAAATAACTGATACTGAATTTTTACATGCGGGGTATTACAGCGGCAAATACAGCAAGAACCAGAACAGGCCATCTCAATTTCTCTGGAAAGCAAAAGAGCGAACAAATGTCAATTATCCAAGAACTCCTTCACAATCTACATCCTACCTACAAAAATAAAATGAATTAAGCAGCAGCTACCTGGAACAGATACATAAAACCCAAAGTGATACGCATGCTCAGTATCATGATGTCTTGATAGATATGCAGCTTGTCCCTTATATGCAAGAATTAAAGATGGATAAACCACAGAAGTGAAAGAAATCTGCAAAAAGAGATCTTAATTAAATAAGCATTTCCAAAAGCTATTTGACTATAACAATGAGTTTATTTGGAATGACTTATTTGAGCTTATCTACTGGCATAAGATCTATAGAGACTGATTGAGAGAGCTTATAAAAACAACTTATGACATGTACATAAGTTGTTTTCATCTTATTTCCATAAGCTCTCCATGATAACTTATTAAAAGTTAAAACGGACTATAGTTTAAATGAAAACAGTTTGACTTTATTTTATATTTTTGTTATCGAAATAATTTTGTACATAAGTGCTTATTCTATGAGCACTTTATTAAGCTATTTCTCCAAGTAGGACCTAAAACCAATATGAGAAGAGATGTTAACACTAATCAGTTATCATATCAAGGGGGATAAGATAAAACTTTTGGAGTGAACCAGACGAAATAAGCTATCCAAATAGAACGAGTGAAATTGTGAGAAACGCTAACGTATTGTATTCGCTATATCTAATATTAGTTATATTTGATTATCCTCTACACAAAACCAAATTTAAAAATAACATACCTGGATTGATAATTGTGAGAAGTGTCCAGGATCAGCAAACATGGCTTCTGACCCTGTATAAGTGCAAAAGAAATGGTGAGGATAACGGCATAAAATATATATAGTTAACCATCAACTAAAACATACAGACCTGTTATGGACAGCAAAACTCCACCAAGAGCCATCCAACCTCCAGTTTGATTTTTCCTCATAAATCGCAACGCATAAATTGGACAGAGTGCAAGGTATATCTGAGAGTTCCAGTGGAATATATTATATATTCCAATGGCACTGATGCAAAATAACCATTCCATAATTATTGGAGCAAACATGAAGCCGACTTGATGAGTGCCAAAATGTTGAAGCGCAAACAAGCCTATCAATATGATGCATGCAACTGGAACTTCTACATCTGTCAAGCAACAAATTTAAAAAGCACTATCAGTGAGGAAAGTTCCACATCTCACATAAAAAAGAGTGGTATCAAAATTCCACGTGCAGATATAAGCAAAAAGGTATATAACGGAAGAACAAAATTAAGGCATAACGAGACAAACAACTTTTTCGTCTTCTTTAATCCTTTTTGATAAGTTAGTTATTAAAAAAAAAAAAAAATTGCCAAAATATGAATTTCTGATACGTGCGCAAGTCCAAAAAAGTCTTATTACTGTTAATTATTATATTACAGGCGATTCCTCCACATCAAATAAAACCATGCAACGTTGAATTGACACATAATCACATAACAAGGTGAGCTACATATCTGTTACACCATCCATAGCAAGTTATTAACAGTATAGGACGTTATTGCAGCAGAATAGATCTTTAGATTCTTAAAAACCTCTATTGAAATGAACATTAGTAGTAAGGCATATAACCCTTGCTTCAATTAATTAATGTCAGATTTTGGCATTAAGAGAGACCGACCAGTATGGAAACTCCAAGAGTTCAAGTTCCAACTCATCATGTCACAGCTTAATCAAACACATCACAGTTGTTATTTAAGTTATACGCCTAAAGCACACAATACATGCATGCAGCTCAGAGTGTTGGAGCCCATCACATGTGATCATGTGGAGTTAAACTTTTCAAGGACACAATTATAAGTCACACCCTAAACGTGCAGAAACAAATGCAACATAATGATTTGTCCTTAATTTTCTCACAAACATTCCAACAAAAGTATAAAGAAACACTGCCAAACTGAGAAAAAGGAAGCATCTAAAACTATGATTTTTACCAAATCCGCACCACACCAAATTGTTGACAACAAAGCAAGCTCTTTACTTAAGTGTAGACTTCAAAACCACAATTATATTGGAAAGTTTGATGAAACAAGAAAGGTTGCAGCAGTAATGATATTTGAGATTTCCCTTCATGTCCAAGTCTTTGTATATACAAACCTTGATGCAATTGCAGAAAAATCACTAGCTACAAATATTGTTTCTAGTCCAAGTGCAATTTTTGTTAGCATGATTCATGATTGGCTGAACGAAATTAAATGGTCAACATCTATAGGTGACATTTATTATGCTATTTTTGTTGGTTCTAACTTGTCAACTAGAAGGTGGAAGGAAAGGTTCACATAGAGATGAAATTGCAGGATACACATCAAGTGGTGCCAAGAGCAAGACATTGAATCTTTGGTATAAATCTATAGTGAAATGGAAATGAAGATACTTTCTTTTGGATATTTCATTGGCTCTGCAACCGAACTTTCTGTTCTTGTTCGTGGCTGGGCTAAGCTTTTTGATGATGGAACATCGAGCCACAACTCCATTACACATGCACCTGAAGAGCTTTGCCATTACTGTTTGGCATGTAGCTTGGGTTTACACAATCATTAGGAGCATGTCCTCTGCACAAAGGCAAAACTCTCAACCTGTCAACCACTTACAATTCAAACAGTGGAATCCGGGCAAACTTTTATTATTTAGAAAAGTAGAACTGATGTTAGATGACACTTTGGAAGATGCATTTGACTTTATGACTACATCACAACCTTGAGGACAAGGTTGATTTGAATGGGAGAGTAATGTTATGATCCAAAATAGCACATGAGAAAATACACTTGGCATAACATAATTGGTTGAGGTAAATGACACTGGGCTAGTGATCCTAAAATCAAGGAACCTTAAGTTGTTCATATATAGTGTAAAAGAGGATCAATAGTATGTATGAAGAAAAAGGATGAAAGTCTATCTCCTCTCTCCCATTGGTTTGGTACTCTCTAGTAGAGTAATTTCTTCTATCTTTTCTTTTCTTCTTTATGTACTAAGAACATCAATTTTAATTGAATTCTAATCCATCAATTTTACTTTTCATTCAATAATCAATTTACAATTATCAATTTATTACACTCTCAAATTTAGGAACCCTTACAGTTTTTTACCTTCTTTTTCACCTTCCTTGGTAAGTAAGTTTCAACAATGGAATGGACCAACACCACCTTCATGATTAATTTCCAAGTAGCATCAGATCAATCGTCAATAAAGCCACTGTGAAGAATAAATAATAATAATACATACCCAGTTTAGACTTAAAATCAGTTTGTTAGCCGTGATAGGTGGAAGACCGAGACACCTGTTTGGACTATGCAGAAAGTGTGCTTCATGAGAACTTTGTTCGTACAAATTGGATTTTGTTCTTACCATTTGACGGAGAAGAGCAACGCGTTTGTCTGAAAGATGCACTTCCATCTTCAAGTGATTTGCTTAGTTGGTCTACTATTTGGAACGATTATGCTAATATTGTGTTCTTGGTATTAAGAGTAAGTGTGGAAGGGTGGTGTTTTGGAATTACGATAGAAAACGAGGTGGTCAAAAGATGACAAGGAAATAGGGAATGTGTCCTTTTGTTTATCCTAAATTAGTTTTTATTAAGCCTTTCCAATTAAAGCATTTCTTTGTCTTTTCAAAAAATTAATTAAAATTGATTAAAAATGTTAAATAGTATTTGATTAATAATGGGGAATGATGAATCACCATGTAAATAGCCTAGCCATCTAAGCTGCATCATCAAATTATGTCCAATTCAGCAAAAATTTAATTTATACCAAGGGGCCAAATTAAAAGTGTTTGGATTGCAAAGGTTAATTTGAAGGAAAAACTACTAAAATCAAAATGACTCCTATTTGTACGGACTTTTCCCATACTTTTCAATCAAAGTGACCAAATTGTGATAGTTGAGTCAAGAACACTATGTGTATCTCTCAGGAAAAAAAAATCACTATGTGCTCTTACTTGTTATATTTCAATTAATTGTTTAGTATGTGCACGGTTTAATTGTGGATTTGTGGTAATTCAAGGTGTTACAACAAGAGTCAACCGTAAGAGTTAACAAAATAGTAGTGTTCTGAACTATTGTGTTGCGATGTGACACCTGAGACAAGAGATGAACACATGAGAGTATGTATAATATTAGGGAGGAGTTGTCTCTAGAGAACGGATAATATTGCTGCCTTCTCAACTCAACTCAGTTTTCATTTCCATTTCTTTTATTGATGGTGAAATCAATCGTAGTAAGCTTGATGAAGTAGAAGGCAAAATCACAGAAGACACTCGAGCTCAGTACCACACTATTAGTTACAGAACTTACCATTGATAAAACACAACTCAAATCCAATTAACAGTTATGAAATTGACCCTTATCAACTTACCAACAAACTTCTCTTCACCAAATACGTTGCTTCTGCATCATGGGAGGAAAACAATTATATTATATAATATTACTCATACACAAAATATAGGACGAACATTCATCAAAAGATAAAATGATTCAATACCAAAAATTCATTATTCACATTTATGTGAGAACTAAAAATTTCAACCTTAAAGGGGTTTGCAAAATTCAAAAAGGAAAGAGAACAATCTAGCTAGAAATTTACAAGAATGAAATTACAATTTCATATTATAACAAAAGGCAAAAGATAAACCTTGCGAACTAGGCACATAGAAAATAATCAACTATGATATAAATAACTAAACAAATGATGTTATTTAGTTGTCAACGGAATGAAACCTTTGTAATGTAATTTGATTTCCCCTTTTCACGTTATATATGATATAAGATTAATGAGGAATGATATTTGTACATCTAATTTTAGACAACTTTTGTGACAACCATTTTTCCTCTCTTTTTATTGGACAAAACAATAACAATAGAGAGAAAGAAGAAGAGAAGGAATAAAAACATATGTCAGTATGAGAAAGAGGGTTGTTCCATAAATTGTTAAAAAGTGATTGTACAAATATCATTTTTCATGATTAATATACATATATGCTTCATGGACAGAATGAGAAGACCAAATGGAATCATGTATCTTACCCTCAAGTAAATGGCAATAGTATAAATTATAAAGCTAATGGGAAAGAGAAAATATAAGTAAAGAAGGAGAAATAACAACTTTGGTGATAACTTTTTTTTCCTCTCTTTTTATTGGACAATAACAATAGAGAGCGAAAAGGAAAGAGAAAGAAAAAAGTACAATAAGAGTATGATAGAGAAAGTTGTCACAAAAGTTGTTTAAAAATGGTTGCTCAAATATCATTTCTCTTTTAAATTTTAGCATAAATGAATTAAATTGGAAGAGAAGTTATTGGAATTAAATTAGGTGAGTGTTACTATTTCTTAAAGGGTCTTGTTAACCAGTGCCCCCGGGGCACTAGGGCGCACTAGGGCACTAGTTAAGGAAATCAAAAAAGAAATATTTGCATTGAAAACACAATTCCTTATACTTTTTAAACTTTGACTACACAAGTTCCAAAGTACTTATACTATATTTGGTTTCCTTAACTCATTTTCCTTTCTTAAATTATAAGTGTATATATATAGAGTCTACATTCTTCAAGACTATTTCAGCAAATATTTGACAAAGCACATTATTGACAATGCATACCAAATGCGTTTAGATATAATTTTACCTAAAAAATTTCAACCCATATTCAATTATATATTCTCCCAATTCTGTTTAACAAAATTGTTTCTCAAATTCTCATTGTGATTTCCTTGCCGTGTGACCTTTCCCTTGTTAGGATTCATTACAGTCAATATATAATTGAAATTGTCTCTTGATTAGTTAGAGCTTGATATATATGGAGATTTCCATAGCCGGATTCGACGATGCCGGAGCTTGTTAGTGCGGTGACAGTAAATGGGTAGTCGATTGTTAAGGTATCCAAGGGGAATGGTCTGTACTCTGTAGAATGTTGAGGGTGATGATATTCATAGAGGTATGTGTGCGGTGGTATACTTGTGGTTGTACAGTTACTGTGATTGTAACAAGGAGGATGATGATGGTGAAAATTATTAAAGCTAATTAATAAGACAGAGAAATATGATAGAAAGATTATTAAGAGAGAGAGAGAGAGAGAGAAAAACCCATATATTTATAGTTTATAAATGTATTGATTTACGTAAAATTTGTGCGGGTTTAGTTTTTCAAAAATATTATAGGTAATATATTTATAGTTTATAAATGTATTGATTTGCGTAAAATTTAAAGTTAATAAAAAGAATAAATGAGATAAGATAAAATGTGATAAATTTGTAATTTGTTACCCGATAGATTTTTTCACTATAATTGATTTATGTAAATTAGTAGATATTTGTTTAACTTAATTTGCGAAAATAATTTAATATTTTACTCACAGTGTTACGACCAACAATAGTCTCCAATATCCAAGGGTTCAAGGGTTCAAACTATAGGACTTGATGTTGGTTGTTATCTCACTATGTAAACAACAATAAATTATTCATATTTCAGTCAAAATCACTTTAATTAAATACTACCGTAAAATTTTGTGCTTTGCAGAAAATAAAAATATTAATCACTATACAACTGCAATTATTACCGTCCATCCATGTAGCTTCACTTCGTATACTTCTGAAATTGTATGGCTTATTCTAGAAAATAAAGAGTTTGTAAACTTAATAATAAGATAGATTTAATAATAAAACATTTATTTTTAACAATCCTACCTCTTATAGTTGAATCTGTTAGCTTCCCCGTTGTCCATTCTAGGATTGTATCAGGCTACCTCTCGTAAATTGGTTTCTCCTGTTTGTTCTTCAATAATAAAAGTCATGTGTTTTCGCACGGCTCATGTAACATTGTGGTAATTATATATAAAAAATAATTAGATTATTAATATTGTTAAATGTTTAAAGATATTTGATGAAAGTTAACATTATTAATGTAATGTTTTTTTGTCAAAATTAATGTAATGTTTCTATTAAATCTTTTTCTTTTATTTCCAATCTCTGCCAATATAATCGATTTATGTAAATCAGTAGATATTTGTCCAACTTAATTTGCCAAAATAATTTAATCTTTTACTCATAGCGTTACTACCGACAACAACCTCCAATATACAAGGGTTTTACTCATAGTGTTCGACTTATGTGGATTAATAACATGAGAATTTTTAGCAAATAATAATGGAAATAACGATAAGGCATTAAATTTAAAGAGAAAGTAGGAAAGACAGTATGGAAAATAAAATTACATATTAAGGTATTATCTTATTGTAAAATAAAAAAAAATAAAAAACACAATCATTTAACTAAATTTCATTTACCTTTTATTTTTACATCAGTTAAAAACGCATATGCCCATCAGAAAGGCGCATCCTTAATTGTCTTAATTGTCTTTTTCACCTTTTTGGAAACGGGTTCTTGTTTGTTTGCCATTTGGGTTGTTGCGGCTGCCTTAAGGTTTGACGGCGCCTTTGAGTCTATCAAACCAACCAAAGAGTGATAATATATGTCACGTCACGTGCCTTTCATATTATAACCTCCCTCCCATTCCATAACTAACTTGTCATTATTCTAATATATGTCACGTTCCAGCCACGTATTGTTTTAATAATAATGTTTTTTTATGTTTTCTTATTTTTTTAAGGAAAGTTTTTTTGTGTGTATGTAAAACGTATTTTATTTAAAATAAATTTTAATTATCGAATACTCTTCTAGTACGTATCGGGATGTATCGGACACAAATTGGGTAATGGTTTGTAGCGAATATCGATACTACGACAATTATTTGTAGATAGTGATGTGGAGATTTTGTGAGACATCTGTTAATTAAACAACAATGTTATACTTCATTTGATGAAAATTTGGTGAATAAGTAGAGGTGAGGTGTCATCAATTGTTGGAATTTATGCAATGTTAATTGAGGTTGCACTAGCTTTGGACCGGCCTGACAACATAATGTAAAATCATTCAACACTTAGGACAATTATCAAACACGTAAAAGGCAACACATGAAGTGCAAAAATCCATTCATCCTAAGTCAATATTTGACATCTAAACTTTTCAACACATAAATAACACAAAAACAAAAGAAAACGGTATGGTTGATTGTGTTTTGTTTCTCTAATAACAAGAACAATAACGTCAATATTTCTTTCAAAAACAATAATAACAACAACAATAATAATTTTATCCTCTAATTAATTTAGTTTACACATTACATCAATAGTAAATAATGTTATAATACTAAATTGAGGTTATAATACCCTCATTATTGAATAAATGATAGAATTTGCAATGTTTAATAAATTTTATAGTTAAATGGGTTGTTAAATATGAAATGACATTAATAGAATTTTTTAATGTTTTAATGAAGATAATATGGTTAAAATTATAATTAATCAAGTTTATACTACAAAAATAACCCTTACATTATGGGCTGGGTAGCCCCCTGGCAGGCTGATCACCAAGGCTTGCACATCGTGCTTCACGATCTGCATCAACATCAATATAAGTAAGTAAATAAATAATTATTAAAGTCAGCTATTGACAAAATTAACTATTACCATGCCATCAAGCTCATATGCAATGTCAGAAGCTCCCCTCTTATTCTTATCTAACATCTGAAGAACGCTGACCAAAAAAATGATAAAAATGTTGAATGATGAATTAATGTTCATTTTTTATTTAAAACACAAGCTGATTATACTTATTCAGACGAGGAGAACATCCTCCCAGGTTCGGATGCGAGTATGCGACTCCGGTGTGCTTAGTCCCGACATCTAAGGACATGATGCGTACATGAGATGTCGATAACAACTTTTGAGTAATTACGTTCCATAAATAAGAACGGCCAAAGAATCTCATTGCCTATTGAACCAATCAAAATGATATGAAATTAGTTTAAAATGATAACAGATTACACGCATTCAGAAATCATCGTTAAAGTGAACCAAGTTAAATAAAAAATCTCCTTTTCTCTTCACAGCCACACAAGATTACAAAAAATTCAGTCTACACGGGCAAAATATCACATAACACCATTTAAAACAATTATCAAACACGTAAAAGGCAACACATGAAGTGCAAAAATCCATTCATCCTAAGTCAATATTTGACATCTAAACTTTTCAACACATAAATAACACAAAAGAAAACCGTATGATGTATTGTATTTTGTTTCTATAATAACAAGAACAATAACGATATTATTGTTGATTGTGTTCAAAAACGAGGATAAAATTATTATCCTCTACAAAACAATAACAAGAACAATAACGATATTATTGTTGATTGTGTTTCTTTCAAAAACAATAATAACTACAACAATAATAATTTTATCCTCTAATTTTTTTTTTGAACAAATCAAAATGATATATATTACTAAACAATAATTTTTCAACACATAAATAACACAAAAGAAAATTGTATGGTTGATTGTGTTTTGTTTCTCTAATAAAAAGACAAATAACGATATCTTGTCAAAAAAAAAAGAACAATAACAATATTTTTTTTGGACTCAACATTTATTATTACCACCATTTTGTTGCAACAAAGAAACACCGACAAATATTTACAGAGTTAATAAGGTTAGTTTACAGATTACATCAATAATAAGTAAGGTTAGTTTAGTAAAATTATCATGTCTTTTGTCAACATCTTTGCATTTTTAAATAATTGTGTGAAATCCTTAAACAACATTTATTTTTAAACGGATTGAGTATTTGATAACGATATTGGTTAGGTTTCACTACATAACCTCCATAAATCCAAAAAAATTATAAAGCACCACTTCAATTATATTAAAGTATTAGCAGAAAAAACAAGAAACCAAACGGATTTTTTCTAGAGAGAAAAAATAACACATTTTTTTTTAGAAAAAAAATGAAATTAAAATATTTTTATTTTGGAAAGAATCAATAACAATTCTAATTCTAAAGAAAAAATTCATGGGACCCATAAGAAAGAGGTGAGACAGATTAGCTATAGAGTGAGAGAGGGGTTAGCATGTGAAAGACATATGTATGACATATATTTATTATTACCACCATTTCGCTAAAGTATTAGAATCATTGACGCCGACAAACTTAACGCAACATAATAAAACTCTAAGGGTTCGTTTGGTGCACATGATATGATAGAGATATGATAGGATATGAAATTGGATATGGATAGGAAATGATATGAACATGATAAATCATAATCCTATCATATGTTTGTTGCACACATGATAACAAACATAATATCATATTTATCCCAATTAAATGACATGATTACCCTTATTATTAATTATATATTTTAACCTTTTTTAATTAAATATAATTAAGCTATTATTAATTATACAAATTTATTATAAAAAAAATGTTAACCGTCTTCTTCCTTATTTTCAGGGGCACTGTCTGCTTTATTCTTCAATTACAACCTGCCATTCTTACCCCAAAATTATGTTGTGATTTATTATAAAAAAAAAAATTATGTTGTGATTTGTTGAATTAAATTAGCCCCTTTGTGCAACTCCATTCGAAGGTGTAAACAATTTCATACACCAGCAGCAAAATAGATAATCAAAAGATGGAAGAAAAAGGAAGAATTGGTAGAGAGAACATGATATTAGAGATAGTTATGGAGGAAAACGTTGATGTAGAGGATCTGATTATAGATTTATCTCTACCATGTTACAGATCTAATAATTTGTTACCAATTCACAACAAACAAACAATTAAGTAGGTGTAGGAAATTGTGATTGTAGGATGGAATTGGGGTCAGATCTGTAACAAATCATGGATGGTATTGAAGTTATGGAACAAGAGGTAGATGTCGATGGATGGATAGGAGACAAAATATGAACAATGAATTGAGAGAGAGAGGGCAAAATAAGAATTCTATTGCTAATCATGATAGGATAATTCTAACCCACCAAAAGATAAGGATAAAAATAACAAAAGAGGAGTAGGGTAGGGTTAGAAATAGGGTAAACTTATCATTTCTTGTTGGCGCACCAAACAACGGATTGAGGCAGGATAGGATATTCTACTCATATCATGTCTCCTTATCCTGCGCACCAAACGGATTGTCATGAAATATATCTATTTTGGTCATATAAACTTATAAACTAGACCAAATGTTTTAAAAGTTGTAGTTTATCACATTTAATATGTGTAATCTCAATAAAAAGAATGTTGCCTAAATTGCCTAAGTTATCATACATGACTAAAAAAATTGGTTTACTAGATTTTTTTTCTTTTTTCTGATGGGTACTAGAAAATTTGATAGTCTAATTAAAGCGTACTTCTTATCTATATATATTACTAAATTTAACATTTTTTGATAAACCAAAAGTATCAAATGTGCACATTTGTAGAAGTTAATTTCCTCAAAGTAATTGAGATCTATTTAAGGGATTGAACAATCTCAACAAATATTTTCCAACACACACCGACCAGAGATCAAATCCTAGACGAAATGATGGTTCTTTGTGTAGATGTATTTATTTCTAAATTTTCATATTTTTAGACAAAATTATAATTTTCTAACAAGAAATAAATTAATTATGAATTTTTAAGGTACAAAAGACTATATATAAAAAACAACAGACTTCTTGATCTAGAAATCAAATTTTGAGATGGTTTTTTGAAGGCATATATCTATAGAAATACATAAAGAGGACCTGCTAAGTTTCGCAGCATTCCGACTACACCTCAATTTATTTTAATTTGTCAATCAAAACATGCAAAATTGTAATTTTTACTAAGTAAGCATAGAATCACGAGTCAAATTCTGTTACCTAATTTTATAGGCATGATTATAACATCAAAAGAACCTCAACCACTAAATTTTGAAATTTTAAATAATGCGTGAATTAATTATAAATTGTTTAAAAATTCATAACATTACTGCAACTTATAAAACCTCAGCCACTAAATTTTATAAGTATGATTAGAGCATCATAAGAATCGTAACCACTGGATTTAATATACAACTTATAAAACAAACTTACTATCTATAATTTTTTTACTAACATATAGTCATCTTAACATTTTGCTTCAAAAAATCAAAATGTTAATTTACTTAATATTTTGTATTGAATAGCATTTTCTAATCTATAAATGATGTACGTGGTCTATAATTAAGACAATATACATCGTTAATTAAATAAATCTAAAATGTTAATTTTTGCTTATAATAGTGACAAGAGGATGTATACAATAATGTATTCTATTCTTTTTTTTTTTATAGCAAATAATGTATTCTATTCTATTCTATCACATTTATGAAAAGTAATATGTCAAAATTGGAAAAAATAGGCTAAAATGTTCAATTGGTCCCTTAACTTGATTTCAAGTATCGGTTTGGTCCCATAAGTAATAAAAGGTTCATTTAGGTCCCTTAACTTTATTTAAAGTATCTGTTTGGTCTCTTATGTTAATTTAATTCAAAAAATGTTAAGTTTAGGAACCAAACTAATACTAATTAAATAAGTTAAGAGATCAAACTAATCCTAATTAAATAAGTTAAGGGACCAAAATTTAACGTTTTTTGAATTAAATTAACAGAATGAATCAAACCGTTATTTTAAATAAAGTTAAGAGATATAAACTGATCTTTTATTACTTATGGGACCAAACCGATACTTGAAATCAAGGTAACGGACTAATTGAACATTTAAGCCAAAAAAAATATCACAAAAAAGACTTAACAATTAAATTAGTACACCGTTTAGAGTTAGCGGGTTTTTTTCCCCAGTTCCTTGGCTTCGCCAAACAAAACAATCACACACACAGAGGGAGGGTTTCTTCTTCAATGGTGGGAGTGAGACGCGGTGGTGACGTAGTTCGTGTCGTTGTCGCTGGAGACAGTGGAACCGGTAAAACCAGCCTCGTTCACGGCTCGCCTCGATTTCTACATTGTGATGGTGTCCCGATCAAAATCATTGACACTTCTTCACGGTAACGTTCATTCCTTCGTTCTTATCTTCCTCAAATTCCAATAATGGACACACATTTAATCAAATGTTTCTTACTTTCCCAATTATAGAAATCCTGCGAATTCATGCATATGTTTTTTTTTTTTTGCTGGAAATCTGATTGAATACCTTCATTTATGCATGTGCTTGTGCTTGTAGTACTGAGGACACTGATAAAGTTGCTGAAGAATTACAGCGGGCTGACTCAGTTGTCCTTACTTATGCATGTGATCGCTCCGAGACACTTGAAAATCTAACCATATTTTGGCTCCCTCGTCTTCGAAAATTAGAGGTTCTCATCTCTCTTTGTTCTTCGTTTTTTTTATTTCATTTCCAGGGAATGTATGTTTGACATAGATAGATATTTGTACATCATGAACAGGTCAAAGCTCCGGTTATAGTGGTCGGTTGTAAGCTTGATCTGCTAGATGAAAATCAGCAAGTGAGCCTAGAGCAGGTGATGTCACCACTAATGCAGCAGTTTTGCGAAATTCAAGCATGTGTTGAGTGTTCATCGTATAAGACATTCGAGGTATCTTTTACTCATACTATTTCAATCAAATTCCTCTTTTTTCTTTTCAAGGGTGACACAATTCTAATTAAGTTTCCTTGTTGAAGGTCCGGGAAGTTTTCTTCTTTGCACAAAAGGCTGCTCTCTATCCCATGACTCCTTTATTTGATCAGGAGTCACAAACTCTAACGCCTCGTTGTGTGCGGGCTTTGAAGCGGATTTTTACCCTTTGTGATCATGACAAAGATGGGGCTCTTAGTAACGCTGAACTAAATGCTTTTCAGGTCTTAATTTCTCCTTCTCATATTAAACTTCAAATTGTGGCTTGTTTATTATCCGAGTATAATAGTCTCACACCTTCTAGCTTGAATATAGGCTTGTTCACATCACGTTATGGTAGCTTATGTTGTGGTAAGTTAACCTGCATATCAAATTTGTGCAAAATCTAACCAAACTATCTACAGGTTAGATGTTTCAATGCTCCTCTAAAGCCACGTGAAATTTTGGATGTAAAGGAGGTTGTGAAAAAGAATTTATCAGAAGGCGTGAATGAACAAGGACTTACTTCAGCAGGATTTCTATTTCTTCATGCCCTTTTCATAGAAAAAGGGCCTCTTGAGGCAACATGGACCGTGCTAAAAAAGTTCGGATATAATTATGATGTCAAGCTTGCTGCTGGTTTATTTCCACCTTTGAAGTGTGCACCTGATCAGGTGTTTCTTTTGAGATAAATTGCAGCATCTTGTGTTATGTTCTCTATATGTTATACCTGCTTGTATTTCAATTTGTTGACAATATATGGAACTTATTTTATTCTCATTGATTTAATGTCTGCAGAGTGTTGAATTGACAAATGAGGCAATTGATTTCTTGGTGACAATCTTTGATGAATTTGATGGTAATTCTGTAAGTCATGCTTCTCCCCAATCATTTTTGGGCATTATTTTAACTTACTTTATTGTTATACAATTTGAAAATCATTTATATCTTTTCCTTCCTCCAGGATAAGGTGCTGCAACCCCATGAACTTGAAGAACTGTTTTCTAGTGCCCCAAAAAGGTAGGCTGATTGTAATCTTTCTTATGTTGTGGAATTTTTCAAATGTACATACATTTTTTAAGGATGTGGTTTATACTTGTGACTTTGCTTCTTCACTGTTTTGACAAAGTCCCAGCTATGACATTTTTTATAGGCATGCCTTTCCCGAGTCAGAATGTCAATTAGGACTCTTGGCAATGTTTTTTGAAATTTTTTAATTTTTAATTGCAGTCCCTGGATTGAAAATCCATACAAGGATGCTGTAGAAAGGAATGCATCTGGAGGACTGTCACTTGATGCATTTTTGTCAGAGGTGCAGTGCACAAGTCTTTTATCTTTGTCCCTCCCTCTTCCTTATATTTTGTTGAACAATGTTTATAGAAAAGTGGTGGGCTTCAATGGATAGATTTATCACTATATTTTAAAAGTATTTTGAGAATCATGGTTGCCTCAGTTTTACATGATGTATGACTGTACGTCTGGTCTGTGTATCTTTTCCGTGCATATAGCATTTTATTTGCATCACCATCGATTTATTATATTATATGTTTTCCAAACAGTGGGCACTCATGACACTTCTAAATCCGACCTTTAGTGTGGAGAATCTGATGTACATTGGTTATCCTGGTGATCCATCATCTGCTATCCGTGTGACTAGGAGGCGACGCGTAGATCGCAAAAAACGACATTCAGAAAGAAATGTATTGCAGTGCTTCGTTTTTGGGCCTATGAAAGCTGGAAAATCTGCATTATTGAATTATTGCATCAGAAGGTATTTTAGTTGTTACCTTGAGGTTCCTGGTAACACATTAAATTATTGACCATCATCTCGTTGTTGTTGAAATTAATTATGCAGGCCATATTCTGAAGCATACAATCCAACTACAAATGAAGATCGTTTTGCTGCCAATGTTGTTGATATTTCTACGGTAATTGATACTCGATTGACATTTGACAATAGCTTCTTACTGTGACAAAGAAAGACATTTCAGGACTGTTTGGATTGGCTTATTTGAGCTTATCTACTGACATAAGCTTTGTGAGACTGTTTGGGAGAACTTATGAAAACAACTTAAGACAATTTTCTTAAGATTTTTTCAACTTTTCATAAGTTCTCACATATAGGTTATAAAAATAACTTATAGCACAAAAACAATTGAACGTTATTTCACCTTTTGCTACGAAAATAGCTTCTGCAAGCTTATACATAAGCGCTTGTGCTATAATAAGCTGCAAATAAGTTTTTTTTTTATCTAAACTGGCCCTTCAATTCTTTAAGCTTTTGTCACACCAAAGTCTTCATTTGTTGTATTCATTTTGTACATATTGACACTTATATCTTCCAATTCGCTTACCATTTTGTTTGCAGGAAAACAAAAAATATATTGTGCTGAGACAGATTTCTGAAGGTGGAGTTTCAAAGCTGCTAGCCAACAAGGAGTCTCTGGGCTCATGTGACATTGCAGTTTTTGTTCATGACAGGTGACAACTTATATTGAAGTACATAATATCAGATAGAAATTATGGATTAGATTTTTTTCATGTTATTATAAGCATAGGTTTCACTATTAAATTATTACCTGGTGCCTTTGGTGCATATAAACTAAAAAATTATAACTTGTTTCCATAGATGTTTAGCTCATAACAAACTTTTCAATATCTAAAATCAAAAGCATTTAGAAAAACTCCATAGTGCATTTGGATGAACTTCCTAAAACAACTTATAGGCTGAAGACCACAAATTCTGGGTTGATTTTTCAAACTAACAATTGTAAATTACTCCCGCTGGTCTTTATTATAAACCAAAATACCTAATTTTACAGTAATTAAGGATTTTAGTTAACTCTAACTAATTTTTTTAATGTTATAAAAAAAATAATTGTAGTTCCTACAATACCCTTCATGGGAACATGTTCCACGAGAACAAAAGGGTTATTGCAAAATAAAAACTATATTAGTTAGGGATGACATCATTCAACTTATATTTTAGAGCACTAAACCATTTTTTGTTTATAATTGAAATCGGAAGGAGTACAAACATAAGATTCAAACAACTTAAAAATAAGATTTATAAGTCATTGTGTGTTTGCATGGTATTCATTATGTTCAAATTAACTCATCTATGGGCTTTTTAGTTAACTGTAATTTCATGTTCACGTGGTCTGGATTGTGGGCAACTTATACTAAGTGCCTGCAAAAATGTTGGTTGTATAGAGTTCGGGCCTGGCCAGCTGACTAAATATTAATTGTAGGTCTGATTCTTCACGGAAGGCATCATCTGAACTCTTGTCAAAAATTGCTGGTCATGGAGAAGACACTGGCTTTCAGGTGCCCTGTCTTATAGTTGCAGCTAATGATGATCAGGATTCATTTACAATGGCTATACAAGAGGCAACTATGGTATTTTCATTATTTTATTCATTTGAATGATCATATACATAATTGAACATGCATATTGCTGTACATAACTGTTGGATGGGTTAGATAAATAGATATTTATTGTGGTGAGTGACACATCTTGGAATTACGATTTCATCCTAAGTTTCTGATTAAGATTAATTATATAGTATGTAGTAGTCTATGTATATGTATGCTTTGATCTTCAGATTGACATTTGATTAAGCAGATTGAAAGCTAGTTTAATTTTTTCTTGTTTCACTTTTTGTATATTGTGATGTTTTGGATTTGTGACATTTTTTGCGCATTTATTATATGTTGTATGGCATCTTTGAATGGAAGTCTGAAAAGGTTCATGCCTCATTTACAAAATAAAGGCATCATGCCTCATTTACATGAACATTGCTATGCTATACCTGTTTCAAGCAGAAGTCTGAACAGGTTGTACTCGTTATCTTTGAAAATGCAAGACAATTTTCACTACAAGAGTCTATTTCTGCTTGTTAACAAGTAAAGCTAACATAAATTTAGGAAATCTGGAATATTATTGTGCATCGTTTCTCACTGTACATCTTGACTACGTGGGGTGTCTCATGAGTCATGTCTGGTTGTTCCACCAAAACACTTACATCAGATGGCTCTGATTTTTTAGTTAGGAAGGTATGGCCTACTGCTCCAAGGTGATCAAAGAACAAACCAGTGGACTCTTTGCAACCTGTCCATTATTCATTCTACTATATATTTAGGAAATGAAAATAGAAAATGTTTTTCCAAAGTAAATTGGGCCTTATATTTGTCAACCTTTTCTACCGACTCACAAACGAAGGTGGAAATTGAAGAGCACAGTTATCTTTCTCGTGTATGGATATAGCTGACTGTTAGAACAACTTGGTAAAATATATTGTATAGTGATGTCTTCCATGGCATATATAATCATGGCTTATGTTCTTTCTTGATGCTTGTAGGTTAGTCAGGACATAGGAGTAGAGGCTCCCATGCCGATCAGTGTGAAGTTGGGGGATTCCAATAATATATTTCGCCAAATTGTAATGGCTGCAGAGCACCCTCATTTAAACATTCCAAAAACTGAAGGTAGAAAAACACTCAAGCAGTACCACAGACTCATAGATCAATCTCTTATGTTTGTTTCAGGTATATTATTTTTCAGGTTTACTTGTTAGTTTCTTCATTAAGTTCCTTTTGACTTCGTATATATTTAAATTTTTCAATCTATCATGCTAACTAAATAAAAAGAGCCTATTAACCTGTTTAATTTTTCGGTGATATGATTTGTCCTGGATCACGTGTTCTCTCTTTTGGTTTTATAGCTCATTTTGATTTTCCAATGGTTTGTCACTTATAACCTTGAGGTGTTAAGCAACTGAACTGTTCCCTATTTGTGCTACCGTTTAGCTTGTTTTACTTCTCCTGTGTTGTTGAAAGATATGATATGAATCCATCGTTCATCCATGTAGTTTTGTTTCACTTTCTTTTTATTTCTTCTTCGGTAAATAGTTCTTGGAGTTTGAATTTAGATTATAGCTAGCCAATGAATTATCAACAAAATGCAAATGTAGCAAATGAATAAATAAATGGCCGTTACCAAGTTTCTACAATATAGGACCTAATTGGGAGCCATCTTTCTGGTTCCTCCAGAAAGCGGAGTCAAAGGATGGGGCAATGGCATGAAAGAGAGCTGGCCATGTTTGGGCTTTCTATCTTTTTGGATATTCAGTCGGCCACCGATCATTTGAATTTTTTATTCAACTTTTGACTAGTTCTGCTTTGGTGTTCCGCAAAATGTTAATTTAAATTACTAGAAAATATAAGTTTGGCTTTGGTTTCTTTGTTAATGATTATAGTATCACATTATATTGCAGTTGGGGTGGCCGTGGCGTTTGGGCTGGCTGTGCAAGGAAGAATGCGTCAGGTTAAAAGACAGGTTCTGTGAATGGGTCGTGATCATTCCATACCTTGATCTGGATGCAGCCTAGCCTGCTCTTGGCTAAGCTACATTGCCTTTAACATTAAAGGTGTTAAGAATTACATTAGTGTTGGGTTGAGAAATATTAGAAGATACTTATGTGAATAGCTAAGTTACAGGATTTGTGTATATATAGGACTCGTGTTAAACATCTTAGGGGTATCAATATTATGGAAAATGCTTAATATTACAAACCTAATTTCACAAGAAACACACATAAATGGCTGTTCATCCTACTGGCATTGGCCGTTGGAACTCTCAAATTTTTAACACAGGTCCATGTGTTCTTTTTCTTTATCTTGCTTTTCTTGTTCAAGTTTTGTGAGCGTTTATCTTCTTGCCTTAGCTCCTTAAATATTTTAGTAATCTTATATTAATCACACGTCACTTGAACAAGAAGAGCCATTCATGCGTAACATAAAGAGAAAGTAATCAATAGTAGTATTATATAAGATTACTTTTGATAATGTAAAATATTTTACGTTGATAGTGTGTCAAAAGTAATCATATATAATAGTGGTATATGATTTTATATAATATAAATAGATAAGAATAGATATAATAGATGGTTAGCTAAGAAATAGTATTTGTAATAACTTTATATTTATGTGTGTACGTATGACGACAAAATGAATCCCTGCTGCCTACATGACTAAATCAGAAATATAGCTATAGTAAGTCAGTAAGTGTTATATTTCGATGAACATGTATATATATACTGTATACATATAAGTTTACTTGAGAAATTACGCAATTAGAGGGGGCCATCTCATGGGTCTCCCCTCTACATTCGTCCCTGCTTAGAAAGAGAGATCATTTGAATTTTTGGTTTTCCTTTAATTTATTTATTCATAAGTCAACAAGATTCCATCAACCGTGCGTTGAGCCTTATTTTATAACCCTCTGGTTTTCATAGAAAGGGTGAGACCAGATAAGTACATTACCAATAATCATTTCACCTGGTAGTTGAACACAGGTTCTACCGATACGTATAACTCTAGTAAATTCGAAATTTGGCTGTGATAAAATGCAACCTTATGGCTAAAAATATTTACGAGGGCTTTAATTCAGAGGTTCTGAGTTTGAACCCGTTAGTGAGCTACCCATCCTCCCAAAAATGTTTTTTTTTTGTTATTTTTGAAAAATGCAACATTCATAACAATTGTTTTATCATCTCTCAATCATAATGACTCAATTTTTTTTTTTGGTAGAATCGGAAAAAGAAAGAAAAAATAACAGAAAAAAAACTATCTAGAAAAAGAAATCCTACTAGCATCAGCTAATAGGAGTAGACTAATTCCAGCAGGAGGAACTGCAATAGAACGATATGTCTCATGGCTACCAGCTCCAAGCTTGGCAAGATAGTCGGCGCAAGCATTGCCTTCTCGAAGAGTATGATGCATGTGGATGTGCCAGTCCCTGGAAAAGAGCTCCTTTATATTAAAAATAATTGCTGCATAGTGATGCCAAGCGTTGACAGGTTCAGAAATCAACTTAATTGCGGTCTTTGAATCAGAATAACACCACAATTCTGAAATACCAAACTCCCAGGCCATACGTAACCCATGGTAAATTGCCAATAACTCCGCATGGAGGATGTTAGAGAAGCCTATATTGCCAGCAAATCCATGGATCCAAGCACCATCCTCATTCCTAAGCAAGCCCCCAAAACCGGAGACACCGGGATTACCGAGGCTACTTCCGTCAACATTCAAAATCATGCCATTACCCCCCTTATCATTCCACTTTATCACCCGCGTGAGTGGAACTGGATGCTGCTTGAGGAAGTTCTTAGCCAAAAGATTAGCATAGTTTTCTGTACACATCCTAGTAGAAAATGGAGAAACGACCTCATTTGCCATACACAGGCTGTTCCTAGTGCGCCATAACCACCAACAAGCAGACATAAACAAAAATCTAGAATGGCCATCAATACCACGACGTAACCAAACATAAAGATCGTCCCCTTGGAAGAAAGATAATTCGGTAAATCCAATAGCTTTCCAAAGACGAGTCGCAAAATCGCAATCCCTGAGGCAGTGGAAGGTGGTCTCAACTTCTTGATTACAACGCGGACAAAGGTTCATTTGGATCATACCACGATGGCACAACATCGACCTGGTAGGAAGAGAGTTCTGTAATGCCGTCCAAAGGAAAAATTTCAATTTCTCTGGAGCAGGGATGTGCCACAACCACGTCCATGAGATATTATCAGTTAGATTACCAGCAAACTCCAATCTATTAAGCCAAAAATATCCAATCTATTGTCGTCTATTTAGTTGTCAACACAAATGAAAACTTTTTAATGTAATTTCCCCTTTTTCACTCTATATATGATATATAATTTATATACATATATGCTTCAGGGACATAATGTGAAGACCGAGGGAACCGTGTATCTCACCCTCAAGTAAATGGCAATAGTAGAAATTATAAAGCTAATGGGAAAGAAGATGAAATATAAGTAAATAAGCAACAATGGCCTAAAAAAAGTAATTAAGCAAAAAGAGCAAGGAGAAAGACAAACTCTTGGGATCATTAACTACATAGAAAACATTATAGATAAACAACTAACTACATGTAGAAATAGAGCAAGTGTGCCAAAGATTATTCCTTATGTAGCTCTTCATTATATGTCATATGAGCAAAATATCACAGAGAGATTGTTCTAACTTTTCCAAATGATTAGAAAGACCCTACCCTTAATCTTGTGGCAGGGTCACTCGGTTGTTAACATTAAGCAGCCACCATATTTCTATTCCCTTCCAATTTTCTTTGGCTATTTTAGTTCTCAAATTTTTGAATTCAAAAATCAATGATCAACAAGATCTAAACAAAATCACTTAGGATAGAAAACGGTTTGCTTGTATTGATTCAACATCACTTAGGTGAGTGTTACCATTTCTTAAATTATACAACAACCAAGCCTTATCCCACTAAGTGGGGTCGACTACATGAATCAAACGACGCCATAGTGTTTTATCAAAATCCATGTCTTTCTCTAACTCTCTAGATCCTTCCTAATAGTTTCTCTTATAGTTTTTCTAGGTCTACCCCTAGAGTGTTAACATTTCTTAAATCATAAGGAAAATATACAACAAAACCAAAGCCTTATCCTACTAAGTGGGACCGGCTACATGTTATTTCAGAAAATTGACAAAGCACGTTATTAACAATGCAATAGAGTTGATTCCAGAGGGCCACAATAAACATTATGCAGCATACAAAATGTGTTTATATATACTTTTACCTAATGTAACACTTGTTTAAATCATCATGGTATCAACACTTGTTTAAGTTAATATAATAATCTAAGAAATGAACCAAATCCATTTCAAAATGACATTTAATTCCAATGTCTAATCAACACCTCATGAATTGTCAAAGGCATCAACCATATTCCTTGTCAGTCTTGTTGTTGTTTCCCATTTTCTCTCAACATATGATGAAATTTTCTCTTCACCTCCCAATATAAATACTTAAGTTTTGAAACTTTTTTTCATGTATTCATTTCTATTATATTTATACACTCACTCTCTACTTCACACAACACAACATAGATAATAACTAATTACAACATAGTAACAACAAGAAACATGATACAAAAGAGTCATAGCATCAAAAAAAATTTATTTATTTTCATCTTTATGCATATTGTAAAGTGAAGGCTGAACCAATTACAACAACAACATTAACATCAACAGCATCATCATCAGTTTAATTAGTTTGTTCAAGATTGATAATCAACTCCAGTTAGAAACATGGCACAGTAAACGACTCATACTACCAGTACAACAAAGCATTAAAATCATACGTACAATAGACCTTTAAGCTATAAACACCAAAAGGGTACATGTTTATATTGCCATTTTCTATCATTTCTGGAGTCGAAAAACAAGTAATTGAAACACTCCCCTTTTGCAAATTTTCTTCCTTTAAGGGATCAAATTCTGCACCTCAACTCCACAAACAAGGTCAATTAAAAACATGATGTACACATACCAGTAGATTTACTGCTTAAACCAACAGCTCTAGATGTGCCTTCCTGATGCTGCTCTACTTCCTGCAGTTGGCAGATCCATTGGACAAAACAAAATTCAAAGGGTTACTCGGTACACCAGTCTATTGAATGACATAAAGTGAATGTGAACTGGTATAATTAACGGATCCAATGGACAAAACACGAAGCAACAATTCTACTAAAGTTTGAGCCTTAGATAAGGATATTATTGATTTTAGCTATAGTTAAAATCAACTAAATCTAACATGCTACGCTAGAAATGTTGCAGTGGAGGAAGCTGTTAATAAATGAATATGGTTTTCCATTCTCTCCTTGACCAAGCAATCATTGAGATTTTTTTTGCAGAGACAGTAAAAATTTTATTTGCATTGACAGTAGTAACATTAGCAACAACAATTCTATTCTAAATTTTAATGTCAATCCTCGTCTTCTCTTGCAATATTCATGCTGGATAGATTATGCCTCTCCCTCTAGTATTTGTGCCTTTAAAGTAGTGCTAAGCATAGGTTCCTAATTAGTGGCTAAGCATTTTGGAAAAATGTGGATTCATCTTGAACACCCAAAGATATTATTAAAAGTTAAAAATAATATTGCAAGGTTTTTCTAGAACAATGTCATAGCTTTCAATGTGGCAAGGAGTGAAGAATTTCGTGCTATCTTGAATCTGTTGCAAAACATGGCTTAGGATTCAAACCACCATCATACCCTAATATTATAGTCAAGTATTTAAAGCAAAGAAGTTCAGGCCACAATTGAGGCATTGGCAGTCCACAAAGCTACATGGAAGAAAACATGTTGCACAATAACGACGTCTTGTGCTGCACATTGCGTTGATTTAATAATGGAAGAATTCGAGAAGAAAATACATATTCATCAAGAGAGAATTCCAAAATGCAGAAGAATTTGCCATGAATGGAGGTAAGGAGAATATACAAAAAGATTTCAATGGTCTCAAGAAAGAGGCATCTAACTATCCATCTATTTATTTGACTATATGGAACATCAAAGAAGAAAAGTGGGAGCATTTGATAATGATAGAATCGGAAGCTAACCTGTCTAAAGCCGGGTTTGTTGAATGTAGGTTTTTTTTGATGGATTTAAGACCCTGTAAGTGAAAACAGTAGTATGATTTAGAGATAAATACTATCTTACAATCCATATGAAGAGAGAATGAGTTAGATCTACTACTACACCTCTCTGAAATGTGAAGTTCTTGAATAATTATATCTCGACAAACTACGACACCTATCTGAAGGATTCTTTTGCTCCAGCTGAATATGTATTTGTATTGATTAATTAACATCAGAACATAACAGAACCATTATCTTAACAAAAAAAAAGTTGTTTTGTTTTGTTAATTACCTGAGCAGCAATGGTAGCTAGCAGTGTTTCGCACATCTCCTAAGACGAAAACAAACATTTAGATAATCAGAATAAGATAAAAGTATATTGTGAAAGCAACACTAATATATACCTGAATCATGGAAATCAAATCGAGCAAATAGCCTTTATTTATCCATTCGAAGGCAACGTAACAAGCTCCAAATATGATGGAACTACGAACCACCGGTTCGACCACGAGAATGACAAAGCGATCTATTATCTCTTCATCGGTGAGATTTACAGACGGAGGTATCTCGGCGTCGGCGGGTGCGTGAGCAAGAGAGTGAGATATTTCGCGGTTGGGATCGGCGTTGGGCTTCCTGAATCTGTGTGCAATGCTATCGGCGATACGAACGATAACGCGTGATATCTCGTCGTCTGCGCGAGCGACTAAGCCAGATATCATGTTGCCGCTGTCGGGTCCGGCGACGGCGTCGGCGTTGGCCATCTGCATGCTGCTAAGTTGTTTGTTTCATCCGTGTGTTTGGTTTGTTATTGAAGCCTTTTGGGTAATGGTAACATTGGTAAGTACTACTCCCTCCGTTTCAAAATGAGTGTCGCTTTAGCCAAAAAAATTTGTTTCAAAATGAGTGTCGCTTTCATTTTCCAATGCAATAATAACTTTTTCTTTTCAATTGTACCCTCCAATTAATACTCTGCACACTATTTCCAAAGTATTACTTTTAAAACTAACCAATAGTTAATAAGGATAATTTGGTAAAATAATCATTCTCTTTCTCTTAATCATTGCATTTCTTAATATGTGTGTAAACACCTAAAACGACACTCATTTTGAAACGGAGAGAGTATGTGCGTAGAGGGTCCTCTATATGAAAATGGAATATAAGGACACGAGAGAACATAAACCTAAGTTCAATGATCCAAAAAAATAAATAAACCTAAGCTCAATCAAACCACATAATCAGTTCAATCGGACATACAAGATAATGCATTTTATTTGTTTTGAAGGAGGGTAGTTTTTTCTATATATATTTTTGAAAAAGGAATAATTTCACTTAGCCAAATTAAGCAATAATTTTTTTTAAGGGTGAATCTGACAATAAGTTGAAAGCTACAACCTCAAAAATATAAGATGGAGTCTTTTCCACCTAAACAAAATATGAATTGGAAGAAAGAATTTCGTTAAACAATGAACGGTTTAATTCGTCACACGCGTAACATGATGAAACTGATTAAATTAGCCCATCTAAATTGGCACTAGAGAAAATCGAACCTGAAATCTCAAGGGGTAGCGCATTCCTAGATCCCAAGCCAATACAACTAGGCCAACCCAAGTGGGTTATTTGACGCAATTTTCTGCAATTATTGCCAAGTATACTGTTACATACAAACTGCTTGTCTTTGATGGCCACAATCATACTGCTAAAATATGATTCGTTGACATTAAATTTGACAACCGACGCACCGTATGAATATACGGTCTGCATATTATTCATTGGTTTTTAAGTTTTTTTATACTGCCTCGATTATTGTGCATATCAGTTTGAAGGAAGAATTATATACGTTGTGAACACGTTTTCCAGCAACAAATTGTCCAAATATCATCCCTCTTGCAAATTCGAGTTGATGCGATGATTGATAGAGGATAATTAATATTTTTTTAAATTGAGATAACAAAATAAAAAATGATTAACTATAAACTACTTGAAGTGGTTTATCTAAAAATGATACAAAATACTCTCTTTGCCCCAAATTATAAAAAGAAAATACATTTTTTTATCCAAAATGATAAACAAAAGGACCAACTTTTACGCAATTTTTTGACCTTTCAAGACAATCATCTTTTCAGAAGAAAAAAAAATCGTATTCTCATGAAATTAAATACAAATTGCATCCAATTTGCTATACCTGTCAAATTTTCTATACTCAATAATGAATAAAAATTGCTATTACATCTTCTCATAAAATTTATTCTATAAAGAACATAAAAAATGATACTCTAAATTATGATGTTTTGATTTTCTTAACAAGTGTAAAATTATTTTTTCCCTGATAATATTTTTTTTCCAATTGTTTTTTATGATTGTTTCCCTTATAATTTTGGATGCAGGAAGGAAGTAGTAATAAACACATGTGCGCTCGTTTAAAAACAACGACCAATAAAAATATCTTTTTTATATCAAGATCCTAAAATATTTAGGATTAATTAACTAAATGATACTTCTAAATATTTAAAATACTGTTTTTAGTCGATGTAAAATAAAATCACATGTGTCTCCACGAGCGTAGCTCACTACAATGCATATTATATGCAGGGGTTGAGGTTCGAACCCTGGACACCCCACTTATTGACCTTTAATGTGAATTTCTCTAGCCACTAGGTTACTTGACAAAAAAAAAAATCACATATTTTAGTTCATGTGACATTTTTCTTTTGCATTTTTTGGGCCAATATTGTTGACTGAAATTTTTTACAAGAACTAAAAATGCTGTTAATTTTTTTTTACAAAAACTAAAAATACTAACGAAATTTTCACAAAGTTTAAAAAATGTGATTTTATTTTACAGGACTTAAAATAATTTTTTTTAATACTTATCGGGATCATTTACTTAATTAAGTCAAATATCTATTTGTCCGTAAAAATTAATCTCATAAAAGAATGTATATTTTTCTTCAATAAAATAATAGTTAAGCCAATCAATGTGTATATTGTTAATTAATAATCAGTGGGAATGATCAATCGGTTAGTAAGTTGCTTAGGAAAGTGGGGTGAGATCGAACGGGTGGAATTGAGAGAAGTACTCCTAGGATCTCAGTTAGCATCTCAGAACATGTGAAAAATGTGAAAAATAGTCGAAAATATCAGGCATGTGTTGTGATTCACATAACCAATGCAATGCTCCCTCATGCTAGCATCTCAGGACATGTTGTGCATTCTGCCGGACGAACAAACTACAAAACCAAACATGAATTTTTTCGAAACTTGGGAATGTGAACACTCCCATTATTTTTGGTTTTCCACCCAATAGTTCTTGCTTTAAAGTTTAGGGAAATGCTTAAAAAAAAGCTTAGAAAGATTTTTTTTATGTTGGGATTGATGCATTCAACACATTGAAACTTGAAAAAAATACTTCCTCCGGTCTCAAATGTAAAAAACAAAAACAAAAATGCACACATATTAAGAAAGTGGATTGACCACATTTAAGTCATTATAAAAAGTAGTATTATTTTTCTAATTTTACCCTTGTCTTGGAGTAGTAAAGACATTAATGAAGTGATTTTAATGAGGGTAAACTTGGAATAGTGGCATTTAATAGGTTCATTTTACTATACTTTTTCTTATATTTGAGACCATCAATTTTACTCCCTCCGATTCTTATTATAAGAAAATTTTCAAAAAAAATTTGGTCCAATTTATAAGAAAATTTCACAACTTTTAAGGTGTATTTATTGTTTAAAAGACTTTTATATCCCTCATTTAATGCTTCTCTTTTTAATATTAGTGTGTGTATTTAATGTTTCACAATTTTTTATGAGGGTATATTTGTAAAAATATTCAAAAAGTTTCTTTAATCAATGATTGTATTGGTTTTGATGTTTTTTGATTTTGTTTTTTATAATAAGGACCGAAGGGAGTATTTTTTTGTTTCTTACATTTGAGACTGGAGGGAGTATCAATTATTTCTATTTTAGAATTCTTAACAAGTGTCCTAAGTCCTCAAGAGTCCTTCAAATGCATGAATGAGACCTTCAAAAACATGGGGTCTCCTCGATAGCACTTAATCCTTTGAGCTGAGCATTCACCTTGAATTGATTTCAAAATTTTCGTTCAAATCTACAGTTCTGCATGGGTAGATTTTTTAAATTGTAAAGGGTCTAGAATTTAAGAGTAAAAAAGTCTCCCCCACATGGAACCACTCTCTTTTTGGCATCATACCACTTTTTGACCTTGGAATTATACACTTCTTCATTTTTATAAGAGAAGTTTATGTTGGAAATTTAGGCCTTAATAAAAACAGATTTCATAAAACATGTTCAACAATTATGAATCAATAGCGGAAGCAAACAAAGCATTGAACATGATTATGATCGGATCTACGACATGTTTGATTTATCAAGGATATTAAGAATTAGGGTATTAGGAATACCTGGATAAAGCTTTCATGCAGCCCTCTCAACAACGGCAATAAGGAGAGAAGGTGATCTGAAACAAACATCAACATCAACACGGTTAGCAGCGGCTGATTTGGTTCTTCCTCAACCGGTACCTTTATGCCTCAAGTTCTCTTCAGATGGGGAGAAGAGAGAGTTTTGCCGTGTACGGTATATTGGGGACCATAGCCTCTTTTATATTGGATGGTCATTAGGGTTTCCCATTATTCCGTTAATGGGCCATCCAGACATCCACTCATTGAGTCCATATCAACTAATTAAAAATTTATTTAATTATCCAATTAGAAATCTAATAGCCTTATTACTTAATTTGATCACTAATCAACTAAGGCCCACAAATGATAAATAGCTAATATAATTATTGTTACGATATTTGCCCACATAATATTATTGGAATATAATAAATAATAAAATATTCCAACAATCTCCCACTTGGGCTACATATCTTAATAATTATATCAGAATTCTTTAGGCGCGCATCCGAATGCTATTTATCTTTAGATTTCAACTTTACAATCTGGTCCACCTCATACATTAATAATGGGACCACCGCGGCTATCGTCACTGACATATAACGTGACGGAACCCCGACGACCACCATATCAATGCACTTGATGACATAGATTGATATGGATGAGTGGCATGGAAATTTCATGTAATGTGATCTCTAAATCATGTCTATTTCCAACTGATCCAACTGAAAACTTTAGTGAGATCAAAACTGAAGTTTGCAAATTCAATATTTGCACAAATGATACATAAATGGTTATAACAATAATAACCTCATGGACTTTATTTCTGCAGAAAATCAAAACATAAAGTCTGTATCAATACCAAAACAAAAGTATAGAACATAAAATAAAAGAGACTCCCACTAATCCAAGACATCCTTAATGACAACAACCATATGAAAGACCTTAGGTGTCAAGTCTTTGAATAGTGATATAGCTAGCATAAAGTTTGTCTCTACATGTTCTATCATTTAACGACAATAATTTATAAGGTAATGAACCTTATAAATTTTGTTGTTAAATAACTATACGACTGGATTATGTCACTATATAACTTGAATGGTCTTTCAATACTTTTAACTATATGCAACCAAGTGACATAAATATTTATAAGTCATTTATTGAGTTAGGATGTGCATTATCTACTTACATCCAAAAGTCAAAGTCTGACACATAAATGATCTCCAAATTGTCAGATCTCTAATATGAGCATAAACTCTCTTGTTCTCTTTAATAATCCTTATGGTTGCTTTTTCAACAATTCAAACTTTGAATTGCTCAAATATCTGCCAAACAATCTTATTATATACACTATTTCCAAATGTGTATAATAAAATCATACATAAAAATCCTATAGACAAAGTGTAGGAAAATACTTAAAATTCTGAATTGATAAATTTCCTAATGGGCAATATTTGAGACTGAAAAGTCTCTCTCGGTGATTAAGGTCATTCAAAAATTATGTCATTTCATTTTCAACTTTATTGATATAACTCTTTTGTGATATCCGAATAATACCTTGAGAAGAATCTCTAAGTATTGAAATGCCTAATACAAAAGAGGTGTCCCCAAGATCTTTCATCACTAACTTTTGTTTGAGATTTCCTCGGTTTCACAGTATATCATTGTTGACTAAATAAAAAAAAAAGAAATTGACATATTAATATAAACTTACTCCCACTGAACTTGCTAAATCCACAATTCTCCATAATATTATCTCAAAACCAAATGAGATAATTGCTTTATGAGAATATGTAGTAACAATAAAGAGACAAATTTCTTAACTCATAAGTGGATTTCATGACTTTGCAAAACATCTACTTAGTATCTATTGACACAAAAGTTTTCTTAAGTTGCACCATATTGTATCATTAATGTCACCATTAAGAAACACTAAATTGAAATCCATCTTGTGCAGCTCCAAAATTATAATAAGCAAACTAGTATCATGACTGTCCTAATAGAGTCTTTCAATTAAACTAAGTAAAATTTCTCTTTTCAGTCAATTCTCAATGACACTAGAATCCCTAGTTCTTGAGGGTGTTGAGTTTGATCTATATGAAATAGTTTCTTAACTTGATTGAGACGAAGAACAATAATGTCCTCATGAGGATCCAAATATATTATAATAATAGTAACTATATGAATTAGTTTAGAACTATATCTCTCCCCCAAACTCAATATCCTCAAGATTGTGGGACGAAAAACTTATAGTTTTCAAATCCTTAAAAAATATAGAATGTCACAAGTCATAACTAAATTGACTCTAATAATTGAACTTAAAAGACACATTGAATCATCATAAAATAAAAAACTTAAAATATCTTGATTCATTCAAAGAGAGAAATTAAAACAAAAAAAAATAAATCCAAGCAATGATTCACCAAATAGTCTTTTAAATAAAAAATAATCCATTAATGACAATCTAAAAATAGTTCAAAAAATAAATAAAGCAATCTTTATCGACTTTGTCCATTCTAAATTGATATATCTTTCAACATCATCAGACATAAGTCAGTCAAGACTACTTTTCTTTATTTGCCCTTATCTTTTTGAGGTATTTTTTGAATGAGCACTATTTTATTTTCTCTTGCTTCAACTTTTCCTTATTTGCACACTTTATGAATTGATCATTTAAATGATCATTTCTAACTGAAATGGTTATAAACTTAATTGTGCAAAGAGAATACTAAATACTGAATTCTCGAACAAGTCATATGATAGTCGAAATTACTGAATTTTCGAACAAGTCATAGATAGTCGAAATTATAGTGTCTTAGCAAGATTAAATATTTACATAATGTGCTTCTTGCATTTTCTTTGCCTAATAATCTTCATGAAATACCCACTCTCCAATGAGAGCTTGTCTTTCTCTATATTGCTTTTAAAAGCACCTTAGTTTAAGCAAAGAAAATATAACAAAAATTTTGTCATCTTAAATAACACCTCTAATCTATATGATATTTCAGCTTTATGATCACATATGACCTATTTGAGAGTTGGTGTATACTCACTTGTCAAACTTGATTCTCACTTTAGGTACTAAATTTGTGAGAGAATGTGAGTTTCACCATCCTTATCTAAGGTCTAGATACAAGAACAATGTAATGTTCTTCTAAATCCTAAATTAGAATTTTAAGAGTTAAAAAATTTAACTCAAAGTAGCAGATACATAAACTATATTAGTTTAGAGAGAACAAGAGTAGCAGAAACACTCACTAAAATACCTAGTGCATCATCAATATCAAGTCTTTAAACAATAATATCAATTGCTAGTGGTATTTTACAGCAATGATCAAACAAGGACAATTTACTTTGACAAAGAATAAATTCTTATAATTGTCATATGTTTATCATAATATATGTGAATGTAAACTCTTAAATATTTAAATAAGTTTACACCAACACAACATCATCACACATGTCAGTAAAATATTAAAGAAACGTGCTTCTTTATTTGTAAATAAAAGACCCTAACAAGATACCAAGTGCACCATTAAAACACAATCTTTGGATTGCTAAGAATTAACTGCAAGCGCTACTCTCAATGCAATGATCAAATATTGGTGATAAGTCCTGTCAAATAATAGTCACCTTTGGGCATCCTATTACCCACATGGATAATTACGTTATAATCACCACATATTTACCCTCGCAAGTGCATAATTATCCGGCCAAGTTGCGCCTTCCTTGGGGCCGAACAACAACTCGCATGAATAATTTTACACTACATCTTTTGTAAGCTTAATTGAAATCAATTTACACAACAAAGGTTACTTGGGCAACATTATTGTTTCAACTGACTCAACTAATTTTACTAGACAATTTTAATATATATTAAATGGGGTGATAAATCCTGTCAAATAATAGTCACCTTCGGGTATCCTATTATTCACATGGAAAATTACTTTATAATCACCACACATTTACTACCATATGTATGCAACTATCCGGTCAAGTTGTGCCTTCCTTGGGGCCGACGACAACTCACATGGACAATTTATACTACGTCTTTTGTAAGTTCAGTTGAATCAAATCTACGCAACAGAGGTTACTTTGGCAACATGTTATTTCAACCAAATCAACCGCAATTACTAGACATTTCACAGCAAATTAAATGGGAATGGTCTTAAATTTACAAGGCACTACCGACATAATGTAGGCTGAATTAGTTCATTATATTGCTAAGTAACCATAAGGTCACTCGACAACCCTTAAGTGTGAAGACAAATTCACGAATTTGAAAGAAGATAAAAGTCACAAATCACACCAATGTGTGTATGACAATACATTTACATATATCGCATAAAAGCAACAACAAACATTGCATGAAATATATTCAAAATGCATGATAAGACAAAATATTATTGTAGAAAACTTAATAACAATAAACTCAAATATCACAATCATGCTATAAACCAAATATTCAATTTTAAATCACAAGAAAATTGAATTTTATATGTACCAAAAATATTCATGCTATAATTGATTCACATATATAAACTGAATGATTCTTTAAACAAAATAAAACATAACTCTAGCACAAATGTTTTCCTAAATAAAGGAAACAAACTTTATATGTCTATAAATAAACAAACAAAACTAGAATTACTATTTCCCAAATTTAAAGAATCAAATTCTTACTTTCTGTGCTAAAAAAAATTTCTTCATACTATTTTGAGATTTATTATTAAAAGGCAACATATATATCACAAATATATTTTAACTCTTTATTTGCCTATTTCTCAAAATAAACTTTAAAGTACAAAATGAATGTGAATTAAAACTAATTTCAAATAGGAATTAAGCTGCAAGATATGATGATGATATTTGAAAATTATATTAACTAAACTATTTGATTAAATCAAATAACCAAAAAATAAAATTCAAATCCAAACTATAACAAGATCATATCCAAACATAATTGGCCGAACGTAAATTTGACCCAAAAATTATTGCTTTTAAAATAAATCACCGTGTAAAGTTTAAATTCTAATACATTCTTTATTTACTAAAACCAAAATTTGTATTAGAAGTCAAATAGTCACGCACAGAAAGAAACACAACCTTGAAACAAGTTTTCTACATGATTTACACAACACAAAAAAAAAAAAAAAAAAAAGTACAAGAGTATCCTCCATTATTCAACTTGAAACAAAGTCATTAATGGGATAACATCAAATAAAAATTGATGACACCATAATCAATCTATTTCCAAACTATTCGATTTTCACCGAAAACTTATGCCAGAGTCCCGAATTCCAAAAGAGGACTCAAAAAACTTATAAAAAAAATTCACCTCATGCAAAAAAAAATTTGCCCTTGCTAAATGAATTATAAACAAAAAAAAAAAAGAAATTCCATATTCAATCACATAAATGGATGATTGTATCGATAATATCAACCAGAACAAGAAATTGGCATCGAACATAAACCAAAGAAAAGAACATATTTATATTCAGACCGATTCGCAATTAAGGCTGAAATATGTATCAAATAGGCATTTGAAAACAAAATAATTCATGTAAGCGTGGATAGCAAATAGGCATCAAATAGGTTTTGTAAAGAAATAGGTCAAATTAAAGCCATCTCACCACAAAAATTTAACCGAAACATGGATGATTGATGAATATATATCAATCCAATATATATATAAACATAAAATCTCAATAAATCAAACATGAAAACCAGGCTCTGATACCACTTGTTGGAAATTTAGGCCTTAATAAAAACAGATTTCATAAAACATGTTCAACAATTATGAATCAATAGCGGAAGCAAACAAAGCATTGAACATGATTATGATCGGATCTACGACATGTTTGATTTATCAAGGATATTAAGAATTAGGGTATTAGGAATACCTGGATAAAGCTTTCATGCAGCCCTCTCAACAACGGCAATAAGGAGAGAAGGTGATCTGAAACAAACATCAACATCAACACGGTTAGCAGCGGCTGATTTGGTTCTTCCTCAACCGGTACCTTTATGCCTCAAGTTCTCTTCAGATGGGGAGAAGAGAGAGTTTTGCCGTGTACGGTATATTGGGGACCATAGCCTCTTTTATATTGGATGACCATTAGGGTTTCCCATTATTCCGTTAATGGGCCATCCAGACATCCACTCATTGAGTCCATATCAACTAATTAAAAATTTATTTAATTATCCAATTAGAAATCTAATAGCCTTATTACTTAATTTGATCACTAATCAACTAAGGCCCACAAATGATAAATAGCTAATATAATTATTGTTACGATATTTGCCCACATAATATTATTGGAATATAATAAATAATAAAATATTCCAACAGTTTATGCTCCTCTAACTCATGAAGTTGCAGTATTCCAGCATCACCAGCTTGGAATAAGTCCAAGTTCAATCTTTTAATAACCTAATGTTCTTTGTATTGAAGATACACTGGTAAACGGTAAGATTTTCCATATACAACCTATAGGGGGACATCCCTAGTGGACAGAACTAGCCAACAAAGCATTTTCCAAATGGAGACAACCACCTTTTCTAGTTAGAGTTACAACTTTGTCTATGATTTTCTTGATCTCTCTATTTGATAATTCAACTTTTTCACTTGTCTATGGATGATAGGGAATGGGTATCTTGTGTTTTACACCATATTTAGCATATACTTAGGTTCTCAAACAACTTGTTGTAACTTGTATGAATGAGTGTCGTCATCACTAATTATGACTCTATGGGTAACAAATCTGGTGAAATACTCCATATTGACGCATAAATAGCGGGGAGTGCTATTGCCTTAATCCACATCGACGCATAATCAACAACCACTAAAATTTAAGAGTTGTCCAATGAAGGATGACCCCCCCCCCCCCCCAAAAAAAAAAAAAAAAAAACATTAAATAGCTATACCTCAAAGGGTAACATGAAATGACATTTCCTATTTACTTGATAAGTTAACAAATTTTCAGCATCAATCACAAAATTTGGCCATTGCATGGGCATACATAAAGACAGCAGGTAACATTAATAACTAATTGTAGGACCTTAACGGCTGTTTAATTGACTCTTAATTCACCTCTACAAGGTGATGAATGGTAAATCTCCTCTGCAGTTGCACACCTCTTTAGTATTTGTTCTTGACCTTTCTTGTACAAGTAGATTTCACCCCAATAGTAGGCTTTAGAACTATGGAAGAAAATTTTCCTTTGTGAAGAAAGGTTGGTTTGCATATCCTACAACCTACGTCAAAGCCAAGCCTCTTTAGGGCATATTCGACCACTTGATTGACAATGTAGTCAACTTGGCTAGCTACTATGTTGTGCCGAGACTATTTGTCAAAAAAATAAATAAATGTTGTGCCATGACACAGCTAATGCTGGTTTAGGTTGAAAAATTACCTATTTCTTTTGAACATACTCATATTTCAACATATTGCAAGGGTACCGGTCGATAAATTACTACCTACGTGTAGTTCAACATCATTATATTGGTTGTAAGCCAACACATTGACACTTGTTCTCCTCTAGGCATTGACCGGCTTTTGATTCACGTGAATCTGACCATGTTCATCGATTCGACAAGGATACTTTTGCATGATCTCCGCTTCACAAAAAAATTATTTTTCGAGAAATTGTTTTTGGTTTTTTTAAAAAAGAACTCTTGAATAGCCGTCATGCTGAGTCATATAGCATCGCTGATATTTGATTAATGATGGTGAATGGTGAGTCAACATGTGAATAGCCGTCATGTTGCTGCAGAAAATTGAAAAAAAAATGATAGAATGGTGCTTAAGTACTGTTGAACGGCAGTTAACTATCGTTTGCTATAGCAGCGAACCGCCGTTGGAGGTATTTTGGAGTTGCTGGAAGAAAACATGGAACCCTAAAGAGCAATTTTCAAAAGCAAATACGTGCTTTGAGTAGATCAGGAAGAGCTAGGAACCGTGATTAGTCAATGTGCTTATTGTGGATCACTTGCTAGGCTTTTAAGGATTGGTACATATAATTTTTGTTCTAAGATGCAGATAGAGAAAGGTGATTATGATGGTAGGGTGCTTAAAGCTATGGAATATGATGACATTTGTAAATTTGTTTAGAGAGAGAGAGAGAGATATGATGTTATGTTGCAAAAAAAAAAAAAAAAACAATAAAAATCTCAAAAATAACATATCACATAAGACATTCAAGCTAAGCACGACATACTGTATTAGTTACAAATAACTCAAAAGTAATATACAACTCAAATCCAATCAACGGTTATTGAAATAACAACATTGATGAATCTTCACATCAAACCCAATCAGAATCTTCAAATCAAACTCAATCAGCTTCAGAACAAACATCGCACCACCTAATCTGTTTCTATTTGCCTGCGCAGTGGGAGGAAAGCAGTTATATAATTCTATACTCATATACACCTCTCATGCAAAATAATAATAATGGAAATAGCTAATGAATGTGAATTTTATTGTAGTAAGAAACCTTCTTAATGTAACCTTTTTCACTTTATATACGACACATGGTTTATTACGTATATGCTTCATGGAAAGAATGTGAAGACTGAGGGGATCAAGTACCTCACCCTCAAGTAAATGGCAATAGTAGAAATTATAAAGCTAATGTAAGAGAAGATGAAATATAAGTAAATAACCAACACTGCCTAAAAAGAAAGTAAATACGCAAAAACAAGAGCTTGCTAATGAGGAACTTGCAGACATAACTTACATGAACCATTCACCAGCAAGGAGAAAGACGGACTCTTGGGATCATCAACTACAATAGACATTTTTAATTTTAGCATAAATAAAAGATATTGGCATAGAAGTTATTGGAGACAACATTATAGATAAACATCTACATTTGGAATAGAGCAAATATTAAAGATTATTCCTGATGTAGCTCTTCATGATATGTCATATGAGTAAACCATAGATAGATTGTTCTAACTTTTCCAAATAAGTAGAAAGACCCTACCCTTAACCATGTGGCAGCATCACTCTCTTGTTTACATTAAGCAGCCACCATATTTCTATTACCTTGTGATCATTGGCTATTTTAGTTCTCAAATCTTATTTCAACAATCAATGGTCAACAAGTCATAAACAAAATTACTTAGGATCGAAAATGGTTTGCTTGAACTGATTCAACATCACAACATGCTTAGGTTTGTATTGAAAGGAAAAAAATAAAATAATCGGTGAGTGTAACCATTTCTTAAGTTATATAGGGAAAATATAGAAAGAATAAACAAACTCTACACTCGATCTATAGGATGTAAATGCCATCTAAATTCTTCTAGGCTATTTCAGAAAATTGACGAAGCACATTATTAACAATGCATTACAGTTGATTCCAAAGCCCACAATAAACACTATGCAGCATACAAAACATTTTTAGATATACTTTTACCATAGTTTAACACTTGTTTAAATCAGTATGGTATCAACACTTGTTTAAGTTTAATATCATAACTCATAAAGGAAGGAATGAAGCAAATTCCATTTCAAAATAACATTTAACTCCACTGTCTAATCAACATATTCCTTCGTCATAGTCTTGTTGTTTCCATTTTCTCTCAACATATGATGCTATTTTCTCTTCACCTCCCAATCTTGATTAAAATACTTACATTACAAGATTTGAACTATTTTTTCATTCATTTCTATTATACACTCACTCCTTCACACAACACAACATAGATAATTAATAACAACATAGTAACAATAACAAGCAATATACAAAAGATTCATCGCATCAAACTTATTTAATTTCATCTTTATGCATATTGTATAGTGAAAGCTGAACCACACAACAACATTAACATCAACAATATCATCATCAGTTTAGTTCTTTTGTTCAAGACTGATAATCATCTCCAGTTAGAAACATGGCAGAGCAAAAGAATCATACTTCAAGTACAACAGAGCATTAAAATCATACATACAATGGACCCTTAAGTTATAAACAGCAAAAGGGTGCATGTTTATATCGCCATTTCCTACTACTGGTGTCGAATAAACATTTCCCTTTTGAAAATTGTCTTCCATAAAGGGATCAAATTTTGCACCTCAACTCCACAAAGGAAACCAATTAAAAACAGGATGTGCACATACCAGTAGATCCACTGCTTGGAACAACAGCTCTAGATGTGTCTTCCTGATGCTGCTCTACTTCCTGCAGTTGGCAGATCCATTTGAAATAAATTGAAGGGTAATTTGTATAATTGGTAGATCTAATGGGTAAAACAAGAATTCTAGCATGTTATGGTAGATCCAAGAATTCTACTAAAGTTTTGTGGCTCAGATACGGATATTATTGGT
This sequence comes from Medicago sativa, assembly GCF_051527215.1. Classification (NCBI taxonomy): domain Eukaryota; kingdom Viridiplantae; phylum Streptophyta; class Magnoliopsida; order Fabales; family Fabaceae; genus Medicago; species Medicago sativa. Next base: position 22,803,400 of record NC_140753.1, on the reverse strand, counting down.
CTCAGGTATAGTTAAAACCAACTCTAACATGTTATGCTACAAGTGTTGCGGTGGAGGAAGCTGTCGATAGTATGGCATTCCTTCTCTCCTTGACCAAGCAATTATAGATATTTTTTTGGCAGTCCGACAGTAAATAGTAATGTTTATTTGTGTTAACAGTAGTAGTAACTAACAATAGCAACGATAATTCTATTCTATATTTTAATGCCAATCCTCCTCTTTTCTTGCAATATTCATGTGGATAGATTGTGCCTCTCTCTCTCCCTCTAGTCTCTCTGCCTTAAGGAAAAAATTGGACTCACATTGAACACCCAAAACATACAGATATGTGCTCGTGGCAACCTTCTTGCTTAAGCGCTATAAAAAGACTGTTATTAAAACTTATTTTTAGCATAGTGGATGCATGTAAAGATATTGCAAGGTTTTTCTAAAACAATGTTATAGCTTTCAATGTGGCAGGAGGAGTGAAGAATTTGGTGCTATGCTTCAATCTATTGCAAAACATGACTTAGCATTTAAGCCACCATCATACCATGACATTGGGATTTAGTATTTAAAGCAAGAAGTTCAGGCCAAAAATGAGGGATTGGCAGTCCACAAAGCTACATGGAATATAGAAAAAGAGTTGAACGGGGGTCAAAAAGACTATCCTTGTTTATAGCATCAATCAAATTTTAACTTTAGTTTTCAAATTACACACTAATTCAATTTATTCTATACTTCAGTTATTTGGCTATATAAAACATCATTGATGAAAAATGGGACAGGCATAGCATTTGATATGATAGAATCAGAAGCTGACCTGTCTAAAGTACCCGTTGGTTTGCTGAAGATAGGTTTCTCTCATGCCTTTAAGACCCTGTATCATTTAGCACACAAATATGTATTAAATGCTAAATTACTACACCCTCCGGTCACTATTATAAGCAAAAATCAACATTCTAGATTCATTCATTTAGGGTATGTTTGGTTCAAAGGAAAGAAAGGGATGAGGAAAGAAAGGTTGAGGAAAGAAACACTTTCCATTGTTTGGAAACACTCTAAAAAGGGATGGAAAGAAAGAATGTGGTGGGCCCCACACAAAAAATCCTTCCACACCAAAACGTGCATAAAGGTTGAGGAAACTCACCATTTTACTTAAAAAGTCCAAAACACCCCTACCATTATTGTTTTTTTTATTTATGTTACTATTCTTTCCTTTTTTGAACAAATGGGTGTTTATGTCAATTACTTAAAATAGATCATTCTTTCCTCAAACTTTCTAATCCACTTTCTCTTAAACCAAACAACTAAAACAATCCTCTCACTTTCCACTCCCTTTCTTTCCTTATACAATCTTTCCTTTCACTATTTTTCCTTACACTTTCTTTTTGCAACCAAACAGACCCTTAATGATGTACGTGGTCTATAATAAAGACCACATACATCATTAAATGAATGAACCTACAATATTGTTTTTTGCTTATAATAGTGACCGGAGGGTGTATGTGATGGTTGATGTAGAGAAAATTCAAATTAAAAATAGAGAACAAAGTAGGAGATAGAAAAAGACCTTGAGATGTGGAGTTCTTGAGTAATTGGAGAAAGTAAGACACCTCTTTAAAGGTTTTGGTTGCTGAACCTGAATGTTCATTATTATCTTAGTTAATAATTACTCCCTCCGTTCCTTTTTAATTGTCACTTTTAGAGAAAAAATTTGTTCCTATTTAACTGTCACTTTCAAAGTTCAATGCAACATTAAATGTTGTTTTATCAATATTACCCTTAAATATTTATTGCGGAGAGAGAAACACATGAAATGAAATAAGGTCATTATAGTAAAAGTAAAAACAATTGTATCAAAAGTAGTAACTTTTATTGATTGTCTTGGTTTGTGTAAAATGTTAAAAAGTGACAATTAAAAAGGAACGGAGGTAGTAATTAACTAATTGAGACATACATGCATGCATATTGTTACATTACATTACATTACATAACATACCTGAGTAGCAATGGTATTTCGAAATGCTTTGCCAAAATCCTAATTAACAATAGCAAAAATGAATTAAAAAATAGTAATAATGATGAATAATCGAATAGTGAAAGGAGTTGAGTAAGAACACCTGAATCATGAAAATCAGATCGAGAAAGTAGCCGTTTTTTATCCATTCGAATCCAATACCGACTAAAGAGAACAGAAAGGAGTGGAATGAGATAAAATCGATGAAGAGAGTAAATAACGTGCGTAAGAGATAGAATAGAAAAGTACGTACAAGCTGTAAATATGACGATGCAACGAACCACCGGGTGATTGGATATGTCTATTTCGTCGATGTCGGCGGGAGTGAGGGAGTGAGGGAGAGAGGAGACGGCGGGAACGGGAGAAGGAGGTATCTCCTCGTTGGGGTTGGGCTTCCTGAATCTTTTTGCGACGCTATCGGCGATACCAACGATAGCGCGAGATATCTCGTTGTCGGCGCGAGCGATTAAACGGGATATCCCGTTCTCGCCGTTGTCGGCCATCGTGCTTCGTTTCTTTGCCGCGTCAGCGTTGCGTGGGTGGGTCGGGTTGCTTGCTTGCTTGTTCAAATATCCGATCCAGTATTAATACATATTATGCGTTTCTTCAAAAATTACAAAAAAACATATTATCTTATGCGTCGATAAACGTCTTGATACATATCCAGATAGTATTTGATGATCAGATTTTATTTAAAAAATAACAATGATTATTTGATATAAAGTCTAGGTTGGTCACAAACATAAATAAAATATGTTTAGGCATGCCGACTTGAATAAGAAAAATTTAAAGATAAAAGTAAAAAATAATGTGATTGATTTATTTTACTTTTAACTTTTTTCATTTGTGTGTGTGTGGCCACCTACTTTTAATTTGGGATTGTGAGTGTGTAAGAGTTTCTCACATTTCATATACTTTCGATATAAGCTCGGGAGCTACTTGATTTTTCAATTATTTTATTTTCTGTTTTTCTTTAATTAAAAAGGTGAAAACATGATTTTTCTAATTTATTTAAGAAAAATAATGGAAAAACATTATAATGCAATGATGTTCTTTTTGGATATATGTAATCAACTAAGGGGGGGATGTTTTCTTGTTTTAATATATGTAATTTACTAATTGTAATTTTCTTCATCATTAATATTATTTATATTTATATACCGTGCATTTAAATATTTAATTTTAAATTTAATTTTCTATCAAAGTATCATAGCTGTATCATATTTTGAATTTTTAAAATTTCCTTATCATCGTATTGATGCCGTATAATATCAAGTATTTGAGTTTTAAATAACTAAGTGAAAGACTGCAATTGGAATAAAATATGTTACACCAAGCTGCAATATTTCTTATATAAAGTGAGAATAAGATTGTTTTATAATATCCAATATTGTTCTTGTTATATAAGATTGTTTTTATTTTGATGGATACACACAATTAGGCGAGTTGATTCCAGATTCTCACTAATTCCTTAAATCATAATTATCAGTTGAAAAATATCGTATCATTACTGATGCAAAAGACACTGTGTCATAAACATGTGGATATCTGGGTTTGAAAGGCAGCTAGAAATTTGCCACCGTTCCACTCCAAAGCTACGGTGGTTTTAGAATAAAAAAATATATAAAGTACAATTTTTTTTTTTGAAGGATATATATATATATATAAAGTACAGGGCCGGCCATGAGGGGGGTGCAAACAGCTCTACCGAGCTGGGCCTCCAAAATTTGGGGCCCAAATAATTTTTTTTATATATACTGCAAGTAAACTAATATTATATACAAGTAGCGCGATTTTGATATCAGTAATGCGGTAATGGCTTAGTGGTAAGAGTGTGAACTGATGATGTTTAGGACTTGGGACCATTGTTTTTTCTTAATTATTTTTTCTTTTCCTTTTTTCTTCTTTAATTACTGTTTTTTCTTAATTATTTTTTCTTTTCCTTTTTTCTTCTTTAATTACATTACCATGGCTTAGCGGTAAGAGTGTGAACTGATGATGATGTTTAGGACTTGGGTTCGAAACTCTGAACCATTGTTTTTTCTTAATTATTTTTTCTTTTCCTTTTTTCTTCTTTAATTACTGTTTTTTCTTAATTATTTTTTCTTTTCCTTTTTTCTTCTTTAATTACTGTTTTTTCTTAATTATTTTTTCTTTTCCTTTTTTCTTCTTTAATTACATTACCATGTTTTTTTTAATTAACATTTTTTTCCTTTTTCCTTCTATAATTAACCCAAAACTCATGTTTTTCTTTAATTAATTTTTTTCTTCCTTTTTCTTTTTTAATTATGTTTTTTAGTATGAGAGAGCTTTATGATTTGGACATAATTTATCATGGATTTGAGGCTCATCTATTCTCAATCCTCTTTCCAATTCAGGCAAATTGTCCTTAACATATTGGATTATATATTTACAATTAAAAATACAATATAATTTTTTCCTTTCTTATTTTTGGTAGAACACTTCCTATAATTTTTGGCCCATACTTATCGTATAAAATAGTGAAGCGCTAACAACAAATATTATAATTTTTTTTAATTGAGAGAACAAACATTATAATTATTTTGTCAAAAAAAACATTATAATTATTCTCTAAAAAAAACATTATAAACCTTTTATTTTTACCTTTGTACAAATTAAGGAAAAAATAACCTAGAAGATTGATAAAGATATTCGCTTGAAGTTGTATTTTTATATTATTGATTAGAATATTAATATTTTCTGTGTTAATCACAATATTGACTTTTTTTAATAGTTACGGATCTTATTTTCAATTTAAATCGATAATTGCTCTTTTAAAAAAATTATGTTTTTATTTGATTAAGGGCCTAGTTTTAAATGAGAGCCGAGCCTCCAAATACATAGGGACGGCCCTGATAAAGTACAAATAACACATATTTGTCACATTATGATTGATTATTGTGGATTTAGGTGGACCCATTTTAGAGTTTTAGAGGAGTGGTATGAATATTTTAAAAATTTAATTGAGTGATTTAAATAATTGAGAAGTATGAATAAATATTATGTGAAAATGTGTGTTTATCATCTCTCTTGTTCTTGATTTTATTTCGTTTTTTAGAAAATGTGTGTTTAACATAGATAGATATTTGAACATCATGAACAGGTCAAAGCTCCGGTTATAGTGGTCGGTTGTAAGCTTGACCGGCTAGATGAAAATAAGCAAATGAGCCTAGAGCAGGTAATGTCACCACTAATGAAGCAGTTCCCTGAGATTGAAGCATGCATGGAGTGTTCGTCATATAAGATTGTCGAGGTATCTTTTAGTCCTTATATTCCAAATCAAATTCTTTTTCTTTTTTTTTTATTCATACTATTGTAGTAATTAAGTTTCGTTGTTGAAGGTTGTTGAAGTTTTCTTCTTTGCACAAAAGGCTGCTCTCTATCCCATGTCTCCTTTATTTGATCGGGAGTCACAAACCCTAACGCCTCGTTGTGTGCGGGCTTTGAAGCGGATTTTTACCCTTTGTGATCATGACAAAGATGGGACCCTTAGTGATGCTGAATTAAATGCTTTTCAGGTCTTAACTTCTCCTTCTTATATTAGATGTCAAAATCGTGCCTTGTTTATTATCGAGTATAATAATCTCACACCTTGTAGCTTGAATACAGGCTTGTTCACATCATGTTATGGTAGGTTATGTTGTGGTAGGTTAACCTGCATATAAGATTTGTGCAAAATCTAACTAAACTATCTACAGGTTAGATGTTTCAATGCTCCTCTGCAGCCAGGTGAAATTTTGGATGTAAAGGAGGTTGTGCAAAAGAATTTTCCTGAAGGCGTGAATGAACGGGGACTTACTTCAACAGGATTTCTATTTCTTCATGCTCTCTTCATAGAAAAAGGGCCTCTCGAGGCAACATGGACCATGCTAAAAAAGTTTGGATATAACTATGATATCAAGCTTGCTGATGATTTATTTCCACCTTTGAAGCGTGCGCCTGATCAGGTTTTTCTTTTGAGATGAATTGTGGCATCGTGTATTATGTTCTTTATATGTTATACCTGTTTGTATTCAATTTGTTGACAATATATGGAACTTATTTTATTCTCAATTGATTTAATGGCTGTAGAGTGTTGAATTGACAAAAGAAGCAATTGATTTCTTGGAGACAATCTTTGATGAATTTGATGGTGATTCTGTATGTCATGCTTCTCCCCAATCATTTTTTAGCATTATCTAAACTTATTTTATCATTATACAATTTGCAAATCATCGATCTCTTTTCCTTCTTCCAGGATAAGATGCTGCAACCGCATGAACTTGAAGAATTGTTTTCTAGTGCCCCGAAAAGGTAGATTAATTGCAATCTTATATTGTGGAATTTTTCAAATGTACATACATTTTTTTAAGATGTGGTTTATACTTGTGACTCTGCATCTTCATTGTTGTAACAAAGTCTAGCCATGAAGTTTATTTATATGTATGCCTTTCCCCGAGTCTGAATGTCAATTAGGACTCTTGGCAATGTTTTTTGATATTTTTTATTTTTATTTTTAATTGCAGTCCCTGGATTGAAAATTCATACAAGGATGCTGTAGAAAGGAATTCATCTGGAGGACTATCACTTGATGCATTTTTGTCAGAGGTGCAGTGCACAAGCCTTTTATCTTTGTCTCTAGTCCCTCGTCCTTATATTTTGTTAAACAATGTTTATAGAAAAGTGATGGGCATCTATGGATAGTTTATTCAGTATATTTGAAAAGTATTTTGAGAATCAAGGTTGCCTCAGTTTTACATGATGTATGACCGTACATCTGGTATGTGTATTTTTTCCGTGCATATAGCATTTTATTTGCATCACCACTGATTTTTACATTATATGTTTTCCAAACAGTGGGCACTCATGACACTTCTAAACCCAACCTTTAGTGTGGAGAATCTGATGTACATTGGTTATCCTGGTGATCCATCATCTGCTATCCGTGTGACTAGGAGGCGACACATGGATCGCAAAAAACAGCATTCAGAAAGAAATGTATTGCAGTGCTTCATTTTTGGGCCTATGAAAGCGGGAAAATCTGCATTATTGAACTATTGCATTGGAAGGTATTTTAGTTGTTACCTTGAGGTTCTTGGTAACACAACTTTAATTATTGACCATCTTCTCATTGTTATTGAAATTCATAATGCAGGCCATATTCTGAAGCTTACAATCTAACCAACAAGGATCGCTATTCTGTAAACGTTGTTGATATTTCAAGGGTAATTGATACTTGATTGACATTGACAATTGCTTCTTACTGTGACAGAAAGAAGTTTCGTTTCTTACAGCTTTTCTCGCACCAAAGCCTTCATTTGATGTATTCATTTTGTATATAATGTCATTTATATCTTCCAATTCATGGTTTATCATTTTGTTTGCAGGAAAACAAAAAATATCTCGTGCTGAGAGAGATTTCTGAAGGCGGAGTTGAAAAATTGCTGGCCAATAAGAAGTCTTTGGCCTCATGTGACATTGCAGTTTTTGTCCATGACAGGTGACAACTTATATTAAAGTTGATAATACCAGCATATAATAGAAATTATGGAGTACCTTTTTTTTTTTTTTCTTCTTGTTATTATAAGGATAGGTTTCTCCATTACTTGGTGCCTTTGGTGTATTTAAACAAAAAAGTTATAACTTGTTTTCGTGGATTTTTAGCTCATAAGCAACTTTTCAACATCTGAAATCGAATGCGTTTAGAAAAACTCCATAGTGCATTTGGATGAACTTCCTAGAACAACTTATCGGCGGAAGACCACAAATTCTGGGTTGATTTTTCAAACTAACAATTGTAAATTACTCCAACCGGTCTCTATTATAAACAAAAATACTAATTTTACTCTAATTAAGAATTTTAGTTAACTCTAATTACTTTTCTTAATGTTATCAAAAAAGTAATTGTGTATTTCCTATACTGCCCTTCATGGGAACATGTTCCATGAGAACAAAAGGGTTATTGCAAAATTAAACCGATATTAATTAGGGATGACATCATTCAACAGGGGTGAAAGTCATTAAATTTACTTATATTTTAGAGCACTAAACCTTTTTTTGTTTATAATTGAAATCGGAAGTACAATCATAAGCTTCAAACAACTTAAAAGTAAGATTTATAAGTCATAATGTGTTTGCATGGTATTCATTATGTTCAAATTAACTCATCTATGGGCTTTTTAGTTAACTATAATTTCATGTTCATGTGGTCTGGATTTTGGGCAACTTATATTAAGTACCTGGAAACATGTTGGTTGTATTGAGCTCAGTTAACTAAATATTAATTTTAGGTCTGATGAGTCTTCACGGAAGGCATCGTCTAAACTCTTGTCAAAAATTGCTGGTCATGGAGAAGCCACTGGCTTTCAGGTGCCCTGTCTTATAGTTGCAGCCAACGATGATCCGGATTCATTTACTATCGCTATACAAGAGGCAACTATGGTATGTGTCATTATTTTGTTCATTTGCATGGTCATATACATAATTGCTCATGCATATTGCTGCACAGAATTATTGTATGGGTTAAATAAAATATAAATTTAACATGGTGAAATGGTAAATGAAACGTGTTGGAATTATGATTTTATCCAAACTTTCTGATCAGCAATAACTATCTGTGTATATCTATGGTTTGATCTTCAGATTGACAATTGATTAAGCAGATTGAAAGCCAATTTAATTTTTCTTGTTTCACTTTTTGTTTTGAATTTTTGAACATTTTGCGCATTTATTGTATGTTTTATGTCATCTTCGAATGGAAATTTCAATCTATTAACTAAGATTTTGGAAATATTGCTATACCTCATTTACAAAATAAAGGCATTGTGCCTCATTTACATAAATATTGCTATGCTTTGTCAAAAAAATTAATATTGCTATGCTATACCTGTTTCAAGCAGAAGTGTGAATCGGTTCTACTAATTATCTTTGATTTTTTTTTTTGGCGTTCAATTATCTTTGATTTCTTAACTGTGGTTGCTCTAATTAGCTTTATTAACTGTGGCCTTTATTAATTAGACAACTTTCACTCTTATCACAACACCTTCACTTTCATGTGCATTTCAATAGGTCTTCCTTGCCTTGGTTTGGAGCACTATTCCCTCACCCTAATTATAAAAAAAAAAAAAAAAAAGGTTATTGTGATCAAGGGTAGATAAAATGCTAGCCAAGGATGATGTAATTCCGAAAATAATTGTCATTTTCATTTTTTCTGAAATTGTAAGACAATTTTCACTATAAGAGTTTATTTTTGCTTGTTAACAAGTAAAACTAACATGAATTTTAGGAAATGAAAATAGAAAATGTTTTCCCAAAGTAAACTGGGCCTTTATATTTGCCAATCCTTTCTACTGACTCGCAAACGAAGGAAGAAAGTGAAGAGCACAGTTATCTTTTACATGTATGGTTATAGCTGACTGTTAGGACAACTTGTTGGTAAAATATATTGTATACTGATGTCTTCCACAACATATATAATCTTTCTCATGGCACATGTTCTTTCTCGATGCTTGTAGGTTAGTCAAGACATGGGAGTAGAGGCTCCCATGCCAATCAGTATGAAGTTAGATGATTCCAATAATATATTTCGCCGTATTGTAACTGCTGCAGAGCACCCTCATTTAAGCATTCCAAAAACTGAAGGTAGGAAAACTCGCAAGCAGAACCACAGACTCATAGATCAATCTCTTATGCTTGTTTCAGGTATATTATTTTTCAGGTTTACTTGTTAGTTCTTCATTAAGTTCCTTTTTACTGTGTACATATTAAAGTTGTTCAATCTATCATGCTAACTAAAAAAAGATGAGCCTATTAACGTGTTTAAATTTTTCGGTGATGTGATCTGTCGTGGTTCATGTGTTCTCTTTTGGTTTTATAGCTTATTTTGATTTTCCAATGATTTATCACTTATAACCTTGAGGTGTTATGCAACTGAACTGGTCCCTATCAGTGCTTCCGTTTAGCTTGCTTTACTTCTCCTGTGTTGTTGTTGGAAGGCATGATATGAATCTATTATTCATCCATGTTGTTTTGTTTCGCTTTCTTTTTATTTCTTCTTCGGTAGATGGTTCTTGGAGTTGAAATTTAGATAAATTATATCAACAAAATCAAAATGTAGCAAATAAATAAATGGCTGTTACCAAGTCTCTACAATATAGGACCTAATTCTTCCTCCAGAAAACGGATTCAAAGGATGAGGCAATGGCATGAAAAGAGAGATGGGCATTCTCTATTTTAGGATATTCAGTCGGCCACTGATCATTTGAATTTTTTATTCAACTTTTGACTAGTTCTGCTTTGGTGTTCCGAGAAATATTAATTTAAATTACAAAAAAATATAAGTGTGGCTTTTGTTTCTTTGTTTAATGATTATAGTATCACATGATATTGTAGTTGGAGTTGCGGTGGTGTTTGGATTGGCTGCTACAAGGAAGAATGCGTCAGGTTAAAAAATAGGTTCTGTGAATGGGTCATGATCATTCCATACATTGATCTGGATGCAGCCTGCTCTTGGCTAAGCTACTTTGCCTTTGACATTAAAGGTGTTAAGAATGACATTAACGTTAGATGTCCATGAGTTACAAGAATTACGTTACTGAGAAATATTAGAAGACACTTATGTGAATATTGTATTATAATTTGTTGCGAAGATTATTGTTGGTTACAAGATTTGTGTATATAAAAAGCACTCGTGTAAACAGTGATGAATGATTGAATTCATATTATATAATATTATGGGAAATGCTTAACACTACAAGCTAATTTCACCAGAAACACATAAATGAGCACCCTCTCTCTTGCTTGGATTCAATTTTCATTTTTCAATACACGCATAAATATCTTGTCATTATTGAGCTGGGCTATCTTCCGAACATTTGAATGAAAGTTGCTCTATTATATTCGCCCCTTTAATCGAATGCCCTTTTTATAATACTTTGGAATTACATTCCGATAGTACTCCGGAAGATAACTTCCGATGCATATACCATACCTAGTTTACTTTATATTTTATTGAAATCAATATTCCATTACCCCCTCAACTAGCATGGCTTTCCTGTTGATACTGATGAATAATTCATGTTTTCTCAACAGTTTTGCATCAAAATAGAAAGCTAACTACCTTCTAAAAATAGTTGAGCAAGTCACCATTTTAGATCCTAAAATTGGAAGTGTCTTGCAATTTGAAACTTCAAGTTTGTGAAATACCATATTGGTCTTCTAAATTGTCGAACGTCGATCAAAATGGTCTTTCCATTAAATTTCTCTACTAGATCTATTTATGTGTCGCTTAAGGGTATATCATTTTTGCTATTTATCTTCTTCCAAAAATCCATTAGTCCCTAAATCCCCAAATCTCTTCTTTCTCTCAAATTGTGGTGGTGAATCTAACACAGGGATGATACTTATTATAGCAGCTGATGCAAGATTTGGATCCTACATGCCTAATCAAACAGGCATGTTTTAAATTAGGGCTATAAATTCAAATTAGAAAAAAAACTAACAAAAAGAAATTTATGTACAAACTTTTTCCACGGATTTACTTAAAAACGTGTATAGGAATACATTTGTAAATATTTTCTTCGAGTCATATTTTTTATACAACTTGCTACTAGATTGAATTTCTATGATGAACTCATTGTTGTTGGAGAGAATTCGAGACTTATGGATTAGGATATAGAGATTCAGGAGAAGATAAGATTTGAATTCCAAATTGCTTGTTCTCCCGTCCTTGTTTTATAACATTTGCGTAAAGCAAATGTTTATAATAAAGATAAAGATAAAAATGCTTTCCCAACACGCTAGAGAAAATTTCTATTATAAATATTTACTAGGGGATTGAAAATCCTAACCCATACAACAACACCTCTATTTGAGATTGTTATTGCTCCATACAAAGACCTATAACATTGAACAATCAGACGGTGATCAACAATTAACCAAGGTACTTCTAAAAGATCATAGTTGTAATATTTTTCACTAGCAAAATGCACCACATAGTTATCTTTTGGATGGTATACCACTATAATGTCCCCCTACTTAGCCCAAACGTTTTGTAACTTTGCTTCCATGAACTGACCTCCCACCTTTTTTCCCATTACACGCACCAAGTGTGCTTCCACGGAGAACACCACGATTTGAACTCATCCCTTCTTAATTTAATATTTTCCTCAACAATAGAGTCAATATAGGAATACTCTATTTAAAAATCGTGTGCACCCTCCATCTCCAAGAATGTATCTTTGTAGGAATATATGTCTTCTTCATTAAGATCTGACTCTTTCTAAGACCTTGACTTTATTTTCTTTGTGCTTCTAGTCAAGCAGTCATCTTCATCCTCAAAAATCCTAACAAAGTGAAGGCGAGAAAAACACAGAAAGAGAGGTTTGAATTGTGTTTTGGTCTCTTTTTATTGTAATTGTATTTGAAAGAATAACAAAGAAAGCCAACAAAATTAAAAGAGATAAGAGGAGAGAGATGACACGAGATTATCATGGTTCACTCCGAGCTAGTCCAATCCCTTCATTATTGAAGGATTTTCACTATAATCACACATATTACAACGACTAAGACACCTCAACATCCTAGATTTTTTTTGTCTCAATCTAGAGGACTTTCTTGCCTTTAACTAAAGTACTTTCACTAAGATGACCAATATCCTAGATTTCCTTGCCTCATAGTAGAGGACTTCCACTAAAATGTCTAATATCCTAGATTTCATTGCCTCAACTTAAACTTAAAGGACTTCATTGTGTTTTACAAAACAAGTAATAATAGCATAACGAGTGTTAACAACCTTCTCAACAAATGATGTGAACGGTACCGTACCACTCGAATTACAAGTGACCAGCTTTCTAAAGAAAGGATTTTGAATAAATCACTTGTTTTTGGATTTTGAGTTTTGCTAGGATTTGACAATTAGATAGCAAGTGTGAAATAAGAGGATGTGAGAAGAAAGGATTAAGAATTATATTCTTAAGTTTCTCTTTTCTCCACTGAGATGAGATCCTTTTAAATATGGGTTAATTATGTTTCTAGTCCCTATAAAATAGCGACCTTGTAAGTTTAGTCCTTACTTAATTTTAATAGCATTTTTAGTAATCTGTAGTTGGTAAATTTGAATTTCAAAATCACATTAGGTTGCATACATCCCGCCAAAATGAGGTAGGTTTAGGGTTATGTTAGGGTTGTTTGCAATAGTACCTTTGGATTAGATATAAAGATTTCATTTTAGAACCATAGCAGTGATTTGTCGTTTTATGAAAAGTTTTGTTGCACACCTTGTTTTGATGAATAGTGTCGTTGAAACCTTGTACTGATGAATATTAGAGGATACTTCGCTTTCATCGTACGTTGTGTCACTTTCGTCGTATGCTATGTCTTTCATTGTTCGTGTTATTGTGTAGAGTTGACTCATAACTTGATCTCATTTGTTGTGCTTTTCTTGAATTTATTCGAGCTGGCACAATATGAATGTTGAAGGTAGAATATTCACTCTATCATCTGTGAAACCACATAGTGAGATTTTAGTTCAGAGACACATCATCCAATTGATGAACCTTGTATGATTATACGATGTTGGCTCAGAGGATGTTCTTGCAAAATGCTTATTCAAACCTTTCAACCTTGTGTTCGGCACATGAAACACATGTTAGAGTATCAATTTTTGTAAGATAGATTGTTATCATTAAAACTCAAGTTTAAGTATCATTGTTCTTTAAATCAGTGCAACTTTCAAAAAACTACATAAACGATGCATACACAACTTGCAACACGAACCACACAACATCTTTTCTTTTCTTTTGAATGACAAGAGCGATGCTCATGTTGGTGAGAAAACCCTAGTCTATATGAATTAAACTAAAATATTAATCAATAATTAAATAAAAAAAGGTAACAGCTACACGTTTTTGTGGTTTATATTATGTTATTTAATTGTTGATTTATTATCACTATTTTCTTCTTCTGAAAGACAAGGGTTTGAAGACCTGGTTTGTTTGATCAAGACATTGAATCACTAGGTCGCTAGTCGGATCAGGGAATCAATGATCGAATCAGTGAGACGCCGGTTGGACCGCACTACAACTAACCAAGTCTATATTAATCATGACATATAAAATTAACACTTAGAAAAACAAATTATACTAAAAAATAAATTTGTAAATCTTGAAAAATGATTTATAGCATTTTCTTTTCTTAGGGTGTGTTTGTTTCAAGTTTACCAAATTTATTCCTAGGAATAACATTCCTTGGAATATAAAGATGAGAATTTTATTCCAAGGTATTTAGAAAAAATATGTTTAGTTAACTTTATAATATTCCTAGGAACCATAAAAATAAATTATAAAAAAAAAGGAACCATAAAAATAAGGATTGTAATAGGTAAATACATATGAATCTATTCTCATCTCCATGGAAACTTTATTCCCACCCTTTTCTTTGATTTTTTTTTTCTATTCCCAGGAATATCTTATACCCAGGAATAAAATTTAGTAAACTTGTAACAAATATAAGCATATATATTTCTATCATTCTATTCCGAAGGATCAAGAAATATAACTTGAAACAAACACACATGTTAATATTAATAAAATATCATTGTGTAAGTAAAAGAACATTTATTAGATAATGTAACAGATATCATTCTTTCATGTTAACAATGTATAGATTCTAAAATAGTATTACAATTTATATATTAATAAAAGATTAAATGATGGAACTTTACGTTGAAAAATAATAACTAAATCTTCGGCATCATACACAAAATTTGACCATTGCATGGGCACACACAGAGAGTAGGTAAAATAATAACTAATGGTAGGACCTTTACGTCGAAATATTACCTTTTTTTTTCTTTCAATAGACTCGTATTTCCACATATTGCAAGGGTGGTGGGTCGATAAATTACTACCTACGTGTAGTTCAACTTCAATATATTGGTCGTAGGCCAACACATTGACGCTTGTTCCCCTCTAAGTATTGGTTAGCTTTTGATTCACGTGAATCTGACCATGTTCATTGATTCGACAAGGATACTTTTGCATGCTCTCTGTTTCAAAAAAAATATTTTGAAAATTATTTTTTTGTTTAAATAAAAAAACTCATGAAGCGGATATAATTCATTTTCCCGACACATCGAGTTAATATTTGTTTGATTAATGATGGTGAATGGAGAGTCAACATGTAAAAAATTTCATTGTGTTTTACAAAATGGGTAATAATAACTTAACGAGTGTTAACAAACAACCTTCTTAACAAATGATGTAAGCGGTACCACTCGAAATCGAATTACAAGTGACCAACTTTCTAAATAAAGGATTCTGAATAAATCACTTGTTTTTGGATATTGATAGATTGCATACACAACTTGCAACAAGAACCCCACAATCATCTTTTCTTTTGAATGACAAGAGCGATGCTCAAAAGAAAATATGATATTAAAATTGGATGTGGTAAAAAGATGCTCTAGTCCTTATAATTATAAGAGTATGCCAATTTAATTCTTCAAATTTCTTTTTGAGGGGTTAATTCTTCAAATTTGTGAAGTAGCGGTTTAATTTTTTAAATTAAAAAATATTGGTCAATTTGATCATTTTTTTTATTATTTTGCAACACGTTTTTAGAACACATTTAATGTGCATGATAGAGAGATGAGATATAGCATCGGAGGTTTCTACGGTGCAGTCAGAAAATTGACTTTTTTTGGAAAAGTTATTTTGTTTAGCCGATAGTATAACTGCCGATGTCATGTGAGCTAGTGTACTGCCGGTGGACCACTCTAAAATTAAATGTTACCTTATTACAAATCGGTCTTTATACAAAATATTAAGGAGACTTTCAATCTTAGTACACAAATGAGAATCTATGTTTAATTTTGATTTAATCAAGAACACAATTGCAATGAGTAAAGATATAATGATACACCTTATGGGCAAATGTGTAATACACCATATAATCTGTCGTGACATGGATTAAATACACAAATGTTGAATGATTGACCATTTAACTTCACCAAAAAAGTCATTTTCATGACTTCACCATAGAATTTTCCTATAAAAAACTATTCTATGTTTAACCCACTCATTATCAATCCTATCCTTATAACCCTTTGTTTAATCCTTAATTTTAGGTGGATTAACACAACATTGCTTAAACCTAACATGTGAACACATGCACAACCTTCTTTTGCTTCTAAAACGCCAGTCTTTTCCCTACCTTTTCTTTCATTCATCTTTCTCATTAAGCATCTCATGCCTACAAATAGAATAAGACCCATGAATGCCTAACCACTTCTCAATGGCTAGGACACAGTGCTATCCATATGGAAATAGCATGCTCTCCTCGACCTTGTTTCTCTTTCCTCTATCCAAAAAAAAAACTTTGACATCATGAATATCGATAACTATAAACATTTCTTTTATAGTATAAAGTCTTAGTTGGGATTCTATGTATTTAGGGATTTAAAGTGAACCCATTCTATTTTATTTCCGTCAATTTCGTCCTTGATGCCATGTCACACAATTTCTTGTCAGTCAAAAAATATCGGTTTAACATTTTTGTAGACTTAAAATCGAATTTAACATTGGAGACTAAAGTGACTAACGAATTTTAAAATCAGAATTTATTTTGTATTTTTTATTAAGTCAAAGACTATTGTGACATCAAAATGTACATCCAAGAATCAAAATGGTTGTTTTCCCAATATGAAAACTTCAGTTCGTTAAATAAGTGTCATATTTATTTATTTTAAGCATGTTATGTTTCTAACAATTAAATTGAAATGTAGTAAGAAAATATTCACTGTATATAATTTTAAGTTGTTTGACAATTATAATTTCAAAAATCAAAATAATGAAGTAACAGTAGCTCACTTGATTGAACTAAAGATTAGGAGTTAAATGCTCATAGTTCGAATTCTAATAAAGGATAACATATAATAAACATTTATCATTAAAAAAATCTAGACATTGATTTGTACATCAAACAACGTAGTCACACACCCTTCACTATTGTTTGGGTTTCATGTTTGTCAAAATATTGTGTATGACGCGACATGAACTTAAACAAGTCACAATGACACTTAAGGTGAGATATCAACATCTTTAGTAAAACTATTCGACGTTGAAGCATTTTGACTAACGTTAGATAATTTAAGAGAGCAATTTAGTATTTCGAAAATTTGATGTTCCAAATTTCTAGGCACTTAAAATTTTAAAAATAGTTTTGCCAACTTCAGCTCAAAATTATATTTTAAAAAACTCAAAAACAATTTGTTAGCAAGAAATCCTCAAGAAATTGTCAAAAGCCTATTTGGGCCAAAGACTATGTTTTGGATGGATAAGTTGGACCGTGTTGGTCCTTAGGCCCTTTTGGCAAGTCATTTAATTTAGGGTATTACTTTTCCCATCCTATAGGATTCTAGCGCCCTGCGTTTTTTCCAAAAATGCCCTTGAGGTTTCCGGATTATTGAGGTTTCCGGATTTCATAATCCGGAATGTTGTTTTCCTCTGTTATAGGGTGAAAAATGGAGTTACGGATTTTTCCGGATTTTGTAATCCGGAAACTTAAAAAATAGGGCGCGTTACATGATGTTTCTGGATTACATAATCCGGAAACCCCCTAAACACCCCTTTTTCAAGGGAAAACAGTTCGGATTATATAATCCGAACTGTATCAGCACAAATCATAAACATGTTTGTAACATGTATAGCCATTTTAGGGACAATATTAATCCTCCTAACTCTCATCCTTATGTTTTGGGTCATTGTTACCTGTTCTTAGTCAAAAATTGGGTTTTCGGGCTACTTGATCGGATTGCTCTGAAACTTCCCCAAAAAATAAAAAAAAATTCAAGGACCATTTTTCATCGTTTAGACCCATTTTTCATTTTTTTTAATTATTCATATTCTCAGAAAAATCCGAAAAAATTTGCACTTGTTTTATGTTATTTTTAGAATTTATTGGTGGTATTTTTATATTTTTATGATTTTATTTGACATGATTTTTAGCATTTTTTCTTAGTTTTTTTGTTGTTTTTAAAAACAAAACTCAAAACTGCTGAAATGTGAAAGAGTCTGATGGCTGATTATACATAAGAATTGTCTGGATTATAAAATCCGAAATAGTAAACATGAATCCGGATTTTAAAATCCGGACTGCACAAGGGCATTTTTGAAAAAAAAACGCAGAGCGCACGAGAAACCTATAGGGTGGGAAAAGTAATACCCTTTAATTTACTGTTTTCCCTAAAATGGCCCAAGCTCAGTTTGTATTAGGTCTAGCTTGACCTAACTATTTAAAGACGAATTCTGCTCTTTACCCAAATGGTTTTGCTCACTCCCTTAGGGTTTGACGGCGCCTTTGAGTCTATCAAACCAACCAAAGAGTGATAATATATGTCACGTCACGTGTCTTTCATATTATAACCTCTCTCTCATTCCATAGTTAACTTGTCATTATTCTAATATATGTCACGTGTCTGTCAAGTAATGTTTTAATTATAATGTTTTTTTTTGTTTTCTTATTTTTTAAGGAAATTTTTTTTTGGTGTATGTAAAACGTATCAGATATTTTATTTAAAATAAATTTTAATCACGAAATACTCTCCTAGTACGTATCGGGATGTATCAGACATAAATTGGGTAATGGTTTGTATCGAATACCGATACTTCAACAATTATTTGTAGATAGTGATGTGGAGCTTTTGTGAGACATCTGTTAATTAAACAACACTGTTATACTTCATTTGATTAAATTTAGTGAATAAGTAAAGGTGAGGTTTCATCAATTGTTGGAAGTTATGCAATGTTAATTGAGGTTACACAAGCTTTGGACCGTCCCTGACAACATAATGTAAAATCATTCAACGACTTTATCCCATTTGTATGGCCATTCTATTTTATATCGCGTTTTATTTATATTTAAATTGTAGCAATGAGATAGGAGTACTCACGAGGAAGATACTTATAAAAAATTCATACTGAATGTACATGATATTTAATTTTGTATTTCCTTTGTTAGACTAGATCAAAGTCAAAATGAACGTCAATAGAGATGTGTTTCATATATAATATTGAGTAAGATAGGTGGCATTGAGATTATCACAAAGGATGGAAAGTGTTGAGGAAGATGATACTCTTAATTCCCTTGAGAATGGAGTTTATCCAAGATGTCGTGTTGTCAAGTGAATGCATACTTGTAAGTTACTGCAATTAACCAGGGATTCATAGTGTATGACTTCAAACATGCTGTAATTTCATTTTGAACAGCTGATTTGTTCTGGCTTTTCAAATTACCACTCTAGTGAAAAATAAATAAATACACACAATTGTTATAAATTGTAAAAAAATTGAAAATCATATTATTGTTAAAATTTGAACATTTACCATAGCTCCATGAAGCTTCACATCAAGTTGTTCAGTAATTTTGTGATTAATTTCATTTTGTTGCTCTGTGGATTAATAACATGAGAATTTTTAGCAAATAATAATGGAAAGTAACGATAAGGCATTGAATTTAAAGAGAAAGTAGGAAAGACCGTATGAAAAATTGCATATTAAGGTATTATCTTATTGTAAAATAAAAAACACAATCATTTAACTAAATTTCATTTACCTTTTATTTTTGCATCAGTTAAAAACGCAGATGCCCATCGGAAAGGCGCATCCTTAATTGTTTTTTGCACCTTTTTGGAAACGGGTTCTTGTTTGTTTGTCATTTCGGTTGTTGCGGCTGCCTTAAGGTTTGACAGCGCTTTTGAGTCTATCAAACCAGCCAAAGAGTGATAATATATGTCATGTGCCTTTCATATTATAACCTCCCTCCCATTCCATAGCTAACTTGTCATTATTCTAATATATGTCACATTCCTGTCACGTATTTTTTTAATAATAATGTTTTTTTTTGTTTTCTTATTTTTTTAAGGAAAGTTGTTTTTGGTGTATGTAAAACGTATCAGATATTTTATTTAAAATAAATTTTAATTATCGAATACTCTCCTAGTACATATCGGGATGTATCAGACACAAATTGGATAATGGTTTGTATCAAATATCGATACTACAACAATTATTTGTAGATAGTGATGTGGACATTTTATGAGACATATGTTAATTAAACAACAATGTTATACTTCATTTGATGAAAATTTGGTGAATAAGTAGAGGTGAGGTGTCATCAATTGTTGGAAGTTATGCAATGTTAATTGAGGTTACACTAGCTTTGGACCGGCCCTAACAACATAATGTAAAATCATTCAACACTTAGGACAATTATCAAACACGTAAAAGACAACACATGAAGTGCAAAAATCCATTCATCCTAAGTCAATATTTGACATCTAAACTTTTCAACACATAAATAACACAAAAGAAAACCGTATGGTTGATTGTGTTTTGTTTCTCTAATAAAAAGAACAATAACGACAATAATAACAACAACAATAACAATAATGTCAATAATAACAACAATAACAATACTAACAACAAAAATAATAATAACAATGACAACAATATTTCTTTCAAAAACAATAACAACAACAATAATAATTTTATCCTCTAATTAATTTAGTTTACACATTACATCAATAGTAAATAAGGTTAGTTTAGTAAAATTATCATGTTTAATTAATTTAGTTTGCACAACACATAGTTGATTAACATTAAATAATTATAGAAACTAACATGTCTGATCTTTATTAACATTCCCCAAAGCTCCCTTTGATGCCAAATTTTTGTTCCTTAATGTTGAATGTTCCCTTTATGCTCCCCTTGGTGTTGATACTGAAACTTGGGATTATTGAATCCTCATTCAACAATATAATTTCTCCTACAATGTTACAAAAGTGAGAGCAATGCTTCACTTTGAGACCAACACCATAGCCATTATTGCCTTTCCAAGTGCCTCCAAAGTTGATAGCTCTCCTTTTCCTATTTTTCAATCTACAATTATTTTTCGAAAATATTTATAAACAAAATAAAAAAAACTGTATTTTCATGCTTACATAATAAGATAATTAGCCAAACTTCCATGGTTGTAAAATATGCCCCCTTTTAGATGGAAGTTAGGGCTTAGTTCACACTCTATCTTTGCTCTTAAGACGCTGCCAGTTGATACTTGACATGAACCTTGTATGCCTTTTTTATGCAAATAATAAGAACTACAAACTAAATTAACTGGCAGAGGTAGCAAATTGGACTCAAGTTTCCATATTTTCATAACATACTGAGTTGGTAACATGTAATTTGTGATCTTGTAGTTAACACCGAGTCCCTGTAACATATTGAATCAAATTTTAGTAATTTGTAAATATTAGTTAGTTTATTTATTATATTAAAGTAAGCAAACTTTTACTTACAATTTATTGATCAATCATTGCTTCAAATACCAACGGGTCAAAATGGTTCAATTTCAGGCTAAGCTCTTTTTTATTTTCCAAGTCTTAGCTGTCAACTGAGTATAAGCCAACAATAATAATTTTATACTCTAGTTAATTTAGTTTACACATTACATCAATAGTAAATAATGTTATAATACTAAATTGAGGTTATAATACCCTCATTATTGAATAAATGATTGAATTTGCAATGTTTAATAAATTTTATAGTTAAATGGGTTGTTAAATATGAAATGACATTAATAGAATTTTTTTAGAAAAGTTAACATTACTAATGTGATTTTTTTTGTCAAGATTAATGTAATATTTTTATTAAATCTTTTACTTTTTTATATATACAAAAATATGTTAAAGAGTTGAATCACCCCAGTTGTTGATTTTATTTGTTTATATACACGAAAACAAATTTTTATGAATACGGATCTAAATATGGAAACATTAATCGATGCAGCATATCATTTAATTTATTGACAAAAAAATTGATCTAAATCGAGTAACATCAATCACATAAGCGTTCTAAAAAAATCGAAATGTGGTATCATCTATCAAATCAACGTCCTCAACGATTCAACATAACTACATCTATCACTATCACATCACATCACAATAAAGGAATAACTCAATAGTTAAAGTTTCGTTTACCTGCAAGATTTTTCATCAATATCCAAACGTGTTTTCCAGCTTGATCCCAAAGAATTCCCACCATTTCAGAGTTGTTGGAGCGTTCAGGTTTTTAGGGTTTTATGCTCTAAGGTTTATAGAAGCATCTACAATGTGACACTCATTTTTGGTACTTTTGCTATTTAAATAGATCTCATGTACATATCACTCATTTGTAACACTTAATATTTTTAACCAAACATCTCACACAATTTTCTTAAATAAAGCTCAATAATTAAATATCAACTAGACCAACGACCCGTGCTAACACACGAGTCATAGTGAAGGTAATATTTGATGGTAATAGGTAACAAAATAGTTTAGTTGAATGTCAAAATATTAAAAAGCATAGACGTTGGTACAATAACATAACATATAATATTTTAATGGCATAGTGTAGTAAACAAACAAAACAAAAGCTGAAGCTTTGGCAATATATAAATAGTAACAATATGTCTTAAGAACAATACTACAAAACAAAACACTACACATTACGAAAATCTTTCCTATAGATCACATTTGACGTAACATCGGTATCTTCCCCGTCTTGATCATAATTTTATGTCTTAACAAAAATCGATTTTGTGAACCTATAAGCAACAATCGTAGTCAATTATAAGTTGTATAATATTAAATGGTGCATTTATGGTTTATTTCAACGGATTATAAAAAATGCAATATAAAATAATATTGCAATATTATTTCAAGGGATTATAAAAAAAAATGTTCAATTTTGTGTTTAATGGTTCTTTTATGGTTTATTTCAACGGATTATTAAAAAGACAATATTAGATAGGCATGACAGATTTTAATGATATATTTCATGGTAAATTCATGTTTATTTCAACGGATTACAAAAAGGGCAATTATATTGGGAAATTAGAATCCCTATTTAGTCGAAGTTTGAAACTTTGGTTGTATAATAATGTGTTGCGATATTGAGAAGAAAGATTTTCTTTCGTTTTATGAATGACAACGAAAATATTATGTCATAATATAAATAGGGATTCTAACTAAAAATTGTGCTGATTTATTTTATAAATTTTTTTAATCAAATTTCAAGAATCACATTTAACTTGCTAGCACATTAATATGTTGTTCGTTATTTAATTAGAAAGGCAATATTGTGATTTTTTTAATTATTTCAAATATTAGAAAGACAATCAACGAATTCTTTTTGAAAATATTTTATAATTCCTTTTTTACATAGTCAACTTTTAAAAGTAAATGGAAATTTATACAAATTAATTACATATTGATAGTCATTAAAAGAGGAATTATATTGGGAAATTCGAATCCCTTTTTAGTCGAAGAAATTATCCTTGGTTTTATAATAATGTGTTGCGATATTGAGAAGAAATATTTCCTTTCGTTTTTGAATGACAACGAAAATATTATGTCGTAATATAAATAGGGATTCTAACTAAAAATTGTGTTGATTTATGTTATAATTTTTTTTAATAAAGTTTCAATAATCACCTTTACTTGCTAGCACATTAATGTTGTTCGTTATTTAAATACTTTTTTTTTCTAAATAGAGATTTGTCTTAAACTTTGAACATCAAATCCATGTTTTTGTGGAAGATGCCGAGTGTTAAACAAAATCAATTATTCGTTATTAGCACATTTCAATGTTTGGAGGGATAAGGAAGCAACTAGCACAAAAATAAATAAATTATTACTGATTCGCCGCTATTGCAACACGCTATTTTTTTTATAGAAATACAATCGGCAAAATTATAACGACAATAAAAAATTATCTAAATAATGCCAACACCGCAATTTAGATAAAATAAAACAATATTAAACACAACACCAATTTCAAACAAAAACGAAATTAAGCAAGACACGAAATTTTACTCAAGGAAAAGGTTCTTGAATAAGGATTACAAAACATAAACTTAATTGACGAAGTACTTAATCAAATATGGAAAATGTTAACCAGTGCCCTGGGGGCACGGGTTAAGGAAACAAATATAGTAGCTTTTGTATTGGAAATTGTATAATCAATTTCTCAAAAGTAAAATAAGTGTTACTTTTAATTCAAATTTTATTTTTTGGATTTCTTAACTGTTGCCCCGGAGGCACCGGTTAACAGGTCCCATCAAATATTCAAGGAAAAGTTATGCAATGGTTGTGGAAAAAAAATGTTCGATTTAGTGTATAAAAAAGGCAATATTAGATAGGCAAGAATAAAATTTCAATTTTTTAAACATCTATTCATTGAGAAAAAAATTCGATTATTTCAAATATTATAAAGGCAAGAATAAAAATTCGATTTTTTAATAATCTATTCAGTGTGAAAAAAATTCGATTATTTCAAATAATAGTTGACTATGAAAATTTATACCTGTTAATTACACATTGATAGTCATTAAAAGAGAAATTATACTGGGAAATTCGAATTCAATATTTCAAGGTGATTAAAAGATTAATTTAGGCGTAAATAAGTCATTAGAGATTGTAAAAGAGTTTAAGGAGGGAAGTCTTAGGTTTGAGATCAAGGGCTAAGATTAAGTTTTGATCTATCCAACGGCCAGCATTCATTGCCGCCAAAAGTGATTATGTTAAAATTAGATTAAATGTTGCTAGAGTAGTTAAACTTTATAAGTAAGAAATTAGTTTTTACAGGTATTAAACAACAAAAAATATTTAATGCATTATGAATCAATAAAATTAATGAGTATAGTTTATAATGGGACCTAAGATAATTAATATTAATAAAATTAATGCTACTAAATCAATTTTAAATTGAGGATCAAAGAGATTTGAGGCCTAAGACATATTTAAAAGATTAATTTCTATGCACTTATTGTGTAAATACATATCCAATCAAACAACATCATTGTGTTATTTTTATAGGTATATTTTTAAAATATCTCCACAAATATTTACACAACGTTATTTGATTGAATGTACAATTTTTTTTTATATTATCGGTGTACATAAATTAAAGAGTTAATTGTGGAAATAACCCTTGTATATACACATCGTCTGAAAATACCATAAAAATAGAAACATATTATATTTCTATAATTTGAATTTCTTCCTATTTTGGTCATCAAAATACCATAAAAATAGAAACATATTATATTTCTATAATTTGAATTTCTTCCTATTTTGGTCATCAAGTTGCCTAGTCACACTAGCATGATAGAGAATCTTGCCACATGAGGCACTAGTAAGACGGAGAATCTTGCTACGTGGATTTTTTTTATGACGTACCATTTTTTTTTTGCAAATTGTAATTGAGATATCAAAATAAAGAAAAATATACCATTTTTAAGACAAGTCCATAAAAATGAACTAGAGCTCAAATTTTTTTCATAATTTTTTCAGACAAATATTTAAGACGCTAAAATAACGTCTTCCACATCAAATTATAATTTTTCAACAAGGGAAAATTAATTCTGATTTTTTTACCATCTAAAAATGAACCAGCCTTCAAAAAATATTAAAAAATTCACCATCTAAATCCTTTTTTTTTTTTGCTTTTTTTACATTTTGTCTACAAGGTAAAATGATCCATATTCTTTTGAATGACATATGGGTGACACTCATACTAGTGAGAAAACTCTAGCCTATATGAATTAAAAAGAAAGATAAGTGGTATGTTAAGCGTGAGTTAAGATCCTCTCCATTTATTAGTATCTCCATTTTTCTTATTGTCCATTTATTTTATGGAAATTGAGAGGAACTTAACTCGTTCAGCGTGCAACCGTTGGTTCCGTATTCATTACTAGTTGCTAATATATAGCTAACTTTATTTAAAAGAAGTTATTCTACCAATAAGTTTGATTTGTCGGGTTTATCGGGTTTGTACAGTCCAACTAGTCACCCGCCCGTACCACACTTGTTTTCCCTGGGTCGGTTGCCAGACTGAAATGTTCAAACCTCTGATTCCTGGTCCAACGGGTATGGGTTATAAAACATTGTGCATAAGTGAAATAAGTGTTGCACCAAACACAAACTTTATTTTTTGAAAGGTCACCACACACAAACTTGCTCCTATAATTAGATCAAATGTTATATGTTGTAACTCAGTTAGTGGTCGAGTAGTAGAAAACATACTTGTGTATGGTCCAAGTTTAATTTACTTGTATACACTAGACAAAATTTATTTAAAAAGTTATATTTGTTAGAAGAACTTTATAACTTCTCAAAGTTACTTTCAAATATATACATATAAAAAGAATAAAAATATAGATCTGTTTCCCTCATGTATGTATTTTCAAACAAAATTATATTTTCTTTTTGTCCAAAGCCCAAAGCCCAAAGGTATACTTCAGAGTCACTCTCTGATTTTATAAAAAAAAGTGAATGGGAGTAAATTTTTTATTTTTTTTAGCTAAAAGGTGATTAAAGTTTTATGTTTGAGAGGAAAAGGTGAGTAAAGTTGGTCTCGTACTTTTTGGTAAAAGTCGGCCAATTAATATTTCAAATGTGTGAAGTAGCAGTTTAATTTCATAAATTAAAAAAATATCAATCAATTTGATCATTTTTCAAATTTTGTAACACACATTTTTAGGACATGCACAAAGACAAAATATGATAAAACTATCATACCATAATTAATCAATTCATTATCAATCTTATCTTTAGAACCCTTTGTTTAATCCTTAATTTTAGGTGAATCTGCAACTTGACGACCGCCTTTTCTCTACCATTTTCTTTCATTCATCTTTCTCATTAGGCATCTGAATTTGATGCCTACATATAGAATAAGATCTATGTATGAATCCCAGATTACTTCTCAATGGCTAGGACACAGTGGTATCCAGATTGTAATAGCATGCTCTCCTCAACCTTGTTTCTCTTTTCTCCCAAAAGAAACCATTTTTGACATCATGAATAGCAATCTCTATAAACATATTTATATAAGTGAAAACAAAAAGATATAGACGTTGTTCCATTGAAGGTTTCCATTTTTGCGTGGCGGTTGATTCGGGACAGGTTGCCAACCAAAAGACTAATCTTGTCAGAAGAGGTATGCTCAATACCGAGTTAGCAGGGTGTGGTGCTGGTTGCGGTCACGACGAATCAGCGTCGCATCTGTTCCTTCACTGTGACAGTTTCGGCTCTTTATGGTGGCACATCAGGTCTTGGATTGGTGTTTCAGGTGTCGAACCTAATAATATCTGTGAGCATTTCTTTCAGTTCATTCATTGTACAAGTCACTCTAGGAAAGCAAAGATGCTTCCTTCAGCTAGTGTGGTTACTTAGTGTCTGGGTGGTTTGGAATGAACGCAACAACATGTTATTTAATAATATCCATACCACCATAGAACAATTATTAGCAAAGATTAAATTTCATTCATTGTGGTGGCTGAAGGCTAATAATGCCTCGTTTGTGCATGACACTCAGATGTGGTGGTCGGACCCTATGTTATGTCTGGGTATCGATTGACCGTACTTTTGTAAATATTGTTTGACTGTTTTCTTTCTTAGGATGGCCATTTAGTACATCTTATACTGAAGTGGTTTCACTGTCAGTGTTAATATATTCCATTTTGATGTCTTAAAAAAAAAGATATAGACGTGACAATGAAGAAATGAGACAACAAATACAATAGGACAAAAAATCTATCACCACTTGACAGGTGGTGTGTGGCTGTTTGACTTAAACTATATAACAAAACTATGTACTCCATTGACAATAAAACTATCCTTTGCGAAACCAAAAATTAAACTTGGTATTTCGTAAAAAAATAATAACTTGATACATCATACCAACTTGTAGTGATGATGCATGAGGTACACCAAGTACAAAGGATGGTGCCCTGGTTTAGCCTTCATGTAAGAAATAAGAATGTCCTAAATTACTATAAGTTATTCCGGCTTCTCTTGCTTCCATCACTTCCTCTAACTCTTCCTTTGTTTTATGTCAATCATTGGACTCTGGTACAAAAAACCTCTCCTTTTTCTTCTCTTGAATCACTCGTAGGGACTTCATCTCATTAGACCGCGTCTCGTTTGAGTCGACATTTTTTTATTGACAAATATTAGTATTTTAATTGTCATGTTAGCAGTGGCGGAGGGACCATGGGGCCAGGGGTGGCCGTGGTCCCCCCAATTTTTCTAATTTTTATTTTACTACTATTATACTATTATTATATACTACTATTTACACATGGTTATGAATATGGTCTCCCCATTATTAGCATTTGTGTCATTTTGTATGTTGGACCTTTGTCTTTTATGTCAAAAAAATCTTTTTCACTTTTAAAAAAAGCCCTTTATGTAAGTTTATTTGCTAAATTATACTACCTTTTTAAAACTTGGTCCCCCCAATGTTTAAAACCTGGCTCCGCCCGTGCATGTTAGTTTTTATCTTTGTCAGAAATGGAACATTGAACTTTTAACTTTTCAATTACTTACATTCGTTAGTTCAAACTAGTTGAACCATCAAACCCCCCTTTCGAGTCGACATTATTATCCGAATTATTATCCCTACACCTCAAAATGATTTGTGAAGAATATTCCGTGATAACTGTAATTTTGTCATGTTTTTAGCATGTGTTTGGCCTGACGGCAAATTGAACGCAACTGCACGTTTAGTTAAAAAAGCTTGAATATTTAGCTTTAGTAAATCACGGTAAAAAATACTTTGGGACGCGAGAAACAATGTTTAAACGTAGAACCAAACATACCATTAGACCTCATCATTTGAAGATACTCGATGCTTCTGTGCGTACAAACTTGGCTATGCTGCATAAAATTAAAGGTCATTCTCAAACTCAACTTTATCTTTGTGTATATGGCGGTCTCCATACTGCAACCATGCATACAAAGGTTCACTTATATATGAGAAGTTATGGACAATAAAATAAATAAAATATTAAAAAAAAAAACTTAAAGTTGGGAGGTGGGGCCGGTGAGAGGTAATTCTCTCTCATCTATACTATGTGTTTTAGTTAAACTTTACGAACTAAAAATTAATATGCTCATTATTACAATAAATGTAATATAATTATTTGATAATGAAGCACATAATATTAATGAAATGATACAATTTTAAAAATAAAAATGATATTCACTCTGACATTTTCTTGTTGCAAATTGACATTCATCGTGAGATGAAGAAAATTTACGCAAGTCTTGAAAATTTTTCTAAAACCTGTTTTTATCACTCCACTTCTTATTTTATTTTTAAAGGTATCACTCTACTTTTTAATTCCTCTCTCCAGCCACCAAATTATCCTCATATCCCCTCACAAAGTAAATTTTGATTAAAAGAAAATAAACAAAGTTCCAAGGATTTTTTTATCACACACGGAAAATAATTTTTTATTAAGAGAAATAACTGGTATTGGCGAAAGAAAAACAAACAAATTATCTAACTTGTAAAAAGACATAAGGACAATTTGAGGATTTAAAGTTATATGTACTTAGGGAAGAAGATAAATAGGTAAAAAATGTTGAGTTTTACGTTTTTTGTTGTGTTGTGTTGTGTTACTGTTAAAACATTTTGTATGAGGTGATATCAACGTGGACAAACCACAATGTCACTTAATGTGACATGCCAAAACCTTTAATTTCTTCAAAAAAAAAACAGTAGTGCTATATGGTGCGAGACTTTTTTTCGCACAACATGCACGACAGCTTGTTTGCCTTATAAAATCACCATATATGGACTCATTTTAAACAAATTAAATATGCTCATAACAGAATCCTATAGAGCTATCATTGCATATGATGTTAGTATCACCGCCAACCTCACACCGCTTCATATTTGATATCATCATTGCATAGGAAGGTATAACAGCACATGAGAACAAGAGAGAGAGAAATGAAGCATACAAAAATTGAGAAGTGTTGGCAGATGGTGGTTACTACTGTATACTCTATAGAACCTTAATCTAGCTTGTTGGGTTTTGAAAATAAAATGAATAGTTACCATTCGTGCAAATTCGTGCAATACTGTGTCGTAACATTAAGCATTTTCCAAAAAAAAAAACCTTTAACATAATTATTTGATGGATTTTGTCAAAAAAATAATAATTATTTGATGGATTGAATTTTTAGTATTTAGTAAATTTGGAGTCTCAAGTTGCTAGACAATTATAATTTGAAGAATTAAAATAATGGGGGAATGATAACTCACTTAATTGAACTAAATATTAAAGGAGTTAAAGTCTATAATTCGAATCTAAATCTATATTATATAAATTTAAGACCCATTTCAAGTCTATATATAGAAGTGTTTTTCTCATTCTATTCTTATGACATGTGGCACTCTCAATAATATATATGAAAGTGTTTTACTCAATTGACATGTGGCACCTTAAACCAAACCAAGCAATTTGGTGAGTTTGGCAATTAATGAGATGTCATTTGTTTTGTTTTTTATTTTCATAACAATAATGTGATGCAATTGTAATATTTTTGCTTTTAATGCTTACCAAGCAAATATGGATACAAAAAATATCTTAATTCATTTTGAGATTTTATTTTAGGTAATAATAATAATAATAATAATAATAATAATAATAATAATAATAATAATAATAATAATAATAGTTTTGTTTGCTAAAAAAAATAGTTTTGTTACAAAGGTTAATGATATCGATAATGGTAGAAATATATTTTGTTTGCCAATGACGATAAAAAAATGGAATTGAATATTTGTGATTTAGTGACTAATTTTTCAAATAATATTTTTTAGGTAACTAAGTTTCGAAATATTTTTTTTTGTTTCCTCAACGAGGATGAGACCAAGACTGATTTTCATGTTTGGTTTCGTAGTAGTAGTAGTAATAATAATAATAATTTTATTACAAAAAATAATGATATCAATAGTGATAAAAATACATTTTTTTGTTAATAAGATGTAATCAATACCCAAAAATGAGTACGGTTACAATACTAATTTTTTATTGTTAATAAGAATAATCTATTTTCTATTACAATATATTAACAACAACAAAAAATTACTTTTACACAAATGAGTATTGTAATGTTTTTTTGACAAAGAGTTTTTTTTTTATTGTTTATGTTTGAATCATTACATATTATATAATCAGAAGAAAAAAAAAGCTCTATTTTTTATGATACTTCTTAGCGATTCTGTTACATATTTGTGTCAAAATTACACTACCAATAACTTAGCATACAATATTTTCTCAAAAAATAAAACTTAGAATAGGAGACTTTTTTTATGATATGCTTTTAATGGTTATTAAAATAATTTATGGCAATTAAAATTTCTTCATGACCAAATAATTTCATAACCACATTGCCCTTAATAGAACAATGATTTTTTCAGAATGTTAAAAAAATAATGGTTATTTTACTAAATTACCGTGTGAAACAAGTCTATAAATTAGACATATGGGTTAACATAATTTCACATCACAACTCATATCACCCTTCTTTTTTATTTTGTTTCAATTTTTATTCTTTGGTCTTCGTATTTTTTTGTCGTTAATGTCAATGCTCGAAGAGTTATGTTTCTTTTATGTTGCGATTTTGATGAATCAAATGTTATTGTTCAGTTTTTTATTATTTGTTCTTCGTATTTTTTTCATTGATGTCAATGCTCCAGTAGTTATATTTCCTTTATGTATGTGATTTTGATGAATCAAATGTTCACACAAATAAACAGGTTCTTCAACTCTTCTATAAAATTTTTCTTCATCTCTCTTTTAATATTTCCTTGTGACTTATTTTATTCTTCTTTATGCTTTGATGACATTGTTTATGCTCTTTTGTTTTCTT
Organism: Medicago sativa; assembly: GCF_051527215.1. Lineage (NCBI taxonomy): Eukaryota > Viridiplantae > Streptophyta > Magnoliopsida > Fabales > Fabaceae > Medicago > Medicago sativa. The sequence goes on along the minus strand of NC_140753.1, from coordinate 22,771,634 downwards.
TATTATTCTGTTTAAATTTATGGATGATTCAAAGATGAAGACTATATATGTTTATTTTTTTTTTTACTTTTGTGGTTTCTATGCATACAGGTGCATTGAATTGAGATATCAGGAACAAGCACAAAAAATAAGAATATGGAAAAAAAATATTTTATATAGAAACCGATTAAATGATGGTCGTGTTCAAGACACACACATTCTTCACATGAGAGCATAGATAAAACAAAATAGATTTTTTTTTAAAAGGAAAGAAAAAAAATATGACATTATGACAAACTTTGAGATTCCGAAAAGAATTAGTCGGTTTTAGTAGAGAATCTAGACTAATTTTCTACTAGGATGAGTCCCTCTTTTATGTCTTTTATATAAAGAATGATTGTATAGTTTTCTGTTACGATTTATATGTAATGGACTAAAAAAATGGAACAAAGAAGTATTATAATGATATTAGTTAATATGCAACTTAATTCTCATTTTCATGCTTTTTACTACAATTATTTCATAATTGAGTTCATCATTTTCTCCATTTCTTTATGTCAGTTTGGTCGAAATAACAAATAAACATCAAACACACACAAACACTATCAAATGACAACACCTAAATTTCAATCCCAAACGAGCAATCCCGTCCTATTTTCTTCAGTAAATTTTGTATTCATTTCTTGCTTCCAAATTTTAGTGTTTGTTATGATTTTATATTCAATAGTTTGTTTAAAAAATGATTTTCAATCTAAAGTTGAGGAGAAAACTATGGAAATTATTTACTCGACAGTAATCAATAGCAATAATCTTGATTGAGATAATTAATTCATCCGTTACATCATCATATTTGTTGTGATGTAAATGATAATTAATAAAAAATAAATGATTGACTAATATAGTTACACACATTCATTCATTTTCACATAAGAGTAGAGAGGAAACTTTTTTTTTCGAGAAAAATTTAAGATTGTCATGGATTGAAACTTTGATAAAATAATTAAAGAGTTTATATTTTTATGTTTATAAATCATGGAAATTCTGCACATTATTATTTTTTATTTAAGACATATATCTCAAAGGATCAACAATATTTTGAATGAAATTAATTTGGTACAAACTTTTTAAATAAATGATCACGTTGCAATATTTGAAATAAACATTGTAATATTTTGAATGAAATTTATTTGGTACAAACTTTCTAAATAAGATATCTATTTTTTTCCTTTCATTCACGACAATTGTTTCCAAAGACTTGGGAGAAATAAAATATTTCAAGTGATTGTTATTAGTTGTTGTGTATGTTTATAGCAAAGGATTGTTATTAGTTGTTGTGTATGTTTCTGAATACGATACATTTTTTTTTCTTTCCGGAAGTGCCTCTAAATATGCCATATTATTCATTAAGTGATAGCACATGAGGCTATATTAAGTGTGCGTCTTATAAAAATCCAATATCACGTGAATTAGACTTGACTTCTAAATAACACTTTTTTTTATTGCATCCAAACATATTTTCACTAGAAGAAAACAAATCAAATGGATCTTCACCTTCCATTGAAATAATGAAAAAGAAATATTGATGAGGGAAAAAAATAAGATAGAGAAGAAAAACTGTTGATCAAGTGGAGAGGGAGAAAATTCCTAATACTTTGAAAACTACAATTTCTAAAAAAAAATTGTCAACAATAGATAATGATCAACCACTAATAAAATCATATAAGTTCATTATCACTTAATATATGTTAATATAAGACACGACAATGAATTCATAAATATTTTAGAAAGGTAAAATTGCATATTAGAATTTTCCAATTACACTCATGATATTTTTAATGATTAATTTTTTTAAATAAATATATCAATGACATTAAATGTACAAAATGTTAGTGATTGATTACTAAACAATTTTATGTGCTTATTTTTTTCACCGTACCATTAAAATAGTAAGTTTGTTATTACTACTATGTAAACCAAATAATTATTTTATCTATTTGGTCTATGGGTGTTAAGAGTCTCACATCGGATAGGTGATGACCTGACAATGTGTTTATAAATGGGGGCAATCCTCACATCACAAGCCGGTTTTATGGGGTTGTGTTAGGCCCAACCACGATTTTTAAGAATGGGTGCAACAAAGTTGTTTAAAGGTTCATAATTACATACCGAATATGTTTCTTACAAGTTGGTACACATTTTTACTAAAAAAATTAGTTTTGTAAATATTTATATAAAAAACTCCAAAAAAGATATATGAAAAAAACATTTGCATACCTTATTTATTAAAGGATGCGAGATTTTACTTAACTCTAACAAACTTGACATTAGAGAGGAAAATTGAAATCATAATTATTATTGTCGAATTCAAGAACGTGAGGCAAAAGAAGTGTTCAAATTGAAGTGTGAAAATATTTTGGAGATATATGCATTGCGTGGATCACCAAACTTAATAACAAATTTATAAGGTCAAATAAGTTTTTTGGATGAGTGTTACAAGAATCACTTTAATTCTTACATATAAAAACAATAAGAGGTCTATGGTGCAGAAATAATAATTTAAAGATAATACATTTAATAATTCAGTACTTACATCTTTAAAAAAAATCACAAATTATATGTACCGATATTTTTTAACAATTTAATTAGGATTGATTTTTTTCTTTTAAATACCATAAGACTCAATATAAAGTGAAGACCGGAGAGTCAATATTGTACTTGATAATTATCATAAAATGCATGTTTTATATGTAAGAGTGAAGATTCAATTTATTCTTTGGGAAATATTATAAGTAACACATATCTTTAGAGAAGGAAACCAAGTGGCGGATTCTCTTGCAAACTTTGGATTAACCATGGACTCTTTTGTTTTCTGGTCTAGCATACCTTTGTTTGCAAGGGAATATTATGTAAGGAACATGACTGGTATTCCAAATTTTAGGTTTTCTTCTCATTGAGGAAGTCTTGGTTTGGTCCCCTTCCTCATTTTGTAATCTCTCTTTTTTGACTAATATATATTTTGGGGGTTGCTAGCGTCTTTGCTACACCCTTTTTGGCTTAATAAAAATGTATTTCAAAATTACGCTGTTATGGGTATGAACAAAATTAATTATCGATGAGGAGACCTATTTCAAAATAAGAAAACATGCTTTTGTATCCACGCCTACATGTGTTCTGGGTCGGTTTTCATTGTAATCTATTACTCGATGCAATCAAGTTTCATTAGGTTGGATCAACAAATAATAGCACATAACTTTTTAACAAATATCTTAAATATATATATATAATTAAAAGGTTTGTCTAACATGTGCAATATTGCATATGTTAAAGTAACTAAAAGCGGCAACTATTTATTGAAAAACAACAATTATTTATTAAAAAATTATATATTAATAGAAAATACACAAGTTCCAAATCAAACATACTACTTTAAACTTCTTAACATGTGCAAATTTGCACATGATATAAAAACCCTTTAATTAAATGACATTATATATTATAAAAAAACTCAAGACTTGGACTAGATTCTACTGTTTAAAATTTGAACACTTGAATTTAATTGAAACACTTTGAATCTCTAAGGCATGGACCTAATATATAATAGTGTGAACATTAGGACAGTGACAAGAAGAAACGTGTTGTATAGCTGAAGTACAATGTTAAATGAGCAGAGGTGGATACATCGATGCCTGAATGAAGTAAAAAATAAGCAAGGGTCCCACATCTTTGTGAACAAGCGCGGGTAAAGAAGTTAGTTCATGAGAGTAGGATCTGTTTTTGAACATGGAATAAAGGCACTCTTACTTGATCATATATGGAAATGATTGACGTTATGAGTAGGAGGAAGATTAATTTTATGTGCCAACAAGAAACTAAGTGGGTGGGTGAAAAGGCGAAAGAATTAGATAGTTCAGTATTTAAGCATTGTAAACTGGAATAGTTAGATCAAGAAATGGTGTAGGCATTATTGAGGATAAGGAATGGAAAAAAGATATTTTGAATGTAAAGAGGATAGGGAGATTGGATCGTAGCCCACAAATTTGTAGTTTAATAAGACATCTTTAATTTATTTTTTTGAAAGGAAATAAGACATCTTTAACGTTATTAGTGTTTACTCACCTTGGATAGGTTTGAAAGAATATCCTAAAGTAAAATTTTGGAAGGATTTGAAAGGCTTAATTAAAGTGTAAGGAGTGTTTGATAACTTTTGAAGGCGTGAATGAGGGTATAACCTTGGGGAGAAAAACGCATTCGGTAAATCCATCCTAGATTTTTTGTTGTCTTTTAATCTTACTTTTATTACATACAAGAGTGAGATATCATGTTCTCAGATAGATTTATTTCTTATTGGCAATTCTGACATAAATATTTGTTCGGACTTAAAGTTTTACCTGGAGAGAGTTTGATTATCCAACATATAATATTGGCTATGGATGTAAGGGTTAAGAGAAGACCAAAGATGAGATGTCATGATTGGGATACAAGGATCAAGTGGTGGAATTTAAAGGATGAAAACCATAGTGTTTTCCTACAAAAGATTTTAAAGGAAGGTTGTGCAAAACTACATAGAAGCGAAAATGATATGTGAAACAAGATGACGTATGAGATTAGCAAAGCAGCAAAAGAGACACTAGGAGAATTAATAGATTTTGAACCTAGCTAGGAATAAAGAATCTTGGTGGAACCAAAATGTTCAAATTAAAGTGAGAATCAAAAGAGAATGTTTTAAAGTGTGGTATACGTGTAAAAGTACAAATATGTAGGAAAATTATAAGAGAGCTAAGAAAGGGACTGATAAGGCATTGAACGCAGCAAGATCACAAGTTTTTGATGAGTTATACCAATCCTTACACGCCAATGAGGGAGAAAAGTTTATATATATTCTTGCTAAGGGACAAAAAAGTAAGAAAAGATATATGGATCAAGTGAGGTGTATTAAAATGGAAGCGAGTAAAATTATTGTCCAGAAAAGAGATATAAAGGGTACATGGAAGTAGTATTTTCAAAAATTATTTAATGAAGGTTATGACATATATATTACCATAATCGAACATGATAGACATCAGAGAGGAGAAACTATAACTATTATCATCAAATTCAAGAACACAAGGTAAAAGAAGGGTTGAAATGGGAAAACACCCAATACCAAATTTTATATCAAACAGACCTCTCCATAAGGTAATTAGTCAATTTTAAACTAAGGTAATGATTACAGTGATTAAAAGTTCATAAATATCTCAAAAGTAGGGATAATATTTAGAGACTTGCATGTTACATATCAATATATTTCTACAATTGGTACGGGTTCGATGTGAGTATCTATATCTCTATTACCCGCACCATATCCGTATTTTGAAATTGGGGAAAATCCAAACCCAGACAAAGGAGAAAATCCGTCAAATCGAGATGAGTTCAGTCGGGTATCTGTGTGTACAAGTTTTATTGCCATGCCTAAGTTTCACAAGCCAATCATGGGCTACCATAGATCTTATAAAAAACCATTTTAAAAAGGTGAATTTGAAAATAGTAAATATAAGTTTTTTTTAAATGTCAATGTAAAATAGTCTTGGTCCAAATATCATTATGTTGGAGAGATTGAAACAGTTGTCATTTATTTTAATGACAGATGTTAGTAATTATTTGTTACATTAATCTTTACTCTTTCGTTTCAGTTTGACCACAGTATCTCAAACTTCTTATTCCTTAACTCAAACCATTTGAACTATTCAACCCCTTGAAACAATTTATTAGTTAGGATAAAGATACTAATTTAAAATAAAATATAGTTGCAAACTACATATACTTTATATTTTTAAAAGCAAATATCTTAATACAACTATATAATATTTTTTACGAAAACTACACAAAATTACGAGTTATATTTTTTGTAAAAAAACTTTACAATTTATACTAAAGTTACTTTAAATTTATATATCAAATAACTTAAATATTCACTAACTTTGTGTAAATTAATTTTCAATTTAAAAAATATATATATAGTTAAACTTAAATAAATACGTAAATTCTTCGAGTAAAAGTAAATAAAATATGTACGTTAATTTCCCGTGCTTCATGAGAACAGGTTTATACAGCAATATATAGAATAGAAAGAAATAATTTAAATACGAGTGTATGCACGTAAGAAAACAATAACTTGAGTAAAACAGAGATAAATTCAAGGTTACCTAATAAAGTAGGCACACCAGAGAGCTTTTCACTGTTTTTTTTAGATAGCAAATATTATTCTTCGTTGAGAGGGCGTAGGAAACGCCAAGTACTCGCAGAAATGAACAGAAGATGAATACAAGAACCAACAAAGGCAACACGCCTGCACCCAAAAAATCATGAGGCCAAGGTGTACACTAGGTTGCCTTAATCAAAGACCAAACCCAGCAAAGAACCACGATAAACCGTGGTGCTGCCTACACGAGAGTACCCCTGTCTCACAATCTAATGCCCACAAATATCCTCTAAAAAGTCGCAGCTGCACAGCAGCAAAGCTGCACTACAACAGGCCGAAATACCTGCAACTAAAAAACAAAAAAGCCAAGCGGACGCAACAACAATTATGAACATACAGAAGCCTCCCAGCCAGCTGCTACATCACGTAATAGCAGGTTAACATGAGGCCAACACACCCACAGATAATGCAAACAACATAAGGTTAATGCATGACCTACTATCGATGCCACAAAACTGTCATATATAGATTTCCACTATGTATATCTTGATTAATTTGTTCACATTTTATGTTCTTTAATTGATTAATTTTTCACGTTATCTAGATTAGTGAGCATTCATGACATCATTTTGTAGCAGTTCCAATATCTATTTATTTTCGCGTTAAATAAATAATGGCTTGGGAAATCCTTTACAAATAAGCTTAATTTTTTAGTTTGAGTTAAGCTAAAAGAAGCTTTTTTGGATTAAGAATTGAGTCGTAACTTTAATGTCATTTTTTTCGTTGTATTGCATATATTCTCTTACTATCATTATGACAAAGACAGAAGTGAAAATAAGCATGTTTCAAGACATAATGATATTTTTTTTTAAGGGCAGAACATGTTGTAATTGTCATTGATGAGAATTAGAACAAATGGCATGTCATTATGCAACTTTAAAGGGAAAAGATGCACTTAAAATGCATTAAGAGGTAACATAAAACTTCAAAATAAAAACATATCTCCACTGAGATATATTTGTTAGTGTTGTCTCCACTGCACTTTTCTTTGTGTACTCCTTTGTTGTTGTTTTTTAAGCAACACAAGTCAAATACTGCTTGGAATTCTGGGGTGACGATTTTAGCATCAGGGTGCAAATGACATGGACGAGGCAATTATTTTTATAAAAGTTTCTTAGACAAATAATTTATTTCAAATGGTTCCAAGATCAGTTATCTCTCTTTTTCTCAAAATGAAATGCTTATGTAAAGGAAGTGGAGAGAAACTACTCATGTTATTGTTGAAGATGTGAAGAAAAACAGTACTTCACTAATAAAAAATAGGGATAAGGGTGATACATTTGAAGACTATTACACATTAAGAAATTTAACACATTCCAACCTTGATGACAAGGTTGTTTTCGAGGGGTGTGTTTTTTAGGATATAGTAAAGGCTGATTAGAGTAGTTTAAGTAGTTAAGAGGTACTTTTTGGAAGATATAGTAAAGAACAAACTAAGAGTTACTAACTTTACAATACCATTCAACATTTTCCATATTTTTTAGGCTGATATGTTTAAATATAAAGGATTCTCATATAAAGCTAATATATTTTCTCTCTCTTCAACGTGCACACATATGCAAGGTGTTAATATTAATTGCGTGACTTCACATTTAATATGCAGATCTGCGTATAGGTGACGATGACTTGAAGAACCTGTGTTTGATTGAAATTGAAATGCTGCTTCAGGAAAACGGACGGTCTCTTACTGAATTTAAATCTATGCCCAGGCCAAACGCAGCAGACGTGCCAACTTTCACAAACAAGCTTATCGTTGATGAGCTAAATTACAACAATGATGAACTGAAAAGACACACACTAATATGTTACTGATGTTGGCTGATGAACAAAGATGTGTGCATGACAAGATCATGGAGTCCATTGGTTCTGACGACGGTGGTTTCTTCTTCTTATATGGTTACGGTGGTTCTGGAAAAACCTTTATATGGAAAACATTGTTGGCTGTTGTTAGATCGAAGGGGTTAATTGTATTGAATGCTGCATCCAGTGGTATAGCGGCTCTTCTATTACCAGGTGGAAGAACCGCGCACTCGACGCTGACAGTCCCTATTAAGATTAATGAAGCATCATCGCTTACGATGGAAAAGGATAGTCTTAGGGGGAAGACCTGGTGCGTGCTGCAAAGTTGATAATTTGGGATGAGGCTCCAATGATGCACCGATGGTGTTTTGAGGTACTTGACCGATCAATGCGTGATATCATGTCCAAGAATGATCCCCTAAACGAGTTTAGACCTTTTGGTGGAATGACAGTAGTTTTAGGTGGTGATTTCAGGCAGATATTGCCTGTTGTCCGAAAAGGATCGAGGCAGAATATTATTGATGCCTCAATCAATTCATCACATATATGGGCTTATTGTAATGTGTCGAGGCTTACTGTTAATATGAGATTGGGTGCATCTTCGGTACCTGCAGAGCAGTAAGAAATTGCTAATTTTGGCAAATGGATACTCTCAATTGGAGACGACAACGACGCTTCGAATGAGAATGGTGAAATGAAGGTAGAAATTCCTGAAGATTTGCTCATATCAAACACAAAAAATCCGTTGATGTCACTTATAGATTTTGTGTATCCCGATTTGAATGATAATCTTGGTGACCCGCTATTTTTCCAAGAAAGGGGAATACTCGCACCAACGCTTTATTCAGTTGAGCATGTTAACGAATATATGATGTCACTGATTCCAGGTGAAGAGAAAGAGTATTTAAGCTCTGATTCTGTTTGTCGATTGGGTGAAATTCTGATGTCCAAAGCGAGTGATTCACAACGGAATTTCTTAATGGTATTAAGAGCTCTGAAATTCCAAATCACCGGTTGAAACTAAGGGTGGGATGTCCAGTTATGCTGATGAGAAACATCGATCAGGCCAATGGACTGTGTAATGGTACGAGGCTAACAGTTACACATCTAGGGAATAGCACGATAGCTGCTACCGTAATTACAGGAAAAAGGGCAGGTATCAGGGTATTCATTCCCAGGATGAATCTTACTCCAAGTGATCCAGAACTACCCTTCAAATTCAGGCGCATGCAGTTTCCATTGACGCTTTGTTTTGCAATGACAATAAATAAAAGTTAGGGTCAATCTTTATTTCGAATGGGAGTTTATCTTCCTAAGCCCGTGTTCACGCATGGACAACTCTATGTTGTTGTCTCTCGAGTTACTTCTAGAAAAGGTTTGAAGCTGCTCATCTTGGATGAAGATAATAATGTTTGCAAGGAGACTACAAATGTTGTGTATCGTGAAGTTTTTCAAAAAGTATGATCATTGGTTATGTTTTAGAACTGTTGTTGCTATAATTTAGAAAACTAAAGTTGCGTATTGTTTGGAAGTCGTTTTTTTTAATTTCTTTGTAAGGCGTACTGGTCATTGCGGGACATGCAATTTCTATATAAGCAGATCCTCCTGCCATTGACTTTTAATTGATGTACTTTTTAGGTATAACAATACGTGGAACTTTTTTTTACATCGTTGTTACCCTAAAATACAATATTTACATTAAACCATTGGTTTTATAAAAAATAAAAACAAATAACAATCGGCGTTTCTGTAGCCCAAACTATATTTATACACACCCGTAAAAAGTTTAACGTTTGCATTCACAGACTAGGTGTATGCATCTGACACTGACTATTATATTAAAAAAAATACAAATTTTTAGTTTTTATGATTAATAAAATACATTATGTCAACAAATAATAATATACAGTACGCCGACGTATTTTTGCAAAAATATTGCATATGCTAAGTTTATCAATGAGTACATCTTATACTACAAATGATTAGTATAAGTATAAATTCAAATACTTTAATCGTTATGTGCAATGTTTAAATATTTTAAAATATATACAAAATTAACAAAATTAAGATGATATTTTTTTCCATATCAATTTTAAATTATAACCACACTTATAACTTTAAGATAACATAATATAAAATCTATACATTTGATGAAAAAAGTTTTTTATTTCCCCGTGCTTGGCACGGGTCACTATACTAGTAAATGATAACATACAAACATCTCTCATTAAAAAAAATTAAAAATTGTGATTTACTCATTAGTCATTGAACAACTCACTCCCACACCCTTCACTATTAAACATATGTTAGACTAGGACACACCCAAAAAATGTAGGATCCATATCAAAATAACATGTTCTCCCTCGTCCTTGTTTCATATTTCCTCTCTCCCAAAATGAAGGGAAGAGATTTGTATTGTGTAATTTCTTGATTTGAAGATTTTCAAATTTGAAAACCTGGGGAAGATAAATAAGGAAAAAAAAATATATAACCATTCCATGATATTAACACCTTTAATAAAACTATTCGATGATGAAGTATTTTGACTAACGTTGGACAATTTAAGAACACAATATAGTATTTCGTAAATTTGATGTTCCAAATTTCTAGACACTTAAAATTTTAAAAATAGTTTTGCTAACTTATGGTTTAAGATTGTATATGATAAAAAAAACTCAAAAGTAAAAATTTTGTATTAAAAAGAACAATATTTATAATTTTAAGAATTTAATATACAACTTTTAAAACAGAATTATTATATATAATTCCTTAACGTGTTCTAGAGTACATGTTACCATTTTGCTTTAAAAAATCAAAATTTTAATTTACTCAATATTTTATAAATTGAACATCATGTGTCACACACGTATCACTCTTAAACACGTGTTGGGCTAGGACATGCCCATAAACATTATTCAGATCCAAATATCATGTTCTCCACCTTTTGTCATCTTTACTCCTAAAAAAAAAAAAAAAATCATATTTGACATCATGAATAGCAATCTCTATACACATTTTTTTATGTGACAAAGGGACAAAACAAAACTGACCAAAACTTGTACACTATCTATATATCACCACTTGACAGGTGGTGTGTGGCCTTATGACCAAACTATATAACAAGAAAATTATGTACATTGAGAATTCTATCCTTTGTGAAACCAAAAAAAGTTAAACTTGATACATCATACCAACTTCTAGTGATGATGCATGAGGTACACCAAGTACAAAGGATGGTGCCCTACTATTCCTTCTTAGAAATTCATACACAAAATTAATAGCTATTTTCTTTATAGTACTAGACCCTGGTTTAGCCTTCATGTAAGAATGTCCTATAATATAAGCTATTCCAGCTTCTCTTGCTTCCATCACTTCTTCTAACTCTTCCTTTGCTTCTGTATCAATCTTAGGACTTTCCGGTACCAAAAACCTCACCTTTTTCTTTTGTTGAATCACCTGTGGCGACTTAATCTCCTTAAGTTCTGATGACGTCTCTTCCGAGTCGACATTATCAACATTATTATCCGAGTTATTATCGCTGCACCTCAAAATGGTTTGTGAAGAATATGTCCCAACAACGGTCATTTTGTCATGTTTTTCGAGCTCGTCATTTGAAGATATTCCGATGCTCCCTGTACGTATGAATTCGGCTATGCTGCATAAAAGATCGTTCTCAAACTCAACATCATCTTTGTGGATATCGCGGTATCCATACCGCACTATGCAACGATAGATTCTGAAATTCCGCGGACCTACGCGGCCGACTAGAAATCTTTCCTCGGGTCTAACGTGCGGAACCGGCACGTGTTTGATGCAGAGAAAGACTAGGATCTGATGGAAAGCTGGCAGGTTGGTCACAAAGTGGGAAAAGATGACAGGAATTCCGGATACTAGGTCTGTATGTATAAGGCCGACACCACGCACTCGTACAATGCCTATGCTTGGACCTATGCCAAGCAGCCAGTTGATGGAAACCTTGTTTTGAACATCAAATTCGTACTTTTTGTGTGTGCCGTAGTGCCAGACATACATGACAGTTATAAAAACAAATGCCAACGCAATCGGCACCCATGCTCCTTGTAGGAACTTGGTAAGAGAAGCAGAAAAGAAGACAGACTCAATAGTGCCGAAAAAGAGAACAAACGCGAGTGCAAAGAAAACATTCTGGTGCCAGCATAGTACAATAACCAGTGACATCAAACAGGTGGTTACCAGCATCACTGTGATAACTGCCAAACCTGTTAGACAAAGAGCATTATGTCAGATATGATCGCAACTAAAGAAAGAACCAATTACAAGCACAAGTACATAAAAGCCATACTTATTATCTATAAATCACTGATACAGACACAACATTGACACGCCGACACCATTAATAAATTAAGAAAATAGTACAATTGAATGTAGCTACATTTGTTGGTGCCATATGTCGGTGTCAGACACCGCACCGACACGGCTGAAGTGTCAGTGCTGCATAGCTTATGATTATGATGGCAATGTTGCTTTGTGTTGCATACAAAATTCCACTGCAACTTATATAAAATGCATCCTCTTGCTGAAAATTAAATGTATTTGTAATCTGCGATTGTTGTCATACCTGAGGCATGGCCGAGATGCTGTGTGTTTCTGAAACCAATTGTAACAGCCAAGCACAAGATCATCAATAGCCAATTGATCTCAGGGATATATATCTGCCCGTGAATTTTGGATGATGTGTGAACCACTTTAACCCTTGGGAAGCAATTTAATGCAGAACATTGCTTGATAATTGAGAATGTTCCAGTTATGATGGCTTGACTTCCAACAACAGCGGCAAATACAGCAAGAACCAGAACAGGCCATCTCAATTTCTCTGGAAAGCAAAAGAGCGAACAAATGTCAATTATCGGAGAACTCCTTCACAATCTACATCCTACCTACAAAAACAGAATGAGTTAAGCAGCAGCTACCTGGAACAGATACATAAAACCCAAAGTGATACGCATGCTCAGTATCATGGTGCCTTGATAGATATGCAGCTTGTCCCATATATGCAAGAATTAAAGATGGATAAACCACAGAAGTGAAAGCAATCTGCAAAAAGAGATCTTAATTAAAAAAGCATTTCCAAAAGCTATTTGACTATAACAATGAGTTTATTTGGAATGATTTATTTGAGCTTATCTACTGGCATAAGCACTATAGAGACTGTTTGAGAGAGCTTATAAAAATGACTTATGACATGTACATAAGTTGTTTTCATCTTATTTCCATAAGCTCTCCATGACTACTTATTAAAAGTTAAAATGGGTTATAGTTTAAATGAGAACAGTTTGACTTATTTTATATTTTTGTTATAGAAATAGTTTTGTACATAAGTGCTTATTCTATGAGCACTTCATTAAGCTATTTCTCCAAATAGGAACTAAAACCAATATGAGAAGCGATGTTAACAACACTTATCAGTTATCATATCAAGGGGGATAAGTTAAAACTTTTGGAGTGAACCAGACGAAATAAGCTATCCAAACAGAACGAGTGAAATTGTGAGAAGCGCTAATGTATTGTGTTCGCTATATCTAATATTAGTTATATTTGATTATCCTCCATACAAAACCAAGTTTAAAAATAACATACCTGGATTGATAATTGTGAGAAGTGTCCAAGATCAGCAAACATGGCTTCTGACCCTGTATAAGTGCAAAAGAAATGGTGAGGATAACGGCATAAAATATAAGTTAACCATCAACTAAAACATACAGACCTGTTATGGACAGCAAAACTCCACCAAGAGCCATCCAACCTCCAGTTTGATTTTTCCTCATAAATCGCAACGCATAAATTGGACAGAGTGCACGGTATATCTGAGAGTTCCAGTGGAATACATTATATATTCCAATGGCACTGATGCAAAATAGCCATGCCATAACTATTGGAGCAAACATGAAGCCGACTCGATGAGTGCCAAAATGTTGAAGCGCAAACAAGCCTATCAATATGATGCATGCAACTGGAACTTCTACATCTGTCAAGCAACAAATTTCAAAAGCACTATCAGCAAGGAAAGTGCCACATCTCTCGCATAAAAAAGAGTGGTATCAAAATTCCACGTGCAGATATAAGCAAAAAGATATATAACGTAAGAACAAATTAAGGCATAACGAGACAAACAATTTTTTCGTCTTCTTTAATCCTTTTTGATAAGTTAGTTATTCAAACAACAACAAAAAAAAAAAATTTGTCAAAAATATAAATTTCTGATAGGTGCGCACGTCTAAAAAACTCTTATTGCTGTCAAATATTATATTACAAGCGATTCATCCACGTCAAATAAAATCATGCAACGTTGAATTGACACATAATCACATAACAAGGTGACCTACATATCTGTTACACCATCCATAGCAAGTTATTAACAGTATAGGACGTTATTGCAGCAGAATAGATCTTAGGATCCTTAAAAACCTCTATAGAAATGAACATTAGTATTAAGGCATATATGATATAACCCTTGCTTCAATTAATTAATGACAGATTTTGGCATTAAGAGAGACCGACCAGTATGGAAACTCCAAGAATACAAGTTCCAACTCATCATGTCACAGCTAAATCAAACACATCACACATGTTCTTTAAGTTATATGCCTAAAGCACACAGTACATGCATGCAGCTCAGAGTGTTGGAGCCCATCACATGTGATCATGTGAATTTAAACTTTTCAAGGACACAATTATAAGTCACACCCTAAACGTGCAGAAACAAATGCAACATAATGATTTGTCCTTCATACAATTTTCTCAAAAACATTCCAACAAAAGTATAAAGAAACAGAGCCAAACTGAGAAAAAGGAGCATCTAAACAACTGAGAGATAAACTACTAGTGGCATAATGAAAAAAAGGTGTTTTTTCCTGAAACAAAACATAAATCAGAAGTGAGATAAAACTTACACGCGTGATGCTCCTTGGACATTGAAAGCTCAAATCCTGATATGGCTGAGAAAACTGCACTCGTTCAAAATAACTTACTCAGTGACTTAAAGGGACCCTAAAGCTCAAATAAATTCCTATGCAAATCTTAGAAACAGGAAAGAAATTGAAAACAAGTTTCAATTTTGTAATTAAAAGTAAAACAAGAAATGGATACAGGAGTAGTAAACAATCATTTTAGTCCCTAAATATATTTATTAGGTGTTGTTACTATAGTCTTTGAATGTATCGAAATTACAAATAACAAGAGACAAACCCCCCGGGGTCGGCCTAGTGGTGTAGGCTTAGGACCTAGGAGTGTGCTCATCTCCAGGTCTTCGGTTCTAATCCTCTAGATGTTAAGAATTCCTATGTAGGGCCAGTCCATACAGGACTTTTATCAGGCATCAATTGGTCCTGCTAGTGGGCGGTGGGATTGGTCCACGGATTAGTCGGTCCTTGGACCAGATGCCGAGTTTCCGAAAAGAGAAAAAAAAAGAAATAACAAAAGACACACTTAGGTATGCTTGTAGCAATTTCAATACATCCAAACACTGTCGCACTATCGCGACAGTGTCCAACAAATTTAAAGACCAAGATGACTTTTTACCCTAAAAACAGAAACATTTCTAAAGAAATAAGCAAAAGAATTGTCACAAGATAACAAAATCATCATCAACATCATCATCACCTGAAAGAGCAGGTGTAAGGACACCATCGCCAATAACCATACAAGTTCCAATCAAAGCAAGAACAAGCAAGAACTTCTGCAAAACCTTCCTTTTCTCAAGTGTAGACTTAAGCCTAAAGGCAAATCCTTTACCATTTGAAACACCACCACCACAACCATCTTTCTTATACTCAGACAATTCTTCATCAGCCAATTGACAATTAGGAAGAGAATTAACTTTAGCATATCTACACAACAAAGAGTAAAGTGCAAAAGTGCCTCCTTCACCATTATCATCAGCTCTTAACACTATGAACACATATTTAACCAAAGGAACTAATGTAACAGACCAAAACACCAAAGACAAAACACCATAAATCTCTTCATTTGTATTTGAGTGTCCAATTCCTTCACCAAAAGTACTTCTAAACACATATAAAGGTGAAATGCTTAAATCTCCATACACTACTCCAAGACTTTGATATGCTAGTGTTAGAACTGTTTTCCATGAATCTTTCTGCAAAAATTCAAAAAAAAAAAAAAATCAGTGTAACATTACAAACATGTTCAAACGTTGTTGGAATCGAAAATAGAATCTACCAAAGAAGTAAAAATTGAAACTTTTAAGGTTTTGAAGCATGCCCATTATGTTACCTTTGAAAAATTTCGACGAGTTCCACCTTCTAGATCCATAACATGCGAGGTTTTTGAAGTTTCAAAGAAACATGTTTTTTTTTGTTTTTTGGAACAAAGAATTTAAGGTTTTTGTTTTGATGATGATCACCCAATTGCTGAGACTGAACTCTCCCCTATTTGAGAAAAACCGAATTAAAGATTTAGAAAGAAATTATGATTAAGGATATGTATTTATAGTACTATATATATTTTTGGTGTGTGAGTGAAATTTATTTGATGTTGAAAAGAAAGAAAAATCATAATAAAAAAATTTCTTTTTCCCCTCAAAAAAAATTTCTTTTTATTTGATTAGTTAATTAATTTTGTTTCGTAAAACTTCAACCGATAATGTCGATATTGTCAAACCAAACAATCGTAAGACCTCAACTAATAATGTCGATATTGTCAAACTGAACAACTAATATTGTCGTAAAAAGTTATGGTGAGTTTCACCGTTTTTTTTTATTAACCCTATTTCTCAAGGGGAAAATATTGTGTTAATCTGTCGTAATTGTTTCATCTATAAAACAAACTCAATTTTTTTTTAATCAATTCATCTTTGTTAATGCTTCTTAAACATTTGAGTCTAATTGTTTGGCTATATTCCGCTAATACTTTCGACTTTGTCTAAAAAGAAATATTTAATTTTGTTTTTGAGCTAAATATTTTTTTAAGAGCTAATATTTTTTTATAAGAATAAAACTTTCCAGATCTATGATGGGTTTTTTATATAATTAATAGACGAAATTTTAAAAAATAATTAATTGAAGGAGGAAGGAATCAAAATCATATTCTTTTCGGCAAAATAAAATAATGAAGATTAAGTCATTCAACACTGAGAAAACGACCACCCTGGCCTGCCTAGAGTTATTTGTTTGGAATGTGATGGGAAGATGCACACGAAATATCGGTTTGATTATTTTATTTTTTATTAAAATGATACTATAATATTAATAGGGCATATAAAGGTTCACTTATATGAGAAGTTATTGACAATAAAATAAATAAAATATTAAAAATAAAGTACAAGTACTTAGAAGCAAACACGAAAAGGCACAATCTTTGTGTGAAACTTTGGTGTCAAAATTTGAAGCCCCAAAAAAGGAAAAGAGTTGCGTGTATTTCTAGAGAAACCTAGGGAGAGAGAGAGAGTCAAAGTGTGTGGGGAATGTGAGATGAGAAGAAAAATAAAAGTTGGGAGGTGGGGTTGGTGGGAGGTTTGCTTACCTTTCTTGATGTTCCTGATAAGAGCTTGATCTTCTCTAATAGGGTGTCATCATTGATTCAAGAGAGAGTGTAACACTATTTTTATGTTCTTGTATAATTTATATTTGTAAATAAATAATATTCTAAAAATGGTAGTAATACAATAGTATAATTTGTGTGTACATGTACATTCAATCACACCTCATTCTATGGATACGTATTGACATGTTTTCAGAAAATGATGTAGCAAAATGATATCATTATAGGATTTGAATAGATGTATATGTGAAAAAATTATCTATATTATGTAAAAAAAAAGAGAAAATTTTGAATTTACAAAAAGAAATTAATGTCTAAAAAAACTGATAGTAAATCATGATAAAAAAAAAAACAATGTATGCTAACATAAAGTCTATGAGTAAAACAACTAAAGAAAATGCTCATAAATGTCTTTAGACATTTGGCTTTTGAAACTTGTTAAAAAGTAAAATAAAAATGAACTTCAAATATGATTCAAGCAACACCTTAGAATTTTTGAAAATTAATATTTTTAACATAACACCTATTATTTACTAGTATTTCCTTAGCATGACCCAACAAATGATACATATATATAGACTCATAATATAAGTCTAGTTTTTGACTCAAATAGTCCCACATTATTAGTTGACATTAATGACAACGTGTTTGACCCATTTAATTTTCAATGGAAATTTCAATATTTCCTATTTTAGGAATAGTGTGTTCCATAAAAGTTAACACTATTTCATATATTCCATGAATATTCCATGAATAATAATAATTATAATAATATTTTTCAAAAACAATAATAATAATTCCTTAAAAAAATGACAAGTATATACATTGACTTGACAGTTGAAGTTTGAAAGTTAATTAGTAAAGTGATAAGTATGATGAGAGTTTTATTCTCATCCATAATACCAGGGGTGGCAAAACGGGTCCAATCCGCCGGGCCGGATCGTTTAGCCTGCTCTTTTTGGCGGGTTGAGTCGAAGTTTTAAACTTGCTTCCTATAGTTGGCTCGCGCCGCTTAACTCGTTGAAAAAACGGGGTAAGTATGGGACGGGGGAGGACCGATCTGTTTAACTCGTTTTTCTTTCTTTTTTTAGAATTATTTTATCCTTTTGTATTTATTTTAGCTGTTGGATTTATTTTATGATCTTTTTATGTCGTAAATTTGTTATATGTTGATTACTTCTCCTTATTTTGCGATTAAGTATGATGTTAAGTTCGACAATTTGTTTATTATCTTGTTTTTAGTATAAATTTATTTGATGTCTATTCTTTTATATTTTTTATGATAAAAGTAGCATTATTTTTTGTTACAATTAAGTCGTATAAAAATGCATTAAGAAAATTGTTGTTTTTTCCTCTAAAAAAAATAAAAATTTGTATGGCGGGTCGGCCCGCCAACTCGTCTGTCTGCCACTAAACGGGGCGGGGTGAGATTTTGGACTCGGTCACCTAATTTGACTCGGCTCGTCTCGTCCCGTTTTAAACGGGCTTATGTGGGGCGAGCCTAAACGGGGAGGGCTGACCCGCTCTGCCATCCCTACATAATACTCTCTCCGAACATACTTATAAGTAAAATACAATACTCCTCCGTCCTAAATTATAAGAAGAAAAAAAAACTCATTTTTTTTGTCCCAAATTATAAGCAAAAAAGACCAACTTTTATCATATTTAATTATGTTTTTTCAAAAAATTATCTTTTCCAAAGGAAAATTAAATGCAAAGCGCATTCAATTTGCTCTCTTTTTCATTTTCTCTATAATCAACTACCAATGAAAATTGTTTTTACATCTTCCTATAAAACGTATTTCAAAGATAACACAAAAAACTATATTACAAACTACTATGTTTTAGTTTTCTTAATAAGTGTGATTTTTTTTTCTTATAATATGGGACGGAGGTATTTTAGATTCATTATATAATTAATATATCCGGTCACATTTATAGATCAAATACATTAGTTATTTATTGAATCTAAAAAGTGATTTTTGACTTGTAAATGTGGCCGGAGAGAGTATAACACTAACACATTTTAACATCAACATACTACTAACATTTTTTTTTTTATCTTTTTTTGTTACCTCTAACATTTTTTTTATCTTGTCAATAAGAAAGACATTTTTCGTTATTATGATTCCGTTTTTGGTTCATGAGTATGGAAAAAATTCGGTTAAATGGAAAAAAAAAACTCATATTGTGTATCCTACAGATTCTTTAATGGAGTAATTGTTGTTAAGCAGCGATGGAGAAACTTCTTATGAATATTATGCCTACAAAAAAGAATAGAATGAAAAATGCTAGTGGATAATATTTCTCGAGGTCATTGTTTAACAGACCAGTATATAAAATTAAAGCAAATTTTTACGGGAATTTATGTTTTTATCACATTTATCTTTCTAGTGAATAATTATTGTTTAGAAATCTTAAACAATATTTTTATTTGATATAAAAATGGTTTTTGTTTCTGATCGACACATGTCTGGTTCAACTTGATTACCAAGCCAATTTGTATCAATCCAATAAGAAAACTTGAGTTGGTTCAATAAGTGTAATATTTGTTTATTTTAAGCATGTTATTTTTTCAACAATTAAGTTGAAGTATATTAAGAAGGGTTAATTATGTTTCTAGTCCCTATAAAACAGCGACCTTGTAAGTTTAGTCCTTACTTAATTTTAATAGCATTTTTAGTCCCTATAAAAAAAATTTACTTATAATTTTAGTCCCTGCTAAAACAAAGTTTGATTAATTATCCTTAAACTCTTAAATTTTTGAATGATTTTTTTGAGACAAGATTAGAACACTATGAAAGGTTCGTTTACTAAAATTTAGAATTTTCAGACATGAAATGAATTAAATATGAATTTTTTAAAACGACAAAAGTTAAAGATAAAAAGTAATAAAATCTGGATGTATAAATCAAATTTTGCGATAATTTTTTGCGGAGGAACTTTTAGTAATGTTCTAAACATGTCTGCAAAAAATTGTTCAAAAATTTAAGAGTTTAAGCATAAATTAAACAAATTTGAATTGAGTAGGGACTAATACTCAGGGCAAAAAAACAAAATTAGGGACTAAAAATGCTATTAAAATTAAGTAAGGACTAAACTTACAAGGTCGCTATTTTATAGGGACTAGAAACATAATTAACCCTATTAAGAAACTAATCATATTTACAACGTACACATGTAACCCTAAGTTCAAACAAATTGTTCTTAAATAGAAACTTCTTTCCACGAGGATTTTCAACGTGATAACATACTTCCTCCGTTCTAAAATAAAAGTAAAAATGGATCAACATAAGTTGATGTACTTGGTACAAGTTTTAAACCAAATACATTAATTTTTGTTGATTAAGTTTTGTTTATGTTTTGCCATAGAGGAAGTAATAACTATATAAAAATAAGAATCAACAAAATCCTTGGAAATACCCACATGCTCTATTGGTAATTCTCTCTACTTTATATTAAGTGTATTAAGAAGACAAAACAAACATTAATTTTATAAGTTTGAATTCAACTAAAAGTGTCCATTTAAGTATACTGTGTTATGACTTGAATTAAACTTTACGAATTAAATATTAATATTTTCAACATTATGATAAATGTAAAATGTAATAACTTAATCATAACTTAATTGATAATAACGTTATGATATACTCCCTCCGTTTCAAAATACATGTCCAAGTCAACCACTTCACACATGCCAATGCACAATTTTGACCGTTAATATCTTTAATTATCTAAAGTAAAAAATTATAAAAATTTAATATTTTGAAAATATTTGTCGAGACAAATCAAACAACATCTTACATGCTAATATTTGTATTTATACATTAGTTAAAAAGTATGGTCAAAGTAAGTCAAGTGAATAGTGCACATTGTAAAAATTGGACATGTATTTTGAAACGGAGGGAGTATATATAGATCGGCATTCCAGCCTCAATTTGTTTACTTATTCATTTTAAGAGATAAATTTCTAACCACTAGGTTATTTGATAAAAAAAATGTAAAATGTATTACTCTCTTCCATCACTAATATAAATCAGATACATCAGCTATTTAATGAACCTAAAATTTATTTATTTTTTCTTATAGTAGTAATAGGAGAAAGTATAATAATTTGATAGTGAAGCACGTAATATTAGTTAAATGATACAATTTTAAAAATAGAAATTTTCTAAAAAAGTAAAAATTAAAAAAAAAATGTTAGTATTACTCTGACAATTTTTTTGTTGAAGCAAATGTGTCATTCGGCATGAGATTAAGAAAGTATTACATGAGTTTTGATAAAAGTTAAACATTTGTTAGCATTGTATGTTAGTAGTGTACAATTATTCTACAATGCATCTAATGATGTGTTGTCTTGTGAATTAAAGAATATAAAAGTATATGAATAGTGTAGTGCACAAATAGGGGAGGAGGGCAAGGACGGATGCATGTTGGAGCTATATGGGACTATAGCTCCACATGCTTTTCCCTATTTTTATTTTTTTTATTTTTAATAGATCAAACACATATAGCACACACGCATGGTAGCAACTGCAAGTGTTGAACGTGTTTTTTTAGCTATGAAAGTTGGGAAGAGTAACCTATGTAATAAAATGGGTAATCAGTGACTAAGAGATGTTCTATTAACAATTAGCAATGATGTCATTTTATCTCATTTTCAACAAATGGATAGGTGATGATTTTCATTGTAATGTATTGTATCAAACAATAAGGTAAATAATATTTGTGGATTAAAAAAATAGTTTGTATTACTCCATCCGTCCCGGATTAACTGAGTCAAAAGCTCATTTCACATGTATTAAGAAAAATGTATAAATGAAGGAGAGAGAAAATAGTTTTAAGTGCACTTGTTAAGTATTTGTGTATTTTCCACTATCATAAATGTAAAGTGGAATATACTCCCTCAGTCCCATATTATAAGCAACAAAAAAATCACACTTATTAAGAAAACTAAAACATAGTAGTTTGTAACATAGTTTTTTTGTGTTATCTTTGAAATAAGTTTTATAGGAAGGTGTAAAAACAATTTTCATTGGTAGTTGATTATAGAGAAAACGAAAAAAGAGAGCAAATAGAATGCACTTTGCATTTAATTTTTCCTTGGAAAAGATAATGTTTTGAAAAAACATAATTAAATATGATAAAAGTTGATCTTTTTTCTTATAATTTGGGACAAAAAATGAGTTTTTTTTGCTTATAATTTAGGACGGAGGGAGTATTGAATTAGAATAATGAAAGTAGTATTAATTAGAGTTATAAAGGAAAAAAAGAAATTAATATTGTATTGAAAAATGAAATGACTCAGTTATTTTGGGATTTTTTTTTTTGCAAATAGTTCAGTTATTATGGGACGGAGGGAGTATTATTTATTTGAAATTTTAGCTCCACATGCACCTAAAGTCTGGATCTGTCCCTGAGGAGGGAGCGTGTTTTTCCTTTAACAAACATGTAATCCTTCGATTTTAATATCAATCATATCCTTGAATATTTGTTTGCCACGTTTCGTACATCTATGACTTAAATGGACTATATAAAACATACCTAAACTCCAATAATTAACGTAACAACATATCACTAAATATATTCTTAAGAAAAAACATATATGTGTATATTAATTAAACTTGCTATTTAATTCCCTCACTCCAGCCACCAAATTATCTTGATATCCCCTTACAAAGTAAATTTTGATTAAAAGAAATTTATCAGAGTTCCATAGTTTTCTTGATTACACACGGAAAATAACTTTTTACTAAGAGAAATAATGGTATTGGACAAAAAAACAAACAAATCAAACTTGTAAAAAATAGATAAGGATAAATTGAAAACTAGTAATTTCCTTTCGTTTAGTTTTGTAATCGTGAATTTTATGGAATGCATTCTAAGAGTATACGAGAAGAATTATTTTCTTCTTTTTTTGAAGAAACGAAAATTACCTTATTCTTGTTTTTTAATCAGATAATTATCTTCTTGTACTACACAGTACTTTTTCCATTTTTTGACAAAATCTAATGCCTTGTTTGTAAAAAACGACAATTTATCATTAAAAAACATTTAAGTGATGAGATCATTTTATTAACTCATGTTATTTAATGCAAGGATTCTTCATTAACTCACACCGTGCGGACAGAATATTCGAGGGTGCAGACGAATATTCAAGAGGTGACATCATTTTTATTTCTTAAGAAAATTGAGGGTGTTTATGACAAATTTTAATGAGTTTGAAAGAGAGAGAAAGGTAGAATTTTGAGAAAGAGGATTTTTTTTCCTTAAATATATCACATTTTTGTGAGATGAAAACTTTGAAGGGTTTGTTTTTCTTTATGTTACAAAATTATTTCAAAAACTAAAAAATTGTTAAATAAATTCTTAATCTATATTGTTAAAGTATAGATTAAAATTAAAAGTCTCGGAGCTTAACTCAGTTGGTATGGACAATGCATAAAATATGCAAGGTGCGGGGTTCAAACCTCGGCCACCACAAAAAAAAATATTAAAATTAAAAATATATTTTTAGTTATAAATATTAATTTATCCTTTTTTACAAAAAAAAGGATAAAAAATGAAAGATTTTTTTAAATATTTTTCTCTCAACCCCGCCTTCCAAAAGTCCCACTCTCATTTTCTATAAATTCAAACGATGTAAATAAGATCAGATAACATTTCAAAACCTACTACTAAACTAAAAATATATTCAGGCTATAAAAATCTATGTCTTCCACATCTTTAAATTTCTTTAAACATTCAACAAATTATGCTTTTGGCTAAAACCTTTATCTTTTCGCATTTTACTTTATAACAATTTGCTTTCATGTCTTTTAAATTTAAAGCTTTTAACTTCTAGCAGTTTTACATCTCATTGCACATTTTCACATTTCAAGCCAATTTACGTTCTTTATCAATTTACTTTCAGCCCAGTTAATTGCTTGTAGTTTAATTTGGACATAATTTATTTTACTCTCTTTTTGTGTTTTTAATTTATATTTCAAAACTCATTTGTCATTCACATTTTTTTTAACTAAAACACACACGCTAAAAGTCGATCAAGTTACCAATTAACTCGTCCAATATCTCATAGTTGCATTGATCAAACATTCATTTGTGGTCAAATATGACACATTTCACATTTAACCAACAATCACCATAAACAATTTGACACACCCAATTGGACGTGTTTAGTGTAACTTACATGTTTAACGTTTTCCTTTTGTGACAATTATTGTTGTGTGTGTGCATGTTGTTTCGAAATGGAAAGTTATAAATTCACAAACTTCAATTATGACAAGTGACGACGACGATGATGATATGTCTAACACAATGAGTATTGGCGTGTACAGTACAACGCGTGCTATAGCCATGTCAATCTCTAGTAGTGTCATTGTCAAGTGTGCCGACAACTACAAATCTTAATGTCATGTTATCACTTTCTTCTGAGACGTTGGAGTGAACCAACACCAAACGGGGTAAACTATCACAAAACATACCTTTCCCAGAAATAGTCAAACAAATTCAGGCAATGCTTGAAATTTAGCGCGTCAAGGGACAACCATTTCCTTTTGAGGTTAACCCTTTGAGGGATGCACAACCCACACCAATTGTACATCAACCAATACACAAGGCCAATTTTTCGAAATGTCTACCAACATCATTAACCCTACAACATACATTCTCTATGGCCGCCAAAGGGACGTGAACCAAAAATATTGAGTTTCCACACATGGTAAGAAATGTGTCACAAAATTATGTGGGACTAACTCTAGATTCCCAGTTAAGTGTTTGACAACAGGTGAGTGACTAGAACAATGAAATGGTGAATATGTTCATTCAATAAATGGGGGAAGTTATCACACCTTTGATGGAAACTACAAACAATGTTTCTGCAGCTTTTGGCCACTCAAATTTCTCCGTTGAACCAAGTATTGGGTATTGACACACTTGTAAAAGGGAATGTCCACCAAGGCCTAAACAAAAGCAAGTATTCTCTTAATGATGAACAAGATCGTCTACACATGAATCATGGGCATGTTGATGGGTAAATTGTTGTGAACTTAGATCAAAACTCACACTAATACTTTGATGTGTGGAACAAATTTAGCAACAACCAAATCCCAAGTGATGAAACAAACACATACAGTAAAATAAGATAAAGGAGAAGATGAAGAAAATGATATTTGTTCACCCAGTTCAACCCAAATTTGACCTATTTCTTAAGGAGAGAGATTTCTTCAATTCACTATTAAAGAGTTTCTTACAAAGCGATACAAAAGTTACAAGAAATTATCCTTCAACAACAAACCTTATTTTCTATCATTTTCCTGAATCTCTTTCCATGACCAAGAGACTCAATGATTTATCACCAAATTGTTTCCCAACCCTAATTTCTATCTCAAAAGGAACCAACCCACTAACTGATTTATCTCCATGGTGTTTCTCAACCCTAGTTTCTATCTTAAAAGGAGCCAACCCTTAGTCTTTGTTTTGGTAAACCCTAGTTTACCTCACTCTCACCTCTTGTTTCTATCTATCTTTGATAAAGAGAAGCCACATATATATAAACATCACCCACCCCTTCAAACTTGGCGATCAAAAAGTAAAAATATGAAGTAATCATCTTGCTTGTCTTTCACTTCAAGAAATAGTCTTGTGGACTACAAGACTTGTCAAACAAGTAATTAAACATGTGAAGTAACAACCTTGCTTGTCTTCCACTTCAATAAATAACTACAATGACAACTTTCCATCAAGATATTTAGCAATGTTGCTTTCTTAAGCTGAATTCGAACTCAGAACATTCGGTTAAGAGGTAAAATAATTCTTACCATCTTTTTTTTAGTCAAGTAACCAAGTGGCTGGAGCTTACACATTTTAAATGTGGAGAAGTTGGGTGTCCGAAGTTCCAACTTCGGCCCCTACATATATTATGCAATTTCCTAAGCAATTGAGTTAAACTCACGAGAACATTTCTTACCATCTTGTCCAAGTGTTCTTAGACATACGTGTTGATTAGAGCTTAGTATAATATTGTTATTCTCTAATTTTATCCTTCAACTAATATTTAGCAATTAGTTTCTTTAATTATATTTATAATAATAATAATAATAATGGATACATCAATTATTAATAAATTGAATTTAATAAAACCATTGTTCTCTTTCTTTTATTTACATAAAGTTTTTTTAGTTTGTGTGAAATAATCTACCGAGACATTCATAATAATAGGATAAAAAAGACAATAATAAATTCAATTGAAAAGGAGAATTTGTACCCAAAGTAAAGGACAATAATCAGTCACCAACATTGAGTACTTAGCCGTTTTTATGATGATTATGGTGTTGAATAAATGGTGTTGACCTAACATTAGATTTTGATAGGCTATAAAGGGCAATATGAACTTGATTCTCATTGTGTATAAGCAGACGCTCATATTTGGCATAAGTGCGTTTGCCATTGGAGTGGAATATCGGCATCAAAGATACACACCATCATCATTTCATGTCTGAGAAATTCTACATGTCTCTTTTTAAATAGTAGCCACTATTTTCTGTCTTTTCATGACCTAATATTTTGACCAAAAACCCATCACTTTTTTTTTCCAAAATCTATTTCACCTTAAAATCAAAAGATGATGATGATGCTGATGATAATACGAGTAGTAGAAGAAGTAATAATAATAATAATAATAATAATAATAATAATAATAATAATAATAATAATATCAAGAATAATTGTGGAAAATAGGACAAACGTATTAGATACGATCTTTAGTGTTAAGTATTTTATTTATTGTAAGAGAAATGCTAAAGAGTGTTCTTAGGACATTAGTTAAGAGGACAAATTTAAAAATGTTGTATTGGAAAATGGTGAAAAGTGATAAATTTGACTTTTGAAAAATTAAAAAAATGTTGAATTCAATGTAAACTTATCATTTTTTGTTTCTTTAACTAGTGACCTAAAGGTAATGGTTAGCATAGCCCATTGTTTAATAATCTTTCTTCTATCTCTTTTGTTGGGATCTATGAAATGGGAGTCGTCAGGTCAAATTTGGAGAGTTATGCTCCACAAAAAATATAGTTTTTTTTTTATTTTTACATAGCTTCTTGGGTGTCTTGAATGAGATAGTTCGTTTTTTTTTTTTTTTGCTTTCATTTATCCAGGGATCTTAGATTTAGACTTGGTCAAGAAAGAGTAACATTGGTAAAGCTTTTGAGGAGAAATTTTACACCTATTACAGTGTTATATGATTCGTGAGATTAATCTCTATAGAGAATAAACGATAATAATAAATACTATATCAAGTAAGATATATGTACTTTCTTTATAATAAAATCCAAAGTGTGGTAGATGAAAGATCCTTCTAGAACCGAAATAAAAGGATGTCTAATATAGTCTTGGCCCAAAAGTAAATCTTATTATTATTTTTTTGTAAATTTTTAATAAAAATATTATATATTCTTTCCATTTTATATTATTATAAAATTTATTCATTACAAAAGTAAAAATGGTAATAGTTCACTTTTAGTCCATTTTTTAGAGTCCATATTATTCATAATTGTAAGCTTATAGTCCTCTGAATATGAATACTTTTATACTACTCATGTTGTAGTTTAACATAATAAAAAAAACTCATGTTGCATTTTATATTCATTTGATCAAACTGAGCACAGTGTTGCTCTACGAATCATAGAACAAAGTTTAGAATTTTCCCTTCGTACACCTGAAATCCGAGAAAGTCAGAAGAGTACTACCAATAAGGGTTACCTTTAAAAATGTTCTCTGAAATAAAACTATCTTAATACTTATTATAACTTTATATTATGTGTTAAAATTGATAAACCCTCCAAACAAATTTATCAAAATTAGATAACAACTTCTCTCAATGTCCCTTCACTTAATTTCATGATGGGAAGCTGTTTGGGCATGAGCCAAATCCAAACCACTAATAAATTCCAAAGGGCTCCTCATAGGAGGAGTCTACGGGGCCGTGACATGAGAGAGAACAGATCCACATGAAAGACGACTTAATAAATCTACAGCAAGAAAGAACACTGACCAAGGTGAACAATTACCAAGGTATGTGGTAAAAGAAGAACGCGCAAACCAAAAGGTGAACAACGAACATGATTCGTGGCATGAATCCACCAAAGAATGAGCTTCACAGATGTCCTTCAAAGGACAACAATTGTCCCTAAAAGGACCATGATTGTCCTTCCAAGACAATTGTCCAAGAAAAGGTACAAGGGCATAAACCCTAATCCTCGATTATAAATATTAGCTTTTAACCCAAGGGTTAGGTATGTTCACAATTCAGAAAATATACCTATCGTCGCACACTCACGAACTTGAACATTGGAGCATGTGCAGGTACACCATCCCCATTTGCCTAAAGAAGATTGTCGACAGAGAAGAATGCAACAACTGCCGAAAGTGTACTACTGAATGGTCATTCAACACCATCATCCCAAGGATCTCAGGTCCTATAATATACCATAAAATATAAACTAATGGTACATATGTTTTTTGTTCTAATTTTAACCTAGAAGAGAGAGAAGAGCACTCAACCCTTGCTTCCAATAGGCCAGAACTCGCTGTCTCCTACCAGTAAAAGCGAAAGCATTAGGAAGAGAGTTAAGAGCACTCAACCCTTGCTTCTCTCTCATGACTTCTCTCAAGATCCCTCAATCGCACCTCTGATCATACTAAACAAACAATTTACTACATCATTTTATTTTCTAATATGCCATATATTGTATATAGGCTAACCGTTAAAATTCCAACAGTTATCCCGTATCAGATTTGAACTTTACCTTTTGAAATTACAAAGTAAAGCTCTAACCACTAAATTGACATCTCTTAGACACAAATAAAGATAACCAAAGGTACTACCATTTTTACTAAAATGCAACATTACTTTTCTTTTTTATTTTACAATACTAATTGTTTATCTAAAATTGTCGAGTTGGAGACTTTACACATATGTTTAGGTCGATGTTAGAATCACCTTCTTATGCAGACATGTTTAATCATCTTAAAAAACATCCAAATCAACACCGAGTAATTTCAAATTACCCTAAAAAAACATGGACATAATTTATCTATACAAGTACGCAATATAAAGAAACAAAAGAAATGTTAAAAGCATGCAAAGCATGCTATAATAAGCATTTGTAACAAATAAAGAAGTGTATTGGCCTAAACACGAGCTAATTAATGAACAAATTTGATTCAATTGGTTAGCTAATAAGAATTCAGCCACTCACCAAAGTTCCCAACGCGTCCTTAATTAATCAATCGTCAACATGATAGATTGTTCAGCACGTCATTTTCTCTATGTAGTTTCAAATGTGTGGATTTATGAAATTGTCACACTATTTTATTGGAGATTATATCATTTGATTCTCCTCTGTCTCTGTTTGTTACCAAAAGGTAGGCTTTTTGGACTTAACCAAACCTAACCAAAACATATACAAATCAACAAAGAAAATGACACCATATGCGATAATAATTATTAATGATTAATCTTATAGTATTTTTTAAGAAACAAATTCAACTTATTTCATTATTAATAGTAGTTGTAATACAAGATGACATATAATCATGAACTTAGGAACTAATATAAGATAATGACGCTATAACTAATAAGTGGGCAACATTATTTGTTGGTCTTTTGATGAACTTATCTTAAAGTTTTGATAATTTATAAGCGAAGCTTTGCAAGTGTTTAAAATCACGCCGAACATGAAATTGTTACTGAAGTTGGTAGAGATATCGTCAACCACTTACTTGATTAATCTTATATTCTCTTATAAATTAACATGTAAATATATACCAACAAGTTGTGAGATAATCGATCTTTTAAGTATATATAGTTATATTTTGTCAAAAAAAAAGTATATATAGTTATAAGTTTAATATTTGACTAGCGCATATAAAAGAATACTCTTTTTGTTGTTTAATACATATCATTTTTAACAAATATTTTCCTTTTTACTTGTATTTTTTTACTTTTAGATTATACTTTGTCAAATCTACCCATACTTCACATTAACTGTCTTAAATGTTTTCTAGTGATTAGTAATAATTTTTTTTAAAAATCTTTTAGGATTTTAACCAGGAGAGATTAAATGAGGGAAGTGAGAGAGATAAAGAAATAGTGAAAACGATATTAACAAATAAACATATACCGGTAATATAAGAGTACGACCTCTAATTTGATAAGGACAGCCATATAAGTAGATGCCACTATATTTTTCTTTTGATAGGATCATGTAGAGGGGTCCACTATTGTAATATGAAAAATACATAAACCAGAATAAATATACTTCATCAAGCTTAATTAGGTAAAACAAAGCACGAGTTATTAGACTTAATTATAAAATTAATCAAACACTTAGCTGTCCATATACCATATCCATTGTTAGGCCACGACGACTCAAATGTAGTAATTATTTAAATATATCAAGTACGTGTATACCACCAAAATACTTAATTAGCTTAAGTGTAATAATTTAATTCGACTTTATGTACTTTTAAACCTACTGTTAATTTTTCTGGGACATACGTGTACACACTTTTTTGTATATGAACAACGTACACGGCTTAAAATCAAGTCTACGAAACTTTGGGAATTTACCATGCGTGACTGCAAACTAGTATCTTATTCCTATCAATGAAGTATTATTATGTTTAATTAAGATTTGCAAGTTAATACAGTCCGTAAAAAGTTGACTAAACTGTAAGGTCCTCTGACTCCGATGAGTCCTTAAAACCAAACGTACATGATTTTCTTTATTAGAATCTTATTTCTACCGATGAAGTCTTATTAAATTTAATTAAGAGTCGAAGGTTAATTCAGTTGATAAAACCACAAGATAGTTTGACTTTGATGAACTCTGAAACTAGACAAACCTAAAATTTTTATTAGAAAAAAGAATTTTAATTAAGATTTCGGCTCACATTTCACCAATTTTTGACAATATTCTCATATGTATAAAGGTCGTTTGCATGTCTTCTTCACAAAGCTGTCCTTCAACACTCTTAATAGGGTAACTTGGGAGATGCACGCTGCAAACTTGGCTGCTCAAATGCATTATTGGTTGTATACTATTATTTTTGTTTTGGAATCAAATTCTTAACCAAGCTGCTAATGAATCTCATGTTATACCACAATATATACAGTTTAATAATTTAAAAGCTGAAACTTGGGTGAGTTGGTTCCAAATGCTCACCAAGAAATCTCAAAATTTAAAGAGGAGTAAACTTTCATTTTGGTACTTGAAAATGTCATGTTTTGCCAATGAATCCTTGGTTAATTAAAATTCAAAAACTCCTCAAATGATATTTTCATTTGTCAATTACGTCCAAAACGTTAGTCTTGCTTTAACTCTCCATCCAAGGACGGAGCTAAGACTTAATAATATGGGGACAAAATTAAAAGTAGATTTTTTATAGATAAAATAAATTTTCAAATGCACCACATATACAAGAAATTATAAGATATATTAAAAGTTAATATTTATCCGAAATTATAAGAACTTTTAAGAATATAAGAAAGATGAGTAACTTAAGACTTACTAGAGAATGAATAAACTACAATGATTTTTGAATAGCAAAGAAAAAAAATGTGAAACAAAATAAGATGCAAACACATAAAGATGAATTCATGATGAAATGGCGAGTAGTGAATTGTTGGAAGTGATCGAGAGTGTGTAAACAAAATTGCTTGTAATGCAAAAAATTTAAACAAAATTGTAATGAGAAATCATAAACGGAGATTTCAGTTAACAGAAAATACTCTAAGAGTGTGTTTGGATGAGGGAATGTTTTGAGGAAATGTAATGTTACGAGGGAATTCAAATACTTTGAGGAGAATTCCATTGTTTGGATGGGATAATGTAATGTAATGTTGAAGAAATGTAATGTTATGAGGGAATTCAAATACTTTGATGTAAATTGCTAAGAATTTTAAATTCTTTAAAATTTCCAAATTACCTAATCCAAACACACTCTAAGGATTTTTTTTTCTTTTTAAAATTTTGTTTTTCTAAGAGACTACTCTGTAATGCAATGTTACCCTTTATGGACCAATTTGAACTCACATTGCCGTGGATTATGAGTTGCATGCTTTCTATGATTTTTTCTGACCATAACTTAACCATTAATCTAATTTGGGACCTTTCATGGTCAATATTCAAGAATTTTTTTTTTTTTCCGACCCTGTTTGCCAAAAAAATTCCAAAGTTGACCCCCTATTGAAAAAAAATACAGAAATGACCCACTTTCAATTTTGGGGGGTTTTTTTTTTGTCGTTTTCTGCATTCCCGCCGTTTCAAATGGCGGGAATGAGCCGTCGTTCTGACGGCCGTCACGTCGCTGCAGGCGCTGCAGGTTTTGTCCTTTTTTTTTTTTTTTTTTTTCAGTACCACCATTTGAAATGGCGGGAATGAATATATATATATTTTTTTCGTTTTTTTATTTTTTAAGCCATTATTTGTTTATTTATTTGTTTAACAATAAATAAAAAAATATTAATTTATTTGTTTAATAATAAATAAAAACATATTAATTTATTTCAACGCATAATACATAACGTTATTAACTATCGGTTATTTATACTCGGACAATTTCTCCTAATATGACCGTTTTTTTTTGGCCATTATTTGTTTATTTATTTGTTTAACAATAAATAAAAAAATATTAATTTATTTGTTTAATAATAAATAAAAACATATTAATTTATTTGAACACATAATACATAACGTTATTAACTATCGGTTATTTATACTTGGACAATTTCTCCTAATATAACCGTTTTTTTTATTTTTTTGGCCATTATTTGTTTATTTATTTGTTTAACAATAAAAAAAAACATATTAATTTATTTGTTTAATAATAAAAAAAAACATATTAATTTATTTGAATGCATAATACATAACGTTATTAACTACCGGTTATTTAAACTCGGACAATTTCTCCTAATATGACCAGTATGCCGACACAACCCACACTGTCTCGGTGTTGGAGTCTTCTTTACCATCTCCTCGTCCATTTCAGTCCTTATGCGGGTACTATTGGGTCGACCTTTCTTTAGTCTTTGCATGTTTGGATTATGGCAAAGCACGGGACCGTTGTATGGGGGCCAATAACTCTTATCCTGGACTACTTTGAAAGCAGTGTTGTAGATGGAGTAAACACTCTCGTTTTTGAACACAGCTGGAATAAGGGTTGTGTAGTCATGGTGAAATGAAGAACACGCGGCTATGACATGGGAACAAGGCAAATGTAAAGCTTGAAATTTCCCGCAATCACACCACCCCGCTTGCAGGTCCACCTTGAAAGTTCCCATTCGCCTTCCCTCCCTGTAGTTGACGGTCTCACGGACTGAGAAGGTATACCTTTCTCGGTCAAACTGTTCGACATGATGGGTGTTGGACTTAACAATTTCATCCTTAATCACATTATGGCAATATTCACTGAACAAATCTCCGGAACCTACCCTTGCAAACGCTTTTTGAGCCCTATCAGCAAAGAGACATGCCAGCCTATAGTAGGTTGATTGAACTATAGGCGTAACAGGTAGGTTGCGTGTTCCCTTAAACACAGAGTTCCACGACTCAACGATGTTGCTTGTCATGTGACCCCATCGTCGACCCTCGTCATATGCTTGAGTCCATTTTTCTTTCGGAATATTGTCCACCCAATCTAATGCACGCTGATTTGCCTCCTGGATTACACCACGATAGTAATCGAACAAGGGTATGTTTAGGGCATGTCCTGCACGTTAATAAAAAACAATTAGTTAGATAGTGAACCTATTTAATAATAACACGATATAAAAAAAACCGTAAGATAATATGCTTACCCATATTATTTACAACATCCTTAAGATCTCCATCCTTGATTGTCCTCATGAAATTTTGCTTAATGTGTCGAATGCAGTACACATGAGCTGAACCAGTTTCTTGCCAACCATTCCTTGGGTCATTGAATGCGCTTTTAATTGATTCATGTCTGTCGGAGACCATGCAGACAGATATTCCTTTTGTGACGTGCCTTCTTAGATTTTTCAAAAAAAAACTCCAGCCCTCCTTTGTCTCACCTTCGACAAGCGCAAAGGCGATTGGAATCGTTTTGTTGTTTCCATCTTGTGCTACCGCGAGCAACAATGTCCCTTTGTACTTGCCATACAACCACGTCCCGTCGACATGGACAACTGGTTTGCAATACTTAAACCCATTGATGCATGGATAGAAGGCCCAAAATAGACGATGAAATTGTGTCTCTCCATTCTCGCCAATTTGCGTTTTTAAATTAAAGACGGTCCCTGGCATTGTCTCCTTCATCACATTCAACCATTGCGGAAGATCATTATAAGATTCCTCCCATTTCCCGTAAATAGATTCGATGGCCGCGTTCTTTGCTAACCACGCCTTTCGATACGTGGTTGTGTAGTTAAACTTTTCTTTGATGTGCGCAATGATCAAATTTGGAGTTACCGAGGCATCTGCATGCACAAGTGTTTTGATGCTTTGGCTTATAAGTTTGTAGTTGAGCTTCCGATGATCCTGTGACTTTAAAGTCGATGTGCAATTGTGTGGACCTATCATGGTCCCAATCTTCCATTTGCCACTCCTTTTTCTAAAGGACGCTCTCAACTTAAATTGACAAGTCTCGAGGGTACATTGAATGACATATCTACTTGGATCTGAGTGTATAACATCGTAATCCAGCGATTGTCGGATGTGGAAAGACTTGATTGCATGCAAACAATCTTCTTTGCTGTGAAATGTCATTCCTTGTTCAATAGCCCCATCGACAGGAACATTCGTATTCCAATGATTGTCTGTAGGTAGAGCATCATATGCATCAACGTCAACGTTACGCATATGCAGCGGGGGACAGTAAGCGGCTCTGATCGGCACTGCCTGTTGCGGTGGTTGTGGTTGTGTGCCAGACATAATGTTCCTCCAAATATCTTCTTCTTCATTTCTGTTTTGGTGTTCGTCTTCTTCATCTGCATCATGCTGAAGTGCCTCGTCTTCGTCACTTTCACTACTAGCTTCTTCTTCTTGTTCTTGAATGTTGTCTGGGATGTCTTCAAACTGACAAGTGAAAATATCTTCTAGGCGGGTTTGTGTTTGTGGTTGCGTTTGCGGTGGTGGTTGTGAAGATGAGGGTTGAAATTCATATTGTGTTTGTGAGAACGGTTGGGTGTACGGTAATTGTTGTGATGAATATGGGGGTTCAAATTCATATTGTGTTTGTGAGAACGATTGGTTGTACGGTAATTGTTGTGATGAAGATGGGGGTTCAAATTCATAGTGTGTTTGTGAGAACGGTTGGGTGTACGGTAATTGTTGTGATGAAGATGGGGGTTCATATTCATGTCGTGGTGTTTGATTGTGTTGAGGTGTTTGACGCGGTTGCGGTGTTTGACGATGTTGTGGAATCTCCCGGTTTTCAATCGTAACCGATAACTCAATGGAACCGACCGCATTAAAATATTTATGAGTGGCAAACATATCTGCAATGTCATCGTTGTCGTATATTTCGGTGTCATTATACTGGAATTGACCTTCAGCAAAGGTCTGTGGTGCTCGATATATAAT
Source organism: Medicago sativa (assembly GCF_051527215.1). NCBI lineage: Eukaryota > Viridiplantae > Streptophyta > Magnoliopsida > Fabales > Fabaceae > Medicago > Medicago sativa. Next base: position 22,735,475 of record NC_140753.1, on the reverse strand, counting down.
TTTGGATATCACCTGAGATTCACTAAGGTGTAGCTTCTGCTCTATTCTTTTTTTCAAATGATCAATGGTGCTCTTGATGCTAACGTAAAAACATTTTCTTTGCTCACTTTCAAAAAATGAACCAAATTGATTTCTTGAAACTTTTCCATTGTAATGGACAATGAAAAATATATTCTCTGGTGTGGGTGCCATTGTTGTTTTGTGTGTTGAAAAATATTTGCAAGTTCGTAAGTGTTAAGAAGAGACTAATATAGGCGAATGCATGGGTTCCAAACAAGCCAACATTGCCACGTGTCAAACATTGAGTGGCTGATTCATTCCCGCCATTTGAAATGGCGGTACTGACCCAAAAGTCAAGCACGCGCTACAGTGCACTGTCAGCCTTGCAGGCGCGTGACAGAGGAAAGCACATGGAAGCACGCGCTACAGTGCATGAACAGGCGCGTGACAGAGGCTTTTAGTCAACAACTGGGACACGTGTATGAATTGTAGTGGCTGAAAAGGTCATTCCCGCCGTTTGGAATGGCGGTAATGGAAGGCCTATGCTGACAAAAATTAATCATGCTGTGCTGAGAAAAATTAATCATGCAGAGAAAATTGCTGTGCATGCATGCTTGAAAAGACCACACTGAATTATTGAAACTAGCTGTTGTGGAAGTATTCGTAAGACTTAAATTTTCCTTCTATAAAATCAATGTTGTAGTTGAACACTATACATCAGTTATAAATTGCTTTCAATCAATCCTTTATTTCCTTGTGAAACATAACATACCGCAAAGCTTTTCTTTCCTTCTAATTTACAAGATGGGAGACATCCTTTATCTAGGCAACAAACATAGATCCTGTCATATTTCAGAAACTATTAATGTAAGTTAATATTATTTTATTCCATTGAAACTCAATTATATTACTATTATTTATGTATAATTAGTAAAACACCAAATAAGTGTTGATTAATTTTTCATTGTATTTATTTATTTGTAGAACGAAGAACAACATTACCTTCGAGTTCGCTGTCATCGTAAGATTTCCCCGGCGCCCCCAACCATTGAAGATAGCTTAAGGTCAGCCGGATTGTGGGACTTTACTAAGTTAAACAAATACAACGTTGATAATCGTTTAATTGCCGCGTTGTGTGAAAGATGGAGGCCGGAGACACACACGTTTCTTTTTCCATCAGGCGAGTGTACAATAACGTTGGAAGACGTTCATATGCTCCTTGGTTTAAAGATTAACGGTGAACCGGTTACCGGGAAAACGGAAGTTGGGTGGGAGATTGTTGAACCAATTTTAGGAAGTAAGCCAATGAATACTCGACATGACGGGAAGAGTATAAAATTATCATGGCTTGAAGATTATGTCAATGGTGATGGTATGGCAGGTCCCCCCACGACTCTAAATATGTTTAGAGCCTATGTCTTATACTTGATAGGCTCTCGAATAATGCCTAATATTAGTGGTAACCTTGTACATTTATCATTTTTGCAATTGTTGGATAAATCACCTGAGGAGGTTGGACAATACAGTTGGGGTTCAGCTTGTTTGGCCAGGCTATATAGATCCTTGTGTGACGGCGCAATATATGGCACTAGCGACATGCCTGGGTGCACAATTCTCTTACAAGCATGGGCGTGGTCAAGAATGTCATGCTTAGCTCCTGTGCCCAGACAAACACCACAAGCTGATACACAACTTCCGTTGGCAAATATGTAAGTAAAATAAATGTTATTTTTTATTAATTTTTAAATACATTTATCCAGCCTATGTTAATTATAACATTTTAAAAATTAATTAGATGGCTAGCACATGGTAATAAATTTGTGGAACATCCTCGGCATAATCTCGTATCTATACGTTCAAAAATCGACACCATGACATATGATCAGGTATTACATTTTTTTTTCGTGATTGCTTTTTAGTCAACAATTGAAGACTAATATTCATTATTTTTAAACAGTTCTCCTGGAGGCCTTATCTCAAATTCCATTACACCAACGAAGAAGAAAGCCAGATATGGTCTGCCAACACATATCTCATCAATTTTCAGATAGTCGAGAGGCATCAAACGGATAGAGTTCGGCTTCAATTCGGCTTACCACAATATCCACCTGCCTTACCAGATAATTTGAAAGCTTTCCACAAAATTAATTTGACAAAAGATAAAATTAAAGGCTCGTGGAGAGATAAGCATCATCGTCAAGTCCAAAACTGGAACCAACGACATCAATTAGCACTTCAGGGCGTTCGGTATAACCATGAGGTTTATCCAAATCGTCAATATTTTGCATGGTATTGGGAATTTTTCGGAAATCATCTGTGGCTTTCTAGAGATGTATTATTGACAAACCCAAGGCAAGCATGTGCAAGAATTTTACCACAATTGTCGCGTGACTATCCTGCAACGCCAGAAACCTATACGGTGCCAGATGAAAATATGTGGTCAAATACACCTCCAACATACAACCAATTCATGACACCTCCACCCACTAACTTTGACCAAAGCTTTAACCCATCCACCAACTACAACCAAACTTACCAATCACCTCCACAACCCACAAACCAAATCTTATGTAACACCCCAATCCCATATCCAACCTATTCTCAACAAAGTCATCATGGAGAAAGCTCTCGAACATCAAACTATTCATTTGATGACTTTAATCCAACTCAGTACACCACACAAACCAGTTACCCAGACCAATCACAGTACTCCTCCTTCAACCTACCAACCCCCCCACACATTGTAAACTATCCCCAAACAAACTACGCACCTCATTGGCCAAATTCACAAACTAATACTATAGAAAGTCTGGCAGCAGGGTTTAATGACGATGACTTCGTTAACGAAATCTGGACCAACTCAGCTCCACAAGTGCAAAATGAAGTCACTATGGAAACTAATGATGATGCTGAAATTCCTGATGAGGATGTGGAACAGGAAGAAGATGAGGAAGAGGAAGAGGAAGAGGAAGAGGAAGAGCAAAATCAACGACCCGTACGAACTAAAAAAGATAAATTATGTGCTACGGGAGGTCATAGTTTACATTGGCGTAAATGGTTGCCGAGGAGAAAGTAGTTTTTGTTTTTATTTCGTATGAATAAAATAATTAGTGTTTTAAAATTAATAAATTAATATTTATTATCATTAATTTTCATTTATTATTATTTGTGTTTTAAATAAACAAATAATGGCCAAAAAAAAACGGTCATATTAGGAGAAATTGTCCGAGTATAAATAACCGATAGTTAATAACGTTATGTATTATGCGTTGAAATAAATTAATATGTTTTTATTTATTATTAAACAAATAAATTAATATTTTTTTATTTATTGTTAAACAAATAAATAAACAAATAATGGCTTAAAAAATAAAAAAACGAAAAAAAAATATATATATTCATTCCCGCCATTTCAAATGGCGGTACTGAAAAAAAAAAGAAAAAAAAAAGGACAAAACCTGCAGCGCCTGCAGCGACGTGACGGCCGTCAGAACGACGGCTCATTCCCGCCATTTGAAACGGCGGGAATGCAGAAAACGACAAAAAAAAAACCCCCAAAAATTGAAAGTGGGTCATTTCTGTATTTTTTTTCAATAGGGGGTCAACTTTGGAATTTTTTTGGCAAACAGGGTCGGAAAAAAAAAAATTTCCAATATTCAACCTCACAAAAAAGAGGACAAAGTATTTTAATGTTCAACACATTAAAGGGTGTGGTCACCTTAATGACCCTACTTATTTATATAGTTTAATTCTTTGTGTGGTACATGAAATGAATCTATAACCACCCATAAAAAAAGTGACCCTACTTATTATATAATTTAACGCTTTCAATCACCCCTTTGAATTGAAAAGATATGCAAAATGATTTGGAGCTTTCAATGAGTAATGAAGCTTTCAGAACCAAATCTTGAATCGTAAACCATCATCTTAGTGTTCAAGCAATTGTCCTTTTTGATAGTTAATAATTTTATTTTTGTATCAATATCATTGCTCATATCAAAGACTAGTGTATGTGACAAGGAATAATTAAACATGCTTCAAGCTATGATATGCTCAAGCAAATGACACTTTCATTGTGATATATGCTAAGAAGTTTATGTACTTCAATAATGAATAAAAGTATCGATATCTCACAACGATAAGTATCTGATACTTGATGAAATTAACTTAGAAATTATCCAGTATTTCTTTTCCTTTTTAAAAATATTTTACTCAATATTTTTCAGATACATCTTTAATATGTCTTATGAACTAAAGACATGGTTGATATCCACATACATTTTTGACACGTGCTACTAACTAAAGACATAAAATTGTATGTTTTTTTTTAACATTCATAGTAGAGAAAATATATATATTGTGATAAGGGTGGGGCAAATATATATGTAATTCTGCATACTAATTTTAGCTATATAAGCATTGTTTTTTGGATAGGTAAATGTTAGACAAACCCTTATAATATTTCTTCTTCACTATAGTTTTAATTTCAGTCCTTTAGATTGGACCGACATCCGTTACGTTCGTCGTTTAGTTAAAAAAATCTTCATTCCAAAATCGCACTTGAGATTTTCATCTTATAGGACTCTCTCTTTTATGTATATAATGATAAACATCAATGAAATCAAATCCAAAAAGATTGCAATATTCTCATTATCAACTTAGCGGAACTAGTATTTTTATACGAAATTCTAGCCAACCTTTTAGTAAAGAATCTTTTATTAATATCAAGAACGTTATTACTCGATAAATAGTCACTTCAAAAATTTCTCTGTCCTAAATGCAGCTAAATTTTCAGAAATTAGTCGGTCACTACAACAATCAATCAAAAAAGACAAACAAGATACTTTTGCCTATCAACCTGAAGCTGTAGGTCCAAAGACAGCTTTCTTTACCTTGGCCCATGACATGAACATTTCAAGAGCTCCAATATCATTGAAATGCATCATGAAAAAAAGAAATTGTATGGACCACACACGTCTTTATGAACCAAGACAAATTACAATTTGGAACCATGATGTATTATGAAAATTTTATCAAACATTATTAACAAAAAAGGAAAAGAATGTGTCGCTAACAATGTTTCTATTTTGTTCCCTGTTAAGTTGCATAACAAAATAATCATAAAGAATTGCACGAGGGGATTTTAGACCTATTAACACTGACACTCTAACATGGACAAGACACCGACACATACCAAACTTCAGAGATATTCGATTTGAAATGTCGGTACTACATAGTTTATCATAATTTTTTTTTGAAAAAAAGAGAATTTTTCTTTGCCCTAAAATTACCACGCCCAAGCAAATAAGTGCATCCAAATGATGTTGCTTCTCTAAGTGCTGAAATCTCGTATTAAAGACTTTGTTCCTCATTCACAGAATCTCCATTACACAATTTTCACCATGCATCGATGGAACCATTAATGATTAGTCCATCACTTTCTTGAGCTTGCATACTCAAGAATTTCTCTAGACTTTGAATATGAAGTTGTTCAAATGCATGGCGATCTTCCTTCACACCGAAACATACAATAGTCTTTCGTGGAAACTCTTCGAAACATGAACCTTTCTTCTTGTGGAAGAATAGGGATAAAAACTATGGTAGAATGAAGAGCTGGTAGGCTTAGAAGAAACTGCATAAAAATAGAGGGAATTCCTTGGACAAGCTCAGTGTATAGCAATCCTATTCCTGAAACTCTTGTTGTTCCAAAATTTGATCCAAGATCATGCATTAAATCCAATGAAATCATGTCCTTAACTTCACTTTTGTATTTTAATATACTTCCATAGTTTCATGTGTAAATTACTGAGGGGAAAAAGGTTGCAAAAGCAAGTGGAAGCCAATCACCTTCAAATAGATGACATGTAAATGAGTTGCACTGATCCAAATATAAGTGGGAATGAAAATACAAACATTACTAGTGTCAGTAAGGTTGTCCTAACCATCATTACTCCAACTTCAGCTATGCCTGCTACAAACAAGTTGAATTGTATCAGTATTATTATACTACAAACATCCTTCAGTACTAGAAGTGAAGGTGAGTGATGTGTGTCATATAATTTGCAAGCTTCCAATATCATTTGGCCTCTTCCTATCAATGAAGCACCGACACATACACGGAAACTGGACACTCCACTGACATGCCAATACTCGTAATAATTTAAGAAAATGAAAGTTATTGAAAGTAAACACGTGTGTCGGCTACCAATACGTTTCGGACAATGAACATGTCTTTAATCTAAAATGCTAGTGCTCATAACTTCCTGTTGTAAATCAACAGATTGAAATTTAGGATTCAGTCCATCAAGTAAGAGGCAAGTTATTACAATTTGATATAGACTACTGTTTGATTATTGCTTTTACATATATTTTTACTACACGTAGTTAAGTTGGAGTCATGAACATCATGAAACATATATTACAAATCTAGAATATAAAATTGTGTTTAAATCATCATATGGACAGGCTTTTCATGTTCTACATGTTTGAATTGACTTATTTGAACTTATCTACTCACTAGGAGTTTTTGAGACTGTTTCGGAGAGCTTATGACATGATCATAAGTTATTTTCAACTTAATTTCATAATGTCTCAAGGATAACTTATGAAAACAACTTAGTTTATATGAAACAATATATCTTTTTATATAGAAATAGCTCATAAATAAGCGCTTATAAAATAAGCGTTTATGCTTTAAGCGCTTAAAGTTGTTTATCCAAATCAAGTCCTCCAAAATGTGATCCTAAAGAAAAAGATTATAAAAACAACTAGTACCACATGGAATATGGAGATGAGAGGAACTTTACCATATGCATTTGCAATATCAGTAGTACTTGGAAAATGGAAATAACAAGTATGTACATGACCATCAGAAACCAGTTATCTACAGAGATGAAAATTTGACCTATAAACTTTGTCGAGGTGTGTGAATTATTTTGAACCAAAGAAAGCACCCTAAAGCCGTAGATTGTTTATGCATGAAAATGTAGCAGATAACATTGCTTGGCTAGCAATCATAGGCTCATAGCAGCAAGTGTGACAATCAGAAACACGAGCAATAAGAAACTACCTGTTCCACACAAAAACAAATATCTCATAATTAGACCAGTGTTGTGAAAACAAGACTGGATCGGATGGTTCAACCGATAACTGGCCAGTCTGGCGGTTGGTTCAACCACGGCCAGTTTTCAGTCCTATAGAACCGATTTTAACAGCAGTTGTTTCGATCAATTGAACCATAATCCAAAAGTCTCACAGATTCGATCTCGTGTCTAGTTTGATAACATTGAATTAAAAATTTTAGGACGACATATGCACAATCAATGACGTAATATTAGCAAATATATCACCTGAAACAGAATCATAGAAAATATTTGAATAAGAAGTAGGGTTCATCAACAAATAAGCAGCTTGGCCCATAAAGCAAGGAGGCGACAAGAAAAAAACTGCTAGTGGAAGCAATCTGTATAAAGAATTATGTGAGAGACTTGATGCAAATTCAAAAAATCATATACGAATGACGTGGTAAAGAAAACTGAATGCTTTCCTCTTCAAAAAGAAAGGATTTTTGAGGTTTCACTCACTAACCTGTATTGGTCTTACTGAAAAATGACCAAGATAAGCAAACATTGCTTCTGAACCTGCAGAAGAAATGAATAACGTGTATGTAATGTAGCTGATTCTTGTACTAATTACTAAAGGTTATTTCCATGCATCACAAATTTCTCATTTATATGGACAAGCACGCATGACTTATTTTCTAAAGAAACCTATGATTTTAAGAAGTTTTACACAAGTGCTTATCCTCATATAGATGTGACTCAAACTCTTTCACGTATAACACGAATATCATACACGACACAAATACATAGACGTCAACACATGTAACATGTTGGTGTCTGACATTAGCACATCTTAGACACGTCAGCACATGTACCGGTGTCATATTGGTGGCTGACACCAGCACATTGGTCACCGGATACACCTTCAATCTAAAGTGTCAACTCTATGAAAAGATATGGACAGTATTGCAAACCGACTAATCAAATGAGTGAAGAAGCAAAGGTCATGTTCATTTTCATGGCAACTGCAGTAATTAAATAGTGAAAAATAAAAGCTAGCATTCTTGTGAAAATGAAGAATGAAAATATACTCACTTTGATCAATGCAGTTTATTTCACCCTGCAGTCCACTTAGGCTGACATCACTGCATTAAAGCAGCATTATGGTTTTGCACTCAAATTCCACATGACAGCACTGATATGGGAAAAAAGTAAGTTAACAAGACTTCCAATTCTATATAATGGCTTAATTAAGAACTTAGAGCTTGTTTGGATTGAATTATTTGAACGGGACATAAGCAATTGTGAGACTGTTTGAGAGAGTTTGTGGCAACAACTTATGGCATGTTCAGGGGCTTTTTTTTAGCTTATTTCCATACATAAGCTCTCAAAGATAGCTTACGTAAATACCTTGTATAAAAAATACTAGTTTTTATCTTACGGCTGTTATAGAAATACCCGTATACATAAGTTTGAGTTTATCTTATAACTGCTATAGAAGTACCTTATACCTAAACACTTATGTTATAAGTGTTTAATTAAGTTGTTTATCCAAACAGGTTCTAAGTCATCTCTAATGTTTAACACTTGAACTTTGAACATTAACCTGGACTTTTAAAGACTAGCTCTTCTCTATATTTATAAACATGATTTTCATCTAAAGACTAGCTCTTCTCTATATTTATAAACATGATTTTCATCTAAAAAAGTTGTGTATTATCTACAAATCAACGAGTATAGTGAAAAAGTTGAACCCTTATTGTACAAAAGTTAGTATTATTAACAAATTGTAACATCAAAACTTCAAATTAAAGAGATGTCATGTATCTGACACATGTTGGTCTCTGATGCCAACACTTTTGATTGCATGCATGCATGTCTAATTTCTTAAATTAGTATGTGTGCCAATGTCTAGCATCCGTGTTAATGGTTTATACGGTCTCAACCAAAATAGGTTAAGAAAATTTCTTTACCTTCTCCATTGTCATTTGCTTTGAGGACTAGAAAAACATATTTAATGGAAAAAATGTTATTGTGTACACGACTAATGATAATGAATCCAAGACATCAACATCTGATTCAATTGGAGCCTTGAAGACATATAAGCAAAAACATAGATTGGCCAAAAGGGAAGCATCATGATTCAAACAAGTGCTACATATTAAAAAAAGATGGGAGATGTATGCATAAGCACCGTTAAATAAATGACGAAGTTGACGTTGTTGAGTGTTTTATATGTACATTCAAATAAAGATCGATATTACTAAAATCTTTACTAGTGTAGTTTATATTGCCAATGCCATGTCACAGATGTTCAAATGTGTATAATCAATGTCTCATCCTGAAATAGTTATTTTGGTCCTTCAACATGTGAGGTGTGGTCACTAAATGTTTCTTCGATCAATAATTTCATGAATAAAACAAACTAATAGAAGACATGTTGTCAAACTAATTAACAAAAAATGCATTAGATAACGGAACTGACTAATAAAAGATTTTTAAGGATGTTTTGTTACTTTTTTATAAATTCATATGCCTCTTATAAAAATACTTGACTTGACTCGAGTTAGCCAGGTCCAACCTAATTTTTAGATACTGATGATCTAGACAAAAGAAAAAGTTTATATTGTCTGAAAATAAAAACTATAGTCAACCAACGCAATTGGTAATAGTCTGAGTGAAATGTGACTTCTTAGTACATACTTCTTCCGGTCTCATTTATAAGCAAAAAACATCTTTTTAAGTTCATTGAATAACTAACGTATATGACCTATTTGATGCAATAGAACCACCTCCCTATGAATTTGTTTTAGGTGATACAATGAAAATGACAATTGTTTCAATAGTTAGTATAAAAAACTAATAAACTCAATTCAAATCAAAACATTAATAAGTACATTTTACTTATCAATAATATATAAAAAATATGGGAGAAATATTTATCACTGGTACTTAACAAAACACGAGGAAAAAAATTCACGGATCAAGTTAATGTCATCTTTGGCATTTTATAATATTTTGACATATTTTTAGTATATTAATTTATCATTTGATCAAATATCATATGCGGTCCTTTAAGTTATATGATTATAACAAATCATTCTTTTAAGTTTTTTTGTTATAAATTGATCATTTAAGTCATAAATTATCTGCATCATTATCCTATTCATCAAACTTGGTTAAAAAAATGTGAGAAATGATATTTGAACAACCATTTTTTGACAACTTTTGTGACAATTACTTTCTCTCTTATACTCATATTATGTTTTTATTTTCTCTCTCTATTGATTTGGTTTTTGTGTCAACCCCTCATTTTCTTTGTAAAAGTTTGGTTGTCACAAAGATTGTCATAAAAATAGATGTTCAAATAACACAACTCAAAAAAGATATATGTAAATGTTTAACTTTTTTTGAGGGGTACGTAGATGTTTAGTGTTAAGTTGTCATGTTCAAATTCACTGCTCCCTCAATATTTATTAGTTATCCATCTTTTATAAGTGTATGTCTATCTTTCAAAGTCATAAGGTTCAAATATATGTCCCTGCTGAATATGTCTCTTCCTGGAGAGATGATCTGAAAGAATATCACACTTATGAAATGAACAACTTCAAAGTTCATAATAATGATCTTCAGTTTAAGGCTTAAAAAAATTAAGTTACTTTGGACCGACGTGACATTTGTAACAACACGAGACTTTGATGATATTCCCAATACCCACTTCTACTTCAATGATTTGTGAGATACAGAGCGGCAATTTTCATTGCGTCTATGCAGTAGGTATAAATTTTTATTATAGAAATTTTGTTACCTATTATCTCATGATCAGTTAAGCATAGCTCTTTTACCTAACTATCCTCTGTTGATGTTTTAGATATCATTGGATGGAATGAAGTTTACCCAGACAAATAGTTATAAGAAAGCAATGATCAAATTTTGCATTAAAGACACTAGGTACATTTATTTTATCTAACATCAATATCTTATCAAATGAAAACCAAAGTGCACGGATTGTACCAACATATTTGATATCATATTTGAAGTGGGAACTTGTTGAACTGTACTTTATGGGATAATTACGCTAGATCAATTCTTACGATGGATGTTACATGTGCACCAAAAGGGTTTACATATCAGATGATCATGTTAATAAAGAACCTACTACAAAGTCCTCACTAAGACACTAACCATCTAACTACTTTCTTTAAATAGTGTTGATGCAAACTGGTTTGTCACCTTAACTATATTCTGTTTGTTATTATATCAAAATAGGTATAAGATGGATATAGAAGTTGTATTTATAAATGCTAAATCAACATTTGTGTTCTTTGATGGAGATTGCACTACATCATTTATCGTCTCTAGCAACAGTTATAAAACGTTGCCAGAACTCAATAAAACGTTGCCTAAGAGTATAGGCGACGATTTTCAGGTGTCTCCTATACGAGCGTCGCCTATTGTCTAAGGCGACGCTTTTCTTGCTCTTTGGGCACACTATTTATAAGCGTCGCCTAAACTAAAGGGAATAGGGGACGTTTTTTCTTTGCTTCTGAGGCGACGTTTTGAAGTGTTTCCTAAAACTGTTCATACCCATAACTTATAGGCGACGGTTTTAAAACGTTGCAACAGGTATTATATTTAAAAAAAATAATACATACGATGTCCGCAGCAACTTTCCCCACCATACTTCCCAATTAAGAACGTCTCCAGGATCTATTCACAAAAACATACTTGAATTGTGAAATATAAGCGACACAAATTCTATTAATCATTGTAGAGCCAACTGAACAAGAACAAGGATTGTGTCAAACAACCATGACATTATCACATTATGAATCATTTTAATAACTTAAAACGCAATCAATAACCAAAACTACTTTTTTTTTTACAACAAACTCTCAATAACATAAACTAAAACTACATTGATGTAATATTAGAGTTAAGCTGATTGGAAAGAGGCACAATTGCTCAATGGTTTACACTAATGGATATTTGGAGAAAAGTTAGAAATGTAGAGCTGCACACTTTAGTCTCGGGGGGTTGTATTCCAGGAGACCTTGCCAATACTTGAGTCTGAAATCATAAATTTTTTAACAAATTAAATGAAATAACCAAATGAAACCTAAAGACAGACTAGCCATATGTAAATAAAATTAACAAATATCTCATTTTTCAACGGTGTTACTATATCTACAAGATGAAACCTAAAGATTAGCCATATGCAAAGTTTCATAAGGAATTAACAAAGTGTGAAATAAGATATATGCATTATTAGAGATACCCAATTATCAACTATTTCTACAATATCATTACACGCCAAATCAAATAACGAGGCTAAATTAAACATACACACCATAAACCAAAAATAACTTATTTCACATATGACCACTCACAACAAATCAAAAGCTCAACTCAATTGATTTTTATTTTATCACTACACTGAAAAAACAAGAAAAGTAATGAGAACAAAGTACATGATCAAAGCTTTGCAATACAACCTTTTGTTCACAAGGATGGAGACTCGGAGTACCTTGTAGGAAAAACAAGATCAATCTAAACCATAATGGCTAAATACTTTTCACGATAATTAATATTGTAAATGGAAAAAAATCATAAACATGAAAATAAATTAGATAATGAAAAATTCTCACTTGCAAAGCTTCCTTTGGTGCCTAGCAAATAAAATGAAATAATTACATCCTTCTTGATCTACACAATACAAATCATGAAGCTCCATATGACAATGAACCATAGTCACATACTTCTTGCATATCATAAACTGAAATAATTACATCTAGGAAAATAGTGGGTTTGTGAGGAGCTTGCATTTCGTTAATAGGGTTTCTTAGTTCTGACACGTGGACATACACACATCAATTATTCCCCTCTTTGACTTCATACCGTAAAGGTCATTCAAGGAAAGTCACTATTATAATTGCAGCAAGGTAATCAATTTCTTAAAAACACTAAATTCTTATATTTGGGTAATAACTACTCAATGCCAATTTCAGCCCAATTAAGGAAAGTTACTCCCTCCGTCTCACAATAATTGTCTCTTTACCATTTTTTCTTTTTCTCAAAATAATTGTCACTTTAGAATACCAATGCAGCATTCATTATTTTTTTTCCATTGTTATACCCTTATTTATTGAATTTCATCCAATTTAACTACTCCACTAACTATAATTAATAAGGGTGTTTTAGTAAATGATATTAATTTTACCATCAAAATCAACACAATTAATCATTTCCTTAATACCCGTGCATAAACCTTAAACGACTATTATTTAGAGACGGAGGGAGTACTTAAAATCTTTTAATCTTCTTCTATTTTGTAACTAGTTCCTAATTCAACTAACAAGAGGTAAAATCATTCATGAGAATCTAATTTTTTTTCATAAACTTACTTAGTAGATTAGGGAAAGTCTATTATCTTTGATAACCAAGTTCATTTCACAAGGGAAATTAATAATGGGAATAGATTAACTTATCATGATAGGTCACTTACCGGGGAACTCGCCTTCTCATGTTCAACTCTAAATATCACTCTCTAAGTAACAGTTCAGCCCATGATTAAACTATAGTTAGCAACATTTCAGAAAAATAACAATGGTATTTCACAAAATATTACACAAGAGAAATACATCTATGGAACAAGCTAAACTGTCTCAAAAATAACAAGATATTACACAAAATATCTTCATCTTATTTACTCGTCTATAAACATCAATGGTATTTCAAAGCAAAAACAGAGCAGAACTAGGCAATAAACAAAAAAAAACAAATGAAAATAAATGATTGACAGATAAAAGAGAATAACCAAAGAGCGAGACAAACTAAAAACCACTTCAGATCTAGATGAATCAACATCTTATATAGCAATTTAACACACAAACATGTGATTGAAAAACATATTGCAAGAACGAAAATATATACCTCAACTTGGGATAATCGAATGCATATAGGATACGAAAATTAGGGATTATCGAGCGCATCTCGAGCAATAACGGCGAAATCAGCTTGGGAACCCAAATAAGATCGGCATAGAGGAAGAAACTAAAACTCACGAAATCTCTAAATCTCACTAGAAGAGTATTTGAGACTTCCATGGCAGAGTCATTGGCAAATTGAAGAGTCAATATAATGAAAGTACACCATCAAACTAGAACACAATTGAAGTCGAAGCAATCGTTAAAAAGAAACACTCAATTTCTAAATATAGCAAACTCACCTGTTCTCCTTCAGCAGACATTGTAAGGGCCAATACAGATGATATGTTAGCCAAATACTTCTGCAACAACGAACATAAAATCAGTTAAGCACCATAATACCATACTATTATTTCACGCAAAGTCATCACTAAAACACACAAATAGCAATACCTTGAACTCCGGTTCCACTGTAGTTTCATAATATGCCTTAAGAGTGCCGTAATGTCGCCGTAGCAACTTCAGTGGTTTGGGCACTGAAGTCATGGAGCTCGTAGAAGTACATATTTCCTATCTACAATACAAAATTACTTTCCAATTTCAATACACAAACACAAAATTTTACAAAAATAACTTCAATTTTAACTCGAATCAAATTTTGTGAATCCTCAACTATAAAATTAAGGTTTACTTCATGCTTTCAAGAAAAATCTTCTGTAACCCGGGGTCAATATCCTGAACCCTCTCAACATACAACCCCAGCCGCTGCTTCAAAGCCAAATCTTCATCTGACTGCACGAATTTCAACAAAAACAATCGAATTTGTTTAACTCAAAAAAGCTTAATAGAAATTTGAACCCTAAATTGAGTGAAAATTCGAATCAGGGGGTTTTGGACTTACCAGATCTTTGCTCTCGATCTTTTTCTTTGCGGCAGTTCGTATTTGGCGGTGCCGCTCAGAAACCATCGGAGAAGAAGGAAGTGGAAAACCCTAATTGGGATTTAGCGAGAGATGAAAAGGGGTGATTGAAGTGCGAGATAATAAAAGAAGTGAAAATCTCTAATGGCAAAGGCGGCGACAAACATTAACCGGAGAGAATTTGGTGACGGAAGGGGTTTGAACCAGAGCGAGCGTGAATGGTTCCAGAATGAATTGTAGCTTTGTTTTTGTATTTTTTTTATTTTATAAATAATAGTAAAATATAAAATCTTAATAACCAAAAAAATATATATAACTAGACACCATAATGACTTTCTTTTTTGTATGTATAGTTACGATTGTTTACTTGTTTAAAAAAAAAAGTTACGATAATTACTTTTTTTTAGACGGTTACAATATTATTTTTAGATAGCTACAATATTTTAGTATAATTTTTTGAACTTACAATATTTACTATAATCACTTTACTTTACTATAATATAAATAAATAAGGTCATGCTAACGGTGCTCCGGGCACTAGCTAAGGATACCAAAAAGAAAGTTTTTTTTTTTTTTTTGAGAAACCAAAAAGAAAGTTGTTAATAAAAAAATTATTTTTTTATTTTTTGTGGATTAAATACACAATTTTCAAAGGATTAAACACTATATAATTTTCTTTTTTAATATCATTAACTAATGTCACGGGAGCACCGGTTAACATTTCTAATATAAATATTATACTCACATTTTTTTTAACCTAAAACCGTTTAGATGAGATGACAGTGACAAAAGTCTTTTCTATGTCAACTAAGTCTTAGGTTCGAATCCAAATTTAGACATTTAACATCTTAAAACAGTTACGCGCGGAGGGTACTTGACTTAAAAAAAAATAAACTTATTTTTTGAGAGGATAAATTTCTTTATTGTACTGTTGTTATTACTACTAGCGAAAAGACTGACACGTGAAATTTATGAATAGTTTGTTTAAGGGTATAATTGGGATTAGGGATGTCAATGGGGCGGATCGGGGGCGGGGGGATACTTCCCCGATCCCCACCCCGCCGGTGTATTCGTTCCCCGTCCCCGATCCCCGCCACGAGGGAATATTTTCACCTATCCCCGTCCCCACGGATCCCCGTTATCCCCGCGGATCCCCAAAACTGGATCTGGATCTCGTTTACGAAAAACAAAGAAGAGGAGCTTTGCCACGAGCTTTGTGGGGAAAACAAAGAAGAGGAACCTTTGAATCCCAACGTAAAACAGGAATATTCAAAAGGCAGATCAATTAGACATTGATCTATCAGAAGGAAGAATGAGATGGTGAGTCATGGCCAATAGAAAATGCTCAAACATGGTACGGCGGCGCTGGAGAGATCGTATCTGGCGTATCCTCTTTCAATCAGATATTTTGCCATAAAGTTGTAGAACCCAGAAATTGAGAGGAAGAAGAAGAAACCAAGATAAAAAAAAAATTAAAGGAAGAAGAAGAAACCAGGAGCGTAAAAGAGAGAAGAAAGAGAAAGAAGAAAAAAAGAGAAGAAAGAGAGAAAGAAGATCCTCTCAAAAAAAAAAAAAAGAGAGAAAGAAGAAAAAGGAAGGAAAATTGAAAAGTGTGTGTGAATGTGAGATTGTGACTCGTTTAGTAATCCAAAACCATTATTTTACATTTTTTATTTTTTATTTTATTAAACCATATGTGAAAAGTCCAAAAACCCACCGAAAAATATTAAAGTTTTTTAAAAACACAAGGACATTACAGTATTTTCACGGGGGTCGGGGAATCCACGGGGCGGGGGATGCTTCCCCGATCCCCGCCCCCACGGGGGAAAAATCCCCGAAAATGGGGCACCGAATGGGGAATCCCCTCGGGGATCCGCTCTAAAAAAATCCCCACTGACATCCCTAATTGGGATAATGAAAAAGTAATTAGAAATATACTCATATAGTTTGTTACATTTTTTAAATGATAAAGAAAAAAAAATCAGACATATATATATACATATCCTTATTTATTAATATATATATATATATATATATATATATATATATATATATATATCCTTATTTATTAATTTTGTTAAGTCTGCAGCAACTTAACCTAATTTTTTCACTCCACTAATCTCTTATTAGGTTTGCAACAACTCAATCCTAAAATTTTGACTCTAAATTTGCATCATTAAATGTTAATCCTCAACCCTAAAATCTTAGCTCTAAAATTTGCTAATTTTTTTTAAAACTGATTTTTTTTCTTCGAATTTTTATCATATCCACTAAAAAATTCATACTACCAAACACTATTTTCCTTATTTATTAATTTTGTTAAGTCTGCAGCAACTTAACCTAATTTTTTCCCTCCAATAATCCCTTATTAGGTTTGCAACAACTCAATCCTAAAATTTTGGCTCTAAATTTGCATCATTAAATGTTAATCCTCAACCTTAAAATCTTAGCTCTAAAATTTGCTATTTTTTTTAAAACTGATTTTTTTTCTTCGAATTTTTATCATATCCACTAAAAAATTCATACTACCAAACACTATTTTTGAAAGTTAATAGCCAGTATGATTTTTGAATGTCAAACATGCTGTGATTATTTTTTAATGTTAATTAATAATAAAAAAATCTCTAAATTATTGAATGTCAAAATCATTTTTATTTAAATTTGTTACAAACAAGGTCTATGGGGTGTTCGTTATAACTTTTAAAAAAGATCACTTTTAAGAGCATTATTTCTCTTTGTTGTTGTTTTTTTAAAACCAGGATCTAAAAAAAAAAATCTAAAAACAATTTCAAATTAAAAGATATTAAGATTATGTTTTTTATGGGAGGGGGGAGAAAATAAGTATCAAAAGATGAAAGTAATTTTGTAACAAAAAACTTGGATACCATACACAGCGAATTTCACTCATCCTTAATCATATGTCTAACCCGGGCAACACCGGGTAAAAAAACTAGTGTGTGTGTGTGTGTGTGTGTGTGTGTGTGTGTGTCTGTATGTGTGTGTGTGTATATATATATTTATATCGTGTTTGTTAAATTTTTTTAATATTTAAATTTATATTCTTATATACTTTTTACATGTGTTATTTGTATTAAAACTTAAAGACATTTTTGAAAAGTAAAAAAGTCAACCTTAAAGAACTGAAAAAAGTAGTTTTTTTTTATATATATATATAGTATAGATAGATAATAATAAGATATAATAATAATATTATTATATCTTAAATAATATTATTTTTATTTTTTTGAAATAAGAATATTATTTTCTTATCAATCAATATATAATAATTATCATTATACTTTATAAAACCAAAATAATTCTACTCCAAATAATTTTAGTAGAGCCCATGACTATAAATTAGGAGAATTGATCATAACGTGGACAATTTATACCTCTATAATTGTACCTTTTTGTTCGAAATAAGGTTACCTTTGAGAATTGCTCCCAGAGATACCTAAGGGAACGATTACTGCTTGTTGCAAAACAAAATCCATAGTTACAATTGAAAATCGTCCCCTTTTATCTTTTAGGGGACACTTTTTCGATGTTGCAGAAATATAGGTGGCAACAAGCATAAATCGTCCCCTATACTAACTTTTAGGCAACAATTTTTACATGTTGCTTTAAAAAGTGTTGCCAGAGACAATAAATGGTGTAGTGTTGCAACCAATTCTTAGAATCTCGGCATCAGACCTCAGGAAAAACATTATTGTTGTATGTCTGAATACTACTTCCATGTTCAAATACATTAATTAATCATATTATAAATTTAATATTCAATACTATTGGTTTAACCTTATTTTGCTTTATTGTGCAAGTTGGTCATAAAGACATTAGAGCTTACCCATACATGTTGGATAAACTCTTGAATTTAACTATGGTATTCAAGGCGAAATGGAGTCCAACATTCAAAACATGTTCTTATTATACATTCTTATTGACATGGTCACATGTATACGTACGTACAATCGATAGAGGGAAGTAAAATAAATTCAATTAAAAGTCCCCACACATGGTCAATTTCACAATGGTAAAGTTTAATACTATTTTGGAAATTTAGGACACCTAAACATCCAAATAGAATACTCGTGCCTAAAATAGCCTTACTACTGCATTTTTTTTTTTTACTTTAGGTCCACTAAACTTAATCCATGGCTAATGTTCTTTTTTTATATCGAAAATAGGAATATTAGGCAACATTAATTCTACAAACTTTGCTTATAATATACATATATAGGTATGGAATGTACCTGGTGGAGTATTTGACATATATAGGAATAAGAATATTAGGCAACATTAAGAAGTAGATGTTTCACAAAGCAGACCATATCCGTCGATATTCATCATTTTGTCGATTTGTGACTTGCGAAAGCGGTTAATGTTTGGTACAATAATAGATGGTGGCAAGGTCTTGTATCTAGTATTTTACATGGTTTCAAAAAGAAGGACCGTGATAATTTGGACACTATCATTCGAGGCTTCATCAAGAATGGATTGATGGAAGATGGATGCTTGTTCCTTTGGTATGACTTTAACAAATCATCCTTTGATTTGTTAATTTCTCAAAATATCTTTTGAAGTTTCCCATTTTCTATACAACATTAGCATATTCGTGTGAATATTTTAGAATTTTGTAGTATTTTTAAAACGGGAAAATTAATTGTTAGTAATTAGGTGAGAAACAAACTCAGAACCCTATACCTCCCAACCTATGTCCCAAACATAATACCACCAAATCACTTCATATCTTCAATAAATTTTGTACTATTAAAGAAATAAAATGTTAATTAATTAATTATAACACTAGGGTGGGTAGCTCAACCGGTTTGAGATATGGGATGAAAGCATTTGAGGAGTTAAAAGTTCAGGATTCAAGTCCTGAGGAAAAATACTAACATGTCCGGGAGAAAAATACCAATATACTAACATTTACCATTAAAAAAAATTATAAAACAATAATATTGTAAGTCGGTGACTAAAATTAAAACTAAATGCTTTGACTTTGTGCTCCTTACGGGTTAAAGATTTGATCATTGGTGAATTATTACATAGGTTCATCTTGCAAAATTGTTTCCTACTATCTTCGGATACTCGTGCTTCCTATTTTTAGTAAGAGTCATGTTAAATTGTGTTCAAAAGGCACATGTTAAGGAATCCAAAAGAGTAATTTACATTGGAAAACATAATATTTTAACTTTTAAGAAGTTGAATGCACGATTTTTTATACGTATATTTCTATAATGAGTTTCTTAACATGTGCCTTTGAGGGCACACATTAGCATTTGCCTTTTATTAAATATTCCCTCCGTTTCAAAATGAGTGTCGCTTTAGGCTTTGGCACACAGATTAAGAAATAGAATGAAATAATCATTGGATATAACGCTTTTACTAAACTGCCCTTACTTTACAAGAAAAAGACAAAATTAAAGTTGCATTGAAAATTGTGTGAGAGAAAAGTTGGAGAGGGTAAAGTTGGAAGAAAAAAATTAAAGTTGTATTGGAAATGTAAAGCGACACTCATTTTGAAACAAATTTTTTTGGCTAAAGCGACACTTATTTTGAAACGGAGGGAGTATTATAAATATACATCAAAGTTGAATTGTAATGATTGGATAAATTAGCAAAAATATATCTAATCATTACATTACATAGTCATATTTTGATTTTACTTAAACACATCATAACCACACGTCACAGTGATCACCAAACATACATTTATATCCTCAACAAGGCATGTAAACCATACATTTTATACATGCACATCTCAGATTATTCAAGTGTAATGTGCAAAGTTATGAGTTTAGTGGCCTTATTTTATGCACTACACATGCATGCAAGTGCGCACATACGTGTATACTTCAACATAAAAAATGTATCTATCATGTTTTATGTGTATTTTTCAATGGGGAACTTTTTTAATGTACCTAGAAAGGAGTCAGGTGAGTTAGTGAAGAAATTTGGAACAAAATTAATTTTGAAATGTTCAATACCTAATGAGCATGCAAAGAAGCCTAAAATGTAATGAAAATTACTACAATCACTAGACGAAAAACTTGATTACATTCGTATAAAGGAGAAAAGGTAGAAACTAGAAGTGATTAAAAAAAAAACCTTGTGAAGGTTATTTGTATATTGCAACTGTTGTTGATTAATGATTACTTGCATAATGGAATCTACTTGGCTGAGTATTTGACTGCAATCATATGATTTAACTGAACAACTAACTGAAGAAATAGATGTTTCAAATAGCCGACCATATATGTCGTATATTCATCATTTTTGTCAATTTGCGACGTGAGAAAGGGTTGATGTTTGGTATAATTATGGATGGTGATAAGATCTTCATGGTTTCAAGGATAAGGTCTACTTTTGGACTACAAAAGGAGGAGCATGAATTTGAACATTAACATCTAATCTAAGGCTCATTAAGAATGGATTGGAAGATGGGTGCTTGCTCCTTTGGTATGACTTTTAATAAAAGCATCCTTTGAATAGTTAATTTCCCGAAATATCTTTTGAAGATTATTTTTGACATCAACGTGAAGCTTGATGATTTATTATTGGAAAGGGAAATTGTCCATTTTCTATGAAATTAGCTTATTCTTTTAAACAATTGAATATTCTTCAAACAACCCTCGAACATGTGTTTTTTCATGCCTCGTCAGCATCTAAAAATATGTTTAGCCTCTTCATATATTTACAATCAAAGTGTACTTGCAACACATAAATAAAGAACTCAAGACAAGCGATAAGTAAAGAATTATTCCTATGTTATGAGACTGAGAACCTTCTAAAGAATATTAGAAAGGGAAAATAGAATTATACTACTTCATTGATAATTATAAAAGAGTACATGATCTTATATAGGCAATATTATTCTAGATCATTCATAACAACTAGTGAGTTATCATTTAATGCCTAAAATAGTCATTCCACTTTCATTGTTGATCCTTTTGGACCTCCCTAACTCATTGGACTAAATCTTCGATCCTAATTCATTCAGCTCATATCCTTGCTCGCATGAGGATGTCAAGGTTGATGCTCGGTGTGTTTCTTCTCTAGAAGATGTTTTTCTCGCAATGTGAAGATAAATAATCTACCTTTGTATCTTCTCTCAATGTGAGAATCAATATTTTTTTGTTCAAAAAGGAGGTCTTGTATTAACTAGAAAGAAAGTTGGGAGGTAGAATCTCCAACATACAACAAAAGATAACTTAAAAGAGGAGCAACATGCTCGACATTAGAAGTCGAAAAAGAAGCAGAAAAGTCACACATTGAGCCAACATATAAGCACTTATTTGTTCCCTTGGAAGAAAAACAAATAGAACTGATCCAATTCTTGACAAAAACTTCCTTAAGTGACAATGTGAGAATCAATCTTACTCTTGTTTTGCTTATATGTAGCTTCAACGTCTCTTTTAGCTGTATTAGTCATGTTCTATTCTTCTACTGACAAAGTTGTGTACATTCTTTACTGTATTCTACTAGGGGACATTGATCAAAATGTTATCAATTTTTTCTAAACAAGCTGCTCCATATAATATGTGCAAATTAATAGCCTTCTTGCTTCAACTAGTAGCCTTCTACTAATTGTACGCAACAACTTTATATGCACACTGATATAATATGCGTAAATTAATTTAGTTAAAATTAAAATACTTGAACAATCAAAACATAATAAAGAATTTTAACTTCAAAAAATAGGTAAAGAGCAAGCATATGCATTAAACAAAAAGTTCCATATTGTCAATAATGTTTGAGATAAGTTCCTAAGAACTGAATCCATCAACTACAACTCATTTTCATGAAATAAAAGTTACACTTCAATGTCAACTTGAAGCACTACTTTATTCCACGGTTCATTGATGGGCAGATGGATCTATCGATCAATAAAAGGATAAATAAATGACAACATCCATAAGCACCCTTTCAATCCCATGAAAATGTTCTCAATTTGATTTAGAAGCAATTGCTCTCTTGGCAAAAGATGGCAAACAGAAAGCTGCTGAATGGATCTGAAATAAAGAACCAAAAATGGAGAGTTAATATTTGGAGAAGAAAAGGAGAAAACAAAAACACAGTATGAGTGTTGGAGTTGAAAAGACCCACAAACAAGTCAGGACCGGCCTAAGTCCTATGTCACTAAAGCCCTTGTTTTAGATTCTAAAAAATAACCATTATGTATTACTGTTAGGGTTGTCATCTTAGAGTTTGTTTTAGGCCTCATTAGGGTTTGGTTTGGGCCAACGCTAAGGGAAGTTTTGGGGTAAGGGAAAGCACATGTGTTCGAGCAGCATACCTCAGAGTTGTAAAATTTCAATGGTCTTCCTGCATGCTGGCTATCATTCTCATCAATAGGATTCACCGGATGCTTGAAATCGACCGAAGGCCCCTCAGTTGAGCAAAGCATAAAACCAATCATCCCACTGAAACAAAAAAAAATAAAATAAAACACCATAATAAAAAATAATCATATCCCTAATCGAAAAGCATGTTATAGAACATAATATTGTCAAATTGACATGTAGAATACATAACCAACACAATTGGTCTCCAAGAGGATACAGAAAATAAGATCAAAATAATACACTGAATTGCCATTATGACTGATGATGATTGATCAAAGCCATTTTGCAGTTTCAAATCAACTATCTAGTGGAATACATGTACAAAAAGTGACGTGTAAATTGTGATCAGTGTTGTCAAATAGCGGCTATAGAGCCACTTAAGTGTTTAAGCATAGTAATTTGAACAAATCACAACTGTTCTGTGATATGCTATTTCGTATTATGTGTTGTCAAAAAGCAGCTATAGAATTGTCGCAGAGCGGAATTTGAAGAAACCGCTATTTTCCGCAATCTTAAAATTAACAACATTGTAATATGTGGAAAGGATCACAGGGATGTGTTTTGCAGAGTGTAAATGGGAAAGTGGAAATAAAATTGTGAAAGAACACACCTTGGGTATGTAGGAACCGTGGTCCAAGCATAGTTGACAGAGCCTTTGAATACTTGGCGACAATTCACTACGATGTCCTCAATGATATGCATATGAAGCCATATACTTTCCGCCTGAGTACACACAACACCTCCTGGACGAAGAGCCCTTGCAACCGACTCAAAAAAGGGCTTTTCAAAAAGCTCTTGAGCAGGACCTAAACAAAAAAATAATAATAATATTAACAACAAAAAATGCATTATATAAACCGTAAAGACCATAAAAATTATAAGGCGTTTCAGATATAGCATACCAATAGGATCAGATGAATCCACAATAACTGCATCATAAGTTCCTTCTGGAGCTGCCTTCAAAAATGCAACTCCTAGATCATTGAAAGACAAACCATCATTAGAAAAGTTATCCCTAAACAGTGAAGTGATTAAGAAACATGGAGAGTAGTTATTTATCATACCATCGCCGATATTAAGTGTCACACGTGGATCCTCAAAACCTACTGCTATATCAGGGAAAAATTGTTTGGAGACCTGCAAAGAAAGAAGACTTCAATTTTGATTTTGTGCATATACTGCAAAAAATTGTACTAGACTTCTTTGCACAAAATAGATTTTAGGCCGCATGACGAAGGAAAAAAAAAAAAAACAGCAATAAGCGGTTTTGATTAGAGATACCCACCCAACTTGAAGGAAAAAAAAAAAAGCGAGGGGGGGAGAGGCAGACTGAGACTAGGGCTTGTTTGAATTGACTTATTTGAGTTTATCAACTAGCATAAGCCCTTGTGAAACTATTTGCAAGAGTTCACGGAAACAGCTTATGACATGTCCAAAAACTGTTTTTAGCTTATTCTCATAAATTCTCCAGGACAACTTATAAAAACACGTTATATCTTGTATCAAAACAATTTGACTATATTTTATCTTTTGTTTCAAATTACTTATACATAAGCACTTATATTGTAAGCGTCTTATATGATAAGCGTTTATGCTATAAATGTAAGTGTTAAGTTGTTTATCCAAACAGGACCCAAGTAAGATGATAGTATGTCAATCAAATTATTTAGCTTTGATAAGAGACAATGAAACAACAGAGTTTAAGTGTACTTACATCGACAACCATCTTGTCTATTTCACAAATGTCTATCTTTTCTACTGAAGAATGGCGTGAAACTTCCCGCAGGACTCCTCCATCTCCTCCACCAATGACCAAAACCTAACAGAAAATAGAAGTGAGGAAAAAAAAAACAATTAACTCTGCACGCTTGAAAAGTTACGCAAGGAATGGTCTACTATTCCTTGTAATGATCCAACATTCCATTCTCAAGAGTGGTTTGTATAAGTCATCATATCTCATAAAGTCATATGCCTTCCTACTCTCTTCGACATATAATATTCCAGTGTTGTCAAATAGCGAATACAGCAGCACTATAATGTAGTGGAATTTTAACAAACCACTATTACTCCGTGAGACGTGATTTCATACAGAGTGTTGTCAAATAACGGCTTTAGCACTGTAGCATAATGGGATTTGAAAAGACCACTATTTTCCACATCCCGAGATTGACAACACTGTAACGTTCTTCACTCTTCTCAATAAACGTCAAAACCACTTAAACGTAAATAATCTACGGCAGATAAACTTATGTTGCTATGATGAATATAAAACAAGTGTGCAGCAAGAGTTAGCACGGTGACGGGCACATTAACATTTATGAGTAACCAAGAGATTCAATATAGACATTTCATGCCCAAATTCCTCTAAGCAACCATCTACATATAATGATTAAAAACTATACACTTCCTTACAATTATTATCCTGAATTTTTTTTGCCAAACTACATAAGAAAGTCAATGATAATACAGACAAGATAGACATATACTATAAATTATTAGAGGGATTCAAAGTATCAAATACCTTTTTGGGGTTTGGAATTGAGCAAAGAGGAAGATGAGTGATCATCTCTTGGTAGGCACACTCATCCCTTTCTGTGAGCTGAATGACCCCATCCAAAACAAGAACCTTGCCATATGTTGCTGACTACAAAACGAAAGCATATGTCGTAAACAGAACTAGTACTATGAAGGGGATTAAAATTTCAAATTTAACTGAAGCTGCATGTACCTGGAAGACCATAACATCCTGATAATCAGATTTTCCTTGAAACAGAATCTTTTCCACCTTCAATGAGTGAGCCTCCCCTGCAAATTACAACAAAGTTCAAATTCATTAGTATTTTTACAAAAGTGTGCAGGTATTTCTAACAAGACTTTGCTTTGGTTTTGTAAAACTTGATGCCTTAAAGAAAACCAAAATCTCGAAGATCTACTTCTGTTACTGCCAGCATATGCATATTCAACCAAAACATAAACCATACCAAATGTTTGCAGCGAAATATAAATAAAATTATAATAATGACAAATCATGGGGACTGGGAAAGTTCAATCATCTAAGACAATGTTGTAGTTAGTAAATTTCCAATGAGAAAGAACCTACAACTGATCAAAGAGTTAATTGCTCCACCACTGAGCTACTTAAGAACAAAAGGTAATTGAATTTTCAGGGTCTGTTTCAGAGGGGGGTTTTGGATGGCTAAGTCTATATTTTGATAAATATATTTACATTTTAAAAAAATTATAAGAACATGTGATTAATGATGGTTCAATCACACTTAATTGATTTAAAAAAACATTTTATAGTGTCCGTGATTTTAAAAAATAAAAGTAAGTTCTCCCCTCCTAAACCCTCCATCCAAACATACCCTCGGAGTTCAATCACCACTTTCACCCTATGACCAATATGAGATTCAATGTTTCTCTCACAAGACATGGAACATTTTTCAGCTTTCAACCTCAAAAGGTGACACTATACCATTAAATCCAATATGCAAGTAAAAACAATAACAAATGGTCATTTAAATCGTTCAACTAGTGAAAATAAATTTGAGAAACGGACATCTATAAATCGACTGTTTAAACTACAAAGTTAAAACAGACCAATCAAATTTCTACTATCTACTGAGCCCTTGAAATCTCACACTGCGCTGTAAAATAGAGACTATAGCATACCAGAATTTTAGTCAAAATTTTGTCAAATAGCAGCACTATTGTAATATAGGAATTTGAACAAACTGCTACTTTCCCAAATCCTTGATTGATGAAAATGTGTCCATATATTACATATAATCAAAAAAAATATATATAAAATTTCAACTCAAAGCAAAGAAAACAACCAATCCATCTTGAAGAGCAAAATTAATTAAATTAAAAAAAATTAACATAAAAGGGTTTAGTTCTAGCTTCCCTAAATTCAAGAAAAAAGGGCTATTAACCCCAAAACCTTAAAAAAAAAATATATATAAAAATAATCATAACATAGATAACAGAACCTAAAAACACAATCATAATCAAAACAGAACCACAGAGAATTGATACTTTCATGATGACATACAGTAATAAGATTTTATCCAAACCACACCAGCTAACAATCAATTATAAAACATAAAAACCATGACCAAACAAACAACAAAAAAACAACAATTAAACCTAAGTTTCATCAAAAAATAAAAATTCAATTTTTATGCTGATAAATGAATAAGGGAGACAGAAAAATTGAATTTTTGAGAAAATGAACAAAAGGGTGATGAGAGAAAACGAACCAGGCCACATTGGGCTAATTTCAGAGAACCAGCCAGGAATAACAGAAGATAAACCATTTGGTTGAGGTTCTTTTGGAACAGTTTCAGAGACACCGTTGTGAGGTAGTTGATCTTCATCTTTTTCTTCTTCTCTTTGCCTCTTCAAGGGAAAATCTGTGGACTCAGGAAGTGTGGTGTTTTCTGCTGCTGCCGCCATGTTTGGTTTGCAATGAAAATGAAGTAGGGAAGTCACTTGGTTCGTGTGGGTGTAATGTAAGTGTGCCCTTCTTTTCTATGCTTTTGTATTTATATACTCACCTCACATTCACACACACCTCGAGATTCATTTTTTTTAGTCATCATGTAATTATAATAGTGTCATCATTATCAAGTTTAACCTTAGATAATTTTCATAAAAAAAAACACATGAGTTTTGCTTGGTTGATATCAATGCCACTTATCAAAAACAAAAAATGTTTAATCAATTTTGTAGAGTCTAATTCAATTCATAATATCAAAATTGTTAGATTAGACGTTAATCGACAATTATTTTTATGAAATTTTTAACGACAATTATGTTTGTAAGCTTCAGTAATGTTTACCATATACTCCCTCCGGTCCTATTTATAAGAAAATTTTAACTTTTTAGATTCATTGAGTAATTGATGTATCTTGTCTAGAATGTAGACTAAATACATCATTTATCAAATGAATCGAAAAAGTCAAATGTTTCTTATAAATAGGACCGGAGGGAGTAGATGAAAAAGAAACGTTTAATCCAAGATAAATGTGAATATTGATACATCAACTATTTGGGAAGAAGTCTCAGATGATTACGACTATTTGAATATTGATACATCAACTAAGGTTTATACTTGTAATTTACTCATGTGAATGTTGTGTTTGGCCACAAAAGGATTGTACAAAAATTAAGTACACTTTCAATTTTTACATATAATAATAGTAGTTACTTATAGTCGAATAAAACATCACTGCCCTCGCCCTAAATTTAAATTCTAAAAAATCATTAAAGATTTATTTAATTATATTATCTAATTGATATTGTATCACTCTAAAGTTAATATATTCTATTTTACATTTATAAAAATGATGAATAAATCAAAATTTATTAGAATAATTTAAAAAATATAGTATTTTATTCCTCTCATTGATGATTTTAATATACGAGAAACAAAAAAATGTGTTTTTTACTGCGAGGAGAGATATTTTATCTATGCACGCGTATATACGATGAATACATAATTTTTATATTGACTTTTTATTTTCTAATTGTAATGCCATTTATTTAAACATTAATGATGCATTGTATTTGTAAGCTTACTTAGTTGGTATAAACATTGTATAATATATACATCATCAAGGTTTGAATTCCGCACACCACACTTATTCACCTTAAAATGATGAATTTTTATCCACTAGACTACTTGAAGAAGAAAAAACAAATTAATGATGCACTAGTATTGTAAAGTGACATATAAAAAATAGGGTAAACAGTGCTTTTAGGCCCTGTAATATAGGACACTTTTGGGTTTAGCTCCTATAAAAAAAAAAATTTAGATTCCACCCTCATAAAAAAAAATTTGTTTTGGTTTTGGCCCCTGACCCCTGTGACTCAGCAGAATCTATGAGGTGGCACTGACGTGACAATTTTTTTTGAATGCCACGTGTGTAAATGAATGTCCACGTGGCATTTCAGATTTTTTTTAATTAAAAAAATTTTAAAAAAAAAAATTTTAAAATTTTTTTTTAAAAAAATAAAATAAAAAAACGAAAAAATTCTGAAAAAATAAAAAAAATTCTGAAATCTGAATTTTTTAAAAAAAATTGGAAAAACTAATAAAAATGAAAACAAAAATCTGGAAAATTTTAAATATAAAAAATAAAATATGGTAAAATTAAAAAAATTCTGGAAAAAATTAATAAATTTCGAAAAATTCATATTTCCAAATTTTTTTCAATACCGGAAAAATGAAAGAAATTCACATTTTTTTTTCGGAAAGTACTTGTCATTCAACCGTATAACGGAAAAAAATTCATAATTTTTTTCTTCGGAAAGTACTTGTCATTCAACCTAAGCTCGGAATACACAAAAATTGAAAGAAATTCATTTTTTTTTTGAAAGTACTTGTCAATCAACCGTATAACGGAAAAAAATTCATATTTTTTTTTTTCGGAAAGTACTTGTCATTCAACCTAAGCTCGGAATACACAAAAATTTCCGGAAAAAATACTAATGAAAATTTCGAAATTTCGAAAAATACACAAAAAACCTAAGCTCGGTTTATAAATACACATATTTTTTCCCTTATTCTCGGTTTATAAATACACAAAAATTCCCAAAAAAATTTTTGGAAATAAATACACTGAAAAAACCTAAGCTCGACATATATAGTAATGAAAATTTTGAAATTTCAAGAAATACTAATGAAGATTTCAAAAATTTCTTTTTTTTAAAAATGATTAATCTTCATGAAAATTTCGAAATTTTTTTAAATATTTTCCAGAATTTTTTCACAATTTTTATTTTTCATTAAAATTTTAATTAGAATATTTCCAGAATTTTAATTAAAATTTCGAAAATTTTAATTAAGATTTTTCTTTAAAATTTCGAAAATTTCATTTTTCCAGAATTTTAATTTTTTTCAGAAAATATTGAAATTTTATTTTTTTTCAGAATTTTTCATTTTATTAGATTATTTTATTTTTTTAATCATTTTTTATTTTTATTAATTTTTCCAGAATTTTTAAACTTTTTTCCGTATTTTTTTCATTTTTATTAATTTTTCAATTTTCCAGAATTTTTTAATAATTTTATTAATTTTTCATTTTTCCAGAATTTTTTAATATTTTCAGATTTTTTTTTCAATTTTTTAATTATTTTAAATTTTTCCAGAAATTTTTATTTTTTTTATTTTGTTTTAAAAAAATAAAAAATGCCACGTGTACCCCAAAAAAATATAAAATAAAATTAATTATACAGTCAGCGTGACACGTCATCAAAAAAGTGACGCAACATGCCACGTCAGCGCCACGTCAAAGATTCTGCTGACTCAAGGGGGTCAGGGGCCAAAACCAAAACAAAAAAATTTTATGAGGGTGGAATCTAAAAAAAAATTTTTACAGGGGCTAAACCCAAAAGTGGCCTATATTACAGGGGTTAAAAGCACTGTTTACCCAAAAAAAATATTAACGATGCACTGGTATTTTGAAGTGACCTATGTTAAAACATAAATATTTTTTCAAAGTGGTGTATAATGAAATACGAACGGAGTACTTCATAAAAAAAAATACGAAGGAAATGTTATTGTAAAGTGACACATAGAATAAAACTTAAATATTTTTTCAAAGTTATGTATAATAAAATACGGAGGGAGTATTTGACCTAAAAAAATATGAAGGAAGTGTTATTTCAATTTTAATTATAAAAATTAGTTTTCTTTACTCCCTCCGTTTCAAAATAAGTGGTTTTGGCACACAGATTAAGAAATGGAATGAAATAATTATTTGATATAACGCTTTTACTAAACTGCCCTTACTTTATAAGAAAAAGACAAAATTAAAGTTGCATTGAAAATTGTGTGAGAGAAAAGTTGGAGTATTTATTGAAGGTAAAGTTGGAAGAAAAAAAATTAAAGTTGTATTGGAAATGTAAAGTGACATTCATTTTGAAACGGAGAGAGTAAGAGATAAAAATGATATATATATATATATATATATATATAGAACATATACTATGAGAATGTCATTTCTATATGAGAATGATGAGAATGAATACAAGCCATCAGATCTAAATAGATGGTTCAGATTAAAAGTTCTATTTTAATTAACACATGTGTTTTTCCACACTCAATCAATATGTGAATCTTTCATCTTCTCTATTCCATCATCATCAACGCCGTTCTCTCTCTCTCTCTGTCCAGGAGGTTCACCTAATTAACCTACCATAACATAGAGATTAATAAGCATTCATTCCATATTCTTCCCAGAATGGGATTCAAGCATTCTGTCACTATGTAACTCTCGTGATTTTCAATTAAATTTGTCATCAAGTAAAATTAATTATATTATATCATTTCCTTTGTCCATCTATATTTTAATTTCACAGCAACGTTGCAGGAAAAGAATTTCCTCCCACAATCCTCAAATGAAACTCTTTCAAGTAAAAATTCACTTCAAGAATTAATTAGATATAACTACCAACGAACTGTCTTTTTGATAAGCTGTCAAACTGAATGAACAAGTTGTCATAAAGAACCGAAAAAACTATAATCCAAAAACAAATGATTTGTTGTTTCCAACAATCTACAACCACCAACACAAAACTGAGACTCCTGAAATATAATATCTCTTCGAAATAAATCCTCCTTAGTTGGCAATCTATTTCGAAAAAGCCTACTAGCATACACCGATACCTTCAAAGGGACATCCCTCTGCCAGAAGAGATCTGATGAAACTAAATCATGATAGGGAACCCTGTTAGTGAGAATGTGGTATGCACCACTAACTGAATACCCAACATATGGATAAGGGACCCAAGTCCAAACATCCTGAATATCAACCTGCAATGAAACAGTCAACAATAAAGCAATACACTCCCTTACCAGCTCCTCCTCTCATGCCTACAATCTTTTCCTCCACTTCCAAGCCTCACCACCCTCACCCCACCCTAAAGCAAACATATCAACTACCGTCAACAATAGATTTATGGACAAATCAAATAAACGATGAAACCTATCACGAAGTGGGATATCTCATACCCATGTATCCAACTAGAATAAAGTAGTAGCACCGTTACCGACATTAAGACGCAAATTGTTGGCAAACCAGCCACCCGCTGCCTCACCAACACCGTCACAGATACCAACTATATCCCTCCACCAAACTCACCTTTCCCTACAACCCTCCTGCAACAGCCCCCAACTACACCATGTCTAGCAACCAAGACTCTAAACTAGAGACCCTATGTATCAACCACCAACGTCCAACACCACTTACCCAACAATGCAATATTAAACTCCCTAATTCTCCTATCCCTCAAAACACCAACTTCCTTGTCCAAGCAAATGGACTCCCAGTTTATCCAAGAAATTTCATATGATCTTCACTCCCCAAAAAAATGAAGTAAAAGAGATTCAATAGAGGAGATTATACACGAGGGAGCTTTGAAGAATGAAAGGGCATATACAAGGAGAGAGGTCAGGACAACTTAAAGAGAACAAGGCATCCACCAAAGACAAATTTCTGCTTTTCCAACTAGACAGATGAGACTTAATATGATTTACCACCGACTTCTAAAAATTCAACCGAAGAGTATCACCACCAACACAGAGGGCCACATACAAAACAGGCAAACTTGTAACCTTACAATTCAACGCCAAAGCAACTTCATGTAACCAAGACCTACTAACATTCACTCTTACAAGCTCTCTTTTGTGAAAATTCACCTTCAACCCAGACATAGCCACAAAAAGATGAAGAACAGCGTGCATAGCCCAAACATTTGCTCAACTTCTTTCACCTAAAATCAGTGTATCGTCTACAAAATCGAAGATGAAAGATAGGTAATTGTTGCTCCCGACACACCGTCTAACCTGAGAAAATATTATTGTTAACCATAGTCTCCATCATCACATAAAACCCCTCAGCCGCCAAAACAAAAGGGGGAAAGAGGATCACCCTGACGCAGTCCACGATCCAAAGGTAACTCCTTATTGGGACTACCATTAACCAAAACAAAAGCAGTAGTCGTGCCAACACAATCTTTCATCCATTTCCTCCAAAGATTTGGAAACAAATTCTCTCTTTTTTTGTTTTGAATTCCATTTTATTCATTTTTTGAATATTTTTGCTTCTTTATTTCTATTGTACCCCATAACATCATCCAAGTATTTCCAGTCTACATAATCACATGCCTTTTCAAAATCAACCTTAAATAATAACAATTCTTTTTTCATTTTTTTTGGCCTCATCAATCGCCTCATCAACAACTAGAATTCCATCAAGAATTTGTCTACCTTTCACAAATGTTGATTGAGTGTCTGAGATTACACTACCACTAACACTTCGTAATCTATTAGCTAACAATTTCGCCAGCACCTTATACAAACTTCCCACCAAAGAAATCGGTCTAAAATCATTTAAAATATGCGGACTATCTTTTTCCAAAACGAGAGCAATGAAATTACTATTTATACCTTTCAAAAGTTTGTCGTTTCGATGAAAATCCAAAACAAATCGCATAAATCAACCTTCATATCAATCCAAAAATCTTTAATAAAACCAAAATTGACCCATCCGATTTCGGACACTTGAAACTGTCACAATCCTAATCTGCAGCTTTAACCTCTTCCAAACAAAAAGGCCTAAAGAGATCTTCCCACTCCCCATTAATGGAGTAGCAAATATCCTTAATTAAAAAATGTGTCGGTAAATGAGAAGTGTGAATGTTTATAAACTAGCTTTAACCTTCATCGACAAATAATTTAGTATTTTTCGTTATTATATGGGTCTTCGTATTCCTCTTTGATTTTGGATTAGAAAAAGAAAAAAAGTTGAATGTGAGAGTGGAGAGAGGATTATAACATGATATTGATTAGCTAGGAAAATAGAATAGAAGAGAACTAGGTAGATTAGATTGAAACTACAAAGAATTCAGTTGGAAATGATCTAGGTCCTGGATGGAAAGCACAGGTATAGAAAGCATGTAGACTCTAATTTGGTGACCCAAATAGCGCA
This sequence comes from Medicago sativa, assembly GCF_051527215.1. NCBI lineage: Eukaryota > Viridiplantae > Streptophyta > Magnoliopsida > Fabales > Fabaceae > Medicago > Medicago sativa. The sequence goes on along the minus strand of NC_140753.1, from coordinate 22,701,224 downwards.
TAATCAAGAAGAATCCATTTTTACTCAAAAAAGAAAAAAAAAAGAATCCATTTAGGCATTTACGGTGGTGTTAACGCTGCTAATGTTCATGTGACATTAATCTATACATGCATGTTTTTCTTTATTTTATTTTTTCTGGTACAAGCATGGTTTTCTTTATTATTAAACTCTCTTTATACCTTCTTATAAGCCAAAAAGTTTAAGATGGTCACAAACACATAAAATATACTTAAACACGCACTTATTTAAATTTAAAGATAAAAATATAAAACAACGTGATTAATTAATTTTTCTTTTAATTTTTTTCATTTATATGTATGTCTGAATATTTTTAATTTAGGGTTGTGTATATGTAAAAGTTTTTCCTTATAAACATTCATCGTATATTTGTTTATATATATACACACACACTATGAAAAGGTGGTTGTATTATTAATGTATATCTTGTGTATAAAATTTATAAAAGTAGGATCTAAATTTGTGGCAGCAAAGTGACAGAGAATACAAGCAATATAGTTGAAAGAGCTAAACAACTTAAGTATACTTAAAAGAGCTAAATACTTGCTTGTGGATCGGAGGACTGCCAACAAGAAGCAACAACAGCAAAACATGCAGTTTGGAAACGCAGCTGTTGTCACGCTGCAATCTGCAGAACAGCTGTTGTCAGGAATGTTGGGCATATAGGTGGAAGAAACCAATGCATGCAAGATTTAAATGCAACATAGATGCTTTCTTTTCGGCTTCCACAAATAGGTTGGGTATAGGTATGTGCATCCTTGACAAAGAGGGGCCTTTTGTATCTAAAACAATGTGGTTCATCCCAGTATGTTTAGTAGATGTAGGAGAATCATTTGGTTTGTATCATGCTATTCGGTGGATCATACATAATATATGGCTACCAAGTGTTGGTTTTGAAGTTGATTTGGAAAGAGTAGCTGACTACTTCAAGCGGAGCAATGGAGACATCACTAAATTTGGAGTTATTATGGATATTAATAACATACATTATTGTTCCCTTTATTTAACAAATTCGATCATGTTAAGTTTACTAGGAGACAAGCGAATAAGGTTGCCCATTAGCAAAGACATCCACTTTTTTAACTAGTTTCCATATATTTAATGATGTATGTACATGTATTAACGATTTGATTGCTAATGAAATGCAATAAACATATTTTTCTTATAAAAAACAATTTATAAATTATCTTTTGTATATAACTGTACAAGTACTAACTCGAAATTATTAGGTACGCATTATCATTGGGGTCCTGAACCCGACAACTCCACTTGTGTGTCGGTTTATAATGGTTTTGATATTTCGTCTATCTACCAAAAAATTATTTCAATATTTGAAATCAAATTTATATTTAAAAATATAGCAAAGCATCTAGTAATTTGAAGGAGTATTTAGTATATAAGAAACATATTTTTCTTTCTATAAAGCTTTTTATAATTAGAGACGGAAGGAGAATGATAAATCGATTCAAACCACTCAAAAGATGGCATGATTAGTTTGGGACCTGCAACAAATTTTTCTAATTCGAAATAAACCAAATTAGAAAAAACTTGATTACTTCAACTTCAGATTTGATGCTGTAGACAGAAAAAAGTGAGGCTCATACCAGAACTCTTGTTTTTAGAAAGAACCGATACTTTCAAATTCATTTTTGTGTTTTAAAAAATATATTTATTTATAGTGAAAGACAAAATCCTTAAATAGAAGCCAACTTTTTTTGCTTAAATATATGATCTTTTAAAATCATATTTTGATGAATGAAACTTCTGATAGTTTGGTACGTGGTGGGTATGTGAAGGGTGTTTTGGGAAATTCATATTTTAGGAGAGGAGTAGAGTATAATTGGAAGATACACCTCTAATGGTGTATGGGTTAAAAATTTCTTTTTGCCATAAAAAGTCCTCCTCTAATGAGCCTTATGAGTTCTCTCAATACAAGAACAAGGTCAAATAGTCACTTGCCATTAATTTCTTATTGACTTAAAAATCAAACAATCATTCAACCAAAATGTACCACTCCTACTATATTTGCCTAAAATACTTGACTTACTTTAATAAATGGAAAACCCAAATAATTTAGCCAACCCAAAGCCAAATTTTATTCATTTCCTCAAATCTCAACGTTGAATCTTACTAATAAATATCACGTTGTCATCATCAATGCATGTCGACACACACTTTCTCTATCTGACTCTACGTACCTTCAAAAGCACCTTCCCTTTCCATATTTATTGTCCACGCGTCACTTTCTCACCACCCTCCTTTCACATTATCCTAAATCTAACACACTAAATCTTCATCAAATCATCTTCCAACACGTGTCCCTCCTTTTCCATTCCTATAAATACCCGAAACCTACGTAACATGAAACAAACCAAAACAACACAAAGTTTCGATTTCGAACACAGAAAAATCCAAACACAAACCTGAAACCCTTTTAACTATTTTTTCGTCGTTTTCCATTTTCTACATGATCCAAACAGAAAACGGATCGGGTCGTCGGATATTGAACTTGCCGGCGGTTCATCCATGTATAAACATTGCTTCCTCCACCCTTCTATCTTCCCTCATCAATCTCTCCGACAAGATTTCCAATTTCCAACATAAATTCTTCTCATCCAACAAACGAAATGCTAGAAATGCGATTCGTTTGATTGGTCTTCTTCAACCTTTCCTCCATGAGATCTTATATAATCATTCAAATCTTCCGGCTCCGGTGACCCTTTGTTTTTCTGAGCTTCATGTCATCTTCCAGAAGCTTTTTTTCTTGATGGAAGATTTGACTTGTGAAGGTGGTAGGTTGTTTTTGTTGATGGAGTCGGGTCGGGTTTCATCAATGTTTCGGGTCTTGTTTAGATCCGTTGCAAGTGCTCTTGATGTTTTGGATTTTGATTCTGTTGAGGTGGGTTTGGAAAGTAAAGAGGAGGTTTTGTTGGTGATGAAGCAAGTGAGGGAGGGGAGGTTTGAATTTGAGGTTGATGATGAAGAGGTTGTGATGTGTGTTAAGAAGGTTTTGAACCTTTTTGAGAAAAGGGTTGCTCCAAAAAAGATTGATTTGAAGAGGGTTGTTGATTATATTGGGGTTTGTGAGTGGAATGAGATTAACAAAGAGGTGAAGTTTTTGGATGGTGAAATTGGGTTTGAGTGGTTGAATGATGAAAAGGAAAAGGTGGGTTTTTTGAGTAGTTTGATGGGGTTTATGTGTTATTGTAGATGTGTGATGATTGAAATTGTGGATTGTGAAGAGGGTAAGAGTGGGAAGAAATTTGATACAAGAAGGGAAAGTGAGATGATTTTGAGTTGTTTGAACTCGGATGATTTTCGATGTCCGATCTCTTTGGAATTGATGAGTGATCCTGTGACTATAGAAACAGGTCACACTTATGATCGATCATCAATTCTCAAATGGTTTAGAAGTGGAAATTCAACTTGTCCAAAGACAGGTAAAAGTCTTGGCAATATTGAATTGGTACCTAATTTGGTACTAAGGAAGTTGATTCAGCAATATTGTAATGTCAAAGGCATTCCTTTTGCTGATTCAAGTCGTCGGAGCCGCGACATTACTAGGACTGAGCAGCCTGGAAGTGCAGCAGCAGCAGGAGCAATGAATCTCTTGGCTCGTTTTCTTTGTAGAAGTCTTGACAATGGAAATGTGGAACAGAAGAACCATGCTGCCTTTGAGGTAAGGGTTCTTACCAAAACAAGCATTTTTAGTAGGTCTTGTTTTGTAGAATCTGGTTCAGTTCCCCTTCTGTTGTTGTTGTTGGCATCAAGTGATTCATCAGCACAAGAGAATGCTATTGCAGCTCTTTTAAACCTCTCAAAGTACGCCAAAAGTAGAAGTGAGATGGTTGAGAATTGGGGATTAGAAATGATTGTTGGTGTCTTAAACAAAGGGATAAAGATTGAAGCAAAACAACATGCTGCAGCAGTGTTGTTTTACCTTGCTTCAAACCCTGAACATGCTAACTTAATAGGGGAAGAGCCAGAAGCAATTCCCTCATTGATCAGTCTCATCAAAGATGACAACAAAAGAAGTGTAAAGAATGGTTTAGTTGCAATTTTTGGCCTGCTAAAGAACCATGAAAATCACAAGAGGATACTTGCCGCTCAAGCAATTCCTTTGTTAGTTAACATCTTAAAAGCATCTGAAAAAGAAGGCCTTGTCACAGACTCACTAGCAATTCTAGCAACTCTTGCAGAGAAAAATGACGGAACATTGGAAATCCTTCGTTTCGGAGCTTTGCATGTAGCTGTTGAAGTTATGAGCTCTTCTTCCACTACTTCAAGATTAGGGAAAGAACATTGTGTGTCTCTGTTGCTTTCTCTATCAATAAATGGTGGAGAAAATGTGATTGCGCATTTAGTAAAGAGTTCTTCACTTATGGAATCTTTATATTCACAACTAAGTGAAGGAACTTCAAGAGCAAGCAAGAAAGCAAGTTCTCTCATAAGGGTCCTCCATGATTTTCATGAAAGGAGATCCTCTAACTACAGGACATCAGTTATTCCACGAGAACGATTCATTCATGTATGGTAAATTTATTAAACCCAGTATATTTTTTCAACCTGGGTATTCTTTGATTTTTTTTAGTGATGTGAATTGTAGATATTGTATATTGTATAAAATTTATTCACCTTTTGTTATTTGTACTTGATATTAGCTCATGTTTTAAAGAGCTAGTATTTTTATCAGCTTCTGTTTTTAATCATGAAGCTTGTACAAATTATTGTAATTTCTTTTGTATTATCAAATAAGATTGTATGATCTCTATTCAATATTAATCAAGATTAATATTCATCTTAATCTCTTCTTTTCTTGTACATATAGCAAACAAAAGCTTTCTTCTCTTTCTTTTCTCCTCTTATTTTCCAGTCTGTGTTATTGTAAAACCATTCGAGGACGAAATGACTCAGTTAAGTGGCTTGAATTGAGTTTGAAAAGACTGAAATCTTTAATGTATAATCAGTTAATTATTGAGTTATCATCATAAGAATAACGGCGTATCCAGACTTGGAAGTGTGCATTTTTTACGAGGTGGACGTCGAGGAGATGGAATGGTAAGTATCGCTATAGTAAATTAGAGTTGAATGTATATGTAGTTTATCCTTTCAATAGCATTTACTATATGTTATATCCTTCACCATAGCATTTCTCTGCAGAAAGAGGAGAAAACTTGTCTGTTAGGTGCAGATTTTGTTTTCCTTCTATGTATGTTAAAATCAAACAGTTGAAATATTTAACTACATAAAAACAAAAATCAATCGTTACAAACACAATCTTATTTTTTTCTCCTTTCATTTAATTCTACTTCTATCGTTCCAAAGCATGCAACTTGGTGAATTCGGCCTCCGGAAAAAGTTGAAGTCGCATTAACACGCCACCCAAATTATGATAGCAATATCATAATGATCATTTTAGGGCAGATTTTTCACTCATTTTTTCACTCATGGTTATCTAGTTGATTCTAGTTTTCATGATTAGTCCTAACATGTAAAATGAATTTGAAATTGCAATGTTATAAGTGAAAAATATGAGCAGGAGCTTAGATAAAATTTGAATTCGCCCCCTGCTGTCGAAACCAGACAAAAAAGTCACAAGACATAAATATTTGATATTTTTTATAAGGGAAAAGTTTTACAGTTTAGAACTACATCTTGCTTGACTGCACCACCATATGAGGTACTTGGTGGTGTATTTCAATCAACACAAGATTGAGGACTGTTCTCTTCAAAATCAAACAAAACATAGAGAACCAGAAGTCCACGACAGTCATCAACAAATAAAAGATCAGACTATTCACATGACAAAAATTACCACCGGAGTCTCATGAATAAAGAAAACGGGGTTTTATCAAAGATAACTGATTGAATCTTGAAGAAATATAAAGTATATGAATATGATTATGCAGCAATCTTATAGTTTAAGGCATCCACATACAAAAAGATGTTTGTAAAAACATAAATCTAGCAGAAAAGGAAAAGGGTGGAACATACAAGTACAACCACCCACAATTCATGATTCGGAGCTCAAAGTAAGCTCTGTCAAAGCAAGCCTTGTCTCCACCTTCTTTAATTCAAAGATAAGTTTCCTCCACATCTTGAGAACAAACATTTCGGCCTCTTCACCTAAAATGACCTGAAGACGCTCTAGCATTTGAGATGCTTTCATGTGTTCTTGTGTACATGAGACAATATAATCTGTCAATGTATTTTCTTCTTCCCCTAAAAACTCTTTGATTTTCTTTAAAATCCACGGTCTCATTCTTTCATGTAATTGATGCTGAAAAAAAAAAAAAAATAACATTGTATGATCAAAAAGTTAAAGCATAAAACTGCACTCTCTACTTTATAAACTACACAATCCAACATAATCAAAGCACGTACTAAAAGCACAGCGAAAACATGCATAATGTTAAAAAGTATTGTATGGTAGCATAATCCTAAGTTCTAACATGCTTATCAATTGGCTGGTTTGTTTTGGTTGCTTGGCAAGGTCTACCTACTAGGAGCTAACCAAAAAGGTCGAGTGAAGCGTCATAGAGTACATTTGCCGGGACATCGGCTCATAGAGGCAGTGCTATGATACCGATCACTTTGTGTTTATGATAACGGTGAATACACGGAATGATTACTCGATTAAAAATTGACAGGATAAAAAACTGAAACTGAGTACCTGGTCGTATAGTGCCCAATTGATCTCATATGAGAACAACTCCTCCTTGGTCTTTGGTATCATATCCATTAACTGTTTCGAATCCAAAAGGGTAATACATTAGTTTTTACAAAATAATTAATAATAAACACTAGTAAGCATTAACATTAGTTTAACCCTAACATGGATTCATAGGTACGTTACTTACTATAAACATAAAAAATTCCTTACGTAGAATCAAATTCATAAATTAAATTAATAAGCTAGATAAGGGAACTTACCAATTCCTTCAATGAGATCAGCGGCCAAAGGAGAGAATAGAAAACTTGCATACAATTGATTTGAAGGGGGTTCGGCGAAAGTTTTCTCTTCTTCTAGCTTTATATAGTTCTCTAATGTACTTACCAAAGCAAAACTCTCTTTTACCCTTACTCATGAATATTCTCTCTTTTTATCTTTTTTTTTAACGCAAACAAAATCTGATCGGTTGCAAAAAAGAAACAATACAATGAGAAATTTTTTCGATCTATTACATTCCTTTGTTACGGTTTTTCAAAAAAAAATATTAGAATCTAACAAAAAATAGTTTAAAAACAGATTTACATAAAAAGTTGTTAACAGTGACTTCTAAAAAAATAAATAGATTTTTTTAGAGAGAGAAAATAAAAGTCTAAATATAGAACTAATTTTGTACTTTTTTAAAAAAAAAAAGACCTAGTTTTGTAACAAAAAATCTTTTATATAGTTGTATTCAAATAAACTAAATTATTTTTCTTTAAAAGTTATTTGCACATTTCAGATGTCATCCATATAGGATTATCATCAATTTTTAACTCAAGTAACCGATCTTTGAAAAGATACTAAATAAACAATGCACGAGAGATGTCCGTATTGAATTCCTATTTTTAGGTGAAATGATTTTCATAAATTGTTTTAACTCATCTGATTATAACATTTATATCTCACGAAAAGTCCATTTGTTTTAGTTATCAAAGATACAAAGCTCCTATTAAAAAGAAGTTAATCAAACAACATGAAGATTCTGGTGAAGAGGGAGCTTCCTTCACAATAGAGAATTTTGTTTCATTTAATAATGTGGGAAAGTCTACAAAACACAGATACAAGATTACTTTCATTGGAAGCACTACTTTACACAAAACATCTAACAAATTACAGCAAATTTATCCAACTTCACAAAATTTCAAGAAATTTTTTTTTTGCTACAGACAATGGGTGTTTTCATAGATTGGAACTCATCACTAAACATACAAATATAATATTAACCGCATTCCTTTATTAGATGTTTCACAGTTTAGAACTAAATCTTGCTTGACTGCACCATATTGGAGGGTATACCATCTTTAGAGAGGCTATTTCATAATACAAGATTGAGGACTGTTCTCTTCAAAACCAAACAAAACAGAAAGAGCCGGAAGTCCATGACAGTCATCAACAGATAAAAGATCTGACTATTCACATGACAAAAATTACCACCGGATTCTCATTAATAAAGAAAACGGGGTTTTATCAAAGATACTACTTGAATCTTGAAGTAATACATACTGTAAAAGGTAGATGCTTATGCAGCCATCTTATATTTTAAGGCAGCCACATGTAAAGAGATGTTTGTAGAAACATAAATCCAGCAGAAAAGGAAAAGGGTTACAAATACAACGACCAACAATTCATGATTTGGACTTCGAAGCAAGCCCTGTCTCTACCTTCTTTATTTCAAAGATAAGCATCCTCCACATCTTGAGAACAAACATTTCAGCCTCTTCATCTAAAATGACCTGAAGACGCTCTAGCATTTGAGATGCTTGCACGTGTTCTTGTGTACTTGAGACGATATAATCTGTCAATGTATTTTCTTCTTCCCCTAAAAACTCTTTAATTTTCTTTGAAATCCACGGTCTCATTCTTTCATGTAATTGATGCTGAAAAAAAATAACATTATAAGATGAAAAAGTTAAAGCATAAAACTGCATAATATCCCCATAACTAATGTAATTCTTCAATCTTTATGTCCAAAACCTTACACAACTACAATAATATCCCCATAACAGTGATGGGTATCAAGCAGTATGAGGTGCTCGGTGGTGTATATAAATGGCTTAGTTCTTCCCCCTTGATAGCAAGCTTTTAAGGGAGTGTTACCTAAGTTCTTATATACTTCTCAATGAATTGGAGTGTTACCTACAGAGGAGCTAACCAAAAAAGCCGATTGAAGCGTCATAGAGTGCATTCGCCGGGACGTCGGCTCTTAGAGGCAGTGCTATGATAGTGAACAGGGACTACTAGGGCAATGCTTGGTGTAGTACTTACGTGGCTTGGTTCTTCCACCTTGATAGTTGATTTTATGGGAGGGTTCCCCAAGATCTTATATACTTATCAAATAGTTACTCCCTCTGACTGAGTGTCAAATTTAAAAACAAACAAAAAAACAATAAAAATGTCCCAAAATGAGCGTCATTTTCAGTTTTTATTGTAATATTAATCACTCTCAAATCATTCTATTCCACTTTGGGTTCATGATAACGGTGAATTCACCAAAGCTTAGTATGGTTGATTAGGTAAATTGTTATTCTTTCTTTCATTTATAATTGTTCACCTTACCTTAAATTGTGTGAAACAGCCTAGTATGACACCATTAACAAGGACTGAGGGAGTATTGAATTATACCAATATGGCTCATTATGCCAAACAAAAGATATTAGACGTCAACATTTTAATTACTTCAAGACCAAAATTATTGAATCCCAGTAGCAGTCGATCCTAAAAACACTATAGTGAGACGGTGAAACGTGGCAGCAAGAGTGAGAGACAAAGTGAGAGACGGGGAAGCAGTAATATTGTATTTGTGTTTTATAATTGCAAAATTTATCAAATACCCCAACCAAAAATCCCTGAAATTTAAATCTTTTAAGTTTTTTTTTTTTTTTGGAATTTTATATCATTTTACGTCTGGTGTGGCGTTATCTCAAAACTGCTACCCTACTGCGTACTGTGGGCAGATGCCTGCTCTGCTATGCCATTCTAGTGTGCTGTTGACTACACTATCAAGACCAAAGGATTACTAAATTCAAAATCTACAGTTAAAAAATCAAGTACCTTGTCGTATGCTGCCCAGTCTATCTCATATGAGAACAACTCCTCCTTGGTCTTTGGTATCATATCAATCAACTGTTTTGCATCCAAGAGCCTCCTGCTGTTATCATAAGTCTTGTTTTTCTCCAACCCATGATCTCGATCCCTGTCACGGTCAGACTTTCTCTCCCTGTGTTCATCTCTGTGGTTAGTGCCGTCTTCATCACTCCTATCCCTGTCCCGGTGGTTGGACTTCTCATTCGAATGCCTACTTCTATCCCGTTCTCCATCCAGTCTCTCTTCCTTGAAATTGGTACTAGATATACGTTTTGCAAACTCTGCAGCTGCAGCCAAATTGGGCGGTGTTGGCCCAGAAGGAGCAGGTTCAACAGCCTGCAACTCTTCTGTGGAGTAATCAATTGGAACCAAAGGCCTCAATTTTTTATCCTTGTGTGCATCATCGTCTTCATCTTCATGGAAAACAGAAGGGACGGCTGTTCTTTTTCCAGAGCCAACCAGACCAAATCCCAACTTCTTCAAAGGAGCATTTCCACTTGACTGAGTATCAGTTGTGGCTACGGATGCCATGGTGGATTCATCATTGGTAGTATTTAGTACATTAGCATCACCTGTAACATAAAGCATGAACCCCATTAGTAATGAGAAATAGAGGAAAAAAAAATCACAGATTTGGAGTAATTACAAAAATTGTCGATAAGACCTTCATGATCATGATTAGAATCAGCTACAGTTTCTTGTACAGCAACAATATTGTTCATTTCATTAGTAATCTCTCTGGTAGCCATAGTTTCGTCCCTGCCATTTACAATATGCTCTGTCAACAGCTTCAATGCATCTCTCTGCCGCTTCAGTTGTTGATCCTCCTCATTTCTCTTTTTGGCCTCAGCAATTTCCTCCTCTTCTTTTTGTCTGTCAGCCAGGTCATCTTCCTTTTCTCGCAGCCTCTTCTTTCTCTTCTCCTCTATCGCATTTCTACGCCACCTCTTCCTAGAATCCCCATCATCATCCTCTTCATCGTAAAGTATTTCCTTTCTCCGCTTGCGTTCTCTGTCCTTCTCCTTCTCTTTTTCATATTGACGTTCTTTTTCTTTCTCTCTTTCTCTATACTCCCATTCCTTCAATTGTAATTCAAACTGACGCTCAACTTCCTCAATCCTCCGTTTTTGTTCCCTCTCTTTCCGAATACGTTCCCGCTCAGCTTCTCTTTCATATCTCTCAAGTTCTCTTTCCTTTTCTCGTTTCAGTTCCCGTTCCCTGTCTCTCTCCCTGCTTTTCCTGTCATGCCTTCTATCAGGGGTTTCAGGTCTATCATGTTCACTGGTTGGTTTCTTATCACCGTTTGTCTCTCTCTCATTTTTCTCTTCAGCCATTTCTACAGAATTTGAAAAGCAAAGCAGATGAATAATAATTTTAAAAATAAAAAAGTATCCTGATGACAGAATATAGCCCAGCTGAGAACCACTCTCAACAGATAATAGAGATAGCAACCAAAGTGTTTTACCCCTTACCATTCTTCTTTGTATCCACATCAGAGTCTCCTTCTCTTGTTTTAGTAGGTTGTTCGGAAGTTGAATCCACAGAACCATCACCAGTTGGCGGTAGAGGTGGTGGAGGCAAAGGTCTTGAGTTCAGCCTCTCCTCTATCATCTGCTTGATTTTTTCTAAAGCATCTCGATCAACTTCCCTATCTTCATCCGTAACAATGCCAAAAGTTGCCACATCATGGGTTTTCTTGTTCACTGAATCATTACCCTCCTCCTTATTTGAGTGCTCCACATCAGGCTTTGCATCCTCCTTTACATCAGAAGTTTTCACAACTTGATCTTTTCCAACTTCTGCTGCCTGAGTTTCCTTTTCCTTTGAATTCTCAGTTTTCTTTTGTACATACCTCTCCAGATAGTTTCTCATAGCTTCATCTACATTGATCTGTCAACAAAACATTGAAGATAAAATGGCTAAAGGCCTCAAATGCAAAACCACTGAAAAGGAAATACTTGTGCCAAATGGTTATTAGTATGAGAATATTCTGCCTCATTCACAGAAATTTAATACAATATGTTACCAGGAATAACGTTGATACATTTACAAATGCCCAAAATGATCTGGAAGTGTGATTGAATTGTTATATGATCATATATCATGGTATTCTTTCAATTTTTTTAAAATTTCAAATATATATTAAAATATGAACCTAACCCTCTAAATCCTCCCCCAAACAGACTCTTAGCTTCATCAAAACTTCAAACTGTTCCTACTCCCAAAAAAACAACACCAAAAACTGAGTAACACATAGAAAAAGCAAAAGTTGGCGTTATAAGATATAAAAAATCTTGCCAGCATCTTATTGTAATTTAATATCTTAGATTATCCTATAGAAATAGATTATTATCTTAGAATATTTTAGATTCTCTCTTTAAGGTTAGTTTCAATATTTCATTGTTACTAGCACGATTCGTTTCCCAACTTAATTAGGCATTGTAGTCTTGTATTAGTATAAATATTGGTTAGTGGTCAGTCTTTTCGTATAAAACCATAATCATCCGTCATATTAAAACATCTTCATAATTCACAGTCTTAGTTCTTTCATTTCTCTGTTGATCTAAAACCCTAGAAGGAATGCAACCTTATGTGCAAAATGGGCAAAAAGACATGCAAGAAAATAATAAATTTAATAAAAATGTCAGAAAATAATGATGACTAGTTTATACCAAAATTTAATACTAGAATGACTTGGACTCATGACAAATGAAGGTTTTATATATCTCCTCTATACAAACCCTCACATCTTTGATAATGTCAAGTAGATGTCAAGAAACAACGACATGCACAAATGAGTACCAAACTTTTTATTCGTGCATCAGTGGCAAACTTAATCATCAATAAATTCAATCACATTAATTTTCAAATTCATTAAAATAACTCAGATCCTTGACTAAAAGTATAGTTGTTTCCAAAATCAAAATATCATGTTCAAACCTTTTACCTCGCAATATAATTAAAAGGTAGACTTATATGCCGTGTAACATCAAATACAAATAAAAAGTGCCGTGTAACATCAAATACAAATAAAAAGTAGTTGAAGATGAAGACATACCACTAATTCTTGGCCATCAATATTCAATTTGGTAAGGAGACGTAAAGCACGGAGAACCCCTTCAGCAGTATCGAACTCATAAAACCCAAAACTTTTAGGCGTCCCACTTGATAAATCCTGAGGTCTTTTCCAGCTCTTGATATTCCCACACAGCTTAAAAGAAAATAACAGAATAAGAACACTATAAATATACCAAAACATTTACAGATACCACATGTCTAGTAGTTACGATAAGAGGCTAAAAAGACAATAAGAACACTATTGATGGCTAAAAAGACAACAAATGACAAAACATTCAAAGATATCAAACTTAGAAATTTACTTTAAGGAGAGAAAGCATGAACTCGTTCTCCACAGTTGGTGCAATCTTGCCAATGTAAACAGTGGTATGTTGCTTCTCAGCTGGAGTAACACTAGGAGGAACCACAGGTCTGACAACAGGAGGAATAATAGGGCGTATTGAAGGGATCCCTGCAACAGGCGGGCGTGATACTGGAAGCACATTGATTGCTCCAGGAAGGCGTGGAGGATATACAGGACGAACCATGGTTCCATAAGGAGGTGGATAACGAGGAATTCCTGTACATGGCAGAAAACATCTATGCAAATATATTAGAGCAGATCATGAATGAGTATACACAGTAAACAAATAAAATATATACAACAGTGAAGATATATACAAAAAATATGTGACGATCAATGGAATGCTGTTACCACACATCAAAAGCATAATAGAGATGGCAGCACAGCTAATAATCACCAGCTGAAATGACAACCTGAAGAAAACAATAAAAAAATACTATCGAGTTTGAAATTCACGGATGTCCAGAAAGTGCTTACCTTTGACTGACAATTTGAAACATAGCAGGCTTCTCAAACCCTCCCATCCACCAATGGAAAATAGTAACTTTCATAATCTCATGCATACATGATTTACTAAGAAGGGAGTTCTAGTTGAATTATAAGTTCTTTTTTATATATATGAACCCATGTTGCAGCATAAATAATGGAATGAAACTGCATTTGAGAGAAGAGAGAATTGAAAAGATTGCAATACCTCATGACAAAAGGCCAACGTGCATTCAGTTGCAAACATGGTCGGCTTCTGGAATTCATAAAGCCATTCAAGGTAAAGTAGTATCCTTATAACTAGCAGAAAGTGGCCAACTAAAATGAACATGACACAACCATACATTATGTAGATCGACGATAGAACAACCTGTTTTTATTGATTTGAATTAACTTTCGATTACCAAGATCACTCTTCGTTTCGAAATCATCATTTTAGTAAAAAGACAATCAATAAACTAGGCAAATATATGCATACCAAAAATGAGTTGTAGGAGGGAGGGTGGGTGTGTCTTTAACCAATATGGAAGCCTTCCAACCTTTTGTCATCGAATTGAACAAGACACTGTAGGAGAATTGAGAAACAATCCCGTCATCGATACCCTATCTAACCATCAATAACTATTTTTCTAAATCTCTCCTAACTCATCCAAATTGAAACCCCTCACCATTACAAAACAGAACACAGTAGCTATCAATACAAAACTAAGAGTATGTTTGGATTGACTTATTTGAGTTTATCTACTGACCTACGTTCTGTGAGACTTTTTGGGAGAACTTGTGAAAACAATTTATGACATTGGCCATAACCTGTTTTCAATTTTCAGCTTATTTTAAATAAGCTTTCCAAGATAGCTTATAACAACAGCTTATAGCTTATACAAAACAATTTAACTTCATTTTATCTTTTGCTATAAAAATAGATTATACATGAACACTTATCTTATCGTGATATTAAGTGTTTAAGCTACAAATAAACTGTTTATCCATATCCAAACAAGATCTAAATAGGTGTTCTTTTCGCACTACTAAACACCGTCAACAACAAATCTTCACAAAATTCACAGCACCAATATAAATATACAATCAACAGTCAAAGAATAAACATTAATTAATGAATGCATAATTTCACACACAAGAAATCACAAAAACAATGAAATAAAACAAACGAATGACCCACCCGCAGGGTTAATAGTTCCTTGAGGATGCATAGCGTAACCATTCGGCATCGGAGCAAAAGGTCTCATTGCAGGATTACTCCCGGGAATTTGATACGACATCATTGGCTGCATCTGCGGCATCGGAACTGGAACCTGCACCGAACCGGATACACCAGGAGGTTGATTAGGGTTTTGGTAACCACCAGGTGGATTCGGCAAAGGAGTGAACTGCGGTAATTGAGCACCAAGCGGACGGAAGGACGGTGCAGAAGGAGGAAGAACACCGGGAATTTGCGGCGGAGCATATAAAGTAGGAGGCGGAGGAAGCGACTGTGGATTGGAATTAGGGTTTGTAGGGATGGGGATTGGTGATGGTGTTGAAGATTGCGGTTGCGATTGGGATGATTGGGGAATTGGATCGGGTGGATTAGGGATTGGGTTAGGAGGTGAAGGTTCTGAATTGGTTTGAGGATTGGGTTGTAGGGTTGCGGGAGAAGATGATGAATCCGCCATTGTTGAAGATGAATGAGTTTTTTTGAAGAGGGTTAAGAAATTTGAAGAGTGAGAGATGAATTAGGTATTTTGGTTTGAGATGGTTTCGTTCGTTGTCTTTGGGTGACCTAGATTTAAATAAAAAGTTGTTAACAGTGACTTCTAAAAAACCAAATAGATTTTTTTAGAGAGAGAAAATAAAAGTCTAAATATAGAACTAATTTTGTACTTTTAAAAAAAAAAAGACCTAGTTTTGTAACAAAAAATCTTTTATATAGTTGTATTCAAATAAACTAAATTATTTTTCTTAAAAAGTTATTTGCACATTTCAGATGTCATCCATATAGGATTATCATCAATTTTTAACTCAAGTAACCGATCTTTGAAAAGATACTAAATAAACAATGCACAAGAGATGTCCGAATTGAATTCCTTTTTTTAGGTGAAATGATTTTCATAAATTGTTTTAACTCATCTGATTATAACATTTATATCTCACGAAAAGTCCATTTGTTTTAGTTATCAAAGATACAAAGCCTCTATTAAAAAGAAGTTAATCAAACAACATGAAGATTCTGGTGAAGAGGGAGCTTCCTTCACAATAGAGAATTTTGTTTCATTTAATAATGTGGGAAAGTCTACAAAACACAGATACAAGATTACTTTCATTGGAAGCACTACTTTACACAAAACATCTAACAAATTACAGCAAATTTATCCAACTTCACAAAATTTCAAGAAATTTTTTTTTGCTACAGACAATGGGTGTTTTCATAGATTGGAACTCATCACTAAACATACAAATATAATATTAACCGCATTCCTTTATTAGATGTTTCACAGTTTAGAACTAAATCTTGCTTGACTGCACCATATTGGAGGGTATACCATCTTTAGAGAGGCTATTTCATAATGCAAGATTGAGGACTGTTCTCTTCAAAACCAAACAAAACAGAAAGAGCCGGAAGTCCATGACAGTCATCAACAGATAAAAGATCTGACTATTCACATGACAAAAATTACCACCGGATTCTCATTAATAAGAAAACGGGGTTTTATCAAAGATACTACTTGAATCTTGAAGTAATACATACCGTAAAAGGTAGATGCTTATGCAGCCATCTTATATTTTAAGGCAGCCACATGTAAAGAGATGTTTGTAGAAACATAAATCCAGCAGAAAAGGAAAAGGGTTACAAATACAACGACCAACAATTCATGATTTGGACTTCGAAGCAAGCCCTGTCTCTACCTTCTTTATTTCAAAGATAAGCATCCTCCACATCTTGAGAACAAACATTTCAGCCTCTTCATCTAAAATGACCTGAAGACGCTCTAGCATTTGAGATGCTTGCACGTGTTCTTGTGTACTTGAGACGATATAATCTGTCAATGTATTTTCTTCTTCCCCTAAAAACTCTTCAGAGTAGGAGGCGCCTTCCATCAGAGTTGGAAGTGAAAAGTCTTCCCCCAGAGCGGGAAGCCAAAAGTCCTCCTTCAGAGTAGGAGGCGCCTTCCATCAGAGTTGGAAGTGAAAAGTCTTCCCCCAGAGCGGGAAGCCAAAAGTCCTCCTTCAGAGTAGGAGGCGCCTTCCATCAGAGTTGGAAGTGAAAAGTCTTCCCCCAGAGCGGGAAGCCAAAAGTCCTCCTTCAGAGTAGGAGGCGCCTTCCATCAGAGTTGGAAGTGAAAAGTCTTCCCCCAGAGCGGGAAGCCAAAAGTCCTCCTTCAGAGTAGGAGGCGCCTTCCATCAGAGTTGGAAGTGAAAAGTCTTCCCCCAGAGCGGGAAGCCAAAAGTCCTCCTTCAGAGTAGGAGGCGCCTTCCATCAGAGTTGGAAGTGAAAAGTCTTCCCCCAGAGCGGGAAGCCAAAAGTCCTCCTTCAGAGTAGGAGGCGCCTTCCATCAGAGTTGGAAGTGAAAAGTCTTCCCCCAGAGCGGGAAGCAAAAGTCCTCCTTCAGAGTAGGAGGCGCCTTCCATCAGAGTTGGAAGTGAAAAGTCTTCCCCCAGAGCGGGAAGCCAAAAGTCCTCCTTCAGAGTAGGAGGCGCCTTCCATCAGAGTTGGAAGTGAAAAGTCTTCCCCCAGAGCGGGAAGCCAAAAGTCCTCCTTCAGAGTAGGAGGCGCCTTCCATCAGAGTTGGAAGTGAAAAGTCTTCCCCCAGAGCGGGAAGCAAAAGTCCTCCTTCAGAGTAGGAGGCGCCTTCCATCAGAGTTGGAAGTGAAAAGTCTTCCCCCAGAGCGGGAAGCCAAAAGTCCTCCTTCAGAGTAGGAGGCGCCTTCCATCAGAGTTGGAAGTGAAAAATCTTCCCCCAGAGCGGGAAGCCAAAAGTCCTCCTTCAGAGTAGGAGGCGCCTTCCATCAGAGTTGGAAGTGAAAAGTCTTCCCCCAGAGCGGGAAGCAAAAGTCTTCCCTCAGAGTGGGAAGCGCCTTCCATCAGAGTTGGAAGTGTAAAATAAAAAGTCTTCCCTCAGAGTGGGAAGCACGCTTTCCCTCAGAGTGGGAAGTCCGATTAAAAAAGCGCTACTACTACGACATCAACGAAATCTACAAATCGACAAGCGCCCTAAACGTCAAAGGCTCTGGCGGGGTGGAAAATCGGCAAATCGACTCCATTAGAAAAACAAGAGAATGGAAAAATAAAGTCTCCAAATCGCCAAACAAATGAAGGTCAACCGAGCCGACAAAAGTCGCCGGAACATCAACGCCAAAATGTTGAGAATCTGAGGTGACACAGTCACCTGAGCATATAAGAAAATAAGCACGACAATTCAAAATCGTTGAAAATCGCCGAAGCATCAAAAGTAATAAAATTGTTTATGTAAATCTCTAAAACGAATTCGACAAACAAAATTGATGCAAATTTAATGAGGAATCGCCATAAAGAAGTCAACTCGTCACGACGTACAAACCACTTCGCCTTGTCCCAAGACTCGTGCTTGGGGGGCTTTGAGAGGTCGACCTATAAAACAATTCGAATATATACTCCCTGGGGGTCTCCGAAGAAAACGTAAAATCACCCTAGGGCGACTCTCCAAGTTCAGACAAACGACGCCCATAGGCACATACGTACTAAAAACAAAACATTAAGCAAATTCAAACACTTCGTCTTGTTCCAAGACTTGTGCTTGGGGGGCTGTGAACCACCAAAACCTTCCTAAAGACTTAAATGACCTCTAGAAGGTCCAGTCCCATGTTATCATCACTTCGCCTTGTCCCAAGACTCGTGCTTGGGGGGCTGTGAACCGTCATAATATTCCTAAAGGCTTAGAAGCCCTCCAGAAAGGCTCTAAGACCTCCAGAAAGGCTCAGGCGCCCTCCAGAAGGGCTCCTGAGACTCTGGCGCGCTCGCCTTGAGGCACCGCCCTTCTAGGCTTCTAGAAACCTCTAGAAACCGCCTAAAATACATAAATACCCCTGTTGCTTGGGAACCAAGCAACCGAAACCCAAGCCCATGACAGGCTATAAATACTACTCTTGAGAGCATTCTCAAGGCATCTAATCATCAGTCTAAACCCTAGAATCCTAGTATTCCTTACCGTACTTTTTTGCTAGTACAAAAACTATGTATTCTCTTTTTATTTCAAAAAAAGAAAACCATGTATTCTCTTTAATTACAATAGATATTGATTTAGAATACAGATTTCTTTAAAGAAAAAAATTATAGGCATGAGATATAACATGTAAGAAAAAGAAATTGAAAGGATCATCTCAAAATATTATTATTCAAAAAATACGTCAATTTTTTTTAATAATCAAACAATTATTCCCTTAAAAAAAAGTCAAACATTTATGATTGACTAAAATGCATATGAATTAAATCTTCTAAACAAATCATACAAGGAGAATAGGACACTTTTTTTTATAAAGAAGAAAGAATATACAGTTAAAACTCTATAAATTAATAATGTCAGGACCGGAAAATTTATTAATTTAGATAGTTATTAATTTATCGATAAATTAATAATTATTAATTTAAAGAGTTTTTAAGTAATTATATTGTACATACCAAACAAAAAGGTAAATTAGTCTATGCCTCTTAGAATTATGTTGCAACAAACCTTGGGACTCAACGTAAATTAGTAAATATTGTGTTCATATGCATTGGAAATCAATAATGACTTTTGAAGTACAGTAAATGTAAACAAGATGAACAAATGTGTTCAATGTATTCTTAATATATTTTTTTCAGTTTCTATGAATTATTAATTTATGATTTTCTTGGGACCGAAAATTATAAAGGGATCTCCCAAAAAATTATTATCTTATTATTTTATCGAGTTTTTCAATTTTTTACATTGGCCCAAGTCGGGACCGGACAAATTTATTATTTTAGAGAGTTTATTAATTTACCGAGTATTAAATTAAAGAGTTTCTACAGTACAAGACTAATGCATATGATTGAATGTCTATATACTTACTTTATTAGTACAATTAATGCGAAAATGTTTTTTTTAACTTTTTTTTTGTTAAATAGTCTAATGCGCCCACATTTTAAATATGAAGATATGAACGCCCACATTTTAAATATGAAGATATGAGCCATGAAGGTTAGAATCCCAACCCAACATATTTTATTATGAATGAATTCCAACATAAATAAGAATGGTTTAACCAATAAGTTCCACCAAATCTAATAAGACGTCTTCCTACAACTATACGACATCGTGTGAGAAATAGGTTTTAGATTTTTGGGATGACCGTGATAGAATAGAATGACGAGTGTTTTGTTCTATTTCAAATGCCTCTTTCATTCTCTTTGCTATTCACATAAAAATACATGAGAACCACCACAAGAATTTGGTCTTGGACCATCACTAACGCCTCCAACAATTATCGGAAACTCACAAAAACTCAGTAGCAAAATGACTGAATGGCACGTAATAATCACGTGTTTCAAACCTCCTTGTTGGAACTCTGTTGCGTTGCCTGTGCAATTGTATGCTATTGTGCCTTGTCCAACCAACCTCTTTCTGTATTGTTCGCATCTCTACTCTACCAATGATTAATGAAGCCCCAACGTACCATCTACAGAGTCAAAGTTCAAAAATTGGGGTACTAGAACATAACCTTTGAGACTATTCTTCTACATTAGTGAGTAGTAATACCATCATCCATTTTATACGAATCATATGTTGCTAAAAAAATTTCCAACAACCCAAAAAATACACATAAATTTGGTCACTAGTGAGTACCAAGTAGTATCATTCATTTTATATATTCATATACTACATTTTCCCCTAAATATACCCCTCATTTGACAAAATAACAAGAGTTAAGAAACTAGTAGTCTTTGCACCAAAAGCAAGAAGAAACAACTAGTAGACTAGATGGGTCCTGTGACGTGTGAACCACCCACTGCGTTATTACATATGGGAAAGATTATTTGGGACTACTAGTTGATATCTACATGTTAAAGCCAGTAGGGCGGGTCTCATACGTGAGACGCTGCTTCTTCTTAGGAGTTTCGTGCACTTGTGTTTTCCTTCCAAATGTCTTGAGATGATAATTTTCAAAGGCAGCAGAAACAGCTTCCACCTATGATTATGTAAAAAAAATCAGTACATGGGCATAATGTGCATATATTCAAAATTTCCAAATTATGAAAATACTTTTTTGGCTGTTGTTTCTTTGTCACTAACCAGTTCAGGCTTCTTGCTGTACACTCTCACTATGATGTCTTCGTAAAATGCTGGCAACAAATGACTGATTCGCTCATTTTCGATTGAAAATTTTTCTTTACTCCCGTAGTCCTGACACAATAATATAATGCAGTTGAACTCTCAGCTATGTAAACTATATGCAACAAGAAAACAAAATAATTTTGGGAAACAACAATTGAACAATCATAAAAGGTAGTAGCCATAAAAGATGTATTTGACTAATTTGGAATGTGATGACTTGATGACAGCTATTTCAAGAAGGCAAATTGGTACACACGGAAAATTTCAAAGGCATTATAAAATATGTATTTCACAATGACAGAGTCAACGCTCAATAATATCCTAACCACCTATTGGCCAAAACAAAATGCCAAGTTCCTCCAAATTTTAACTACTGTCATCTGCTTTTTGCACAATATAACTTGCAATATAACTTCTTGAAGACAATCAAGATTTCAGATATCTACAGTTCATAGCTAAGAAATGTAATTGCTATTTATTAATCAAAAGAATAAAAAACGCGAAGGAAAAACTAAAAAAATATAAGTGAATTCAGTACCTTGAAAAATTTAATTCTGGATCAGGAAATGCATGCAAAAAGAAGAAAGATGTGTCAGCCTATTGTTAGCAGTCAAGAAATGATTAGGAACAGTTAAGTTCTTCAACATGCACCTTTCAAGAGGGTTTTCCATTCCACGTGTTAAATCAATTTTAACATTGCTCACAACGACATCATCTTCTTTCAAATTGGTCCCATTGATCTGTTTAGAAAAAAATGACATTGAGATAGAATGAGTATCTCAATCAGTCCCCAGAAAAGAAGATAGGCAGGCATGTACATATACTGAATGAAAAGGACACTTATTACTATAGTCTTTTCAACCTGGGAACAAACAATGTCTTGGGGTGTGATGCTCTTGAAGTTGTCTAGTTTTTCCTTTGGAACAGAAAATTCATTGCATAACTACAAAATGGAGTAAATGTTTGTGTCAATTTGTCAGCACATGGTATTTATGTATTATCATTACTGTCTGCACAAATATTAAATTCTCTCTACATATCAGAAAGAGTGTCACAAAAATAAGAATAGGTCAAAAATTTATCAGGTACTTCACTGTATGGCTGACCTGGTATAGATCCCTTCTGCGAATGCGTAGAATCAACTTTCTGGATTCCTCCAGTTCATGATTGGAAGAACATTCAATTGTTTTGAGTACTGAGTCGTCTAACTGAAATATAAGAGTGTCAGTTCCATAACGCCAAATGAAAATTTCCTACATCAAAAGCCTGCAATTTACTCAAGACCTTCCAAAAGTCAGATGGTTGATGAATTGAGGATGCAATATGAAGATATGGATCTGCTTTCACCAGTGCATCCAGAACCATCAACTCAATTGCCTGACAAAGGAAACAAGAAAAATTAGTGTTTTCTCTCTGAACACAAATATAATTTGTTTTGGCCATACTAAAAACTAAATTTGTTGAAATCGCTCACCTTTACTTTTGCATGAGTATAGACTGTTCTATGCAAATCAGCACGGGTTGCAAATAACTTGTGAGTTGTCAGATCTGACCAACATGTCAAACAACGATAATGTACTATAATTTACGGCCTTCCGCACTAACAATGATAGCAAAGTTTTTAGTAAGCACTAACAATCTGTAGAGCGATAACAAATTTCGTCATCCATAACTTGCATGGTCTCCATCAATCTGAAAAGTCAATAAAAAATTAAAATCCAGTTATAATTAATTTCCAACCTCATTGAAAAAAAAAAAGTTATGGAATGAAGTATGTTCTATATTTCAATAAGAAGCAAAAATATTGCTGCACTGCTGTACAATTGTGTTGTCACAACTCACAAACTGTCAGAACACCCAACCCAACAAAATAATGCCACCTAGATAATAAAAATGAACACCTCTCTGGCTGAAAGTTGCACCCTAGGCCACAAGCACGTGAATCACGAACAATGTAGTCAAATCTGCAAATTCTTGAATTTGTTATGGTTCTATGATCACGAGATTCGGTATCAATAACAGTGGCACCTCAGGAGGAAAAAAGGTGAAAAGTATCAACTTACTTGTCAACGTCAATTCCATTGCGACCGTTTGCAACAATATCATATAAGAACTTCTTCTCCTGTTATGTAGGAGAAAATTTTGAATCAAATCAGTGTAATAACATTGTTAAAGAAAGTGGTATGGCATAAATGAAGTTAATAAAAGAAATTAAATTTTGGACAATTAGATGACAGACTCTTTGGGGAGGATGGTCAGAGCTAGAAGTGATCATTTCCTGCAAAATGAAATGAAATTATCAAAGCTCTTTGTCCACAAACTGAAATCAGGAACTCGGTCACCAGTTCTTATTCTTAAGAAACATCAAAATAAAATAAAATAAAATAAAATGGAACGGAATATGGATATGGAACAAAATAAAAGTTGCGACCAAACTTAAAGGTAATCATCAAGAATATCATGGAAATTCAGTTTGAAAAAACGCAGAAAAATTGAAGATTTAATTGATAATTTCAGTCTAACCTTCACTTTTTTGAGGAGTTGAGAATCCAAATCAATATTGTGTTTATCAACAATGTAATCTATCATTTTCTCAGACATTTCCTCATGAGACCTGAGAGTATAAATAAGAATATATCAAAACGGTGAATTCTACACAATCAAATGATTGTAGTTTGGCAAAACTCTAATCAATACCAAAAATCATAACAGAGTAATACATTGTTGAGGAAGAGTTGTTGTGGAAGAGTCTTATCTATCTAGTAAAGTATGAAACACAATAGGCAAGAGTGGAAATTCTAATTGTTTTATGACTTGATTGGAAAGTTTCAAAAAGATGTCAAGAGTTATAAGTTATAACCAATACCAGAGATAACATTTGGGTACAGCACACAAGTAACTTCTGTATTCCATCATGAAAAGTGATCTTTCAATTTAATAACTAATGAAAAATTAATGAGGAAGAGTAAAGAATCCAATAGTATCATGTGGTGCGCCAATGTGATATTCTAAGAAGTATAAAGTTTTAAACTATACTCAGTGTTTGTTTTTTTGACGAATACATTTTAAGAAAATAATGAAAAACATATATATTTGTTTCATTTAAAACAAAAAAAAAATGAAAAAAGTATTATTAAAAGAAGAAAATCAACATGTACTTTCTTTTATCCAGAACACTAAAATTACCAAGTGGGGCCATTAAGAACCAGGGGAAGGAACCCGCGCTCAAAAGTGTGGCTGAAGGGCCCATGACCAACATCATGCAGTAATCCTGGACACAGATGACAAATGATAAAGTAATGAAATTAGAACAGTTTTTTTTTGGTAAAATGAAATTAGAACAGTTAAAACAGAACTAATTTGGTAGAAGATGGCAATTACCAGCAAGTTTTACTGCCAATACATCAAATCGTTCAATACCAAGCTCAGGGCCCTGAAAGGATGGTAAGACCGCATGACTGCTTAGCACTATAATCTCACAACTGAAAGAGCATTTATATAAGACCATTTAAAAAGTATATACCTGGTATTTTTTAATGATATCAATAGCTTTCCCAGCCAGGCAATAAACACCTAGTGAATGCTCAAAACGAGAATGGACAGCCCCAGGGTAAACCATGTGAGTTAGGCCTGGATCACATAAGTGACAAGGTTAAGTCTGTTTAAAATGAGATTGATTATATTACTTCAAAAAAATGTAACCAATATCTCTACTTTTATCACATTGCATTTTTGGATATAAACTGACAGAATTTCACATTAACTCACATGCTAAATAAACACCAATAACAATTTAATATTGGAAAAAAGAGGAACAGAAACCTACTTTATAATATGACATCAACTAGAGAAAAGAGATTTGTTATATCTATCCTAATGGTTTGCTACTTTATGATTTTCACGCATACAGCCAAGTCAATCTAACCGTAAACGGCAATGTGGAAAAAGATGATGTTAGCAGATTTATAATATTAGAAAGAGGCTAAGGGAAGCTAAGAAGTTGAATATGAAGTGTGCATAATAATAAATCAAGTGGTAACAAGCTAGAAACATACCAATTTAATGTTACAAATTAAGAGACACGAGACTCATTAAAAATATAATGTAAGAAGCCTGCATTTGCAAGAGGCTGACTCTACAACCCAAATCTGTGACCTCCTATCTACAAGAGTGAAGACAACTCGAAACCGTGACCTTTTGATTGCATGCAAGATAGGCTTACTGCAATTTTCCATGATAAAATCATTCCAATAAACATGCACCGACAACACATCCAGTTATTTTTCCAATCCTATACTCCCCTATTAGATTTTATTACTATTTAACAAGTATTAATTGTTCACTCACCGAGCTGCTTCAAATCACGGAGTCTGCATAATGAACAAATTCATGTAAAGGATGAAAAAATAATGTCAGAGTGCATTAAATGTAATTATTCGCCTCAATTTTTTTTGCATTGAAACTATTTTTGGTAAGGCATACTTGCCTTTGAAATTGTTCAGTGTCAACAAACTTCAAAAAGATCTGCAACAAACAAAAGATTTCAAAGTTCCGTCAAAGCCAACACAATTAGCAGTAACACAAATAAAACTCTTAATGCACTTTAGATCAAAAGAAAGTACCATACTCATTTGATATTTTTAACCATTACATCACATTATGGTACAAAAGAATAATATAATTCATAATTGTGTTTTATAATAAAATGCATCCCTACCTGATTCAAAGAGTATATATCAGAATCAATATTTCAAATCCTGAACCGAATCCGACAATTCAACTTTTGAACTGTGAACCGGCACAATCGATGTTTCAGTTATTTGAGCGATTCTATCGCAATTTCGTTTTGGTTCGGTTCGAGCGAATTAAAACAGTTTTTACATCACTCGGAGATCTCATACTACTTTTTCTTCTAATCTCTCTCGCTAACGCTAGTACAAGATTTGAACGGTTAGAAATAGAATGTTAACCTACACTAATTTTCCTTCTAACCTCTCTCGCTAACGCTAGTTCAAAATTTGAATGAATTGATCTGTGTAATTAAATCCTCAACAGTTTCCGTGTAAATCGGTAATCAACAAATTCGAAGCAGTTCCACGTTTTCTTCACTGATTATAACGGTAACAAAAAGCAAAATCCACGAACATTACGCATACACAAATTCTCATAGAATCTACTTCAATCTACCGTAAATCAACAGTTCAAAACTTCATGCAACAATTTCTATTGTAAAATTGTAAAATCTAAACAGAAACAACATCGTAATCGAGAACATAGAGAGGAATCAAAGTCGAAATGCATTATTCTAGAACGAAAGTTTAAACGAAGAAGCGAGAAACGGAAAAAGCGGTTACAGGCTCGAGGAAGATGTTGCCGTGAACGTTATCACGAATATGCTTGAGGAATTTCCGTTCGAGAGAGACGGAATCGTTCGATGAAGCAGGAATCGGCATGGAAGAATCGGTGATCATCGAGTTAAGAAGAAGAAGAATGCAGTGAAATCTAGTTTCGGTTAGGGTTTGGAGAAGAGAAGAAGAAAGGAAGAGAAACTGAAGAGAAGTTTAAAAAAGAGAGAAATGAAAAGGTGAAGAGGGAGATTTGATTTTTATACTGTTTTTCGGACATGGAGAATTTTTTGATTTGAAGTGACCGGTGATAAATGTGGAGAGATGCCGCCAAAATGAAATTCGCTCACACGACTATTAGGCGCGTGCACACGCGGTTGACATTTTGGATCATTTTCTTTCAGATTTTTTTAAAAAATATCACTCTTTTTTAAACAGCAAATATTATTAACATCCAGATCCCAGCTCAAGACGAACCGAGACCGGTAAAATGAAACTGAGAATACAAACGAAATGCAATGTATATAGGCAGAACATCCGAAAATAAATACCCTAAAAGCACCCCTAATGACAACACCCACCAAAATACATGTCACCACCTAAAACAGACCCCTTCAAAAAAAACGACCACTGTAAAAACGATATCTCATAACATCTATCGTCACAACTCACCCCAAAGAAAAACACTCCTCAAAAGTAAAACTCCCAGTCCTGAACACCAAAGCTGAGTCACGACCGAAAAGCTCATATGTGAAAGATCATTCAGCTTCCACCATCTCGCGATCTCCGATCCACCGAAAGAAATCATAAAAAGCTCAAAACCAACTTTGAGCCAATGAACTGACTCCCAATCTCGAATTATCACTTTTTATTTTATTTTTAAGTGTTTGTTTAGGATTAAAAAAAAACTTAAATGCACTTTTTTTTTCGATGGAAGCTTAAATGTATTTTTAATCCTCTATTTACATATTTATGAACTTTTAGTCCCCTTATTTTCAAACTCAATTTTCTGGTCCTTTTATTAAAAAAGTCAAAAAAAAAAAAAATATGTGCCCCATCAATTTTGATGATGTGACTCACTCATTGATGACATGGCTTTGAGTTGGCATTAGTGAGTTGTATAAAAATGTTTAAACAATATTATTGTTTAAATTAATTTAATTATTTTATTTATTTATATATTAAAAACTTAAATAGGTTTTTCGTCCCTGTAAATATAGGTCATTTGAATTTTCGTCTCTGGAGTTACTAATCCTTCCAATCTGCCACTGCAAATATTAATCATTTGAAAAATGGTCCTAATTACGTCTGATTATTAACTTCATGGACGAAAATTCAAATGACCTATATTTGCAGGGACGAAAGACTTATTTAAGTCAACCACCTCGCCCAAACATCACTTGCCACATGGGCACCACGTCGCTAATGACAACCCACCCCAGCAAAAAAACCTAATTAATTTGCAGGGACGAAAGACTTATTTAAGCCAACCACCTCGCCCAACCATCACTTGTCACATGGGCACCACGTCGCTAATGACAACCCACCCCAACAAAAAAACCTAATTAGGACCAAAAGTCAAATGATTAATATTTGCAGTGGCAGATTGAAAGGATTAGTAACTTCAGGGACGAAAATTCAAATGACTTATATTTACAGGGACGAAAGACCTATTTAAGCCTATATTAACATATTAAAAAAGAATTACTCAAAAAATAAAATATTAAAAAGAAAACTTCATCGTCCCATCATTAACACCCACACAGTATTCGTCACCACATCACCATCATCATAATCCATCACCATCATCGCATCTTCCCTATCAAAAAGATAGAAAAACATGAACAAATTAAATTGACCCAAATCAGAAACCAAATTGAAAATGACCCGCACTTTCCCCTTTGGCTACGTAAATTGACCTAAATTAAATTCTCTCATTCATCCTTTTCTCAAACTCTGTTCAATGGAACCTCTTCTTTCAACACAATCATCCTCTCCTTGTACGTTGTTTTTATCCTTCTATCCCTCTCCTCAAATGTTGTTCCCCTCTTGCTCGTTGGTTTCCATGGTGCCGATTACTTCAATCTTTGTATCCTCGATTGCTTGAGCTTGTAGTCTATGCGACAAAAATCAATGGTACCAAGCCATGATTGAGGTATTGATGATGTGCAAAGAGGGATATAAGAAAGGGTCAGAAAAATAACAATCTAATCCAAGTTTCCCCAAATTAAGAAATAACAAAACCCAATCTAAAGAAAAGTTCAGATCTGAAATTTTGAAGAAGTTTGTCATGTTGGTGTTGATGATGATGAATAATTTTGTAGATAATTTTGAAGAACTTTAATTGTTTTTCAATTTATTTTTAATTTTTAATATCTTGATATATTAATAAAATTGATAATAAAATAAATAACCATAATTGTGACATGGAAATCATGATATTCAACACACTAATGTCACATAAGTGCCAAGTCATTAATGAGCATAACACATCAGCAAAATTGAGGGGGTACCAAAAAATTTCATTGACTTTTTTAATATGAGGATAAAAAATTGGTTTTCAAAATAGGGGGATTAAAAGTTCAAAAATATATAATTAGGGGGATTAAAATTGCATTTAAGCCTAAAAAAAATTATTTTGTCAAAAAAATATATTTTGACTTACTAAGATTACTTTTCTCAAAAATAAAAAGGTAACACGTAATTTGTCTAGGTGGAAAAACAGAAAGTTGTCTTTGAATGACCGAAATTTGTTTTTGAGTAACCAATTAGCTCTTCTTAAGTCTATTATGTATCTCTATTGGTTTACATGCCTAAGCTCTTACTATTGATATTCCAATTCACTTTAAATTAGGACAAAGAAGAAAAAACTACTCTTTTTTTGTCAACGTGATAGGTGAATAAGTGGGGTGTCTGAGGTTCGAACCTCGGTCCCTACATAAATTATGCATTATCAATTATCAAGTGAGTTAAGTTTATTAGGAAAAAAAACTATTATTTTTTTTAATAAAGAAAAAACTAAGTTAACAACTACTTACTACTTTTTGTCAAAAAAAAAATACATACTTTATTTTTTTTGTTTTTTTTGAGGGAACTTACTTTAATTTGATTTGTGCTTTTATGATAGTGTGTATGATTTCTTCAAAAAAAATGATATGATTAGCGAAGTTCAATTTAGACATATCAAGAAGCTTTAATATTCTCACATTTAATTTTTATGTGTAGTTGTGTGTGTTTATCTTTCAAAAAAAAGTGTAGTTGTGTTTATAGTATACTCCTGAAACCTTATGTAAAATTTTATACAATGAGATATAAAATCTAAAATATATATTTTTTTAATCAAAAAATCATTTTATTTTCAATCTAATTCAAATAAAATTTTCCCTGTACGACGCACAGGTATACACACTAGTTTATTTATATTTTCATCATTTAGCAAAATTTGTGTAAAGGCATGCAAGACAGCCTTGTTCTTGTTATAATTTGTTCTTTTTTCCTTTTGATTTTTTGTTTTTTGAATTTATTATTTTTGTTTCCAAGTTGTAATTAGATTAACAAATAGTACTGAAATGAGTTCAGAGCCTCTGACCCGATTTGTTCCAGTCACAGGCTTACCAAACAACTTAATGAATATTTTTAGTGCATACAATTGAAAAATATATACATGTTTAAGAACAGTTCCATACTTCTATGTCATGTGTACACTATCTAAATTTTATCATCTGAAGAGAGCACATGCTTATAAGACAGTGCAAAACAAACACAGACCACTGTAAACCTTAGTTTAAGCCACCTTATAAATGTAACCAATATTTTATCTTCTTTTAAGCCACCTTAAAAATTCTTAAGTTGCGTACGAAACACTCGTTAATGAGACCCTTTCATAAAACAACAGAAAAACTGAATTGTTGTATATATTCTAGTGAGATTGGATTGGACCGATCACCACTCACCTATGACCACAAATCGTCTCTCTTGTTAATTTCTGATCAGCATTGGATTGGACCGTTTTGTCACTTTGTGGTGTGTGTATTTAACTTCTCATAGAACTCAATTGTCATCCAAGGGACACTCAAAATTAAAAGGAGACCAAGGTTAAGCTCTCTATTTATATGTGATATTTTCTTCAAAAATACAAAATACAAAACAACAATGACTTCTCGTGTGAGTGCTGCTCCTACATGCGACTGTGAAGCAAAGTGTGTCATATACATCTCAAGAACAAAAGAATCCAGAGACGTTTCTTTGGCTGTCCATATTATGATAAGGTAAATTAATACAAAGAATTAACCTTACCCTAACTTCACATTTTGAATCCATGCTATTTGGTATTTTAGGTTTAACTATGCAGTTGGTTCATGCAAATATATTACTTTTTGCTATTAGTTTCTATTGTTTTTCGTCTTTGCAAACATATATACCATATTTTATTTTCGTTCCTCGATATTATGTTTCAGTTCTTGCAAAATTTGTTATATTAGAATTAGTCTCCACAATATGAAGATTTGATTTTCCTTCCTCTAATATGAGTGAAAAAATGACTAAAATAACCACTGCATGCATATCATAGCAACTAATGTTTATAGGAATAAATTTTGTAGAGATTAAAATAAAACAATAGAGACCAAAATAAAACAAAGTATATTTAGCTATAAGAACTATCAATAAAATAAAAAATTTACAAGCCTAATAGCCAGCCTTTTCAAAATAAAAATAATGTTTGCAAGGATCAAAGTATATT
This sequence comes from Medicago sativa, assembly GCF_051527215.1. NCBI lineage: Eukaryota > Viridiplantae > Streptophyta > Magnoliopsida > Fabales > Fabaceae > Medicago > Medicago sativa. The sequence continues at coordinate 22,670,089 of NC_140753.1, read as the reverse complement.
TAATTAAACCAGTATCTTAATTAAGTTAATTAAATTAAACAGTGTATTATTAATTTTTTGCTGACTATGTTGCAGATAAAAAAGACACATTGTGACTATTTCATGTGGGAGGATGACTTCATTGCGTCCCAAGCTGCAATGGTTGAGTTGCAGGAAGCCACGATTAAGAGAGATATGGAAGACATGATGATTCAAATGAATAAGGATATGAAAGCCATGAATATTCAAATTAATAAATATGGAGTTTTGGGATTAAGTGGTTTGTAGAGGTAGAGGAGAGGAGCATGAGTACGAAGCTTGATTTGTTCACATAATGAGAATAGTTTTGGGTTAGGGGTTGGTTTGGAGGGGTGACAATGGAGTATTGCTGATGGGGCAGAGGTTGTTCTTCTTGGTGGAATAATACGAAATCTTCCTCATTTGGGGACAATCGTGATTTAATTCCCTTAGATACGGTGACAATCGTGATTTAATTTGATCAAGTACATGATACCAAAAATTCAACTTACGAGAATCTCCACCAATAAAAAGCCGCAGATAAATGGTCCATTTTACAATTAAAAAACGGATGCAGCCTCCATCAACCAAGAATCAAGAACATTGACACTCACGTTGATTGGAAACAACATGTTGTGAAGTTGTCTAGAATGCAAATTTACAAAATAATTTTTTAAATATTTTTATTTACTATCTTTTATATGGATGTATCATATTTTGCATGTAACATTTCATAATCACTCTCCCCTTAGAAAAACATTTCATAATCACTATTATGCATAAATTAGGACTTTTGTCAAAAAGAAAATTAGGATTAGAAGGTCAATTATGATTAGGAATTGCTCAAAATAAATATTTGATAATATTTTATAGATGAGTATGTAAAAAACAAGTAGACAACAAAGAGTTTAATAATAAACGTAAATTCATATATTGTAAAAAAACATAAATTCAAATCTAATTTTCATTAATAATCTATATAATATGTGTATTTTTACGCAATATAATATGTGATATAAGAATCAACAAAATGGAATTTTAAATAATTTTGCAATCACAATATAAATATAATATGTGATATATGTGATATGATTTTGCTATAAATAAAAATTTCATATAGAATATTTTTTTTGAAGAAATTAAATCTCATATAGAATATTTTAGACTCAAATATTGAGAATATTTTATTTAAAAAACAATTTATGAACCTCATAATAATTGTCATCAAATTATCTCAAAAAAAATTAATTGTCATCAAATATTTATAGATTTCTCTTTCAGCTTTTTTTTATAGATTTTGTAAAATAATTTCAATCAGAAATCTTGAATTTAATTTTAAAATAACTAATATTCTTGGACTAAATAATGATATTTTGTGTATAAAATATTTTCAATTTTTTTGGGTCAATTAGCATATAGCTGTCAGAAATTCACTCTTAAGGTGAATAAGTGGTGTGTTCGGGTTTCGAACTTTAACCTTGTATATATAAGTTCCTACCAACTAAACTAAACCCACAATTGCTATTTCAATTTATTCTAAGATAGTAAAATATGAAATCAATTGTATACATAAATAGAGTGGGTGAAGTATGTCAAACAAAAAAAAAAGAAGGAATTTTCACAATTTTTCTTTTAACAATTTCAAATAAATGAGTGGAATGAGTATATACAACAGGTTTTGGCGTGAGAATTAGGGGTGTTCGCGGTGCGGTTTGGTTCAGTTTTGAGGCTAAAAGTCATCCGAACCGCAAGATAAAAAAGCATGCGGTTTGGTTTGGTTCAGTTGACTTTTAAAATACAATCCGAACCAAACCAAACCAAACCAATGCGGTTTGGGTTGGATCGGTTGGTGCGGTATTTTCGGAACAATAGAATTTTTTGTTTTCAACATTAAAAACGAGTTTAAAACGTAAAACACAACATATTTTCAGCAATGTTTCCGACAATGTTTTTAATTTCATTTCACATTACATTTTTATTTTCATCAAACAACATAAACCAAATTAAAAACATGGACAAAAATTAATTCTATTATGTAAGAAATGTAAAATACAAAGATTTTATCATTCTTTAAAAGTTCAAGCAGCACATAAATACATTTTTTTAAATAAAAAGCAAAGAAGAAACTTAACAAGAGAAACAACATGTAATTTTATTAAATTTTCCATTGACTTTCTAATAGTATTGATCTAGGTGACATAAATTTTAATTAGTGTTTTTATTATGTTGCGGTTTGGTTTGGTTTGGTTCGGTTGGTAAAATGAAAACCGCAAACCAAACCAAACCATGCGGTTGAGTAAAAAAGTGATCCGAATACATCCAAACCAAATGCGGTTTTTTGCGGTTTCGGTTTGGGTTGATTCGGTTTGCGGTTTTTTTATTGGATAGGTTCGGTTTTGAACACCCCCTAGTGAGAATGGTTTTGGGAAAAAGCTCAAATGCAACAACAGTATAATAAATCTCAAATAAATCTCGTCAAAAAAACTAAATCTCAAATAAATATATGTTATAATTAAATCAGAATGGTAGGATCATTTAATTATTTTTTTTGAATAACTGGTAGGATCGATTATGAAATCGCAAAATAGGGAAGTCCAAACATAAAATAAAAAAAAATAAACATGAACACATTAAAAAATATCGAACTATTTGTCAAAAAAAAATATCGAACTAAGTCATGGACGCATTTCATTCAATGCGCCTACATGTTAAACCTTGTGATAAAGTCCCTGCATGGGTTGCATTGTTGAAGACAAACTTGAGAGGGTAGCAAACAACCTTCAAAGACTTATGGTCATGAGATCGGAGTAGATTGTTCTTGAACCTAATCGAAGTGGAAACATTGAGCCCAAATTCCACCATTCCATGTTCATCGCGGCTCAGAACAATGTCGTTCGCCACACTAGCATCCAAAGGCTTGTTTACCACCGAAGGTTTCATGTTAATCACTTGGGTGGCGCTCTTATCGGTGAAAAATATTGGCAGAGTTGATTTGTAGAGAATGATGTCCTTGTAAAATAACTCAATGGATGTTGCTTCGTAATAGACTCGCATGTCGTGGTTAGGGTTTTTGGTGGAGAGCAAAATGTTCCAGTCGGCAGTGAGTTCTGTGGTGTCTACGGTTAGCGAGTTGATTGAGGCCGAGTAGACTTCGAAGGTAGGAGGGAGGTTGGCATCATGAAGGATGATGGATAAAATCACAACAATGACGATAACAGCAAGGACAACAAGGGTGATAATGGGAGCGATGACTCTACAGCAGCAAGACATTGTTGGAGCTATGCTTACTGCTTACCTCACTACTATGCTCTCACTTGCTTCGGCCCAACAATTTTCTTATATAATTTGATATATTTCTATAACTTCCTAGTATTATTTGATGCTTACCTCACTACTATGCTCTCACTTGCTTCGGCCCAACAATTTTCTTATATAATTTGATATATTTCTATAACTTCCTAGTATTATTTGATCCTAATTTATTTTTTTAGGAAATTTGATCCTATTTTATTGTTTTACACTAATTTTTCTTTCATGTCAAATCAATATATATTTTTTTAACTTCCTAATACGATTTCATCCTATTTTATTGTTTTACATTAATTTTTCTTTCATATATATCATATCGAATCAATCAAGTTAATTCTATTTTTTTTCCGGCTCGAACAAAAGTAAATTTTAAGCATATTTTATTTTGCTACTAATTTTTTGAGCTTATCTAGTTTAAAGTTTTGTCTTTTATTTTTTAGTTTAATTGTATATTTGGCCCCCTAATTTTTTTTAAACTTGCAATTTTGATCTCCAACAAAAAAAAAAAACAATTTTGGCTCTTAACTTTGCAAAAGTGCCGAGAAGACACTACATGTCTAAAAATAAAGGGTTAAAATTGCTATTTTTTAAATATAAAGGGTCAAAAGTGCATCTTTTAAAAATAGAATTATTTATAATATTTTCTAGGCTTATGAATGAACATGGGAACCCTAGAAATATGGTAGGGAGGATTATCATGATAAGGCAAAAAAGTACTAATCCAAGTGGTGTTCAATTCAACCTAATGAGGAAGATGATTGATTCTACAAGACTAATTGATACATCAAGAATAGCAGCTTCAAAAAATACACCACAAAACAAAACTATAAAAAATACGCTCTTATACCTGATGCTTCAAAAGACAGTACTTACCATATTCACTTCCATGCACAAGGACCACTTTAATGTTCAGGTCACTTAATCATTGGTAGATTTCATTGAACTCAACCCATACCAAACAGTCATATCATTATATTGCAGTAAAGCAGCATTACAAATCTTGTTCTTTGCGAAAAATTGACAAAATTGTTTATTTGAGATGCTCATTGTAGATAAACAATGAATATGAATGATGTTAGTTCAATTCTAACCAAATAATACATATGAGTTGAATAATACAAATAAAATCAACTATGAAAAACTCAATGTGGTTCGCGTGACATTTAATCTAATGACATTTACTATGATTGATTTCTCACAACTGTTATTCCAAACACAATAAACACTAAACTTAAAAAGAGTTCATCATTTGAACAAAGTATCAAGGGTTCTTAATCTTTATTCTCAACTTCCGAGCAATCTGTGCTGCTTTAGGATTACTATGGTATTGTTCTACCTCAACCCAGTTCATAACTTTAAGTATAAGTGATTGAGGGACTTTACGAACATCCCCTTTTGACGCTTCCTTTGTTTTTTTAAAACCAGCTTCCAAAGCCTTCTCGATAAATTCCATAAACCAATTCCCAGCTTCTGTTTCAATCTGTTTTCCCAACTTGATTGTGTTGCTTAAGCTGCAAGATACTGGTTTCTTGTTCTCATCATTTTCAACAATCGGTTCCAAGATAGAACCTTTCTTCTCCGAAATCTCCTTTTGATTTGTACTTGATGATGTCAGCAGCTTTCCCATTTTTCCTTTATAAACACGCCTTCTTTTTGACATGTTTGATTCAGTAGAGTTTCCTGATTGGTCTGTGGAATTTTGCACAACCTCGTGTAAAGCATGCGGTTGTTCTTCTTCAACTTGTTTATCTGATTTTGAAGCCAATACTGAAGCTGAAGTCTCTGCTTGCTTTGACATCATTCCGCTAACTGCTTGTCAGTATCAGTATGGAATTCCAGAAACCGTTCAAAACAGGTATCAGGTGCATCATCTCGAGCTGATTTTTCTAAATTAGAATACATTCTGAAAGAAAAAACCAAAAATAAAGTTAATTATTTGCTATTTAACTCTAGTAGCTAAAACATATATAAAAAGTGCAAAGCTAGACAAAAAATAGAATTAAAATGGAGTTTATACTTAAGGGATCAAACTACTGTCCCAGTGGCCAAAGCATCTCTTAATGCTTGAATAACAATCTTTTGAGCCACTTCTCTTTGCTGCACAGCTTCCTGTCATGCGACATAAATACTCATGTTATATGATTATTATAGACAAACAAAAATGTTTCTGGAGCTCAATTTAGCTTTAACAAAAATGTACCTTTCCCAAGGAGCCCAATTTTTCTGGTAAATTCGATGGAAGGCAAACATTGTTGCATCAAAAGCTGAATTAGTAGTAGACTTAGATTTTTGTTGAGAGGTGACACTGAGTCGTCTTTTTGAGCATCTCCACCAATAACACCATCAAAACTCGCCAACAGAACTCGCTACTCTCGCATGTCTCAATGTGCTGGCGTAGTACTGCCTCTCTTTCCCTTCTATTTTGCACAATTAACCAAATTACAAACAAATTCAGAAAATTTATCCACAATAAAGATGCGATACTGCAATCCTATATTATATAATATGCAGAATTGCACTCAAAGTCAAATACAGCCACTAAACAAAATTCAAATTAACCGGTTTAAAAATCATTGGAGAAGACGAAAGAACATGTACAAGCAAGGGCTTGAAATCCTTGAAATCTTAATTAAAAGTGAATCATGTACAGTACAAATGAAAAAACATCATGCCTCCCTCTAATTTCTCAACTTCCTTGAAATCCTCAAATAAAAGTGAATCAAGTATTGATGATTTACGCAATCCTTTTAGCCAGCTAAAAGTACAAACAAGGGCTTCCACCGTTTGAGGTGTGAGGAAACTACGGTATTCATCAATGATTCGTCCTATAGTACTAAAACTAAACTCGCATGCCATGGTGGAGATAGGTACGACAAAGAAGTCTTTTACTATCTTTGCAAGGACTTAAAGATGACTTGAGTTTTCCTTCCACCGTTTTAAAGATTCTTCCAAAAACTTTTCCAAAAATTACCTATCTGTAGAGGATGAAACAGTGAACTGTAAAAACTGATTGCTACCATTAGGATCTTCCTTGTGACCACCTAAAGATTCTTTTAATTTCTTTGCCTCAAGTGAACTGAAGTTATCAAAATTTTAATTTGTACCTAGGGTCTAAGACTTAAGAAATCGACAACAACATGTTTAACAGCTCAAGTTTTCTTAGTATATGTCATATTTTATTTTCATCTTTTCAACCATGTCCTATATGAATATACCCTTACAAGAACACACTTTATTTCTCTTTTCCCATATTCCAAAGACCTCTAACATATACGTATTTGAGGCCGCATAGGAGGCACCATATATTGTATATCTTTCATTTTAGATTCTAACATAGGATATATAACAAAAATAAGTAAGCTAAGAAAAATTAAAAGGAGGACGAGACCTATCTGCTACATAGATCAGATATGTAATGAACTTGTGTTTTTACTTCAATTAATTCTTCTTCTTCTCAATGTGATACTGAGCTTTAAAAAATATCAAACCAAGTATATTCGGTTAGGCAACAACATTGTTGAAGAATTAGAGCAGATAACTCTATGTCTTCATTTTCCCTTGTTTGTTTTATACCAAGTTAAGATCTAACATGAAGTCATTCCAGACAACAAATTGGTTTTCACAGCCTCCAGTGCTAGGTCGTAACATAGTAGTCGTTTTCCCAACAACTAGTAGTCGTGTTTCCCACTCATTTTGATACAAGTGGAAGCTGAATCTGGAGCAAAAGAGAATAGAGTTACAAGCAAAGCCCCAAAATTGAATCTCAAATGATTGGAATATTAAAATTGCAACAAGCAAGCATGTTATTATCCAAAGAAATTTATCATCAATTACAATGATTAGTATGACAAAGCATATTTTTTAAATTGTCATTAAACTAGCTATAGCACAACTAATGCCAAAACTAAACCAAACTCAGCAACAACTAGTAAACGACATAGCTTGATGGACAAAACAATATAATGATCATCAATTACATACAAAATAGACAAGTCTTAGTATAAACCACAAAATCAACTTTATATGTTCTATTACTTAACAACCAAAAATTGAGACAAATCTTAAATGGTAATCTTACCATTATGTTCATATGTCAGATCAAAACAGTGATAAAACATGAGTATAGTTTGATGCATTAGTCAACCGACACATTCTCCCTTTTAATGCAAGCTATTGCCATAAGTGCTGCAACTTACAAGATACATCAAAACTTCATTAGATAAATTTCTCTTTACTTGTTCAATTATAAACATAAAAAAAAGTAAGAAAAGTGTATTATTGCATTGCAATGGCTTTAGTTCTACATGGTTTATTCTTTCTCTTATCTCTCACTCTCATTTTACCCTCATATCATCAAAACACAAAGGAACTGACCCATCATATTATCAAATGATCTAATCAATACAAAAATATACTTGATTCTCAACCAAAACTTTTCAATAGGCTCGTATAAAATAACTGAGATCGATATGGATAAAAGTTACGTTACAACTTAGATGATCTAATCAACACATAAGTAAGAAAGAAATAATCCATATCCAAACTAGAGACCACCTTGCATAATGATAGGAAAAGTATAACAACCAAACCTCAACTAAATTTTCTGTATAAGATTTATCAATGGTTTCTTTTGCAGCAGAAATGCTACTGCTTAGTTAGCTAGTATAAACTTTATCAATCACCTCCTTCAACTAAATCTGTTGTTAAAGAAAGTATAAACACAAATGAGACCTTTATCAAGACTCTTCTTTTTCTCTTATGTTTGTTAATATTTATAGTCACAAATTAGGTTAAGATCTTTGTTAGACCAGAGGAAGATGTCAAAACTTGTGGTTAGATGCAACAACAAATTGTACTCCTCTACTGCTGCTTGCAGGACTGTGGAGCTGATCCCAAAACTGAAAGGTTGGTAATTTCAGAAAATGGAAAATGGAAAAAGCAAGTGGAAAGTGAATTTGGATGATCCTCAAGACAGAAGGACCTTTGGTGCTAGTGTTTTGTTTTTTTGAAGGAATGTTTTGTTATTTATTTATATTTTCGTCATTTAGCAAAATTTGTGTAAAGGCATACAAGACAGCCTTGTTCTTGTTATAATTTGTTCTTTTTTCCTTTTGATTTTCTGTTTTAGAATTTATTATTTTTGTTTCCAAGTTGTAATTAGATTAACAAGTTATACTGAAATGAATTTATAGCCTCTAACCCGGTTTTTGTTCCAGTCACAGGCTTACCAAACAGCTTAAATGAATATTTTTAGTGCATAGAATTGAAAAATATATATATGTTTAAGAACAGTTCTATATGTGTAACCAAAAAAAGAAAAGTTCTATGTAATGTGTGCACCATCTAAATTTTATCATCTGAAGAGAGCACATGTTTATAACACAGTGGCAAACAAACACAGACTACTGTGAACCTTAGTTTAAGTCCATTTAAAATGAGTTTGATTATATTATTTCAAAAAATGCAACCACTATTTTCCCTACTTTTAAACCACCTTGGTTTTTTTGGGTATAAACTGACAGAATTTTACATTAACTCACATTCCAATTTCCAAATAAACAGTGATAATAATTTAATATTGGAAAAAATAAGAAGAAAAGAAACCTGCTTGATTTACATTCATTCAGCCAAGTCAATCTAACAGTGAAAAAGTCGATGTTAGCAGATTTGTAATATTTAGAAAGAGAACAAGGCAAGCTAAGAAGTTGAATATGAAGTGTGCATAATAGAGCGTGCTGATAACATGCAATATAGTTCCCTTATTAGGTTTGATTTCTGTTCAGCGACTAGTAATTGTTCGCTCACAAAGCTGCTTCAAATAACGAAATCTGGATAATAAAATCATGTAAAAAAATGTCAGAGTACATTATAAACAAAGTGTAATTCAATTCCCATTTAAATTTTCCATTTTCATTGATAAGGCAATTGAAGATAATGAGAACACATAAGGAAAAAAAGTACTAATCCTAGTGTTATTCAATTGAACCTGATGAGAAAGGCAGCAAGCATTCCCGATCATTGCTTGTACAAGACGACTTATTGATGCATCAAGAATAACGACTTTTATCACATGCCTGCCAATGCCTAACAGAAGGGGCTGCATATGATTTTGCTATGACAGATGATTTTATAATTGGTTTACATGCCTAAGCTCTTATAGTTATTCCAATATTCTATCTATTTTTTTATGTGTATTTCCATCCACAGCACCAGAACTGCTACACCAAAAGCCAATTAACCCATCTGTGAATCAAAACCATATATGTTTTTTCCAATATACAAATACATCCATCATTACATATGTCATCCCACTTTGATGTTCATGTCACTTAATCATTGATAAATTTCCATTGAACTTAACCCACACCAAACAGTAATATTAGTATATTGCACAAAAGCAACATTACAAATCTAGTCCTTACGTAGAAAACAAGAAAGCACTGTTATTTGAGAAAAATTGACAAAAAATTGTTTATTTGAGATGCTCATTGTAGATAAACAATGAATATGAATATCACTGATATTAGTTCAATCCTAACCTAATAATACATATATGAGTTGAATAATACAAATAAAATCAACTATGAAAAACTCAAAGTGGCTCGTGACATTTACTATGATTGATTTCACACAACTGTTATTCCAAACACAATACACACTCAACTTAAAAATCATTTGAACAACGTATCAAGGGTTCTTAATCTTTATTCTCAACTTCCGAGCAATCTGTGCTGCTTTAGGATGGCTAGGCCTCTTATTACTATGGTATTGTTCTACCTCAACCCAGTTCATAACTTTAAGTATAAGTGATTGAGGGACTTTACGAACATCCCCTTTTGACTCTTCCTTTGTTTTTTTCAAACCAGCTTCCAAAGCCTTCTCGATGAATTCCATAAACCAATTCCCAGCTTCTGTTTCAATCTGTTTTCCCAACTTGACTGTGTTGCTTAAGCTGCAAGATACTGGTTTCTTGTTCTCATCATTTTCAACAATTGGTTCCAAGGTAGAACCTTTCTTCTCCAAAATCTCCTTTTGATTAGTACTTGATGACTTCAGCAGCTTTCCCATTTTTCCTTTATAAACACACCTTCGTTTTGACACATTTGATTCGGTAGAGTTTCCTGATTGGTCTATGGAATTTTGCATAACCTCGTGTAAAACATGCGGTTGTTCTTCTTCAACTTGTTTATCTGATTTTGAAGCCAAATCTGAAGCTGAAGTAGCTGCTTGCATTGACATCATTGCACTAACTGCTTGTACAATATCATTATGGAATTCCAGAAACCGTTCAAAACATGTAGCAGGTGCATCAGCTCGAGCTGATTTTGCTAAATTAGAAAACATCCTAAAAGAAAAAGTTCAAAAATAAAGTTATTTAGTTGCTAGTCTACGCTAGTTGCTAATACAATATAAAAGTGCAAAGCTAGTCCCCAAAAATAGAATTGAATAAGGAATACATACTTTAGGGATCGAACTACTGTCTCAGTGGCTGAAGCATCTCGTAATGCTTGAAGGGCAATCTTTTGAGCTACTTCTCTTTGCTGCACAGCTTCCTGTCATGCAACATAAAATACATGTTATATGATTATTGTAGACACATCAAAGGATTTAAATAAAATTCAGGGACCGCAAATATGGCTGTGATATCACGCTACCCAAAGTTTAGGACTGAAATAGTAATAAGTTGAAGTAAGTTCAACCTTTAGCTTTAACAAAAATGTACCTTTCCCAAGGAGCTGAGTCTTGCTGGTAAATTCATGGGTAGGCTAAGATTGTTAGAATCATCAAAAGCTGAATTAGTTGTAGACTGAGATTTCTGTTGAGAGGTGACACTTGAGTCCTCTTTTTGAGTAACTCCATCAATAACACCAACAGAAGTCGTCACTCTTGCATGTCTTAACCGTGGTGGCGGAGTACCACCTCTCTTTTCCTGCTATTTTGCACAATAATCAAACAAACAAATTCAGAAATATATCAACAATAAATAGTCAATTTGCAATTAAAAGATGTCATATTGCAATCCTAGATACTAGGCAGAATTGCAGTCAAATACATCAAATACAATTGTCTAGTCGCACAAACATAACATATAACGATTGCAATCAAGTCAAATACAATTGTCTAGTCGCACAAACATAACATATCACGACTGCAATCAAGTCAAATACAGCTAATACAACCTAAATTACAATTGTTTAGTTGCACAAACATAACAAATCATAATTGTAATCAAGTCAAATACAGTTGATACAACCTCAATTACACTCATTTTCAGGCCTGAAAGACATCAATTGCAGTTGTTCAATTGCCCAAACTAATCACAATTTCACTCAAAGTCAAACCCAGCTGATTCCTATGAAACACCAACACAGATACGTACACTACACTGACAATCTGACACTAACACGCTGACATATGTAAAGCTAACATATGCCGGTGCCACAGAGAGGCTGATAGAACCTCAATTTCGCATAAACATAACAAATACACAATTACAGTGAAACTCAAATACAGCTAATACAGCCTCAATTACACTCATTTTAAGGCTGCAAAAACATCAAAAGGGTACATTTCTGTAAAAACCTAGCTTAAATTTCTAAACATTAGTAATCAATTACCACACAAAAAAAATGAAAGAATCAAAGAAGAATGAACAATGTACCTACATTTGACTTAAATGGGCTAGCAGGTATCCTATTCTCTCTTTCAGAAACACTTCTACTTCTTGTAATCTTCCCATTAGAAGAACCAAAAGCACAACTTTTCCTAAGCAACCCAGGACTTTCCCCTTTTGCATCATTCATTTTACCAAAAAGCCCTCCACTCACAGAACACCTAACAGGTGTCCCATCTTTCCCAATTCCACCATTACTCCTCCCTCTAACCGGTGTACACTGATCAAAATCCAAATTAACCGGTTTAAAAATCATCGGCGAAGACAGAAAAAAATCACCACCATCACCATCATCATCATCATTCTTCTTCTTCCTCCCAGTACCCCAAGAGCCTCTAACAGAACTAGGCTTACATGTTTGAGCCTGGGCCTGGGTCTGGGCTTTTTCCCTTAGGCCCATTAAAGGTTCAGGTGTACCAATGAAAGGGTGTCTACCAGGTAAGGGTTTAGCACCCTTAAGAACCGGAACAGGTGAACCGGGTTCTAATCGATCAACATAGATGAACTGACCCAACTGCATTTTATTACTGAGAACAAAATCATGTTGATCAGAAGGAAGAGTAACGTAAATCGAATGCGAAGAATCGGAGACTTTGATGTAAAAGCCTTGTTTTGGGAAGAGACTCTTTTCGTCGAGATCGGCGGGGACGATGTCGGTGACTTGTAAGAGTGAATTACGATGCTCGCTTGTTGGTTTCACGCCGGTGTTTAGTCCGTTGAGGAGTTTTACCAGAATTCCAGGTGCGAGTGTTGCCATTGTTTGAAATTGTTTTGATGAGATTTTGGGGAATTTTTGTTGTTACTATTTTTAGGGTTTTCAAGAATGGAGTGTGAAGAAGAAAGAAGAGGTTGGTGAAGAAGAGTGAGTGAGATTGTTTGTTGGTAACGGTAATGTAGGGGTGATATTGTAATATTTGTTTTTTGAATTAAGAACGTTGAGACCAACGGTCAAATTAACTTATTAAGCTGGGGGATGTCACTGTGGTCTGTGGGTGGGTGTGGGGTAACAAAAGATAAAAAAATGAAATTGTTATAAAAGTTAAGTTAATTTGTTTCATTTGATATTCTAAGAATGTTTGATTAGAAAAAAAAATTAATTTTTGAAGTTTTTATTTTTCGTTTTTATTATTACAGTCAATTTAGTTCATAAAATCTCACTTATTTGTCAATTTGGTCTCTAAACTAATAAAATAAGTTAAAATGTACTTAGGGACCAAATTGATAGGGACCAAATTGAGAATGAAAGTATAGTCTATAAACCTTTTAGTTAATTTTAATAGTTTAGAAACTAAATAGATGAAAGAGTGATAATGTAGTGACTAAATTGAATGTTTATTCATTTTTTTCTATCATGAATTGTTGTTATCATACCACTTGTGTTCAAACGGACAAATTAAAATTATAAGCACGAGTGTCATGTTTGTGACTTTAAAAATGAAACAAACTATATTAATTTTTTGTCCATAAAAACAATAACATATCAAATTCCTTCAAAACAAGCTAACAATATATCAAGAGGGGGGATATTTTGACTCCAAGAGTAAGTGTAATAACTTACTCCAAATCTTGACCTTTAATTCGTATTTTGATTAATGGTTTAGATTAATTGTTATTGTAGGCTTTAATTCCATTTTCTATTGTAGTCAACACTTATCACCACAAAATAACAAAACAATAAATATCTTTTGATTTTTTTTTTGTTCTTCTCCCATTACTTTTTTTTGTTTTCACGTTAAAAGAATTTTTTAGGGTTAATGGTAAAATAAACATCAAAGTTTTTTATTTGACCACAATTTTTTTTTCTCCCTTTACTTTTTTATACAACATATTTTATTTGGTTTCTTCATTATAATCCTCATCTTTTCTTATATTTTTTGTAAACACACATTTTTATACCAATCTGTCACGAAAAAACAATATAATAGAGGAAGTAACCCAGACCTTTTCTTATATCCAAATCAATTTCGATAACAAGAGCTAAAAATTCCAACATCTCAAAAATTATGCCACTCTAATGCCTTGTAAATCACTATGTTGTTGATCCAACCATGGCCATAAACCTGCATTTGAACATAAGTAAAATTAGTTATTTTAATCATCAATTTAAATTAAATAATAAGGAAAACATGTACAAATGTAAAAACATTTACCTAAAAAAATATATATGCAATTTTTTTTAGCGTAAAAAAAAGTAAAGGGAGAAGAAAAAAAATTGTGGTCAAATAAAAAACTTCGATGCTTATTTTACCATCAACCTTAATTAAAAAATTCTTTTAACGTGAAAACAAAAAAAGTAATAGGAGAAGGAAAAAAAACAATTAAAAGACATTAATTGTTTTGTTATTTTGTGGTGATAAGTGTTGACTACAATAAAGAATGAAATTAAAGCCTACCATATCAATTAATCTAAACCATTAATCAAAATTGTAATTAAAAGTCAAGATTTGGAGTAAGTTATTACACTTACTCTTGGAGTCAAAATATCCCCTCTCATATATCAAATATAGTATAATTTTTTTTTCTTCTTTCAATAACACAAACAATATAGCATTATTTCGACAAATTTGTTTAAGAGTGTAATTTCAATAATGAAAAAATCATCATAGATTATAGATAATTAAAAATAATAATTCGCTATCACATCTACATCGAAAATTAAGTTAATTTTTTTTTTGGAAGGGAGAAAATTAAGTGAAATTTTATTTGCATGTAAAAAAAAAGGGAATATTTTATCTAATTCAAACAAATGGTAATAAAATATTTTGTGGCAATTTAGTCACTATAATACTTGTTTCGATCAATGGGAAACAAAAGACAAGGAAAGAAAATACTATAAACTGAGGAACTGAGCTCCCCAAGTTTCAGCTAAACAATAGATTGATATATTATAGAATATGGGTAATTCGGGATGATCTAGAGCGCTCATAAGAAAGTGAAATACTCAATTTAACGAGTTAACTTAGACAAGAGTTTTTTTCATGCAAGGTATGAGCCAACGCAACATTCCTTGAAAAATCAAGAGGAGTATAAAGATGATGATGTAGAACATCATTTTGGATAATGATCAATGTTGTTTGAGAACCTAGATCACAAATGATGTCTCTAAAACTAAGATACCAAGTAATCTACAACCCATTTGAAATAGGACAAAGCTCAACAAATCCGTTTAATATGGATACTTCTTATGGGATTCAAAGGTAAAGCCTTAAGATGATTATTTTAAGAGAAATAAAGCTTAAACCCTTTAGCAAAATTAGGTATACCATGTTTGTAATTATTTTGTCTTCTTTTCTTCCTTTTCTTTGAAAAAAAAAAATAAGTTTAATATTATAATATGTCTATACAATATTTAAAATCCGTATGAAACTCAATCGACGACTAACGTTGATCTAATATATCGCCTCAAATTTCACCTCATTTATTTTTCCTTGTTTTTGTACATCGATATTGATCAGATCATTGTCTCTATCATAAAAACGACCATGATTATAAACTTTTACTTCAAGAGGTCGTGCCATTGATATTTTAGGCAATTTATGGGTATTGGTCTACAGTCACATATTAAGAAAGTCTACTATATAGAACTTTTCTATCTATGAGTGTTTTGTCCAATATTTTTTTAAGTTTAGAACTGAATTTTAAATCATCCTCTCAAAAAAAAAATACTTTTAAATCATTAGAAGTTAAAAAAAAAAATATACTGAAAGTTGAGATTATGAATCAAACCGGAAACAAACTTCATTGTGTCCACGATGACAACATCAAAATTTTAGTATATATTTGGATACAAGTTGAACATTTTTTCTTAGTATACACATGAGTTTTTAGAAGCAACAAATTGGAGCTTATTGATTGATTCAAAATAAAATTTTATTGGTACTCTTTCTTACTCCCTCATCTTTGCCTATCCCTTGTTGGTGGCCGTTTATTCAATGTGATTATTTGGGAATGAAAATTTAGTGTATATGTTTGTTAGGAGAAAAGTTGTGAGGCCTTTTGGTTCATAAGCTAAGAAGCGTGGCAATGATTTATTCAATGTGACTATTTGAGAAGTTAAAATTTGCAGGTATGCCCCATGGAGTCATTATAGAGGGGACCCTATGTGGAAGAAAATTTGGCAGCTCAATGTAACTATACAGTGATGCCAGGTTCTTAATTGGCTTCAGTTCTATAATGATACGACGATTAATTGTGGTTGTGATCAGAATGGTGCTAATAGCCTTTTGAATTGGCTTCATGAAGAGGAGCCAGGTGTGTGTGTGTGTGTGACTGGCTTCATGAAGTGTCTAGGAGTTAAAAGTGCTTATGTGGTTGAATTACAGGGTCTTTATCATTATCAAGGTTTATGTTTGGCTTAAGGGAAGGAATCTTGAAGCTAGAGGTGCAGATGGGTTCATTATTCATATATGTGGTGGTTAAGAGCATCAATATGGGGAGAAGGAAGTGGATCAAGTTGGAGGATGGATAATATAGAGAATCAAAAGTCTTTTTGCTTCCGGTTGGGAAGTGAAGATTATCCATGTTTATCGGTATATGTGTAAAGATGTTCTTGCAAATATGAGACTTGCTTTTAATATGGAGGAAGTGATTCTTTATTTTTATTTTTTTTGGTACAAAAGAGGGTCAAAAGCTCGGAGGAAGTGATTCTTATGCATCCTCACAATGAGATGTTCATGTTCTTGCTAATAATTATAATAATTACAATGTGATGTTTCATATCTTCACTTAAAACTAAGTCATTAAATATATAGAGCCTTAACAACGGTACGTTGTTCAACATATGTTTTTTCGTCCAATATAAACCTTCTAACTAACATTTAATACATCAATGTTTTGTACATATATCCCTGGTCATTTTTTAGGGATATCCTTTGTTTATTTATCACTATCGTATTATTTAATAAATCTTTTTTTTCCTTCCTCATTCTATAGTTGTCTCCTCTCCGAAGATGTATATACACTATTGGCCTATTGGGAGTACCGAGTGCGAAATAAAAAACTTCTCTCAATAATTTATGGTCATCATTCTTGAGTAAACATGGAGTGTAATATGTTAGCAAACTGGGTCCAGGTTTGAATACTAAGTAAGATGATATCTTGGCTTACTAAATGTTAGGGGCATTGGTTTATGTACACACAAACTTTACCCTAAAGCTAACCTAATAGATAGATCCACGACGCTTACGAACACAAGTGTTGTAATATATTTACAGGCATCACCCCTAGTCTGAAAAGTAGGATGTCGATGAAGATCTTCTACTCAAAGATCTTCTAATCAAAGCTAAAACCGGAACAATGAAAAAACAAGTGAAAAGGAGAATTTGTGATTATCCTCGGTAAAGAAGAATCTTGGTCTTTTATCATTTAGCAAAATTTGTGTAAAGGCTTGCAAGTTGCCTCGTTCGAATTTGTTCTTTTTTCCTTTTGTGTTTGTCTGTTTTTGAATCTTTCCTTTTTATTTCTAAATTGTAATTTTATTTGTTGTAATTAGATTAACAAGTTGTACCTCTGACCAAATGGACACATAATATCCCATTAAGTAAAGTTGTAAGTTCGTCCATATAAAAAAAAAAAAAAATCA
The DNA here is from genome assembly GCF_051527215.1 of Medicago sativa. NCBI lineage: Eukaryota > Viridiplantae > Streptophyta > Magnoliopsida > Fabales > Fabaceae > Medicago > Medicago sativa. The sequence goes on along the minus strand of NC_140753.1, from coordinate 22,652,528 downwards.
AAACTTTAAAAGTGTTTGGTTGTTACCTTGACAAGAAATTATTTCTGAAAAGTTTATTTTATAAAATTCATTTTAATTAAAAGTGAATTGAACAATAAATTTAAGTTTTTTTAATAATAAAGTGAGTTGAACGATAAATTTAAGTGTTAAAATCATATTTAAATCAAAAGCTACATGTCCTAAGTTCAAGTCAGAATCAATTTTACAGGCAAAATCAATTTCAATCGATATCAACATGATAAAATCAATTTTATGCGCCTGAAATTTTGCCTATCCCACTGCGAAACCAAAGACATAAATATCGAAAAATAGATGCCCGCTTAAGAGCAGTTTTATGTCTATACAGTAAATATTAGTATCTGAAGTGAATATATGTTTGTTTTATACTTTAAAGGACAATGGCGAGACTGTTAAATACTCAACAGTCTACCTCCACACACGAAAAGCATCAAATATATTTACCTAGCAAGTAAAGTATACCACAAAATAGGCAAGAGTTGAAATTCTAATTGTTTTTAGACTACATTGGAAAAAATTTAAACAAAAAGTTAAGGGTTATAAGCAGTGTTTAAAAAACTGAACGGTCGTCGACCACAAATCTTAGCAATACTGATCCGGTGATCATGATGACGTTTGGTACGTACCAAGCAAAATAATTGTGTCAAAGCTTGAGAATTTGGATTATGAAATTCATAATTAATAAATAGATCAAATCACATGATAAACAACTTTAGCTGAATAGAAGATTCATGCAAAATAAAGTCACTTGAAAAACTAGTATACATTTTACATGATTTTTTTTTCCAAATTGAAGGGTTAACCATCAGGGAAATACTGAGAGCTGAAACCAAAAAAAAATACTTGGTAAATGTAAACAGGACGACTGCGCCTGAGAGTCTAAGTAGATAAATAAAATGAATCAAATTACATTATTGATCACAGTACCTACTAGAAACAAGTATTGAAACAACCTGCACCTAACAGAATCTGGATGGCCTAGAAGCAAGATATCATTATCAGAATGTTATAAAGGTGTTGCAAAACCTGTCACAAAATCACAAGTGAATGTCAGGGTTATTGTGTACTGAAGAATTTTTTTATGTATCTAACAAGTGTTTTAGTAGCACTAATTTTTATCATTAAGTTCTGCAATCAATATTACTGCCAATTGGGTAGGGGTGCCAACCCCAGGGGTACTATAAAATTAGTACACCCAACACAAACATATACATATGCTAATGAATAGAGAAGAACATCATTATAGTGGAGGACTTCAAAATGCAAGAATCCTATCAGCTTATAGTTGATGATTTAAGTTAAGTAGTATGATGATTCGTTGCGTAGAATAAAAAAATTACAAGGAAACAACTTTTGCAATCATCTAAAGAGAAAGAAAAAAAAATCAGATAAGAAAAGAAAAGGCATAGTAACTACTAATTACTACCTTTGTCCCTAAATGTAAGACCTCATTGAGCAAAACACAAGAATTAAGAAAAGTAGTTTTTACATTTTAAATTTGACAATAATGTACAGTCTCTTTCAAAAATTATCCTTCAATTATAAGAGAGAAAAGGTTGTTCTTTTAATTTTCTCCATTTAATTGGGGGTATTTTTGTGAAAAAATAATTAATGCATTTTGTAATTTAAAGAGGGTCTTGTGAGAAGGGTCTTACATAGGGATAGAGGTAACTAACAATAAACCAATAACAAACTTCAAACAAAAATAAGTAGACAAATACAACTCAATCTACTTTATCAATAAACTCTATCCATATCTATTAAACTATATGCCAGATTTTTCCAGCCCAGGTTAATGTGTCATAGCCAATCAATAATCCTAATTAAATCCCTTTTCAAGCATTGGTTTAAAAATAAAATAAGATTTTTGTGTTGTCAGCAGTCTTGCTGCCAAACCTTTTCCATCATACCATTAAAACAGGTCGGCCTTTGCAGGTTACAGCTCTCTCTGCCAAATGCCTATACACACACGGTCACGGGTCGCATTTACAACAATGCTTTCTGTATCTATCACTCTTGTTTGTTGTTTTATTTTTTTGTTTCTGAAATTGTGAAACGCTGAAACTCGGGTGGTGTGGTAATGTTATGTGCCTTCACATGAAGTACATTCTCTATGATTGTTGGGTTCTCTGTAAACTGTTCAAATTAAGAAGGACCTTTAACTTGTTATTTCGTGTTCAAATTAATTGTACCATCATACTTCTATTTAAAGTTTAGTAACATAATTTTAGAAAGGATCTTATGTTATACTCGTGTTATGATCCCACAATTTATAATCTTTTAACTCCCTTTTGACCTAAATAGGATCTCGATTTTGAAAAACTTGGTTGGCAGAGTTTTAAAAAGTGCTTACAGGAGCATTAATAAGAATCACTTTTTCCCTTTTCACAAATGCACAAAAAGATCCCAGAGCCCAGACCATTAGTCGGACATCACCATTTTGCCAAAGTGTTGATAAGGATCTTCCCACCAGCATCGGCACAGGCAACATAGCACCACTTGCCACAGCTTTGCCATTTCGTTTAGCAAGTTAATGTCTCTCGATTATCATCTGGTTTTCACATCATCATTAAAACTTATGCATATACTAAATTAGATTGAACCACTATGAAGTCTTTCAGGCTAAATTTTCTACTTTTTTGTCACTACATTTGCCTATTCTTGTCAGGAACACAACATGAAGATGGTATTTCAAATGTTCCTGGCTCCTCCCCCATACGTGAAGTATTCTTAAACTTATCCTATTAAGGAAGTAAAAGTTGAAAGTGAAAACTTGCCTGCCTATGTATTTGAAACATTGTTTTTAGGTCACATCCGCTGTAATTGAATCAAAAGGACGCTTAATATTAGTAATTAGGAACTATATTATGAACTTCATTTGCCAATGAAATTGGGTGAATAGTGGTGAAATGGGTACAAACAAATTGACCAGAAAATAAATGTGAGATGAAAATACAATAGTGAAATGTCAAATATCATTACCACTAAACTTTTCCCTGACATGAGAAACTAGAAGCCTTGTGACAAACAATGAAATTGCAAATGACTATTATACTTGAAATAAACTCAACAACGATTATGCTCAAATGATCACTATAACACCATAGAGTATCATTCTCTAACACGTGTCTCTGAAGTTGTTATTGTTACTCTACACATGAACAGATACAGACATGCAAACAACCAATAATCTAGGCGGGGAAAGGACATAAGTCAAAACATAGGTCCAATAACAAGTTACAATCCTATTCACTAACAATCAGAGTTATTACTAATTACAGTCACATTAAAGCTAAAAAAATAATTAAAATGATGCAAAACATTTTTTTTTTTGAAGAAGCTAAACTATCCCGCCCAAATTGGCAAAAATGATACAAAACATAATGTGGTACTATCGCCCCCTTGTTAGTTTTTATCATCTCAGACAATGTGGTTTTCAAATAAAATGACAAAGAGTAGTTCTTAAAAAATATAAAAGTAAACCCTGATTTAGTTCGTAAGTATCACTGTCTCTCCAACTCAAAATTATATGTCTCAATCCATTTGTCGAATCTGTCTTATTAGTCCTACTGTTATATATCAACATAACACTAGAAGTATCACGACAGATAAACGTCTTAATTTGAAGGTTATAGCATAAGCACCTATCATACATAAGTGCTCATTATAAGTTGTTCTGGTACATCTTAAAGTTCCAAACTGTTTAGTTACCAAAAAAAATAGTCCCACATTGCTTGGGAATTGAGGCCTCCCACATTGCTTGGGAATTGAGGCCAAAAACAGTTTATAAACATCATCCACACTCCTCAACCTAACGAGGCGCCAGACCAAAACCGTGAGGGTACACCCAAAGAGGACAATGCCTCGAACAAGTAGTGTGACAAACCCAAAACATCAGCTATTTCCATAGCAAAAGATAAAATAAAAGTCATATTGTTTTTCGTAAAAACTATAAGTTGTTTTCATAAGTTCTTCCAATAGAGAAGCTCAAATAAATCAATCTCCAAATAGACCCTACGCAACAACTTGAGCTACTACATTGGAAGTTAAAGAGAATAATGGTACCTTCAGAAAGAACACCCCAGGTATTATTATGCAAAGACAGCAGAGAAGTGAACAATGCAGAAGCAGTGACACTATGCAATGGCGTCAATGATACTTGTGTACCAGCCAATTGCACCGGAAACCTAATATGTAACAATGATAATAATTATATTCAATTCAGTTCAGATTCAGATACATTTAAATAAAAATATAGAAAAATATATAAATTCTGATTTACCTTATGGAGTAGGAGAGTGAGCGTTTTTGTGGGGAAGCTTGAAAAGAAGAAGAAGAAGAAGCGGAAGAATTGAATTTATAGGAGTTTGAAGAAGAAGGAGATCGACGAGATAATAGGGTTTTAGAAGAAGATGAAGCTATTTGGAAACATTTCCTACTACCCTTTGACGCCATTTCGTGTTCTCTCAGTCTCAGTGGTGCGAAGGATGGAAGGACGAACAGAAGAAGGTGCTTTGCCTCATGGGCCGGATCTTTTTACCCACAACAAATATGGGCTTTCAACAAATTATGCGCACTTTTTTAACCGATATTATATGTGTGCAGCTGAAGAGATTAATCTCTCAAAACGAACACATAAATCTATAGATGGTAGAACAATTATGATTTAAATCTACGCATTATCAATGATGCATTCGAACTCAGAATCTTATAATGTGCATCTGCATTAGTGTTATATTGTAATTGTAACAAACATAGTATTACTATTATTTAATTGAGTAATGATATTTTGACATCCATTTGATGACAACTTTGTTTTTTTTTTTGGTTACTGATGACAACTTTGTTGACAACCTTGTTTTTCTCACTTCTTATTGGTCAAAAACAATGGAGAGAGAAAAAGGAAGAGAGAGAATAACAACATCATGTGAGTATGAGAGAGAAAGTTGTCCAAAAGTTGTCAAAAAGTGGTTGTCAAAATATCATTTCTCTATTTAATTTGTAAATTTTGAAATATCAATGTCTATTTTGTAATTTTGTTTTTTTTTGTTTTTTTTTGTATCCCTTAAAAAAGTCATTATTTTTATTTCTTTTTTTTTTTAGAGAAGTTTAATATTATATATATGTGGGATTGGTGGTCCACGATATTTAAAAACCATATAAAACTTCAACCATGACCGACATTGATTGCACAAATTTACGATCTTCTTGTTTATACCATCTAACAATGTCAGTTTAGTGAATATAGTATCCATAAGCGATTGAGGCGATAAATTATGGTTGTATAAGAAATTTCCACTTCAGATCATATACAACTAGATTTACTAAAGAATTGCAAATGAACTGAATTTGTTATGTAACATATGCAATGCATATATGAGCAAGCTAGATTAAAAAAAAAAATACAAAAAATGCAATATTTGTTAACACGTTCAATGCACGCGAAAAGATTGATACATTTCTATGTTCCATTGTGTTTTTGAATGGCTTACATGTTTCATTTCAATCTTAATCACCAATGATCATGTCCATAATATTTAGTTTCGTCTTCAACTTGTATCGTTCTTTTGCTATATTTGCTCCAACTTGTACATTAAGAATTGACAATCTAGAAATTCTAACCACACTAGTTGGAACAAACCTAACAAAAAAAAAACTACAAGTTTTAAACATAAACAACATATTATGGACACCAACAATGATATTAGGATGAAAATTTGACACAGGATTATAGCAATTATTAGAAATGCATTCAACATGCGACAAAATTTCCATTTTTTATTTTAATTTTTGTCTCTAGTATGCTCATACATGCATATGAAACACAAAAACATAGCAACCATTTATAAAACATTTTTTTAGAAATAAAAATATAAGTAGAAAAGGCTGAATTAAAAAGGAATCCAAGTCGGTAAAACAAAGCAAAAAGTCGAGTTTTGAAACGAAAGATAACCATCCTAGGTATCCTTGATTTCTCTCCCGTTCTCCTATGTTTCTAATTTTATTTATTTATAATTGTTTCTAAAAAAAATTTTTATTAAATTGATGTTATTTATGAGGATGAGATCTAGTTTATGGTGGCTAATGGTTTGTGTGGTAACTCATGGTTGTGTGATGATTAAAGATTAAAGAAGATGCATGAAGTAAAAAAAATAGGATGTGGACTCTCATCTGTTGGTTCCAACTCTCCCCTCTATCTTTTGTGTTGTGATTTTTTGTTCAAATTTATACTCAAAACTAGGTCAAGTTCCTCTTTAAGGGTGTGTTTGGTTTGGAAGAGAAATTGTGAAGAGAGAAATAGATGAGAGAGAGTAAGAGAAGAGAGAAAGATGTGAGAAATAGAGTAGATTTGGTGTATTGTTTGATAAAAGAGAAAGATTAGAGAAATAGGAGAGAGAGAAGTAGGTTGATTTTATGAATTGACAAAAAAGCCCATATAAAAAAATCAAACTTAAAACATATTTTAGATAATCAAATTTAATTTACTGTGTATTTTATTTTATATTATTTTCTTGTTTGCTACTTTTTTATTATTATTACTATTATCTTCATTGTCATTTTATTATTATTTTTATTGAGAAGGTCATTTTATTACTATTGTAACCAACTTTTGTTTAATCTTGCAATCCACCAAGTTCAACTTACTGAGCACGTACACAGTAGTGTGGTGAGGTTGCCTTTTTTATTATTGTGGTTTTTCAAAAGAAAGGAGGGGCATATATGGAAATATAAGTATAACAGCAATCTCTTCCACATTTCTTCGCTCATTAGAGGAGACCACAAAAAGTGGTAGGGCCCACATAATTGTGATCTCTCTCCCCTATTTCTTTGCATACCAAACAGAAGAAGTGTGGCATCTCTCTTCTATTTCTCTCTTCCTAACTTCTCTCTTTAGAGTTTCTCTTCAACCAAACACAGTGTAAAAGATGTCAAAACTTGTGGTTAGGTGCAACAAAATTATGTGCCTTTGTTGTTTCTTTTAGGACTGTGGAAGTGGTCTCAAAATTTAACAGAAAAATCATAGATGCATGTGATGTTTTAAGCTAAAAATGGAAAAAGGAAAAACCAAACGGAAAAGAGAATTTGAGATTTTCCTCAATAAGAACGATACGTTGGTATTTTGTCATGCAAAACAGTCTAACTGTAGTTTGTTCTTCTTTGCTTGTTTTTTCTGTTTTGATTTTTTTTTCCAATTTGTAATATTATTTTTGTTGTGATTTGATTTTTTACTAAATTTATTTTATTAAACTAATTTTAGTTAAAAGTAAATTGATTGTTAAGTGATTTATATTTCGAATTAAAAGCTATAAATCCTAAAGAGAGAAGAAATCAGTTGAGAAGAAATCCCGCAAAGGAGAAAAGGTCAGCCTATAAATAAATTTTAAACTTTTCATGACATAAATTACATACCTATAAAATTCAATAAAAACTCATTAATCGATTTTTTTACTAATTTCATATGTATTTAGTGAAACTCAAAGAAATTATCACATCTGGTGCTATATTTGTCTAAATAAGATGTTTTAATATTTAAAAGCTAATAAAAATATCTACAAGACTACAACTCTATTGTCTATAGAAAAATCAAATTCAACTTCTAACATAGTAGAGACTTTACTACACAGATTGAAGGAAGGTGTGATATTTCATTTGTTGATTTGGTTATCTACTTCTGATGACAATATCTTGAGTTTTTTTTGGCATACAATATTTGAATTATAAATATTATTTTGAGATAAAAATTTAGTAGTTTGAAAGCTAATAACCTTTTTAAAAAAACTTATGAATACCATGAATATAAATAGGCTTGTTTTAAGTGTCATGTCATTAGTTAGAGTCAATTATATAGTTATCTTGAATAATGATCTAAGAAAACTAATCATTGGGTCTAATCCAAATTATAGGACAAAACAAAATGAAGACATATTGAATACGATGTTGTTCAAAATAACATTTTCACTTTCTAACAATTTTTTTTTTATTAATTAAAGTAATACTAATGATCATTTTTCAACGTTTTATTAGAGGATTCGAGCTTAATACCTTAAAGTTACAAAGTTAAACTCTTACCACTAAGTTAGCAACTCAAAGTACATCCTAGATTTTAGACCCATTTTGAATATATATCTTCATTTATCATTAACTCTTTTTTTTTTCTCATACTATATTGCAAGTGCGAAAAGAAAAATTTCTCTGAATAATTTATGTGAAACACATTGCATGAATGCTACAAATGCTTGTTCTTTTTATCTATATAAAAGTTACATGGAGCTTCTCAATTCTAACTCGATTTTGTTAATTATCAAAAACTACAGTTTTTCAGAGACGCTAATGAGAAGACAAGGTGATGAATGCTTTTGCACCTCCAATTATACAAGTGTTGGTGGCATTGCTTGAAGGATGTAAAAGTCACTAGCGTTACGAATATTGATAAGAATGTTGATGTTAAGAACATGTTATAATCGTTGGCAATTTTTGTGCCTCGAGAAAATATTAGCTTTATGCTAGAATTTTCATATTGTTGTGATAAATATATAGATATGCTTACTTAGAAGTTTGACGTTGCAGCTTAAAAAAGGTGCACCTCTGTCTATGAAGAATGTTGAATGGTACCAAAGGAACTAGCCTAGTGCTATCATTTTGCTCCAACTCGGTCAATGTTCTTATTTTTGGTTCTAAAGAGTATAGTGGTGAAATTCTCACACTAAGTACCGAGAAATGAGGAACTACGTGTTCAAACCTACATCCCAACAAATCAAAATCTCAATGTAATCTTATCATTTGAGTTGTAGTTGCAGGACCCATCCATTATGCTCAACTAAATATTACAAATGGCTAGTGAAATGTACAAATGGAAAATAAATATTGTACCTTACAAACTTCAATTTGAATTGAATGGTTTAATTATAAGCCTACTTGATGTAATCGATGCTTTCAGCAAATAAGATTGAAATTTGAATCTGATTAGTTTTAGTTAAATTGGATTTCATTTTTCTTTTGGCTAACGTAACATGATTGTCAGTAAAGACCAAATAAAAACAATGGAGACAATGATTTCATTTCATCTCTAAATCGAAATTTTACAGATGTTACGATTTTCTTAGAATAGTTCAGTTGGTTGATGTTAACTTCAGTGCTGAGGTAGAAAATGATTCACATTAGGTGTGTTAACGAACCTAAGCAACGAACTTCAAGCTAAATCAAACATCCCATAATTCATAATCCCGTACACATGTATGTGTCTGTCCCAGAATAAATCATATCCATTTCTTCAATTGCTATAGATTTGAAAAATATAAAAATGACAGTTTAAGAGAAGATATTGAGAAAATTTGTTTGTTTGTTGCGGCACAACTCTCAGTAAACCACATCAATCATATGCTATAGGGGTGTTGCAAAACCTGCGACAAAATGAAAGCAAATGTCAGGGTTATTGTGTGTTAAAGAAAACTTAGGTATCCATCGTTTGATTTGGTAGCAGTAATTTTTATCATTTGGTTCTGCAATCAATATTACTGCCAAATCGGTAGGGGTACCAACCCCAGGGGTAGTTTCAATTAGTACACCCACCACAAACATGACAAAGCAATATGCTAATGACTAGAGAAGCACATTAAATAAAGACATTTGCATCCTTCAAAATCAAAAAGCAAGAATCCTATCAAATTATATTGATGAGAAAAAATAATCGATGAGAAAAGGCATAACTATTAAACAAAACAGTTAAACAAAAACAAAAATTCAAACAAAACCAAGTAGACAAAAAATTGACCTTAAGTTACTTTCTCAATAAAACCTATCCACATCTAATCAAACTCCATGCCAGATTAACCCAGCTCAGTCCAATGTTGCATAGCCAAACAACAATCATAGTGAAATCCTTTTCCTAGGCGTTTAGTTTTAGAAAATACGAAGAGCTATGTGAAACTTGTTCACCTACACTACAGTGCTAGTGCCATGCCTTTTCCATCATACAAGCCAAACTCGTCTTCCTTTTGGCTTATATGTAAATAAAAGAACCTAAAAAGTGAGACACGAGCCTCTCTTCAGCCAAGTCCTTATTTAATTATTTCAAAGAAAAATTAGTATAAAACATATCACAAGATTATTTTCTCGATCCATTCGAATAAGTAGAAATCACATTTTCTGTTTTGGATTTTTCGACAATGCAGATTAGAGATGGCACCACTGTTATAAAAAGAGAGTACACTAGTAGTAGTATCCTATGAGTTTGACCGGTTCATCCAAACCCGCTTTCACATCAGATCAGAAAGTTTCTAGATCAGGTTGTATCGCAAAGTGAAATTATAAAGTCTGGTATTGAAGAGCATATAAAACTTCAGAGCAAAAGAGCAAATAAAATTTGGACCTAGTTCATTTGACCTACTTACATCCTTCCCCCACACACCCAACCAGACAGCAGCCTCCTTTCGTCTCACCCATCTGCCCTAATTTACAAAACTGCAAAACTCATGGTTGAGCACTGTTATGTGCCTTCACATAAAGTATCTCTCTGATCTTTGGGTTCTCTGTAAACTATTATTCCTTATATTTTATTATATATATATATATATATATATATATATATATATATATATATATATATATATATATATATGGTTGTCAAAATCGGGATCCCACTAAAGATCGTTGAGGTATAGAAAAAGCGTAGATCGTAGGATCGTAAGATCCCATATAATAGACAGGGTTATAAAAAAACTAAGAAAAATAACCTTTAAAAAAAACTTATATTAATCATAATTCTCATTATCTTAAACATCTAAAAACATTGATACAAAACAAAGCATCATCCTAAAACATCATAAAAAATTATTCAAGAGGAAGCACAAGCAAGAGAAATTTATAAAAGAATAAAAGATGAAAGGGAATTGATGATAATTGAAGAATTACAATTTCACAAAAGATGAAAACAATTCAAAATTTTATAGAAATTCCCAATTTACTAACCTAATTATTCAATTAAACACTAACAAGTCCCAAAACTGAAATTAATGAATGAATCTGGCCTTTTAGAGTGGAAAACGGGTCGTTTTCCGGCCAGAATGGGGTTGGGCTCGTATTTAAAGAAATCGGGTCAAACCCGAATCGGATCGGGTCAGACGGGTTGCACCTGAATCAGCCACCTTCCCAGACGCGAAAAAAATCGCCGATTCAGCGATTCAACGTACGATCTTGGATCCGCTCCTTCATCTTCTCCGATCTTGGATCCGCTCCAGATCGGTGGAGGCATCATGACTCGCAAGATCGCACGATCTTGGGATCTAGATCGCGATTTCGACAACATTGTATATAGTAGGATCTTTTACTCATGTTATGATTTTTAAATTTTATGATCGTTTTAGCTCCGTTTTGATCCTAAATAGAAACTCAAATTTGCAAAACTCAGTTGGCATAGTTTTCAAAAGTTGAAGCAGGAGCAGCTATAAGAAATTTTATGATCTTTGAAAGTGAAAACTTGCCTGACTACGTATTTGAAACTTTGTTTTTAGGGCACATCCGCTGTAATTGAATCAAATGGACACTTAACATTAGTAATAAGAAACAAAATTACCAACTAAGTTTGCAAATGAAGTTGGGTGAATTTGCCAATGAAATTGGGTGAATAGTGGAGAAATGGTTACAAACAAATTGACCAGAAAATAAACGTGAGACAATGATACTACAATCAGTGGCGGATCTTCTTAGGGGCTGGCAGGTGCCATGGCATCCCCCAGAATTCCCTTATATACTATATTAGGTGTGTTATGTCAATAACAAATCGGTTGTTGCAGTGGTAAGGGGTGCCATAAATTGGTAAAGGGTCGCGGGTTCAACACTTCTTGGTGTTCTTTTTAACATATTTTGTCTTTTATTTTAACATATTTTGTCTTTTATTTTTACAAATTGTAGTAAAAAAGCATTTCTGATGGGATTCGAACCCATCATCCCTTGGTACTTTCAAGGGATTTAGGCCACCAGGCTAGTTATTGTTTATGTTAGTTTTTAAAACTGTTTGATATATATTCCATAGAAGTTCGGCACCCCCAACAAATTTACTCAAGATCCGCCACTGACTACAATTAAATCTCAAAGATCATTACCACTTAGCTTTTCTCCACCATGAGAAACTAGAATCCTTGTGACAAAACTATGATATTGCAAATGAATATTGTACTTGAAGAAAATCCAATAACGATTATGCTCGAATGATCACTATACTATGTTATGACCGAAATAGCAGATCAAATAACAGTGCAAAGTACAATTACATTCACACCTATTTTTTATACATGTTTCCAATGTTATTGCTATTCGGCTATTCCACACATCAATAGATGCTGCCATGCAGACAACCAATAATCTATCCAGGGAAAGGACATAATATCGGACCAATAACAAGTTCAAATCCTACTCACTAACAAACTGTAAAAAAAGAAAAAACAGATTTATTACAGCCATATATTACAAATGACAGAAAACATGATGCATGGTAATATGGCCTCTTCTTTATTTATTCATCATACAAAAACTGTGGTTTTCAAGACTTGAAATGAAAGGGCAGAGAGTAGTTCTTTAAACAAAAGAGTAAACCCTCGATTTAGTCCTTCAAGTATCACACTCTCTCAAACTTAATCCCTAGTGTGTTTGGATTGGAAGTATAGGATAAAATTGAGTTGAATGAAATGTAATAGGATTACATCCAATTTTTAAAATCTAACTAGACTATTCTATTTCGTTCTACTTCATTCCACCATATACCACCAATCCAAACATACCGTGAAGTATATATCCCAAACCTTTTGTCAAATCTATCTTGTTAGTCTTGTTGTTACATATTAACAAAGCATATGTGTATGTTTGGATGAAGGGTTTAGGAGGGGAGGGTTTTTGGGGGATAAATCTATATTTTGATATATGTTTCAGATTTTTAAAATATTGAAAAAATAACATGATAATGATTATATAACATTTTTTTATCAGTTATATAACATTTCAATCACACTTAACTTTTTAAAAAAACATTTTATAGCTTCCTTAATTTAGAAAAGAAAACTCCTCCCCTCGAAAATCGTGCATCCAAACATTCCTAAGATTAAAGTGACCGACTTGACAAAACCGTATAGCTACATATAAATTGCTAGTTATTTCCATAAACTTAAGGGAATAAGTAGAACATTCAGTGACAAAACCCTAGATTAGCACAATAGCAACCAACCATCAATTACAGTTCTTGAAAATTTCTAGTTTTTAATGTCATGTCCAAGCATCTAAATGGTAGACCGTCCCATTTACATATCTATTAAGTGTAAAGTTTTAAATTAAACGTAACAAACTTACTTTGAAAATCCATGTACAAATGTATTTGAACACTAGTCCTGTAATAGTGACTTTGTTTGCCATGGATTTATACTTCGTTTACTGCAATATGTACAACTATCTTATTGATTTTCACCAAACACTTAAAGAGCTTATGGCCATTTCCCATGAAGTACGGACACTCCTCAGATTAGGTGTGTCCCGGTGTCGGACTTGTGACGTGTCTGACATGACACTGACACATATAATTACACTGAATTATGTGCTTTTCTCAAATTATATCCTTCCCATGTGAGCTTTAGTTTGCTTCAATAGATTCCTTCCTGATATTAAAATTTGGCTCTCACTCTCTAACAATAGAATCATATCAATCATGGTAGGTCTATCCTACGGGTATTGTTGCATGCATAAGAGTCCAATGAGGATTGAACATGATGCTTCAGATACAATGCTTGAATCCTCTATGTTTGAGTCAATTATATAGTTGTTCCATGCTTAAAAAATGTCCATGCCTAAATCATGAAAGCATCTAGGATTCGTTGAACCAAACAGATCCTAAGACTAACGTGATGAAATTGACAAAACAGTATAGATTAGTTATATAATGTTAGAGACTAACTATTTGCATAAAGGTTAGGTAGTAAGTAGAACACAGAATGATACTTGATGGACTAAATTAGAGGCTCAGGGGGTTTCTGGCAAGACACATTCTTGAGTTAATAGCTTATAGCTAGTAAGCTCATATGACTAAAAAGTCTTGTTATTCTAGTTTTCTCACGAGGTTATAACTTACTTTTACCAGCTTATAGTGTTTTTTGATAAGTTAATTCAAGTAGCTTATAGATTATAGCTTATCACTTTTTCTCAATTTTACCTTTGTAATCTCAAATGAAAAAAATTATATCTTAATTGAATATATTTCTGTGGTCCCTTAACTTCATTTCAGATAACGATTTATACCTTTGTCTATTTTTCATATCATTTTTGTACTTTTGATCGGTTTGCATATGAATTTTCAAGCATCAAATCTAAAATTCATATGAAATCATGAGTGAAGGATCATATATCTGAACACTAAAAGCTCATATCCAAATAAAACCATAGATTTGAATCTCAAATGTTCATATGCAAATTGATCAAAATGACGAAAATGACTTGGAAAAAAGATAAAGGACGAATTCATTATAAGTTAGTTCAACGGCTAATCTTATCAAACACTGATTCAATTAATTAGCTTATCCGCTATCAAGCCAAATATATAAGTTAACTGATATAAGTTCATCCATTGTATTCTATTCACTATTTTTTACCAAACAGATCCTTAATAAGTAATTAAATTGCAGCGCAATCAAGCCAGACAATGAAGGAAGAAGGAATAAAGAGAATAATAATAGTAATACCTTCAGAAAGAACGCCCCAGGTGTTATTATGCAAAGATAGCAGAGAAGTGAACAATGCGGAAGCAGTGACACTATGCAATGGCGTCAATGAGACTTGTGTACCAGACAAGTGCACCGGTAACCTAAAATGCAACCATATTATTAATCAATTCAATTCAATTCAGATATATTTATTCAGAATAAAAAAAAAATGAGTGAATATTAATTACCAGGAATATGAGCGTTTTTGTGGTGAAGCTTGAAAAGCAGAGGCGTTAAATTTATTGGCATTTGCAGAAGAAGAAGAAGAAGGAGATCGACGAGAAAATAGGGTTTTGGCGGAAGATGAAGCAACTCGGAGAGATTTTCTGGCACAGTTGGAAGCCATTTTGTGTGTTTCACTGCTCAGTCAGAATGGTACGAAGAAAGAAAGAGTCACCGAAGAAAGAAGCGGGTTTTGCCTTATGGGCTGGATCTTTCTACCCACAACTGAAAAGGGCCTTGTAACCTAGATAAAAATTTCACAATTTTTTGAACGTGTTTCTCTTTAAGCCCCCAATATTTCTCTTCTCCCCTTTGATTTTGTTCGTTCCTCCTAAAAATGTCTAACGTGAGTTAACTCATTTTCGGCATTTTTCAACGTGAGTTAACTCACGTATGCACAAAATTAATCGGACACGAGCAAAACCAAACGGAAGCATAACAATTCTCTATTTCTAAAACCTCTAAATACACGTCAGGTAGTTATCTATCGGATGTATGTTTGGCGAAAAAAAATATACATTTGATAGATAACTATCGGATGTATATTTAGGAGGCTTTAGAAATATTGAGGGGCCAAAAGAGAAACACCTTTCATATTTTTGCCAAATCTATCCCTTTAAAATTTTAAAATTTGGATGGCATTTATTGGGATTTTAAAATTCAAACCCTTCGAGTATAAATATGTTTGAGTATGGATTTTGAAACTCATCAACACCAACGTTATCATTTTCACTCAAAACCACTTTCAATTTTGTTGAGTTTTAATTTTTTTATGTTTTGATTTCACTCTCTACTTTCAAAATTTTGTAGAATAAACTTATATTTAGCTACACTTTATTTTTAAATAGGACTTATATTTGAGAACAAAAGTAGTATTGAAATAGAAAGCCAAAGAATCCATTTAATGATCGGTGGTAAGAGAGAGTGATACGATTTGATAAACAATTATAGTTTGTCTTCAATCCTATAACACAATCGTATCATATATTTTATCGTAATATTGATGTTTTTGAAGCAACAAATTCATATTGTCCATGTATGATAAGTGGTTCTAGATCACATACTTCTCCATCACCTTCCATGCATGATTTGAGTTAGAATGAGAGTTCTTTAAGATCATATAGTGTTGCATTTTATTGTTCATCAAAAGCCACCAACATTTTTAATGTTGAACCAAGGCCAAACTTGGATTTTATGATATTGTAACCAATTAATATGGTTCTCAAAATATTTTTTAGGGACCAAGATGGTTATAGTCATATGTTAGATGTTGAATAGCAGAATAGCATGAGCAACAGTATTATCATAACAAAATAACACCATTCACACAAGACCAGATACATAACAACAAGAACATATCTAACTTCTACGGGGCAATCCACTAATGCAAACATAAAAACGATACATTCATTAGGACATAGAAATGAATACAAATAACATTAGAGTATTACTTTTTCCACCCTATGGCCTTCTCGCGCGCCCTATTTTTTTACCAAAATACCCTTTATCCGGAAAATATATTCCGGACAATATTCGGAGTGTATAATCCGTACCGTTTGAAAATCACCCTGTCTCGTGAGGACTTGCGAAACTTGGGGTTGGTCAGTTGAAATACAATCCGGATAACATAATCCGGACATAAGAGCTGTATTCCGGAGAAGATATTCCGCACGTCCTGTATTCAAAACGAGCGGGAAAAAGTAGACGTCATTTTCCGGAATATGTAATCCGGATAGCTAGGTTATATATAGTTCTCCAGAACCTAGCTGAAGCAGACCACCTTTATCAAAAACACTCCTTACACCTCTAAAAAAACACTCCATTTGGGCGAAATCTTGGTTTGGAGCAGCAATCTGGCCATCAAAGGGTGTTAACATCATCATTTTCGTCTGAATGCAAAGGTAATGTGTATATAAACCTTTCCCTAGTCGATTTTTAGGCGATTAAGATTTGATCACGTTGTATGATCTTCACATCTGGGCGATTAAGATTTTTAGGCTATCAAGTTGTTTAACACTTTCTCCACGGTGCTTGTGTTGGATTCAACATACAAGACAAACAAGTATCGTCTTCCATTGCTTGAGTTTGTCGGTAATACTTCTACCATGAAAACATACTCTATTGCTTTTGCCTATATGCTGTCTGAGAGGCAAGACAATGTTTATTGGGCTCTTGAGAGGTGTCGTGAGATGTTGCACTCCAAAGATCTCTATCCCAAAGTAGTTGTCACTGATCGGGACAATGCTTTGATCAATGCCGTGGAAAAGGTTTTCCCTAAAGCTACTACTCTGTTGTGCTCATATCACATTGGACAAAATGTGAGAGCAAAGTGTAAAGTGGATTGCAAAGTGACGGATCTCAAAGGCAAGAATGGGCAACCGATTAAGCCTGGTTCGGTTGTGAAGACTGTGATGGCTGCATGGATGGTTATTGTGGACTCCGACACGGAGGAAGCATATATTGATAATTGGACCCGGTTCAAAGTTGTATGCGCAAAATTTCCCAAGTTTTTGGATTATGTTGAAAAGACAATTTTGGATCCGGTTAAGGATAAGTTTGTGAGGTTTTGGGTTGACAAACACC
Organism: Medicago sativa; assembly: GCF_051527215.1. Classification (NCBI taxonomy): domain Eukaryota; kingdom Viridiplantae; phylum Streptophyta; class Magnoliopsida; order Fabales; family Fabaceae; genus Medicago; species Medicago sativa. Next base: position 22,634,967 of record NC_140753.1, on the reverse strand, counting down.
TTCATATGGGGAATACTACAACAAACAGAGCTGAATCTGCACACGCTCGGTTGAAAAGTATCTGAGTAGTAGTATGGGTGATTTGAGCACAAACTGGAAATCCGTTCATGCCATGCTAGAGCTGCAACATACCGCAATACATGCTTCGTTTCAGACGAGCATTATCATGCTTGAACATCGGTTCAAAGACAAGGTGTTGTGGTCTAGGTTGATCCGGAACATTTCAAGGGAAGCTTTGCATCATCTCGTAGTGGAGTACAATAAAGCACTTGAAATTGGTACGGATAAATCAAGATGTGGTTGTTTGAGTTTGATCACATACGGGTTACCGTGTGCATGTAAGCTAGCTTTGAAGATCAAGAACGGCACCGCCATTCGTTTGGAAGAAATTCACACCCACTGGAAGAGGTTGGGGTTCGAGTACGAGGTTGACCCGAAGCTTAAAAAAGAAGACATCTCTCTATTGCCAGAATGGGATATTCTCCAGGTATTTTTTTCAAAACTGTCTCTGTTTATGTTCTGCCCAGGATTTCTGTTTCTGTATTATGTACTGGTGCAATCCGGATTATATAATCCGGACATAACAGTTGTATTCCGGAATATGTAATCCAGATAAGTAGCATTTACGCCCCATGCAAGTGCATTTAAGGCTCATGCAAAGGGTGTATCGGGAAGTTCCGGATTATACAATCCGGATTAGCTTGGCTATTTCGGATTGTATAATCCGGAAGTCACCAGTAGTAACAGAATGGCATGTTTCTGACTGGTTTTCCTCTGACTGTTTTGTTACACATTGTAGGCGCGGTTCAAGGACGCCGATTACAACATGAAAGTGCATTTGAAAGAACAATTCCGGCAATTTGTTTTACCGGAAACCACCTCTATGCGTCCACCGCCAAATAAGGTCACCACCAAAGGAGCTCCAAAGAAAGATAAGCAAAGCATTCGATCGACAAGGCGGTCCCCTTCCCTATGGGAGATTGTTGACTCCCAAAAGCAAGAAACACAGGGTTCACAGACACGGTCAACAGGGACAAGTAGAAAGAGAGCACGGAAAAGCAACATGTCTCCTACTCCTCCTAAGCCAATTCCAAAAAATCCCAAGAAGCCAACACCCGTTGAGGTCCACATACCAAACAAAGACCAAATCCCAATTTGGATGCATGGCTTTATTGAAAAGGTTACGGATGTACCCGGTGATGGCCATTGTGGGTTCCGAGCAGTTGTGGTCCTACGTAACTTGACTGTTGATGATCACGTAATAGTCCGGTACAACCTTTACAAAGAGCTTATCGGTGTAGAAAATGACTGCTATCGGAGGATGATTAATGATGATAGGCGGTATAAAGAGGTCTTGGACGCTCTATCCTACTCCGGTATTGGCAATGCACCACCGGATAAATGGATGACAATGCCGGATATGGGGTTCCTCATCGCACAGAAATTCAACCAAATTGTTGTAGTGTTGTCCATTGGGAAATCAGAAACCTTTTTCCCTCTATGTGGTCCACCGCCGCCTCCAACTATCGATCCGTTGATATGTCTAGCATATGTGAATGACAACCATTTTATGGCCTTGAAATTGAAGGATGGTTGTCTGATTCCTCCCACTTCTGCTCTATGGAGACAATACCATCGAGGGGATGCAGACACATGGCCTGATAGATATGTCAGCCGGATGGCAGATTATAATGAGCTAAGTCGGGCGGCGGGTGTTGAGGTCATAGAAGATGATGAAGAGTTGTACGTTGTTGAAAATCTTGATCCCGATGAGAGGGTTGGTGCTGGTCCTGCTCCTGGTGTGAAGGTTGAAGTGGATGATAGTCCCATTGATCTTTCGGCGCCATAGATTAGATATATATCATTAGTTTAGTTGAAATGTATATCATTAGGTGAAATGTGTAATGATATAAATTCAACTTTTTTTGGTATAATGATATATATATAATCATTTTTTGATATAATATTTAAGTTAATTGTCTTTTATACAAACATATATAATGATTTATTGAAAAAAAAAATGATAAAAACCACAATGACATGAAAATCATTTTCAGTTCTGTTTCAGTTCTGTGCACTGCTTCATTCCAGATTATATAATCCGGAAATCCCCGAGGGTAATTTTGGAAAAAAATAGGGCGCGCTAGGAAAGGCATAGGGTGGGAAAAGTAATACTCATAACATTATTAGAGCATCTCCAATCGTCATAAAGTAAGGTCTAATAGAAATATCAGATTCGATGTGAACCTCGACAACTGAAAAAGAGATTCCCAAAAAATTCACATAACAAGGTCTAAATGAAAATACCATTTTTAATATTAACCTCGACATATCTAGTTAGGGATCTCTTCGAGAGACAAAAATCATACTTCAACCTAAATTATATAATATAAAATAAAAAGTGGAAAAAAAAGGATAATGTTTTTAATTTGAAAACACATATGTAACAAATTTAGAAGGCCACAACAGCAAACGGTATGTTCCATGAGTTTAGCTCTTGTTGCACCTAACCACAATACTAAAAGATGTATGTCTTTTGTCCATGAAAATAGTATATAGCCTCTCTGGAAACAAGTTAGTCCAAATCCTTTAAATAAAATATTAATCAACATGAATCTGGCTTTAGTAAAATAAAAAAAAAAACCTACTTACTAAATATTGTTAACTCAAAACAAATTGGGGTTTTTTTTTTTACAAGGGATTGAGCTTTTTATTTCTAAGTCTCTAGAGTTGCATATCATTTATTTGATGAGTGGAATTAGAAACTCTTAAATCAAAGTGCAAAAGAGCTCCATTAACCATAGTTTACTTTTTGAGTTGTATTTTTTATTTTTTTTATTAAAGTGCGTTGAATTTTGCTTGCTATTTTACCTAACTTAACGGTCCTAAACATAAATTAACGTCCAATTTGAAAAGAAAAATTTAGATTTAATTACTGCTTTGAAATCATCTTCCTAATCAAACTACATGCAATGACTATCTGTCATCACCGATATGATATATCCACTTTATGAATCTAAATTATAATCATGGTACGCACCGTTGTGCTTTCGCTTTCACACCGTTGCTAATGCACATTGCATTGAATTAGTGATCCTAATTCAAAGTTCAAACTACTACACCAGCAAGTCAAGATATGAAAGTGTCACACTCGAATCATAAGCTTAATTTAAATACATACATAGGGTAGGGATTGCAAGGGAAAACATACATTTATTTGGAATAATCAATCTATATGTTGTTATATATTTATATAATTATGAACTAACGGTTCTTTCAAAAAAATATTACTCATTGTCGGATCAATAAGTCGTATAAGTAAGACCAAATTATGAGATGACCTTCTACCGGCATCGAATAAAAATCATTGCATAATTGGATTATATGACAGCTTGTGATAAACAAATGTCATATTAGGTAATTAACGGCATGTATAATCCTTCACATTATTGCAATGAGAATCACTAAAATCTAACTCACTCTTATTCGTTAAATTCAAAAGAAATTCACTAAATTTGACTGATTCCAAGTTATTTTTTTTTTGAATAATATTCCAAGTTAATTTAAAGTGAGCTATATTAATTTTCATCGGTAAAAATATGTGTGGTTAGCATTTTTTCTTTACTGTAGTAGCTATACTAATCACATAAAACGAGAAGAGAGGTGCTATATATATTTTCTTTCTACCAGCACACACGTTTTTGTTTGGTGAAACTGGGACTGGATCCTCTCCTGTGACTGGAGAGTCCAGTGGAATCCTAGCAATTAAATGATAAATACATGTGAGGAATTAAATAGGAATTAAATGTCAAAATGAAGAGAGATAATATATTTAATGATATAAATTTAAACTGGAGAAAGTTTTCACAGGAGGAAATCTGCTCCCGGTGAAACTCATCCGAGTCATATATTTTGAAAATGGTCGCACAATAATTAGTAAGATTAATTTTATTTTTTTTGACAAAAAGATGCTTATAGCATTTCATTTATAATAAGAGTAGCAATACAATCAGGTATATCAAAATGAACAGTGGGACTAGCTGAATCAGTGGCTTCACGAGCAAGAGCATGTGCTACCACGTTAGCTTGTCGCCGATTAAACTCTACCCTAGAGTTTGTGAAAGAGGAGGACAAAGTATTCTGACATGCTGCAATTATTTGACCGAACTCAGTAACACCCATTCTGTTTGATAAGATAGCATCTGCTGTGATTTTTGAGTCGACTACAAAATCCACGTTGTCAAACCGCATGTCACGTATCCATTGTAAAGCATGAAAAAGAGCTAGTGCTTCCCCAACCTTGATAGCAACTAAAGGTGATATGCTGATGGTCTTTGCTAACATATAAGCACCATCCTCGTCCCGTAAACATAGTCCAATCCCTACACGGTTAGAATCAGTTGAAAATGAAGCGTCTATATTGCATTTTATTCGACCCGGAAGAGGTCTCTACCACCGTATCATAGCTGGGACACCTGGTTCCTGCAGCAGCTCCTGACCAGCCGTGTTAGAGTGCAGAACAGTAGCAGAAGAGACTGATATGTGCTGCCGTCTCGTATCAGAATGAGCTTCCAGCCATTCGTCCATAATGTGTCTAGCACGGTCCACAACTTGTACGCATAATTCATTCTCATTCTGCCACAATTTTAAATGGATCACACGTGTATATATTACTTATTTATAATTTTTTAATAGTAAGTAGTATATTAATAAGCATTCAATATCTTCAACCTAACATCTCACACAAATATCTCCAATGAGATTCATTAATCAACTATCAATAACTTTATACCATTACATTTTATTTTTTTAATATTAAAAAAATGTGGGTCTCACTTAAGAATGAGGTGCTTATTTGAGACTTTGAATCTCACAAGACCTCAAAAAAAATTCTACATAATAGGTACTAAGTCCTCAAAATTTGAGACTTCACATTGAGGATAGTCTTAACAACACACATTTTAACACAAACTTTTTTTTATTGGTTAAAATTTACATGTGTCCCATCAATTTATGTTGGTTTCATATAAATTTGGTGGGACCCATGTGAATTTTTAACCAATCAAAAAAAATATATTAAAAAGTGTGTGGTAAAATATATGTTGTTAACATTATTTAAGCAGTAAAACTCACATGAATTTCGTGAAAATGTTGGAAAGATTGCATTTCTAGCCTTTCTCAAATGAAAAAACACGTAAGGGATGCTACCCTTAAGCTTTATGTATCAAAAGAACAAGATAGAAAAGGCTTCCACCTTTTGGGGTTATAGCAAGATGATTAACAAAGCATCAAATACTAAACGAGTCGATTCAAGGTTTAACGGTCTAATTGGGGTTGGACAAAAGTGGTTAGCAATTATTTGTTATAATAACATTTTTATATATTATTCCAAACAAAATACAAATACTAATTATAATACTAAACTAGTTACAAACCCGTGCTTCGCACGGGGTGCATTGCTTTTTTCCGGATAATTTTGTTTGCAAACACGTATTTATTAATACTTAAAATTAAAGTGATTGCGAAGATAGATATTATATGCATAACGATATTCTTACATTGATATAAAACTAAAAAAGCATAAATCATAGCATACCATGTTCAAGAAGGGTCTATTGTGCTGAATAGCTAAAACAAAAGTTATACAATGCAAATTCCAAAGTAATTGTTCATGACGGATTAGAAATAGAAGCACTTGTTGTGCGTGCTTGCCTACCTAGTTTCTAAGATTGTTTCGGACAATCTCAACAAATAATGACTTCGGAGGATCCTCTAGTTCAAAGAACAATCTATCTCCTTCACATAATTTGCTGTCTTTTAGAAATTTGTTCCAATCCTCTCCTAGATATTTTTCATTAGGACCCCTGTTAGAAGTAATAAGCTTGCATTCATATTGTTTTCGGGTATTCCATTCCACTAATGTGATGTTGTGTTGTGTATCTGGAAGCACGTTGATGGAAATTTTATTGGGGAAGTGCTAAAGAGGGAATAATAATATGAATCAGTTAATGGTTAGAATTAGAAAAATTGAATATAAAAGTAGTAGTGTAGGTGTAACTTACCATCATCTGAGATGTCAGTCTGTTTTCCCAAGGCTTAGTGACCTTTTTTGCGAAGTGATACAAATCAGGATCATAATAGTCTTCATCGTCTTCTGAATCTGAATCAATTTCAATGACTTCCTGCTTAATAGTTTTGTTTTGAGAAGAAGCGTTGTTCTCGTTGACCACAGCTGTCTTGAACCTATTGAATTTACCGGTAAATTCGAATGTAACTTTCGTTGGTTTGTTCCACTGAAATGTTGTTGCAACATTTATACCAGATGTGATGAAATTTTGGTTTTTTGATTGTCCGAACCTTACTCTTATACTTATTTCATTTTCATGTATGAGCCATGCATAAGGATGTTTCTTTAGCTTGTTGAAGTAGTGTTCAAAGAATTCATGGCAGACACGAATTTTTCTCTGAAAATGTTCAGAGATATATAGATATTTTAGAACATAACCCTTGGAAAGAAGTAGAATGTATAAAGTAGTTTATTTCTATAAACACAATTTTTGTTGCCAATAATCTTGTATAAGTACACAGCTGAATCTAATTACCATTCATATCATATAAATATTAGAAATGCAGCAGATGAAATGATCAATTCATACAAAAAAAATTGAACTATTACAAAAATATTTTGTCATATATAAACAGAGCAGGATCACAGTTTTCAATAATTTTGTGAATTGTCTTTAGTTGATTGCAAAAAGCTAACTCATGACATCATATGACCTCAAACACATGATAATTTTTCTTTTAAATGAGAAACTGATTTACTTAGAGATTCTATTGAGTACCTGGTATGGATAAACAATCGATTCAAAGCATCTCCTGAAAAGAAAGAGACAAAAACTTCTGGTTTTTATAAATCATATATAGTAACTTAAGAACAAATAAATAGAAACAAAAAAACATTTCTATACCCAAAAATGAGCAAATTAAGGAATATTGCACAAACATTAGAAATATTTATCAAAGCCTAACCAAGTTTTGATTCATGAAAAGAGCATATATTTTGTTCATGAGACCAGGAAAACAACGTAATAATTAAGATGAAATTACTAATTGGAACCAAGTTGAATTATTTTTTAAAAAATTTGCTCTAAAGGAGAGATGTTCAAATTACGGAATATTGTTATTCTTCGTAAATTTGAGAACGAAGGTTGCATGCTTTGCACGGGTTGAATAATGTATTTTTCAAAAATTTGGCTGTGAAGGAGAAATGTGCAAATTTTGGTAAATTGTTGTCCTTCATAAATTGTATTGTGAGAATTATGTGACTGTAATCAAGCGCAATTACCACCGAAATACAAAACCATAGCTCAGACTATCCACAGACCTGCAAAGACTCCACTGAGCACCCAAAAACGAATATTGCACAAATAAGAAGATAAAATCGAATAGCAGCTTGTCGCCCTCTTGTCGGTGATTGTCCCTAACAAACTGGAACCAACTTCCTCCCAAGGATTTTTTAGCCTTGTTACGCTCAGTGGTAATGAGGCGGCAATTGTATTTCTGACCGGTAAGCACATCAAGCAACCACATTGTCTTTCTTGTAGTTGTATTTTTCAAAAAAAATAGCTGCATTTTTCACATTCTAGCAAATCAAGGGAAAGAGCAAAATATGAGTGAAAATGCAAACTTAATATTCATAAAAAAAAAGGTCAAAAAAAAAAATGTAATGACAATTATTTTTTAATCTAATATAACAATAAAAAAAGGGTCCTTAAACGCATGGTTATTTGATTTTTTTTCTTTCAAAAATGATATAAAGGATGGAAAAAACCTAGAATAAAAGAAAATTGTCAAAGAATGGATGATAATTACTATAGCCATTTTGAACATCAAAATTTACTTGAATCTTGAAATAAAGGGGAATGGAGAGAAGTTTCTTTGTAACACTCTTTAAGGTTCTCATGCAATTTTTTTTTATGGTTCAAGCAAACGTTATAGTTCAAGTATCCGCTAATAAATACTGTTACAAACCAAGTATATGATATCTCATATAATCCATTAGATATTAAGTTGTTAACTATTAGTTACAACAAAGATGTATGATGACCAAGGTTTTTCTATATGTCCCTGCAGCCAACATCATTTTTTGTTTACCTTAAATAACAGTCCAAATTGTGTACTTTGCATTTTTAAAACTTCAATAGTCTTAGATTAATATCTAAAGAGTGCAATATTAGATGTAGTTAGTTGATTATAAGGAGTATTATCTCATCAATATGCAAGAGTACATGGTTAAACATAATTGAATGCATAGTTTGTTAGTTTAACACTCATCATAGATTCTAAAGTCGTGATACATAGACCAATTAACATTTTTTTGATATGTTGCCCTGCACTCATTTTTAAAACTATATGTGTAATTCCAATTGTACTTTGCATTTTTTCATCCGCGAATATGTCTAGATCGCTTTGTCCCGGTAAATAGTAGGGTTTGAAGTAATCCGGCAATAGTTGGTGCCTTAACCATCCTTTCAATTGCAGCTGAACCTCCACTCCGGCATAACTCGAGCAATGCTGCAACTGCATTCTCCTTACCCGTCGCCACTCCTTACTCGAGCAATGCGGTGTTCCACAACGCATCAATCCTATCAATCCAAACAAAGCAAACAAAAAGATGTAAATACAATGATATAAAATTACGTTATTCAACCCGACTCAATAGTCCTGAACAAAGAAAAAAATTGATGGTTCTAGTTAACGACACATTTATAAGAAGCACAAAAAGTTTATCACTGCAAATTAGGAATTGTCTAATTAAACAATAAGTTAGTTAAGTCCTAATACTGCACTAATGGAACATGTTTTAGAAATCTTGATTGTCTGGTATTATTCCCTCAATCTCAGCTTGCAAAAAACAAAGAGAAGAAACCAGAATACTGATCTAGGAACATAAATCATCAAAAAATTTGCTTCAAAATCAATTATAGGCAATAATGTTAATGTATTAAACCACATTTTATTAAGATCCTCTGAAATTTAAAAATGAAAGTAATTTGCTCTAAAGGAAGTATACATGGCCTTAGGTATCCATTTCGCACTACATTTTAGTGTGTTGAATTGCTATATTGGTTGAATGAATCTATTCCCTTGAAATCCATTTTAGTAACATGACTCTCACATTCATTTCCTTTATTACATCCTCTAGAGCAGAAACCTGAAAAATAGATCATGTGTAAGTCTACTGAAACGAACAGGTCATACATTGAGAAGGACTATTGAAATCTGTACCTCGATGTCACCAGATTTTATTCTATTCAGACAAGCTGCCTCAATTTTCCAAATCCTCCTGTAAAACATTTAAAATTTGAGGAGCGTAAAAATTTAGCTTCATTTATAACTACCTAAAATCAGGTTTCTCAATGCAGGCACATTAACTACACCTTTCTGAAGAGAAGTGGACGATATCTCTTACTCTGGCTCTTCTCGCCACGACGAATTTCCTTCAAACTGTCACACAAAAAAATACACCAAATCTCAATCAAATTAACACCAACAACCATAACACATCACAACAAAATTCGCGTTCACTTACTTCAAAGACCGAAAGCGCACCATCACAGACTCACAGTTACATTATCTTTTGTTCTATGAGAATCCAAAGGCACAATTTCTGGATAAATTTCTGGATAAAGTTCTATGAGTATATTTATTGTCCACAAACCAATAGTTATTTTGTTCTCCCAAAGTTGATATTCAATAAAAGAAATGTTAAAATATGAGATATATTCCATGACAACAATGACAAAAATAAGCACACTAATAATAATTATTTGGAATTGTAAGCTCAATTAACTCATTTGGTCTCCAGGATAATGAGGAAAAATTCTATCACTAATAGTTCTCAAACTGTGAAAATGTAGAAAAAAACAATTAGGTTGGATTTCATTGACTATGTCTCTTCAAATATAAATTCCAACGGGAAAATTTCAGAACTAATCAACATTGATACCGAAGGAAGTGATGCATAGCACACGAAGAATGCCAAAGTTTCTGCTGCTAAGAATGAAAATGATGGAAGAAGAAAAACCATATTTGCCTAGCTTGTGATTTAAGGCAAACTCTATATCTCACAATATCAATGTGATTTAAGACAAACTCTATATTTCTCAATATCAATGTTAGCTTGAAATATAAATAAGGAATCATGCAGCAAAATATTTACCTACGATAGAAAAATAGAATGTGATATAACAAAAATAAGATTTGATAAAAAAAAAAAAAAGAAGGTCCGGCAATAAACTATAAACTACTCAGTCATTAATAATCAACCATGTATCAAATTTCTATGAGAGAAAGATAAGATGTGGTAAATTGTAAACTAACAGTAAACAACACAAATCCATTAAAGTCGCTTGAATATGCTGCAAATAACTACTTGAAAGTTGAACATGCATAGTGGAACTTCCACTTTGAGTCCAGTACAAATTTGAATTCTAAAAGCATTAAAGCCACTTTAATATGTTGCAATTACGTACTTGCAAATGGAATATGCATAGTGGAACTTCCACTTTATAGTTTCTAAACCATTCACTATTAAATAAATTCTAAAAGTATCACGGGTAACAGTTCCAGCAATTGCAGAAAAATGAAGAAAACAAAGCTGATGGAACTTTCAATTGGGCTAGAATATGGTTGTGGCTGCTGCCGCATCAATATTGTGGCTGCAATCGCCGCTGCAGATCACAACTTCTAATCTTATTTAAAGGTTATGTTTCATCTCATAATAATCACATAGACTCTTAATAACAAATGCACATTTAATTTCCAATGAAAATTTCTGGAATCAATTTTAAAATAATAATTTAAATTAAGTCTCACTCATCTCTTATCTGTAACAATAGAAATTTTAAAATATGATGGCTAGAATAATACATAATGTTTTCACAAATGAATGCAAAACAATTTCTAGGTTCTGACTTTCTGATTGAAGCAAGTATTTACCAATTCACTGTCATGCAGCTTCTACTCAACTGGTGCTTCATATAAATCTTAGATCCACAACAGAAACAGATTTTACGTAGTAAATGAACATCTTACTATTTGGAAGCTGGTATTGTCAACATCTGACAAAAATAATATCTCGAAGACTATGAAACACTGACACAAACATAGACACAAAAACCAAAAACGACACTGACACATCGACACCACTAATAATTTGAAAAAATGATATGATTTAATGTAGCCACATCAACATGTGTGGTGTTGACGTGTCGTGTCCGACACTCTTCAATCGGAAGTGTCGGTACTAAATAGCTCAAAGATTTACCATTAACTAATTGGAAGACACCGTGAGCTTTGGAAGCAATGCAGGAAAATTTAATGCTTAAACATATAAACATTTATTTTTGTATAGTTTAAAATTGGAAATTTATTAGGGTCCCATATAGCATATTATCCACAAAAATGAAAATTCTGCATTTCATGAACACGACGCATTTTCACTTCTACACTTGTTTTTGGAAGCTTAAAATACCATTTAAACCATTTTTGCAGAGAAAGCGAAGGAAACCAAATGAACACAGTAATGTCTCTTGACAATTGATAAAAGCAAAGCTTCGAAGAGAATCCAAGGACACAAGCTTATCCTAGAAAGACATATCAAAACACCTACATTCTTCTTCAAGTAAATACACCAGAAAATTGTTAAGACAGCTACTTCCATAATACAGTCTACACCCGAGAAAATACTCATTTCTCACAAACCAAAAAACGAAGAAAATCATATTCAGGACTTACACAAAGAAAACTCCTTTGAGGTATCTAACAAACACTTGTAATTAGAATCTGTTCATCCCAGAAATTAAAAACATTGAAAATCATAAATTCTTGAAAAAACCTTCTACAACATGAAACAAAGAATTTGGTTATTTCCTTTTCTTATACCTTAGACAGATCAATAGCTCTTTTTCTAACCACATTTTCATATCATACGCATCAAATAATTGATTGTATAACTCTAAGGTCTGTTGAAAGCAAAATTTAAAGTTCATGCATACATCACTGTCAAATCTCCACTCTCACAACTTATTAATCAGACATATGATATGATGAAAAAGCTGGTAACTTCCCCTTTTCTTTCTTCCTAAACTAAACATTGCATCAATTAGCATCCTCAATAAAAAGCAATCACTTGTCCCTCATTCCTCAGAAAAGGTCACCAATCAAGTACTATTAAGTAATAATCTCAAAGTGTCTACACTATACATCAAACACTCATAGCAATAAAATCTTACCTATCATTGGTTCCTTTCCAAAAACAGATAAACTATCTAGTAAGATGAAGCAAATTCTCTTCTTCATACTTTTAGTACTCTTCGGTCATATCTTTTTTACCACTACTTTAGCTCATTCACCTGCTGCAGCACCTAAAGCTCCGGCAAAACCTGCCCCTGCCACACCAGCTCCTGCAACAGCACCAACAAAACCATTAGTCCCTTCATTACCTCAATCACCCTCAGTTCATGTTCAACATCAAAGAAGGACTATGCTTAAATTTTGGTGGAGGAATTTAGCACTGATAGAAATAGTGAAGGAGACTTGAATAATCATACAAAATCCTCATCACTTCACAGTTTGCTAGCTGACATATTGCTTCTAAAGAAGGCTACCACAAAATGCCAGATCAAACCTCTCCTCAGGAGGATCACCAATGAAGTCAAATACAGCGTCTGCATTTAAGAAATCTTCATCTGCCGTATACCTGCATAATGCATTTGAGATTAAGAAAAAGTCAAATGAAAAGTCACTACATGTTTAGAAGTCCCACACTACGAAGGCAGCTCGGTTGGTGAGCTAAGGGACATTGAAGGAGTCTAAAGTCAGAGATCTCGGATTTGATCCGGGAAACTAACATAACTTACTATTGTCTGCCTATAAAAAAAACATAAAGCTGCTTTCCATTCAGTAAATAGAAATATACCGGCTCTTTGTTACTATACACTTCATCCCAGCTGCTTTAGCGGCTGCTAGACCTATAGCACTGTCCTCGACCACGACACATCTGTAAATAAGAAATAACAACATTTCATATTCAAAAGTTGCACACTACATGCAGTTCAAAAACAAAATTAAGAAATCATATGATTCTAACTTGCTCTCATCCAAATAAAGTATCTGATTGGTTTATTTGTTTTTGAACTTGCACTCCATACACTTCAAATAGGGTTAATAATAAGTTGCTCTAAAATTTTGGTTCAAATAAATGCCATAAAATTCTACTGTTGGGGAATAGGTTTCAGAATGTATATAACTTTCATATCCTAGAATACTCAGCACAACTAATTAACTAATCTTGCAAACAAAATAGAATGAATTCTATTCTATAATGTCTAAATGACGATGACTTCACAAGCAGACAAGCACTATCTTACAAACTAACAGAGATTTGCCATAATCTATATCCTTCAATTCATTAAAACTATCAAGGTTTAAAATAGTTAAATACCATATCCTGCATGAAGTCCCTTCCTCTTGGCCTCCTTCATGCGCCTAGCACGGGAGAGGGAGTGAATCTTAGTTGGCTTCCTGATAATGAAGCCATCCTTAAACAACTTCCTGATGTTTTGGCCTGCAAAGAGAGAGCCACCAAACCATTTAAATAAATTGAACAAAGTTATTGTATCAGGAAAAAGTTAATGTATCAGAGCTGGAACAGGGTAACCATCATCCTCCAGGAAAGAAAATGAATAGAAAGGATGCAAGAACAAAGCATCATCTTGTAGATTGCATCATGTAATGCAGCAATTCTCTGTTATATCACAGACCATGGCGCGGCCACAATTTAAAATGTTACACTACATTAGCTAGATACATGATGTTTCAATATCAAGCAAAACTATACAAAGCCAATATAAACTAAACCGTGCACAATTTTGTTGGTAAGTTACTTCTAAATAACTTCAGTTAAATTAAAAATAGGTTCTCACTTTTTACCAAGGAATTGACCCATTCGAGCTTCCCAACGGCCACATTTGTGCAGTGTTACTCCTCTGTACTTCGAACTCCCTCTTGAGAAAACATTGCTTTGTAGACGAAGTGTTTGCACAAACTCCTCTTTCGATAAATTCTTCGTCTAAGTAACAAAACATCGAAAAATTACATGATATAATCCATCTAGTTTCACATTCATCAAGTATACTTGAAAATTCTCTAACCTGTTAAAGATCATCATCATAATCATTCAAATTGAAATTTATGTCAGCACCAACTCCCCTGAATTTAATCGCAGGTCGATCATAGGCTCTGATATTCAAAATTTGGAATCAACTCAACCATAAAAAAAATTAATTACACAAAAAAATTGAAAATATGTTCAAAGATTTACCTAGCAGCAACATGAGCTGTGTTAAATCCACCTACAAAAATCAAATACAAATTTCAAATTTCGTCAAAAACTAAAACAATGCCTAAAATAGTAAATCATATAATATACTAATTAGTTCCAAAATCAAAGAAATTCAAAAACTCAATCATAAATTACAACCAAAACCATAAAACACATATTCAAAATAACTACCTGCCAGTCTCCGAAAATCACCAGACCGATTAAACTCATGCGGCCGTCGATTATGATGAGAAGGTGACGGTGAACCTCTCCATCTTCCTACTGATCCTAAAGACTCTGAACTCCCCTGCTTCCTCTCTCTCAATGACGAACTTTTTCGATTCAACGGTATCGGTTCCAACGACATCAATAATCAAATCCAAACAGCATATATCCACTACTGCCACAAACAACAACAACAACAACAAATAGATCAAATACACCTCAATTTCACTCCAAATCTACAATCATAAACTCAAAAACCAATGCTCACTAATAATCAAAGTAACCTAGGGTTTTAAAACCAAATTCAAATCAATCTAACACCATCTACTCACTATCACCACCACCAAGGCACTAACAACAACATCAACAATAACAAAACATATGAGGACCCGTTTAAACCTCACCATCGATTAAAAACAAAGAAACTAAAAAGAATATCACAGAAAAGAAACATGCATGAATTAGGTAAGTATATAATCTCACCTTCTCATTTTCGCCGATCACCTTCAATCCAATCCCACCGCCGTCGAGTTCTTCGCCGATCACTCTTCCCTAAACATGCAAGCTAATAGTTTGATGAATTGGTGACCCGTTAATCGGCGGCGACCCGTTAATCGGCGGTGATTTCTCCCTTCGTCCCTCTCCTCTCCCGTTCTTCCTCCCGTCCCCCCTTCTTCCTCCGTTCCCGTTTCTCTCTCCCTTTTCTTTTGTTTTTTTCTTTTTTTCTTACAGCTTCTTATATATAGTGGGGAGATGTTTATTTACTAATTTACAAAAATACCCCTCTAAGGGCAAAATTGTAAAAAGCACAGCCATGGATTTTCCTATTTGGTTTAGATTAGTGTATGTTATGTTTGGTCTTTTCTCTAAAAAAAGTTTTCATTTTTAGAGGGATTTTGGAAGTATGTATCGTTGCTCTAAAGTTTTTAGAATTGACTTACTATAATTTAGAAATTAGAGCTTTTAAATCAATAATTTATTTTAACTCTCAAATATGTTGGTCAACTCACTTTTACGTAAATAAATTAAAACATAAATCATTTTACCATCAGCTCATTTTTAGGCAAAACAAATTTTACATAATCAATTCATTTAAAATCAAACTATCAACACATAAAAAAAATAATCAAACGATCAACCGTCGCTTTTTGTCCAATTTTAACCGGTTCTCAAATACATTGTTTCTCAAGTTCATCAAGATCGAGCATGAGTCCGATTTCTGATAACTGATCGGACGACCGGTTTGGTTTTGATTACCTTAAACAATTACACCATGGTTAACAATTAATGCTGTTCATTGTTCACATGTTTTCATATGCATTGATATATCTTTGCGGACATAGGGGCCCTAGCCACAAGTTTTTTGTGATAAAATCGTTACATAAATTGTTGAAATAGTGTATACTCTCGTTATATCGTTATAAGTACCAAACAAACACATGGGAAAGTTGGAATCTTACAGGTTTAATAATTCCAAAATTTTGGGATGTCATCAATATTGTGAACCAATCATTTTTTTATTGCAGTAATTAAATAACAATTCTCTTTCTTTTAATCTTTATATTTCTTAATATGTATTTAAAAAATTGAAATAACATTTATTTTATAATAAATAGAGTATATGATTTAAAATTTTATAACGGAGCTCAAAATATGTCGCTCCTTCCGCTTATTTTTAAGTGTGTTTTTTCATAACATTTTTTGCTATTTTTTAATTGTTTTCAAATTTCAAATAGTATTTAATATTGTTTATTTTAAAGTATTCCTAATTATATTTCATGGAGAAAAATAAGTGAGTTGAGATGATAAATAATTAAAAGTAATATAGTAGAAAATAGATAAAACACTTGACAAAAAAAGAAAATATAGATGAAACGGTTGAGAAAACAGATGAAACAAATTCAATAACTTCATTAATTTGTGCAAACTTACTTATCATAAATTACAATCTTCACGTTTCCAAAATGAAAATTATGAAGCAAAACATGAACTCTTACGATTTACGAATTACAGAGGACATTAAATTGAAGTAGAGATACTACAATTTCACAGGGTCCCTACAATATGTTTTTTTTTTTTGACAAAAGGTCCCTACAATATGTTGAATAATAATGTATAGCATGTTTGGCTTCCTCTTTAGAACTTTAAATAATGATTTAAATAAAAAAAAAATTATATCATAGTTTATAGCTTTTCATACAAAAAACCAAACCTGTATCACGATAAATAATTTGTACTCGTGCTACTATTTGGTATTGACAGTTCAATACTAGAATCAACTTTTAGTTTACAAAACCATGACATGTGTAATTAAGTCTGTGATGTTACAATAAACTTTTTTTTTTTTTTGAAGAAATGTTACAATAAACTTGTCCATTTAAATAGTGAATTTGAGTCATTCCTAAACTAAAAATATACTAAATAATGTAATATATTCTTAAAGGAGGAAAAGTTCAAAAAAAGAGTGATTAGACAATTTGTTGAATGAGAACAAAATTCGCAATTTCACCTCTACTATTTTTGAGTTAATCTTAGAACTGAAGACAATGCAGATAGACTTACACTTATTATTATTTATATAAATATAATTGATCTCTTACTCTTATTTGGACATTGGGCAACAATATATGTCCCGTGAACTTTGTCACACCAATACAAGAGCATGTTTTGGGTGGTTTAAGGACCACCTCATCCTTTAAGTTCACATGGCTTTGTATATTTGTGGAAAATCCAATTCCGTGTCCCTCTAATTGTTCTCCCCCTTCTAAAATTTATCATCTGTATCATGTCTTTTTTTGTCTCTTCATGAATTTTTGTTCTTGCGTGTTCTAACCAATACCATCGAATCACTTAATAATTGAAACAAAAAAACAAACACAAAACAGTGACAAGTTTAATTAACTTGATTCATTGCTTTGCATTGTTCTCAACTTGATTCATTGCTTCCCATCATTAGGGAAACAAGCAAGCCATAAAACACTTACAATTAATAATCTTATAATATAAAATATATATAATAATATACCTTCTTCCAAATTCCAAATGTAATACCATACCTTAACTTTTCTATCAAACTAAAAATTGAAAAATAAAAAATTACATTACTTAAACTTAAAATTCAAAAGAGTTCTTCTAACTGCTGGTTTTTTTAGCAGAAAAAAAGAACCAATTTTGATTTTTATCTATTGTACCATTCATCTTTTTCTCATTCTTCACAAGCTTCTTAATCAGCAACTGTCCATGACAAATCATTCTCAAAAATCCAATGACAAACCTCAATCCGACCCGGACCCGACCCAAGAGACATAAAAGCACCATGAGTTGGACTCCAATCAGAAGTATCCAAATGACAAACAGCAACCCCTTGATTAATCTTATCTTTACTCTTCGGGTCAAGTAGCTCCGCTTGATAAACCCGAACCTTAGGAACCGAGTGACAATAATAAAGCAAATACGGAAACAAACTCTGATGACACGAAACAGACCGGGTCACTTTTCCACCATTAATCCCATTAACCCGACCCACCATAACATCCTTCTTCGACCCATTTACATTCTCAGTAGTCCGAACAACCACATTTCGACCCAAAACCGAAGTTGCAAAGTCGATCATATCCTCAATAGACCCCACACATCTTTTTGTCTCACCTTTAGCAGGAACTCTCTCACAATCACCCAATGAATCCCTCATCATCTTTTCCATTGAACCATTATCCGAAGCCTTGAATAACCCCTTCATCTCATCAATCTTCGAGGTCGAAAACGGTAATTTCGCAAGAATACTCCGGGGTAAAAACGACCTTTTAGGTAATTTATCTCTAATATCAGGCATAGGCATTACCGTACCTTCTTTCAACATTTTCTCTCTAAAAAACTTACCAGGTTCAACCCATTTTTTTACCAAACTACCACTCACAGCAATTTTTTTCACTTCCACAGAAGCACTTAAACTCGAACTCACGTTTGTGTACTTTGCAAAAGAAACACCTTCTTTTGAATACTCTTTGAAATCATTTTTAACACCATAACCTTTAAAACCAACCTTTGTTTCACCAGTTGATGTTTTAGCATAGCTTGTGAATGTATCAGTTCCTTCATTGAAAGATTTCCCATAGTTATCAAAACCAATTTTCGCAGCATTTGCGGTTTTTGCATAGCTAGTAAAAGAATCAGCACCAACGTTGGATTTTTCACGGTAAGTTGAAAACGTTTGAGTTGCACCGTTACCACCGTTAGCATAGTTAGAGAAACTGTTTGTCGGGTTATTCATATCTACGCCGTAACCTTTGAAACTGTCGTTACCGGCATTTGAGGTTTCGGCGTAGTTTGAAAAACCCGATCCAGCAGTGTTGGAGCTTGTTCCGTAGTTGGTGAATTCTTCAGTGGGGCCATTACCGTTTTTACCGTATGAAGTGAAAGATTGTTGACCGCTGTTACCGTTTTCTGTGTAAGAGTTGAAGGATTGTGTTCTTCCGTTGGCACTATCGGAGTAAGAAGTGAAAACTTCGTTTGGAACGTTGGTTTGAGTTGTGTATGTTTTGAACTCGCCGCCGCCGCCGGTGGCTCCGGCGCCGTAAGTGTGGAAGCTTTGATCGGCGACGTTGGCATTTGTAGCGTAGCTGGTGAAAGTTTCTTCATGACCGGCGGAGTTTCGGCTGTAACGACGGAAATCGTTCACCAGAACGTTTTCTCCGTCGGAGTAGTTTTTGAACGAGTCGAATCCACCGGGTCGATCCGTTCCATAGTTGGTGAAGTTCTTGTCTCTGTAAATGGCGAAATTTACATCATCTCCGTGCTTTTCGAGACTCTGGGCTACTTCCGGGAGGCAGAGGAGGTTCGCGGCCGAGCAAAACTCCGGCAGGCGCGTGGATAGCACGTTGCCGGAAGCTAGCTTCGCGAACGTCGCTGCTTCCACGGTAGATAGCGGTGAAGCCTTGGAGAATAAGAATGAAGGTTTCGGTAAACCGTTGCGGATCTCTTTATCCCAATACCGATTCAGAAATGCTTTTGGTGTGAACGGATTTTTGTCTCCGGCGACCACATCTCCGGCGGAAACAACCTGCATTGATGAAAATTGATTAAAACCCATTTTAGATATCACAATGGTTAATATAAAACAATTGAAAAAATTGAAACTTTGAACAATGAGAATGAAAAAAGAGAGATTCTTACAGTGATAGATGAGAAGAGGAAAAAAAAGAGACAGATAAGGTTGAGTGGTTTGTTCATATTAATGTTGTTTTGTTTGTATGAAAGAGTGAGAAAGATGAAAGAAGGTTGAGAATGTTGGTTGATTTGTTGAGTTGTGGATGAAATTTATATAAAGAGGAGTGAGAATAAGAATGTGTGTATGTGATTGTAGATTGGGTCTTCACTCTTCAATCTTCATCCTTTCATGTGAAAATTTCCTGCAAATTACAAGTACAAAAAAATTAAATTAATTTGTGATATGATTAAGTAAATTATTGATTAATTAAATTATTGTTGGTTGATTAAATAATGTGGGTTAAGTACTTCAAAGAACCAAATGAAAAACAAATCATGTAAAACAAAGATTAAGTGAACTAACACAAGTGAGAAACTAATGTTAGAAGAAACAAACAAGTACAATAAGTCAATAGAGATAAAAAGTTGGAGGAAGTAATAAGGAAAAAAATATTGGTGAGCATTGAATTTTGAGAGCATAGAATTGAATAGAGATTGAATTCACCTTTGATATGCTGGACAGTTTGTTTGCATGAACGATACGCATGAGGGTAACATATTTATAGCCCTTGAAAGTTGAAAATTTAATTTCACGCGTTTTCTAGTTTCTCTCTCAATGCAATGGAGCTGTCAAAACGGGCCGGGCCTGCCGGGCCGGGCCGAAAAAGCCCGAAAAATGAAGGGTTTGGACATAAAATTTTTGGCCCGTTTAAAACCGGGCCTTTTTAGCCCGAGCCCGTTGAGGCCCGAGCCCGTTGCGGGCTAGCCCGACCGGGCCGAGGGTAGCCCGTTTATTTTATAATAATTTTTTAAGATTAATTTTCTACGGCCCAGCCCAGCTCATGCACCAGGAAAAAAAATTTATGTTTGGCTAAAGGCTAAAGCGGCCCAACCCAAAATCCCACAAACAAGGAAACCAATTAATTCACTTCATTCTCTCTCTCGTCTACCACGTACGTTCACAAAGAAAAGAAAAGAAAGAAAACCACGTTGAAGTTGAACCCTAGATCTGCTGTCTCCTCCACCGCCGCCGCACATCACTCCTCCACCGTAGATCTGCTGTCGCGCCACCATCCTCAACCACCACACCACATCGCAAGTTTCATCATCTTCAGTTCTTTGGTGAGCCATCAGTTCTTTGGTTTATTCATGTTTGTTTTTAGAGGTCTAAACATGTTTTTTGATTGTTAGCTTTCTGATTTTAAATTGCATGTCCTTTTTCAAGTTTTTTCTTAGTAACCTTGTGAAGAAAAAAAGCACGACAGTTTAATGTGAGTAGTAGAGCTGTCAAAACGGGCCGGGCCTGCCGGGCCGGGCCGAAAAAGCCCGAAAAATGAAGGGCTTGGAGTGATTATAGCATGGTGTTGAAATTTGGGGCTGCACTAGATCCAACAAAGAAGCTCAATTTCTTGTCATTTGCGTATAAACAAACTGATCCATTACACGTTGAAGAGAAGGTGAAAGTTGTGAGGGATAATTTGACCAGGTTGTATGGCGAGTATGTTAAAAATGGCAGTCATTCCGATTCTGATGCAAGACATTCAAATCAAGCACAATCTTCATTTAGAGGAGGCAAGGCAAAGATGGCAAAGTCATTGTATGTATGCGATGTAAGTTGTGTTTAGTTTCATTTTTTCAATTTACAATGTTCTTAATTCATTTGCATTTTTATTTGTCAATTTACACGATTCTTAACTCAATTGCTTTTTTATTTGGTAGGAGTTTGAAGAGCATGAAAGCCAAGCGGTTACGGTTGCGGGAACATCTGAACTTGATATTTATTTATCCGAGCAAAGACTTCCACCATCAATTGGTTTTGATATATTAGCTTATTGGAAGGAGAGAAGTCGTAGATGCCCTGATCTTGCAAAGATGGCTTGTGATGTACTAAGCATTCCAATAACAACTGTGGCCTCTGAATCCGCTTTTAGCATTGGTGCTCGAGTTTTGAACAAATATAGAAGCTCTTTGAAAGATGAAACAGTTCAGGCTCTCATGTGTGCACGTAGTTGGCTGCATGGTTTTGATGGTATGGTTTTAATTCAAGAATAACTATTTGCAATTAAATAATTATTTATATTACAAGTTATGATATACTACCATTTTTTGTTTTGTAGAATATGATAGTGATAGTGATGAAGAAGAAGATAAGGAGGAAGTCATCATACAAGAAAATATGGATTTTTCACAAGAAGGAACAAGCCATTAGCTCCCTGTTATGAATTTTGATGGTATGTTGTGTAAATTCATATATTTTGTTCCACTTTTAGAAGCCTGTTGCGGTGCTGTTTTGTTTCTGTCAATTGTGGTCTGCTGTGTGACTGTGAGGTGCGGCTGGTGCCTTCTGGTGTGTTCTAGTGTGTTTAGCAGTTTCTGCCTTCTGCTGTGTTCTGGTGTGTTTAGCAGCTTTTGCTGTGTTCTGGTGTGTTTAGCTTCTGCCTGTTTTTTTAGCAGCTTCTGGAGACAATTTATGTTGAACTTTATGTTGCACTTTATAGCAGTTTTTTAGCTTCTGCCTGTTTTAAACTTTATGTTGCACTTTTGATTGTATTATTGTGGATTTGAATGTAATTTGCTGACAATGTCTACTTTAATATGTAATATTTGGCACCTGACAAATTAACATTGGTAAATTGGGAAGTTTAGCATTGATTTGTATTTTTTAGTGTAATTTTTTAATTAAACGATTTAAGTAACCGGCTGGCCCGAAAGCCCGTTGCCCGTAAAGGGCCGGGCTTGGACAAATATTTTTGAACCCGATTATCTTCCGGGCCTTTTTGGCCCGGCCCGTCAAAGCCCGAGCCCGTCATGGACAGGCCCGACGCGGGCCGGGCAGCCCGTTTTGACAGCTCTACTGTTAGGTGTATATGTTACGTATACGTATACGGATACATATATATTTTCGTTGTTCTTTTTCTTTTTTATCCTTCGTTCTTTTTAACATCTTTAGTCTTATGAATTGCTTATTTTTATTTTATTCTTAAAATAATTTTTTATACTTTAGTTTCTTTTAAAGTATAAAAACTGGAAATTTAATGAAATAAAATGAAAATAATTTTTTACCAAAAAAATAATTTAACAATATATAAACATATATTAAATTAAAAAAAAATTAAATTATCAAATATTTTAAATATTAATTTATATAAACTTTATATGAATTAATAATGTCATTTTATGTAATTTTACATTTATCAGCTAGTTAAACCGCTATTTTTACCAAACACCATAATTAGCTTATCAGCTATCAGTTATCAGCTATCAGCTATCAACTAACTTATCAGTTATCCGCTAATTTTACCAATCAGAGCCCAAATCTCCTCCTAGACACACGACATGCTCAAATATTTGTCATATTATTGTGCACAAAAATTGAGGAATCCTATATTTCTACACCAAGTACGTTGTCTTATTTCTAATTTTCTAAATGCAATTTAAATACCTTATGTCATATTCTAATTATTCTTTTCCTTTCTGTTTTCCACACATAGACGCACGAAATGAATTTCCAATTTTCTATGTTTTGTTAATATTGTTTATATGCATGCATTTTATGGGGTCCATCTTCACATGTGTCCTAAATACCAAGGATCCTATATCAAACAAAGGTTTTACAATGATAATCTGCTGCTCCTTTGTCGTTCCACGTGTTTGTTTTATTTTCTTTCAACTCCTGTTGGGAGATTCTGAAGAATATATATGAGTGAGTTTGAGTAGTTCTTCAATTCTTCTTTCATGTTATTTATATTATAGGTAGTCCTCGTGAACTTAACTCAGTTGATATAGACAATGCATAATATATGCAAGGTCTACGGTTTTGAATGTCACCAACAAAAAAATTATTATAGGTAAAATGATGTGCATGTCCTATACGTTGAAATTTATATATAATTGAGTCGTCATAGTTCTATAGAGAAAAAACAATAATAATTGAGTTTCTCAATCCAACTAGTGTTTGGGATTCACTTCACACTCAAGATTATAAGTTGTAAATGTAAATTACAGTGGGCTCTTTATTCTTTTTAAAAAAAATGTAGACACTTTGTGGAAATATTTAACTCATATATATGTATGTATAATATATGGTGGATTATTTTAAAAATCCAACGTATCTAGTTAGTTGATGACTCCCTTGGTCTCTAAATTATAATCGTTTAAGGTTTATGCATGATTATTAAGGAAATGATTAATTGTGTTGATTTCAATGGTAAAATTAATATTATTTACTAAAATATTCTTATTAATTGTAGTTAGTGTAGTAGTTAAGTTGGATGAAATTCAATAAACAATGGTATAATGATGGAAAAAAATAATAAATGTTGTATTGTTATTGTAAAGTGACAATTATTTTGAGAAAAAGAAAAAATGCTAAAGAGACTATTAGGAGGAATATTATAGAATGTTGTAAATACCTCCTTTCTTTTAGCACTAATTGTAAAGTAGCGCTTATGTAAGAAGACAATCTATAAGATTGGTTAGGGCATCTTAAGAGATCGAAAAATCTATTAAAAAATGTAAACTAGTCACTAATTCCATTTTAATTGAATTTTTATTATATATAAATCATTATTTACACTTGAATAGAAGGCTAGCGGACAACAAACTGCGCCACTTTTGATTTTGCTAATAAAAGAAGAAAGAAATCATCATAATATTCAAAATTACTGATTTAACATTTTATGAGGATCAAATTTTGGTCACAATCGACGCCGACATAATTCAAACAAAGCATAACCACACATGCAAACAAGTAAATTCGATGAATAAACTAACCTTTTCCCATAGTATCAATTGCAAATTTGTGCCATTTCGAGTTCACGAGCTTTGTCACTGTCTTTGTACATTTGTTGCAAAGATTGATCACGAAAAGAGTTTGGATGCAAAACAAAATCATCAGTGGTTAAACGCGTTAAATTCAATAGTATGTAAAATAAAAACAAGATATGTCACCAATCATATTCAAGTCTCACGGTACGTATTGTCAACATTGGTCATTAAGTATGGGGATATCCTGGCTTTCAGCTCCACAATTTCTATCATTCTGTCTCTTTCTCCTAACCTTTTTTTGAGAACTTTTTTGAGAAAATAGGGCATGAAAATTAGGTCTAAATAAGAACAGATTTCATAAAAAATATTCAAAAAATATTGAACATGATTATGATCAGATATATAACATGTTTGATTTATCAATGATATTACTAATTAAATGTATTAGAAATAATACCTAGTGAAGCTTTGATGACAACCCTCTCAACCAACAATCTGAGGGAGGAGAGGAAGGGGGGATCTAAAACAAACAACAAAGATTAGCAGCGGCTGATTTGATTATTTCTCAACCGACTTTTATGCCTCTAGTTCTCTTCAAATGAGGAGAATGGAGAGTTTTGTCATGTACGGTATATTAGAGACCATAGCCTCTTATAATATGATGACCATTAGGTTTTCCATTGTTTTGTTAATGGGTCATCCAGGCATACACTCATATAAGTCCCATATCAATTAATTGATTAATTAATTATATGAATAGAAATCTAATATTTTTATTACTTAATTTTATCACAATCAATTAAGCTTGACAATGATAAATAGCTAATATAATTATTATCACAATATTTGCCTACATAATGATATTGGAATGTAATTAAAAAATAAAATATTTCAACGATCTTCCACTTGACTACATATCTTAATAATTATACCAGAATTCTTTAGCCGCGCGTCTGAATGCCATTATTCTTTGGATTTCAACTTTACAATCCGGTCCACCTCATATATTAATAATGGAACCACCGCGGTTGTGATCACTGACGTAACGTGACGAAACCCCAACGACCACCATATCAATGCACTTGATGGCATAGATCGATATGGATGAGCGACATTCATGCTTATTTCCAACTGGTTCAACTAAAGTCTTTATTGAGATCAAATTGAAGGTTGCAAATTCAATATTTGCATAAATGATACATAAATGGTTATAACAACAATAGCCTCATGAACTTTATTTGTACAGAAAATCATAACATAAAGTTTGTATCGAAACCAAGAACAAAAGTATAGAACATAAAGTAAGAGACTCCCACTAATACAAGACATCCTTAATGACATGACAACAACCATATGAAAGACCTTATGTGTCATGTTTTTTATTAGTGGGTCAGATAGCATAAATTTTGTCTTTACATGTTCTATCATTAAACAACAACAATCTATAAGATAATGAACCTTAAATATTTGTTATTGAAGCATCATATGACTAACTTATGTCAATATACAACTTATGTGGTCTATCGATACAATTTTACTATATCCAACCAAGTGACATAAATATTTACAATCATTTCCTGAGTTAAGATTGATATTATATACTGACATCCAAAAGCAAGAGTCTCACACACTAATGATCTCCAAATTGTCTGATCTCTGATGTGAGCATGAATTCTCTTGTTCTCTTTTAAAAATCCTTATGCTTGCCTTTTCAAAAATTCAAGCTTTGAAATCCACAAGTATCTGCCAAACAATCTGATTATATACGCTATTTCCAAATGCACATAAATAAGATCATACATAAGAGTCCTCAAGGCAAAACGTAGGAAAATACTTAATTTTATGAATTTACAAATTTTCTATTGGGCAATATTTGAGACTAAATAGTCTCTCTTGGTGGTTGATATGTCACCCATAAATTATGTCAATTCATTTTTCAACTTTATTGATATTACTCTTTTGTGATATCTATATGATACCTTGAGAAGAATCTCTGATTATCGAAATGCCTAATACAAAAGAGGTGTCCCCAAGATTTTTCATCGCTAAACTTTTGTTAGAGATTTTCTTGGTTTCACATAACAAATATATATATCATAGTTAACTAAATAAAATATAATTGACACAATAAACTAGAAATATAAGTTTACTCCCACTGAGCTTACTATATCCACAACTCTCCATAATATTATCTCAAAACCAAATGAGACAATTACTTTATGAGAATATGTGGTAACAATAAAGAGACAAATTTCTTAACTCATAAGTGGATTTCATGATTTTGCAAACAATCTACTTTTGGTCCCCCTATTTACATAGTTTTTAACTTTTGATCTTTTTTTTTCTAAATCAACTTTTTGGTCCTCTATTTAGAAAGTCAATTTTTTTTCCTCCTCCTCCTCCTTTTTAGTGACATGACGCACTCATTAATGATGTGGAATCTACTTGGCATTAGTGAGTTTGAAGAAAGAATTTTCATGTCATTATTGTTGTAAGTAATATGACTATTTATTTTATTTATAATTAAAATATTAAAGACTATTATTAATAATTGAAAAAACCAAAACACATTCATCATCATAGTAGACCATATATAGATCTAAACCCACCACCGCCACCACCACCATCATCATCATCACCATTCACCAACCTAGAAGCACATTGATGAAGGTTTCTTTGATTTGAAATACAAATTTTAGGGTTCATACAATAATGAGAAAGAGGAGGTATGGATGTTGATGCTACCAAAACTGTTTCCATTCTTCAAGTCTTCAATTAGTGAGAAGAAGAATATGATGCTGAAGAAATATGGTGCAAATGTGCTTGGAGAAAGTAAACGGAGCTTTATTATCCTTTTGAAACTCGAACAATTGATGTTTCAGCGAGTCTTTTAGATTCAGATCAAACAACCCGGATGATGGAGGGTCCAACTGAGTCAACAAAGCCATCAAATGAACTGTGGGAACCTTGATTTTGCCACCGAATGTAGCTGAGTTAAAGGCATTATTGGACATTTATATCACCGGAAGAAGTTGTGAAATGAAGGTATTATCGTCGGAGGTCATGAATTCATTATCGATGGTGATGAGTGATGTTACTGGAAGGGTAAAATGCTATAACGGTTGAGTAAATTAATTGAGTTGATGAGTTGGAATTTGAGGCGAGATTTGGAATGTCACAGTTGGTGGCTCCAATGGTTGTTCCGCTGCCGAAATTTGAGAGGAATTTGATGATGACAGGATCCGCGTTGTATTGAAGGAGTTTTCCGATGAATATGGGATTTTGTGGTGAGTTTTTCGATTGAATGGAAGTGGAGAGGTCGGAGAGGCGGTGATTGAAATCGTCCATTAATTTGAATTTGGTATTGTTGTTGTTGGAAATGATGGGGATGAATCTTTTTTTCATTGTGCTTTTCCCATTTTCGGTTCGTTGATGGTGATGAATCTTTTTTTTTCTTGTGGTGAGGTGGTGATGAATTTCATATTGATGATGAAGATGATGAATGATAACTTTCTTAATTAATTTGTAATATTTTAATTTATAAATAATAATATTAATTACAACCATAATGACATGAAAATTATTCTTCCATGGGGGGATCACTAAAAACAAAGGGGGTTAAAAAAATTTGTTGACTTTCTAAATAGAGGGACAAAAAGGTTGGTTTTAAAAAAAGGAGGATCAAAAGTTAAAATATATGTAAATAGGAGGACCAAAATTGTACTTAAGCCTAAATAAAAACAAGTGAAAAAGATAGTTTCTTTTTAATGGTCAACCAGGACCACCAGTCATCACCCCGCTTTTTAGCGGGTTAGGCGGAGCGGACACCCTACTATGGGCGGTTCAAAATCTCAACCCACTCCGCTAAAAAAAGCTGGTTAAACGGGCTAACCAGACGGGTTCAACCCATTTTGTCATCCCTAGTTTCACCTAATAGATGAGTGAATTTTTGAGATATGACTAAAAAGCGAGTGTTCTTAGCATTTCTTTTTGAGGTTTTAGGTGGATGAATGTTGCCCAAATTGAGTTGGTGTTCATTCATTGAGAGACTATTGATGACATGTCATCTTACGTGATTCTTAACATGTTTTTCAATCACTTTCAGTAGATTTTACCAGCAAAATAGAGGAGTATTAGAACAATTGTTTATGATTTCGGGACATTCTTAATGTTTTCTATATTCGAGTCTGTAACTCTATTCTTGCCGAAACATCAGTGAAGACTTTAGAAAGATCAAGAATGAAGATTCAAGAGGTCAATCAGAAGACGTTAAAGAGTGAGAAATTATTTTACTAGATCCTGAGACATCTTATATGGAAGCAACACCCAAAAGGGCGGAAAAAAGAAGATTTAGTTAGAACACACTCACATGCGTCCCGAGCATGAACCATGAGCCTAGAGCATGCCTTGTGCTCCCCGAGCATTGCTTAGTGTGGCCAAAACTGCTTTTTGCTACTTTTTAGTGGAAAAAGCCTGGTTTTTGAGCCCAACTTCAGGTGAAAACTCTCCCTACAAATACCGCATTCCTCATTCACAATTTCTCATTTAGAACGAAGCGGTTCAAGAGGAAGACAATCACTAGGAGCTTCCAGGGAGGAGTTTCTCTCTCCTCACTCCAAGTTTCTATAGGGTATGTTTTATTTCTTTTGTAATTTGTTTTTAGTTACCTTGAGTAACTAAATCTTTTTAGGCTATGGTTCTAAGATTAACCTCTATTTTATTTGTTGGATATTTATTTAATTAAAAGTCTTTATTCAGTTATTTTATGTTTACTATTTAGTTTTACTATCGTGCGTAAGATTTGTCTCCTCTGGAGCATAACTCTGATTTAGGCACTTAGGTAGTGACAGAGCCTAATATTGATATTTATATCTTGATATTTATATCTGTCTAATCAGGAAGCAATTAATTAGTAACTAGTGAAACATACCGAAAGCGAGCGTACCCTAATAGTAAGTACTTATAGGGATGTGAGATACCTAATATTGATGAACATCTGCTGAAATTAGGTAGTAAGTAGTAAGTAATTAAGGAAACTATGGCTTCACGAGTTAAATCAGCCCTGTAACTCCATTCTCTTTCCTTGGTAAGGTAGATGCTGATAGGGTTGCTCGTTTTGTAGAACTACAGAGAGGGAGAGTGTGTCATGTACTTCTAAGATTCATAGATGAGGCAACCTTTAGGAACATTGGGAAGTCATACCTTTGGAAATTTAGGACCTCTAATTTAAGTTTATGTTTCAATTACCCTTGAGTGAGATAGATCCCACACGTAAAGATCGTCGTGTGATCACCAGGTGCAACTCAACAGGCAGAGGGATAAACCTAAATCGGCCAAGATAGTAAGACCCCCGCACGTAAGGATCACCGTGCGACCAGCAGGTGCAACTTGATAAACTGATTAGGTTATCACGTCCCAACGAACTCATCACTTAAATAGCCCTTAAGTTAATTAAATCGAATAAGACTTAACTGTTATGTAAATCCAACAAATAAATAGAGGGGATTCAAAGAATCCTAACTGCCGCTAACATTCTGCAATTAAAACAGGTAACTTAGCTCTGTTGCAAACAGATTAACTTTGCAAAGCTCTAAACCCTTATCTCAAATAAGTAACGCAAATTGTTTGGACGAGTCGACAACCCTTGTGGATACGATACTCTACTTATCATTTTATTACTTGGTAAACGATTTGGTACACTTGCCTAATCCGAACATCAACCTTTTTGATTGAAATTCAATAAAGACATCGACTAATTTGACACTAGATGGATAAAGTTGGGGACAATTTTGACATCATACTCAAACTAATAGTGTTAACTTGTTACATCAGCACAGTTAAAGATGTTAGATAACGAATACTATAGAGGGGTCAAATTGAGAAACGTTTGATAAAGACATAATTTTTTTTAAATATCAATAGATTCGTAGACTAGTTTGAGAGTGTTACAAAGACAAGGATCAATTTAATAGTTTACGAATATAATCTAATTTAGCCTTTATTACATTTTAGTTTTTTTTAAAATATTAATATTTTAGTCTTTTATGTTGAATGTTTTGATATATTTCGAATTGTATTTTAAAGAGATAAATGTTTTATTGAGGGGGTTGGCTATGAAGAGAGCCACTTGGGTTGTCGAGTTAATGCATTTTCTTCCATAGTTACGAGATCCTCAGAGTGAGCTTCTTCTA
Source organism: Medicago sativa (assembly GCF_051527215.1). NCBI lineage: Eukaryota > Viridiplantae > Streptophyta > Magnoliopsida > Fabales > Fabaceae > Medicago > Medicago sativa. The sequence continues at coordinate 22,604,190 of NC_140753.1, read as the reverse complement.
CTTCGACCATGCATGGGTATTGTAACATCCCAGACTGCTTTCAGGATTGCCGACTGACTCCACAAATCAACACGAGTCTTTTCAGCGTGTTTTGTCCTCACTCCCACGCTTACTGGGAAACTTCCCGGTAAGTCACCCATCCCAAACTTACCGGTAAGTCACCCATCCCAAAATTGCTCCAAGTCAAGCACGCTTAACTGTGGAGTTCTTATAGAATGAGCTACCGAAAAGAAGATGCATCTTGTTGATATAGGTAGTACGGAACAATTCTTATAAGCCTTCCTTCAACCATGCAGTCCCATACCTGCACGGCTTCAAGATCCCTCTTATTCCGATGTGATTCAGTTTTGCCTAGAAGCATGCCAGGAGTCGGACCACTCCCCGCCCTCATCAGCCTCGGGCGTTACATGCCCACCATGCGGAGGCGTTACATGCCCACCAGCTTCCGCTCGGTTCGTCCTCGAACCACATCGTACTGGGAGAGGTCTGTTCTGATACCATTTGTAACATCCCAGACTGCTTTCAGGATTGCCGACTGACCCCACAAATCAACACGAGTCTTTTCAGCGTGTTTTGTCCTCACTCGCACGCTTACCGGGAAACTTCCCGGTAGGTCACTCATCCCAAAATTGCTCCAAGTCAAGCACGCTTAACTGTGGAGTTCTTATGGAATGAGCTACCGAAAAGAAGATGCAACTTGTTGATATAGGTAGTACCGAACAATTCTTATAAGCCTTCCTTCAACCATGCAGTCTCATACCTGCACGACTTCAGGATCCCTCTCATTCCGATGTGATTCAGTTTTGCCTAGAAGCATGCCAGGAGCCGGACCACTCCCCGCCCTCATCAGCCTCGGGCGTTACATGCCCACCATGCGGAAGCGTTACAGGTATCACTAAACTTTTCTTTGGCTTAAGGACGTGCCAACTGATTCACATGGAGGAGGCGACTATGTTGTTTGATAAAGAGTTGCGTGGAGCGGTTGAGGACGTTGTGGTTGGCGAAGGTCCTTTTTTTGCCAACTTTCAAAGGAGGTTAGCTTCTTTACCTGTTAGGTTTTGAGGGTTGGGTTTGTACTCAGCAGTAGAGAGCTTCTTCATACATCTTTGTGGCTTCTAGGGCGCAATTTTGGGTGCTACAAGGTCATATTTTGAGAGACAGTGTGACATGTGGTATGGACTCCAATTTTGATAATGATTTGGATGGTCTTTGTGGTACGATTCCAGATTTTGACGTTAACAGTTTTACTAGCAAGGACACCGTCCCTCTTAAAGCACAACATGTTTTAGCGAGTGCTCTTTTTAGTAAAATTGTTTAAGATATGCAAGTTAAGTTTGACATGACCACTAGACAGAAGGTTGTTTTAGGATGTTTGCAAACAACACATGCTTATGATTTTCTTCTAGCTATCCCGATTGATGGGTTAGGTCAACATATGTCATTAGTGAAATACCGTACTATCCTTAGATATCACCTAATGATTCCACTATTTCCTATTGATGGGGTATGCCATGTTTGTCATAAGATGTGCCTGAATACTTTTGGGGAGCATGTCGTTCATTGCAAGGAGCTTTCTGGTTTTAAGTACATGCATAACTTTGTTAGGGATGTACTTTTTGATATATTCAGGCGGGCGGGAGTATCAGTGAAGAATCAGGCGCTTGTGAACTTCTTGACTGATCCACTAGATAGAAGATCGGCACTTCGGCCTGCAGATGTTATAGTGTACTGGGGGATAGGAGGAAAACATGCATGTGTGGACTTGACTGGGTTCCACCACTTGTTGGATTAGGGGTCGGGAGTTTTACGGTAGGACAGACAACCCTAAAAGCCGCGTCAAGCAAAATGGGCAAACATGAGAAAGTGTGTTCTGACAATCAACATGCTTTTATACCATTTGCTTTTGACACTTTCAGTTTCCTAGCACCAGAGGTTGTTGACCTTCTACATAGAGTTCAAAGGGTCATGCATAACAATGTCATATCTCCTAGGTCCATGAATGTTGTGTATACAAGGATTGCTTTTACCATCCAAAAAGGCATAACGTCACAACTTATTGCCCGCTTGCCTTCTATTCATGTGTATGTAATTCTTATATATATATATATATATATATATACATTAAAATTTGTTGTTGTCATTTTAATGAATAAATTAAAAAAAAAATCTAAACATATCCAATTAATGTATTACACAACTCTTACCCGAAAATAAGATTTAAACCTGGGGCGATTGCTTTCCTATGAAAGGGGTAGCTATGGCTACTCCATAGTAAAAAAAAAAATATTGAATGAGTACGTATATTTTTATATTAAGCCACCCCTAATAATATATATTTAGTTACCTCAAGTTTGATTTTAGGTGAAATTATTCTGACTTCACTTACTTTTCAATCGAACTCCAGATTATTTGATCGTCTTCTAGGAGTCGGAGGGTGAACACCAAAAAGAAATATATTTTTTGATTGATTGACAATGAATATGACAAACATATTTAACGGCACTTTATTATTGTAAAAGCAAACCATTTATTAACACTTTGCTTCTTTTCTAAAGATAAAAAAATAAGTAATTAGTAAATTATAACCTCTAATAATCTGTTCTTGTTGTTTTAAGTGTATTTTATAAAGTACATTTTATATGCATAATAGTTATTGTGATTTTTTATTGTTTATTAGTTAAATTTACTATTTGATTAAAAAAAAAATTGTGGCCAACTCATAAAAATAATGCTAGCTTCGCTGCTGATTTAAACTATCAGATATAATAGACATACAAATATGACAGTGATATAATTTTTTTTGAATCAGGATAGCGATATAATTAAGTTAGTATATATGTTGTCTTACACTCTTACTAGTACTAAATAATAAATTAAAAAGGTTTAGTAAAAAAACAATTAAAAAAGATATTTCCCTAAAAATTTAAAAAATAAAAGATTTTTTCATAAATGAAATTAAAAAAAATACTGTATGATTGTTTAGTCTATTCTATCTTCTTTTTTGAGAGATTAGTCTATTCTATCTATTTCATCCTAATTATCAAACAAAATATGTTTTTCCTTTTAGAGACTTTCATCCTAAATATTTTTTCCTTTTTAGAGACTGCTCCAGCCAATAGTTAGTTATTTTCTTTATGACAGACTCTAGTCAATAGTTGACTTTAGTGACGTGGCATAACCGTATTAGTACATTTTCTCAATAATAATTTTATTTTAATTTTAATTATAATTTGTACATTTATAAAATCAATTCAGTTACTATCAAGGAAAGAAAAAAGAAAAAAGAAAACAGAAAATACATGTACATGTTGAGCTGAATCCCATTAATTTTTCACTGTGTAGCATTTAGAGCTGTCAAAACGGGCTGCCCGGCCCGCGTCGGGCCTGTCCATGACGGGCTCGGGCTTTGACGGGCCGGGCCAAAAAGGCCCGGAAGATAATCGGGTTCAAAAATATTTGTCCAAGCCCGGCCCTTTACGGGCAACGGGCTTTCGGGCCAGCCGGTTACTTAAATCGTTTAATTAAAAAATTACACTAAAAAATACAAATCAATGCTAAACTTCCCAATTTACCAATGTTAATTTGTCAGGTGCCAAATATTACATATTAAAGTAGACATTGTCAGCAAATTACATTCAAATCCACAATAATACAATCAAAAGTGCAACATAAAGTTTAAAACAGGCAGAAGCTAAAAAACTGCTATAAAGTGCAACATAAAGTTCAACATAAATTGTCTCCAGAAGCTGCTAAAAAAACAGGCAGAAGCTAAACACACCAGAACACAGCAAAAGCTGCTAAACACACCAGAACACAGCAGAAGGCAGAAACTGCTAAACACACTAGAACACACCAGAAGGCACCAGCCGCACCTCACAGTCACACAACAGACCACAATTGACAGAAACAAAACAGCACCGCAACAGGCTTCTAAAAGTGGAACAAAATATATGAATTTACACAACATACCATCAAAATTCATAACAGGGAGCTAATGGCTTGTTCCTTCTTGTGAAAAATCCATATTTTCTTGTATGATGACTTCCTCCTTATCTTCTTCTTCATCACTATCACTATCATATTCTACAAAACAAAAAATGGTAGTATATCATAACTTGTAATATAAATAATTATTTAATTGCAAATAGTTATTCTTGAATTAAAACCATACCATCAAAACCATGCAGCCAACTACGTGCACACATGAGAGCCTGAACTGTTTCATCTTTCAAAGAGCTTCTATATTTGTTCAAAACTCGAGCACCAATGCTAAAAGCGGATTCAGAGGCCACAGTTGTTATTGGAATGCTTAGTACATCACAAGCCATCTTTGCAAGATCAGGGCATCTACGACTTCTCTCCTTCCAATAAGCTAATATATCAAAACCAATTGATGGTGGAAGTCTTTGCTCGGATAAATAAATATCAAGTTCAGATGTTCCCGCAACCGTAACCGCTTGGCTTTCATGCTCTTCAAACTCCTACCAAATAAAAAAGCAATTGAGTTAAGAATCGTGTAAATTGACAAATAAAAATGCAAATGAATTAAGAACATTGTAAATTGAAAAAATGAAACTAAACACAACTTACATCGCATACATACAATGACTTTGCCATCTTTGCCTTGCCTCCTCTAAATGAAGATTGTGCTTGATTTGAATGTCTTGCATCAGAATCGGAATGACTGCCATTTTTAACATACTCGCCATACAACCTGGTCAAATTATCCCTCACAACTTTCACCTTCTCTTCAACGTGTAATGGATCAGTTTGTTTATACGCAAATGACAAGAAATTGAGCTTCTTTGTTGGATCTAGTGCAGCCCCAAATTTCAACACCATGCTATAATCACTCCAAGCCCTTCATTTTTCGGGCTTTTTCGGCCCGGCCCGGCAGGCCTGGCCCGTTTTGACAGCTCTACTACTCACATTAAACTGTCGTGCTTTTTTTCTTCACAAGGTTACTAAGAAAAAACTTGAAAAAGGACATGCAATTTAAAATCAGAAAGCTAACAATCAAAAAACATGTTTAGACCTCTAAAAACAAACATGAATAAACCAAAGAACTGATGGCTCACCAAAGAACTGAAGATGATGAAACTTGCGATGTGGTGTGGTGGTTGAGGATGGTGGCGCGACAGCAGATCTACGGTGGAGGAGTGATGTGCGGCGGCGGTGGAGGAGACAGCAGATCTAGGGTTCAACTTCAACGTGGTTTTCTTTCTTTTCATTTCTTTGTGAACGTACGTGGTAGACGAGAGAGAGAATGAAGTGAATTAATTGGTTTCCTTGTTTGTGGGATTTTGGGTTGGGCCGCTTTAGCCTTTAGCCAAACATAAATTTTTTTTCCTGGTGCATGAGCTGGGCTGGGCCGTAGAAAATTAATCTTAAAAAATTATTATAAAATAAACGGGCTACCCTCGGCCCGGTCGGGCTAGCCCGCAACGGGCTCGGGCCTCAACGGGCTCGGGCTAAAAAGGCCCGGTTTTAAACGGGCCAAAAATTTTATGTCCAAGCCCTTCATTTTTCGGGCTTTTTCGGCCCGGCCCGGCAGGCCCGGCCCGTTTTGACAGCTCCACCTAACAGTAGCACAATTGAAAAATAAAAATTACATAGCACAATTAAAAGAAAAACAAAAATGGGTACGTATCTTAGACCGAACAGTGGTTTTGTTTTAAAGTACAATAGATAATAGATTAATTAATTATAAAGGGTAAACATGGGTTTTAGTGAAAATAGCAAGGGTAAAGATGGAATAAAAAATGATAAGCTATAAGCTATAAGCTCAAACGCTACTTGAAATAGCGTCTGAAAAATAGCTTATAAGCTCGTGAAATAAGCTATAAGCTCGTGATGAAAACCGTTACCAAACGGGGCTTTTTTTGTCCAACGAGTTTATAAGCTATCCGCTATAAGCTACACCTTCCGGTCACTAATATAAGCAAAAATCCACTTTTTAGATACATTCAATTAATGATGTATGTGGTCTTTATTATATGTCACATACATCATTAATTGAATGTATCTAAAAAGTGGATTTTTGCTTATATTAGTGACCGGGGGTGCATAAGCTAATTTTTTGGTGTTACCAAACAGTGCCTTGAGGTCTTTAGTGAAAATACTCCCTCCCTCTCAATCTATAGTAACGGACATAATTCAATCATATGCTTATTCACCTATTTTGATGATAATCTTTTTTACTAATATATAAATACAAATTTTAGAATTTTAATTTATTTCGATGAATATTTTTAAAACATCAACTTCTATAATTTTTACTAATATTAGTTATCAGAGTTATACATTGACATATATAAAAGTCAAATTGTTTCAACTAACATGCATGATATTTGAAGTTTGAACATATTTTTATGGACAAATGCGACATCATGTTCTATTCACCATATTTCTGGACACAATTAACCGTGTTTTTTTTTTTCAAACTTTTTTTATTTATTTCCTTTTAATATGGAGGAGGATTTTTGCCACACAAAATTTGAGTTGTGTAATTAACCAATTTCATTACTGCATTAACAAAAATATATACACTGTTACCCACATTTTGAACATAAATTTCATTAACCACTCTTATTACTTCACTAATCACAAAATTTCAAAACATTAACCACTTATTTTACATTGTTTCAAAAATTACAAAAGTACTCCATATAGATTTCAAAAGTGTTTAACAACATTTGGTCAAAAAAAAAAAAGTGTTTAACAACATTTACTTTTTGAGTTAATGCAGTGGTGAAATTGGTTGGTGAGAACTAAATTTTTGTGTTACAAATATCTTCTTCCACGATAATTTTTTTTGCAAAAAACAAATTTTTTTTGCAAAAAACAAAACCTTGTTCACCATATAAATACGGTGAACAAAGCATGATGTCGTATTTGTATTAGAAAAATGTGTTCAAGTTACATATTTGGTCGATTAATATGACACGGAGGGAGGACTATGAATGTTTATAAAATAATGTAAATTTACAATTATATTAACTTTCTAATTTTTAAGTTGCTAAATCATTTCCTTTCAAAAAAATTTGCCAAGTTTACTAACTTTCGAGTGGAGTTCTATTAACTTTCTAACATTTTAAGTTGCTAAATCATCTCCTTTCGAAAAACATTGTTAAGTTCACAAACTCTCAGATGGAGCTCAACCGGCGACAATCAAATGAGGTAGTTCATGCTTTAACAAGGGAAATTGCATTATAAACTAGTTCCACCGTTTCTTTTAATATCACTCTTTGTATTAACGATATTATTATTAATGAAATACTATAAACATTCTTTCTTTTAAAAAAAAATTGCTAAATCATTTATTAAATTTGAACTATATTGATATTTGACTTTCAAAATATAAAATTAATTTTTTTTTTACGAATATATGTAAAATATTTTGGTCAAATATCAATTTTTATCTATCATATTCGTACATATTTTAGTGAAAATTTCCGTAACAGTTAAAAAATAAGTACAAATTCTGTTATTATAGATTTTGAAATTGTTAGTTGAGTTGAATTAATTGCCTCTGTCAGTTGGTAGAACGAGCTACATATATAGGACATTAAAGAACAAAAACCCTTGAAAGAAAGGCATGAACAGATTCTCTATGCTCATGTATATGAAATGTCCTTTTATATATCGTGTGTTTTCACTTACCAAAATGTACAAAATAATTAAATCTTTAATTCTGTCACATTTTACTGCTGCAATTGGAAGAACCTCTGCTGAATTCAGAATGTTATTAGAAGATGGGTGACTTTTAATGTGATTGTTTTTAAAGAAAATGAAACTGAGTATAATCTCTTCTTTTCATAGCACTTTTTTTAATAAAACCAAAATCATAAGAACTTTGTCATACAAACTTTAAATTTTCAGTCTTTGACATAGTTTTCATCATTAGTGTAACACAACCAAAGTCATGGTGTCTCTCTTGGAATTTTGAGGAAAATGAATTATGTCAGAAGGATATTGATACTTCACAAGTTAATTTATAATTAAACTAGGACAAGCTAACAAACTTGATTAATTAATGAGGGTGTGTTTATTTTTTTTCTTTCGCAACGGTTTCCGATCCATCAAAGGTGGGCGACTAATTCGACTCATGCGTAGAGACATGCGCACTGGTTAAATGTTGTTCCCCTTGGGAATCGAACTCAGTACTTCCCGGATACGTCCATGGAAGGAGCTCCTTGCCCAAGCAACTTGGTTAATGAGGGTGAGTTTATAATATGATGTTTAGTGAAATAAAAATCGTTACATAACTGCACCATCTCTTTTTTTAGCATGTATTAATACAGAGAAATATGCATACTTTGAGGCCAATTTAATTCTTGTTTTAGTATATGTCATCATGACTACAAAAAGACCACTATCACACCTTGCTTATGGAAGCCATCAATGTCTTATAGTAGTGCTGCTGCACATGGAAAATTAAATAAATTTTCAGATATAGATATGAAAATAAATGCATCTGATATGATGGTCATACTCATGATGCTGAATTTGAAGGTACATACATATATGTCTGATAAGCTCTGTCATTAAATTGGTTCAAACTATAAACATCTTGGACTCCAAAAAAAATGGTCTTGTGATTTATTCATATACTTGAAACCAATCATTAATGTCTTATACATGGATGTAGTATGTGCCAGTTCCTTTTCCATTTTGAATCTTAGGAATTAAGATTGATAGGTAGTTATCAATCACAATCATATACCTTACACGATACTTATATGTCGACGTTAATAATAATTTTAAAAAATGAATTAATTGAATGTAATTACATTATATATGTCAGTGTTGTATCAATGTGACATATGTTGAATACTAGATCCGTCTTTAATCAGAAGTGTTGGTGCTACATACGGAGACTATGTATTATTAAATCTGTCTCATTAATTGTGAATAGGTCACTTTTAATGGTCACAAATGCATATTTGGCTATATCTATCTTTAGTTTTTGATTTCTTGTACAATTTTACCTGTTGGCAAAAGAAAGTTGCTCTACCTTTTCATCTTATATGATTTATTCTTCTCCTAGTTTTCACCCTAGTAGCCACCTCTTCCATTAGCTAATAGTATTTTTGTGAAAGCATATTCATAAAAGAGCTAGATCAGCAATAAGGCTTCTTGTCAAATGAAAAGTAACGAATTAAAGTTGCCATACTTGGATTCTGTTTATTCCACTTCATCAAAAAGTTATATCTTTAAATGTATTACTGTCAAATAACCTTTACATGGAATTGGAGTTTGTATGCATGTAACAAAGTAAATCATCAATATAGCCTCAAAATTTAAATATTAGATAATTTAGTCTTTAAAATTAACAAAATTTTAAAATGATTTATTAAATTGAAAAATTGTCAATTACATTAATCAATTTGAATTTGTAATTATATTTTTTAATTTCAAAGATTATTCTAAACTTTCGTTAATTTCTAAGACTAAATTGATTCTACAATTTTGGAGATTAAATTTGTGATTAGTGTAACGCGAAACATAGTGATAAAGGATTTTGGCGCCAATATGTGTCACCCTTTCAAACAAACGGATTGCTCTCAAGCTATGTAGCACTGATACTTGAAATTAGAGACATGTCCGATTGTGTGACAAAGATGCAATATTTGTGATTACATACAAATTACATGTGTTTTCTCAAATTATTACCGTGCCTGTCCAATGTATTTCATCATCTTTGTATTTTCCTACTATTCATATCTTTCAAGTACACAACTTGGAAGTGTCTATAAGACTAGCACTGAAGTTATGAGTTATTGATTCTCATGTATTCCATCATCTTTGTATTTTCCTGCTATTCACATATAAGGTCTATTTTCCGTACTATGCATTCATAATTAAAACAAAAGGAGCGTTGAAGTGCATTTATTTCTCACAGTACCCTACATGCCTAACCTGATTAATTCTCTTGCATGTTGCTCACATTTCTCTATCTCACTATATTCCCATTTAGAAAATGGAAAAGTCTTACCAACAAAAGAAAACCTTATTCTAGCTTTCTCTTGATCTTATTGTGCATTATTTTTGAGAGATTCACATTGTAAACTGACTATATAGGACATAGTTATAGGTGAAGGCTTGTGCTATTAATTAGCATTGGACCACATAACACATGCTTGCAAATTAATCATGAGACTGAAATGTGTTTATGTATAGCTAAAATTAGTAAGTTTAGGTCTCTTAAAGTCTTAACATATGACATATTTAGTAAAAATACTCAAAGTGTTCAACAAGACGCATGCTAGCTAGTTATTAGCTAATAATCACAGAAGTTATTACTTGTGCATAAAGAGAACACTTATTTGATGCCAAAGTCTTCACTAGATTGGCAAGATCTAACTAACATGCTATAATTGATATATGTTTTTTTTTTTTTTTTTTTTAGAATTGGATATCTTCTACTTGCAAATGCAATGATTAATAACTCAAACCATGTAACGTTGATGCATTTTTATACGTTGATGCATTTTTATGGTTGGATTCGAACTCAGATTAAGCCTGAAGCTATGATTAATTATTTAAATAGTAAAAGAGTAATTGATTAAATAATGTTATTAGCAGAATCCTACTAATCCACTAATGATCAATGCTAACTGATTGGCCATTTATTTAGTGATGAATAAATGTCTAAGAATATCAATATTTTAACAGTATAGTTTAACAAACTGTTGTTAATGTCAATGACAATGAGTGGGAACAATAATAATGATGTCAAATTCAAACTTGTATAGTTAATGAAAAATATGAAAATGTCAGCAATTAAAGACAAGACCAGTTGTATCAATGATGAAAAATTGTACATGTGGCTACACATATTTCATATTAGAGTTTCTAAAGCACATGTGACACCACATGCATGATATTTTCTAGGTTAAAAAACAATGTACATTAAGTTGCTATCTTATACTATTATCTTTTAGAAAGACTTGTGTCTTCAGAACAGTAGTATTCTTTTTATGTATTATTCTTCTGCAGAGTATCTCACTTTTATAGTTATATTTTTCTTTTTCAAGAGAGTGGGATTGTAAGTTTAGTCTCTTGGATTCTTTATCAACAGTGTAAGTGGCATCAACTGTATTCAATTTTAGTTGAACATTAAGAAAAACATGAACTGAACAAGTCAACATTTCACAGTAGGAAAGCCATAAATGTTGAAATTGCTAAAATTGTGACTGGGACAGATTATCTATATATGTATATTTTGCAACATTGATACTAATATATCATCACATGCTGTGAGTAATGAAATAAAGTGGCAAATAATCAGATTTCTTAAGCATGTGATTAGAGATTTAGGCTAGTGTGTATGATAGATAATTTGTTAAGATAAATCAACACTTTAAATAGATGTTTGTAAAATATGAAAATTAAACTTCTCTATGCAACAGAACTCATTTAAGATGTGACCGGAGATTCAATCTCAGACAAGTGCGTAAGATAGAAGTTTTGTTGAGGGAAATCAACTTCTCAAATAGATATTGTTTGTAACTTTATAGATTAGTTCATACTTTGAGTTGGAAAATACCATGAGTTCACAAAAAAATAATAAAGTGGTCCATGAACTTTAAATTTATTACTATTTTTCAAAAAAAAAATTGAGGAATAAAAAACTATTATTTATTAAACTAACATTAATAACTGTTTTATAATCGTCTCTTAGAAAATTTGAACTCCTTCGCTTAAAGTTACAAGGTCAAACTCTTAATTTTTACTACTGGGCCGACACTTCATACAAGATTTATTATCGATTAGATATAGGGTTTGCCCATGTATGATATAGCTTAAAACAATGCCATTATGCAAAATATCAAGTTCTTCCATCCCTTACTAAGCTAATAGATCAAAGATTGTTAATTTAATTCAGATAAAAATGATTTTGTATTCATTTTTCTTTTCACACCATGTGTTTTGTATTATTACATTGAACGAATCCATTTTCATTACATGCATTATTTCCTAATCAAAAGAAACCTAAAGCTAGATGTTATAAAGGAGCCTTGAATCTCTTGTAAATGAGCTTTGTAGTGGAAACAGGAGTTAGTAAGATATCAAAATCAAACTTCCCTATGAAGTGAAACTCAATATCATGTACTCTATTATATCACAACTACCGTCCTTTGTTATTCCTCATGATAATTTTCAAATATAAGCTTTAATTGAACATGGTATTTATAAGATTGGACCACAAAAAGTTTTCTGTTCAATTTTTTTAGTACTTAGGTCAAATCGTTCGAAAAGAACCTGAGTTTATATGTTAGTTTGACAAACTATGAATTACCATGGTCTCTTCCCCTAAGTCCCGAATGGGTTAATTATAAATTAAGATATATGCTGGTTAATTATATGGTAACCATTAAGGATCGAGAAAGTCTATCATGGTCACAAATATAAATGTACAGTGTTTAGGCACACACACATAAAAATATTTTTTTCTAATAATAAAAAAGAACTTGATAATAAAATGATTTAGTCTTTTGAGAAAAAGGTTTTTGATGTGTGTGTGACCAAATACTATGCATTTATATTTGTGTCCATGCAAGAATGCCTCTTAAGGATCACGTTCACATTGATCTCCCTTAGTTCTGATGGAATGATTCTAAAAGTTGTGCAATTCCAATATAAGAAGCACAGTATGCATGTGGATAAAGTTTGATCACATTTGACTTCTCTATATAGACAGGGCTGCATCAATAGTTTTATTTTTGGCAAAATTACACAATTAGTCCCTTAACTTAATTTTAGGTAACACTTTCGTCCTTTATCTTTTTTTTGTAACTATTTAGTCCTTTCTGTTATAAAATGACAATATTTTATCATTTTTTATGAGATTTTTTCAATGAAATTTGATTTTCTAGGCTTGTATGATGAAGATTTGCGTTTGTCTATGAGTTTGATGAATTTTTTTTTGGAGTTTTTGATTATTTTTTTTCATAAAAAAGGATAACTATGTTGTTATTTTATAACATAAAGGACTAAATCGTTACAAAAAAAAGATAAAGGACGAAAGTGTTACCTAAAATTAAGTTAAGGGACTAATTGTGTAATTTTGCCTTTATTTTTTTAGAGGTTGAAAACTCAATAGTTGATATTGAAGTAAAATACACAGAAATGTGTGTTCATTATACATTAGTACAAATATCAACATTTAATAATTAAATTTAATATAGCTTGTCCAAAGCAACGAAGCATGGTCTTTGAACAAACAAATGTCTGAAGGCCCCAGCTTATTAAGATATGCACACCTACATCTTTTGTTTACTTGTGAGTGATCAATAAGTATGGTTAGAAAGAATAATATTTAATTAAATTTATGTGTAAAATAGTTTTACATTATCGATATATATAAACTAAATATAGTATATTTTTTTTGAGAGAATTAAATTCATATAATTAATCACTTACAATGAAACAATAGTATCATGCATTCAACAGAAGCTTTCAAACTTGTTAGTTAAGAAAGGTTTAAAATAAATGTTATATGCCATATTTGGTAAGCTTTTGCATTGTATATCGACTCTAACTAACTGAGTTCTGCTACCACCCCTATTAATTAATCTTGGGTTCACATTTAGTTAGTCCTATTACATTTATCTGCATCCTACTGTCTGTATTAATTTGTCCATTACCAACTATATAAAGTACAATTTTTAATGTGGTAGTTATGATCAGGCGCTACCTTATAATTTATGACTAACATTATCAATTTTAATAAATGTGACTATCATGACTTGCATTATTCGTCATCCTTTTGTTTTCTTATCCATTCTTCTTCAACAAAATTGTCCTTCCCTAAATTTTTTTCTTCACATATGAAACATCCAAATTGGTCCTAGAAATTGTAGAATTGTATTGATCTAATCGTGTACATTATCATATTTCATTTCAAAATAATTTCTGAAATTACAAAACTTTAATCAAATTTGTCCCGTCTTTAGAGTTTGTAGAGACTAGAATGATATTAAATATGTAATACAAAAATGAATTTAAAACTAAGTGAATAATGTTAGCGATACATTTGATAACAAATTCAGATCCAAGTTACGATCTTGATTAACATTTTGTAATACTAAGGATCATATCAAAATATCGATAACACGAGGGATTCTTTTGATACAATCTACAATTTAAATGACCAAATTTAATATTTACTCTTTTCCTATTATGTATAAATATGGGCCATGTGAGTGGTCCTTTCATAAGTTTAAAGAGTATATGATAACGATGGAGCTTGATTCCCACTGATCATACGAAGACAAAGGTGGTATATATGAGTAGGGTCTACTATTATACCACACACACCCACTTGTTTGTCATCCTTTGTTCTGTACAACTAAGCCATTTAGTGGTAGCAAGTATGGTGAAGATGGATAGGCCAACATTTCCTCTACTATATGAGTTTTGTTTTTGTCCTCAAACGTATGTATTAGAACCTTAAAACTCTATCTCCAAGATTCCCCTCTACTTTAATATCATGTTAATCACATGCTAATTTCTTGTATATACAATATTATAATTACTTATCACATGCCAATTTCTCATATATGTGATTGTTTCAACAAAATTCACTTATAAAACATCAATACTTCATATCGAAGATGAATCTGGTATCCAACTCTAACACATGAGACTGTGTTTAATCACTTCTTTTAACGTAGGACATGGATTTGATTAGCGTAGGGCATGGTTTGAACTTTGAACCACAAGCACAAAGACAATACTTTTTGAGGTGCTGTCCTCAAGCTTTTGCTGTCATGTTGAAGAATGTCTCATGTTTAATTATGATTTGGGGTCAGTCACATGATTTTCCAATTGTTAACGAAAGTATAAAAACCACTTATTCAAACCAACTTATACAGTAGATACTGTTTAATTTAATACTCGGTAAATTAATAAACTCTCTAAAATAATAAATTTGTCCGGTCCCGACTTGGGCCAATGTAAAAAATTGAAAAACTCGATAAAATAATAAGATAATAATTTTTCGGGAGATCCCTTTATAATTTTCGGTCCCAAGAAAATCATAAATTAATAATTCATATAAACTGAAAAAAATATATTAAGAATACATTGAACACATTTGTTCCTCTTGTTTACATTTATTGTACTTCAAAAGTCATTATTGATTTCCAATGCATATGAACACAGTAGTTACTAATTTACGTTGAGTCTCAAGGTTCGCTGCAACGTAATTCTAAGAGGCATAGACTAATTTGCCTTTTTGTTTGGTATGTACAGTATAATTACTTAAAAACTCTTTAAATTAATAATTATTAATTTATCGATAAATTAATAACTCTATAAATTAATAAATTTCTCCGGTCCTGACATTATTAATTTATAGAGTTTTAACTGTAATTACATGGCACATGATCTTGAACATGTTTTCCAGAAAATGACACTTATCAACTGTGATGCAACAAACATCAGGCAGACTGTAACAACTATATTTATGGTAGATCTCAAGAAATTTATATCCTTAATATCAGAGTTTAGACACCAGCCAAGTAAAATACTATACAACTTAGATTATCTTTTCTTAAGTGTTGTTAACTGACTCCCAGAATGACAGCTGACATATGCAATTTGTGAAGGGATGTCCAAAGGATTTTTTTAGAACTGTTATAGGCGATTTGTGAGGGCATACCCACCATGGTGGCACCATTGGCCGCAATGACATGTTTTTTATGACTTATTTTCGGCCTTTTGCCATATTCCACTGCTAGCCATCGACAACACTTTTACTACCAATGATCTTACCTTTTGCATTTGCAGTAAGCGTCATCAGACAGGGATGATGGAAGGCCATATTTTTTCTTTGTAAACACAATGTTGCAGCCTATGCACCACCATGGTGGACCTCCCTTCACATATTGAATCCTTTATTTAAACAAAACCATTTGCAGCTAAAATAATTCACAATCAATTGGTTCACCAAAAAAAAAAAAAAATTCACAATCAATTGATAATGCTGCAATCAATCTTTGGATAAGATTTCCATTAGGAATCTTTTGAGAGGCTATCAGGAAGTAGATCACTATGAAGTTTGTGATTAAACAAAGGGTTGAATCAAGTTATAAACATCCACCTGGCATATAAAATATTGTGATACATATAATCCATGGTAGACAAAGATAAACATAATTAAAATTTAAAAAGATAGACATAACAAAAAGTATAATCTGGAACCCAATTCCCTTTTTTTCACCATCTCGTTGGTAGTTAAAGCTACAAGAATTCTATAGACTTTGATGCTTACAAAGATAAAGAGTAGCTGGTGGTACTAATGTTTACACAAATTTATACTTCTAGTAATGTGAATTGCAATAAGCATGATCATATTTCCCATAGGCAAAAGTAGGTTTCTTTCTTAGATTGTTTTGATTCTTCATTTGAACATTTCAGAATGCTCCCAACAAGTCATTAAGCAGCATTCACCAGTTCATACGCAATAAGGGACAAGTTATTATCTTCCTTGACTGTGAAGGCAGCTGGTTCTGCGAGTTCAATACGGCCCCAAACGTCCACGCCAAGTCTCATTGTTCCTTTGAACATGTCAATTTTGGCATTACGCACAATGATAGTGGAGCCTTCTGTCATCAAATCCACTGAAAAGAAGCAAAATTAGAACCGAAGGAAATAGGATGTCATGAAAGAAAACTCAACTCATTCATGGCCATACATACGAAATTAGGACACAAGTAATTTTAAATAAAAACTTATCATTGGCACTTGTTAGCATTTTCACTTAAAAAAATTGTTTACTTAGCAACTTAATTTGAAAATTCTACATAAAAATAGTATTCCAAGACTGTTATCTACCACAAACATGGAACTCTTACATTTCTATGTTGAATACAGCTTAACATGTATTACTAACTATCTAGGGTTAATTACAATCTAACAATTCATGGTAAAAACATAGGTTGGCCTACGTTGATATCTTGTGCCAACTAGAGATAGAGTTGCTGATAGCGGTTGTTCAAAGAAAAAAAAGAGTTGCTGATAGCAGAGCAGATTCTGGCAGCGAGCCAAAAATCTGCCATAGAAATATGGTGTAATGGCCTATAGCGGGCAAATGAAAAATATAACATATATATACAATACAAAATTGCATAAAGAACTAAAATTCCAAAAAACAAAAAGATGCTTCACGAAGGGGTTGGTAAAAACATCATATAACAACCACCACCAAGCCTTATCCCACTAAGTGGGGTCGGCTACATGGATCAAATTACGCCGGAATGTTCCATCATAAACCATATTTGGATCCAACTCATTAATATCTAAATCTTTCCTAAAAGTTTCTCTTATAGTTTTGCTAGGTGTTCCTCTAACTCTTGAAATCTTACTATCCTCCATCTAATCTACTCTCCTACAGAATCTACAAATCTTCTCTCTGCATGCCCAAACCACCTAAGCCTACTATCGGTGTGCTACCCCAATTCTCTCTCTAATGTGTCAATTCTAATCCTATCATGTCTAGTCTTACCACACATCCAACGCAACATCCTCATCTTGATAAAAACATAATCAAAAAGAAAATTTAAAAAAAGAAGCAACTATAGAAAAGAGAAGAGAGTGTTTCGAAAAGACTCCTCTTGATCATATTTCACCAGAGATAGATAGTTAATTTGTCTTTTCAAAGCTACCTTCCCACAAAAAAATAAGAATTCTATAGCTACATAGAATCCGTATGCTAGGGAATCCTTGATAATTAAATTTAAATAAACCCAACATTTTACCGCGGCTGCAATTTCAGATGGTGTGATAGCAAAAGAAAATAGTAACAAGTAAAAAATGGTAAACAAGAACGAGAAAAGTAAGAATAATTCAAAGAACAGATTTAAAGTGCTCTCTGAACTGGATGTATGGAGGACAATGCCACAAAGGTGCGAGAGAGAAGAGAGGTAGAAGAAGAACAGTAAAATGGTTAGTATCTGCTTAAACGCGGTACAAATTTTAAGATGATATCTCGGTCTCTTAGATTTGTTATTAGGTAACTCAGTTGTCCATACTCTAGATGTCCAATGCTATACAAGAGGGTGTGTTAAGATCCGTTATCAACTACATAGTAGAGATATGGTCAAAGTAGCCCTTATTAAGGTTAAGGTAAAACTCGCCTCTTGAACTGGCTTTTGGGGTTGAGTTAGAGATAACCAAACTTCTTAAAGGTTACTCAAGAGGAAAAGTGAGGTCCTGAGCATCTGCACAATATTCTCTACATTGTCTGCTCTTGGAAGGAGCTAATTTCCATTGTTTTTAAAATTTACATCTATCAATAGCTTATTTCCTTTGGTTATACACTTTTCAGAAATGCAACGCACGCCAAAGTGGAATAAAGATCTTTTCAAATTTCAAATCATACAGTCGGGGAAATCTCGCACCTGAATATTTGATTAGCATTAGTATAGAAGAGTTATTTTTTCTTCAATATCTCTTTAAAAACAAAAATTCTTCAACCAAATTCTATCACGTATTCAGAAGGATTTAACAAATCAGTGCCTAGAAGTTATCACAGATTATGGCCACTGCAACCATAGAGTAATTATTACGCAAACTACCAGACCATTTTAACAGGTCTCACAGACTCTTACTAGATTGAGACGAAAGCACTAAAATATATGTGTCGGCCTATTTCAACCAAGTACATGAAGGATTAATTTTCAATTACTTTACCCTCCAATTTCACAGACATTGTAAATTAAAAAACTTCAAAGTTTTCATACAATGAGACACCAAAATCAACGAGTTCTTTCCCAAAATCATTGAGATCAACTAAGATAACAAACAAGGCATATCTCTTGGCCAAACATGCCAACAATCATTCAGGAAAAGAATATTCTAATCAATATTAATAAACCTATTAAAAAAAAATATTATTTAACCTATTTCACATTTAAGGATTTTGGCTTCAATTGCAGTCAGCTAGCGACGCAACAAACTCTAGAATATGATTTTATCCTTGCAGGATAATCAAAAGATTCAGGCTGTTCAGAAATTGCCTTCTCTGTTGGCTCTTTACCATTGGGTTGCTGAATTTCTTCTATACTATTGAAAACTACATGGTAAGGTCTAATGAGATATTTTAATCAAGTGACCAGAATGATTCAGATATGTTAAACACATTTAAGAAATGATATTTCTTACTTTGATTTCTACAAAAACTTGACGCACAGCAACAATTTATATGATTGATTTTAGTGCTAGAACATGCAAATGGATGCATCATATATAGCCTTTTTGGTCAAAAAAAGTACAGGAACTTAACTGGCTGCCTCGATTAGTTTCCTATGAGATAGATATTCAGAACATTGTAAGTATTTATTTTCACTTTAAAGGCATATACTCGTCATTTAAAAAATAAATTGCAATGATTCAACCAAAATTACTTTAGAGAGTAGCCTTCTGGTTCACATTACACAAATTACAGATGCCGACAAAATTGACAAAATAGAACACTTGATGCATGACAAATACAAGAAGTAATATACATCAAAACAAACATGAAAGATGCCCACGAAACCAAAAAAAATAGAACACACAAGACATGGAACATGCTCTCAATTCAGGAGGAAGAACTGGTAAGAGACATAAAACCATCCATTCTGGTTCTATATTTGTTCGGATAAAGAATACCCCATGCAGAATAATAAAAGAATGATTGAACTCCAGCCCCAAAAATAAAATTAAACAAAGAATCTAAAAATACGATGACAGTGCAACACCATGATGCAGTAAGGAAAACTTGTAAAAGAGTTTAAGTAATAAGTATACCCTGTTCATGTCTTGCAGTGAATATGATCGTCCCAGTCTCATCACCGACCAAACATTCAGCCATTCGCATATGGCGGAGTTTAAGTCCATCAGGACGATCGTTCTGATCTACCAACTTAACACTGACAACTTTCACAATTATGGTGTGTCCTCTAGTCCCTGGAAGAAGCTGATCAACCTTACAAAACACTGGCTTCCTTAATGCTGGTTTTGAATCTGCCATATTAAAAATCCTACAAAAGCACAGAAACCAGAAACAAACTCCACTAAGACAACAGATAAACTGGACCATTGCACACTATAAGTTACGAAGCATAGACAAATACATGGGCATTGGACACGACATAGACGCCGACACCAATAAAATGTTGAGACAATGGCATAATTCAATGTAATCGCATCCGTCAGTGTTGTGTCGGTGTCAAAGACAATGGCCGATTCGTGTTAACAATGGAATTCGTAATAAGCCCGCAGCGACTCATGAGACTTTTTACTTTTCTAATGTCATTTTTTGATCCAGCGAACTCAGCAGCTTTCCCAATCATGGGCACAATCTGTTCCCGACGAAGGCCAAGATCGCCCACAGCCCTTTGACCACACTCTCCCTTGTAGCCCTATTAAAGACTTAGATTCTATGTCAGACACTCACATGCCTTCAATCAGAAGTGTCGTGCTACCAAATACAACTCAAAATTAAATGTATGCAAATTAATGGGTTGTACCTAAATTTTGAATATGAACTAAAACACATGTAACCAAACTAGCCCAGATTAATCAAACTAGCTCCCAGCTTAATGGGGTAAGAAAAATTTGATCTTTTTGATATTTCTAGATCAAATATTCAAAGCTAGGGCAAAAAATGTTTAAAATTTCAAAGCAGAACAAAGACAACAATAAGAACCAAATATATACCAACTTTCGAATTCATTCAAACCCACTTCATATTTTCTAAATGCAATTCACAGAAAGAAAATTAAAACCCTAAGATTGGAACTTGAATCAGCAAAATTTTGAATTAATTTTTCTAACATTAGAATTGTTAACACGAGAGTTGAGAGTGATGAAAAGGGGAAAGGAATTGAAATTTTACCTGAATGTGAAATTTGGGTACGAGAGCGAGCGAAAACGAGAGTGTAGTAGATGAAACCAGTGAAGCTCCGTTAGTTTAACTTTGGATTAATATGTAAAAAATCATGCAAATACAGGCTATTTTAATTTGAGTAAATAGACAATTATACCCTAAGATTAACAAAATTTCAATCCTATGAAATTCCACAAGTTTATTCAATTTACCCCCTCCCTTAATTTTTTATGTGGCATTAGTTAATCAATATGACGTGACATTTGACCGTCTATGTGGCATTGACACGTGTCTGACGTGTCATGCCGTGTCACATGGAAAATTCCCTATTTTTTTTCCTTTTAGAAAACAAATCTGGATTTTTTTTTACTTTATGTGTAAATACCCCTTGAAATTTATAGTAATCAAGCAAATTGGTCCTTGTGACAAAAATATTCTTTTGCTCCCAATTTTTTTATCTTTATCATGATCATCATAGGTCCTTGTTTTAAACCATGCTGCAGGAATCAATCAAACAAGTTGAGGATATTGTCAAATTTCTAAAACAAGTTGAACCATGTTTTATCGTTTTGATTTCAAGCTTTTCTAAAACAAGTATTCCAAGATTGAAGGGGCATATTGATTAACGTTATGCAATTTCCTCAACATAAAAATTGAAAATTTATGTTTAAATATTTTTTCTTGCAAATTATATTTTTCTCTAATTTGAGAGGGGCATTTTGCCAGAATCTACTAGTTCACAATTTTTTTTAGTTTTGTATTTCTTTCTCTTTGTATTTGTGCTTCCTGTTGTATTTGGACTCTTTTCCTTTTGATCGAATAGACATTCTCTGTTATAAATAGAGAATTTCATCACTATTGTAAAATAATGGTTGCTCCATGCACCTCTTGAATTGCTAAACCCCTAAAATCTACCGATCGAAAGTTACACTCCAATGGAAAAGAGCTGTTTGGGAGCTACGATCTATAGGTTTTGTGCTTTTGGAAGTTATGATCAAATAACTCGAGGTTTTCTTTAGCAAAACTGAGGGTGCTATAGAGCATTTATCTCGTAAAATTAACTTAGTTTTTTTTACTAATTCAATAGAAGAAGTTTATTCATAATTGTATATTATGTTTTGTATTCGTGAACTTAAGTCAGTTGGTAGGAAAATGCATAATATATGGGATTCAAACCCCGGAACCCCAGCCACCACGAAAAAATAAAATAAAAATACTCTGCTTTACAACAATGCTCGTTCTCAAATTCTTCTTTTTTGATTTTCTTCCTCCTGTAAACAAAATTTATTCGATGATTCGTCAACAAGAATGTAAGCTTCAAATGGCTCTTTTGCCTGATCCTAGTGTCTTGGCTATAAATTCATCACACAAACTTTAGCAAACTAAACAAAAAACTCAATTTTAAACCTAAAATCGGAAAGACCCCCAAATTTTTGGTCTCGAATAGCAAGAAAATTAGTCATACAATTGACAAATGTTATTTCCTGCACGGGTTTCCTCCTACATATCGAACAATTATTCCTCAAACTGCATAAAGCAATTTACATTCAATTAAATAGGAACCAATTCAAGGACTTTTGGCTATCCTTCCATCAAATTCCTCAATAGCTATACTCCTCGGATTTCAACTATCATTAGCGATCACAATTTCCATTATGATTCCTTAGATACGTGTAATTTGCAAGCTAATATTTTTCTAAATTTTAGATTCCAGTGTCTTAAACCATTTTACCACATTTATTAATTTTTATTCTTCTTATCATAAAATTAAACCTAGGTTTGTTAAACTTTCAAATGGTAAAATAGTTCATGCTTTGTTTAGTGGCATTGTTCATTTAACATAATCCATTTTCTTGCATAAGTTCTTATATGTTCCATATTTTTTATTTACTCACTGCAATTTAATGCTTTCCCACGATTCTTGTGTTATTCACGAACTCGTGCTTCCTGAATTTGTTTCATACACTATATAACATAATTGATACATTGATTGTTCGGTTCATGTTGATGATATTGTATCTACTGTTGTTTTTCAAATGTACGTAATAAAGTTATATAGCCTGGAATGCTCATGAAGTTATTTGGATCTATATATGAGGCAGCATCGTCAACTTCACTGTCTCCAAACCCTTCATTTAATCCTTGCTTGACTCCATGTGAAATTTCTTGCTGAAGGTTGTTTCTCAATGTATTGACAACTGATTCATTATACTTTGCTATGTAAAGAATAATGAAGATTCCTCTCTTAATGAATCAGATCAAGATAAACCATTGGAAATCAATATGTGTGAATGCAATGCCTTGATACATGGAGTCAAACCAAATAGAGGCACTTAAGTATATTTCCTTATATATTGGTTTATTACCGTTGGCTTATCAAAAGCAATAATAGCCATAAAGCTGTATATTTCCTTATATCATGTGTATTACCGTTGGCTATTAATCATATATATGTAACATGTACTTTAGAGAGATTATGTGAACATAATATACAAACCAGATTACATTCCAGCTACTATTCATTGTCCATATCATATTTTTACTTTCATTGTGGTATCAATTGCATCTTCATCTTCCGCTGAACCTAAACTCACTATTCAATCATTTCACCAATGTTCAAGCCTTGTTTCTTTCAAACTTTCCACCTCAAATTTCCTTCTTTGGAAATCCCAAATGTTACCTTTGATTAGAAGTTTGGGCCTTGAACACCATATTACTAGCACTTCCAAACCAGATGATGAGATCACTGATTCATCTGGAACCAAAACAAAAAATCCAAATACAGAACAATGGATATTGAATGATGGATTGCTCACCTCATGGCTCCTTGCAAACATGAAAGAGGAAACTCTTAGCATGATCCTTGGAGGGGATACAACCCACTATATTTGGAGTTCACTCCATGAACAGCTGTTGCCCAACACCGAAGATGGTGAAGCCCAACTAAAAGATAGTCTCTATGCTATGACAAAGGGGAGTCTATCCTTGGATGAATACATCAGAAAATTCAAGGAATTGTGTGACAAACTCTCAGCCATCGGAAAGCCACTTTCAAATGTCGACGAAGTTTTTCAAATTTCAAAAGGACTTGGAAACAAGTACAAGGAATTTCGCATTGCGGTTTTATCAAAACCACCATATCCTTCATTTAATCAATTTATTATGTCATTGCAAAATTTTGAACAGGTTTATCTCGTTGAAGAAAAGCCATCCATTGATCAAAATCAAGCCTTCTTTGGCTTTAGAGGAAAAGGAAGTAATATGCGTGGAGGTAAAGGCAACTTTAGAGGACGTGCCTCACATAATTATACTCAAAGCCGTCCGAATAAAAGTCACAACTTTCAAGCCTCTAACTCAAGATTTCCACCAAATTCCAACACCAATTGGAAAGCACCATCAAAGCAACAAAACAAGGAAGCTTGCCAAATATGTGGTAGAACAAACCACATTGCCACCAAGTGCTATTACAGGTATGAATACAATAATGTAGAGGAAAGCTCCCAAGAAGCATTAACATCATTGTACCTGAATGATGATAATGATAATAATTTCTATGTTGACTCGGGAGCAACCACTCACATGACAAACCAAGGAGGTAACTTCAAAAACCTTAAACCTTATTTTGGCACTGACAAAGTTTTTGTTGGAAATGGACAAGCTTTACCTATAACTCATAAAGGTAAATTTTTTCTTAAAACTACACAAGGTAAGCTCCATCTAAACAATACTTTGGTAGTGCCTAATCTTAAAAAGAACTTATTATCACTGAGTCAACTTACTAATGATAATGATTGTATTTTTGAATTTAACTCTAATGGTTTTGTTATTAAGGATCAGAAACAAAGAATCTTAGCCGAAGGACATAAACAAGGCAACCTCTATGCTCTAAAGGGGGAAAATTTTGAAGCTCTTTCTACTGTTAAAGAAGCATCTCCTGAGATATGGCATGCTCGCTTAGGACACCCAAATTTTAAATTTTTGCAAACTTTAGACAATAAGCAAGTCATCAACGTTTCAAATTGGTTAACAAAAAATACCTTATGTACCAGTTGTCAATTTGGAAAACGTTGTAAACTTCCATTTAATAAATCAAATTCAACTTCACATTTTCCTTTAGAAAAAATTCATAGTGATTTATGGGGACCAGCCCCCACAATTTCCTCTCAAAAGTTTCAGTATTATGTAATTTTTATTGATGATTTTACTCGATATACATGGTTATATCCTTTGAGAAATAAATCTGATTTTTACACATGTTTTCTTAAATTTCAAGTTTTTGTTGAGAATCATTTTGACAGGAAGATCAAAATATTTCAAAGCGACGGTAGTGGAGAATTCACCTCCAATGAGTTTGTGAATCATCTTGCCTATAGTGGTATTTCTCAACAATTATCTTGTCGTTACACACCAGAGCAAAATGGTCTTGCCGAACGAAAACATCGACACATCGTGGAAACAAGGTTAACTTTACTTTTTCATGCAAATGTTCCTTTAAAATTTTGGGTTGATGCTTTCTTGACTTCTGTTTATCTTATTAATCGCCTACCTCTTTCATCTACTGGTAAGGATACTCCATATTTTAAACTTTTTGGTAAACATCCAGACTATTCTGGACTTAGAATTTTTGGATGTCAATGTTTTCCATATTTAAAGACACCTAGAATGCATAAGTTTTCTAGAAAAACTGCTTCTTGTGTTTTTTTAGGATATAGTCCACTTCATAAAGGATATCATTGTCTTGATACAAATACACATCGTGTTTACATTTCACGCCATGTAGTTTTTAATGAAAATGATTTTCCTTATTTATCTCGTACAAATTCCATACAGTCACAATCTTATGATTCATCCATTACTACTTTTCCTAACTCTGATGAATGGTTTTCAGGAAACACAGATGATACCTTAGCACCCAAAGACTCATCAATCATAACATCAAAACCTCTGATCTTGGATGAAATTGACCCTTCTTCACTTAATTCAACCCCACCGCCCTTAACTCCCACCAACCAAGACCATGTTACCTCTAACTCTGAGGCAAGCACGTCTTCTCCACCATCTCATTCATCTCCTACAATGGTTGACCCTCCTTCAGTTAATAATGTACCGTCTCCATCCAATAACCATGTTAATCATACCTCAACTTCTAGTCGACCAACTCGAGACAAACACCCTCCATCTTACCTAGAAATATATGATTGTCCAACTATCAAAAAACCTCCACAATCCCACGATGCCCTTCTCATCTCAATTGAAGAACCTAAGACTTTTAAAATTGCACTTAAATACACAAACTGGAGAACCGCTATGCACGATGAAATTGAAGCCCTACATCACAACCGTACTTGGTCTCTTGTCCCTCGACCTCTTGGTGCCAATGTTGTGGGTTCTAAATGGGTATTTCGAACAAAAATGAAATAAGATGGCAATGTAGACAGGTTTAAAGCTCGATTGGTTGCGAAAGGATATACACAAATTCCTGACCTTAATTTTGTGGAAACTTTCAGTCCAGTTGACAAAGCTCCTACAATTCGTGTTATTCTTTCTTTAGCTGTGCGTTTCAAATGGCCCCTTAAACAATTAGATGTGAAGAATGCATTCTTGCATGGAACACTAAATGAAGTGTCTACATGGAACAACCTCGAGGATTTGTACACTCACAACATCCTAATCATGTCTGCCTTCTCCATAAATCCATTTACGGTCTCAAACAAGCACCACGTGCTTGGTTTGATAAATTATCTACTTGCCTTGTTTCTATTGGATTTACGTGCAGTAAAACTGATTCTTCACTCTTCATTTATCGTTGTGACACTAACTTTATTCTTTTGCTTGTCTATGTATATGATGTTATTATTACAGGCAACAATCCATCTTTCATATCTGGTCTTACTCGGCGTCTCAGGAAAGACTTTGCTCTCAAAGACTTAGGCCATCTACATTTTTTCTTAGGTCATGAAGTTAGATATTTTCCTGGTGGTATCACAATCTCCCAATCAAAATATGCTCGAGATCTTCTAGCAAAAGCCAAAATGCTCGAAGCTTCAAAAATCAACACGCCTATTGCTCACAAAGCGATTGAACTATCTGATGATCATGACACTGTGGACCCTACTGAATATCATCGTTTATGTGGTTCTCTCCAGTATCTTACATTCACGAGACCAGACATTACGCATGCAGTCAATGTTGTGTGCCAACATTTTCAAAATCCAACAAAAAAGGACATGCATGCAGTCAAACGCATTTTGCGTTACATCAAAGGAACTTTAACACACGGTCTTAATCTCAAAGCTCCCTAACTCTTAATGCTTTTTGTGATGCAGATTGGGCAGGATGTCCACTTACTCGGAGAAGCACTACCAGTTATTGCATTTTTCTTGGATCAAATTGTATATCTTGGGCCTCAAAGAAGCAACCCACGGTCACTCGTTCGAGCATCGAAGCTGAATATAGATCGTTAGCAACCACAGCTGCTGAATTAACATGGCTCCAACATCTTCTTCATGACCTCGACATCAAACTTGAACGGCGTCCCCTCCTCCTTTGTGATAACAAAAGTGCAATTCACTTGGCCCATAATCCAGTGTTTCATGCTCGTACTAAACACATTGAGATTGACTGTCATTTCATCCGAGAAAAAGTTACTAACGGTCATCTTCAATTTCGGTATGTGTCTACGACTCAACAAATTGCAGATGTATTCACCAAAGCACTAGAAAAAGATCCTTTTTCCACTTTTCGATACAAGCTTAGCGTTCATTCACATTCTCTACCAACCTTGAAGGGGAGTGTAAAGAATAATGAAGATTCCTCTCTTAATGAATCAGATCAAGATAAACCATTGGAAATCAATATGTGTGAATGCAATGCCTTGATACATGGAGTCAAACCAAATAGAGGCACTTAAGTATATTTCCTTATATATTGGTTTATTACCGTTGGCTTATCAAAAGCAAATAATAGCCATAAAGCTACTTAATGTATATTTCCTTATATCATGTGTATAATGTATATTTCCTTATATCATGTGTATTGCCGTTGGCTATTAATCATATGGTTTTTTCTACATTACTCTCTCTTGTTTAGGGGGTATTTACCCCTTCAAGATATCAACCAATCAATATGTAATATACAAATGTAACATTAAATGTCAAATAAATGAGTCAATTTTTCTATAAAAAAAATAAATTTTAATAAGGTAACTTTTAATTTTTATTTAATTATATTTAGGTATACAATCTTAATTAATTTACACTATAGGGCTTTTAACAATTAAAATTTCACATCAAATTCAACCCATCATGGCTATGTTTGGTAACACGAATAAGCTGGCTAATAGCTTGTTGGACTAACTTATAAGTTTGTTTTGATATAATAAGATGTGTTGGGTAAAAAGTTTTTTCCACTAGCTTATAGCGTTTTTTGAGAAGCTATTTCAAGTAGCTTTTAAGCTTATAGCTTGTAGTTTTTTTAATATTTTCTTCTAATTTTTCCCTATTAATTCAATTTAATTATTTTTTAATAAAACAACATGTTCATGGCTTAAAAAATAACGGCCAAGTTCATAGCTTATTTTTTAATAAAACAACTGTCACGTTTTCTCCTTTGAAAAAACTGCCATGCTTTATTTTATTTTTTAACTAGTAATATATAGACCCATGCGGTTACGCACGGGTCACTTAACATTGTGGTAATCATATAAAAAATAATTACTTTGTTAGTACTATCAAATGTTTTTTTTAATATATTATATATAAAAAAAATATTAAAAATTTGAATCGCGTATGTGGTGGATTTTATTTTCTTATGTACACGAAAACAAATTTTTATATACACATATAAGAAAGTCAGTAAAATAAATTTTTTAAAACTCATGATTATTTTCTAAATATCAACATCAATGTAGTGTTTCTATTAAATAACTTTTTATTTTATATGCAAAACACCATTCAATGTTTTCACCGTACCCGTTGTAGGTTTTATGTGATTTATCTGCAGGAATAATTTTTTATGTTAATATATGAGAAAGTTGATATGATCAAATCGTAGAAACTCATTAAAATTGTCAAAATATAAACATTAATATAGTGTTTCTATTGAATAACTTTTTATTTTATATGCAAAACACCGTTCAATATTTGCACCGCACCCGTTGCAGATTTTATGTGTTTATCTATGCATAAATAAATTTTTATGTACATATATGGGAAAATCGATATGATAAAATTTTGAAAACTCGTGACTATTTTCAAAATATCAACATCTATGTAATGTTTCTATTAAATAACTTTTTATTTTATATTTAAAACACCGATAAATATTTGCACCGCACTCGTTGAAGATTTTTTTTTTTAACAATATGTAATAGTCAATATGATAAAATTTAGAAAACTCGTGACTATTTTTAAAATATCAACATCACTGTATTGTTTCTCCAAAATACCGTTAAATATTTACACCACACTCATTGTAGACTTTATGTGCTTATATCTCCAAAATCAAATTTTATGTATACCGATATGAGAAAGTTGATATGCTTAAATTTTGAAAACTAATGATTATTTAAAAAAATTTAACATTATTGTACCGTTTCTATTAATTTTTAAAATATGCAAATTATTAAGATTAAGAGATTAAAATAGATGAGAAGAAAATGATGATATAGAGAATTAGTTAGGCTTGGAAGTGATAAATCTGAAACATGAAGATACATAGAGATACAGCGTCGTCTTTTGTTTCTTCGGTGTTTTGCTCATTCCTCCTCCGAAGATCTGTTTTCTTCAACTGCTATGCAGGCGCCGCCTCCTTCTGGGTGATTCCGTTGGTTCTGCTATCGGTTTTGCAGGTGTGAAACGCAGGTTTTTGCTGGTGGTTGGGTCTTGGCCTGTTTTTATGTCTGTTTTGTGTTTTGTTTATTATCGTTATTTGCTTTTGTTGTGCTTTCTTTTGCTATGAGCTTGGGTGGTTGCAGATCTGGCCATTTTGCGGTGGATTGGTTTGTAAACCCGAAAGGGTCCGGTTCTTGTACCCGAAAGGGCTGTTTGGTTACTATCGCTTTGAACTCATCCCTCGATCTGGGTTTAAATGCGTCACTCTGAAACTGGTTATGTTGGTGTTCATGTGCTCGATTTTCTGAAGTTTCCAGGTCTGTTGAGATCTGCAGGTGTCGACGTGTCATTTGTGCCTTCACTCCAGTACCGTTTATATCCGTCTCAGTCCCTGTGACTGTTTCGAACTGTTATGCTCGAAAGAGCTTTGTGCCTGCTGCTTGTTCAGGGGGTTGTTGGTACGTGGATCTTGATATACCGTGTTGGCGGTCGATCCATTCGCTAATTTAAAATCCTTTTTTTATCCTACAGACAATCACTTTCATCTTTTTTGTAACTTGGTTTCGTTCTCGTACGCGAGATCGCTGGGTTGCGCCCGTGAATAGTGTTTGTTTTGTTAGATTTAACTAGGAATGTTCCACCTGTTTGTTTCACGATGTATTCCTGGGTCAGGTCAAATGTCCCCCCAGTTTGTAGCTCTCTTTTTATTTAATATATTTTTCCCTTTGCCTAAAAAAAAAATATATATATATATATATATAATAATTTTTTCAAAATGAATAAATTTGTATTTTATTTTGTAAAAATGACGATTAAACCCATAAAATTAAGAAGATTGTGAGGATAATTATGAAATTTTACTCGAGTAAGATTTTCTAATTTTCTTATTATAGTATTAGTAGTAGTAGATTAGTAGTAAAAGTAGATATTTAAATTTGTTGTGTGGAATTGAAAAAATAGTTGTTTGTAATTATCATGATAATATATTGGCTTTTAAGAAGGACAATTATGAAATTTTGTTGGATTTTGATTTTGATATTTTTTTTTAATAAATATATTGTTTTTTAATAATTTTTTTTTTATATTGTTAGTAGATTAAAAAAACAAATAATATTTAAAATTTTAAAGTATTCCAAAGACTTATTAATTTTGCAACAAAAATACAAATATTGGTGGAAATTTGTTATATCAACTTATCCGTGGAAGTACAAATTAGGAATATTTTTTTTTTTGTAGAGAAAAAATTGGCTACACCTTTTTGTTTTTAATTAAAAAAACAAATAATGTTTTAAAAGTATTCCAAAAACTTATTTATTTTGCATCCTAAAAAATAAATATTTATGGGTTGAATTTGATGTGAAATTTTAATTGCTACAAGCCCTATAGTGTAAATTAATTAAGATTGTATACCTAAATATAATTAAATAAAAATTGAAAGTTACCTTATTAAAATTGATTTTTTTTATAGAAAAATTGACTCATTTATTTGACATTTAATGTTACATTTGTATATTACATTTTGATTGGTTGATATCTTGAAAGGGTAAATACCCCCTAAACAAGAGAGGGTAATCTAGGCCTCACCTAATCATATATATGTAACATGTACTTTAGAGAGATTATGTGGACATAATATACAAACCAGATTACATTCCATTGTCCATATCATATTTTTACTTTCATTATGCTATATAGTGCCAGTTTTGTGCTTCGATAGCTACCTGCTTTATTATCTCTGCTAGCTCCTTGTTTATACGGTTCATGTTCTATATCTCTACATCTTTTTCTTTTATCTTCTGACAAATACCTTTCTCAATGGAATTAACAAGAGAAGTCATGCGTTTTTGCTTCATATCTCTTACTCTTTTTGACAATTGTTCCTTCTGTGAAGAATTGAATAGGAGTAAAATCTCAACAAACAAACAAAAAAGTCATACAAAATTAATAGTTTACTATCCAAGCATAGCATCCATTTCTATAAATTATTCAAAAGCAATAATTTTTCAAGATGATAACTCCTAATGAATTAGGAAATGAATGGCCTCCCAACAAATGCAGAAACTTCTACACAAAATGACTACATTATGATGTATTTGAACATCAAGTTGATTGAAAAAAACCCCAAAAACATATAATCAAATTTCTGTAGCACCGACACCTCTAATCAAAGGTGTGCCCTGTGTCCGACAGATGTCAGTGTCACCGACGCATTTGATTATGTTCAATTAATTCATTTTCTCAAATTATTACCGGTGTCCCTGTCTTATGTCAGTGCTTCATAGACCATAATAGGAAAGATGGAATATTTCCCGTTTTAGTTATTTGTACTTTTCTAACAATCAAAATATATTTTGAATGTGAAAAATTTATATATTCAAATATGTGAACGGGTATCATTTACTCAACTATTATGACTAATCATTCAAGTCGATTAGAACCACAAAAGTGACAAAACTCTTTGTTAAATTGAAAAAATTTATAATCATCTCATATAAGTGTTTTTGGAATTTTGCATTGAAATTGAAAACCATTACTTTCTTGTGTGGACATATATTATAACTGAAATAAATGTTTCAGTGAAAATTAATTTAGCTTTCAATAATTTTCTCGCGGTTCAAGTGTGTTTGGATAAAGAATTTGAGAAATTTTAAAGAATTTAGAATTTTAGGTAATTTAAATGATTCAATTAAAATACTTTCATTTTTCAATACTTTTGTTTGGATATAGTAATACAAAATTTCAATGTCATCATTTTTGGGCAACTTTTGTAAATTTTAATTTTTTGGACCAAATTTGAAAATTGAAATTAGGGGTCAATTTGTAAATGTCAAAAAAATTGAGGGGTAAAATTATAATTTTTGAAAATTTTGAGGGGTCAAATTACGATTTTTTGTAAATTTATTGGGGTCAAATTAAAAAAATTGAAAAATTTGAGGACCAAAATGCAAAATTTGAAAAATTATAACAATGAAGAATTTTGAAATTCTTAACTTTTAGGTGTCATTTAAAATTCTCTAAATTTAACTTGAACAAAATACTTCATAAATTTCCATCATTTTGAAAATTCTTCAAATTATTATCCAAACAATGGAATTCACCTCAAAGTATTTGGATTCCCTTAAAACATTACATTCCCTCAAAACATTCTCCCATCCAAACACACTTTAGTCTCAACAAATTAATCTCGGATATTTATAAATTGAAAACAGATTAGTACCTTTCTTATAATAAAATGAAGACTAATTTGTCTTTCATATAAAAATATTATAGACTAACTTCTTGTTAAGGATATGCCTCGCAAAACATGTGAGCGACCAACCAACCTTTCCTCTCGATATTTTTATTTTGGTTTATTCGTTTGTTATGTTTTGTTGGGCGATTGGATATTTCAACGTGAAGAGGTGGACGAAGTGAGATTCTCTTCATTTTGCAATATAAATAGATGATTTCATTTAAAGAGATATAGACACAAAAATTGTAGTAGGTCTTACGATTTGATGCATTCCACCACCATTAATTATTTTATTATATTTTGTTTTATTTTTTCAAATTTTCTTGTGCGTATCTCTTTACAAATGCAAGAAATGAAGATGACTATAAACATAGAGGATCTTAACCTAATTAGTCATACCACTCTTTTCAGAATTTCGCTATTCGCCTTAACATATACCATGAGTGGCATAATATAAATTAAATTAAATAACATTGAGTTAATTTCTATTTTGTAATCATTTGAGTTTTTTTTTTATGTAGATTAGCATTCAAACAAGCACTAATGTGTCTGTCTGTTCGTTTTTCTACTGCGCTTCTAATAAATAAAAAGATATATCAATATTTATTAAAAATATTCTTCATATCAATAGTACTTCAGCTTCATTCTTCTTCCTCACGCGAGCTTATTAAACATATTAAAAATATTCTTCATATCAATAGTACTTCAGCTTCATTCTTCTTCCTCACGCGAGCTTATTAAACATATATTCCTGCAAGAATTTTGTACACTTTAAAGTTTAAACATATATTCCTGCAAGAATTTTGTACACTTTAAAGTTTAAAGACTAAACCATAAATAAAAACAAAGTAAAATTTACTCACAAGTCCAGCTCCAACACCAAGACTGAGCAGAATCTTGATCACCTCAATCGTCACTTGAGGCGCAATGAACGATAAAACTTTTGAAAGCACTCGACAGTAAAATGAGTCGTCGTGGTGGGAGTAGCGGCGATGGGCTGATGCTCCACATCAATTCTGATTTCAGTTGGATCATTTGCCATAGGTTCTTAGCTTTTAACTTTTTTTATTTCGAACTACTGAGTGAGAGTGAGTAAGTGAGTAAACTCTCTGTCTCTCTATCTCAAAAATCCTACAATATTAATAAATAAAAAAAGCTTGTCCAATTATAAATGAAAAAAATTCTTATTTAGTAGAGTGTAGACATGACATGATACAAACTAAATAAAATAAAAATAAAAAAAAAGAACCGTTGAGCGGCAAGTTGTCACAGTGCCAACAAAAACAAAAACATCTTACTGTGTGCGCGTGCGCGTGCGTGTAGTTCGTTTTAGGGAGTTGTAGAGAGAGAGAGAGAGAGAGAGAGAGAGAGAGAGAGAGAGAGAGAGAGAGAGAGATACCAAACCCAACGCGACGAAATAGCTCAAGACGCTTTTCAGAAATTCGAAGAAGAACCACCTTCTAACATTTCGGTACATGGCTTGCAATGTCGCTAGCGTGATCGGTTGATCAGCAGCGGCGTCAACCTGTTCACGATCTCCCGCAACCCGCCTCTGCGGTGGTTGCGGTGCGGGCAAGGGCACTATACTACCCAGCCACGCAACCCGCATAAACTATTTTTTTTTCTTCTTTCTAATGTTCAAATATTGATCGATATGCTAG
The DNA here is from genome assembly GCF_051527215.1 of Medicago sativa. Classification (NCBI taxonomy): domain Eukaryota; kingdom Viridiplantae; phylum Streptophyta; class Magnoliopsida; order Fabales; family Fabaceae; genus Medicago; species Medicago sativa. Next base: position 22,569,585 of record NC_140753.1, on the reverse strand, counting down.
ATTGTATTGAACACTTCTGATTTGATTTCATTAAAATAACTTATTTTAACACTTGCAATGCATTTCTTATTGGCATGTCTTTCTAAAAGTTAAGTTGTGTTATATAAGAGACTACATACGAGGAAGCCTTACGTGGTCATAAGTATTTCAACATATTATTAGACACACATAAAAATACAAATCAATTAATTATATTTAAAAATACACGTTTTTTAATTCTTTTCTTTTTCTATCTTTTCTCAAATGTATGAGGAAAAAAAACGCATAAAAATTAAAAACTACCAGATCTGTAGTGTTCTGTAGTGGAAGCACAACGTTCGGACGACGAGAACGAACGCGTCGGAGACTGGGTTTAACTTGACTGAGAGGAATAGGAAGGGTGAGATTCCATTATCCTGTGTTATGTGTTTTTAGTGAAAAAAAAAAATTGGAAAAACTAAATCTCAGCTGTTAACTAAATCTAATGACTAAAATTAACTTGACAGCATGACTGTAGGATTTAATTGACTGCTGAGAATCCTGGTCCTTCAAATAGAGTGTCCAAATATTAATAACCTACCAAGTATTTTCTCTAGTTGATTGGGTTTTCACTTGACTTTTGAGTTGTGTTTGAAGTTTATTCTAAGAAATCCAAGAGAGTTGAAAAGCAAAAGTTATTTTACCAACATATGAAGTGTATCTCATGCACGTTTATTTGGTTGGAACTAGACTTTGCTCAACATTGTCACAAGGTTCAAAGCTCAATTCAGTTCATCTATTTACTGTCATGTGTGTCCAGGCACAGCTATCGGTTGTCAACTCAAGTTACTCAAAAGTTGTACCAAAATCAGTTAATTTGGAAAATTTTGAAATAAAAATCATCAAAGCATTATATTGAAGGCTTAAATGTGTGTTTGGTCCCTGCATTTTCATCACTTTTTGGGATTAGTCCCTACACTTTTTTTTGTTTTGTTTTGATCCTTGTAGTTTGTAAAAAAATTGGTTTTGATCCTTCTGTTAGTTCAATGTTTAAAAAAAAAAACCAAAACTAACAGAGTGTCACATGGCCCAATTATTTCATGCCACGTGGCACCCCAATTTTTCTTATGGGGTGAAGACATAGCATGAACAATAAATACAAACTAGATAATATAAAATAAAAATAAGAACTGTTGAGTGGCGAAGACGTCACAGTGTCAGCAAAGACATCTTTGCGCGCATGCACATGCGTGAGTGCATGCGTGCGTGTAGTACGTATTAAGGAGTTGTGGCCAGGAAAAAGGAATATTCAATGTATATGCGGAAATTGAACCCGGCTTTGCTAACAAGAGTTATGGATACTCAGAATTCATTTTAATTTCTCAATTCATATTACTGCTAATGAATGTATGTAATTAGTAATCAGGTAAAGCACAATGAAAAAGACTATAGGAAATATCCTTGAATGAGGGTTGTTGAACAGAAACTTGGTAAAATATCCTTTTATGTAAACCCTTTTCTTAGTGACAAATACTTACATTTAAACGCATAACTTTGGCAAATAAATCACATGGTCCATTGTTGTTATCCATTACTTACTAATCTATGTCACTAATCATCACCATTAATTCTTTTTTACCTCCGTTAACTACAGATTAAACTCACAAAAAACTATCGCAACATATAATAATAAATCACATTTTCTCCAATCTGTAATAATATTATTTTAGAACCTATCGTTGATTTATTATATGTTGATATATGGGGTCCTCTTGCTCATTCCCCCATGCATGATTTTAAATATTTTTCTGAAAATTTGATCGATTTTGTCAATTATGTTTAAACTCAATTTCAAAAGAACATTAAACTATATATTTTGTGTTTACAACAGTCCTGATATCTCTATGATTTAATTTTTATAATTATAAAAGCATTTTACATCACACATCTTGTATTGAGACACCTCAACAACCCAAACACCGATATATTTTGAACAATTCAACATGTCTTTTGTTTCAATCTCACTTACCGTTGTCTTTTTGGTGCTATTCTGTTAAAAATGTTATTTACATCTTAAATCTTCTTACATCTTCAAAATTAAACAATTTGTCTCCATATTGTGTATATATACTGCATAGTAAGGAATATGATCCATCTCTTTTAAATGCATTATTTCTCTATGTTTTGCTTCCACTATAACAACTCATAGAACTGAATTTCAAGATAGAGCTTGTAAGTGAATTGTTTTAGAACATAAGGAAGACGTTAAAGGATGTGTTATTTGATCTTAATAGCAAACAATTTTTTTTTTTATCTAGACATGTTGTGTTTTATGAAAACATGTTTCCGTTTCATAATAAAGATACTTGATAATCCCTCATCCCCAAACAATACTAGTTAGTGATCCAAATTGATTAAAATCCAACTTTTCATGAGGGTAAAGCACATTGAATTTGATTGTCATCATGTTTGTGAGAAAATCCAATATGATAATATTCATTTACTTTCCATCTCTTATTCTCAAATGAATGACATTCACACAAAATACTTGCATCTAGTTGTCTTTCAATCATTTGTTTCCAAGTTAACCTCATTGACGTATTTAATTACAGCTTGAGAGGAGAGGACTGAGGACCCAATGAAGTTACTTAGTTAGCTTCGTATTTCTTTCAATTTGTATTTGGAGATATTTTCTTTTGATCCAATAGGCCTTCTCTTTGTTAGAAATTGTTATAAATAGAGAAGGGTGTCTCTATCGTAAAATTAACTCAATTTTTCACTCCCTGAATAGAGAAGTTTATTCATGATTTTATATCATATGATGTACGCAAACAAATTAAACGCCAACTATTATATAAAGAGAAAGTACATAGTTAATTTTCAGTGACAGGTCACATTCGTGACAATCACTTTTGTTAGACTAATTTCAACACTAACATGCTTCGAACTGAGTCAACGATCAAATGTTTTGGCGAAGTGTTGAACTTTATGAACTTTATCTTAATTACTGTCTACAGAAAGTTAAAAAAATAGATGCAAAGACGCAATGGAAATTGTTCTAACAAATAGAGTTAACATCTGAGTAGGAAAGGAATCCTGCTTTCTATCCAAATTCGAGTCACTGGTTTAAACTCATTGTCAACTAGCCCTTGAAATTCTCCGGCAACTCGAACAAATGGTTTAAACAACACATCTTCATACAAAAACTAAAGATTACATGTTTACAAATCATAACAATCATGTGTTACTTGACATGATGAATTTCATCCAATGTGAGAATATTTACTCACACTTGACACTCCAACTTAAAGGTCTATGTGCTAGCATAAGATCATATAACCCACATATCCTTAAAATGAAATTAAAAAAATAAATAAATACTATACGTAAACAGAGAAAATTAAGATGTTGAGATAAAACAAAAATACTTGAGTTATTGTAATTTGTTCATAAAACATTATTATTGCTTAATGTATGTTTCTTTCTCGATGGTTTTACCAATTAGAACCGACAAAATACTCTTCCAAAGGACTAATGTTGATGATATATACTGCAAGTTCACTTTGGTGTTGGAGAGACCTTAAATGGATACAGAGGGCAAAAGGTTGAAATTCAAATCCCACAGCTCAAAAGTGCCATTAACAAAATTGTAATGTGCTCCTTTCAAAGCAAGGGTTTTCTTCACAACACCATCTCTCACAAATGGATAAGTCAATAAGTTCCCAAGAGATACATTCACAGCTTCCTGCATTTGAATTAGGAAGCAAAATATTAAATTACAATTTGTAAACACTAGTTAATGCCAACAAATTTAAGATTTTTTTTATGCATCAATTATGCAAAGTAAGACATAAAATGAATAAGTTAAGTAGGGTTTGATTGGATTGTAAATTTGCTTACCTTTTCACAGTTTGTGCACTGCTCTGCAAAGCTTAAGCTACTTGTTTCTAATTTAACCTTGGACCTTGCTGGATTGCAAATTTGGACCCATTGCTCAATGAAATCACTGTAAGATGACAGAAGAATGAAACTATTATTAGTTTTTTTTTTCTTTCCAAGAAAAATTGTGAGTCATTTTTCTTATGTTACGGAAGTTTAAGCCTAAGTTTTGTATCATAGTGAATGTGTTAGAATTACGGCGATCCAATATGATTCTGCAAAAACTATACTTTATAGCTTCTGCAAAATCACGTTAAATCATCGTGATACTAAACATACACAGTTGAAAAACAACACACGTTAAATCATCATGATGCAAAACATACACAGTTAATGAAAATCACTATGTAACAATAATACTATAGTCGAGAGTAGAATATTACATGCAAGTATTTATCCAATAACTAGTTATTAAGTGAGGATTTGAGGTTTACATTTAAAAATCCTTAATAAAAAAAGAATCATATCTATACATTATATTTTCCTCTCCTTTCCCGTGAATGATGATACGTTGTCGTTTAACATTAAAAGGCAGAAAAGCAGTAATAAAATAATAAATTCAATTATTCACTTTTTTCTCTAATTTGTTCTTGGTATATTCCCATAAAAAAAAAATCCAAGAGGTTATTCCTTTTGATTAACCAACAGTGATAGATCATGTTATTTTATTGCTTTATATTCACAATTAAATTATATTAATGGTGGCATGTGAATGATAAGTATACTAAACATTTCAACTATGAGATGGAAGGGTGATCTGTGAATCAGCAACATACTTGGAAGTTATGAAAAGCTATCATAATATTTAAAATTAATTAACGTTTAATCACATGTAATGTAATTTGAGTTATCATCTTTTAGGAAAAATAGTTTATTCCTTCTTTATAAGAGATATTCCAAGGAACATAATACAATAAAACCTACCTTGCGGTGGTCCCATCATCTGGGATAGACATGAGCCCCTTTATGCCTCCACAGCAGCTGTGTCCAATGACTACAATATTCTCCACCTGTATTGCATAATATTTAGAATCCAAAAATAAAAAAGTAAAATGCTATTGGAGTTTTAGAGAAAGGCATTTTGTTCATCAATACTAACACATTATCTTTTCAATTTCTTCAAATTCTCAAGGTTGTAAATGGGTCAATAAATTCTATATGAGGTGTGAGTCTTAGAATTTAGATTCAGTCTAAGTCGATCATTATAAAATGAACGGATTGTCAACTACTTATTTATATAAACACATTTTCAGGTCTTATATACATAATATACTAAAATATAAGACTCTTATCATTGATCATGCTTAGGACTTGACATTTAAAATGTGCATTAAGTAATCTGCTAGTGAGTGATTTGAAAGTGTGTCTTGATGAACTTTTGACGGATTTTGGTACCATGGTATAATTTAAGTTGAGTCTAATTTAACCCTTAAAAAAATGGACTTGTAGAATGTGAAATGTCTTCTACTAATAAACTCATTTTCAAGTGTTACCGAATCAAACATAAGACAAGTAAATAAACATTTTGGTCCGCGAAATTGCAAGGATGAAGAAATTTAGTCCATATAAACTTAAGAAGTAGAAAAATTAGTTCATAAATACAAAGAATATCAATCAATTTTATCATTCAATAAAGATAATTTCACAAAGATCCATAAAAACCTATAAAAGATACACATATTGATTTAAGTAGTATTTTGTTGCATCAAAATAAACCTACACTACATTAAATGTTGTGGTGCAAAATTTGAAGGAAAAAAAAACTAAATTAACTGACATTTCTCAATTTAACCACTACGATTTCAATAACCAAAATGTTATGTTATTTTACTCACACTAGACTTATAAGTAACGCTTATCATTTTGATATGCACAATGCCCGTAATACACGATAAGATATGAAAATTGAGATGCCTGTGGATCCCAACAAATAATGCAATAGAATACTTAACAATGTCAGATGGTGTCCTCTACCAAACTTCCACTGTTCCAAGAGACCCACCATATAATAATAATAATAATATAAGATAAAGTATATGGTGAAGAAAGAGAGGTGGTGGTAACAACAAATTAGTACTACCTTTAAATGTAAGACCGCATATTCAATGGCCGCCCCTGCTCCCGAATACTTGGTCTGGCAAAACAAAAAGGCCAGTCAGACTTTGTGTCTGAATTGAAACACCAAAACAGGCAGTCCAAAATGAAGATATAACTTTGACAACAAAATGTTTTCTTCAAAAACTTTGACGACAAAATAAGTTATATTTTAAAAATAGTGTTGAAATTAATCAATTTGATATACAGTTATTTTAAAGTGTAAATATAGAGTATTGATATTATAGTTAAAAATTAAACTTAAAACTGTTTTATTAGGTTTATTGTTTTATCAAAGATAAAATGATGTTGGCATGCCAAAATATATACTCCCTCCGTCCCAATTTAATTGACCTACTTTGGTTTTTCACACAGATTAAGAAAAGTGTATAAATAAAGGGGAAAATGGAATATATTGTATTGAGAATGATAAAAGTAGTATTATTTAGTGTTATATTGTATTGGAAATGATGAAAGTTGTATTGAAAATTGAAATGAGTCAGTTATTTTGGGACACTTTTTTTTAGAAAATGGGTCAGTTATTCCGGGACGGAGTGAGTACAAAGAAGCAATGATGTTGGCTTGAATCAATATGAAAACTTTAAATGTGTAACATGAAGATGACACATGATATTGCTGAGAATAAAAAATGTTGAAGTGACTTCAAACATGTAGGTGGGGATTCCTTTTACACCATGTGAATTCAATAAATTCAACATTCTTGTCAAATAGATTAAGTAAACAAAATTTCATAAGATTAAAATCTAATTGATGCTTCATATATAATTTTACGTGTGTAAATATATTACACTTTTAAAGGTTAATTTTTCATTAATAGTTTAGACTTTTTCTTAATGCAATAAGGTGTTGTTCTAGAAAAGTAAACCTTGTCATATGGTGGAACCATGTTGGCGATGTTACGGACCACAAAGGCTTCACCCGGTTGGAAATCCAAAATGTGAGAAGGGCACACTCTAGAATCTGAGCAAGCAAACACCATAAACTGCATGTGCACTATAATCATTAGTGACAGAATAGTACTATCCATAAAAGAACGACTTTATACTATGATTATGATAATTTTAAGTCAATGGTTCTTTTCGTATACTAATAATAGTAGTAGATATTTTTCATTATAGGTATATTATATATCAAAGGTCCCAGATGCATTGATCATAAAATATAAAAAGTATTAGACCACTATAATGCTGTTAGTGAGACAACAAGATATTTAAGAATAAAAAATTAAAACTAATTAGGAATTAAGAGAACGCGTAATTAGTGTAAACGGAAATGGTCCAAGTACTAGTAATAGAATAGCTGACCTTAGGGCTCTGGCCTTTGGCAAGTTCACCGTACAGCTCAGGATTCTTCCTGAAAAGAGGACGTACAGCACCCACCAATATCTCAGTGAAATGTACTTTCACAGACCAAGTTAAGCAAATTTTTATGTAAATAAAATAAAATTTTCCCCTCAACTTACGGCATAGTTGGGTCAAACTATTAAAACTCATAATAAACTGTCGTTTAATATCTGACTTTTCTTTTTATACTAACAAATGTCTTGAAAAATATTTATTAAAAAAAAAGTCTTGAAAAATATTGTTTAAAAAAAAAACTATACAAAGATATATTGTTTTAGAAATATAAATCTTAAATATTACTTCTTCCGATCTTATTTATAAAAAATATTTGAGTCAACAAAATAGATATATTTGGTTAAAAAATTGGACTAGATACATCAACATTTATTAACTCAAATGTCTCTTGCAAATCTGAAACATCAAAATTGTGTGTGAATTTTAGATAACATTTAACACGTTGTCTTTCTTAAAAAAAAAAAAATAATTAACACTTTCTCTACAAATAAAAAAATAATAATTAAAATTTTATTTTCATATCATTTTGTATTCATGAATTAGTAGTAGGTCAACTGTTAATTTTAATTCAAGGAATTTTATCCAATTGGAATAGTTACTTATGAATATGAATCTTCCTAATTCCGTAAGTACGAAACCAAATAAAGTAAAACATGATCCGATCCTAAACACGCACAGTAAAATCAAAGACTTACACGTATTTCTCAGTCTTGAAACTAACAAAACCGGATCGGATCCTCTCATCCGGGTTAAACGGCTTTGAACCGTTGGCCTCTAACTCCGCCGTCAGCTCCTTGATCTTCACGGCGGCGATGTCACCAAGCTCAGCTTTCTCCCTGGAAACGAAACGGAAAACGTTAACATTACACGGTTTGTGTAGGTCCCACATGACAATAACAATAACAGAAACCACCACCTCCGCGTTATCAAATGAAAATTGACGCAAAAAGACAGTGGTGTTTGTCTTTTGTGTTCATTACGAAACCGAAATCAAGAGAGAGAGTTTTTCTTACTTGAGAAGTCTGGTCAGAGTTGCGATAGAATCCTCGAATGTTTCTCCAGCCATGTCTTCCTTCTGATTTCATACAAAAAAACAAAGACAAAAACAAATGATTCAGTTAATATAATTACAACAAAATCATGTGATACGGTAACATAAATGAACGGATCAATTTTTTTTTACGAAAAATTAAGCGATCAAATAATTTGTTGAACAATTGATCGTTATTATGCATGAGTTGAATTCAACGACATACGTGAAAATTGATGAATAATGAAACAAAGACAAAAGAAGAGTGAAGATGAATCAATCAATAATATATTTTGTGATTTGTAACGTGAATTGTAGGTGATTATAAACTAGTATGATTTGATTTGAATCTGGTATTGGAATTAGAAAAGAATTGCATTATTTAGACGACGAACCTTGGTTTTTGGTGTGTGTTTTTCTCTTGTGTGATACTGGTGAGATTTGGGTGTGTAAAATTAAGACAAATATATATATGAGTTTTGACGCGGTAGCTATATAGTGGAGGAGAGAGACCACAACGCGCTGGGTATGCCACTTATCACGGCTTGTAAGTTTACTGTTTTTTTTTTTTTTTTAATGTTAACTTGTGTTTAAAGTCGTAAATTAATGTTTAAAAATCTAAACATATTTTTTTGAAGTCTAAACATTTATATTCTTAATATAAATTTATTTATTTTAATTCTCTTTTAGTTGTTTAACTTGTGGAAAAGTTCTCTACGTGAGCATAACTTAGTTGACAGAGATACATAACTTGAAAATCGAAACACAAACATCCGACTTTTTTTTTTCACTTTGAAAATATGAATTTCTAATTAGTAAATTATTTAAAAACAAAAAACTTAGTGGTACAAGTTGGTATGGCCTTTTAAACCCACTTGGGTTGGCCTGGTGGTATTGGCTTAGGTCTTGAGAGTGTGCTCTTCCGCAAGGTCTCAGGTTCGATTCTCTCTGGTGCCAATTTGAGTGGACTAGATTCTCTCCGGTGTCAATTTGGGTGGGCTATTTAGCTTCTTCAAAAAAAAAAGTTGGTATGGCCTTTTTTTAAATGATAAACATAAACTATTTTATTCGCTTTATCATCATAATAATGGTTGATAGTTTTGTTTTGTTTTTTTACTCAAATGATTAATCACTACGGTCATGTATATAACATATATTCTTTACAAAATAAAGGTTAAATAAACTGAAATTTGTCAAAAGAGCCAAGTAGTTGAACTCATTTGAGTTAAGAGTCAAATAGTTAGAAATTTAGTGTCGAAACTTCAAATCATCGCAAGAAGTAATAACTAACATAACAATTAACATAGGAATAATTTTCTTAAAAAAAAAATAACACACTAACAATTGTCATTTAAAAAAATTGTAACAATTTCCTAAAAAAATTAGCATGTCATTTAAAAGAAATTGAAATTGGCAGAAAAGTAAATAAAATTAAGCTAGTTCTTTTTTTAAAAAAAAAAAAAAAAACTAGTTTCATTTCTCGATACTTCCACTTTACGTTAATTATTTAATCTTTTTATATATTTGGGGTCAAATCTTGGATCACGACGAGAGACTTGGGAACGTTCATTTTATTCAAAAGAGATTTCTCTTTTTCCATGGCAGTAAATTATTGATTATTGAGTCAAAAAGGGCAGGTAATTTTCATAATATCAGCAGAGTTATTCTTTTTTTTTTTTGACAGAAGTTATTCTTATTTTTAGAAATACATTTATTGATATTTTTAATAGCTTTTTATCTAATAAGGCAATTAGCTTTATATTAATTACCTACTAAAAAAAAAATTACCTACTAAAATCACTACAAAAAAATTTACCAACTAAAATAAAAATAATGTGTACACTAACTAAGATAGTCAAAATTTTATGGTCAAAAGTGATAAATAACTGGTCAAGAGAATAATAAATAATTGTGTTAAAATATAATAGATAAATAAGATATCACTTAAATAAATATATATATATATATATATATATATATATATCTATATATATACACGGTCAACAGTTTGGTTTGAAATAATTGTGTCCAGATAATTTTTCATAAAATTAAAAAACATATATTGGGCCAAAATAATTATGAACACTACAACGTATCACTGAGCCATCTTTTAAAAAAAAACGTATCACTAAGCTTCTGAAATGAATTATATTAATCAAGAGATAATTTCTTTGTATATAGTACACATTTATTTAATAATTTCTACTAAACATTAATCAAATTGTTTGAAAGAATATATAATTACTAGAAAAATAATTATATATTCTTTTTTTTTGACAAAATATATTCTTTTTTTTAAGAAATTATATATATATATATATATATATATATATATATATTTTTTGACAAAAGAAATTCTATATTCTTAAACACCTTCGTTTTGGACCATAGAGGTATTTTTGACACAATAATATAGGTTTCTTAAACACCTGCGTTTTTGGAGGCTTGTACCATTAATTAAATTAATATACACAGTAGTAACTAGCTAGAAAAAACAAAGTGGAATCTGGTGGGGGTGGGACTTGGTGTAGTTTACTGTGACAAAGTCACCCAAATAAAAGACGTGGTGGCCCAAAATTATAAAAACAAAAAGGGGGTGTAAGGAATCAGGAGCATATTTTTTTTTTTTTTTTATAGAAGAATGATTATTTATTTTGGCAAAAAATAAATTGATTTTGAAGTATTTACATTTGAACATATACCTCAACAAAAATGAGAAAAACAATAACAAAGAGCGTTGTATATATGCAGAACACTCAAAAGTAATCCTATGCACCGCGTACGTTAGAGACAACATTTGACAAACCACAATCCAATAAAAGACATTTTCAATGCAAGGCAATCGAAATCAGTAAAAGTATGTGCAAATCTATTCTACATTATTAATACACATAAAATTATTTCAATATAAATATACACCAATTAAATAATTTTTCAATTATTATACTAAAAAATCATGAACCATAAACTATATTATAAAAAATAAAAAAAAAATAATAATAGAGTGGAGGGAGTGCATTATTTCCTATGTAATGGGAAGATGGTGGGAAAGTTGACTTGTTGAGATTAACAACTTGAAGATAAGGGAACACATAAAGCAATAGGACAAAATATACCTACTCTTGGTAAGGCATGTGCCTTGTAGGACTATGTATTGTGAATTCAATTCAATGTGTTAACAATGGGTACTTTGGTGCATAAATAAACATAACACGTGTGCTGTTTGAACAATTTCAACTTAAAAACTTAAAGAAATGAATCAATGTTGAATATGATGATCAATTATTGATTTTATAACATTTGTCGATTAAAAATTTAGGTTCTTATAAAAAATGAAAATGTATGTCATAATTATTGTATGTTTTATCAAGATAATTTTGATAATGTTCCTCCTCCTGCGTTAAGCCATTTCTTTTGCTCCATCTTAGCATAAAAAAAGAGGTAATTAATTTTTTGACTAAAATAAAAGTGATCAAAATTCAATTCAATTCAATAAACAACATACCGAGACAATCTTGCTTGTGCAACACAGCATCATGCACTTTTTGAATGCCCCAGCCATTTATCTCTTTGGTCCTCTTCACCCTGCTTTGCATTTGCAGAAAAAAAATCAATAATCTCAAACATAAATAGAACCAAATAATTTTGGTTATGGAAATTGCTATGTATTTTGTTGGGCCCTTGGAGCTACATATAAGTTGGACTTGGAGGCCTACTTTAGAATAAGAAACGTTAATTTACTATCAAAAGCAAGCGGATGAAAAAAGTATTCATATGGGGGTGTCAAAAGCAGTAAAGTTCTAATTATTTACATCAAAATGTTGGAAAATGGAAGACAGAAGGCCCATTTACTGTTGGTGTTTCATTTCTCATTTCCACTAATAAAATAAGTATTTTGCTAACAAATGTCTTAAGACAATTTGTAAGGAATCAAAAAGTTAAGATTTATATTAGAAAAAAACAATTTTTAATACAAATTATACAATATTTATATAATTAGTTTATTAACAAATCGTTTAAGGTCACATGTTAACATTTGTCGTCAAATAAACATTAGAGGAGACATTAGGAAATTTTTTGAAAATTCTAAACAAGTTCAAAATAATATTTTCAGTATCACCCAAAATGCATTTTCTCTAGTTAACATTCACTTTCTTTCTATCACAATTAAAATAAAGTTCATAACCAAATGCCATTTCTACCACCAGAAACAAGAAAATTGTAAAGACATGGATCAAGCAGTAGATAATTGGAGAGGTGGAGGAAAAGAGAGTACCAATGTAACTAAAATATGATTGGAGAGATTGGACTTATTTTGCTTTGCCCCTCTGCATGAAAATGGTGCTGAATAAGAGTAACATGTGTGTGCCTAAACATACAAGGGAATGAAAATGAATTTGAAGGGAGCGTATATGCAAAGCACACATGAAAAGGATAAAGAAAGCGAAATGTGAGTTAATAGCAGCATTGGGTTTGTTATTGACACTACTTTCTTATCTCTATATTTGATGTCAACCTGAATGAATAGTTTGTTACATTGTTCTTAAGCCACAAGTAAAGGTGAAGAAGATAAAACTTTCCTCCCAATGTAGCATAAACATTATCCGAGTAAAAAGAATATTTGTGAATGTGATTTGAAGCCATGCCAAATATTTGTCTTGTTATGCAATTGATGATAGATGTTGTATTTGAATTTTGAAGGTAAATCCCGTTTGTGTCAAGTAATAGATTTTGATATTTCAAGAGAAAGATTGATATAATGATATAATTAATAAAAAAATTGTAGTATTATTTAGGTTAACATATATTTTTAGAGTAAAAAGAAAAGGTCAACCTATGTTTTTTATCATTTATTTTTTTTATTTAAAATTCATTTTGATCATCTCTCTTTTAAAATATTTATTTTATCATTTATCTTTACACTATTATACAAATTCCCTATTTTATCTACAATTACAACAACCAAAAGCCCTATTTGCATCTTCATTTTCACAATAATTTGTATAGAATAAAAGAAAGAAGACAAATAAAATAATAGCAGCCTCAAACTTCGTCGAAAGAAAAAGAGAACCAAGCTTAAAATTGAAAATGACAAATCCTAGCTAAAACTGGTGATTTTTGAGAAGAAGAAAATCACATAAATGGTTTTAGATTAATATATTGCCATATCACATCCTAAGTGGAACTTTTCACCCAATTCAGCTCACAATAACAACCCATTTAGGTTGTTTCTGGCAAAATTAAGATAAATTGGGTGGTAGTAATAGATATCCAATGCCACACAATTTTAAGCAATTGAGTGGGATAAGATGTTACTTCACATTTTGCCACGAAGTCTATCATCAGGAATACGAATAATAAACCACTTGTTTGAGTAGGAAAAAAAAATAAGAAAAAAGAAACCACATGTTGAGAAATGACTCTGAAATTTAAAGGTAGTCAAATCAATGAACCCATTAGCTTTCAAATTTAGTGGCAAATTATTGGGATATGAGTGGAGTATGAAGACTATCCCATTGAGACAAAACCACTTATACAATAAATTAGACATCACATATTAACTTAAAATAGTAAATACAAAATCTTTACTTATATGATGTTTAATATCCACTTTTTAATATATTTGTGTTAGGGATATCAGCGCAATGCGGAAGCACGGGATCGATGCAATTGGGAATTAAAGAGAAGTAAGTAAAATAACAAGAGAAATAACACACAAGATTTACGTGGAAAACTCCTCAATATGAGAAGTAAAAAACCACGGACGATCAAGAGCAAAGTTCCACTATGTGAAAGAAAAGAGTACAACAAGTCCTCTTATAATGACGAGGACAAAGGACAATATTTTCTCTCAATATCTCCTAAAATACTCTCTAAAATGGAACAATAATTTTCACCAAAAATACACTCAAGTGTATGTTACAAAGTGTGTTAATTATTATGTGATATCTCAATCTATGAAGCCTTCCATGTTGCTTACATATATATAAGCCTTAATCTCATACTTAAGAGTGAAGGAATCAAAGTTGGAACATCCACCTAGAGTAGGAGCTTGGAAGGAAATCATAATTTCTCTTGGTCAAAGATTGTAGGCACATATTGGAAGGAAATTATGATTTCTCTTGGTCAAAGATTGTAGGCACATTAAATCCAAGAGTAACCTTCCTCATAAGTAAGTCAAACATAATGGCTTGTAAAAGTGGAGAATTAGAGCCACAAAATCTAACAATTTGAGACTCTTACTCGTACTTAATATTCCGACATAAATAAATTAGTCACTAAATTTTTAAATTTAATAGGAAATTATTCCCTATAAAATCATTCCGTGTTTGACAAAATTTAGTAGATATTAGTTAGCAACATAGTAGTAATTTTGTTTTATGATGTAAAGTGTAACATCACTATCTCATCATGGAGTCCCGCATGTCTTTCGGTGTGAAATGACACGATCCTTAAGGCAGGTTCATTCAAAGGACATGTATCTCAATTCTCATCAGCTGCATCATTCACTTTATTTCTCACAACAAAAGGCTTCTACATATCAAGGTAATAAAACTATTCCAAGTCTTCCTTCAAAAAATACTATTCCAAGTCTATCTTATAGGAGTATGTTATGTAGATACTGTCCCCCAAGTTGTATTGCTAAAAGGGTGGTTTAATTTTATTCTTGTAGCAAGCAATGAAATTGGTGCTCTTCTGTGGGTTTGAATTCTGTTGTTCATGAAGGAATTATTCCTTGACTGGGTTAAACGAGAATTTCCACTAAAATTTATCTGATTTGTTTAAAAGAGGTTTCTCTCAGGTGTAATTGAATGTTTGAAACGAGTCTAAATGATTATGAAACAAATGATTGCCCTGATATTCAAAAGGCTAATGAAGAACATGATGTATGTATTATGTAATATTAACATGAACATGTTCCTTATTGGTTGAAAGATAACTTGTGTTTCATCTATGATTCACGGACACGGGACACACATATTGACACCGATAATAATTTGAGAAAATGACATAATTCAATGTAATCATATGTGTTGGTGCTGTGTTGGACACACCCGTGTGTCTGGCTTCCAGGACACGCCTAATCCAAGAAGTGTCTGTGTTTCATAGTGTTTCATTGTTCCCACCCCTCTAAAGGAAAAAGAAGATAATAAATATCCCTTTGATCTCTGTAGATAACATATAAGACACAAATACTCTTTGGGTTAGGTGTGTCCCAGTGTCGGATACTTATCGTGTCTGACACCAATACAACACCGACAAATATGATTACATTGAATTATGTCATTTTCTCAAATTATTATTTTTGTCGACGTGTTTGTGTCACGATGCGTATCCGACACATATGCTTACATTGAATTATGTCATTTATCATCGGTGTCAACGTGTCCGTGTCCGGTGCCCGTGTTTTAGTTTGTGCTTCATAGAAGATAACTATGTGATTTTAAGTTGTTTTAGTGGCAGGTTAGAACTAGCGACACAGCAGAAAGCAGATTTTTTCATTTGGCAAACAAAAATTTATAGAGAACTTCTTTGAATAAAGAATTAAAATGAGGGATCAAATGAAAAAAACTGTCATATTTCATTGGATGAAAATCATACTGAAGTCAAAGAATAATGGTTATCAATATCTTACGAGATACATGTGAGTCGTACCTCGATACTGAACAAAATCAAACCCAATCAATGTATATCTATGTGCATATCTATTTTAGACATGAATCTCGATCCATTTATGATGAGTCGCGTGAATCACAGCTTGATCCTAAACTTTGTGCAGCTAACTGTTTTTGATTTATGATTTGAATTTTGAAACATTTTGAAGTCTATATGTTCTATCATGCTCTTTTTTTCTTGCTTTTACTTGAGAATGACATTTTAATTGATTATGAATTTTATGATTCACAATAAGATTTGACTCACCATACAAAACATACTGATTCACGATTTGAATCTCGAAGAGAAAACCGTGCGAAGAATATAATATTTTTGCATACACATTAATTTGTTTTGTTTGGGTGGGATGCAGAGAGTCATTGATAAGGAAGCAGCTGGGATTTCATAATTCCAATGACGAGGTTTGAGTAGTCGTTGCTGGTTACAACTGGAATTTAAAAAAATAAAATCAGTTTATATTATGGAATGCCATAAATCCTTTTTAGACCATAAAGTAACCAAGTCCTCGCCTTCCCCTGCACTGTGTTGTGTGGAGCCAGTGGATCAAGATGAACAAAAATCTCATATTACAGCTTTTAATTCAGGAGATGGATCCACAAATTCAGATAACGAATCTTCTTCATCAAAGACCGTGCGTGATGTACATATCGTAAGAACCACTATTGCATGTCTGAACACAACACAACAAATTAAAATTGTTTATTTTTCAGTTTTATTATATGTAGCACTGACAATTCAGATTGAAGGTGCGTCCGACACCGGCACGTGTGATTACATTAAATAATAACATTTTCTAAAATTATTACTGGTGTCAATGTATCAGTGCAGTGTCCGATGTCTATGACGGTGCTTCATAGGTTTTACAACACTGTTGGGAGATTTCTATAATTAGCCTTATGGAGGCCACTGCCCTTGAAAATTATTTATGCCGTATTCATTTTATATTTTCCAGTCAATGCGGTTAATGGAGGACTTCCTTGATCTTGCTAAAGAAAATACAGAAAAGGATCTGGAAACATGTGGTATACTTGGTGCCTTTCTTGTAAGAATCATTTTAATGTCATGAAAATTGTTAAATTGCCTTGTGTGCTGAAGGCTTTACCATGAAAGATATTAACTTTATCCATCCATGGCATTATGATCACAAAACTTCTTCAAAAGAAAATAACTCATCTTTATTATCTTCTTATAGATTCAGAATAAATGAGATTCACATCCTCAGCTAATCTTTGTTGCAATTGAATTGTCTTTTTCTTTTGCCCTCTCTTATGTATGTACTCTTGTCATGTTTATTTCTTCTACTTCATTTGATGCTGCTAGGATTTTTATTTTTTTACTGTCTGTCTCGTATTGTTGCTTTTAAGTACACATCATTGTATTATAGAGATTCAGCACATGTTTGGAATCATGATGAGTTTAACGAAATCATGGTGGAACTATGATTTTGTTGAAGCTCCAAAGTTTAGCTTTTGGAAAAATCATGGTAGCACACGTGATTCTGCCAATCTTGCCATCGATCAAAACATGCACTCAATTCTTTCGCTGTCTTCTTTTATGGATGCGAAACAAAGAACTTGGTCTGTCAAGATGATTTAGAGAAATTGAAATTTATTTGCGACTTGTCTTTCAATTATCCAGGAGAAGGGAACCCTCTATATGACCACACTAATCATACCAAAGCAGGAATCGGCATCTAATTCAGTTAGTATCTAGTTTGCAAACTTACATTCTTTTTGGATTGGTTTTGCATTATTTTAGCACATGTTGTTAGCAGGGCTTGGTTTTGTTACTGTTTGTTGCTAATTTGCTGCACTGTCTTACAGTGTAATGCCACAAATGAGGAGGAAGTTTTCACAATTCTAAATGAAAGATCCCTTTATCCTGTTGGATGGATCCATGTATGTCCTAGTTTTTTCTTTTCTTTCCATATTGCAAGTCTTAGGCAACACTAGAGCACAAATTATTTTTGAAAAAGACAATATCCCCTATGTTAATCTGTGTGAGCTTAGCAATAGTAGTTCCTACTGGTTTGACTTATATCTAACCATTCGCTTTTCTAAACATTTGTAGACGCACCCTTCTCAAAGTTGTTTCATGTCATCGGTGGATCTGCACACTCAATATTCCTACCAGGTGATTGATCCAACTTTATAAAGCATTTATCTGTTCCACTATCATCAACTTCATCAGTATCAAAAGTGTTGCATAACATATTATCGAGTGAATTAGATCGGAATTCTTATTGACACCATGGTTAAATTAGTTAGTAGTAGTTGATATCTTCAAAGGGAATTCATAAATAGGACAATATTTACGATTTTGTAGCTGATAATGATAATCAACCTAACGATTAAAACTGGCATAAATTTGAACCAACAGTTTTATGTTATTTTTTCAGGCAATGATTCCTGAGGCATTTGCGATTGTATTGGCACCAACTGATACCTCAAGGTATAATACTTGTCTTTATTAAATAATTCCTTGTAGTTGCAGCCAATTTTCATAATTGTGCAAAAAATGGCTCTGAATGTACACTGTTTTGAACAAAACCTGTTTATATTTTCCTCTAGATGTAGATGCTAAGTACTTTTACTAGCTTCTCTTGAACCACAGTTTAAGCCTATTTCAAAATGCTATGGTAATGCCATGTTAAGAAAGAGTTTCAATTCACAGATGCAACAGATTTACTAGTTGTATGTTCTTTTCTCAGGAGCTGTGGTCTCTTTCGCCTAACCGAACCGGATGGTATGGATATTCTAAGAAGTTGTCCGGAGAGGGGATTTCATCCACACAAAGAACCAGATAATGGCAACCCTGTGTACGAGCACTGCTCCAATGTGTACAAAAACTCCAATTTAAGGTTTGAAATCTTTGATTTACGCTAACAAGGCTCTGATTCAGCGCATACTGTCCCACAATGGATATAGCACACATTTGTTTCCACGGTGATATGACTCTCACCATTTGTCGATATAGAAGATCCAGGAGATAGCTTCTGAACTACCATGAGTCCAATATGTATTCACCATTTGACCGTGAAAACAAACAGGCTTGTTGAGTATAAATGTATACTTACAAGAAACATGCAATTTTTACATGCAAGAATAATTCTGATATAAAGTTATTGTAACATTTGATTTAATGTAATAAGGTCAGTTTAGTACTTACCTCTTGAAAGTTTAAGGAAATAAACTCAATAAAGATTTCTTTGATTTCTAGCTCTACTTGTATCATAATTTACTCATGAAATGCACTTCTAAGCATGGAAAGTTGACATCATTGCTATCATAAGTTATATGATGTTCGAAACAAGGAAATTGGCGCAATACGCACAATCTAAACTTTACGAGTAACATTTGGAGTGTTAAGAAACCATTTAATATCGTGCTGTATGAATCTTAAATGAACAAACAGAACTTGTTCAGGCTAATTTTAAAATTATCTGGAGAAGGGATTTCATCCACACAGAGAACCAGATAATGGAAACCCTGTGTATGAGCACTGCTCCTATGTGTACAAAAACTCCAATCTAAGGTTTGAAATATTTGATTTACACTAAAATGACTCTGATTCAGCACATACTATCTCACGACGGATGTAGAGCATAGTTAAAACTTATTAGTGACAGGTCAAAAAGTAAATATGTGCAACTCTTTCGAACCTTAATATGTTACATTGTGGGAATCTAACCCCGTCCGCTAGATCCAACTTCGCTAATAAATTATTCTATTTTTTTACTAATGGTTGAAAACTTTAGGCTAAAATATGGTTTTGATCCCTGCAAAATAGGCCAGTTTTGGTTTTAGTCCCTGCAATTTTTTTTTATAGTTTTTGGCCCCTGCAAAAATTGGTCAGTTTTGGTTTTAGTCCCTGCAAAATTTTTTTATAGCTTTTGGTCCCTGCAAAAATAGGTCAGTTTTGGTTTTAGTCCCTGCAATTTTTTTTTTATAGTTTTTGGTCCCTGCAAAATTATGCCAGTTTTGCTTTTAGTCCCTGCAAATCTTTTATAATTTTTTTTATAAATTAAAAAATTCTGGAAAATTGAAAAATTAATAAAAAAAATTTGGAAAAATTAAAAATTATTAAAAAATTGAAAAAAAATTTAAAAAAATTCTGGAAAATCGAAAAATTAATAAAAAAAATTAAAAATTCTGGAAAAATTAAAAATTAATAAAAAATTGAAAAAAAATATTAAAAAATTCTGGAAAAATGAAAAATCAATAAAAAATCTGAAAAAATTCTGGAAAATTGAAAAATTAATAAAAATGAAACAAAAAGGAAAAAATTAAAAAAATCTGGAAAAAATAAAAAAGATTAAAAAATTCTGAAAAAAATAAAAAAGATTAAAAAATTCTGGAAAAAATAAAATTTCGAAAATTTTCTAAAAATATTAAAATTCTGGAAAAATGAAATTTTCGAAATTTTAAATTTTAATGAAATTCTGGAAAATAAATTTTAATGAAATTTTAAATTTTTGAAAATAAAAATGAAATTCTTGAAAAATGAAATTTTAATGAAAAATTTTCGAAATTTTCATTAGTATTTTTTCCGGGAATTTTTGTGTATTTATAAAGCGGGAACTTTTGGGTATTTATAAACCGAGAATAAGGGAAAAATACACTGAAAAAACCTAAGCTCGACATATATACTAATCAGAATATTTTTTATTTTCCAGAATTTTTTCATTATTTTTCATTTAAATAGATTATTTTATTTTTTTAATCATTTTTTATTTTTATTAATTTTTCCAGATTTTTTTAATTTTTTCCGTTTTTTTCAATATTTTACATTTTTATTAATTTTTCAATTTTCCAGAATTTTTTAATATTTTTTTTCAATTTTTTTATTGATTTTTCATTTTTCCAGAATTTTTTAATATTTTTTTATTAATTTTTAATTTTTCCAGAATTTTTTTAAATTTTTTTATTAATTTTTCGATTTTCCAGTATTTTTTAATATTTTTTTCAATTTTTTATTAATTTTTAATTTTTCCAGAATTTTTTAATTTATAAAAAAAATTATAAAAGATTTGCAGGGACTAAAAGCAAAACTGGCATAATTTTGTAGGGATCAAAAACTATAAAAAAAAATTGCAGGGACTAAAACCAAAACTGACCTATTTTTGCAGGGATCAAAAGCTATAAAAATTTTTTTGCAAGGACTAAAACCAAAACTGACCTATTTTTGCAGGGACCAAAAGCTATAAAAAATTTTTGCAGGGACTAAAACCAAAACTGGCCTATTTTGCAGGGATCAAAACCATATTTTAGCCAAAACTTTATGTAGTGCAATATTAATTCATATACAATTTGTATCTTAATATACAAGGACACACAACTTTGCCAAATTAGTTTGTCAAAAAAAAAAACTTTGCCAAATTAGAGCTACACACTGTAACAATGATTACTCGTTGTTTGAAAGATTTAGAATACACTATATTTTGGAAGAAAAAAAATATATAAGGATAATACAGCTAAAATTTTGAATATTTGAATAAAAGCTTTCAAGTTAAGTTTTTCTTCCTTTAATTTGCTGGCCACTGCTGCTGCTATTTTCATTTATGTCGCAGAGAGTGGATCCACCGACGATTGGGACAGTTCATACGTATTAATTATGTTTCTTGTTGAAGTTTTGAAACAAACAAACTATATTTTCACACTACACCGCCTCATCAAGACATTCAATAGTTATTGTGCCCATCAGCATCTTATATTATAATCATATACTGTATTAATCAATGTTTATGACAATAATTGTATGTAATGTTTGATTGTAGATGCTGCTATAGGAACAGATATCAGGAAGAAAAGTGGTTAACTGTCACAGTATCATAGTGTTACGTACGTGCTACTACTATATGTTTAATTTTGAATGGCATAATTCTCGTGTCTCAAGTGGGCCATGAAGAAGATATAGTTGAGATTTTTTATATTTGAATTCTAAGGGAATTGACTGATTCAGCGCCAAGTCTGAAACACATAATCCCACATTATCCCTTGTTTTGATAAACCAGTCCTTTTTTGTCACATTCTCTACATTAATATATGCAGGTAATATCGACAAAGTTGTAATATTTGTAGCACTAACGTTTCTGATCAAAGATCAATTCACTATTTGACTGAACGAAGCCACTAACACATACAATTATATATAATTATGTCATTTTGAAATCAAATTATTATTGGTGTTAACATGTCAGTGTCAGGCAAGTGTCTACATCGTTGTTGACCGTGATTGCAATTAGACACTTCATTTGGAAATACTTGCAAAGGCTCTTTGATATTGATCAAAAGAACAAAGATATATATATATATATTCAATTGTTAATTCTTGATTCTAATCCTAATAGTAATACATCCAAATATTTCAAAACTATTATCAGCAAATTTACATCAAATCTCCAAGTTAGCTTGATAGATTAATCAAACATTTACAACAAACAAAAGAACATGAATCTAATTACATGAACTAATCACGTCATATCGAAAATTCTCAATAAGGATGAACATTCCTACTCATTCCCAATCCATTTGTACTAGCAAAGAACCCAAACAATTCTTGCCTATATGGCAAATAAGATTTCCGTTTATCACTTTCCTTCCTCGCTTTACTCATCACATAATGTTTCTCATGCGCCGACGGCGCCGGAGCCGCCTTTTTACCTTTCACCATTTTCACTTTCTTTACAGCAACATTCTTCGTCTCGCCGGCGCCGGAACTCGTTTTCTCTACCTTCGCCGGATTCAAAAACACGAAAGCATCTTTTCCATCACTATTACTTCTCAGCTTTGGATCTCGTAACTTCCATAGCTTTGATGATCCTGTTGAATTACTCTTCACCGCTTTTTTTGGATTCCACTCGCAGTACGTCCCTTCCACCGCCGAAGAACTCGACGCCGTCGCCGTCTTCGATGATGACGGTGATTCAACGAAAAATTTCTTCACCGGTGAACGGTTTCCAGATTCGTTATCGTAATCGTCGGTGAAATGAAGATCCTGACCGAAAAAAGGAAAAATCGGACGAATCTGACCGTTATCAAACACATCGTCAGCGGAAATCGGGGAACCCTCAGGATCTGCGAAAACAAATGTAAACTCGTCATCATCTTCATCTTCTTCTTCTACTTCGTGTTTATCTTCGTTTTCGATTTTTTCGTCTTCGATTTTAAGCTTTGCTAAGAAATCGTTCTCAAATTTTCCAGAAACCTCGCTAAGAGGTGAAGCTGAAACAGTTTGCATTGTGAGTGATTGCGTTTCTCTTTTCTTTTTTGTTTGGAGTAACTGAAATGAAATTGTTGTGTTTTTTTTTTTTTTAGAAAGTGGTTGAAGTTGAAAATTGGTGAGGAGTGAAATGAAGGTTGTTCAGTATTTATATATGTGTAAGGTGAGGTGCCAAGTGGCTATTCAAATATGGGTCACCGTTGATTTTTTTATTTGGTCTCCTAGTGAAAAAAAGGGATTTTGCCCTTTTTGAATAGATTCACACGTTTTGTGTGTTCAAATTATTCACGCGGGGGAGGTTTCTTCTCACCTTCGAGAATGAAAGAAGTTCCTTGGTAATAACTAATAACGGCTTGAACTCGAAGTCAATGTTTTAAAAAAAGGGAAGTGATTTTTTCTTGTAGAGCAAGGGATATAAAGATGATTAAAAAATATTCATCTAGAACAATACTACATAATATTGACAGGAGCATTTTAATATGATTTGGTGTGAGATTAATAAAAGCATGAGCAAAGTTAACGTCACGGGTTATATATTGCTATGCGCTGATCTCATTGATGACTTAACTTGGGCAATAGGTGTGGGTGGCTGGGTGCACGCTTGTTAGAGCATCCACACGAGACTCCCAAACATTTAAGATCCGATATATACTCACTCCGTCCCATAATACTTGACACAGTTGACCTTATTACGCATGTCAATGCTTAACTTTGAGCTTAAATATCTTGAATAATATATTAGAAAAAATTATGAAAATTTGATATTTTGAAAATACTCATCGAGACGAATCTAACCACATCTTATATGAGTATTATTTATCTTTGTATATTAGTAGAAAAATACGGCCAAAGTAAGTTAGGTCAAAATTGCACATTTTCAAATGGGTCATCTATTACGGGACGGAGGGAGTATTAGTCATTCCTATTGAAAAGAAATATTTTGGAGATTCTATAGGACTTGGGATCTCAAGCAAGCAGTTCATCTTTAAATGAGGTTCATTAAATTAATCATTTTTGCACACACTTTTTTAATAATAAATGGAATTTATATTTTTTTAGTATTAAAAAAATAAAATGTAATGATATAAAGTTATTCATAGTTGATTAATGTGTCTTATTTTAAAAATTTGTATGAGATGTTAAGTTGTAGGGATTGAATATTTATTTAATATTATTATTAAAAAATTATAAATAAACGACGTTTACATGTATGACATATTTAAGTATTTTAAAATGAATGTCTTCATTGTTGATGCCGTTAAAAGTTAGTTAAAAACAAGAAAAGAAATCACCCAAATAAAGATGCTCATGCAAATCCCACAAATTTTTGTTCGACCATTTAGCATTACTCAAAATATATTCCTCCTATAAGCTTTCCTCTCCTAAAAAAAGTATGCTTTATTTGTGTACGTGGTTGTATTTGACTCCCATTTCTTATTAACTTTAACGTCTGACCTATTAAACTTTAACGGCTCAACAATTCTTCTCAACTTATTTCCATATTATGCAACTCTTAACTTTGTTGACTTTCCAAAAACAAAATTACACAAATATAATTTGTTGACTTTCCAATTTATGCTGGTGGGATATCTGCTTCTAGAATTGGACGTGGACAAGAAATGAACCCACAAACAGTTTACCTCGTCAAGGCTTGGTTCATGACAAAATATAATCTTGTCTTGATTATTAAGCCATTAATTTAAAGGATCGTTATCGCTAATAGTACAAACAAAAAGGATAATTCTTAATTGCCAATGAAAAAGAGTAGGATAGCCAGTGCCAAAAACAAATGTAACTCAAAAAATATTGGACAGGAATCATGTGGGACCAACCATGTTCAATATTTCTATTTTTTTTAAAAGGTTCAAATTTATTAAAATATCACACCCAAGCATAAGAGGGACTTGAATTTCCTGTTGTTACGGTGCGAAAATGTGTGCTTTTTTACAACATCAAATCCGAATTTTATAAGAAGGTGTGCATGAATGAAGAACAACTAGGATGTTAATAAAAGAGAATCAGATGAGATTTGGGTTACAACAATCCCTTATCAAGGATCAACTTAAGCTGACAACGACAATAACACTTTATTTAGTTCACTATGGGATTTGTCAACAAGATAATCACTTGAGAATAATTACCCACTTATCATCAGGTTCAACAAATTATCCATAGTAGTTATTGGCTAAGATACATATTGAAAGTACTAATCAAGCTTTGACTTTGGTTCCTTAATTTTAAATATCAATGGCTATTATCACCTTATATATATCTACAAGAGACTGATACTTCTTCGCCTTCTTTAGTTTAAAAATATTAGTGCTCTTATTGTTATTGGTTTTTTTATCAACCTCTTCACTTGAGATTCGTTTCCCCTCTTCTTCCTAACAAATTTGTTGTTTTCATTGTTGAGCTTCAAAAGCACTTGAGCCGCAACCATGTCATCAAACATATCATCATTCTTTTTGGTTTCACTTTTCACTTTACCATCTACCATTTTATTCGAAGGAGGATTCATCAATTTGTGTCAATGGGTTTTTCTTCTAGTGTAATGGGTATCAATTGAGTTGTGTTTTTTACTTGTAGCATATATAATACGTATTTATTTGTTCTTTAAAGGTTATTGCGTAGATTTTGTCTGGTGTGTCTTCATTTCTTTTTAACTCATTTATTTCCTGGTCAATGCGAGACATTGATTGTCTTTCAGGTATGCTTATCTATTTGGTCAACTATGTAACGACTAGTTTTCATCCATCTAGTGGCGTTTAGTTGCGTAAAAAAAAGCCACGTATTAGTTCTTTCTCCATCTCTATTTTTAAATGACTTTTATTTAAGATTGTTTTTAGAGAAGAAAATTCATCTTGCTTCATTAGATAATAAGTTATTCTTGAAGAAAGTTACATAATAAGTTAATAATACAAGGTGGTACATCAATAAATAATTGGGAGCTTTCTTTTAACGAGTCTTCCTTTGCAAATCAATGAGGCACCCCGTTTGCTTGCCTCGACTAAATTCTACCTTAGAGTTGGTAAAGTGGATATTAAGTAGTTGTTGACAATGACTAATAATGCTTCTGAAAGCAGTGTTGCTACTATTATTACTATTGATAGCTTCAACGAGGAGCTTTGATCCATAGGCAAGTCCATGATGTCCATGCCTAGTTTAGCCACCCACTGCAACGCTTCACAGAGTCCTAACACCTCACCAATATCTATCAAACACAATGGCACAACCCTTGTTGGTCTAGCAAGCACATAACCCACGTCGGAATATCAAAGCTTATAAGAGAAAAATAATAATAAACAATACACATTGGATGTTCATTATTTTTATTGATAATTGCAATTATAGATTTTTTCTTGCTTGTCTCACATCCAAATTATTTTAATTTATTTTAAAAAGTTTCTTAGAAATAATTTATAGATCTACCAAATCAAAATTTAAAAGGAACAAATATTATTAATTAATTTTTTTTTTGTATTGGTTAATTAAATTGATTTATTTGACACTCTTTAGTAAAGTCAACAAATTGGCTTATAATTTATTGAATTAACCTAATTAAAAGCTTGTTTAATCAACTGAAAAGTATTTGGATATAAAACGAGTTTATTTGACTAAATCATAATTTTTTTTTGAGGTACTACTGAATGAAGTTTATGGGTGTTTTAAAATTTTAAACTATGAAAACAAACATTAAAACTACCACATAAAGTATTTTTTGCATGTTATGCGCGAAGACAACCAAGCTGCAAAATGTTTAGTTAATTATGTTTATCGTAATCTATATTGCTTTTGGAACGAAGAGACTCCGCCATGTATTTCAGCAGCCTTGACATTTGATTTCTTATCAGACATTCGTTAATAAAAATATATGCAGATAGGGTACAAAGATCCCTTATCAAGGATCAACTTAAGCTAACAACGACATTAACGCTTTATTTAGTTCATTATGGGATATCTCACCAAGATAATCACTTGAGAATAATTACTCATTTATCATCTGGTTTAACAAATTATCCATAGTAGTTATTGGCTATGATACTTATTGAAAGTACTAATCAAGCTTTGACTTTTGTTCCTTAATTTTAAATATCAATGGCTATTGTCACCTTATATATATCTACAAGAGACCGATACTTCTTCTCCTTCTTTGGTTTAAAAATCTTAGTGCTTTGATTATTATTGGTTTTTTATCAACCTCTTCAGTCTTCACTTGAGATTCGTTTCGCCCTCCTCTTCCTAACAATGTTGTTGATTTCATTGTTGAGCTGCATAAGCACTGAGCCGCAACCATGTCATCAAACATATCATCATTCTTCTTGGTTTCACTTTTCACTTTACCACCTACCATTTCATTCGAAGGAGGATTCATCAATCTGTGTCAATGGATTTTTCTTCTAGTGTAATGGGTATCAATTGAGTTGTGTTTTTACTTATAGCATATATAATACGTATTTATTTGTTCTTTAAAGGTTATTGCGTAGATTTTGTCTGTTGTTTCTTCATTTCTTTTAAACCCATTTATTTCTTGGTCAATGCAAGACATTGATTATCTTTCAGGTATGCTTATCTATTTGGTCAACTTTGTAATGACTAGTTTTCATCCATCTAGCGGCGCTTAATTGAGTAAAAAAAGAAGAAGTCATGTTTTAGTTCTATCCCCATCTTTATTTCCAAATGATTTTTATTTAAGATTGTTTTTGGAGAAGAAAATTCATCTTGCTTCATTAGATAATAAGTTATTTTTGAAGAAAGATAGATAATAAGTTAATAATACAAGGTGGTACATCAATAAATAATTGGGAGCTAGCTTTTAACGAGTCTTCCTTTAAAAATCAGAGAGGCACCCTGTTTGCTTGCCTCGATTAAACTCTAACTTAGAGTTGGTAAAATGGATATTAAGTAGTTGTTGACATTGACTAATAATGCTTCCGAAAGCAGTGTTGCTACTATTATTACTAATGACATCTTCAACGAGGAGCTTTGATCCACAGGCAAGTCCATGATGTCCATGCCTAGTTTAGCCACCCACTGCAACGCTTCACAGAGTCCTAACACCTCACCAGTATCTATCAAACACAATTACACAACCCTTGTTGGTCTAGCAAGCACATAACCCCCGTCGACATCTCAAAGCTCAAAAGAGCAAAATAATAATAAACAATACACAGTGGATGTTCATTATTTTTATTGATAAATGCAATTTAGATATTTTCTTACTTGTCTGACACCCAAATTATTTTTATTTTTTCTAAAAAGTTTCTTAGAAATAATTTATAGATCTACCAAATCAAAATTTAAAAGGAACAAATTTTGTTAATTAATTTTTTTTTGTATAGGTTAATTAAATTGATTTATTTGACACTCTTTAGTAAAGTCAACAAATTAGCTTATAATTTACTGAATTAATTTAATTAGAAGCTTCTTTAATCAACTGAGTTTATTTGACCAGATCAATAATTTTTTTGAGGTACTATTGAATGAAGTTTATGGGTGTGTTAAAAATTTAAACTATGAAAACAAACATTAAAATTACTACATAAAGTTTTTTTTGTGCATGCTATGCGTGAAGACAACCAAGCTGCTAATTGTTTGGCTAATTATGCACATCGTAATCTAGATTGGTAATCTAGATTGCATATGGAACGAAGAGACTCCGCCATGTATTTCAGCAGCCTTGACATTTGATTTCTTATCAGACATTTGTTGATAAAAAATATATGCAGATAAGGTACAACGATCCCATATCCAGGATCAACTTATGCTAACAACGACATTAACGCTTTATTTAGTTCACTATGGGATTTGTTTCCAAGATAATCCCTTGAGAATAATTACCCACTTATCATCAGGTTCAACAAATTATCCATAGTAGTTATTGGCTAAGATACTTATTGAAAGTACTAATCAAGCTTTGACTTTTGTTCCATAATTTTTTATATCAATGGCTATTGTCACCTTTTATATATATATATATATATATATATATATATATATATATATATATATATATATATATAGGGTCTTGCTAGAAGCCACCCTTTGAAGGTGTCTTTTAGCAACCCACACCTCAAGGTGTGATTTTCACTTTTTAGTTATAACTTTGCTAAAAGACACCTTCATAAAAATTAGTTGGTGTCTTTTAACAAATGCTCATAGAATAACTTGCTAAAAGACACCTTCACAAAAGGTGTCTTGTAGCAAAACCCTATATATATATATATATATATATATATATATATATATATATATATATATATATATATATATGACCGATACTTATTCGCCTTCTATGGTTTAAAAATCCTACTGCACTTATTATTATTGGTTTTTTTTTTATCAACCTCTTCACTTGAGATTCATTTCCCCCTCCTCTTCCTAACAATGTTGTTGTTTTCATCATTGAGCTGCATAAGCACTTGAGCCGCAACCATGTCATCAAACATATAGTCATTCTTTTTGGTTTTACTTTTCACTTTAGCACCTACCATTTTATTCGAAAGAGGATTCATCAATTTGTGTCAATGGATTTTTCTTCTAGTGGAATAGGTATCAATCGAGTTGTGTTTTTTACTTATAGCATATATAATACGTATTTATTTGTTCTTTAAAGGTTATTGCGTAGATTTTGTCGGGTGTGTCTTCATTTCTTTTTAACCCATTTATTTCCCCGTCAATGCGAGACATTGATTGTCTTTCAGGTATGCTTGTCTTTTTGGTCAACTATGTAACGACTAATTTTCATCCATCTAATGGTGTTTAGTTGAGTAAAAAAAAGCCACTATTTAGTTCTTTCTCCATCTCCATTTCTAAATGACTTTTATTTAAGATTGTTTTTGGAGAAGAAAATTCATCTTGCTTCATTAGATAATAAGTTATTTTTGAAGAAAATTAGATAATAAGTTAATAATACAAGGTGGTACATCAATAAATAATTGGGAGCTAACTTTTAACGAGTCTTTCTTTGCAAATCAATGAGGCACCTTGTTTGCTTGCCTCGACTAAAGTCTACGTCAGAGTTGGTAAAGTGGATATTAAGTAGTTGTTGACAACGACTAATAATGCTTCTGAAAGCAGTGTTGCTACTATTAATACTATTGACAGCTTCAACGAGGAGCTTTGATCCATAGACAAGTCCATGATGTCCATGCCTCGTTTAGCCACCCACTGCAATGCTTCAAAGAGTCCTAACACCTCACCAATATCTATCAACCACAATGGCACAACCCTTGTTGGTCTAGCAAGCACATAACCCCCGTCGGCATCTCAAAGTTTAAAAGAGAAAACTAATAATAAACAATACACAGTGGATGTTCATTATTTTTATTGATAAATGCAATTATAGATTTTTTCTTACTTGTCTCACACCCAAATTACTTTTATTTATTCTTAAAAGTTTCTTAGAAATAATTTATAGATCTACCAAAACAAAATTTAAAAGGAACAAATTTTGTTAATTATTTTTTTATTAGGTTAATTATATTGATTTATTTGACACTGTTTAGTAAAGTCAACAAATTAGCTTATAATTTATTGAATTAACTTAATTACAAGCTTGTTTAATCAACTGAAAAGTCTTTGGATATAAACGAGTTTATTTGACCAGATCATAATTTTTTTGAGGTATTACTGAATGAAGTTTATGGGTGTGTTAAAAATTTAAACTATGAAAACAAACATTAAAACTACTACATAAAGTATTTGTTGCATGTTATGCGCGAAGACAACCAAACTGCTAATTGTTTAGCTAATTTTGTTTATCGTAATCTAGATTGCATATAAAACGAAGAGACTCCGCTTTGTCTTTCTGCAGCCTTGACATTTGATTTCTTATCAGACATTCAAAAAAATTTGTCTTTAACGTAAAAATAAAATAAAATTGTGGGTGTGTGTGTTGCATTAAAAAGTACTTGAAATTTAAGATAATTTGGAAAAGGTCAAGTCTTACTCTTTATGGTGGCTTCAAGTCAAGAAAGTCAGTTTTGTTTTTGGTACTCATATGTGGTGGTGATCGAGCCCGCTTTTATGCTTGGGCATCGGCTAATTTGTATTTGTATCCAAGTGTTGACATTGTAGATTTTTAGTGGTCTTTTTGGTACACCTTATACTGAAGAGATTGCTTGTCATTGTTAATATATATATTTTTGCTTGAAGAACATAATATCATTTCAAGCTCCCAAGAATTCTACATATCTCACATATTGTTTGTCAGTGAAGTTATTCTCTTCACCTAGGTTAAGAAATTCCAATTTTGATTCATTAATTACCAATCTCTTCGAGAGTTTTTGTCGTGCATCGAGCTTAAATATATTCATCATCTCACTTTCATCACCTACATTCTCAACACCTCATATCTATACAAGTATCTCAGTTTCCTCTTCTTAAAAGGAAGCCTAAAGTAAAGTGATTTTAGTTTCGTTAAGATGCAAACGAGCTGGCCTCTGAGAAACATATATTACTTAACAAACTAGGTGCCTGTTTGGTACTGAGTTTTTTCTACCCACATTTCACTAAAATCACGGCAGCAACCCACTTTAACCAAAAGCTCCAATTTGTAGCTTTAAAAAATCACGGCAATTTTTGCTTTGGGAATCCCCCAAACTTGCTTTTTTGCTTCCAAACTCCATCCCAAACAAGCACTAGGAAGGTTAGCTCTTGCCACTTATATTCTATCCTTCATTCCTACTTCTTGCTTGTAGTTTTTTTTGGCCTCCTCAGAATATTTGTGACTATGTAAATGAACCACTTGGAACTTCATATGAAAAAGATCTAATAACATTGGTCTTAACTTGGTGAGTTGGGAAAAAATTGCTAGACCCAAAAATTAGGGCGACTTAGGTATTGTTAAGGTACGAGATTCTAAAACTTCTCTTCTACAGGTAAATTGTCTTTCATATTTTGTCGCAAAAGTACACATTGTCACTCACATTTTCTCTCTCACACCAATACCACAAACTCACTACTTGAACTCCATCATCAAATCCAAAACATCCTTAACGATGGATTTACTTAGAGAACATGTTCTAGCAACTCTTCTTTCTGGTATAGTCACTGAACTTCATATGGTCCCTTGCATATTATTGTCCCCCCTTGTGCGCATCATTAATGTTTGTGACTTATCTCCTCCTAGCCTATGAGTCCGCTACACTTAGTTGTCTCAAGCCATCATTAACGAAATCAACGATCTCAACCTTCACTTTAACCCCTTTAACCCCAACAATGAATATACTTTCATTTGGTCAACATTAACGTCAAATGGTTAAAGATATCAAACAAAAATTATAAGCATCAATGTAATGTTTTCATTAAATATTTTTTATTTTATATGCAAAAAATGTTAAATATTTACGTCACGCTTGTTGCAGATTTTATTTACTTACATACGCGTATATTTTATTTTTGGTAACAAAAAAAATATATTTGCCGAAGCAAATATTTATGTACCGACATGAGAAAATAGATATGATAAAATTTTAAAAACTTATACTTATTTTCAAAATATCAACATTAATATATCCTTTCTATCAAATGTTTTTTTACTTATATGCTAACTTTAAAAGATTAAAATGGATGAGAAGAAAATGTTTTCCTATATTTATAAAAAGTATAATAGGAGCAAGTCATCCTTAGTCACAAACACAAATAAAAAATATTTGGGCACACATTTATAAAGGGAAAAAAATAAATAAAAAATAAATTAATCACATAATTTTTTATTATTTTCTCCTTTTATTTTTTAATTTTATTTTTACTTGTGCCAAATATATTTGTATTGTATTTACCAACTGAACTAAACTCACGGGACATTGTGATCAAGGAAAACTTACCTGAAAAATAAAAATAAAAAACTGATAATAGATCTACCATTAAGTTTATTTCTGTCTTTTCCCTCAAAAAAAAAAAAGTTTATTTCTGTCTTTGTCTTTTCAGATTAAAGAAATGGCGATGATCTTAATTTATCCGTTTGACACATGGTAAAAATGAAATCGATGGCTGAGATTATTTTACCACTTCCTTCATTTTGCCGCCGTCCCTCCCCCCGATGCACCTCCATCCCACTAAGAATCTGCACCGCCATCGGTTGGGTCCTTCTTGCTACTGCTATCATAGTCAATATAGGTCAAACATGGATAGTAAGATCCTTCTACCAAGCAATAACAAATGATTCTCAATGTTGTCTGAGCTTACATCAAAATCATAAAACACAACTTCTTGAGGTTAGTTACCACTTCTTTAAAACTTGTGCTGATTGCTGTTTATTTCATACGTATTTTGATTTTGATTTTGGATTTTACTATTATGATGTTACGTTAGGGACTAAATTCACGGATTTTATATACTTTAGCATTTTGATTGTTGATGCATGATTGGATTCATTTGGAATCTCAAGAATCAAGTTGCATCCATTTAGTGAATCTCCGTCTTAGTTGATCAAACTATACAGTTTACTTGACACTCGAGTTCTCAAAGATTCTTTGATTAGTTTTGGAAAATCTTTGATTATTTATTTTCATCAAATTTTGCACTAACCCTTTCTCGGCAAAAGTTATTCAATCCATCTGAATGAATTTTGAATCTCTGTTGTTGCCAATGACCATTTGGATGTTCAAGCAGCGTGTCTTGGTTCATAGTGCAAGATATTGCACAATTTAAGGCTTGATACTATTTTTTTCCCTTTATTTTCATGATTTGATCAGTGCCTTTTTTTTCCATCTCTCAAATTTACTCATCTTTTTGCTTTATTTTGTTTCTATAATTTGCTTGCCATCTGCGACTTTTTGAGTCGGGCCTACTAGCCTTAACTAAACTGTGATTCTGTTTTTTCAGAAGGAATTCAATGTTGATGGGAGGATGCTAAGCCAGCTATAGTTTATACAGCCAATGATCATAAGAATGGAAAGATTTTCCCGAAGGACTCAAGGTTCGTCTCCTTGAAAGAGACAACACTTCTGCTGTTGAAATACGAGCGAAGCTCGAGGCAATGGACTGTAATGGTAAGAGACTTTTTGGTTTCTTTCTTTCTATTGTGGCGTGTCTTACTTCTTCATCTACATGAAATTTGGTCTGCCAATTCGTTTATATTGTGTATGATCAAGAATAAAAAATAGGTAACCAAGACTGAAGTTATTAAACCCAGTGGGTTATGAAACCTTAAAAAATCAATTTCCATTGTACTGTTCTTTTGTATTAGTTGTGTAATTGTTTAACTTTTGGCATATCTATATCTCAGTTCTAGTGGTGACCTCATAATCCTTTATATAACTATATTAGTAGTACATACATGATGTGAGGAAATCGATTGTATTGCGCTGCAATTTTTTTTTTCTTATTGAACATGGGCCCACTGATGCTAATAGTGGACACTAAAGTTTCAGTGTGGCTTTGACGGAGGCTAAATAGCATGGGCTGAGGCAACACAGCTTTAGTGTCGGCTGATAGCGTCTTATCTTGCGCCGGTGTGGCCAAACACTGAATATGGTTGGCTGCTAAGAGGCAGATGATAAAAGTTACGCTATATCAAGTTAACTTTTTGCTTGGTAGTGTAGGATTATGGCCGGCTCTAAAACCAAATTTTCTAGTAGTGTTATGTTTAGAAACATCAAGCAATCATTGCATGAAAATTTAGGACAACTGCGACACAATAACAACAGAAAGGTTAAGGGTAATATGACAAACTGAAATTAATTATTTTAAAATATCTTATAAAAAAACTCTTAATATTTTTGTTTCGACCTCAAGTTCGCAATCTCACAATTTCGAGGTATAGTCCGCTTTTGGATCTTGTGTATGCCTTCAAAGTTTTGTCCTTTGTAAAAAGGTGCATTGGTGAGTAGAGGAGTATGGGTGTTTATAATTTACCCCTTAATCTAAATTTTCAAGCAATGTGAGACTTTTTAAGATACCATAATAGTAGCCCCTAGTCGAGGCTAAGGGAGCTAAATAGTCCGCCACTCCACATACGTGGCTTAGGCCCTCGGTTCTCACAAATGATGCCAATGTTCCAACCTCAAGTCCGCATCCCCATTCTTCTGAGGTATTGTCCTCTTTTGGGTCTTGTATAAACCCTCACAGTTGTCATTTGTAAAAGCCTCTTCGTTGGTAGAGAAGTGTGGGTGTTTTATAAACTACTCCTGGCCTCGATTTTAAAAAATGTGAACTTTTTGGTATACCAAAACAAGTTTTAAATTAAATAGACCTGACTGCATATTTTAACTGAAGAGGGTGGAGAATATAATATATCTATATATCTTTCAGAAAAGAGATATGTAATTTACAAAGTTAATTAATTAAAGATGTTAATTTTATGTAAACAAAGCAGTATAGTAAAAAAAAACAAAAGAAAATGTGTCACTTAAATTGTTTCCGGCCACAGAAGTAGGCTGAGGCTAATTTTTGTAGAACAGGGCCAATTATAACTCACATACCCCAATTTTATTGATATGATAATATATTTTTATATATACTATTGTGGGCATGCTCATCTGTCCACTTTTCTGATTCTCATTCTTTTCTCGTAAATTATAAGTGAATAGTAAGATTGGTAGAAATAAGCTGTAAGTGAGGGTATGTTTTGAGTACCTACAACTTGATTTATGACATAAATATTTGCTTAGGTGTTTGAGTGCTTATTTGGACTCAGCCAAATCACGGTGAGCCATTGTGGTTTTGGCAAAAGTAACTCTATAGCTACCAGTTTAAACCGTTTCAACAAAATCATAGGTTCCACTTTGATTTTATCAAACTCAAATTATCCAAATATACATCCAAGTCAGCTTATAAAAATAACTATGACTTATTCATTAGTTGTTTATAACTTATTTCATTAAGGTCTCCAAAATGACTTGCGACTCAAGAATAATTTAACCTTACTTATTCAATAAAGACCCAATAAATTGTTACACCTCTATATTAAAGTTGAACAACTTTACTCCATTAATGAATAGTTGCTGGAAGCTTGTATGTGTAAACTTAATTTTTATACCAGCAGCAATTTTGTTTTACTATTTTGGGGTTATAATTGAAATTTTCAGCAAAGACAAATATAGGATCATTAATTTTTGTTTTGTAGTACAAAGGATTTATCTATTGAAGACATGTCAAGAATTTCTTTTTTGATCAATAATTTAATTTAAAGAAAACTTTATTAAAAGCATAACAAGGCTTTTAAATCCCATTTCCAATAGGGTGATCCCATCTACCCTAATATATAAGACATCATAACTATGTGACGGACAAAAGGTTGTATAGTTAGTTGTTAGGTCTCATATTCGAACACATTAGGAATATCCAACATAGGGAATTTAGTTTGCATGGTAACCCCAAAATCTAGGAGAGAAGAGAGACAACAGAAAAAGAGTGACACTTGTTTCCTTAACAAACACAACAGAAAACGAACATAAATCTATGTATGCTTGAAACTAACTACCTAAAATAATGCTAACAAATAATGTTTAAGGAATTATAATGACTCATTTTCATCCATTTTCAGAATTATTATTATTATTTGTCAAAATTTTTTTTTATTATTATTATTATTATTATTATTAATTATCATACTAATAACAATTACTATTATCATTATTTTCGCTTCCTCGAATTTCAGACACAACAACTTCTCTCACAATTTGTTTCATCGTGCTGGCAATTTCGTTATCCAAAATTAACGAATTCGCTGGCCACTTCATCATCGTAGTTAAGCTTCATTTTTTAAAACAAGAACAACAACATTGCATTATTTTTTCCTAAGAAAAAACATTGCATCATTTTTGTTTGTTTCTCTGATTTGAATATTGGATCTCCAGCAAAAATAATCCTCAACCTCTACACAAATGGGCTGAAAATCAATATTGTTGGTTCTTATTGCAGTTTCCTTGTTTTTGTTTTACGATTTTCTAGCCATTTCTGAGAATATATCAATTTTAAATATTTGATACATTCAGAAATGGCTAATGAAAATAAGACAAACGGAACGTCTCCTCCTTTAGAAAAAATTTCTGAAAAAGCTTCTGCTCCGTCTCCATCAACAACAAAACAGTCGGATCCTCCAGAAGAAGCACCATCAAAGCCTTCACCGCCTCCTTTAGCACCGCCGCCTCATTCTCCGCCACCACCTTCACCGTCTCCTTCTCCACCACCGCCTCAAGTGCAACATCCACCGCCTCAAGCACAACATCCACCGCCTCAAGCGCAACATCCACCGCCTCAAGCACAACATCCACCGCCTCAAGCGCAACATCCACCGCCACATTCTTCACCTCCTCCATCAAAATTTTCACCTCCACATTCTGAATCGTCGCCTCCTCCAACACCACCTTCTGAATCATCGACGCCTCCAACACCACCTTCATCTCCATCATCGTCACCACCACCACCACCACCACCATCCGATGATGGTTCTCCTCCTTCACAATCTAATTCCCCTCCATCTCCTCAAGTTCCATCTTCACCTTCCCCCTCTTCCCAAATTAGTCCCCCACTGCCACAAAACGATCCCTCGCTGCCTCAGTCACCATCCATTTCCCCCAGCTCCCATTCTAAACCAAGCTTTTCTCCTTCTAATAGCGACTCTCTATCCAAATCCTCCTCCTCCCATAATAATACAGGACAATACATTGGTTTCGCTGTCGCAGGAATTTTTTTTCTCGCCTTTATGGCAATCATTTTTGCTATCGTAATAAAAAGGAAAGACAAGCGAGGGAATTTCCATGGTATGCCACCCCCTAAGAAATCTCAAAAGAAATTAGGAGGTAATAAATTAATATTTTGTACATAAATTTATTGTCAATATTATAATGTGTTATGATTCTATGAAATACCAATACAAACACAAACTCCAGGTATAACACTGATATCAACACATAGTCATCATTCATCAATAATATCGTGTTGATTTCTGATATGGATACCTGTCAGACACGTCTTCTTTATGAAGTGTCGATACTTCATAGTGTTATATAGTCTGTTGCTGACAATTCTATTATTTTAATTATTAATATTATTGACTTGAGCAATTAATTTTTTGCAGATGTGCATTACTATGTAGAGTCACCAGGTTTTGGTTATAATCATATGAACAATGGAGGTTCAATACATCCTTTGAGAAGTCCTTCAGAAGCAACACCGCCACAAATGAGTGGTGGTCAAATTCTTTTTAGTTATGACCAGATTCTCGAAATTACTAATGGGTTTTCAAGTGAAAACGTGATAGGCGAAGGGGGTTTTGGGCGTGTTTACAAGGCTTTAATGCCCGATGGTAGAGTCGGAGCGCTTAAGTTGTTGAAGGCCGGTAGTGGTCAAGGAGAGAGGGAATTCAGAGCAGAGGTTGATACTATTAGTCGTGTTCATCATCGACATTTGGTATCATTGATTGGTTATTGTATATCTGAGCAACAAAGAGTCCTCATTTATGAGTTTGTTCCTAATGGGAATCTTGATCAACATTTGCATGGTAACGTGAGTTTCATTTTTTTCTTCTTCTTCTCATTGGGTAAATTAAGAACGTAAATAGATCCCTACAACAGTTGTATGGTGCAGCAGGTGTGGGGACTAATCGATCTAATGGTCCGTACAGCTGTTGTAAGGGATCCAAACATTAAGAAATGTGTTTCTTTTGTGAAGTGTTTCTCATATACAGCTGTTGTAAGGGATCCAAACATTAAGAAATGTGTTTCTTTTGTGAAGTGTTTCTCATATCTGTGTTGATTGTGTGCCGTAATTTCAGAAAGTCAATGGAATGTTTTGGATTGGCCCAAGAGGATGAAGATAGCAATTGGCGCTGCAAGGGGTCTAGCATATCTGCACGAAGGCTGTACGTATATGTATATCTTGCACTGTGTCATGGTTTATGTTTTCTATGCCATGCTCCATATTTCAATTTTGTATTTTAATATTTGAAAGGTTATTTTGCATTTTATGAAATGCTAAAGTCTGTATTTATATTTTGTAGGCAACCCAAAGATTATTCACAGAGATATTAAATCTTCGAATATACTTTTGGATGATTCTTATGAGGCACAAGTATGTTATGCAGATACCAGTTAATTTCATTTTTTTCATGGTACCTTGTTTAAATTGAAGTCCGGGATCCTAATTTAACCTTGTTCTAACACAGGTTGCAGACTTTGGACTTGCCAGACTAACTGACGATACGAATACTCATGTATCCACTAGGGTAATGGGTACATTTGGGTAGGTTTCCTATATGATTAAAAGTAGTACTCCCTTCATTCTTAAAATATACGACGTCAGATTAAATCACAAGAATTAAGAAAGTTGATATTAAATTTGTTAACAATTGATATTGTTTTTACAAATTTATCTTTTAAAAGAGAGAATTAGTTAATGTATTCATCATAATGTTTATTGTTCTTCGCAGAAAAGGATATACATTTATTAGGGGTGTGTTAAATAATCTGAAATGATAAACTAAAAGACTTTCTAATTCATTTTATTCATCTCCAATTTGCAGCTATATGGCTCCAGAGTATGCAACAAGTGGAAAACTAACGGATAGATCAGATGTTTTCTCGTTTGGAGTTGTTCTTCTTGAACTTGTTACTGGAAGGAAACCTGTTGATCCAACCCAGCCTGTGGGAGATGAGAGTTTGGTTGAGTGGGTATGTAACAAACCTTTTTATTATTTATTACAAGTGTTGGTTAATTGCATAGTAGAAACATTCATCAATCATCATCTTAATTGCAAATAGAAATTACAATGCTAAATTACTAAAGCTCTATTGAACCCGATTCATCATATATTGGCCTAATTGCAATTTTGGGCTTCTATTTTCACTCACTTGGTCACAGAATTAGTTCTCGTATTAAAATCAAGTTTGTGGTCTCTCACTCGTATTTTTGAATCCAAAAGTAGTATGTGAAGATTTTTTTTATCGGGTTATAAAATCTGCTAATGTGAAATTAGTGAGGTAAATTGATATTATACAAATGACTTTATAAACCCAATAAAGATTTGTCACGTCACCATTTTTGAATTAAAAATTTTGAGTGAGATAAAAAAATCTAAATTTTAAAAAGGGGACTAATTTAGCCAGTGATAAAAGGGGTTACAAAACTTCAGTTGAGCCTTATATATTATAGTGTCTCGTGACATAGATCAATGATATTATTTCCTGTGTTGACAGGCTCGTCCAATTCTCCTTCGTGCAATCGAAACAGGTGACTTTAGTGAACTAGCAGACCCAAGGCTTCAACGACAATATATTGACAGTGAAATGTTTAGAATGATCGAGGCAGCTGCAGCATGTATTCGCCATTCTGCCCCAAAGCGACCCCGTATGGTTCAGGTAAAAACAATACTAACACATACTTATATTTTTTTTAAGAATTTACAGTTCTGTAGAGATCATTTGATTTAGAAAGATAAAGTTTATCTCTCTAAATCTAACAGTCTCTATAGCTGCTGCACCATAAAGCAGCTGTAGAGGTTTCAATTTCGAATTTATAGGACTTGGATCCTCTACAGCTGCAGTATGGTGTTGCATCAGCAGGAATCATAATATTTAGAGAGAGAAACAAATCTAGGGGTTTATGTCTAAACCTAACCGTTCCTACAATAAATTTAAGCCATTAAACATGGGCTTTTATTCATCATAATTTAGTAATCATTTACTTGGTTTTTATCAGATTGCAAGGGCCTTGGACAGTGGAGATCAACTATATGATCTATCAAATGGGGTGAAATTTGGTCAGAGCACAGTTTATGATTCTGGGCAATATAATGAAGACATTATGAGATTCAAAAGGATGGCTAATGGAAGTTTTGCTGACTCTGAATTTGATATGTACAGCTCAGAATACAGTTCAAGAGAAACGTCTGGATCTGCCTTGGTGCCAAAATCTTGAAGTGGTAATTCAGACATTGAAGGTATCCAAAACTAAAACGGCACTGTAAAAAGCTATAACTCCACTAATTTCACAAAAGTCCAATTCATGGAATTACATTGCCCTATTTATACAATGCAACACCATAAATTTTTTGATTTACAGAGTTGGGAAATTGGAGCTATATATGACACTTCAGCCAAACTTGACAACCAACAACGTTAAACTCTTACCAATCTCTCTTCAATTTTTGTTCTGTTTCCTTTCCCCCATTTTTTAATAGCGGGGAACATTGAAAACTTGTACTATATATGTGTACTATATATATATATCTTGCAGTACATTTGCAATGATACATTTAGTTTGTATAAAGCAACTAACATTGAGTTTGTATAAAACAACTATGGTTTTGTGTTTTCCATTTTGAATTTATGGCTGAATAATTTTTCTTTGGTCACAAAGTAGTTGATTTCGATCGTACATAGACCGTTCGATCTAAATCAGTAGTTGAGACCGGTTTAAATTAATTTAATGAATATGTAATTTGAGCCATTTGATCTCAAACTAATGGTCGAGATTTAACTGTGGGAACTTGTGCGAAATAATAACCACGGAGCAATTCAGGTCCTGTGG
Organism: Medicago sativa; assembly: GCF_051527215.1. Classification (NCBI taxonomy): domain Eukaryota; kingdom Viridiplantae; phylum Streptophyta; class Magnoliopsida; order Fabales; family Fabaceae; genus Medicago; species Medicago sativa. The sequence goes on along the minus strand of NC_140753.1, from coordinate 22,527,813 downwards.
ATCGCCAGCCAAATCATTCTTTGCTGTACACCATATGTTAATCTAATGTACTTTTGGAACTTTAATTTGAACAATAAAAGCTAACTAGTTGTTGTTAGTAAGGGTACTTTTTTGTGCTGTACTAAGCAATTATTTCTTTCACTTAAGAACCAATTCAAATGACATTAATTTTCTGAAAAATATATATTCTAAATTACTTTAATTTAAGACAAAACCATCATTTTCAATCCAATCAATCCATCAATTTTAATTTAATTATTTCTGTATGTTTACATTGTTTTTACTTTCACAATCCATAATAAAACATTGGTATGCAAAAAAGAAATAGAAAAGATAATAATTATACATTTCATCTTGCACTTGGAAATCTAAGAGACAGAGAAAAACAGAGAAGATAAATAGCAACAAAATGATTGATATAATTAAGAAGATGGATTATGTCTACAGAATACTCTCTTGTAACTCCATTATGCACCTGGCCTATACTTTCCTTGAGGAGGACCAAGCTTTATTTCAAAACTCTTCATATCATGGTGACCTTGAGCAACTGGCTTCTGTACTCTAACACCTCCATGTCCATTATTTTTTGAAAAGCCTCCATGTCCATTATTTTTTGAAAAGCCTCCATGTCCATTGTTCATAGGCTTAGAAGCTGCAATCTTTTTGTCAAATCCAAATTCAATATCAACTTCTTTTGGACGTGAGTGTTGGTGATTCTGCTGCTTTTGATGCTTAACAGGTTTCTGACTGTGGCTTTTGCCGTTGCCGCGGCGGCTGCAAAACCTTCCAAGACAACAAGCAACAGCAGAAATTACTATTATGATGGCTAAGACAACAAATACTGACCCAAATGATCCATTTGATGAATGGTGGTCAGGTTCAGGTGGTGCATACTGGTATGTGACAGTGGTTGGATAAACTTGAACTGGTTGCTGTTGTTGTTGTTGCTGCATTGGTTGTTCTTGTAAAGACATCTTAGGTAATAGGAAAATTTTGTTTGTGAGGGGAATAAGGAGAATTGTTTGGTATTTGAGGTTGAAGTTGTTGTTCTTTAAGTGTAGACTAAGGTAAATTTAGAGTGACTCAATTACTCAAGTATATTTAGGTGTGAGAGGAGAGTAAATTGGGTGTGAAATAAATAGGAATATTTTTGAATTTAAAAAGGGGGAGGAGGGGAACTTGCTTTAATAAAGAAAAGAAAATAAAGATATTCTTTGTGTTCTTTACTCATTGATGACTAATGTGATTGCTTTGTAAGGAGAGAAAGTGAAATCTTAGGGCATCAAGAGACATAGTACTCTCAAGGCCCTATGAAAGTGCAGCTTTTGTTTACTTGGAGTGTTCCCTTTGATAATCATTTGAATGAGATGTTACACACTACATACAAAATAAGGTTTATGATATCTTGTTACTTTTCTTGACAAAAATTATATGAATAGGGAGACATTTGAGTAAATAGGCAATTTCCCCCCCGAAATTGTAAGGTTTGTCAAATACCCCCCTGTAGTTAACGAAACATCAATTACCCCCCTGAAATTGCATAACGTTAATCAATTTACCCCCTCCGTCAATTTTTCTGTTAACTGTTTACGTTTATGATCAATTACCCCCCCTGAAATTTTACACTTATGTGCAAAATGCCCCCTGAACTTGAAAAATTAAAAAAAATTGAAAAAATTCTGGAAAAATATTAAAAAAAAATTAAAAAATTCTGGAAAAATGAAAAATCAATAAAAAAAATTGAAAAAAAGATTAAAAAAATTCTGGAAAATTGAAAAATTAATAAAAATGAAAAAAAAATTAAAAAAATCTGGAAAAATTAAAAAAAAATCTGAAAAAATTTAAAAATTCTAAAAATATTAATAAAAATAAAAAATGATTAAAAAAATAAAATAATCTAATAAAATGAAAAATAATGAAAAAATTCTGGAAAATAAAAAATATTCTGATTAGTATATATGTCGAAATTTCAAAATTCTGGAAAAAATGTATTTTTCGAAATTCCGAAATTTTGATTAGTATATATGTCGAGCTTAGGTTTTTTCAGTGTATTTTTTCCCTTATTCTCGGTTTATAAATACACAAAAAGTTCCCGGTTTATAAATACACAAAAATTCCCGGAAACAATACTAATGAAAATTTCGAAATTTCGAAAAATACATAAAAAACCTAATCTTGGTTTATAAATACACATATTTTTTCCTTTATTCTCGGTTTATAAATACACAAAAATTCCCGGAAATTTTTTGAGAAATACTAATGAAAATTTCAAAAATTTTTCATTAAAATTTCTTTTTTCCAGAATTTCATTTTTATTTTCAAAAATTTAAAATTTCATTAAAATTTATTTTCCAGAATTTCTAGAATTTTTATTTTCCCGAATTTCGAAAATTTCATTTTTCCAGAATTTTGATTTTTTTAGAAATTTTGAAATTTTATTTTTTTCCAGAATTTTTTAATTTTTTTAATTTTTTTCAGAATTTTTTCATTATTTTTCATTTTATTAGATTATTTTATTTTTATTAATTTTTTCAGATTTTTTTTATTTTTATTAATTTTTCCAGATTTTTTTCATTTTTATTAATTTTTCAATTTTCCAGAATTTTTTAATATTTTTTTTATTGATTTTCCTTTTTTCCAGAATTTTTTAATATGTTTTTAAATATTTTTCCAAAATTTTTTCAATTTTTTTAATTTTTCAAGTTCAGGGGGCATTTTGCACATAAGTGTAAAATTTCAGGGGGGTAATTGATCATAACCGTAAACAGTTAACAGAAAAATTGACGGAGGGGGTAAATTGATTAACGTTATGCAATTTCAGGGGGGTAATTGATGTTTCGTTAACTACAGGGGGGTATTTGACAAACCTTGCAATTTCGGGGGGGAAATTGCCTATTTACTCGGAGACATTTTGTACAAATTTAAAGCAAATCATGCTCTGGTTTTTAGAGAATACTTATTTGAAAACATATAATTAAAAGTATGTATTGAAGATATGATGCATTATTAGTTTCATAAAATGTTTTTTATGAAGTGGATGTTGGATTTGAGGTGAGATTAGTGGAATCACCACGAGCTTTCGCAATTTTGGTAAATGCTACACTTCGAAACTTTAACAAAATCATATTGTCATTTTGATTTTGTTAAGAAGAATTTTTAAATAGTTTTTAACAAAATTTTACAAAAATTAGTTTACAGGAAGTTAAGATGATTTGGAGAAGGAACGTGAGAGTTGAAGTTATAAAAAAAAGTCACGAATCAAAAGTTATTTAAGTAACAAATGAATTGAGGTGATAAAAAAACTGGATTTGAAAAAAGAAAGACACTAAAAAGAATTTGATGAGATTCATATTTGAAAATAAATTTTAAAATAGGTTCCACTAATATTCTGATTATCTCTCTTAAATAAAATTTTGAATTTCTTTTAAAAAATAGAGAGGTTCTTGACCTAAATAATAGGTAATAATTAACTTTGTCATCATCATTCTATAAAACTGAAAAATGCTCATTGGCGGCCTCCAGATAATGGTTGGATAAGACTTAAAACTGATGGAGCTTCCACAGGCGGCCTTTACGCCGGTTGTGGAGGAGTTATTAGGGGAGAAAACAGTGCTTGGATGTGCGGTTTTTTTGAAAGGTTTGAGTCGTTGCAACACTTATATTACCGAATTATGGGGAGTCTTTGAAGGTTTGAAAATCGTTCGTTCTCGTGAGATTCAAAAATTGGAGCTTCACGTGTACTCTTCGATAGTAGTCTCCACTATTACTTTGACGAAAGGGGGATCAGTGGCGGCTTGGAGTCTTTTGCAAAATATTAGGAAGCTGCTCAGTTTGGATTGGGAGGTCTGAATTTGGCACTCATACACAGAAGCAAATGCTTGCACAGACACGTTGACAAATATGGATTGTGAATGAGATTTTTCCTTAATTTTACGAGCATTGTTAAGGTTAGATTAGTTTGCTAATGTTAAACAGATTCTATTGGTATTTTCTCACTTTAATGGTAGTTGTCTTTTTTCGAATTTTTTTTTTCCGACCCTGTTTGCCAAAAAAATTCCAAAGTTGACCCCCTATTGAAAAAAAATACAGAAATGACCCACTTTCAATTTTTGGGGGGTTTTTTTTTTTGTCGTTTTCTTCAGTCCCGCCGTTTCAATTGGCGGGAATGAGCCGTCATCCTGACAAACGTCGCGTCGTGACAGGCCAGGCTGCTGCAGGTTTTTTTTTATTATTTTTTTTGGTACCGCCATTTGAAATGGCGGGAATGAATATATTATTTTTTTTTTGTTTTTTTATTTTTTTGGCCATTGTTTGTTTAATAAAAACAGAAAATAATAATAATAAAAATTATTTTTTGACAAGAAATAATAATAATAATAAATAAAAACATAAATAATAATAATAATAAATAAAAACATATTAATTTATTTGAACACATAATACATAACGTTATTAACTATCGGTTATTTATACTTGGACAATTTCTCCTAATATGACCGGTATGCCGACACAACCCACACTGTCTCGGTGTCGGAGTCTTCTCTACCACCTCCTCGTCCATTTCAGTCCTTATGCGGGTACTATTGGGTCGACCTTTCTTTAGTCTTCGCATGTTTGGATTATGGCAAAGCACGGGACCGTCGTATGGAGAGTGTTTACTCCATCTACAACACAGCTTTCAAAGTAGTCCAGGATAAGAGTTATTGGCCCCCATACGACGGTCCCGTGCTTTGCCATAATCCAAACATGCGAAGACTAAAGAAAGGTCGACCCAATAGTACCCGCATAAGGACTGAAATGGACGAGGAGGTGGTAGAGAAGACTCCGACACCGAGACAGTGTGGGTTGTGTCGGCATACCGGTCATATTAGGAGAAATTGTCCAAGTATAAATAACCGATAGTTAATAACGTTATGTATTATGTGTTCAAATAAATTAATATGTTTTTATTTATTATTATTATTATTTATGTTTTTATTTATTATTATTATTATTTCTTGCCAAAAAATAATTTTTATTATTATTATTTTCTGTTTTTATTAAACAAACAATGGCCAAAAAAATAAAAAAACGAAAAAAAAAAATATATTCATTCCCGCCATTTCAAATGGCGGTACCAAAAAAAATAATTAAAAAAAACCTGCAGCAGCCTGGCCTGTCACGACGTGACGTTTGTCAGGATGACGGCTCATTCCCGCCAATTGAAACGGCGGGACTGAAGAAAACGACAAAAAAAAAACCCCCAAAAATTGAAAGTGGGTCATTTCTGTATTTTTTTTCAATAGGGGGTCAACTTTGGAATTTTTTTGGCAAACAGGGTCGGAAAAAAAAAATTCTCTTTTTTCTTTGGGTTTTGGCCTCTTGTAATCCCAAAAAAAATAAAACATTTAAAAGTATAAAAAATGTTATTTTTAATAAAACATTCAATTTTTTTATTTTTTCAACAAATGCTCCAAAAACATATCGTCCTATTGCTTTATAAAATTGTTGGTCATTATAAAAACACAAAAAATGACCATTTTAGCAGGAGGATGGTTTGTTTAAGTCTGAAATGTTAGGAGACACACCCGGTCAAGGATTTCATTGAAAACTGTGAAAGGGGAAACACTGAGAGAGACCAATATTTTTGGTTATTAACATTGGGATCTTATTTCAAAAAAAAAAACATTGGGATCTGTACAAAAGTATCAAGCACTAATAATTTCAAGCACAACCTTATCAGCTTAATGGGGTCACCCTTCCTTTATTCCTTTTGAAAGAGGGAATCTAGTTGGGAGTGTTGGGTTGGTATTGATGATATAAGTCCTCATACATCCCAATGCCAATATATTAATGTCTCAGTGAGAAGTTGTTCATCATTTTAAGGGAATGTCAGCTTCAAGTTTTAATCTTGTTATCAAAATTCAATTTTTACATACACAAATACTCCCTCCGGTCACATTTATAAGCAAAAAACAACTTTTTAGATTCATTGAATATCTAATGTATCCGGTCTATATATAGGTTAGATACATTAGTCATTCAATGAACTTAAAAAGTTACTTTTTGCTTATAAATGTGACCGGAGGGAGTATAAATTACACCGATCAATAATGAATTAGTTTAATTGGTAAGGGACTTAAACTCCTTAAGCAATTGGTAATGAGTTCCATCTCTAACTCCGACGTGTAGAAAAAATTTGATTAGGAGGGGATAACTCATCTTATATGTCATACATGTTCTGCAACAAAGATTAGTTGTCATTAAGAAAAAACTTAATACCAATAATATGGTAATCCAATACATACATATTGGGCTACAATATGAAAACAAAGGAAAAATATGCTTATTTCTATTATATTGGTAAACTTCCCCGAAGTGCTGAATAGAGAATAATGAATAGAGTCATTATATTCAACATTATATTTCATTTTCTTTCTATCACTCTGTTTATATATCAAATTTATTTCTTTCTTTCTTTCTTTCTTTCTTTCTTTCTTTCTTTCTTTCTTTGTGTAGAATAAATTTGATGTACATCCAAATCCATTCTATATCTAGAGAGAGAGAAAAATAGAAAGAGTAATGTAATATATGTGATATATAAATAATGTGATAGAAATAAAGATATAAAAAAAATGAGACATTGAGAAAGTAGGAGTGTTCAAATATAAGGGCTAATGAAATATAGATTGGGATTTTATGCTCTTCCTTTGATCGGTTTTGTTGCATAGATTCATTCCTTCCTTAGCCAAGGAGTCCAAAATGTACCAAAGAATCGATGACTGGTCATAAAAAAAGACACATGTGGAGAAATTCGCCACATGCATGCACTAAAGGCAAAATAGTTTCTATTTTTGGGAAAAGGGAAAATAGTTTTAGGCAAGTACTTGGAAAATCCTTTCATATTATGCATTAAGAGAGAAAGCAAGGGTCAAGTAAAAGGAGAATAATTCCACGTCCAGCAGTGAGAATATGATTTGTGATCAAATGGTGGGTTCTGTTTCATCCAGCGATGCCAATGGCTGGCATAATGTGATCGTTCTTTCAAAAGTATACTAGTTATTTTAGTAGAGTTTTGTTAAACTTTCATTGCAATTATCCCTTTTATTTTACCATTGGATGTAAGTAAGTAGGCTCCTGTTAATTAGCATTCTGATTATGAACTGCTCCATTAGTTGCTTTACAACACATATTTTGTTCATAGGTAGGTAGATCACTAACATTATTAAAAAAAAAGGAAAAAAAAAATTAAGCAAGTTTTTTTCTTCAAGAAATTCACCTCTTAAAATAAATAAACGAGGTGTTTGACGTTCGAACCATGACCCCGTGTATATTTATGCAATGCCCCTACAAGCTTTCCGGAAACAAGAATTTACTTAGACAGATTTTGTGTGTGTGTCAAAACATCTAAAGCTTAACACTAACCTATATCCATCATAGAATTTATTTTAGGTTTGGATTTGATCTTTTTGAATGTCTCATCCAGTTTGTAGCTTACTTATAAGTCTTCTAAATGAACAAATAGACTCTTTTGATCTAGTGTGAAATTAATTAGTCTATGTTTGGTATTACGGCGGGACAAATGAAATAGTCGTGGAGATAAATAATGAGAGAAAAGCTATGCATCAAATCTTTTGGTTTTCACGTTGAAAAAACACGTTGTAACATGAGAATGACTTGGCCACGTGGTTCCAAACACGCGATAATTCTCAATTTGAAACTATTAGCTTTCATACACAAGGTTAAGTTGGCTCCGGTTGGAGGCATGAAATAATTCAAACTATTTTTTTTTTTCTTTTCTAATAAAAAAAGTCATGTTATCAACTTTCCACAATTTGATTTTACACGTTATTTTAACCTTTATATTTCACATCGGTTATGGACTTATGGTACTTATTAGCATGGTAGCATAATTTTGTTACAAGTGATAAAGCCATACACAACAAGGAAATGACAAGGCAGAAATTCAGTCAAACAAGCAGCGTAGCCATCAAAGCATGGTCACTGCGAGCATATTTGTCTGCAAATGGATTTCATACTTGTTTGTCTTTGCGAGTGCAAGAAGTCAGAAATTTCATTGTAAGGTCTGTGGTGCAAAGCACTTTTCTCATGGACCCCAAATGCTTCAATTCTTCTTTTACAACAAAAGAGTATTAAGTGGAAAAAAAAAACATATAAAACAACTAAGAATATGCATTTAAGCAAATGTTTTGGCATCATGCCACAAAGAAAGTACGTATTTCATGTCACATTGAGTTTTGTCACGGTGGTGAACCACTGTGATTTTACTAAAGTTACATACATACATGTTTGAATTGTCCGTTGGTTTGTCGAAATTACGACGAACCTTCTACAAATTTATCATGAATCTAAACATATACTTCAAAATATAACTTCTATAAAATTATAGTGGTTCAACGTGATTCTAATTAACTCACCGTAATATCTATTTTTTTTTTTTTGTGGTGGTGACCTGGTTTTAAACCCCGGACCTTGCATATTTTATGCATTGTCCATACCTACTGAGCTAAGATCACGATGACAGTTTTAGCCTATTTAATATAACAATTTTTAATGTAAAAACATCTCATTCCTTCACACAACTTGTTGCCTCTCCATATTTTTAAAAAATAATTCAACAATATTCTTTTCACTTTTCTCAACTTCTCCATCTCACATTTTCTTCAGTTTTAAGAAATAGAAAGCAAGCGTATATGAGATTTATGACATATAATTCACATTTAATACAATATAATTAATTAGTTCGTGAAACTCAAAATTTTGATTTTGCTAAATATTATTTAAAAATATTAGTTCGTAAAATTTATGATTATTATTTTTTTGATTTTAGTTATTTGATATAATTACTTTGGAAAAAAAATGAATAAACAATCAATTATTCCCTAAACTATAACTCTCTCATAAATTTAGTTCTTAAACGATCATGAAGATAAACAATTTTGCAGTGAACGATTAAATAGTTAGACGAGAGAACGGCGACTTTTAATCCCTTAAGTTTTTTTTCTTTTTGAAGGAATGACTTTTAAGTTTTAAAGTTATTAGTAATATTAGTAATTTTGCTAAAGAGTGACTTTTTAACCTAAAAGGAAATTATTTGGGATAAATAATGAGATGTGGTGTATGAAAAATATCTGTCAGAATGAGTTGTGGACTAGAGTTAGGGTGTGTTTGTTTAATATATTTTTAGAAAAATATATATTTTCTTTATACAAAAAATCATTTTTTTCATTTTTAAGTGTTTGTTTAGGATCTTTTTAAAAACCATTTCATAAACAAAAAACATCATTTTTATTCTAAAATGAAAAGTTGTTAGGATTAATTTTTCTCAAAACATATCTTTTAAAAACCAAGGAAGTAACACATGATGAACAAGTTAATTTTTTTTTTTTAAAAATGATTTTTATGGGCAGTAAACCACAAACATATATAAATTCATATTTTTTTTAAAAAAAAAATCTCAAAAAAAAGATCTCCATATTTTTTTTAACACAATCTATATTTTTTTTAAGCGCTCAAACAAACACACCCTTAGTACTTAGTTGAATTGACTTATTTAAACTTATCTATTGACATAAGTTTAGGTGGATTGTTTTTTATATAACTTATGACAACTTTCATAAGCTTTTTCAATTTATTTTCATAATTTCTTAACTGTAGTTTATAAAAATAAAAACAACTTTCCCTCAAAAAAAAAAAAAAAAAACTTACTGCGTTTGCAAAAACAAATGTTTGTGTTGGAAGCTGCAAATAAGCCATTTATCCAAACGAGCCCTTAATTATGGATCGAGTGAAGCCAATTGGTAGGCCCACTTATCGGGTCCACCATTTTGATTCCGAGTATAAATAAAAATTGAATTTCAAAACCGTAGCTTAGTTTTCAGCGCGCAAACGAGAAAGTGCTTAATTTTGAAAATGGAGTTTTCTTCATCTCAGAAACTTTGCTTACACGTGAGTTTCTTCTTCTTCTTCTTCTTCTTCTTCTTAATCTCTTCGCAACAAAATTTTCACATAAATTTACTTTTCTATCATTTCATCGTGGATTCGGTTATGTGAATCTGTTCAAATTCGGTTTCTACTATTTTCCGATTTGTTCATTTAAATTTGTGATTTCAATTTCCGATTGCAGTTAATATCTTCAGCATATCAGCGATGCCGATTATCGGAGCAGATTTGCAGACTCTCAATCGTTCTCACTCGCTCTTCATCTTCCAATCCTTCTCTTCGAATTTCTAGTAATCCTCTTTCCCTCTCGTTAATTAATATCATTTTCTTGTTGAATTTCGTAATTGGATGAATTTGTTAAACTATGTTTGAGACTAAATTTAGATCTTGTTGTTTTGTTTTGTATTTTAATTATATTTTTTCGAAATTATTTATAGCTATGTCATGCAATAATTTCAATTTTTAGGGAAATAGTTTCTATGAGTAATGTTAGTGGCGTTTTTGTGTTCAATTTTTTGAGACATGCTTTATCAGTTATGTTGGAGGGATTTTCAGTCCAATTTTTGCGAATAGAAAATTTAAGAACACGATACGTTGACACTGATAGACATAGTAATTTAAGAAAATGACACCGACATGTTCACACTGATAGTAATTTAAGAAAATTTAAGAAAATGATAGTGACACGTTGTCACCAGAAGTAGTTTAAGAAAACGATATAATTGAAGGTAATTACATCTGTTGGTATCAGACACCGGACACGTCTTCAATCAAAAGTGCTGGTGCTGCAAAGGTTATAAGACAAATGTATCTTTTTATTTTTATTTTTATTTTTGTAATAATAATATTCAATTTTTATTGTAAGCAGTCTCTGATACTGGCGTAGGAAGCAGCTTAGAGGAATTTCAAAACTTGAGAGTTTCTTTCACAAATGCTGCTGACAATTGGGGTAACTGAACTAAGTCATGATTATCAGCAGAGTTGATGTTTTATCCTCCTTTGAATAATTTGCATTTTGTAGATATGTGTATTGATTGATGATTTTAATTTTGTGAAACAGATGGAATGCTTTCTATCAAAACCACCAGTAAGTTCAATGTTCTAATGGTAGTTCCATTTTGATTATATTAAACATATACAGATCCATATCCCATGTGCACAAATTTAAAAAGAGATCATTATTTTTTGTATCTGGACAACTGAATTGTTCGTGTGTGATCATAATTTGGGAGGTCATATATTTAAGGAAGATGTTTCTAGGATATTATTTTAATGGTTATAGGTACTTTTGATATGAAATTATGAACTCAGTTTTTATTAACAATGTGAAAATCTAACAAATGTTAAAGTATTTTTTGGTGCCATTGTACTACTTCATGGTTTAAGAGTGACATAGATTTCAACTATTTAATATATGTTGCCATGTTAGTTTTGTTGTTATCACGATTCTTATCGCAGTCTATGGAAATGGTAGGTATCAATGATAGCGAGATACATAATTATCAGATAAATCTGAAAGAAAGTGGTTCCTCCAGAATAACAAATCTAACTTCAGACTCAAAAAATGGTGCAAAATTCAGGCATGAAATTTACTTGAACTTCATTGATTTTTTTGGTTACAAAAATTTTAGGGTGAGGGGATGGTGCCCCAGTCCAAGGCACTTGAACTTCAACTTCATTGATTTAAGACTAGTTTGTTGGTTAAGTTTATTTTAAAAAATCGGCGGCCGTCTTATTTTGCAGTGGTAGTGAAGTTTGCCTCTCTTCTTTTGTTAACTCTGATCTCTTACTGGCTGAAATTCATAGCCTCCTAGAGAAGGTATGTCGACTTAATTGTCTACTTGGTGGAATCTTTTTTTGTTGCAAAAAGTAAATCAATGGTGATTTATAGAACTTTGAAATTTTTGTATGCCAATAATTTTAATCAACATCTGATTTATCAAATGGTTCATTTGTCAGAGTGCCTACTTCCTTGTCATCCAGCATTTCTAGGGAAATAACTATCATTTCATATAGTCATCGATAAAATTTAAGCCTGAACAAAGATTGAATCTACCGGGGCATATTTCCTGGTTAGCACTTGGAAGTACACCAACTTAGCTAAATGCTACAGAAAAAAGGAAGCTGTAACAAATGTTTCAATTATAAGAAAGCACTGACAGTTCTAGACAGTGTGTAAGTACACATTATAGGTTTGGGTATATATTTTGCATTTGTCCATTGGAGCAGTACGTAAAGCAATTTTGGCGTATTAGATGTTGCCATATTGAGGAATCAAAGAATGTTAGTGCTTCTTCTATGCACTAAACTGACACTCTAAAAACAGGAAGTCGTTGTGGTAAATAAGAAATAAAAGAACCAAAACAAAGTAGTGACAAACACTCACAGGCACAAATATGAAGGTAGCTTTATTGAGCCTGAGTGTAACAAGCTTGTGACAACTGAGTTCTTTAATGCATATTAATATTGAAGCTATATTGTTCAAAGGAACTTATTGAAGTTCTAACATCACTATTTATCTGCAAAACATTCTTCAATTTCCATGTTCTTTTTGTTTATATTTTTATTTTTTGATTTTGCAGGTGCTGATTCTAAATATTCCTGTAAGTTGAACTGTCATTACTGCAGAATTCTTAAAGGCTCTCATATTCTTTCAAACAAACAAACAAAAGTTGCAGTGTGTGTATGGTGCAGCTGGAGAGTATTTTTCTTCCATCACATATACTAACAACAGTAAACAAAATTCTGACAAATCAGATTGCCGAATTCCAAGTCTATACCGTTGATATAATCTGAAGTAACCTTATAAATTTAATGCAGAACCTCATATTGAAACTTCAGCTTGGTTTTAATGCTATCAACAGTTACTAATTCCACAAATCAGAGTGCAAATTGCACTTCTATATCACTTATACAATCTTGAGTCAAAAGAATATCGTTTATATAGTCCACAGTTTATACAAAATACTTGGTTGAGATTCTGACACAGTTTTAGCTATTAACTTTGATTTTCTGTTCAGAATGTTGCAATTCAATTAGTATCAGAAGATTTTGATGTACCTGAATCACGATATGAAAAGGTTTTTCTTGCAAATATGTGCAATCAGTTACCAATCTCAGCATCAACTCTTGAACATCTTAAGTCTGGCCTCGGAGACTACGTACTTAAGCACGGAAATAACTTAAGTATCAAATGTAACTCTTGCTTCACAAGTTGGTACATTCCCTATCTCAAGTCAGCTCCATGTTTATCATTTAGAAACGTAATGTTTTTGTTCTAGAATCAGTAGTTTGGTTTCTTTCCCAAAGCTAAATGCTCAAGATTTAGGAAGATATCTTTTCTGCTTTGCTATACTTCAAATATGATTGATTATTTGTAGACATAATCCAACAATTTTTGTGATATGCTGATTATTAGTTGAACCATAAATCTCCCTGTTTGCTACACTATGTGCATGGTAAGTATAATGCATAGTAGTTTTTAACTCTTTGTAGAGGAACCCTTAACGTGTGATATGACCAGACACTTTTTGGTGTCTAGTATGCACAAAAGTTGACCCATTTACATGTGATTCATGACATGTTACTATTAACTGGGTCCATTTAAATTGATGGTTGTAACATTACATACATTGCATACAAATTGTAAAAGAAATTGTATCATGTCTAGAAGTAACTGTGAGAACTTGGTTTGCCTGGTAAATCGGAGCCTTCTCCAAATATTTACTTCATTGGTGGATATGGCACACTGAATTAAAAGAGGAACCAAGATTCTTAAAGTATAACACTAAAAGATTTTGAATTACCAACTTTTTGAACCGTTGGTAGGGAGGATCTCAAAGTTGGAGTGGCTTGCTGCGCTGAAAACTGTCTGCACACCGAACTAGTGATGGAAGCAGTCATAATAATAAGTAATATGTCAATTCAGAACACTACATGTTTCAGGGAATATGGTGACAAAACAGAGGTCCTTGAACTTGTCCCTCAAATTATATGCTTCGGTTTGATTTGTTGCATAGGTTTAACTTATCTGCCAATTAGTTTTGACGATAACTAACAATGTTTGGTATCAGGTTTTGTATTTCAAGGACTTTTCACCATGTGCGATGTCTCAATCTTCTATGAAGGCATTGAAAAGTATTGACTGGAAAAGATATGGTTTGCATTTAGGAGGTATAGTAGAGCTCGATGGCACTGCATTGCTAGAATGGGAAAACTTGCCTACTGATACTCACATTGATATTGTCCTCCACTCATATCTAAAACAATATCCAGCATTGGACAGATCCTTTTTTTCTTTATCTTGGACAGTTAAAACACATTTTGTTTTTACTTTTTCTTTGATGGTTTCTTGATGCTTTGTTGCAAGACATTTCTTTGAATTTTTTCTATTATATCAATTAACTAAATAAGTGATAATATAGCAGTTCTTACTAAAATTTTAGGGGATCTAGTGTATCATGAGAGATTTACCTTTTCTTTTGACAAAACTAGTGTGCAACTTAAAGTTTTTACTGTTTAAATTACATCTAATGTACTTCTAGGTAAATATAATACATATGCTAGTCAAAATAGTTTACTTGTTTCCTACATGAATATATGAGTGTGATATTACCATTTGGTCCGTGTAGTTTGGTGGTATATATCTATTAAAATTTCTTGTTCCGTATGTGAATTTTACTTCCTTGACGTATTGGTAAGACGGTGATACCCAAACCAAGGAAAATGTCTCAACTTGAAAGAAGCCTTGTTAAAAGAGCTGTTAAACTTTCTCTGGATGACTTGAAGGCTAATCATTCTGGAGATTTTCTAAGTTCCCGTGCCCTCCAGGTAAATTCATATCTAATTATCTGTCGTTCTCTCTCGCACATTTGTGATCTGTGGCCCCTCGCAATGAGTTTTGTACACAATAAAACCTCCCTCTGTATGGGGAAGCCACCACTCCTTTTCAAAAGAACAAGTATCCACAGAAAGGCAAGAAACTGAAATGTCTTGACTCTTAATTTAACAGCTTGATTTCCCATTCAATGAACTGAATTTTCATCGCATAATTCCTTTTATGTATTACTATCCAGTAAATATTCGAGTTTGGCCAGGATCCTGCATTTGTAGCTGTTAGCGAAGTTTCCTGTCTCAGGCTGAATATGAGTGACAGATAGATCAAAGTAGCATTGCCCTATAAATTTTGCAATCTTAACCAAATTTTATGAGAATGTGACCTGTTTTACCTCTTCTCTACTAAGGATGTTGAGGATTGAGAGTCTGCTGCTAAAATCCTAAAACTTCCAAACTAAATTGGTCGGTCGATCTCGCTTTATTCTTTTTAAGTGAAAATTAAAACGAAGAAAACAAACACATCTTTGAGTAGGCCTTTTGCAGCCTGGTTTGGTGTAAGGTTTTTCATAACATGTACTCTTTGTGTGCATTATTATCTACAATATGTGTTTGTCTATTAATACTGTGTAGTATAGCATTCACATTCACTATATCATCTGCGTTTCTTTTTATAACATGTGCTATATCTATTGAATGATTCATATCCATCTTTGCATGAGTACCTGGGTTGTAAGATTGTTTTGCATTTTCTGTATTATCTCGTTGGTTTCATTTAATTTATTGATCAACTTTGCAGCCTAATACTGGTCTATCACTTTCAGATTCGCAATTATGCCCCTGATCTCGCTCAAACAATTGCCGGACTTATCTTGTCTTCAAGTGACTTAGATTTCCAGAGAGAATGCTTTTCTCTACTTGGATTACAGTCTCAAGATGTTGGAACTGAAATAATGGAAAACAGTATCAAGGAAAAGATTGTTTCAGTTATAGAGACGAATGACAAGGATCCCGACAAATCTAAAGAAATTGCGCCTTTCCTTTTTGAGGAGGATGATCATATCCATGAACCAGAAGTAGAGTTTCAAGAAAGCGATTTCAACTACTTGGACCCGGACTTGGATATGTTTTAAGGGTTTTTATAAATTCATATTTCAGATTTGCCTCCATATAGCAAACAGAAATGATACTTGGCGCAATCCACTGAATGACTATACACACACACATGGATGCCACTAATCCGTGATGTGGATGTAAATGTTTCCATGGTCCATTTATTTTGACTTAGAAAACTTTGACCATTAATTCTCAAAAGAAAATAGAAAACTTTATTTGACCACTTTTTAGACAACTTTTAGAATAGTCATCTCTCTCATTACATGTGTTTTTATTGTCGCTATCATTCTCTCTCTATCATAGCTTAGTTGACATGGACTTTACAATATGTAGGGTTGGGGTTTGGACCTTGAATTCCCAATTTATTCATCTTAAGGAGTGAATTTCTAGGCACAAAGAAAATAATTTCTCTTTCACAGATTTAAATTTTTTAACAAGGGATAAATTAAATATGAATTTTTAATTTATTTTGTTAAAAATTCTAAATTTTTGTGGAAGAGATTGTTATAATATTTAAAATATCTCCGTAAAAAGTCATTTAAAACTGTGAAGGACACATGAGTTGACTTAATAACAGAAACCAAAAGTCGTGACGAAAAATATTTGGGGATCAAAACTTGCTGAAATTTTTTAGAATTACTAAACCCAAATTTGAGATTTTTATAAGCAACAAAAACTTATTTAAGCCAAAAAAAAAAAGACAAATTTTCATCGTAGATATTATATACTTGTTATTTTAAATAGATTTTATAAATAAAGTAGTTTATTAATTTTTAAAGGGAAATGCTAACAAGTGTCTTTGAGACACTTTTTTTTTTGAGACACTTGTTTAGAAGCCTAAAGTAAAAAAAAAAAAAAATCTTAGAAATTGTATATTCAACACATTAAAATTTTAAAAATGAACTTTTTTTTATATAAATTTTATAAACCATTTCCTCTTTTAAATCCTTAATATAACCCATTTTTAAACTATGTCAACACAATTCAATCAACAACACAATTGAATCAAAGAAAACTACACCAACTACTTTTTAATTGTTTCAATTATTCTCTCTCAAAAATTTAAACCAAACCAATCTCTTACACCTCTCAAATTTATAAAGCCAAAAATATTTAAACAACTTACGACACTTTACGACTTACAATATTTTATTATTACTCCCTCAAATATATAATTTTGAAAGAAAAATATGTCTCGTATATAGATTAAAAAGTTACAATTTCCATATGATACGTGTAAAAAGTTAGTCCAACATTAGAGTGCCATCAAAGCTAATATGTTGTTCTTTAAGCTTATACGGGACTTAGTTGAAAGAGACATCTCGTGTTTTGCATTATAGATGTATGAGCTACCGATTGAAGTTAATTTATAATAATAGGACCAGCCACATCATTATTCACAATCACATAATAGTATACCGACTCAACACACATCATGATTCAATGGATCTATTAGTGAGAAAAGTCCATTTTAACTATAACCTCTTTCAAATAGAGTCGGTCAATACGGTCATACACTTTACCGATAATATCCAACTTTAAAGCAACAACACCATCATTGCTTTTTGTCCTAAACTTCGTAAAACAGACAATCTCTATAGCCACCATAACATTGTCTAGATTAGAATGACGTGGAACAAAAGTTGATTGATTATTAGAAATGCACTTCTGCAGTACATTCTTTAACATGTTACCTAAAAACTTTGAAAGCAACTTATACATAACATTGCAAAGAGTTATGGGTCTCCAATCCTTCATAGTCATCTGAGTTTGACCCTTGAGCAATATTTTTAAAAATAAGTGAGGGAGGGACTTCCATCATTAAGCCGAGAGCAACATTCTTGAAAATATTTGGGCTACACACTTCCCAAAAATTGTGATTGAAGCCTGAATTGAAGCCATCCGGACCTGGACATTTATGTAGTTGCATAGAAATCATGTAATCATCGAATTCATCAATACAGAAAGGAATATTAAGGTGCATATTCGTTCATCATCGATCACCAGCGCAATGACACCGACTACCGACTCCCTAGTGCTAGCTTATTCCTAAAACATATCATCGAAATAATCTTTTGCAAGTAGGCGCATCCCCAGGTCATCTGTTACCCGGACACCATCCAAGTTTTCAAGAGAATCTACACTATTCACTTTCCTCCTTGAGGAAGCAGAAGCATGAAAAAATTTTGGTGTTCAAGTCCCCATCTCGATACCACTGAGTTTTAGCCCTCTGCCTCCAATAGAGATCATCTTGTACCAACAAATGTGTCATCCACGAAAGAACGCATGATCAAAACACCTCATAAGATCCTTCACACAATTTCTACTGTGTGACTTTTCCAACCTTCATCTTATAAACCCGTTGAAACCAGTTTTCAAGTTTGCCTTACTCCAGTGGGATAACTCATACGCACACAATTCCAACTGTGGGACTATTCTTCGATCAGAATTACCAATCCAACTATTAACCACATCGTGGAGACTAGGTTCAACGCATCAAGCATTTTCAAACTTAAACTTGTGTCGATGTTCACTTGTTCTCACCATGGGTTCTCTCTATCAACAAGAACGGAATAGTGATATGAAGCTGGTGCCACCAAGTTCTCGAGCTTATCTGGGGGAAGTTGAAACCAAGCATCGTTTGTCATAGCTCGATCAAGCCTCTCCTCCACCACACGAGGCTCCGAAGTTGAAGCCATTGATCAACCAATTCAGACACTCGTTCTTCCTCTTTTCTCGTGTTAAAAAAGAATGTCATGAAAGTTCCTCATAATGCACAAAGGGAGTGTGTTGTTGATTACGAATAAAATTCCAGTATTGTCGTCTTCAACTACCATCCAAAAAACCACAACATTTCTCTATCTGTCCTATATTATCAAACCACCCATAAAATCCTGGGCTATTTATATTGGGATGAGACGAGAAAGTGTCACCATATGTTGAGGGAAAATGGGAAACAACAACAAGACTAAAAAAGGGATATGATAGAAACCGGTACCACATTTATATAATTAATGGCAAAAAACTGTCTTTTATGGATGATAAAATAGGATTATAATAGAGACAAAATGGTAAACAAACTAAAGAATGAGGAATACGAAAATATGAGTTAATTACAATGGATTTCCTTCCAAGAATTGATAATCTTGATAACTTGCTTTGATGTTTATTGTGGCCTCTGGAATCAATTCTAATGCATTCTTGATAATTTGCTTTGTTGATCATTGCTTGTTGAATTAAGATTTGAGAACTGAACTAGTCGGTGTAAGGTCTGTCTACAACTTTCTCAATTGTTGCTTATTTATTTTATTTTTTAAGGCATTGTTGTATATTTACTTATATTTCATCTTCTTTCCCATTAGCTTTATAGTTTCTAGTTTCTACTATTGCCAATTTACTTGAGGATGAGATACACGATTCCCTTGGTCTTCACATTCTGTCCATGAAACATATATGTATTAAATCATATATCATATATAAAGGGAAAATTACATTACAAAGGTTTCATTTATGTTGACAACTAAATAATCAATCATTTGTTTCATTATTTATATCATAGTTGATTCTCTTCTATGTGCATACTTGTATTAAATTGGTACGGGAAGTGAATCGTTGCTACAATAAAATTTTCACATTCTAATAGCTATTTCTATTTTTTGCATGAGAGATCTATATATGAGTATACAATTAAACAAGTGTTTTCCTCAAATGATGCAGGCAAAGAGAAACAGATTAGGTGAAGAGAAGTTTGCTCTGAAGTTGATAAAGGAAAAGATTCATCAATGTTGTCATTTCCTTACCCGATGATTCATCAAGTGTTTTGTTTAGTATTTTTTAAATTTGATGCAAGATTTTTGTTTAGAATATTTTTGTCTATTTTCAATGAGTATATGTTACGAAAAATCTTACACCAAACCAGGCTGCAAAACGCCTAATCATCAAATGAGTTTGTTTTCTTAATTTTATTTTTCCCTTAAAAGAATATAGCGCAATTGACCAATTTAGTTTGGAAGTTTTAGACCTTTAGAAGAAGACTCTCACAATCCTCAACTTCCTTAGTAGAGAAGAGGGAAAGCAGGTCACAAGCCCATAAAATTTGGTGAAGAATGCAAAATTTATAGGGCAATATGCTACTTTGAACTATCTGTCACTCACATTCAGCCTGAGGCAGGAAACTTTGCTAACGGCTAAGAATGCAGGATCCTGGCCATATTAGAATATAGACTGGACAATCATACATAAAAGGAATTCTATGATGAAAATTCAGTTCATTGAATGGTAAATCAAGCTGTTAAATTAATAGCTAAAACATTTCAATTTATTTCCTTTGTTGTGGATGCTTTTGTTCTTTTGAAAAGGAGTGGTGGCTGCTTCTTACAGAGGGAGGTTTTATTGTGTACAAAACTCAGTGCGAGAGGCCACATACCATAAATGTGCAAGAGAGAGAGAGAGAGAGAGAGAGAGAGAGATAGAGAGAGAGAGAGAGAGAGAGAGAGAGAGAGAGAGAGAGAGAGAGAGAGAGAGAACGACAGATAATTAGATATGAAATTACCTGGAGGGCACGGGAACTTTCTCCAGAATGATTAGCCTTAAAGTCATCTAGAGAAAGTTTAACAGCTCTTTTAATCGAGTTGAGACGTTTTCCATGATGTGGATATCACGGTCTTACCAATACGTCAAGGAAGTAAAATTCACATACATAACAAGAAATTTTAAGACATACACTACCATACTACACAATTGAAAATATCCTATCATACTCATATTCAAACGACGGTGATATCATACTACACAATGCAAATGGTCATATCAGACTCAATATTCAGGAATTACTTAGATGTAATTTTAACACTAAAATTCAGATATGTTAAACTTTCTTGCAACAAAGCATCATGAAACTGTCAAAGACAGAAAAGAAAACCAAAAAACCCTTATTTGCATCATGGTCATGTATATACCGTTCCTATTATGTACTGGATGGAGATTTTGTTTCTTGTAAGGTACCAAAGATAATACGATATTCATACCGTTTATGTGTTTAACTTTGTGCGCCATGCAAATGCCAGGAATTAAACACCCTTTTGCTGTTTATAACTTAATAGTTCCATTGTATCTGTGGTTTTAAAGCTTTGTTGTACTTGTAGTCTTTTACTGTGGCATGTTTTTACAGGAATTGATTAGAAGTTTTGCAGTGAAGAAAGCTGTTGATACTGGAGTATGGAAGCAGTTATTGAGGAATTGAGAAAAAGACCTAACTATCCATGTTTATAGCATGAATAAAATTTTAACTCTAGTTTTAAAAAAGGAATGTTGTAATATACCTTAACGGAAGTGTAGCAGCGTTTTGTTAGTTTTCTCCAAACCACACGCAATTTCACCTCTCACTCGTTCATTCCTTTGGCATATTGATTTTAGGTTTCTTCTTTCTGTATCTATATATGCCGAGAGCTTCCGTACACCGAGGCTTCCGCACTGAAGTTCGTATTGTTGTCGTAGGAGACAATCGAACCGGTAAATCAAGCCTCATCCGTGCCGTGGCCTCCAATAATTTCGAGGAGAGTCTTGTCCCTGTGTTGCCTCCCCAAAACCTACCTATACATAAGTATCGTGATCGTGTCCCAATCACCATCATCGACACCTCTTCCCGGTAACATTCTAATCAGGATTCATTCGTTTGTTAGTTAATTAGTTAGTTAAGTAACAACTGCTGTTTTTTTGTTATGCTATTAAACATACATCATCTTTTTGTTTCGTGTATTGAAATTGATGTTTGATTTTGGAGCCAGATGAAGCACTAAGCAGTAATCACTGTACCCGAATGTTCTCCTTTTGATCGTTACATTCAATTCAATTTCTTAGATTATTATATGTTTGTGCCTCTGTCAGGGCTTTGTAGTTATGTTTTTTTTGCCTAATTGTAAATACCTAAAACTTCTCTTCATGAAATGCCAATTCATACTTATGTTTCTATCATTGCGGCTATTGCTTCGGAAATGTCTGAAATTATACCTTCACTGTTTCACTTTATTCTTCTTGTGCTTGTTTAGTGCTGATGACATTGATCGAGTTGTTCAACTACAGCGGGCTGACTCTGTTGTCCTCACGTATGCATGTGATCGCCCTGACACACTTCAAAATCTAAGCACATTTTGGCTTCCTCATCTTCGCCAATCAAAGGTTCTCATCTCTCTTTTTTCTTTTTTTTCTTTTTTCCATTTTTAGAGGATGTATGCTTGACATAGATATTTGAACTTTCATGAACAGGTCAAAGCTCCAGTTATAGTGATAGGATGTAAGCTTGATCTGCTAGATGAAAATCAGCAGGTAAATCGGCATGTGACCGTAGAACAGGTAATGTCACCACTAATGCAGCAGTTCAGAGAGATTGAAGCATACCACGAGTGTTCAGCATATAGGAATAGCCAGGTATCTTTTATTTATGCTATTGCAATAAAACTCATCCGTTTTTTAAATCTTATTTTAAAAGTGCTACAATTATATATTGATTTTGTTTCATATACTATTGTAATTTCCTTGTTGAAGGTCTTTGAAGCTTTCTACTTAGCACAGAAGAATGCCCTTTATCCCTTAGCTCCTTTATTTGATAAGGAGTCACAGACACTAAAACCTCCATTTGTGCGGGCTTTGAAGCGGATTTTTATCCTCTGTGATCGTGACGGAGATGGTGCCCTTAGCGATGATGAACTAAATGTTTATCAGGTTTTTTATTTTTTTCTTCTCGTATTAAATTTCAAAACTGTGGATTGTTTATTATCACAGTATATAATAGTCTGACACCTTGTAGATTGAATACAAGTTTGTTCACAACGTGTTTAGCTATGCTCAAAAAACTGGTAAACTATAACCATTTTGAAAAATCCGGTGAACTTATTTAAAAAATCTAAACTATTTTGCTAAAAAAACGGAAACTTATTCGTTCGTTATAAAAATAGAAAACCAGTATTCACTTTTAAAAACCAGTTAATCATGTCACTGTCGCTCTGCTGCTTTAATCACACGTATCTCTACTATTTTGCACCGATCTCCTAAAAAAATTAAAATAAGTAAAAAGTAAAGTTCACAAAAGAAAAGTATAGATAATAAAACAACATAGCGTATAAATGCAGAGCGAGAACGAGAAATTGCAAGATTGTTCAAGAAAGAGAAAAACAATTGTGTGTTGTCTAAAAGAAGAAAATAGAAGAGAAAGTGACCAGGAAAATAAAAAAAAGAGGAGCACTGTACCAAAAAATAATATTTGCGTATTGTGTATAAGATTTGTGAAAAATCTAACTTAACTCCCTACAGGTTAAATGTTTTAATGCTCCTTTTCAACCATCTGAAATTTTGGTTGTAAAGAAGGTTGTGCGAAAAAATTGCCTGAAGGTGTGAATGAGCGAGGACTTTCTTTGGCAGGATTTATATCTCTTCACGCTCTCTTCTTAGAAAAAATGCCCCGTGAGAAAACATGGACCGTGCTCAGGAAGTTTGGATATAATGATGATATCAAGCTTGCTGATAATTTGATTCCACCTTTGAAACGTGCTGCACCTGATCAGGTGTTTCTTTTCAGATGAATTGTGACCTTATTTTTTTATGTTCTTTATATGCTATACATGTTTGTATTCATTTTGTTGAGTATAAAAAACTTATCTTATTCTATTCTCATTGGATTTAATGTCTGCAGAGTGTTGAGTTAACAAATGAAGCAATTCGTTTCTTGGAGAAAATCTTTGATGGACTTGATGGTGATTTTGTGAGTTATTTGTGCAAATGACCCTGACTAATTTCACATTTTCATGCTGCTTCCCAATCATTTTTGGGTATTATCTCTTTTAACCATATATTTTCCATCCTCTAGGATAAGGTGTTGCGGCCCCATGAAATTGAAGAATTGTTTTCTACCGCTCCGGAAAGGTAGATAGATTGGTTGTAATCTTTCTTATGTCGTGCAGTTATTCAAATGTACATACATGCTTTAAGGATGTGGTTTATACTTGTGACTTTTCTTCATTGTTTTTACAAAGTCAAGTGTCATACCCCAATTTTTGACCTAAGATACCACTGACACGTGTCGATGGACCCTACATTCGTACGTCGTTTAACCCTGATCAGTCTCCGACTTTTCAGTCAAAATTCGGCAGAGAGGTATTTTAAAATACCTCATGTTTGGTTCCAAGCCGGGCCCTCTTCTCTCTTAATTTTTATTTTATTTTTTAATCTTAATTTCCATCTTTTAATTTTAAATTAATTTTGATTTTATAAATATTTTATTTTAGTTACTTTTTTTTTAGGTAAGTCCAATCCAAATCTGCATATTCATTTTTTTATTATTTATTATCGTTTTCATTATTTCTTTTTTATTATTTGATAAAATCCAAAAAAAAAAACATGCATATTTATCTTTTATTTTTTATTTTTGATAAGTCCAAAAATTGTTTCAAAAGGAGTCCAAAGTCTGCAGAATTTTTGTTTTATTTTATTTTTATTTTTATTTTTTTCATTTTTTTATTACTATTTGTTAAAAAAAAATCCAAAAAAGAGTCTAGGTTCAGCAGGCTGTCTCCCCCGTCTCAATCTCTTCACATGCTACATCTGAAGCATATCTCCAACAAACATTCAACTTTCCTCCTCCTCAAGCCACAAGATTTTCTGTTCTACTAACAAACCCTAATCTCAAATCACTACACTATAAATAACACTTGCAACAATCAACACAGGGGAGCCAATTGGCAGCAACCTGCAATTCATAAACCACACCGAATTTTCTACAACACAACACTGTCCAGAGAACCAAACACACATAATTTGCACACACATTTTGGCTCCTAGTTTTAAGAATTCTCAATACAACTTGTTTCCTAACTTTTAAGCGTTTGTTTGCAGAATTAATTTTAGGGTTATTTTTCTTTCATGTATATATATTTTTCAGTTCTAGTTCCATAGTCTGGATGCTTTTTTAATCGCTACACGCTGTTGATATTGAATTCAAGTAGTTTTCACTTTACCTAATTTCAAAACCTAGTCCGCCGTATTTTATTTACTTATTTAGATTCCCGCATAATCCTTTCAAGTTTCAAATTTTCCTTGATTATTCTCTGCAATTCATGTTACCATTGTTGCTTAATTGAATTCATGCGTGTTGATTCCTTGTACAATTCACGGCAGCCGTATCATATACATACTCTATATTCACGTATGGCTGATCCATTGAATTCTCATCCTTGGAATTTAACATTGCCATGCCCATTCAACCTCACTACTTCTTATTAATTTCTATTGCTTGTCCTATTCCAATTTAGCTTTTTCTTTCTCCCGTACTTTATATTTATATTTGTTGTGTTGCTGCAATCCAATCTGTGAGTCCATATTGCTGGTAATCCGTGTTTTAATTGAATCCAAATTGGTCCATACTGTTGCAATTCAAGCCGTGCCATTCAAATTATTTGTTTGTTTGCTTAGTCCATTGTTTTGCAGTACGGTCTCTAAATTTGCAGTTTGCTGCATCGAATTGTTCGAGGGAATTGTTATTACAGAATTGGTATCTCCTTCAATTTTAATTGTTAGTAGTGTTGCCGTGGCTGCTCTCCAAAGTTAAAGAGATTTCATCATACAGAGAACTGGTGGCCCCTTTGCATTTCTTTTTTTAATTTCTTCTACATGCATTTTAGTTTCTCTTGTATTTTTTTTATTTCTTTTGCATTTTATTAATTTTTATGTTTATTAGATTAGGCTGCATATTTATCATTCATTTATTTATTGCATACTTATTTATTTTTCTTATGTCATTCATTTTTATCGCATGGAACTTAGAATGTAAACTAGGCTTAATGTAAATTATTTATTTTTCCCGCAGACTTTAGCATGTATAATAGGCTTAATGTAATAGTTTAGGTGCATGGGTGTGTGCGTGTGTGTGTGTATGCCTTTCCTTTTATGTTTCTAGATTAGGTTAAAAGGTCCTCGCGGTGGTCCAATGCCACCATAAGGTCCCTACGCTTTTATTTTTCTGCTCCGTTAGTTTAATTTTATTCCAATTATTCAAAAACAACAAAAACATGCAAATAACCAAAACACAAAATATTTTTTAAATAAACCTTGATCCTAAATCAAGTGACCGTCTTTTTTCATTTTATTTTCTTAATCAAACTTCAATCAATTTAATCTCATTTCAAGTTTCTTCCTTTCAATATTAAAAAATACAAACCAATTCCATTTTGCCACTTGGCTTTCATTTTAAAACCTTTTTCAAAACTAATAAAAAACACACAACAAATCAAACGTCAATTTCTACCACGAACTACGTGATTTTGATCCCTTACGGGTACGTAGGCAGAGGACTTTGTTCTTCCAAATCAATAAAATGTAGATAATTAGGTCCTCCCTTTTCCATTTTAAATTCCCTTCTTTTTTTTCAAAAAAACAAGCAAGTTATAGCACATTAATTAAATGAAACCAAGAGGTTCCCGTAGAGTACTACGGACATAAAGGGTGCTAATACCTTCCCTTTATGTAGCTAACCCCCGAACCCTAAATCTTTTCAAAATGGGGTAGTTTGAACTTTTTTCCCCTTTTCTAAAAAAATTAAATGTTCAGTCGTGAAATAAGTTAGTGAGTCAAAAGCTAATCAAATAGCCTTGATCTCCGAAAAATGACGCGACAGAAATGGCGACTTCACTGGGGACCCCCTAAGAGGGTTGAGCCTAACTTGGTTTTACCTAAATTTTTGTGCTATTACTTGCTAAAAAATAAAAATAAAAGATGGAAATACGTGTATGTATATTCTCTCTTTTCTCTTTCTTCTTTCTTTCAACGTGAGGGGTGAGATGAGTCCTAACCCGGACTTGAGTGAAACATAAGATAGGAGTGGTAGACTCATAGTGGCATACCGAGAGTATTCTCGTGTCTTGTCACACGTGAGATAACCGCACTTAGCGGAGGAGCTTGAAGTGATATGTGTCGGCGGGTGTTGTCACGCTTAGACTTTATTACTCTTAAGTTTCCGTTGAACGCTAAGGACCTTTAGTAACCCTTAACCCATCTTGGCCTTTTAGGACGTAGTGCGGTGGCTAACCGAGTGTTGTCTCGGAATTAGTCGACACGCGATGCTACACTCAAACGAGACTTTCCTACGAACGTTGTTGGACCGGGTGTTGTCTCGGTATCCAATAAAATTCGGAGGGGGTTGGACTTTGGGAACTTGGTAGAACCCTTGTTACAAGTACAAATGAAACCATAGTCGTTACCAAAAGACGTTATTACCCTTGACTCCAACATTTTGGACTTAAACCTCGCCATGTTTTCACCGTTCTTGTTGCATAATCATGCATACATGCATACATTCATAAACTTTTTCTCATTAAATACCGAAGGACTTCGATAAGTTTTTATAAACATTAGAGGTATGAACCTTGTAAAAGGAACACTGAGAAATACATTTTCAAAAGTCTTATCCAGACCTTAGCTTTTGTTGGAGTCTCTTTCCTTGACTTTGCTTTTGCTCTTAAGGAAACTGTTTGTAACACTTCAAATTATCAATTGAAACAATGTTCCTTATAATGTTTACAATTACTTTGACAAAGTCCTTCAATAAAAAAATGTGTCCATTTTTTGCATAAGCATAATCCATCATCATGCATTCATAGTTTCAAGTCCGTGTCTCACACGTTTGTTTTTCCTATAAAAAGGTCAACCCATTTCAAAAGTGGTCCGACTGTCCTCATCCAAAACCAACTCACACCTACAACACTCGTGTAAACAAAGAGAGAGAACGCATCAGTTTGAACAAGAAATCCACGAGCATTCGTGAAGAGGTAACAACACTTCAGGCCAAGTTAGAGAGACTGAGTACCCTGGTGGTTTCATTGGTATCTTCACAGGATCAGTCGCGGTTCCAGCAAGGGCCCGAACGCCAACATCAACAGCAGCCTCGACAACAGGCTCCAAGGATGCAGTTTGACCCAATCCCAATGACATATGAGGAGCTGCTTCCCATTTTGCTCATGAAGAACCTTGTCCAAACTAGAGCGCCTGCTCATGCGCCTAACGAGTTGCCGGTTTGGTATCAACCTGACCTCTCCTGTGCCTTCCATCAAGGAGCACCCGGCCATGACATCGAGCACTGTTTCTCTTTGAAGATTGAAGTCCAGAAGCTGATTGAAGCCAATATCTTGCTTCTTGAAGATTAAATTCGGACGTACAAGTTAATCCACTGCCGAATTTTATTACCTAGTATTGTGACACATGGAGTGGATAGCCGCAATTGGGTCGCTTTTGATGTTCCTTCTACTACTCACCTGTTCAAATAATGTGTCTGTTTGTTGTTTGCTGCTTTTCAAAAAAAATCCTTTCGTCCCGCCTGAGATGAAAGTGAACTTGTGTAGGGATTTTTGCTTCATGTATTTTCCATCATTAATAAAAAGGTCGTTTTGATCCCGACTTTGTTTTATTTTGTGCTTTTTCTGGAAAAATGGTAATACAAAAAACCCAAAAAATAATCATCTTCAAATATCTGCATAATCATAACTTATACTTACTTGTCAAAATTAATAATCAAATCATGCATTAATAAACCCGTTGAACACATTGACCATGTACTCTCTTCCAACTTTGAGTTCCCTGTGTCCGAAGCTGCAGAAGAGGATGAAGAGATTCCCGACAAGATTTCTCACATACTGGGGCATCTAGCCGTCGAAGCTACAAAACAAGATATTTGTAAGATTGTCAGAAGATGACAGTCACTTACAAAGACTGGCATGAGTTGTTACCGTTACCTTACGTGGGTATCATGCTTCAGTAGACACTTCAACAGGGGCAGCCCCCCTCCTTCCCTCAGTATACAACATGGAGGTCGTGCTTCCCGTGCAGGTTAAAGTCCTGTCAATAGGAGTTCTCCTAAAGTCTATGCTTGATCAAATTTAAATGAATGACGACCTTGTGCAAATATATCAAAAGAGGTTTGAAACAAGCTTCTAACAAAAAGGATCGTCCCCATGAATTTCAAGAAGGGAACTTTGTACTACTTTCCAACCAGACTCCAGGGGCAAGTGGACGCCTAACTTTGAAGGCCCATGTGCAATGTCTTTTGTGACTATGGAAGGTGACAAACTCACACGTCCCATGAATGCCGATGCAGTCAAGAAATACTCTGTCAAAAATAGAAGCTCGATAAGTCGCAAACCTGAAAAGCGACTTATGCAAAAATGAGCGTCTCGGTGGACTGAAAACCCGAAAGGGCGGTCCAGGCAAAAATTAGAGACAAAAAAAAGTGATGATGATTATCCTGATAGATTGAAAACCCCAAAAGGGCGATCTATGCAAAAGTTAAGGATCATGACAAAGTAACTGCATCCGGTCAGGCACAATCCACTTGGGGCATAATTGCTATCAAAGAACCTCCGATTTGAAGCATCTGCAGATGAAAGACTCGGAACTGGGGCATTCAAAGTTGTCAGGGAGTGTGACGGTTATTGTGTTCAATGTACCTTCCCATATATTTACCATTTTCCAAATTTTTCAAAGATCCGTGGGGCCACGCCATTGGCAGGCCACCACTCAATTCATCAAATTCGAGCCTGTGCCCATTTATTTGGAACTCTCATTTATTCTATTTGCAAAATTTCTTCTATTTTTGATGGCAATACTTGAAGCAAAAATTTTCAAAAATACAAAAACCTTTTTTTTTTTTTTACATCTTTTGAAAAGTGTGAACAACAAACGCACTCTCTTTGAACTTGTGAGTAGTCGAAGCGTACATCAGCATCTGCCTCGAGAACGGCTACATTCCGGAAGAGAAACATGTCTAAACACAATGGAGGGGACCTCTGCTTCAAGCAAGATGCTTTCACAGTCAAAAAAATATATACAAAAATAATACAAAAAAATCAATGCTCGCTGAGTCGAAAAACCTGAAAAGGCGGCTTAGGCAATAGAGAGCGTCCCGGTGGACTGAAAACCCGAAAGGGCGGTCCAGGCAAAAATTAGGGGCACAAAAAAGGAATATACTCCCGGTGGACTGAAAACCCGAAAGGGCGGTCCAGGCAAAAGTTAGGGGTTTTAAAAAAAAAATACAAAAGTGACTGTCGAAGCATGACAAGGGAAAAGCATTCCGCGCTGATTTACAAATGGCGACTTCTTCCAAATTTTGGTCAACAATGGGCTCTATCCGCAGGAGGCATCAGTTGCTACCTTGCGCAATATTTTTACCCCGTCAACGGCTTGATTTATTCACGATAGTATCATCTCCAAGGAAGTTTGCCGAGTGTTTGTACTGCGATGTCAGTCTGTCTCCCATCTTACCTGTCTTGTCTCGTTTCATCGAGTCACCTGTCATATACAATTCATATAGTCGTACAAGCTACATCCATACATTCACACATTCATACAATCATACATTAATACTTTCACACATTCATACACTCATACATACACAACATATACACAGTATCATTCACACATAACATTAGTCACCAAAATCTTGTTCCGGTCATGTCTCTTCAGTTCGGTCTCTACTTATCATTGTGTCAAGCCGCAAGTTTCTACACATGAACATCTGACATTTACCTTCTCATCAACAAAAGTGTCATCCCCAGTGTGTCTGGTCCAAAGATGTCACTCATTATAAGCCCGGTGGATTCCAGCAATCTTTTACAAAGCCCGGTGGATTCCGGCACAACCTTACAAAAGCCGAGTGGATTCTCGCAAAAGCCGAGTAGATTCTCGCAAAAGCCGAGTGGATTCTCGCAAAAGCCCAGTGGATTCTGGCAAACATTTATCAAAAGCCGAGTGGATTCTCGCAAAAGCCGAGTGGATTCTCGCAAAAGCCCAGTGGAGTCTGGCAAACTTTTATCAAAAGCCGAGTGGATTCTCGCAAAAGCCCAGTGGATTCTGGCCAACCTTTTTCCAAAAATCCGAGTGGATTCTCGCATATGTTTATCAAGCCGAGTGGATTCTCGCAAAAGCCGAGTGGATTCTCGCAAAAGCCCAGTGGATTCTGGCAAACTTTTATCAAAAGCCCAGTGGATTCTGGCAAACTTTTATCAAAAGCCGAGTGGATTCTCGCAAAAGCCAAGTGGATTCTCGCAAAAAGCCCAGTGGATTCTGGCAAACTTTTATCAAAAGCCGAGTGGATTCTCGCAAAAGCCGAGTGGATTCTCGCAAAAGCAGAGTGGATTCTCGCAAAAAGCCCAGTGGATTCTGGCAAACTTTTATCAAAAGCCGAGTGGATTCTCGCAAAAGCCCAGTGGATTCTGGCAAACTTTTATCAAAAGCCGAGTGGATTCTCGCAAAAGTCGAGTGGATTCTCGCAAATGTTTATCCTATTTCAAGCTGCCAGTCCCAAACAACGGACCGCTTGAGTTTATCTTGTTTCAAGCTGCCAGTCCTAAACAACGGACCGCTTAAGTCTACTTTTTATCTTGTTTCAAGCTGCCAGTCCTAAACAACGGACAGATTGAGTCTACCTTTATCTTGTTTCAAGTGGCAAGTCCTAAACAACGGACAGCTTGAGTCTATCTTTTATCTTGTTTCAAGTGGCAAGTCCTAAACAACGGACAACTCGAGTCTATCTTTTATCTTGTGTCAAGTGGCAAGTCCCAAACAACGGACAGCTTGAGTCTATCTTTTATCTTGTGTCAAGTGGCAAGTCCCAAACAACGGACATCTTGAGTCTATCTTTTATCTTGTTTCAAGTGGCAAGTCCGAAACAACGGACAGCTTGAGTCTACATTTTATCTTGTTTCAAGTGGCAAGTCCTAAACAGCGGACAGCTTGAGTCTACCTTTATCTTGTTTCAAGTGGCAAGTCCTAAACAAGGGACAGCTTGAGTTTACCTTTATCTTGTTTCAAGTGGCTAGTCCTAAACAACGGACCACTTGAGTTTACCTTTTCATCATGTTCAAGCTGCCAGTCCTAAACAACGGACCGCTTGAGTTTACCTGTCGTCACGTTTCAGTTTGAAATCACATTTCATTTTCTTCAGTGTCATCCCCAGCGTTAGCTGTTCCAGTGATGTCACCGGTCAATTTCAATTTCAGAGGTTTCATCCCCAGCGTTAGCTGTTCCAGTGATGTCACCGGTCAATTTCAATTTTAATTTCAATTTCAATAGTGCCGTCCCCAGTTTTATCTGTTCCAGAGACGTCGCTAATCAATTTCAAGTGACTAGTTCCGACAAAAGGTCAGCTTGAACCCTTTGTTTCAAATAGTGTCATCCCCAGCATAGCTGTTCAAGAGATGCCGCTAAAAAGTCTTGTCTTCATTAAAGCTATCACCCCAAAGTTTTGTCTTCACACAACTGTCAATACGGTAGTAGACAATCATTTTCCCCAGTGAAACTACATTCCCCAACGGTGTCGGATCCCATTCTTCAACGAATTTGGGTATCCCGTTGTTGTTTCTCGTCTCAGTCCAGTCATATTTGTCGTCCTACATTCATAAGCATTTCACGAGCATTCACAGCATCTTAGGTCCAAAATTGGTGTACTTTGTATTTAAGTCTCTTCGGTCCGATCGAATCAAAGATTTCATCTTCAAATCTCCGGACGAAGAAACCTAAATAGGGGCATCTGTCATACCCCAATTTTTGACCTAAGATACCACTGACACGTGTCGATGGACCTTACATTCGTACGTCGTTTAACCCTGATCAGTCTCCGACTTTTCAGTCAAAATTCGGCAGAGAGGTATTTTAAAATACCTCATGTTTGGTTCCAAGCCGGGCCCTCTTCTCTCTTAATTTTTATTTTATTTTTTAATCTTAATTTCCATCTTTTAATTTTAAATTAATTTTGATTTTATAAATATTTTATTTTAGTTACTTTTTTTTTAGGTAAGTCCAATCCAAATCTGCATATTCATTTTTTTATTATTTATTATCGTTTTCATTATTTCTTTTTTATTATTTGATAAAATCCAAAAAAAAAACATGCATATTTATCTTTTATTTTTTATTTTTGATAAGTCCAAAAATTGTTTCAAAAGGAGTCCAAAGTCTGCAGAATTTTTGTTTTATTTTATTTTTATTTTTATTTTTTTCATTTTTTTTATTACTATTTGTTAAAAAAAAATCCAAAAAAGAGTCTAGGTTCAGCAGGCTGTCTCCCCCGTCTCAATCTCTTCACATGCTACATCTGAAGCATATCTCCAACAAACATTCAACTTTCCTCCTCCTCAAGCCACAAGATTTTCTGTTCTACTAACAAACCCTAATCTCAAATCACTACACTATAAATAACACTTGCAACAATCAACACAGGGGAGCCAATTGGCAGCAACCTGCAATTCATAAACCACACCGAATTTTCTACAACACAACACTGTCCAGAGAACCAAACACACATAATTTGCACACACATTTTGGCTCCTAGTTTTAAGAATTCTCAATACAACTTGTTTCCTAACTTTTAAGCGTTTGTTTGCAGAATTAATTTTAGGGTTATTTTTCTTTCATGTATATATATTTTTCAGTTCTAGTTCCATAGTCTGGATGCTTTTTTAATCGCTACACGCTGTTGATATTGAATTCAAGTAGTTTTCACTTTACCTAATTTCAAAACCTAGTCCGCCGTATTTTATTTACTTATTTAGATTCCCGCATAATCCTTTCAAGTTTCAAATTTTCCTTGATTATTCTCTGCAATTCATGTTACCATTGTTGCTTAATTGAATTCATGCGTGTTGATTCCTTGTACAAATCACGGCAGCCGTATCATATACATACTCTATATTCACGTATGGCTGATCCATTGAATTCTCATCCTTGGAATTTAACATTGCCATGCCCATTCAACCTCACTACTTCTTATTAATTTCTATTGCTTGTCCTATTCCAATTTAGCTTTTTCTTTCTCCCGTACTTTATATTTATATTTGTTGTGTTGCTGCAATCCAATCTGTGAGTCCATATTGCTGGTAATCCGTGTTTTAATTGAATCCAAATTGGTCCATATTGTTGCAATTCAAGCCGTGCCATTCAAATTATTTGTTTGTTTGCTTAGTCCATTGTTTTGCAGTACGGTCTCTAAATTTGCAGTTTGCTGCATCGAATTGTTCGAGGGAATTGTTATTACAGAATTGGTATCTCCTTCAATTTTAATTGTTAGTAGTGTTGCCGTGGCTGCTCTCCAAAGTTAAAGAGATTTCATCATACAGAGAACTGGTGGCCCCTTTGCATTTCTTTTTTTAATTTCTTCTACATGCATTTTAGTTTCTCTTGTATTTTTTTTATTTCTTTTGCATTTTATTAATTTTTATGTTTATTAGATTAGGCTGCATATTTATCATTCATTTATTTATTGCATACTTATTTATTTTTCTTATGTCATTCATTTTTATCGCATGGAACTTAGAATGTAAACTAGGCTTAATGTAAATTATTTATTTTTCCCGCAGACTTTAGCATGTATAATAGGCTTAATGTAATAGTTTAGGTGCATGGGTGTGTGCGTGTGTGTGTGTATGCCTTTCCTTTTATGTTTCTAGATTAGGTTAAAAGGTCCTCGCGGTGGTCCAATGCCACCATAAGGTCCCTACGCTTTTATTTTTCTGCTCCGTTAGTTTAATTTTATTCCAATTATTCAAAAACAACAAAAACATGCAAATAACCAAAACACAAAATATTTTTTAAATAAACCTTGATCCTAAATCAAGTGACCGTCTTTTTTCATTTTATTTTCTTAATCAAACTTCAATCAATTTAATCTCATTTCAAGTTTCTTCCTTTCAATATTAAAAAATACAAACCAATTCCATTTTGCCACTTGGCTTTCATTTTAAAACCTTTTTCAAAACTAATAAAAAACACACAACAAATCAAACGTCAATTTCTACCACGAACTACGTGATTTTGATCCCTTACGGGTACGTAGGCAGAGGACTTTGTTCTTCCAAATCAATAAAATGTAGATAATTAGGTCATCCCTTTTCCATTTTAAATTCCCTTCTTTTTTTTCAAAAAAACAAGCAAGTTATAGCACATTAATTAAATGAAACCAAGAGGTTCCCGTAGAGTACTACGGACATAAAGGGTGCTAATACCTTCCCTTTATGTAGCTAACCCCCGAACCCTAAATCTTTTCAAAATGGGGTAGTTTGAACTTTTTTCCCCTTTTCTAAAAAAATTAAATGTTCAGTCGTGAAATAAGTTAGTGAGTCAAAAGCTAATCAAATAGCCTTGATCTCCGAAAAATGACGCGACAGAAATGGCGACTTCACTGGGGACCCCCTAAGAGGGTTGAGCCTAACTTGGTTTTACCTAAATTTTTGTGCTATTACTTGCTAAAAAATAAAAATAAAAGATGGAAATACGTGTATGTATATTCTCTCTTTTCTCTTTCTTCTTTCTTTCAACGTGAGGGGTGAGATGAGTCCTAACCCGGACTTGAGTGAAACATAAGATAGGAGTGGTAGACTCATAGTGGCATACCGAGAGTATTCTCGTGTCTTGTCACACGTGAGATAACCGCACTTAGCGGAGGAGCTTGAAGTGATATGTGTCGGCGGGTGTTGTCACGCTTAGACTTTATTACTCTTAAGTTTCCGTTGAACGCTAAGGACCTTTAGTAACCCTTAACCCATCTTGGCCTTTTAGGACGTAGTGCGGTGGCTAACCGAGTGTTGTCTCGGAATTAGTCGACACGCGATGCTACACTCAAACGAGACTTTCCTACGAACGTTGTTGGACCGGGTGTTGTCTCGGTATCCAATAAAATTCGGAGGGGGTTGGACTTTGGGAACTTGGTAGAACCCTTGTTACAAGTACAAATGAAACCATAGTCGTTACCAAAAGACGTTATTACCCTTGACTCCAACATTTTGGACTTAAACCTCGCCATGTTTTCACCGTTCTTGTTGCATAATCATGCATACATGCATACATTCATAAACTTTTTCTCATTAAATACCGAAGGACTTCGATAAGTTTTTATAAACATTAGAGGTATGAACCTTGTAAAAGGAACACTGAGAAATACATTTTCAAAAGTCTTATCCAGACCTTAGCTTTTGTTGGAGTCTCTTTCCTTGACTTTGCTTTTGCTCTTAAGGAAACTGTTTGTAACACTTCAAATTATCAATTGAAACAATGTTCCTTATAATGTTTACAATTACTTTGACAAAGTCCTTCAATAAAAAAATGTGTCCATTTTTTGTATAAGCATAATCCATCATCATGCATTCATAGTTTCAAGTCCGTGTCTCACACGTTTGTTTTTCCTATAAAAAGGTCAACCCATTTCAAAAGTGGTCCGACTGTCCTCATCCAAAGCCAACTCACACCTACAACACTCGTGTAAACAAAGAGAGAGAACGCATCAGTTTGAACAAGAAATCCACGAGCATTCGTGAAGAGGTAACAACACTTCAGGCCAAGTTAGAGAGACTGAGTACCCTGGTGGTTTCATTGGTATCTTCACAGGATCAGTCGCGGTTCCAGCAAGGGCCCGAACGCCAACATCAATAGCAGCCTCGACAACAGGCTCCAAGGATGCAGTTTGACCCAATCCCAATGACATATGAGGAGCTGCTTCCCATTTTGCTCATGAAGAACCTTGTCCAAACTAGAGCGCCTGCTCATGCGCCTAACGAGTTGCCGGTTTGGTATCAACCTGACCTCTCCTGTGCCTTCCATCAAGGAGCACCCGGCCATGACATCGAGCACTGTTTCTCTTTGAAGATTGAAGTCCAGAAGCTGATTGAAGCCAATATCTTGCTTCTTGAAGATTAAATTCGGACGTACAAGTTAATCCACTGCCGAATTTTATTACCTAGTATTGTGACACATGGAGTGGATAGCCGCAATTGGGTCGCTTTTGATGTTCCTTCTACTACTCACCTGTTCAAATAATGTGTCTGTTTGTTGTTTGCTGCTTTTCAAAAAAAAATCCTTTCGTCCCGCCTGAGATGAAAGTGAACTTGTGTAGGGATTTTTGCTTCATGTATTTTCCATCATTAATAAAAAGGTCGTTTTGATCCCGACTTTGTTTTATTTTGTGCTTTTTCTGGAAAAATGGTAATACAAAAAACCCAAAAAATAATCATCTTCAAATATCTGCATAATCATAACTTATACTTACTTGTCAAAATTAATAATCAAATCATGCATTAATAAACCCGTTGAACACATTGACCATGTACTCTCTTCCAACTTTGAGTTCCCTGTGTCCGAAGCTGCAGAAGAGGATGAAGAGATTCCCGACAAGATTTCTCACATATTGGGGCATCTAGCCGTCGAAGCTACAAAACAAGATATTTGTAAGATTGTCAGAAGATGACAGTCACTTACAAAGACTGGCATGAGTTGTTACCGTTACCTTACGTGGGTATCATGCTTCAGTAGACACTTCAACAGGGGCAGCCCCCCTCCTTCCCTCAGTATACAACATGGAGGTCGTGCTTCCCGTGCAGGTTAAAGTCCTGTCAATAGGAGTTCTCCTAAAGTCTATGCTTGATCAAATTTAAATGAATGACGACCTTGTGCAAATATATCAAAAGAGGTTTGAAACAAGCTTCTAACAAAAAGGATCGTCCCCATGAATTTCAAGAAGGGAACTTTGTACTACTTTCCAACCAGACTCCAGGGGCAAGTGGACGCCTAACTTTGAAGGCCCATGTGCAATGTCTTTTGTGACTATGGAAGGTGACAAACTCACACGTCCCATGAATGCCGATGCAGTCAAGAAATACTCTGTCAAAAATAGAAGCTCGATAAGTCGCAAACCTGAAAAGCGACTTATGCAAAAATGAGCGTCTCGGTGGACTGAAAACCCGAAAGGGCGGTCCAGGCAAAAATTAGAGACAAAAAAAAGTGATGATGATTATCCTGATAGATTGAAAACCCCAAAAGGGCGATCTATGCAAAAGTTAAGGATCATGACAAAGTAACTGCATCCGGTCAGGCACAATCCACTTGGGGCATAATTGCTATCAAAGAACCTCCGATTTGAAGCATCTGCAGATGAAAGACTCGGAACTGGGGCATTCAAAGTTGTCAGGGAGTGTGACGGTTATTGTGTTCAATGTACCTTCCCATATATTTACCATTTTCCAAATTTTTCAAAGATCCGTGGGGCCACGCCATTGGCAGGCCACCACTCAATTCATCAAATTCGAGCCTGTGCCCATTTATTTGGAACTCTCATTTATTCTATTTGCAAAATTTCTTCTATTTTTGATGGCAATACTTGAAGCAAAAATTTTCAAAAATACAAAAACCTTTTTTTTTTTTTTTACATCTTTTGAAAAGTGTGAACAACAAACGCACTCTCTTTGAACTTGTGAGTAGTCGAAGCGTACATCAGCATCTGCCTCGAGAACGGCTACATTCCGGAAGAGAAACATGTCTAAACACAATGGAGGGGACCTCTGCTTCAAGCAAGATGCTTTCACAGTCAAAAAAATATATACAAAAATAATACAAAAAAATCAATGCTCGCTGAGTCGAAAAACCTGAAAAGGCGGCTTAGGCAATAGAGAGCGTCCCGGTGGACTGAAAACCCGAAAGGGCGGTCCAGGCAAAAATTAGGGGCACAAAAAAGGAATATACTCCCGGTGGACTGAAAACCCGAAAGGGCGGTCCAGGCAAAAGTTAGGGGTTTTAAAAAAAAAATACAAAAGTGACTGTCGAAGCATGACAAGGGAAAAGCATTCCGCGCTGATTTACAAATGG
This sequence comes from Medicago sativa, assembly GCF_051527215.1. Taxonomy (NCBI): domain Eukaryota; kingdom Viridiplantae; phylum Streptophyta; class Magnoliopsida; order Fabales; family Fabaceae; genus Medicago; species Medicago sativa. The sequence goes on along the minus strand of NC_140753.1, from coordinate 22,489,260 downwards.
CGACTTCTTCCAAATTTTGGTCAACAATGGGCTCTATCCGCAGGAGGCATCAGTTGCTACCTTGCGCAATATTTTTACCCCGTCAACGGCTTGATTTATTCACGATAGTATCATCTCCAAGGAAGTTTGCCGAGTGTTTGTACTGCGATGTCAGTCTGTCTCCCATCTTACCTGTCTTGTCTCGTTTCATCGAGTCACCTGTCATATACAATTCATATAGTCGTACAAGCTACATCCATACATTCACACATTCATACAATCATACATTAATACTTTCACACATTCATACACTCATACATACACAACATATACACAGTATCATTCACACATAACATTAGTCACCAAAATCTTGTTCCGGTCATGTCTCTTCAGTTCGGTCTCTACTTATCATTGTGTCAAGCCGCAAGTTTCTACACATGAACATCTGACATTTACCTTCTCATCAACAAAAGTGTCATCCCCAGTGTGTCTGGTCCAAAGATGTCACTCATTATAAGCCCGGTGGATTCCGGCAATCTTTTACAAAGCCCGGTGGATTCCGGCACAACCTTACAAAAGCCGAGTGGATTCTCGCAAAAGCCGAGTAGATTCTCGCAAAAGCCGAGTGGATTCTCGCAAAAGCCCAGTGGATTTTGGCAAACATTTATCAAAAGCCGAGTGGATTCTCGCAAAAGCCGAGTGGATTCTCGCAAAAGCCCAGTGGAGTCTGGCAAACTTTTATCAAAAGCCGAGTGGATTCTCGCAAAAGCCCAGTGGATTCTGGCCAACCTTTTTCCAAAAAGCCGAGTGGATTCTCGCATATGTTTATCAAGCCGAGTGGATTCTCGCAAAAGCCGAGTGGATTCTCGCAAAAGCCCAGTGGATTCTGGCAAACTTTTATCAAAAGCCCAGTGGATTCTGGCAAACTTTTATCAAAAGCCGAGTGGATTCTCGCAAAAGCCAAGTGGATTCTCGCAAAAAGCCCAGTGGATTCTGGCAAACTTTTATCAAAAGCCGAGTGGATTCTCGCAAAAGCCGAGTGGATTCTCGCAAAAGCAGAGTGGATTCTCGCAAAAAGCCCAGTGGATTCTGGCAAACTTTTATCAAAAGCCGAGTGGATTCTCGCAAAAGCCCAGTGGATTCTGGCAAACTTTTATCAAAAGCCGAGTGGATTCTCGCAAAAGCCGAGTGGATTCTCGCAAATGTTTATCCTATTTCAAGCTGCCAGTCCCAAACAACGGACCGCTTGAGTTTATCTTGTTTCAAGCTGCCAGTCCTAAACAACGGACCGCTTAAGTCTACTTTTTATCTTGTTTCAAGCTGCCAGTCCTAAACAACGGACAGATTGAGTCTACCTTTATCTTGTTTCAAGTGGCAAGTCCTAAACAACGGACAGCTTGAGTCTATCTTTTATCTTGTTTCAAGTGGCAAGTCCTAAACAACGGACAACTCGAGTCTATCTTTTATCTTGTGTCAAGTGGCAAGTCCCAAACAACGGACAGCTCGAGTCTATCTTTTATCTTGTGTCAAGTGGCAAGTCCCAAACAACGGACAGCTTGAGTCTATCTTTTATCTTGTTTCAAGTGGCAAGTCCCAAACAACGGACAGCTTGAGTCTACATTTTATCTTGTTTCAAGTGGCAAGTCCTAAACAGCGGACAGCTTGAGTCTACCTTTATCTTGTTTCAAGTGGCAAGTCCTAAACAACGGACAGCTTGAGTTTACCTTTATCTTGTTTCAAGTGGCTAGTCCTAAACAACGGACCACTTGAGTTTACCTTTTCATCATGTTCAAGCTGCCAGTCCTAAACAACGGACCGCTTGAGTTTACCTGTCGTCACGTTTCAGTTTGAAATCACATTTCATTTTCTTCAGTGTCATCCCCAGCGTTAGCTGTTCCAGTGATGTCACCGGTCAATTTCAATTTCAGAGGTTTCATCCCCAGCGTTAGCTGTTCCAGTGATGTCACCGGTCAATTTCAATTTTAATTTCAATTTCAATAGTGCCGTCCCCAGTTTTATCTGTTCCAGAGACGTCGCTAATCAATTTCAAGTGACTAGTTCCGACAAAAGGTCAGCTTGAACCCTTTGTTTCAAATAGTGTCATCCCCAGCATAGCTGTTCAAGAGATGCCGCTAAAAAGTCTTGTCTTCATTAAAGCTATCACCCCAAAGTTTTGTCTTCACACAACTGTCAATACGGTAGTAGACAATCATTTTCCCCAGTGAAACTACATTCCCCAACGGTGTCGGATCCCATTCTTCAACGAATTTGGGTATCCCGTTGTTGTTTCTCGTCTCAGTCCAGTCATATTTGTCGTCCTACATTCATAAGCATTTCACGAGCATTCACAGCATCTTAGGTCCAAAATTGGTGTACTTTGTATTTAAGTCTCTTCGGTCCGATCGAATCAAAGATTTCATCTTCAAATCTCCGGACGAAGAAACCTAAATAGGGGCATCTGTCATACCCCAATTTTTGACCTAAGATACCACTGACACGTGTCGATGGACCTTACATTCGTACGTCGTTTAACCCTGATCAGTCTCCGACTTTTCAGTCAAAATTCGGCAGAGAGGTATTTTAAAATACCTCATGTTTGGTTCCAAGCCGGGCCCTCTTCTCTCTTAATTTTTATTTTATTTTTTAATCTTAATTTCCATCTTTTAATTTTAAATTAATTTTGATTTTATAAATATTTTATTTTAGTTACTTTTTTTTTAGGTAAGTCCAATCCAAATCTGCATATTCATTTTTTTATTATTTATTATCGTTTTCATTATTTCTTTTTTATTATTTGATAAAATCCAAAAAAAAAACATGCATATTTATCTTTTATTTTTTATTTTTGATAAGTCCAAAAATTGTTTCAAAAGGAGTCCAAAGTCTGCAGAATTTTTGTTTTATTTTATTTTTATTTTTATTTTTTTCATTTTTTTTATTACTATTTGTTAGGGCTGACAATGAACCGAACCAACCCGAGTATAGTTCGAACCTCGATTCGACAATTGACTCGTTGAACTTGGTTCATGAACCAAATGAGCCGAACTTGAGTTGGAAATTGAGTTCGTTAATTAAATGAGCCGGACATGAACTATATATAGCTCGACTCGTTTGGTTCATGAACTGACTCGATTATATATACACACACACACACACACATACATATACACTTTTAAAAAAAATTATCTTAACTTTTTCCAACTTTTTAAAACCTATAACTACATTTTTTTTTTACCGTAAAAGTTAAAACCTATACCTATGGGTTTTACTTGTATTATACCAAAAATTTAACTAGCTTTAATTCTTTAACCTTTGCTCTCCCTTTCCCAAAACACATTCACGGCTTCATTCTCTTTTCCAATGAAAAAAAAAACTTTTCCTCTTCTTCCCTTCCCTTCACTTCAAAGTTAGATAGAATGCTCTCTTTTGTCTCTTTAGTATTTACATATCCTTTAGAAATTCATCAACGAAACTCACCATCTGTGTTTTATCTCAACATTGCTTGCTCTTCATTAGTTGGTTTGGTTATCTTGGCACTCAACTTCATAGGAAAAAATTGCTCTACCTCATTTTATTTGGTCTCAACGAAAATATTAGTGGATCTAGGATAATAATTCCTTTCATATAGAGAATCAAGTGTCAACAATAGGTCTTAGTTAAGAAAACTTATGTGAAATACAGTTTGTTTCTCAGCCTGGTTGTGTTTGTAACGACATGTGTTTTGTTGCAACTATCTATGATTGTTTTGGTATTCATCTGTTTGGTTAGGAATTGGTAAATTGGAAGTGGAAAAGCTCTTGAATACTTGTCAGCTGGTTTATAACTTTCTATTATACATTATCTCTATGTTCTACATCAGAGAAAGTCTTGTTCTACAAAATGAATAGAGCCAACCACATAGTCAGTCTTGGACAACATGACTAAATGAAATCATTTGAATTTTATGAATGTTGAACAAGCTGAACAATTAGCCTTCGATCTTTATGCGCACTATCAATATTGAACCTTTGATCTTAGACCTTAAAAGGTCAAATATCTAAAAAAAGTTGATTTTTTTCTTATAAAAAATTGAATTTTAAATTATGTGAATTGAGAAAAAAAAATGAACCTAACGAGCTGAACCGAACTATTCGCGAACTTCAAATCGAGTCGAGTTCGAGCTAAAATAAAAGTTCGTAACGAACTCGAGTCGAGTTTCGAGCCGAACTAAATCTTAACAAGTCGAGTCGAGCTCAGACAAGTTCGACTCGACTCGACTCATTTCCAGCCCTACTATTTGTTAAAAAAAAATCCAAAAAAGAGTCTAGGTTCAGCAGGCTGTCTCCCCCGTCTCAATCTCTTCACATGCTACATCTGAAGCATATCTCCAACAAACATTCAACTTTCCTCCTCCTCAAGCCACAAGATTTTCTGTTCTACTAACAAACCCTAATCTCAAATCACTACACTATAAATAACACTTGCAACAATCAACACAGGGGAGCCAATTGGCAGCAACCTGCAATTCATAAACCACACCGAATTTTCTACAACACAACACTGTCCAGAGAACCAAACACACATAATTTGCACACACATTTTGGCTCCTAGTTTTAAGAATTCTCAATACAACTTGTTTCCTAACTTTTAAGCGTTTGTTTGCAGAATTAATTTTAGGGTTATTTTTCTTTCATGTATATATATTTTTCAGTTCTAGTTCCATAGTCTGGATGCTTTTTTAATCGCTACACGCTGTTGATATTGAATTCAAGTAGTTTTCACTTTACCTAATTTCAAAACCTAGTCCGCCGTATTTTATTTACTTATTTAGATTCCCGCATAATCCTTTCAAGTTTCAAATTTTCCTTGATTATTCTCTGCAATTCATGTTACCATTGTTGCTTAATTGAATTCATGCGTGTTGATTCCTTGTACAATTCACGGCAGCCGTATCATATACATACTCTATATTCACGTATGGCTGATCCATTGAATTCTCATCCTTGGAATTTAACATTGCCATGCCCATTCAACCTCACTACTTCTTATTAATTTCTATTGCTTGTCCTATTCCAATTTAGCTTTTTCTTTCTCCCGTACTTTATATTTATATTTGTTGTGTTGCTGCAATCCAATCTGTGAGTCCATATTGCTGGTAATCCGTGTTTTAATTGAATCCAAATTGGTCCATACTGTTGCAATTCAAGCCGTGCCATTCAAATTATTTGTTTGTTTGCTTAGTCCATTGTTTTGCAGTACGGTCTCTAAATTTGCAGTTTGCTGCATCGAATTGTTCGAGGGAATTGTTATTACAGAATTGGTATCTCCTTCAATTTTAATTGTTAGTAGTGTTGCCGTGGCTGCTCTCCAAAGTTAAAGAGATTTCATCATACAGAGAACTGGTGGCCCCTTTGCATTTCTTTTTTTAATTTCTTCTACATGCATTTTAGTTTCTCTTGTATTTTTTTTATTTCTTTTGCATTTTATTAATTTTTATGTTTATTAGATTAGGCTGCATATTTATCATTCATTTATTTATTGCATACTTATTTATTTTTCTTATGTCATTCATTTTTATCGCATGGAACTTAGAATGTAAACTAGGCTTAATGTAAATTATTTATTTTTCCCGCAGACTTTAGCATGTATAATAGGCTTAATGTAATAGTTTAGGTGCATGGGTGTGTGCGTGTGTGTGTGTATGCCTTTCCTTTTATGTTTCTAGATTAGGTTAAAAGGTCCTCGCGGTGGTCCAATGCCACCATAAGGTCCCTACGCTTTTATTTTTCTGCTCCGTTAGTTTAATTTTATTCCAATTATTCAAAAACAACAAAAACATGCAAATAACCAAAACACAAAAAATATTTTTTAAATAAACCTTGATCCTAAATCAAGTGACCGTCTTTTTTCATTTTATTTTCTTAATCAAACTTCAATCAATTTAATCTCATTTCAAGTTTCTTCCTTTCAATATTAAAAAATACAAACCAATTCCATTTTGCCACTTGGCTTTCATTTTAAAACCTTTTTCAAAACTAATAAAAAACACACAACAAATCAAACGTCAATTTCTACCACGAACTACGTGATTTTGATCCCTTACGGGTACGTAGGCAGAGGACTTTGTTCTTCCAAATCAATAAAATGTAGATAATTAGGTCCTCCCTTTTCCATTTTAAATTCCCTTCTTTTTTTTCAAAAAAACAAGCAAGTTATAGCACATTAATTAAATGAAACCAAGAGGTTCATGTAGAGTACTACGGACATAAAGGGTGCTAATACCTTCCCTTTATGTAGCTAACCCCCGAACCCTAAATCTTTTCAAAATGGGGTAGTTTGAACTTTTTTCCCCTTTTCTAAAAAAATTAAATGTTCAGTCGTGAAATAAGTTAGTGAGTCAAAAGCTAATCAAATAGCCTTGATCTCCGAAAAATGACGCGACATCAAGCTACGACATTTTTTATATGTATGTCTTTCCCGAGTCCGAATGTCAACTAGGACTCTTGGCAATGTTATTTGTGACTTTTAATTACAGTCCCTGGATTGAATATCCATACAAGGATGCTGTAGATAGGAATGCATTTGGAGGACTATCACTTGATGCATTTTTGTCAGAGGTGCACAAGTCTTTTATCTTTGCCTCTAGTCCCTCTTCCTTGTGATTTGTTGAGCAATATTTTTAGAAAAGTGGTGGGCTTCTATGGATAGTTTTATCACTCAATTTGAAAAGTATTCTGAGAATCAAATTTGCCTTAGTTTTACATGATGTATGACTATATGTTTGGTCTGTGTACCTTTTGAATGCATATAGCATTTAATTTGAATCACCGTTGATTTATATTATGTGTTTTCCAAACAGTGGGCACTCATGACACTTCTAAATCCAATCTTTAGTGTGGAGAACTTGGTATACATGGGTTTTCCTGGTGATCCGTCATCTGCTATCTGTGTGACTAGGAGGCGACACGTGAATCGCAAAAAACAACATTCAGAAAGAAATGTCTTGCAGTGCTTCATCTTTGGACCTATGAAGGCTGGAAAATCTGCATTATTGAATTACTTTATTGGGAGGTATTTTAGTTGTTACCATGAGATTCCTGGTAACACGTCTTTAATTATTGTACATCATCTTACTGTTGTTGAAATTCGTAATGCAGGCCATATTCTGAAGCTTACAATCCAACCAATAAAGATCGTTATGCTGTAAATGTTGTTAATATTTCTAGGGCAATTGATAATTTTTATTGTCACAGAGCAAGACATTTCATTTCTTTCACCTTTTCTCACACCAAAGTCTTAATTTGACATTTCTAGGCCATATTCATTTTGTGTGTTGGCATTTATTTCTTCCAATTCATGATTTATAGTTTTGTTTGTAGGAAAACAAAAAATATCTTGTGCTGAGAGAGATTTCTGAAAGTGGAGTCACAGAGCTGCTGGCCAACAAGGAGTCTTTGGCCTCATGTGACATTGCAGTTTTTGTTTATGACAGGTGACCACTTATTTTATAGTTCATAATACCAGCATATGATAGAAACAATGGATTGTCTATAAAATCAAAAATTGTAACTCGTTTTCGTGGATTTTTAGCTCATAAGCAACTTTTCAACATTTGAAATCAAAAGCATTCAGAAAAACTAAATTGTGCATTTGGATGAACTTCCTAAAACAACTTATAGGCCGAAGATCACCGATTATGGGTTGATTTTTCAACCTAATTATTGTAAATTACTCCCTCGGTGTCTATTATAAACAAAAATACCTAATATTACACTAATTAAGAATTTTAGTTTACTCTAATTAATTTCTTAATGTTATAAAAAATTTGATTGTATTTCCTACACTGAACATGTTTCTGGTAATGACATCATTCAACCAGGGTGAAACTAATTAAATTTACTTATATTTTAGGGCACTAAACGTTTTATTTTTTATTTTTTACAATTTAAATTGAAAGGAGTACAAACATACATTTTAAATAACTTAAAAATAAGATTTATAACTCGTTATGTGTTTGCGTGGAATTCATAATTTCATGTTCAAGTTATGGTCTGGATTGTGGGTAACTTCTACTAAGTACCAGAAAAAATGTTGGTTGTATAGAGCTCAGCTGACTAAATGTTCATTTTAGGTCTGATGAGTCTTCATGGAAGGCATCATCTGAACTATTGTTAAAAATTGCTCGTCATGGAGAAGACACTGGTTTTCAAGTGCCTTGTCTTATAGTTGCAGCTAATGATGATCAAGAGTCATTTACAATGGCTATCCAAGAGGCAACTATGGTATTTTTCATTATTTCATCTATCTGCACTGTCATATACGTAATTGTACATGCATATTGATGTACTTCGTTGTTAGATGGGTTAGATAAATAGATATTTTATGTGGTGTGATAGGACCTGTATTTATGATTTCATCCAAACTTTATGATTAGCAATAATTATACATGTAATAGTTTGTGTATATGAATGCTTTGATCGTCATATTAACAGATTGAAACCTAGTTTAATATTTCTTGTTTCACTTTTTGTATATTGTGATGTTTTGGATTTCTGACATTTTTTTGGCATTTATTCTTTGAATGGCGGTTTTAAGCTACTATTAACTAAGATTTTGGAAATATTGATATCACTCATTTACAAAAATAAAGCATCATGCTTCATTCACATAAATATTGCCATACCTTTTCCGTGTAGAAGTTTGAATCGGTTCTACCGATTATCTTGATTTGTTTTTTTGTTTTGGCAATCAATTATCTTCTATTTGTTAACTTTGATTGCTCTTATAAGCTTTATATATTAGACAACTTTCACACTTATTACAACACGTTCACTTTCATGCGCATTTTAATGTAGGTTCGTGTTCTGTCCTATATATGTTCAATTAATACGTTAGTTGCAGATTGTAGCTAGAAACTTTATATCGCTGGAGTTCATTTTATCACTCTTTTTGCATTTGATCTGATTATATTTGGAATGTATGTTTACTTAGTGAGGGGAAAACAAAAGTTTTCATATTATAGAATATGTTCATTTTAACTTGCTAATAAGATGATAGACTTGTGTGATGGGTTATTGTGATGGAGAGAAGATAAAATGCTGGCAAAGGATGATGTATTTCCGAAAATAATTCTCTCTTTTTCATTGTTTTCAAAAATGTAAATGAACATAAATTTTAGGAAAAGAAAATAGAAAATGTTTTCCCAAAGGAAATGGCCAATGGGGCCTTATATTTGTCACCCTTCTAAACAAACTCGCAGAAGAATGCAGAAAGTGAAGAGCATACTGTTATCTTTTTCATTTATGCGTATCACTGAACATGGCATATGTTCTTTCTTGATGCTGAGAAATTTTCATGCAAATGCTTTACTGCATCAAATGTTGACATGCCAATGTGTTTTGTAGGTTAGTCAGAACATAGGAGTAGAGGCTCCCATGTATTGGGAAAAAAACCCAAGTCCCACATCGGATAGATAAGACTCTTGAGAAGAGTATATAAAGAGGAGGCAATCCTCACCTTACAAGCCGGTTTTGTAAGGATGAGTTTGGCCCCAAATTTCAACATGGTATCAGAGCTTGTCAAATTTAAGGGCCGCCTAAACCTATTCACGCACCAAGCCCAAAGACCAAGCCCAAAGAGTGCTGGGCGTGAGGGGGTAACCACATCGGATAGATAAGACGGGTGAGGGGGTAAAACCCAAGTCCCACATCGGATAGATAAGACTCTTGAACCCAAGTCCCACATCGGATAGATAAGACTCTTGAGAAGAGTATATAAAGAGGAGGCCAATCCTCACCTTACAAGCCGGTTTTGTAAGGATGAGTTAGGCCCCAAATTTCAACACCATGCCAGTCAGTCTCAAGTTAGGGGATTCGAACAATATATTTCACCGAATTGTAACTGCTGCTGAGACAACCCGCAAGCAGTACCACAGACTCATAGATCGATCTCTTATGTATGTATGTATGTTTCAGGTATATCATTTTTCAGGTTAACTTGTTAATTGTTCTAGGGGATTCGAACAATATATTTCACCGAATTGTAACTGCTGCTGAGACAACCCGCAAGCAGTACCACAGACTCATAGATCGATCTCTTATGTATGTATGTATGTTTCAGGTATATCATTTTTCAGGTTAATGTATGTATGTATGTTTCAGGTATATCATTTTTCAGGTTAACTTGTTAATTGTTCGTTAAGTTCCTTTTGACTTTGTATATCATTTTTCAGGTTAACTTGTTAATTGTTCGTTAAGTTCCTTTTGACTTTGTATATTAAAGTTGTTAAATCTTTTATGGTAACTGAATCCATTATACATCTGTATTGCAGTCGGAATGGCCGTGACGATTGGGATGGTTCTGCAAGGAAGAATGCTTCAAGGAAGAATAGCAAAGAAACAGACAATAACATCAGTCACAAATTCAAAATCTAAACAGTGCAAAAGCATCTACCCAAAAAGAATGGATGCAGCCTGCTTTTGGCTAAGCTACATTCCCTTTTAACATTAAAGGCTTTTTTAAGCCATCTATTGTAGAGTGCAATATTTTTTAGCACAATTTTTATACACCAACTATTCGATGTTTCGTCTCTCTATTAGTTACGGGCTTCATGAAGTGATATATAAAAATAATCCATTATATGCCAGGTCCAAATTTATATTGTGTTATATGTATATATATCGAGTCAGGTCCAAATCTCAACCGTCTATATTTTAAATCCAAAGGTCCATAATTAATCAACATTTCTATTTCTTGAGATCCTTTCTCTAAGTCGCACACTAGTAAAACTCAAATTGAAAGCATGGCCTCGTCGTGACATTCCTCATTTTCTTCTGGAAAATTTGTAGATTAATTATCCCCACACATTCTTTGATACAATTCTGGTATGTATCTCCTTCCCCTCTTGGGGGATAAAGATCCCAATTGAAGATGACGATAATGATATAAGAGTAATTTCGATTGGATGAGTTTGATGGAATTTTAGGTGTTTAACCACAAACCCATGATTGAATAGTTAATTAAAATATCCCCTTAGTAGTATCATGAAAAATTGGATTGGATTGCTGCCGATTTTCATTATAGAGGAAAAAATAATTGAGAATTATGTTTTGATTGTTGATTGAGATTGGTGAGGAGGAGAATACATGCCTTCGTTCTTGGCAGAAAACGCGTGGGAATCAAGTGAGAAAAGACCAAGCGAGTAAATTTAACAAACAATTATGGATCTTTGGATTAAAAATATAGAGACAGTTGAAATTTAGTCAACTTAGTTTGACACCTGGTGTCAACGAATCCTGACTTAAATTTAACAAACAATTATGGATCTTTGAACCTTTCTTTGTGAAGTAACTTAAGTGAAAACTCACTTTTCTCATGATTAATTCAAAGTAACGCTCCCTAACCATCAACTTAACACGTTCATACTCCTGTCCAAGAGCTTCCACGATTCTCAAGTCCCGTCAAGTTTCTTATTTCTTCCATGCTATATTTTCCGCATCAATCTTTAGGATCAGTTCCTTCAATCTCCTTATCTCCAAACTTTCTTTTTTATGTGCCCCCATTGAAGCCCCAGTGCTTCTCATTCCAATCCGAACACTATACCGAAAATTATAAAACGAGCATTTCATCCACATCAGTGCAGATTTTTAATTCAAAAAATGAAACTTGTAACCCAGTTTTCATTGTCATAATATAATTGAATTAAGTCATTCCAAAGCCTATTTCGTGTTAAATTTTGTCTACTTTCAAATGGTTCAGGTCCCATTCCAAAACACCATACGTACAAGAAATTATGATAGCTTTTTCCGACAGCAGTTCCATACGAATTATGATAGTTTTTACGTATAGGAGAGGCTTGATCCTTCCCTTAGCTTCTTGAAACTAATCCATGGATTCTTGCATGCAAATCTTGAATTCAACCATAATACAATCTTAGAATGATGGTTTATAGGTTAAGGGATGGAATCAACGAAGGTTTGGTGGTGAATGGTGATAGAGTGAGAGCACAGGTTAGACTTAGGAGTGTAAATGAGGAGCGAAAACGTGTTCCTTTCAAACACAACTTGGCCTAAGCCTAATTATGGTAAATGGCTATTTTACCCTTGCTAATTTGCCCAAATTCACATATAATCTTTGGCTATTTTTAGCCAATTACAGCTTTACCCCTAATTTCACTAACAAATCTCATACAATCCTTTATACACAAGTAATTGATAGAATTCTAAAGTGAGGGGGGATTATGATAAATGGGTAGTGCTCATTAGGTTGAATCTTGAGATGTTACATTTTTAGCAAAATGTAAATCTAGAGTGATAAATTAATTTATTAATTTTAAGAATCAACTATGTTGGTATGTAAGTATGGTGGTGTCAACCTCAACAAGACAAAATACTAAAAATTAAGAGAAAGCATTCTTGCATGCAACAAGGTACCATTTTTACAATTCAAAGTGAATCAACTAAACAAGAAAATGTCAATCATGAAAAAAGCATCTTTTGATACTAACAAGAATCTTAAAAAAAAATACTAACAAGAAAATCAAGACGGTAATGGGTAAGAGAGTGCAAAACACTTTTACCAAGCGGTAACTAAAAGAAATTTCAAAATGTGTCAAGCAACCCTCTAATATAAGATGGAAAATAATAATGCATCATGATGATACCCAAAGTTTGGATACAAAGTTAACTTCGCTATCATGTCTATCAAATATTTAATTTATTGTGCCTTTAGAAAAGGCTTAGATTCTAAACCAATTGAGATTGAAGGATTAGAAAAGCCTTGCATTCCGTCGGGCTAGATACCCGAAGTTTGGGTATAAGGTTAATGATAGTCGGCAAATAAGTTGGTTAACACGTTGCATTTAGCCTCCATAATGTACAAGTAATTGAGTGATTGTAATGCTTAAACATTTTAATCCGTACCTATTTTAGAATTTTACAGTTTTAGTGTTAATTAATCCTTTGGAACTAGTAATGCTTGTTTATGATGTTTGATGATGTGGGTTAAGGAATGACTATAAAGATGTGGGAAGTTGTAGAGTGGACAAAGGTTGTTTTGTGGAAGATTTGGAAAGCTGCATCATCCTGAAGCTCTAGTCGGGTTATACATAGTACGAGCACGTGGGTCTGGTCTGACCATTGCTTAATGAGGAACAATATGAGTTGTCCCCAATGATTGGAATCCTAGGAATATGCCAGAGAGTAGGTAGGATATGATAAGGACAGCCCATGTGTAAAATGACCAAAGGGTACAACTTGTAGTGGTTAGCCTTGTACTATAAAAGGACAATCATGTGTTAGTGCCAAGGGTCTGAAAATTCATCTTAGAATTGTAAAGGCCAGATTGTAAAGGCCAGATCTCATTCCATCTCAACTTCTTCATAGGTGAGCATGGTGGCTAGATTCTAGAGTTCGTAGAGTTAGATTACTTGGTGATGGTTTGGCTCACCACTCTCCTTCAAGGATTGTAATCTTTTACTAACTCTATTTAATCTATCAATTTAGTTTTCTATGTTTTCATTCATGTTCATCTTCATTTCCATTTTGATGGTGATGTTATGATTTATTTATTAACTTGCAATATATAAAAATGTAGCACCAAGCTTTGCTCTAACAAACTGTTTTAACTCAAAACCTTTAGAAATAAATTCTGATCATTTTTATTACTAACGATATAGCTCTTTGGTCCTTAACAGTTATGGGAGTGGAAAATGTTTGTTAGATATGAATTTGTACTTAAGCATAACATCGGTGAAAGGATCAAGAGAGACTGCTTGAATGTTAACTTTAACTTAGAAGAGCCTGGAAGTTATGGGAAGTTATAGCTAAGCACTAAGTTCTTGGTAGGACTCTTGTCATATGGCAAAAGGACCTGATACCTTAAATACCCTCGCGTGGAACGCGCGAGCATCTAAACCTAGCAATTGTTGCGTGTTAAGTCTCATGATTGAGGCCATAAATGAGTGTCGTTACACCCTTAACGTGATGGATGAGGTAACACTCCATAAGACCAATTGGTTTGCCAGGAAGCCAGTTAGTAAGAGATATAGCTCTATGATCGCAAGGCTGCAAGAAGCTAGAAACGGTTGTAGCTCTGTGAGTCATAGGAAACTATATAGGGATATAACTTTGTGAATCTCAGTTACCTTAAGAGGTTAATAAATGACATAGCGTTGAGAGTCACATAGGTTGTACCCAACTATAGCTCTATACATCGCAGTAATGTTTTAACATAACTGAACCTAGTTTAAACCACACTTTCTATCTTGGTATTTTCAAAACCTTTTACTGCTTTCCCAAACTTAACCTTTTATATTTACTGTTGTGACAAATGATTTATTTTATTTTTATGCAAACACGTTTTCTGCTGAAAAACTACGCGAAACTATAACTCCAAAGTCCCTGTGAGATCAATATCTTTTTATATTATAAATTGGACAATGTATACTTGCACTCAATGTTTCCACCTTAAAATACTCACAGGGACAAATAAATTTATATTTCAAATAGTGTGCCTTTATAAAAGGCTTAGAATCTAAACCATTAGATATATTACCAGTTCTTATAAAATTGGAAATCTTATGCAGAAGTCTCTACCGCTACCTATCAAACCTTCAAACTACTCTAAATGTAACATGTCTTCCTTTTGAAAGGTCGTAGAGATCTCAAACAATGGACATATATCGGAAATCGTTTATCAAAACTCATTTATTATGTCAATAAGATATATCAAAATTAAATATTTTAATCCAATGGTCGATTTTATAATACAGTTATACGTAAAGAATTATCAGAGGTGTCAAATATTAAGTTTGACAATGTGGTGTCAATTGATAATGTCCCTTTTTTATACTCACATTGTTCTGTTTTACATGACATTTTTAAATTTTTTACACATACCAAAACACCCAATAAATTTTATTACTTTTGACGCCAATATCTTTATTTTCATATAATATATTCAACTATAATACTATCTCATTTTATTTATTTATCTTTGTAATAAATACTTAACAAAATTTTTGGAAAAACAATAAATATTGCATTTAACTTTGAAAACGACATGTAAAAACATCTTTTCGGACAAATGCAATAATGAATTTAAAAAATTGTTCGAAAAATTATTTCTCTACAATATTTTTTGTTGAATAATTTGTCTTATATATAACGGTATTAAAAAAATGTATCATTTTTAGGAATACTATTAGTATTCAAAATTTCCGAAAAAAAAAAACGAATAGAAGGGAAAAAAATCAATAAGTTGAAATGGAAACTAATATCTCATTGCTTGGGAATTTTTGGAAAAACAATTATGAAGAACATGTTACAGAAAACTCAAGGTAATGAACTCTTATACAATCATTTAACTTTTTGGATGAAAGGGGTTTTAGAGATCTGCAATACTTTTCATTTTCGAGATCGTTATTTGTTACTATTAGGTTTATCTACATTAATACCAATATTAGAATAAGTGTTATTAGAGTTTATGGCTCGTTCTTTTTATTTGCTGAATTTGATTCTAATGGTTTCTTTAGATGATTGTTGTTTGATCGATTCAGATCTTGGAATAACTATTGGCTATCATACATGTTTTTAATTTAGATAATGTATTAACAATCAGATCCTCCAGTTTTCACTTTCGACAAAATTTCACTACATGTTGTATTTCGATGAAAACCCAGTGTTCAAGTTTACAACACATGTATTTTTTGGTATGGTTATTTGAAAAAATGTTTTTTTTTTTTTTAATGAATTATCATTTTCAACATCATGGTCAAAATTTCATTTACAAGGATGCCACTATTTCTCTTTTTCCTATAATAGATTTAACTATAATACCAACTCATTTCATTTATCTATCTTTGTAATAAATATTAAATGGTATTATTAGTAAATGTTACATTTAACTTTATAAATGACAAGTAAACAAAATCTTTATAAATGACAAATGCAATAATGAATTTAAAAAATTGTCAAAAAATTATTTCTCTCAACAAAATTATTATTTTTGGAATAATTTGTCTTATAGATAACACTATTAAAAAAATGTATTCTTATTTATAATACTACATGTGTTCGAAATGAAAAAAAATGATTATTAAAGCATTTAATTTCATGTCGTCGTACACAAAGCTTCCGGTGGAAATCAACTTTGACAAATCAAAAATGCCTCCATAGTAACTCAAAGAATGGGAAAGAAAATCAATGATTAAGAACACGTTATAAAAAACTCAAGGTAATGAAGACATATACATTTGTTTAACTTTTTTGGGTGAAAGTGGGTTTTGGAGATCTACAATACTTTTCATTTTCGAGATCATTAATTGTTACTATTATGTTTATCTACATTATTAATAATATTGGAACAAGTGTTGATTTAAATCTTGGAATAATTGTTGGGTATGATACATCAAGCTTAAATAAATTTTTATTTCAGATAATCTATTAATAATTAGATCCCATGTTTTTCACTTTCAACATAATTTAACTACGGAAATGGATCCCCTCCTGCCTAGTTCCCTACTGCTCTCTCTCCTGCTCAATTGTCATTCATTGGATTAAATCCAACGGTTGAGGGAAAAGAAGGACAAAAGTGTTAATTGGATGAGAGAGAAACTACTCACGCACACTTCTTTTCTTCCTCTCAGCTTGGAACGGGAATTGTTTCATTCCTTCAATAACCTTCAAACTGTTTAGCAGCAAAATAAGCTATAATTGTTGATTGAAAATAACTTAAATGCTAATGATTTATATTACTCCATATTTGTTCAGATGCTGCAAAATATAACGACATCAAGTTATGGATGAGATTGGGAATTTTGCAGCATAAAAAATTTACAGAACAATTCTTTTACAATAATTGGCAAATCACAACTCATCCTTTGTTCACAAATTCAAATGGTAGAAATCAGGAATTCTCTGATATGGAAAAATAAGATTTGCGAGCAGAGAGGTAAGATGGGGTTGTGACTGTAAAGAAAGAATACCAAGCTGCAGTGTGAACGTGTGGTGAAGAAGACAGTGTGAATAGCAGGAGAGAGTCAGGATGAGCGCAGAATGGACCAGGAGAGAGTCCTGCAGGAGAGGATCCGGATCCTTTAACTACATACCACAATTGAAAAAAAAAAATCTCGGTGTTCAAGTTTACAACACATGGATATTTTGGAATGGTTAATTGAAAAAATATTTATTTTGTTTTTAAAGAGTCAACATTTTTAATAACATGTTTACAAGATAATGAATTAGTTTGGGGTGCTTGAAGTGGAAGGCAAAACAAAAATTACATTAACATATAGTAATAATAAGTTTGTTATGCTTTTTCTATGGATTTGCATAGACAGAACACACAATATAAGTCTGTTTTAAAAAAAATAATTAGATGTGTATCAAATTATGAAATCTGTATAATAGTTTCAAACAAACTGTTCTGTGTTACAGCTATAGGAGATCGTGTTTATGAAGGTTTTCGCTTGATTTCCAATAACATACACAGTAAGCATATATATATAAAAGGAAAAAAAAAACAGATTATCCAACAAACAAACCCTATACACAACACCACTCCCACCTCACTGATCAGCAATATAAAAACCTGCCACAAAACAATTCAAGGAGTTGTAAAACAGACCCCATAGCATGCATGGGTGCGCCTTTCATTTTCTTTTCTCCATGGTTTTCTATTGGGATTGGAAATTTATAAACCAACAATTTGAAGAAAAAGTTATTAAGAATGACATTATATTTTGTAATCAAGTTGAAACAAAGGGAATTAATCTTACATCTTAGTCCCAATTTCTAAGCATGAGACCCTGCCTTCCGCATTTGGTGAAAACTGCAGAGAGCCAAATTTCCACGAAAGACCACACTGAAGATTGTTGTTCCTTAATTGTGTAAACAGGTCCACACTCCCTATCTGTCCATCATCTTGTTCCACATCATCTTCCTGAGCATCACTAGTCTGGATGTTGCTGCTGCCACCAGTTCCTAGAGTTGCAATCTGCATTAAACTTTCTGACAGTGGTCCAATGTTGACTCCTATTTCAAATTGCACGTCTTTTGAATGAGTCATAACCTTGATAACCTATAGGTAAAAGGTATTAAAAAACAATGTAAGTTTTTCAATACTGAAATTTAAATCCTTTCAATTTTTTAGAATGTGTTTACGTAAACTATCCCGCGTACCTCTGGATCCGGAGGTATGAATATTTAATCCAATTATCCCCAACTAAAATTTATCAAGGTTTCTCCAAAGTTGTAGTTTGCTAGAACAGAGCATGGTATGTGAAGTTGTGAAGTTTTTAAGAAAATATTCACCACATACTCCCTAAATGTTAAAAAAAATGTATAATGTATATAATATGTAGACAAACCAAATAATCGAGTTTGTAATTTAGCTTCTGATTGCTTACATATTCCTTAAGTCATGTCGTTAGTTTGAAATTTAGATTGAATTTGAACTGATTGCAGCAGCAGTTTCCTTTGTTACCAAATTCAATTTGTGTTCAAAAATTTCCTATCTGCAAAATTTATTGACAAATCATAAATTATATCTTATTAAACTTCAGATTATAGTATACTATACTTAAAAAAAAACATACTAATTAATGTACTAACTAACTAGCCATAAAGAGTAACACTTTGCTCCCCAATTGATAATCTTCATGTTTGCATAAAAAACTAAAGCGATTGTTTAATTTTTTAAATTTAATCAGCAGCCATGTTGGTATGCAAGTGTATGGTTGTTTGACATGACATTTATAAAAAAAATTACATACCAAAATACTCAATAAATTTTATTACTTTTGATGTAATTATTTCTCTTTTTCCTATAATTAATTTAACTATAATATCATCTCATTTCCTTTGTGTGTCTTGGTAATAAATACTTAATGGTATTATTGAGAAAACAGTAAATATTGCATTTAACTTTGAAAATGACAAGTAAAAAATCTATTCAAACAAATGCAATAATGAATTTAAAATTTTATTTTAAAAATTAGTTCTATCTACAAAATAATTTTTTTTTGAATGATTTGTCTTATAAGTAACGGTATTAATTAAGAAAATGTATTGTGTGAAGAATATTATATGTATTTAAAATTGCCGAAAAAATATTAAAATTTTTAATTTTATGTCGTTGTACAAAATGCTTCCAATTGAAATCAACCTCAACAAATTAAGAATGGTTCGCTCAAAGAATTGGAGAGAAAAATAAATAAGTTGACATTGAAACTAATATCTCATTACATAGGAATTTTTGGGAAAACAATAATTAAGAATCTGTTACAAAAAATTCAAGGTAATGAACACATATACATTCATTTAACTTTAGGGGTGAAAAGGGGTGTTAGAGATGTACAATACTTTTCATTTTTGAGATCGTTAATTGTTACAATTTTGAAATTTATCTAAATTATTAATAATATTAGAACAAGTTCTATTAGGGTTTATGGCCCGTACTTTTTATTTGTTGAATCAGATTTTTATGTGTCTCTAAATAACAGTTGTTTGTCTGATTTAGATTATGGAATAAATGTTATGTATGATATATTGAGCTCAACCCGGTTTTTAATTAGATCTTCAGTATTTCACTCTTAACATAATTTAACTACATACTATAATTGGGAAAAAAATTAAAATCTAGCGTTACGTTTATATCACAAGGATGTTTTGGAATGGCTAGTTAAAAAAATTGTTTTGTTTGTAATGGATCAACATTTTCAATAACATGGTTATAATTCCATTTAAAGGATAATGTATTAGTCTGGGGGTGCTTGAAGTGGAAGGCAAAACAAAAGTTGAGTTAACATATGGTAACAATACCAACGTAAGTTTTTCAATACTAAGATTTAAATCCTTTCAATTTGAAGGAATGTGTGTATTGGATGGATCAATAACATGGTTATAATTCCATTTAAAGGATAATGTATTAGTCTGGGGGTGCTTGAAGCGGAAGGCAAAACAAAAGTTGAGTTAACATATGGTAACAATGCCAACGTAAGTTTTTCAATACTACGATTTAAATCCTTTCAATTTGAAAGAATGTGTGTATTGGATGGAACAAGTGTTATTAGGTATATCTACATTATTACTAATATTTAAACAAGTGTTATTATGGTTTTCATTGACTGGCTATAGTAAGTAGGTAGTTCTTGTTCCTTTCCGGTTTACACCGCACAAATCACTTTTACATTTCTCCTATATTTCTTCACTCCATTTCTTCATTTCACATGTCATGTCATTCTTCCATGTACATCTTTACATTGAGCAGTGGTGGGAGAAGTCCAGTGATGTTCACATTTCATTTCATTTGTCAGACTCATCATATACGTCATCATTAATCAACACTATTCAACATCATGTTTTATTCATTACTCAACATCGTCATTACTCAACATTGTCATTTCTCAACATTGTCACTAAAACCTACACTCAACATTGGCTCCCCTTATTTACTACACACTTCATTCTAATGGCAACGCTCCATACATCGTTTCTAGTTTAAGGGTTTTACCTCACCAACTACCTTTCTTCCTATCACTTTTATTCCTCTTACTAATACAACATTATATCACCTTGCTTCGTCTCATCATTAATGACTTTATAGGACACTAATCCATATCACCATTAACAGACTCTTTACTCTATGTCCCGACTAGATTATAACCTAGTACTTTGTCTTACATTCATCGTCATTTATGACCTCAATTATCTTCATCATTCATTACCTCACTCTAACTTAGGTACTTATTGCTAAGGTGATTTACTATCTTGTCGCTTCACTATTATTATCCCTGACATCACTCATTACTTAACACACAACATTCCATCCTCGTTCTAATTCATCTTTTTGATTCTCTTAACATCATCTATCATCTTAAATCAATGACACTATTCATTTTAACTTAAGGTCGTTACTTTACCATTATCATTTTTTCTAACATTACCCTTACTTTAACTTACACCTTTCTATTTCCGATTACCTTCGTCTTATTTCTTCACCTAGCATTTTCATTTCTTTAAACCACTTCATCATTCTATCTATTTATTATGGCTCTACACTCTTCTGTCTACTACTATCTTGATCTCATTACTATTCTAAGAAATCTACCTACATCGTCCTCCACTATTCTAAACCATCACTCCATATCTCTTCTTATAATCGTAGTTCACCATAGTAACCAATTCGTGTTTTAACTCACCGTGTAACCACACCATCTACACTACTAATGTCTCATCTTATTAACCTTAATTAACTTAACATCTTCCCTCACTGTTATTATCATCTCCAACCTTCCCCATTACTTTAAATTTTACTCACCACTTAATCCACTTCATCATTTATTCATCGTCCTAAACAACATTAGTATAGCTTCGTCTATTAACATCGTAGCACTTACTCAAATATGTAGTTTGTGTCTTCATTAAGTCAACACCATATTTAGATCTCACTATCGTCATTAATCTTATCTCCATTTCCTATCCTTTTATCCTAGCGACATATCTTATCCTCCTGTCTCAATTTAAGGTCTTCACTACTCTGTCATCATCTCATAATATCTACCTTCATATGCAACTAGGTTTATTAAGTCATAAGACTCTACCCTCTCATCGTTTATCACCTTAGACACTAACACCTTACACTCGTCTTGCTCGGGTTTACACCCTATGATTTCAATAGATAATATTAGACTTATTCTTCATCCTATGGTTCTTCTATTATCTCCTTTATTGTTCTAAGATCCATTCATAACGATGCCCTTTCCTCCCTTTATCCACCCTTTTACGATTCTAACTTTAGTCTCACTGGTAAATTTAGTTAATCACCTTTTATTATGCCTAAGCACACTCCCTAATCTTTGTTTATTAGTTTAGGACCATTACTTTTACTTTTTACTCTAATGGCTCTCGTAAACTCCTTATAATTTTCAAAGTGGTTTTGGAGTCCATTGAAAGGGTTGTGCTGAAATCTCATGAAAAATGCAACATGACCCAAGTACAGTAATTTAATCATAACTCAAGTTCTAAAAATCTAAATGGAGTCCAACCAAAATAAAATGAGAGCTAACATCCATATTTACAACTTTCATGATGACGCCCAAACCTAATTTAGAACAGAAAGTGGTAGAAAAGTTGATTTTCCTAAGCTTGGGGAAAGAGCACGACCTTGCTGACCCCTAGGTAGTATTTTGATCATATCTTGAGTTCTAGATGCTTAAATCAAGTCACAACTTTCATGAAGACACCTAAACCCAATTCCAAACTTAAACTTGTCGAACTGAGACAGTAAGAAACGCACGGTGAAAGCAAGTTCGCAATTCTGCTGCGATTTCGTTTTGGGGAACCCTTTTCGACTCCGTTTTCGATCCTATATTCTCCAAATTCTACCATAATCATCACCCAATGATTACCCTATGATTCAAACACTAATTCTTCGTTAACCTACCGAATTATCCTCTCTTTTTAAGGCTAAAAAACTAAATTGAAAAACCTAATCTAGTTTTCCTCAATTCTCATCTTTCAACTGCATCTTTTAATTCGTTCATCATAAATCTCTCATCATAATCTCACATCATAACAACAACAACATATTAAGAATTAAACACTCCCGTCATATATTAAGATACCCTAAAGTGCAAAGATTCTCCCCCTTACCTCGAATTCTCCGAAAACGCGACGTTTATCTCTTTTCTCCTTAGCTAGGGTTTCCTCCCCTCCTCTCCTCTCTTCTCCTCTTTTCTTTTCTCCGGTTCAACAAGAGCGTTTATTCTGATTTTTTTATCTCTTTATTTATACTAGGAAATTAGGCTATTCAACAATTATTAATTGTCCTCTCCTCAACTTACCATAATTTTACCTCTTCCTCCCCCTCTTATTTTATTACTTCTACTCTGCACCTCCCACATCTATTTTCTCATCATATTAATCATCACCACCTATCAAATCACAATAATAAATAAAACTTCATCTATTTAACCTCATTAATTTAATAAAATAGAAATTCGAGGTGTTACACCGGCCCTGGTGGTTTCCACCACTAAGCGGATCTTGCGATCATTAATTGTTTTTTTTAACTTTTTCAAACTTATTTGTGTCTATTTTTCTTTAAATGAAAATTTCCATCTTTTTTAGAAATGTAGAGAATCTTAGCCCGATTATTTTTGTCCGGTTCATACTCTTGTTTTTTCACGTTAGTTTAGTGGCTCAGCCGACTTGAGGGGTTACTTAGGGGGAACAATAATAACCATTTAAATTCATATTATAAATAAAAATATATTTAGATAATCTTTTTTATATAAATATTTAGTTAATAATTTTTTTTTGTGATGGCCGAGGTTCGAACCCGACCTTGCATATTTTATGCATTGTACATACATCTGAGCTAATATGACTACACATAACAAGATGCTTGAGACTTAAATCTTGCAAATTGCACAACAAATAGAAACTACCGCTAAAAAAATTGGTACTTTTCGGGGTCAACCGGAACCTAACCTCATAAACCATCTAAATGCTATCAACTTGGTCAAGAGCGAAAATTTAGACAACTGTAGTGATGAATGTAGCAACAAAAGGCAGGGGAAAAGAACCACAACTCTCACCCAAAAATTTAAAGATTTCGTAAATATAATTCATAATTTACTGAAGATGGCAATTTAATAAAAGTGGTTAAGCAAATGGCACCTTTTTTAAAGTTTCTTCAAGATATCATAAAAAATGATATTAGCTTATACACAAGAAATAACATAAAAAATGTACATTTAAACATGTAATTAATTTATTGACGTGTTTAAAGATTGCAAGGATAAATTGAAATAAAAAAAGTTATAAGCTCATGACAATATGTAATAAGCTCATGTAAAATTGACTTCTCAAAAATGTCATAACCTCATGAAAACATGTTATAGACTCGTGAAAAATGTAAAATTGACTGTTACCAAATAGCCCATTTTATATTATACGAACTTATAAGCCATAAACTCAAATTTATGCATTACCAACCAGTCAAATTAACCATAAAATCCAGGCATTCACATGGCGCACAAAGTTGAAAACATGAGCGCCAAAAACCATATGAATATCGTATTATCTTTGGTTTACAAAAAACAAAATCTCCATCCAGTACATAATAGGAACGGTATATATATGAGCATAACAAAGGTATAAATCAGAAGCTGAAACTGATGGCGCATAGAATTAGTATCTCCATTACAATTAGGGCAATGCATCCAAACCCAATAGAAAGCTCAAAAAGTATTAAACATCCCATGAAATAAATTCCTACTACAATTGTAGCCACCATTACGTCCTAAACCACAATACAGGAAACACAAATTTAAGTCGTTTCGGAAGAGGACCCAGAAATAAAAGCTAGATAATATTCACCCCTGCATCCAGAAATACCGACCCAAAATACTCCCAAAAAGTATTATGCCTGCAATGATAGAAAACCAGGGAAATAATAAGCGACCTCAATTCTTTCTCGTGTTTTATAGCCAAGAACTAAGAAGGCTGGCAAACAATAGTTAGAATAATGTAATTAAAAAAATGTAAATTTTGAATGAAGACGAAATAGAAGCAGGTAGAATATGTTTAGGTGCTCAGAAGGGGGAAAGTCCCCCACAAAAAGACTACTAAGTAAACCAACCCCTAATAAGTATTGCATAAGTAGGGATGAAGTGAAAATAACGATGCATCTAGATGCCTAGAGTATGGGTGTGAGCTTAACTTCTATACCATGTCTATCAAACTACAAATTTACATTTAAAAAAACATTTATTGAGCATTTCAAATAGGTTTAGATTCTTGCTTCAAAAAAAAATAAAAAAAGGGTTTATATTCTAAACCATAATATTTCTAGTTCTTGTAAAATTGGAAATATATTAATTTTGGTCCCATATACACATTTATACAATTTCATACTTGCATTTAACCAAAAAGTAAATAAATTAGTCTCACTAGTCCCAAATCAGGGCCTAAAAGCACTCAATTATTGCATCTTGGATAAAATCAACATTTTCCTGGGACAAAATCATTTAAGTGTTAAAAAATAAAAATAGAGGAGGGAGGAAACCAATAGCTACCTTATTGGCAATGTTGTTGGAAAGCCAGTCCAGACCTTCATAAAGACCCTCCCCAGAGGTGGCACAAGTGCTCTGTATGTACCTGGAAGACCCGGAAGCGTTTGTTAGAACACAGTAAGATGTCTATTAACACCAAATACTACATGTAGCATTATCAAATTATTTACCAGTGGCGCTGTCTGAGAGAGTGAAGACCCAGCTTGTCAGTAATCTCAGCTGCATTCATTGCATTGGGAAGATCTTGTTTGTTGGCAAACACAAGCAACACTGCATCTCTCAGTTCGTCCTGAAATTATAATTAAAATAATGGTTTAAAACATTGTCATTTTACAAGAACAAAAAAGAGAAGAGCATGGACTCGAGGACACTGATAATTATTTTCATGAACATTTTATACATTAAAGTAGACACAGAACTACATTCAATCAGAAGCAGTAAATTCATAGGGTATTTGACTATGAAAAACCGATCATTCAAGTACCAAAAGATAGATTAATACACAGCAGTCATCAGAAAATATGATCCAGTAAAAACATGGATTAATTAACAGCAACAATGATGAAGGGAAATGCTTCCCATGAGAAGCACGACAGAAATTCATCTTACAGAGACACGCATTGAACCAGTGAACATTATGATCTAGAATCATGTATCAGTATCTCTACCCAAATCAGAGTTGTACAAGCAACGAATCTTCATAAATCAATTTGATTCCTATATCTTTCTATCTCAACTCTCAACAAATTTGTGGCTCATTCCTTCCCGCCACTACACGGTCTATATGAGTGAAAACGTCTAAATGGAAAGAAAAAAATATGAAGAAGAAAACATAGCACAACATGCCAAACTGAATATAAGAAAAGTACCTCATTCAACATCCTATGTAGCTCATCTCTGGCCTCAACAACTCTATCCCTGTCATTGCTGTCAACGACAAATATAAGACCCTGAGTGTTCTGGAAGTAGTGCCTCCACAAGGGACGGATCTGGAGAAGAAAGCACAAGACTTTAGCCACATACTACAGTGAAAGACAGAAAGGAGGGGGGGCGTGCGTGCTAAAATATCTTGTGAAGTACACTATTTTCAAATTGAATTTGAATAAAATACCTTGTCCTGGCCTCCGACATCCCAAACAGTGAAGCTAATGTTCTTGTATTCCACAGTCTCCACATTGAACCCTAAATTAAAATATAAAATAAATAAATAAATAAATGAATACAAATAACAGCATTTCAACCTTTCTGCGAAGCACTCTTGCAAAAATAAAATTAGAATAATCTGTTGTTCATAATGAGTATTTTAAATAAAGTTTCCCATCAAGTTTAAATTAAACATGGATGAAATTACATGTTAAGGGTAACTACTCCATAAACATGAATGAACTTAACAAAAATTATGTTCTACGAACCAAATGCATATTTCAAATGAGAAGCTCTCGTAAGGTAGAACATAATCCAAACAAAGTCATTATAGTTGACTAACAATATTTGCACGTCTAACATCAAGCACACATGTTAAACAATATATGACATAAAGTTTGGGATTTCATTGTTAAATATAAAGGCAAACTTCTTCACAGATTTAACAATGTGTTGACCACTTGATCACATTCAATGTTAAACAATCATTGAGTTATATGGCACAAAACTAAAACAATCAATACACACAAATAATTTTACAAATGCCTACAAGGAAAAACCTATAGTGAACTACATAGCACCGACCATTCAGAAACGTGTGTCCAATACACAACAATGTGATTGCGTTCAATTATGTAATTTTTTTTCAAATAATTATCGGGTGACCATACATAAGCAAAACTTGCAAATCAAAATTCATTTCAAACAGGTAAATAACAATTATGATATATAAATCTAGCTAACAACAAGCATCGAACCAAGAAACTTACCGATAGTAGGGATGGTGGTGACAATTTCTCCAAGCTTGAGCTTGTAGAGAATGGTGGTCTTACCAGCTGCATCGAGACCAACCATCAAAATTCGCATTTCCTTCTTCGCAAATAACCGACTGAACAGCTTCGTGAATGTTAACCCCATTTCTCCTTCACTTCCCTGATCAAACCTAATTTTCAATCAAAATTTCAATAACAAATCCCCAAAACATAAACATTAATCATAATTTCTTCACGCAAATCAATTAAATCCTAAATCAAAACGCTAATACATCAATAAAGTGCATCGATATCATCAGATTCAACCAGATCTCACGCTAAACGGGGAAAAATATTAAAGAAAGTAACATGCAAAATCAATTTTCACTGTTGATCGGATCGCACAGAATTAAATTACAAGATCAAATGAAAAAATCGATAAAAGAAGAAAATTAACTGAACGATGAAAAAACTGAAGGATCTGAACAGATCGAAGAAATAGAAAAGGGATCGATTTGCAGAGATTGGATCTGAGATTTGAATTTACCTTGGAAGAAGAAAAGTTGATGTAGCAGAAATCGCAGAGACAGAGAGAGAAGGGTGAAGAATGCTTTGCAGCAACGCGGAATAGGAATTGAGTAGTGTGCGAGATTTGATTTTATTACGTCAAAAGGGTACCACAATTTTTTATTTTTTTGCTTAAAATAAAATAAAATAATGGATTGCATTTTGTGACATAATGTCGCATCATATTAACCAATCCAATTGTGATACTATGAAGTAATGCAACTTTTTAAACATTTTTTTCTTTCACAAAGTAATTTTTTAAACATAAAATTAGTTGAATCCGCATACGTGTCATAATTCAATTGGTCAATGTATGTCAAGTGACATTTCCACCTTAATGTTATTGAAGTGCTAAAATACATCATGTGTTTGGCCGCCCATTTCAATTTTATCTCTTCGTTTAAAATACTAACGTATTTTTTCGGTATTATTCATGTTACGTGCAAATTTGCATACGATAGAAAAACCCATATAATATTACTGTTTGAGTTATATATACTATATATAGAGCTGTCAAAACGGGCCGGGCCTTACGGGCCGGCCCGAAAGCCCGAATTAAATGCAGGGCCTGGGCCGAAAATTTGGAGCCCGAATCGATTCAGGGCTTTTTGGCCCGGCCCGAAAAAGCCCGGAGCCCGGTAGGGCTAGCCCGGTCGGGCCGCGGGCGGCCCGCAAGCCCGCCAAAAAATACAATTTTTTTTTTGTCTTTGTGTGTATATGAAATTCAGTTCTTAGTTCTCACACAGGCGCCAGACAATACCATCTTCGCAAGCTCACTCACGTCTCAGAATTAATATAAAATAATATCCAGTCAATTGAGAACCCTTTTTTTCGTATTAATGTTAGTTTTTTTTTTTTTGGTGACATTAGATGTGCAAAAGTGCAACACTTATAAACTTCAACTGTTCAACATCACACCCATGTTAATTACATCCAAGTGATTGCCTCGATATTTCATTTTCAACTTATTTTAATAAAATTATTTTTTGATTTTTGAAAGAAAAAAAAATACGGGCCAGGGCCGGCCCGTTAGCCCGGGAGCCCGTGCAGGGCCGGGCTCGGGCCCTAATTTTCCAGCCCATATTCGAACCGGGCTTTTTAGCCCGGCCCTAAAAAGCCCGCTGCCCGAACGGGCCGGGCCGTCCGTTTTGACAGCTCTAACTATATATACAGAGAATGCATGTTTGAGCTGTCTTTTTTACTTACAATTATACCCTTAAATAAAATTGGTGTAGTTTGTTGATATTTTTTTTTTTTTTTTTTTGTAATATTTTGTTGATGTTTTTTCTATATGAAAATTAACGAGAGAAGCCAAGTGCATAAAAAACAAAATAAAGTATAATTTTTTATATTTGAATTAAGGTAAATAATTAAATTCGTTGAAAACATATGTTAAAACAAATGTAATTTATTAAAATCTTGATTAAATATAACAAAATTTATGTGTATTTTATTTAGATTTTTAGGCTACCTAAAATTTTAGACAAAGTTATAACATCAAATGAAATATTTAACGGATAATATACAATAATATATGTATTTTTGTGAGATATTTATCCTAAATAGAAAATAAATTTAAAAAAATAGAAAAGAGTTAAACAAAAAAATAATTGGAGTGACACATGTACAGAAAAGATAAAATAAATATATAAATATTATTTAAAATTGAATTATGCTGAAATAATTATATTTATTAAAAAAATATGTTAAAATAAAATTTGAAAATATTAAAATTTAATAAGTAGTTTGTTGAGATATTTATGCTACATAAAATATTAATGGATAAAATCGTAGTAATATATAAAGTTTGTTGAGATATTTGTATCGAATAAAGCACCAGTTTTAAAAAATATATATTCTTTCTTCAAAAAAAAATAATACGTATATTTTATATATAAAAAAAGATAACCGTTTTGGGTTGACTGTCCCTCTTTTCAATTATACACTTAAGTAAATTTAACATACTATTTTGTTAGTGTCATGAAAAAAGATAAAATTTTGTATCATATTTGTTATGATGCATGTAAATTTGATGAGACTTGAGTTCGAATATACATTTCTCTCTCTGCTCTAATATTTAGTGTGTGCAAATTTAGTCGTTAGGCACTTTAAACAAAAGTGATGGAACAATCTCATCCACACATTACCACAAGAAAAATAAGAGGGCATATTCCAAAAAATAAATAAAATAAGAGGGCATTATCATACACAGACAATGAGTGGGACAAAAGGAGGATCCACAATTTTACTTCTACAAGAGCGGTTTGACTATAAGTGGTCTCAAACTTAGCTAACTTTACCATGTTTTTTGAAGTCATTGAAAGGTGGAGTCTTCAACAACTCTCATTGGTTTAAACTAAATACAAACAAAACTTGAACACAACAGACAACAATTACACAAAATGTAAAGCTTAAATAGGATAATACGGGATATGTCAACCTGCAAATCATCGGTTGTGGGCAACACATTCAGATTTGTGGTTGCAGTAGCCATGATGTTGGTAAGGGTGAGGGTAGAGGTTGCAGGGCCATTTTTTTTGTTCCTATTGCACTTTTTGTTTATCAACGATTCTTGATGCCAGATTACCAGTTATACAATCTTAGTAGAAGGTTGACCTTTCCCATCATTTGTGAAGGTTCAATATATACTGGACTGTTTTTTCAAATCCAATCTTGCATAACCGTATAACTAAATGCATAATTTCGACAGCAGGAAACATTACCGAGTTGGCCAGTTCCATCTAAATAAACATTGCATAAAGTGGCGGCTACAAGTAAACCACAAAATGCATTCTTTCCAAACAAATCCAGTGAAGCCCTGTGCATTATACCCCATCCCATCCACAGATCAAACATTAACGTAATCAAAGTTTAGATAACCACAAAGAAGATATTACTTTTCTAATAATTCATCTATTGAATAATTTAAAATATATTTCGTCACAAATAACATCTAAACTCATCTACTCACCAAGAGTTGATGGCATACTGCTTAAAAAAAAAACCCCTGGTAATCTTGCAAACAATATAATATAAACAAATTCCCCATCAAAAAGTCATTATATAATATATATGAAAGGTCATACGACCGAAATAAAACTATAAAGCAGAACTTGAGGCATGTTTAATTGTATCTCAACTACAACTATGGGCATTGCATCGAAAACCAATAGAAAGCACAGAAGTATTACAAAGCCCATGAAACAAATTTCTACTAAATTTTAGGCACCATCCTATACCACAATACATAAAGTCATAAACACAAATTCAAGTTGTTTCAGAAGACAACCAAGAAATAAAAGCTAGATAATATTTTCCTCTGCATCCAGAATTACCGCTCCACAAGACTCAAGAAGCAAAGCTAGATAATATTCACCCCTGCATCCAGAATCACCAATCCACAATACTCCCGATAAGCATTAAGCCTGTAAGGTAAAAAGAATTAGAAAAAAAAAAATCACCTAAGCGATTCCAAAGATCACACTCTTGCTTTTTCTGGAATGAATTAGAGGAACTAGCAAGGACAAGTACTATTTATGCTTTTTTTTTTTTTTTTTTTTAAAGAATGCAAGAATAGGGTAAGCACCACAAAGACACATTGCACAGTGCACTTTTGCATACACTTTCAATGAGCTAAAGCTTTACATTTTTCATTTGGTAAGCATTATATTCAAATCAACATTTGTACAAAAAGGGAGTAAACAGATTATTACCTTATTGGCTATGTTGTTGGAAAGCCAGTCCAAACCTTCATAGAGACCCTCCCCGGAAGTTGCACAGGTGCTCTGGATGTACCTGGAAGAACCAGAAGAGTATTTTAGATCTCAAGATTCCAATCAATACTGGACACGAAGCGCTTCATCATCAAAATACTTACCAGTGGCGCTGTCTCAGAGAGTGAAGACCCAACTTGTCAGTAATTTCGGCAGCATTCATTGCATTTGGAAGATCTTGTTTGTTGGCGAACACAAGCAATACTGCATCTCTCAGTTCATCCTGAAAAGATAATTAAAATAAAAGTTTTCAAAATGTCTCGTTTCATCTCATTCACAAACATAAAGAAAACAGAAAGCAATAGAGCAAAGAGACTGATGATTCTTTTCGTAATACTTGTACACATTAAAGTTGAGATATAGACTCATTCAATTAGAAGCACTAAACATCCTAGGAAATTTACAAGAACTGGCGATTCAACTCCTAATATGCACAACAAAATACAACAAGAAGCATCTAACATGAACAAACATTGTCTATAAGAATGAGTTCCCTAAATTTGTCATAGGAGCATCTAACATGAACAAATATGAATGTGAAGACATGGCATCAAAGGCCAAAATAAGTCAAATAAAGTTAAAGTACCTCATTCAACATCCTATGTAACTCATCTCTGGCTTCAACAACTCTATCCCTGTCATTGCTGTCCACGACAAATATAAGACCCTGAGTGTTCTGGAAGTAGTGCCTCCACAGTGGACGAATCTGTAAAAGAAAACGCAAGTATTCAGCCACTGACTTCGAAGACAATTATCAGAGATATGTTCGGTTGTTTGCACTAAAATATTGTAAATTGCATCTAAACATAAGGTATTGCAAAAATTTACACCTTGTCTTGGCCTCCAACATCCCAAACGGTGAAGCTAATGTTCTTGTACTCCACAGTTTCCACATTGAACCCTAAAACAAATCAATAAATAAATGTTCAAGCACTCTACATAACAGCATCACAATAGTTCAGCAATCTGACACGATGCACAATAGTGTTATAATAATGACCAATAATCCATCATAGAAAGCATTGTCAAAAGTAATATTGTAGTTGTTGAGGAGTATTTGGAAAGTGTAGTCAATCGTGGATAGCAGAAAATAGTGGATCGTTAAAATTCCACTACACACTAGTGCTATAGCACAACTGTAACCGCTATTTGACAACATTTTATACTAAATAGGGTATCAACCGTAGAACAATAGTGGTTTGCTCAAATTCCATTACACTATAGCAGTATAGCGCTGCTAATGCTATAGCTGCTATTTAACAACACAGTATAGACATCAGGTCTCAAAGCATCACACGTTACTTCCTCCATTCCTTTCTTATGGTTAGTTTTTTTAAAGGAAAAAATAGTTCTTATTTATCTACCATTCTTAAATTTAAAAATTACATAACTACTTTTTGTTGATCATACCATTATCTTATCAATGAAATTCCACTTACATTAATGAAAAATAGACAAAATACTAAATGAATGGGTGGGCCAATAAAAGTTAATGAATATTTAAAAGTTGCTTATTAAATTATAAATTGAAGTTATTTCTTGGTTTGTGTAAAACAAACTTAAAAACAAGCATATACGAACTAAGGGAGTACATGGCATTGGCATCTAAAATGACCAACATACTTTGGGATCTCAGAGTTAAAAACATAAAATTTAAAGATTTCTTCATATATATATATATATATATATATATATATATATATATATATATATATATATATATAGTTCCATTTCAAAGATCACTGAGGTAATTGGCCAAGAACTCAATTATATATGGCATGTTCTAGATAATTAAAACATGAAGATAACTTTAATCTATGTTTGGTATAATAGTCGGTACACCAGAATCACAGCGAGCCATATTGACTTTGACAAACCTACTATGACACCAAATATGCCTGGCATTCCCACTATGATATCAAACATGTAGATCAAACCAATACTGAACAAACACATATTTTCACATCTACATATAAAAAACATATAGTAACAGAAACTTACCAATGGTAGGGATGGTGGTGACGATCTCTCCAAGCTTGAGCTTGTAAAGGATGGTGGTCTTACCAGCCGCATCGAGACCAACCATCAGAATTCGCATTTCCTTCTTCGCGAATAACCGACTGAACAGCTTTGTGAATGTTAACCCCATCCTTCACTTCCTTGATCCGACCTAGGGTGCGTTTGTTTCAGCTTTAAAAAAAATAGATTTTGAGGTAAAAGAATCTAGAGATTTTTTTTTGTAGAGATTTTTAAAAAAATCTATTCTATTTGTGTTTGTTTACTATCCTAAAAATCATTTTTTGAAGATTTGAAACCCTTACACTTGAGCTCCTTGTATTTAGAAAAAAATAGATTTTGAAAAAGCTACTTGGAATAGATTTTCATTTTGAGCCTAAAAATGATTTTTTTAACAAAATGGATTTTTTCAAAATCTAAAACAAACACTACAAAAACAAAAAAAATGATTTTTTAGTTAAAAAAATAGATTTTTTTTCAAAAAAATCCAAAACAAACGGACCCCTAATTTCACAGTCCAATCAAAATTTCAATAACAAAAAAAGAGGATCTTATAAAATTATTCACAATTTCTTCACGCAAATCTACTAAACTAAAGGAAAACAAAAGTAGCATGCAAATCGATCGCACTGTAACAATTTGGAAACGGATCGCAATGAATGGAAGGAAATTAGAACAAAACAATAACAGTAAATTTGAACAGAATGAGAATGGATCGGAAAAAGTATAAAAACGGAAGTGAAAATCTCAGATCGAAGCATTGAGAAAAATACCGATTTGGTTTGAAATTGAAGTGCGATTGAAAAAACGAAGTGAAAATCTGAAATGAGAGCTAGATTTGAATGAAGAAGAGAATGGATCTGAGATTTAAATTTACCTTATTTGGAGATGAAAGCTTCGAGACAGAGAGATGAAGCAAGCTTTGCTCCAACGCGAAATATAGAAAAAGAAAGTTAGTGAATTGATTTTTATTAAAGGGAAAAAAGTGTAGCACCGAGATTATTTCATTCCCATGGTTGAAAATAACGAAAAGGACCCTTCATCAAGATTCTGCTTTCGAACCTTCTAAAGCCAAATAGGAGTCAGTACTTTATTATGCCAATAATTACGATTTTAGGATTTTTGTGTAAGCTTAAATTATACTACAAAATAGTATGATGTTTTTTGTTTTATTAAAAAATTGGTTACAATATTTATTTTGTTAATTAACTACATCCTTCAGTTAATATTATAAGTAAAAATATATATTTTTTATATCATTTATTAAATGAATATAAAAATGATTTTTTGCTTATAATAATGATCAAACGGATAATTTCTTTTGATTTTATTAATTATAAAAAATAGTTCATTTATCAATTGAGGTTGAGTTTGGAAAGAGGTTAGACTTCTCCAATGTGACGAACTAGATTTAAACCTAACACTTTATCCTGGTGTAACGCATCTCAAATCATATTAAAGTCAAAGTCTTCTCCATTAAACATGAACTTACAATTGTAACTATTGTCATTTAATTATATTCATAAGCTAAAAATGTGATAGATTGTCAAGTTGAACTATACTTTTTTTAAAGCCTATACTATATCTAAAGATGTGTTATTTCGAAACGAAGATCTTAAACAATTTAGGGAATGTTTGAATATGTGATTAGAGGTTCTAAATTCAAGACGGAAATTCATGTTGGAGCTACAAATAGGAGCTTCTATTTTTATGGTGAGAAGGAATGCAATCTGGCAATTGTGGTGAGAAAATGTGTATCCAAACATTCACTTAAATGTAACAAAAAAAAAAAAATCACTTAGTCTACGCAGTTCAACTTATTTTTAGGAGGGTATATATTATCCAACACAAGTGGATTTGATATTTATGTTCCTTGTATTTAAATGAATATCAGACCAATACATGCCAATACCATAAGTTTATTGATAGGAAGTCCAAATTCAAGCGACACAGACTATATTATTAGTCGAAATAAGAACTATTACAGGGAATGAATTCTATAATCGCAAAGCTAAGAGCTCCTCAAAGGAGAGATGCCATACTATCTCTGCTCAAGTTCACAAGGTTCTAAGTGAAAGGATAATTAAGGCATCTCTCCTTATCCACATTTTCCCCTCTATAAACCAGCCACATCAATAGTCGTAGACTTTTCAATACTCAGCACACTTGTTGGTTCTAGACCCAAACCTAACCCAGTATCTTACATTCATCACTCTCATTGAAGACGTTCATGTATCTGGTGTAAGACCCAGTATCTTACACACACTTCAAAAAAAAAAAATATCACGCCTCTAGATTTACCCATCCGGAAGTGGAAAAAATACTGTTTTTTTTTCTTAGTGTCCAGACGGGTAAATAAAAAGAATGGTTTTTTTTTTCTTTCTTTCTGTCTAGATGGATAAACTCAGACGGGAGCTGTTTTTAAGAACCATGAAGATGGAAAAAGAAGCTCTCTAACCTACATTGCAAGTTTCCCAGTGTTAATAAATGTGCCCCTTATCCCCGTATACTCTATAGCCCATATAAATTTATTTCAATTCAAGTGCATGAGGTATCAAATCAAATCAAATCAAAGCATACAGAATGTACACTAATTAAAAAAGAGTCGCACTTTTCAGTACTCACAATCCAAACAGATGCAATTTTGGTAATTTATCTCTGGCCTATTTGGCAAAAAGTATGGGATCATAGCTGAAGTTATTTACATAGTATATGCTGGTTAATGACTAGGTAGGTAAGTGGGATTCTATATGAATGGCAAAAGGCTAGTTTACCCTAAACGACCATTAGTTTGTACAGGATAAAAGTTTTACAAGTTATGCTGTATCTTAATAAAACTATATCCAAAAGAATGGAAAAGTATTAATTTATCTACACATTTGCAGACAACCTCACTGCCACCAGGATAATTAGTTGTGCAAACAGCTGACATCACAGCTGCGACTCGTGTCTGTCTCACTCTCCTTATGGACTTCCAAGAGAAGATAAAGATGCACACGTTATACAACTGCTTCAGAAGTCTCCAGACAGCATCAGATGCTGTAAATTGGAAAAATGTGAGAAAATGTGAGGAAGATGCCCGAGGGAAACATCCATTTTCAATTTGTTAAGCATTGAGAGATTTTCAGTAGACAAGATCATTCTGTTTTAAGGAAACAACTACAAAGAAAAGAAAATGTTGTAGATCCACTCAAATAGGAATGAAAAATGCATAGTACTATTATGTTCCAATTAGTGCCAATGATCATGTCGGTATCTTGTTTTCAAAAAGCAAGGACAAGCAGTGATTAAGTTTTAATTTGAAGTTCAAAGTCATGCCATACAATTGCCAGAAAAGCAATGAAATTCATCAAAATTATAGGTGTATACTGAATGTAACTAGAGCTTACCTGGTTAATAACAATAACGTAATGAAACCCAACAGATACAGATATCGGGGTTATCTCCAATATTGAGCCCAACGATGAATGGTCTCAACCATCTGAGGGAACAATGCACTCACGCTCTCGTTGATAAGATCCTGGAAGAAATGTATACAGGCTTCATCATCCAAGTCCAACCGAAACTTTTCCTGGAGCTGTACAACAAGAAATTCTTGGTATAAGAACAAAAGCACAGTTGTAACCTATTTTACTGAAACAGGAGGGAACTCACTTTAAGAATCCCTTTTTCAGGATCAGAAGCTATGTCCGGAATATTGGAACCCGCCATTAAGTAAAATAGATTTAAAATTAGGTTACTGGATTTCCGAAGAATGTTGTATGCTTCACAACAATAGGACTTGAACCTTGTATAATATTGGCTGCAAGAGCACAGGGGAAAAAAAACACCGTCTCATAATTTAAGCCACAAATCACACATCCAATGTGTTGAAAACTGAAGTGAATCATCCAATGGAAACTTTACCTTTCAGCTCCACCCATAGCCTCAACCATTTCCTTGCAGAGCTTCATTGGTGGCGGAAATGGCTTAGGATCTCGCCCAAGAATAAAACCAAAATCAACATGGAAAAGACTTCCATCGTCTCTTAGGAGGAGGTTGTCTAAGTGCCTAGCAATAGAAAACTATCACTTCAAATTGGGAGAAATTATAGATTTAGTGAACAATGTAACATGCCAATTTCATAAAATATAAAGTATATCATAAAATATAGAATAACATGCCAATTTCTTAACTAAAAGTTGGGGAAAAAAACTTGGATGCCTTTTACGAGTTACATACTTTATAAATTTAAGGAAAAATTACACTCACCTTCCATGAGGTATATTTTTATAAAACACAGTCTTTCTATTTTTTAAATGAACACTCACCAACTTTATTTGTTGGAGAAATTGCACACACCTCTCCTCAATTCTGTTTAGTGACACCCCCTCTACTTTTACATGGTATTTTACTTGGTAGATAGAATGTTTGTGTAATTGAGTGGAGGTCATTATCTTTTACAATATCTAGGGTGTGTCACTTCAGCATACTCTAAGGAGGTGAATGCAATTTTCCTTAAATTTAACAACTCAATTTGAGAAAAACTCAAAACAGTTGAGATAATTTTTTCTTAAAGTATTAAGTGACATTACCAACCTAAGTTTATGTATCTATTTTTAATCAACTAAATTTTATTACAAAGAGAAAAATAGAAACAACACAAACAGAGAAAGAGACATCTTACTCGGAAGCTGAAAAAAAGTGAAACAGTTGAAAGAAGCAAAGAAGCAACATATATATACAGTCAGTAAGCATGATTCATTTTCTAAAGGAAACTGAAAATTGTCATAAGTAGATTGTCGAAAAGCAATGAAGAATACCCTGTCCAAGAGCAAGGAAAAAGGATAGACATATTCGTAAAGATGTTTAAACAAAGCAGAAAACTTTATGGCGACACATCCGAAACTATTCAAATCCTGATTGTAGAAATTTCTTATCGACTATAACACAAGGTATGTTTAATTTCAACACAAAAAAGACAAACTCCCCCATTTTGTGATTGAGTATATCCCTGGTCCAAACCCAGCCATTCCTAATAACCAACTACAATCCCATTTTACAGGAGGTGGGGGCATTGGAAGATATTGGTGTAACTGTGCAAGTGACACAGCATCACATCACCAACACAAAACTAGAAGCACCAAAACAAAATGTCAAGATAACTATTTAGACAAAAAATATGAATAAAATTAACAATCACCTGTCTCCAATACCAAGTATATATGTGATAACGGAGTAGCCAGCACAGCTTTTTATAAACGTTTCAAGACAGTTGGCTGTAATTCCAAAAGGCCCATGATCATCAGGATGAAAATTCTGTAAATAGCTTATGATGCTG
This sequence comes from Medicago sativa, assembly GCF_051527215.1. NCBI lineage: Eukaryota > Viridiplantae > Streptophyta > Magnoliopsida > Fabales > Fabaceae > Medicago > Medicago sativa. The sequence goes on along the minus strand of NC_140753.1, from coordinate 22,450,653 downwards.
CGATGCTCTGATAAAATCTAGACACGAGAGGATTACATATTAGTCAAGCAACTGGAAGATTAAATATCCTACAATCAACGTGATCATTTATGGATCATCAAAATAATTGCCCTATAAAGGGAGGAAAAGAGAGTTGAAGATACAACTAAAAGAAACTACCAACTGACATGCACTCGTATTCAGTAAGGCTCTTTTCTTTTCTTGAAAAAGAAATGTAAAATCATTTGTAAACACCATCTGAATAGAGAAAGTAAAAGATAAAAATAAAATCTTTCATAAAAATACTAGTAACTAAACATTAAACAAACTTTCTCCAACAAAATTGTGCTATTACATTAATCAACTGTCCATTTGAAAAACACTGGCATACAAAATTCCGGAGGTTTTTACCATTTTCTGTAAGTGATAAGTTAAATGCTTAAAGATAATGAATAATTTTTCATTCCATCTAATAATCTCAAATTTTTTACAAAAGTAAGCAGGTATGAAATAAAGGGGCAAAAAAAGAAGATTCATTATTCATGACATGCAGACCGAGACATCAGCTTCTAAGCCTTTGAAAGTTATCAAAGTAAATAGATTTACTACTGTATATCAAATATTTCACATTCAAAGTATACCACAAGAATAACAAACAAGTCTTTGACAAGAAATATCAATATAGAAGAAACTAAAACACTTTAAACTAAAAAACAACAACATAGAAGAAAATCCAAGATACAAAAAGATGAAGCAGTGACTAAATACTAATACAGAAAAAGTGTTAAAAAAATGACCCTACCTGTGCTAATGAACGGGATGGAATGAATTCCAACATGCCTTCATCTTGCCCAGTTGCTAGAACCTTGTATGGAGTTAAATGCAGATCTAGATTTTCTAACTTTAGCAGTCGATCCATTAACGATACCATTTGAACAACCTACAAAAAGACAAATACTTATGTAACTAAACTCGTTTTTCCTGAACATCTATCTCCAAATTCATGAGATAGAGTTTGTGTGTGTGTCAAAGCACATGGCAGGTATGTGTTTTGGTGCGCCAGTGCCCACATGTACACAAATATCCAATTGCAAGCATACACAGAGAATGTAAGAAGAAGGTTTTGCAGGAATACCAACTGGTCCTGGCGAAGATCGTCCCCCTTCTTAAAAATGATTTTACAGGTTCCACCATTTGCTGTTTTAAAAGTAAGGCGCAAAGGATGCAATGCACTTTTAAATATTGATGACTCTGAGGGCACAATCCCAGTGATGAGCACATCTGGTGTCAGAGGTGATCGTATTGGCTACAGAAGAAACATAGCATCAAGTATACATCTTAGAATCTTTCTAAAAATTCATGACATGTAATTGTTGGAAATTAAATAGTTTCTTTCAGATGTATCATTCATTTAAGCTAGGAAAAAAAAGAACATAAGACAATAAATTACTTCACAGCATCATCTTAGACCAATACCTCATCAAAATAGGTAAGTTCACTAAGAAGACCAGAAAGTAGCTGTCTAAGCTTTTCAATCTTCTTCTGTGTATTACCTCGGACATTCCTGACATCTCTAGTGATTGAACACAACTGAGCAGTTAATTCTGTTTGTCGTACCAAACTCTGCCACCGTTTAAATCCATCTTCCTCTCCGTTTGCACCAGCTCCCATCTGAGATTTTGGGGTGGGGGTAGAGTTGTTAGATTCTATAATGAATTAACTATTATATGCTGCAAGATTGGTTTTAGCACTTTCACTGCCTTTAATTCATTAATAAAGCTTAATATGTTGCAAGATTGGTGTTAATTATTAAATTACTTATAAAAAATACACTCAAGACTTCTATGCTGCACAAATGAAATCAAGATGTGAAAGTACATAAGCCAGGTTACATACGCAACTCTTCTGGTTCAAGAATGAATCTCTTATGTTAAAATATGAAAATATTTCTGCTGTGGCTATACATATAAAGCAGAAATGGCTTAGCTATATTGACAGACTTGCAACATTAAAGGAGCACATAATATCACATCAAACATATTTTCCAAATACAGTTAACAGGTAAAACAGTTATCATCATAATAAGCAATAGAAGTATTAAAAAAAAATTGTAAGTTCACACCTTCATCATATACTCCTCCAGAATTTCATATGTGCAGTAAAACCTTTTTGCATATGTAGGGTCATAAAGTTCAACAGCCACATACCAGCGAAGAAAGCTTGCCAATTCAATATTGCTTAATGCTGTAAAAAGTTATAAGTTTCTTTCAGACAAAGAGCCAAATACAATCAGAAACAGAACCTGAGCTAGCACTTACTACCCCATGCACATACCACGCTGGACAAGAAAAAGAGAAAGGCGAGATTTGTCAGATCGCTCGAACCGAAGAGCCTGAACCAATTGGAGCAAGTAACATTGAAGCTCTTCATCATCAGCTCTTTCAAGAACACTCACTGCATAAGCACGGACCTGAAAACAGGTGTACAAATTTCTCCTTGTGAAAAACAAGTTGCAAGTGATACATTTATACCAACTCTAAGGCTGAGACTTGAGTGTGCATTGGCAGTTTGGCATCTTTGCCCCTACATTTTCTATGGGATATAGGATTATGTTTATGACCCTTATGGTGTTAACTCATAGCAATATCAAGGGACCTGCACCTTATAACTTACAGACAAATAGGGTTGATTTGCTATTCCTTGTTGAATCTAATTGTAACTGCAGTGCAAATATCTTATTCAATCCTCGCCTCAGTCCTTCATAATTTTCCTCTTAGTCTTGTCTATCTGATGATCTTTTTCAGTATTTATATTTAAGACTATATGTAGGAAAATTTAAAAGAAACCTGCTTCTCTATATGTCTGCTGAGAGTAAAATGTGTTGCACATGTGATTAATGTGCAGAGAAAATTATGATCATGATTGATGTGTGGAAGGTGTTGATGTCTTCTGAACTATATGATAATTTGCACTGCTAGCCTAACTTACTGAATATAAATAAATAAAAAACCTACACCCACACTGGTACAGATTCTCAAAATATTTCTCTACTCTGCAATTACCTCTTCACTTTCAAAAACTGGAGACAAAAGTTCCAGTGCATCACAAACGTCAATCATTTCCCACTTGCCCATCAATTCTAGTGCTTGTTTCGCTTCCTGTTATGAAACCAGCATTATAAAATATTGAAATTTCTACAGCTGTTATTAAGTAAAAAGAACTAAAGGATATGGAGAAAACCAGAGAGATAACAAGATAATTATTCAAGAAACAAAAAAATTCAATGAACAACAACAATAAGATAAGTCTTTTCCCGTTATAGGAGATAAAAGCATTTGATTATATGAAACCCCTAAAAAGATACCAGTCAATGCCCTAAATTCACGTTTATAAGGAAATGGTTAGAAGGGTTCCTCCCTGATTTTTCCGAACTAACTATCGGATATGCACTTGAATTTCCAATTCACTTATAAAACATTGGCCAATGCATAATTTATTTCACTAAATTACAGAATTCTTTTTTTCCCATTTATGAATAAAAGAATACCTCATTAAACTTTCTATAACACACCCAAAGCCATTTTTTTTTTTTTTTTGAAAAACCCAAAGCGGTATATCATAATATCTATTAATATTTTCCACCATAACAATAGGCTAACCTGTACATCACTCCATTCAACACAACGAAGAAATTTTGTTAGAGCCCTCTTCTCAGACATCAAAGAAAAACGGAATTTCCACAAGAGTTGCCTATCATCTCCACTCAAAGTCCTTGTTGGTGGATACTTCAATATTCTCTGAATGGACCTTGACACAAAAGAGCAAACAAAACAGTTAAATGAATTTATATTTATATGTTAAACATGATTAAAAAAGTGCAATATTAAAATACTAACATAAGTAAGAAAAGTTGCTCGACAAAAGATCAAAGCAGAAAACAATTAGGGGAAAAAGGTTTATGTCAGAAAGAGAACAGGTAACACTTCACACTTTTCTGGTTTGGCAACTAAGACAAATGAAGAATCGGTCCCAATATTTTCTTTGGCATTTTGATGGCTTATTAAATTTTCATTAATACACGGTCTAAATCACTTCGAAAATTACTGACCATGGTCCTAGAAGAAGGTACAATACGGAAATTCTTTCACGTTAATAGATTATCCTCTGCAATGCTAAACTCCAGAGATAAATCTTGACAATGTTTTATTGAAATTATACATGCAGTTTAGAAACTTCAAAAAAATACCTGTTAAATCTAAAACCATTTAGTTTGATAATTTAACCAACTGGAATCAGAATTGTGGCAATCTATGAAGCATGATCTCAACAAGCGTCCAACTTCATAAGTGGAAATGAATGCTTATTGTGTTTACTTCATAGTTTATGATATGCCACTTAACAATTTAACCATTTGAAGCACTGTAAGGTAAATTCTTCGCAACATTGATCTGATCATAGATATAATAGGGAAATCATATTTGGACATGGAAGTTGAAGCTTACTTTCTCTCATTTGAGCTTGGCTTCAGATCTCTGTCTATGACACCACGGGTTAAACTCCTGGCCAGCTTTAACTGTTTATGCTCAGAGGGATTAATTTTTCCCACTTCTGGGTCCCAGACAATAACAATATCATTGGTCGAAGCTATAGGAGATGGCAACAAAAAGTTGGCACCAGATTCCTATATTTTTTAACAGAGAAGAGTTAATGATGTGTAGGATTTATATCAGTGTTAATTATACTATCGACAAAGGAAAACAAATAAACAAAAACATCAGTACCAATAACTTCAGGGGTTGTTTGTTAAATAGGCATCTAGACACCAGTATTTAGGATAGGATACCTCAATTACTGTGATGGTCTATGCATGGAATGTTAGCATTCTTAGAAATGTACTCCCTCGGGTCACATTTATAAGCAAAAAACAACTTTTTAGGTAGATTGAATAGTTAATGTATCTAACCTATAAATGTGACTGGATACAATAATTATTCAATGTACCTAAAAAGTCATTTTTTGCTTATAAATGTGACCGGAGGGAGTAGGATGCTTGCAAATTCAAGGTCGCATTCCAGGGATCCCACACACATTTGAATTTATTTTTAATAGGTAAACTAGATATGGAGATCTTACATACTAGTGAATTTGATGTGGAAGTATGTCATATACTGCTGTGAAAAATAACAATATGAGAACAACTTCAAGATTGGCAGTAGAACATAATTTTTTCTAATATACAAACTGCGCACAATTTATTTAGTCATGTCATTGAAGAATAGCAATTAGTCTCAACTCAAAAATGATTTTCACCTAAGTGATACAGTGTTTTGTAAGCAAAGTAGAAAACTGAAAGAAAACAAAAATTGAAGTTCTTTAGAAATTAAGAATCTATATGATAGCGGTCACTGATAAAGCACTTGTAGACTAAGACACATAAGTAAATTTATTTTGGGGGGATAGGGGGATATGTCATGTGAACATAGGCATTACTGTCAAACTAGTCCTTTAGGAAGTGTCACAACTGGGAGGTAAGAATACCTGAAAAACAACTCGATGCTCAAAACTACAGAAGTCTACAACCACATACAAATGAGCACTTCCATTTTTCAAACTTTCACGTTCCTTGATTTTCTCCATAGTTTTGAATGTGAGGCGATCTAGCCAGTCCACTCGTTGAATTTGGCCTCGCTCATACTTATTCAAAAGCTTTTCCAAACGCTCCAACTCCCCCCGTTCATGCCTAGGGACCTAATGAGGACACATCAGAGTATTGTATGCTCATTTAAAAAGGTTTTATAAAAATAAACATAAAACAAAATGTGACACCTATGAATACGATCACTTAAAATGCACATTATTAACCTTTCCAGGTGTAGAAGTAGGGAATGTTCCATCTGCTTCTTTTCCTGCCCAAAGCCTAAGCTTTTGCTTCCCAGTCTTGAGCTGCTTTTTGTTGTTAAAGAGAAGAATTGTGGCTCCTCCAATCAATCCTTCACCATGAGAAAGATCCCAAACCTGTTCACACAAGATTGCAAAAATTACACTTCAAAAATTGTATATTCATTTAAAAATAAATAACTGTACACATGATTTCATGAAGTTAAAACAAAAACAAGAATACTTTTATTCTTGCTTTATTTCATTGATGGACAAAAAATGTCCAGTAGAAACTTCAAGATAAATGACCTATCACATATTGAAGGATGCACAAATAAGCTAGTAAGCTGCCATTGAAACTTACAGTGAAAGTGAGTTGTGACTGAGCAGTCAAATCCCGATATTTAGCTGTTAACGTGATGAGCTCATTCCAACAATACGAGGGTCCCGTGGACTCCAACCTTCACCAGAAGATTTAAAAATATGAAAATCCATAAATACAATAAATTGTCGTTATAATATCATCGCATTTCTGATTGGTTAATGAATATGAGCTATCTATGAAGATAAAACATCATGGTTAATAAATCTTTATTTTAATAAGCTCTTAGATATAGCTTATAGAAACAGTTGATGTTGGGCATACCCCTTCGGCCCTTCTTATCTACGAAGGTAGTTTCGTTATTTGTGAGAAGAACATAGGGCTTGGAGATATAAGGCAACATGACTCAACCACCACCCCCCCCCCCCCCCCCCCCCCCCCCCCCCACCACCACCACCACCACCACTATTAACATCACTAACAACTAAACTAATAACCAAGTACCAACATTTTTGTTAAAAAAGACTAACAAAAGAAAGACCCGTCTGATCTGTATTCAAATCTTTGTTTTCAACAGAATATGTACGAAGGCTCGAACACATGAAACTTAAAAGAATATAATAAAAATGAATGGATAGTTAAAACGATATATAAACAACAACAATCGAGCCTTATCCCACTAAGTGGGGTCTTCTACATGAATCAAATGACGCCATAGTGTTCTATCAAAAACCATATTTCTATCCAACTCGTTAATCTCTAGATCCTTCTTGATAGTTTCTCTTATAGTTTTTCTAGGTCTTCCTCTGCCTTTAGTGATTTGACTCCCCTCCATCTGATCGACTCTCCTTACAACAGAATCCACAGGTCTTCTCTCTACATGTCCAAACCATCTAAGTCTAGTTTCTACCAATTTTTCTACTATAGGTGCTACACTAACTCTCTAATGTTTTCATTTCTAATCCTATCTCATCTAAGTCTTATGGTGCTACATCATAGGCACATTGGGAACGTAGGTAATTGTAACCATATACATATAAAATAACAGCAATTGAATGCCAATCCTCGGGCTTTATTTGTAAAGTCTATTCCTTGGTAATCAAAACCCAAAGATCTATGAACTATTCCGTGTTTGACTAGCCAAGCAGACAAATTACCTTGCATTTGTTTACTTCTCCTGCTTCTTTTTATATAAGTTTGGCTTACCACACATCCAACGCAACATCCTCATCTCTGTTGCGCTTAACTTATGTTTGTATTGGTTCTTTAACGCCCAACATTTTGTCTCGTACAATATCATAGGTCTTATAACTGTCCAATAAATAAGCAAACGAAATATAATCCAGTAACAATTATTCCTTCAATATGTCGGTTGAAATTGGTCGGGCAACATTGATTTAGTAGGCTTATCTCATGATACAAGCACTTGTCTGAGTGTTTAAAAGAACTCATAATAACAATAACTTATGCTATATCCATAAGTCACTTTAGTTTATTTTATAAGCTCTTAGATATAGCTTAGTTTATGTTGAGCTTACCCCTTCGGCCCTTTGATTTTAATCCATCAAAATTTTATTTTTCACAGTCAAAACAATGTAGAGTAAACCAATTCCTAATGCATAATTTATCGAATTTAAGCACAAACGACAAAAACTCTTAAGACGAAAGATCAAACAAATTCCCTAATCATCCCTAAAACTAAAACCGTACAGCGGTCTTAAGAGTTCTGTGAAATATAAACAGCACAAAATTTCAACAATAACAAGATGATAAAACCTTGTTCTGGTGGGAAGTCCAAACGGCGCGCCATCAATGTGCAACGCACACTCCACATATAACTCTGCAGTTCCATCATCATTTTCTACAACAAGGAAAAAAAAATGAACATATGTCTAAGCAAAATAGATAGTTCAAGCCATAACAATCTCAGTAGCATCAACACCTCTGATCAATGGCATGCATTCAATTAATTTATTTTCTAAAATCATTAACCTGTCAGTATCGTGTCTAGTGTTCGTGTCGGTGCTTCATATATAATAATCATTTACACCAATCACATAATATAACATTCTAATGAATCATAACTACACAATAATCAAGTAAAACTGATGAACATTTAAAAATTGATTCATCAAATAACGAATTCAGTCAATTTAAAATCCCAAAATTAGAAATATAGATGAATTTAAACAAAATGAAAAGGAAATAGACCTGAATTAAGGGAATTGGGAAAGGGTAAATTGCCTTCAAGGCGTTCGATGCGGAAAGTGACGGGAAGATTGATATCGCATGACAAGAAGAAGCGAAACTCGTTTCCAGTCATGTGAAATTGTTAGGGTTCTTCGCGATCGTTGAAGAACTTGATATTGAGGAAACTGTTGCAAACGGAATTGGAGTTTACACGAGCTGAAGTAAGATCACACTCTTTTCTTCAACCACGCAACTCAACAATACTCTGTTTTTTTCTCTTTTGCTTTTGAAAAAAAATAAATTAAATGTGTTTGGTTTTACTTTTTTTTTTTTAGGTCTTTATTTTTTTTTTTTGAGGGCTTTTAGGTCTTTATTTATGAGGTCTTTAGTTAGAGGGTCTTTAGTTATGTTTGTTAAGGAGATCTCAACTATTTTTTTTCTTCAAATTTTATTAAATAAATTATGTATTTGAACTATAATATAATCTGCTACATTTTTTTTAAAGGCAAGTGAGTAGCAGAGAGCTAGCTCACATAAATGCACTAACAAACAAAGATTGGTAAAAAAGAGAGGGGGATATAACCAAAATCCACTTAGAAGTAACAAAAAAAAACTATAATATAATCTAGATACAACAATTATTTAATGAACTTAAAAAAAACAATAGTTACTTATGTGATCGAAGAAAATATTGATTAAGAAATTCATAATTATAGCAATTGATTTATGAATTATTTATTTAATTTTAGAGTTCTTAAACAATTCATAAATAATTTTTTTTTTTAGGAAAAACCAATTCATAAATAATTATTCACTTATTTAAAATCTCATAAATAATTCTTTACCGTGCCTATAAAATTAAGGAACAAAATTTGATTTGTGTGAGTATAATGCTTACTCGTAACAAAATTGCAATTTTGAACGTTTAGGTTAAAAAAATGGCTTAATTAATCCTTTGGTCCCTTAACTTATTTTACCAATTCATAAATAATTATTCACTTATTTAAAATCTCATAAATAATTCTTTACCGTGCCTATAAAATTAAGGAACAAAATTTGATTTGTGTGAGTATAATGCTTACTCGTAACAAAATTGCAATTTTGAACGTTTAGGTTAAAAAAATGGCTTAATTAATCCTTTGGTCCCTTAACTTATTTTTGGATTTCAATTTGGTCCCCTAACTTTAAACTGTCTCAAATTGGTCCCTTAAATCTTACACCGTTTACTATTATGGTCATCTCCGTTAGTTTTTTTGTAAAAACTGTTAACATTTGCCACATGTCAGTTTTGATCGATGATCAAAGGTTGAATTTGAAAGGCACACATGGCATATTGTGGACTCACATCATATGATCATTCTTATTATTATTATCATTATTATAATTATTATTATTATTATTATTATTATTATTATTATTATTATTATTATTATTTCCAGAACCATCATCATCATCTTCATCGTTTTTCTTCTTCTTCTCTCACACCACCACCACCTACTTCCAACCACCACCAATAACAAAAAATCCAGAAACACATAAATCCAGAAACAAACAAACAATTTCTCTTCTTCATCATCAACAACAATAACAACCTTTTCAACAACTACAAACACCCAATCTCAATTTTAACAACAACAATTTCATCAACAACAACAATATTTTCTTCAACAACAACAACAACCTCAATATCATAATCTTCATCAATCCCTTGCTTCTAACTTTCATCTTAGACAACAATGGAATGAGATTCGAACTCTGAACCTCAAGCACAACCAACAACTTATAATAATCACTCAACTCATTCTGCAATGCAACACAAAAAGCTTGCCCAACCGTCCCCACATCCTCCGCCGGAAACCTACCCAAACTCATCTCAATAAACCCAACAACCCTCTTAAACAAAACCCCTAATTCACAAAGCTTATAAACCATACTACAAGCTCTAGAAACCGTAATTGAATCCAACAGAACATAACCATCACTCTCCTAATCAAATTTCACATAGTTCCCATCCATATCTTCTTCAGTCACATCATTCTCTTCTTTCATCAATTTCACATACTCATTAAACTCGATATCATGTCGATTCTTCGGATCCCTCGCAAGAATCACAACACCATCATTAACGATCTTGAGAGATGATATTGAAGAGATGAAGTAGGGCTTCAGAGGTCAGCGAAGGAGAGGGCTTCGGAGGAACGACCATCGGTGGCGACACAGCTTCTGATGGAATCGGCGACGGCGGCGGAGTCGGGGGTGATGGAGGGGGTTAAGTGAAAGGAGAGAATGTGGTGAGCGTAAGTGTAACGAAGGGAGTTTTGGAATTGGGGGCAGTTAGAGTTTACGGGTTGGGAATTTGGGGGGAGATTTTGGGAGAGGAGTTGGTGGAAATTAAGAAAAAAGATGAATGAGAGTTTTAATTTTGTAATTTTCTGGGTTTTTTTTTTTAAAATGAAGATGAAGATGAATTAAGATGCATATGAAGAAGATTGGCAGGGAGGGGGAAGAAGATTGGCAGGGAGGGGGAAGAAGATTGGCAGGGTGAGAGGGAAGAAGAAGAAAAACGATGAAGATGATGGTTCTGGAAATAATAATAATAATAATAATAATAATAATAATAATAATAATAATAATAATAATAATAATAATAATAATAATAATAATAATAATAATAATAAGAATGATCATATGATGCGAGTCCACAGTATGTCATGTGTGCCTTTCAAATCCAACCTTTGATCACCAATCAAAACTGACATGTGGCAAATGTTAACAGTTTTTACAAAAAAACTAACGGAGAGGACCATAATAGTAAACGGTGTAAGATTTAAGGGACCAATTTTAGACAGTTTAAAGTTAGGGGACCAAATTGAAATCCAAAAATAAGTTAAGGGACCAAAGGATTAATTAAGCCTAAAAAAATCAAAATAGATTGAGGCGTAGGTAGAATGCTACAAAACTTTGAAGATCTTTTCTATGTATTTTTAAAAAGATGCCTTAAAAACACAACTCAAATTTGATTTATTGGTCGAGATTTTCGTTGTTTTATTTTTTGAGTTTTCAACGCTTTTAAAATTCATAATTAATCTGTCTTTGTCGAAAAATTATAATTTTATGTAGAAAATCATTTTTTTAACATCTTAAACATATGTGTAAAAAATATAAAAAAAAAATTAACATCTAAATCACTTTATTAGGTTTTAACTCCTGAAATACAATGATATCCAATAGAGACAGTTTTTAACATTTGAGGGGCATGCGAGCAATTGAATAAACCTACGGAGCAAAACTCTTAGGGTCCGTTTGGTTTGATTGTTTTGGAGGGGAGGGGAGATTTTTAATTTGAAGTGTTTAGTTCAATTTTTAGAAGGGGAGGGGAGGGGAGGTGAGCAAGTTTTATTGCACTTCCAAAATCATCCTTAGATTAATTTAGAATCTCAATATTATCCTTATAACAATATTGGGGAATTAGTCACTTTAGTCCCTGAATCGGAAGGGATTCGTCACTTTAGTCCCTGAATGCAGATAAATTGCAAAATAGTCCCTGAATGTAGACTTTGTTAGTCAATTTAGTCCCTGAATGCAAACTTCGTTAGTCAATTTAGTCCCTGAATGTAGACTCCGTTAGTCACTTTAGTCCCTGAAATTGACCATGCAGGGACTGTTTTGCAATTTCTCTTCATTCAGGGACTAAAGTGACGAATCATCTCCCATTCAGGGACTAAAGTGACTAATTCCCCCAACAATATTTATTATTATTAGGTTATCCGTTGTATTATCTTGTAACAACTTTTATTATTACCAGGTTATATTATCCTTGTAACAAATTTTATTTCATATTATTAACAACTTTTCCATGTAACAAATTTTTTTACTACTTGTAACAACCCTATTACTAATTCATTATTCCATCATCTACATGTTATTATCGATTACATCGTTATTGTTTCGTTGCTTTATTATCCTTATTTAATTAAGTTTAAAGGTAAAACAGTAAAATAATTTTAAAATCCCTCCCCTCCCCTTGCGAATCAAACACATTTTTAATTAAAATATCTCCCCTCCCCTCCCCTCCGTTAAAATTCATCCCCTCCCCTCCCCTCCCCTCCTAATTCTCGAAGACCCTTAAATAATGAACATTTGAATTTGAAAAACTCCCATTCCAAACAAACAGCATATACACATACATACAAACATGTCTCTCTTCTCTGGCGTTTCCGGCGACGACGGAATTCATCCGGTGGCTCGCATTCTGATCAATAACATCGTAAGCAAGAGGTTTGGCCTGACGAAAGCGGAGGTATCCGGCCTGACCATCGAGGAGAAGGCTAGCTTGATGAAATCAACCTTCTCCGAAGCAGAGATTACTCGCCTCATCGAAGAAGAGATGACTCACCTCTTTGCTCCCTTCAAAACTCTATTATATCTCTGTTTTCCTGCTCTCGCTGAATACGAAAAAGAGATTGCTCGTCAGGATTCTGCTCCTCCCACCTTTGATTACTTCTATCTCATCTTCCTCCCTCTACCTTGTACTTCCCTACCTTTCACACGCATTTACTTACTTTTTCCCATCCATTTTACTATTATCTTATTCTTCTTCTTCTTCATCATCTCGTTCTTTCCTAAATTATTTAGGTTTCTTTGCCTATCTTGCCCTCAATACCCTAGCAAAACGTTGCTCCACTTCCGCTAAGGTATATTATTAGCGGTTTACAACATTCCTTTTTAATTCATTTCTTGTTTCATTGTCTCACCAGTTTGATAGCTTTCTTTATTATATCTGTTTTGGTCCTAGTGGTTGTTGAACAAAGTATTTCCATCATCTCAACACGGTGTTGCTCGGTTAACAAACAATGCTGCTCAGGTAACAAACTAAGTATTCATGTTATCTCTTGTATTTACCTTTTTAGATAATAATGGCATGATGTTACTTAATAAATATATATTCAGCTGGAGCCACAGAACCTTTCAGAGAGGTGCTTTTGTTTCACTAAATCTAAATATTCAAGAACTCCAAAACTTAAGGTGTTTTTCTTTCTTGTACTTTGTTCTCTATTTGTTAGTTTCTCACTTTCTCTAATGTAACAAGTTTGCCTGTCATCATATGTTAATGTCGAGTTTAAGATAGCATTTATCTCTATATGCTATGGTATCCTACTTTTCTAATTAGTAATTTGAAATTTAATACATATCTTATGCTAAATGATACTGTTTTCACCTAGGGTCTTAAAGGCATCGCAGAAACCTACATTCAAGAACTGACACAGACACAGGTTAGCTTCTGATTCTATCACATCAAATGGTTTACATAAACCTGAGCCAAATCAAAGACAGTTGTTGAGGTGTGAATTGGCTTTATTTTGGTTATTCGAGTGTTTTGAATAGTGGTTTATAGCACCGAAGTGTGGCTGAGCGGCTATGTAGCCCATGCCATGTAATATACTGGTTCTGTTGCAACTTGAAATGTTCAAGTCGAAGATCCATTTCCATAGTAGTTTGTTCTTCTAAATCACTCACCATCCTTTCTATGCAAAACAGTAGACCCTTTTTACTTTCAAATCACCTATACAATTAGGAGCATAATGAAATTCATGCGGTGGGGGGGGGGGGGTGTTGGTTTCAGGAAATAGCCTAACCTTAAACTTTAAATAAAGAAATACTAGAGGGAGAGGCATATCAATCCAACATGAATATTGCAAGAGAATACCAGGATTGGCATTAAAATATAGAATAGAGATATTGTTGCTAATGTTACTACTGTCAACGCAAATCATTTTTTTCTTTTGTCTCTGCATGAAAAATTCTCTATAATTGCTTGGTCAGGGAGAGAAGGGAAGGCCATACTCGTTATAGCTAAAATCAATAACATCCTTATCTGAGGCACACGCTTTAGTAGAATTCTTGCATCATGTTTTGTACATTGGATCCGCCGCAACCAAGCCATAAATCTGCCAATTATACAAATTAACCTTCACTTATGTCATTCAAGCAGTAAGTAGAGCAGCATCAGGAAGGCACATCTGGAGCAGTTGTTGCAAGCAGTAGATCTACTGGTATGCACACATCCTATTTTTAATTGATTATCTTTGTCGATTTGTGGTGCAGATTTGGATCCCTTTAAGGAATAAATTTTGCAAAAGGGAAGTGTTTCAATTATTGTATTTTCGACTCCAGAAATGATAGAAAATGGCAATATAAACATGTACCCTTTTGCTGTTTATATATTAAAGGCTTACTGCCTGTGTGATTTTAATACTCTGTGGTACTTGTAGTATGAGTCTTTTACTTTGCCATGTTTCTAACTGGAGTTGATTATCATCAATCTTGAACGAAATAACTGAACTGATGATGATGATGTTTTTGTTTATGTTGTTGTAGTTATTGTTGATTTGTTTAGCCTTCACTATACAGTACATATACAGATGAAAATAAATACGTTTGAAGCTATGATTTTTGAGTGAATGCATAATAGTAACAAATGAAAAAAAGGTTCAAAACTTGTAAGTATTTATATTGGGAAGTGAAGAGAAAATATCATCATATGTTGACAGAAAATGGGAAACAACAAGAAGACTAAGAAGAAAGAATATGGTTGACACATTTGATTTGACTGCGTTTGATTTGACTGTGGAATTAAATGTCATTTTCAAACGGAATTTGGTTCATTCTTAGCCTTATATTATATTAACTTAAACAAGTGCTGATACTATGATGATTTAAACAAGTGTTACACTATGGTAAGATAATATCTAAACACATTTCGTTTGATGCATAATGTTGATTGTGGCATCTGGAATCAAACTCTAATGCATTGCTAATATGCGCTTTGCCAATTTTCTCAAATAGCCTAGAAGAGTTTAAGTGGCATTTACATCCTATAGAGGGAGTGTAAAGTTTCTTTCCCTATAATTTTCATATATAATCTAAGAAATGGTAAGTAACACCCACCGAACTTGTTTTTTCTCCTTTCAAAACAAAGGTAAGCATGTTGTGATGTTGAATCAGTTCAAGCAAACCATTTTCTATCCTAAGTAATTATGCTTATATCTTGTTGATCATTGTCTTTTGAATTAAGATTTGAGAACTACAATAGCCTACGATAATTGGAAGGTAATAGAAATGTGGCAACTGCTTAATATAAACCAGAGAGTGACCCTGCCACAAGGTTAAGGTTAGGGTCTTCCCAATCATTTGGAAAAGTTAGAACAATTTATCTGTGATACATAAGGAATAATCTTTGGCACACTTGCTCTAGTTCTACTTGTAGTTGCTTATCTATAATGTTGTCTCCAAATTTGTCTGCCAATATATTTTATTTATGCTAAAATTTGAAAATGTCTTGTAGTTGATGATCACAATAGTCTGTCGTGAATGGGAGTCTTTCTCCTTGTTGGCGAATAAATGTAAGTTGTATCTACAAATTCCTCATTAACAAGCTCTTGTTGCTATTTACATATTTTTTAGGGATTGTTGCTTATTTACTTATATTTCATCTTCTTTCCCATTAGCTTTATAGTTTCTACTATTGCCATTTACTTGAGGGTGATATACATTATTCCCTTGGTCTTCACATTATGTCCATGAAGCATATATGCATATAAATTATATATCATATATAGAGTGAAAAAGGGGAAATTACATTACAAAGATTACATTTGTGTTGACAACTAAATAACCAATCACTTGTTCAGTTATTTATATCATAATTGTTTCTATTCTATGTGCATGGTTTTCAGAGCTTATCTCTTTTGCCTTTTCTCTATAGTTATAGGTCCCCCTTTCTCCTCTATAACTATATGTGGATTGAATTCATATACACTATAAATTTCAAGATTTTTGACATGGTCAATGAACAAAACTCTGGTGTTACAAAAAAAGTAATTGTGGATATGATTTATGATGCTATGAGGGCGAATTTGTTCTATTGCGAGCCTCAATCTCATAGCACAAACTTTCAAATCGTTGTCAATATGATAACACAGAAGAACCTTTGAATGAATCTCATATTAGTTCTCAATCTAACTCTACCTTTTCATCAATGAGTTATAAACAAGATTAGAAACTAGAGGCTCTGTAACCTTAAAAAAAATCACTTTTTTGACAGGTTTTTTGCCGTTCCAATCATCTCTGGCCGCTTCTAAAGTACATTTCTCCTATGGTGAAGCTGCATAATTGTTTTTCTTTTTACCGAAGAAACTGCATATTGTTGTGTTCTTTGATTTGATTTTCATAATTATGAAACTGCAGTGAAGATGTCAATGTTTGTATTGCACACATATATGCTAGCAACCCAGCACTTCGATGATAAACAATATATCACACACAATGGCAATTTCAGCTATAAGGCTACATTTTATCACAAATATCTACTCTTAGCCTGCTGCATAAAGTAGGGCTAGTAATAATAATAGTATATAACATTCTCATGAAGAATAAAATTAAAAGTTCCCTATAAGACTAGGACTCTTGGAATATACATGCTACCTATAATTAAAATCATATCTAGGACCATGTGGGACTTGGCTTTTCTCAAATAATAAGAACATCAATAACCATATGAATTTACGCCTTTGTTTGGTCATGCGGCGCATTTAAGAAAACCACATTGACATGGAAGTTTAGTTTTATAGCTTGGTTGTTGGCAAGATTGCCTCTGGATGCAAGAAAGAAGTTTCCACGCAAGTCCAAACATATGCAACATATCAAAGATTCAACATATATCATGATCGGTCTGAATTTGATTGTTTGATGGCTTCCCAATCTGTAAACAACCAATTGGTGGTACCGTTGGAGTTCTTAATTCACCAAAAGTCTGCCAGCAAAATGGATCGTATAGATGATATTTTTCTTGAATTGGTTTTAACTCAACCGTGGTTAAAGAAACATCAACACATGGCAAGCTATCACTGCAGGCAAAATGTACTGGTTTAACTGCGTATGTTCTTATATAACAATAAAATTGGTCAATCACAATTGGTAGTTGAACTTCTGAAACTTGTATGTTTGAGACCCTGTACAGAACCAGATCCACCCTGCAGATATTTTATTTAACTTATGCAAGATATCTAACTTAATGCATAAAACTCTTATATCATGGAAGCATTGGTTCATCATGCTTTACATGGTAATAAGAACTATAAATAGTATGGCAATTATATTATATACTTCATCCGATCTTAAATATAAGTAAAATCTCACACGTATTTGGTGATCAAATATACCATATACATGTTTATGAACGACTTTACAAAAGAATTGCAAAATGCAACGTGTCTTACATTTTAAAAAGAAAGAAATTGTTATTTCTGTGTCCGGCGGAAATCACAGTTGATTTGTGCACTGGAATAACTCTCAAATTGCCTTCACATGTTTCATTTTTTTTACTGTTCATGATAACTATCAGTTTTCTTTTCTCTATCCCACCGTAATTAGGGTCGTTGACCCTAATAGGCATCACAATGTATCATCACTGCTTAGGTTCTTTAGATCCGCTATAATACTAATTGTGTTTCACTTTGTAAACAATAAACGAATCGTTTTCATTTTCACACATATAGATGACTCCAAGAATGAAGCTCAAGCTCTTTTACTCAAGAAGAGTCATGCTTGAAACTCTCACAACACTGTGGCTATACAACTGAGCAGTTAATTCTGTCTGTCGTACCAAACTCTACCACCGTTTAAATCCATCTTCCTCTCCATTCGCACCAGCTCCCATCTGAGATTTTGGGGTGGGGGTAGAGTTGTTAGATTCTATAATGCATTAACTATTATATGCTACATGATTGGTTTTAGCACTTTCACTACCTTGAATTCATTAATAAAGCTTAATATGTTGCAAGATGGTGTTAATTATTAAATTAGTTATGAAAAATACACTCAAGACTTCTATGCTGCACAAATGAAATCAACGTGGAAGTACATAAGCAAGGTTACATACGCAACTTTTCGGGTTCAAGAATGAATCTCTTATGTTAAAATATGAAAATATTTCTGCTGTGGCTATACAAATAAAGCAGAAATGGCTTAGTTATATTGCCGGACTTGCAGCATTAAAGGAGCGCATAATATCGCATCAAACATATTTTCTGAACCGACAAATTGTTCCGGGTTACGTTTTGTGATCCTATGTTATTGGCTCATGTAGAGGAAGATCACCTAGGCTAGTAAATATGAAGTTTTTGGGGCGAATGTCACTGAAAACTCTCGATACTTTGGGGAAATGTAGAAGGGTCAGAACCATGACATTGGATGAGATGAAAACTGTTACGAAATATGTTGATCTATATGCTAGCAATAGCATGCAGCAGATTTCCCTAAAAACATAGTTGGTCATCCAATACCGAGTGAGGTATACGAGGAGGACCTACTCATGACCTGCAGATCAAACGACTCAATAGTTAAGTTTTTTATGCGACATTATGATATTCATGTCATAATTTTGTATATTGGTATTTTAGTATCGTGACATTGAACACGTTCTATATATTTGTGTTTTTATGTCAATTAGTTCCTATTATTATTTAGTTGTCCTACCAATTTGGTTGGATGTGTCTTGGAACTTTAATTGAATATGTTGTGAAGTGTTGAATATGTTTGAGTGGTTGGACTTGGATGTGTTTGTAAAGTAGGGGTTCTACATTATGTAACAAATGGGTCCTAAATCTCAATTCAGGATCGAGACTTATCTCTTAAACCGTTTGACGCCTAATTCCTAAATCTCAATTCAGGATCGAGACTTGTAAGTAGTCATTCTTGATCTATCTCGTTTACCAATATGTTTCGGTATCCATTAATCCATGACTAATTGTTAAATTTCCTTCATCGTTTGTTTAATAAAGACCTTAACATATTAAGGAATATAAGGACTTCCATTAGATGGATAAAAAAATGGATATATGTTAATTATCCACTATACAACAAACTCTCTATTCAACAACTAACAAGTTTCACAATAAAAATTAAAATTAAAATTGGTCTTACCATAAAACTTTTTTTTAGTTTACTGTTATTCTTCATTGAGTCTTAAAATAATGGATTATTTGAATTTGAAAAAGCTACCATTCCAAACAAACAAAGCATACACACAGACATATGTCTTTCTTTGGCATTCCCGCCGCTGACGACGGACTTAATCCGGTGGTTCGCACTGTGATCAACAACATCGTAAGCAAGAGGTTTGGCCTGACGAAAGTGGAGGTATCCGGCCTGACTATCGAGGAGAAGTCTCGCCTTCTGAAATCAACCTTCTCCGAAGCAGAGATAATTCGCCTCCTTGAAGAAGAGGTTAATCGTTTCTTCGCTCCCTTCAAATCCCTCTTACATCTCTGTTTTCCTGCTCTCGCTGAATTCGAGAAAGATATTGCCCACATCGATGACACCGTTGATTTTTACTTCAATCTCATCTTCTTTCCTGCAGCTGGTTCGTAGTTCCCTATCTCTCACTTTTCCATCCAATCATTTAAGTAATATATTATTCTTTTCTTCATCTCATTCCTAAATTATTTATTTAGGTGTATTTTCCCTCTTTGGCTTCTATGTCATAGCACAAGTCCTAGCAAAACGCTGCCATGCTTCCGCGAAGGTATATTATTAGGGTTTTACA
The DNA here is from genome assembly GCF_051527215.1 of Medicago sativa. Classification (NCBI taxonomy): domain Eukaryota; kingdom Viridiplantae; phylum Streptophyta; class Magnoliopsida; order Fabales; family Fabaceae; genus Medicago; species Medicago sativa. Next base: position 22,430,680 of record NC_140753.1, on the reverse strand, counting down.
ACATTCCTTCTTGATTCATTTCTTATTTCACTGTCTCACCAGTTTGATTGTTTTCTTTATTATCATTGTTTGTTTTTGTCCTAGTGGTTGTTGAACAAAGTATTTCCATCATCTCAACACGGTGCTGCTCGGCTAACTAACAATGCTGCTCAGGTAGCATAGTATTGATGTTATCTCTTGTATTTACCTTTTTAGATAATAATGGCACGATGTTACTTAATAAATGTATATTCAGCAGGAGCCACAGAAACTTTCGGAGAAGTGCTTTTGTTTCTCTAAATCTAAATATTCAAGAACTCCAAAACTTAAGGTGTTCTTCTATTTTTTAGTTTCTCTAATGATGACTATTTTTTTAGTCATCATGTGTTAATATGCAGTTTAAGATAGTATTTATCTCTGTATGCTATGGTATTGTTCTTTCGAATTAGTAATTTGAAATTTAATACATATCTTATGCTAAATTATGTTGTTTTCACCTACAGGGTCTTAAAGGAATCACAGAAACCTACATTCAAGAAACTGACACGGACTTTAGACAGGTTAGCTTCTGATTCAATCACGTCAAATGGTATGCATAAACCTGAGTCAAAGCAAAGAAAGTTGTTGAGGTTTGAATTGGCTCAATTTGGGTTATTCGAATGTTTGAATTGCACCTAAGCGTGTTGAGCAACTATGCAGCCCATGCCATGTAAATATGTAATGTACTAGTTTTGTTGCAACTTGAAATGTTCAAGTTGAAGATCAACAGTAGTCTGTTCTTCTAAATCACACACCATCGTTTCTACACAAATCAGTAGACCCTTTTTACTTTCAAATCATGGGGTGGGGTGGGGGGTAAAAGGAAATAAATACTAGAGGGAGAGGCATATCAATCCAACATGAATATTGCAAGAGAAGACAAGGATTGGCATTAATGTTACTACTGTCAATGCAAATGATTTTTTCTTTTGTCTCTGCATGAAAAAATCTCTATAATTGCTTGGTCAGGGAGAGAATGGAAAGCCATACTCGTTATAGTTGGTTTTAACTATAGCTAAAATCAATAACATCCTTATCTGAGGCACAAACTTTAGCAGAATTCCTGGATCATGTTTTGTATATTGAATCTGCCAATTATACAAATTAACCTTCACTTATGTCATTCAAGCAGGAAGTAGAGCAGCATCAGGAAGGCACATCTGGAGCAGTTGTTCCTAGCAGTAGATCTACTGGTATGCACACATCCTATTTTTAATTGATTTTCTTTGTGGAGTTGAGGAGCAGATTTGGATCCCTTTAGGCTTTGTTTGCGAGTTTGGAGGGGAAGGGAGGGGAAGACTTGGGAAAAAAGGAATGAGCAAGTGGAAGAAATAGAGGAAAATGGGAGGGGAGGGCTTTGGACGGTTAACTTTTCTTCATAATACAAAACCCTCCTCATTTGGGGGAACTAAAAAATTGTATTGGAGGAGGGTTTTGGGGGGTTTGGGAGGGTTTATATGAATTATTCAAATTTAATCTATGTTGTTATAATATTTTTAAAATAAAAAATATAGTAATCATATGCATTAATTTATCATTATCTAAAAAATTATTCTTTTAAAAAATTTAAATGATTCTCCATTTTCCCTCATATTTTCCACACCTCAAAGCCTTCCCTTCCCCTCCCCTCCAAACTCCCAAACAAAGCCTTAAGGAATAAATTTTGCAAAAGGGAAGTGTTTCAATTATTGTATTTTCGACTCCAGAAATGATAGAAAATGGCAATATAAACATGTACCCTTTTGCTGTTTATAAATTAAAGGCTTATTGCATGTGTGATTTTAATACTCTTTTGTACTTGTAGTTTCAGTCTTTTAGTTTGCAATGTTTCTAACTGGAGTTGATTATCAATCTTGAACAAAATAACTGAACTGATGATGATGATGATGTTTTTGTCTATGTGATTGTAGTTATTGTTGATTTGTTCAGCCTTTACTATACAATACATATACAGATGAAAATAAATAAGTTTGAAGCTATGAGTTTTGCATCCTGCTTCTTGTTGTTACTATGTTGTAATTAATTATCTCTGTTGTGTTGTGTGAAGGAGAGTGTGAATGCATAATAGTAACAAATGAAAAAAAGGTTCAAAACTTGTAAGAAGACTAAGAAGAAAGAATATGGTTGACACCTTTGATTTGACTTCATTTGATTTGACTGCGGAATTGAATGTCATTTTAAAATGGAATTTGGTTCATTCTTAGCCTTATTATATTAACTTAAACAAGTGTTGATACCATGATGGCATAATATCTAAAAACATTTTGTTTGCTGCATAATGTTTATTGTGGCCTCTAGAATCAACCCTAATGCATTGCTAATAATGTGCTTTGCCAATTATCTCAAATAGCCTAGAAGAGTTCGATGGCATTTACATCCTATAGATGGAGTGGAGTCTAAAGTTTCTTTCTCTATATAATTTAAGAAATGGTAACACTCACCTAATTTGTTTTTTCAACTTTCAAACAAAGGCAATTTTGTGATGGTGAATCAGTTCGAGCAAACCATTTTTTATCCTAACTAATTATGTTTGTATCTTGTTGATCATTGCCTTTGGAATTGAGATTTGAGAACTACAATAGCCAACGATAATTGAAAGGTAATAGAAATACGGTGACTGCTTATATAAACCAGAGAGTGACCCTGTCACAAGGTTAAGGGTAGGGTCTCACTCATATGACATACAGTGAAGAGCTACACAAGGAATACTCTCTGTCACACTTGCTCTATTTGTACTTGTAGTTGTTTACCTTTTATGTTGTCTCCAATAACTTTTCTACCAATATATGTTATTTATGCTGAAATTGAAAATGTCTATTGCAGGTCTGTTGTGAATGCGAGTCTTTCTCCATGCTGGCTAATAGTAGCTGTAAGTTGTGGCTACAAGTTCCTCATTAACAAACTCTCGTTGCTTATTTACTTTTGTTTAGGGATCGTTGCTTATTTACTTATATTTCATTTTCTTCCCCATTAGCTTTAGAATTTCTACTTTTACCTTTTACTTGAGGGTGAGATTCATGATTCCCTCAGTCTTCACATTCTGTACATTACAAAGGTTTCATTTGTGTTGACAACTAAATAACCAATCATTTGTTCAGTTGTTTATATCATAGTTGATTCTCTTCTATGTGCTTGGTTTGCAGAGTTTATCTCTTTCCCCTTTTCTCATCTATAATTATATGTGGATTTAATTCATATCCACTATCAATTTCAAGATTTATTACATGGTCAATGAATCATTATCAACAATTTAACTTTTATCATAATAACTATTTTATTACTCTAAAAAAATATATATAACTTTTTTTTACACTCAGATTGCATACAAATTAAACTCTCCCTATAATGCCTAACAAAAAGTTACATAATTATTTGATTGGATTATTGTATTTAACCATCTTCAACTGGAACAAAACTCTGATGTCAAAAATAAAGAAGTAATTGAGGATATGACTTATGAGCCTCAATCTCATAACACAAACTTGCAAATCGGTTTCAATACTAAAACCTCCGAATGAATATCAAATTAGATCTCAGTCTTACTCTACTTCTTTACCAATGAGTTATGAACAAGATCTAGAGTCTCCTTACCCTTAAAAAAAACATCACTTTTTTGACAGATTTTTTGGGTGTTCCAACCATCTTTGGCCGTTGTTAAAGTACATTTCTCTTAAGAGTGAAACTGCATAATTGTTTTCTTTTTCCGGAAGAGACTGCATAATTGTAAGTAATGTTCTTTGTTTTGTCCTTCGATTTGAATTCCATAATTCTGAAACTGTCGTGAAGATGTCAATGTTTTTATTGCACACATATATGCTATCATCCTAGCACTTCTGTAATAAATAATATATCACACACAATGACAATTTAGCTACAAGGCTACATTTTATCACAAATAAAATATATACTCTTAGCCTCTTGCATAAAGTAGGGCTGATATTTATAATACAGTATATAACATTCTCATTAATAAAATTAAAAATTCCCTATAAAACTAGGACTCTTGGAATATACATTCTACCTATAATTAATAGCAAATCTTCGTCGATGTGAGACCTGGCTTTTTTCGAATAATAGCAACATCAACAGCCATATGAATTTAGGCCTTTGTTTCGTCATGCATTGTGTTTAGGAAAACCATGTCGACATGAAACTTTAGTTTTATAGATTGGTTGTGGGCAAGATTGTGTTCGGACGCGAGAAAAAAAAATTCACTGCAGGTCCAAACACACGCCACATCAACGATTCAACATATATCGTGATCAGTTTGAATTCGATTATTTGACGGTTTCCCAATCTGTAAACAACCAATTGGTGGGACAGTTGGAGTTCTTAATTCACCAAAAGTCTGCCAGCAAAATGGATCATATAGATGATATTTTTCTTGAATTGGTCTTAACTCAACCGTGGTTAAAGAAACATCAACACATGGCAAGCTATCACTGCAGGCAAAGTGTACTGGTTTAACTGTGTATGTTCCTTTTATTCTTTCGTAGTTGATTCCTGCTAGAGACACTGCTGATGTGTGATTTGTGCATACTCTTTTATCACAATAGAATTGGTCTATTACAATTGGAAGTTGAACTTCTGAAACTTGAATGTTTGAGAATAATACTCCCTGTACTGAACCAGATCCACCCTGCAGATATGTTAACTTTTGTGAGATATATCTAACTTAATGCATCAAACTCTTAAAATTATGGAAGCATTGGGATTCACTCATCGTACATTACATGCTAACAACTCTAAAATGTTTTACTATCAGTTTATTTTCTATACTCCTTCTAGTCTTAAATATACCCAAAAAAGTACATGTATTTGGTGAGTTATACTAAATACATGTACTCAATCCATTTAGCTAACTAAAAAAGCCATTGCAGTATCTAATCATTTTTGTATTAATATTGTAACCTTCAACTTAGGGTTGTAACCATTGTATTGAATGCATTTACCTGCCATGTTTTGATTCTAACACCATTCATTGAGTCGTGTATGTTGACATCTCTGACAGTAATGTTTGAGACACAGGCTCTGGTGTTATCTTTTCCTAAACTTCCAATGCTGATTCCATGTCCCGGACCACAGTTGACATTGTGTACATATACATTTGAGCATCCAGTTTGTATAGAAATGCAATCATCTCCTGCATATCATGTTGAAAACTTTTAAATTTACAATAACACTTAACCAACATAAACTACTTAATTGAATTCTATTATTCTACATTATATTCCTTAGTTTTTGTTTTATATAAGTCCTATGTTCTGCTATGTAGGGTCTCAATTAATAAATGGTTGGTAAGTAAGAACAAAAATAAGAAGCTCCATTTTCTGATGAAAAGAATAGTGGAAAAAGTACTAAAAGAAGAGTGTGTGTTTGGGGATACAGAGTTGGATAACATTGGATGATGCATCATGGGTTTTGGGTTTGACACCTGTCATGTAACCTATGGTGTTTTTTTTATCAAATATAATCTATGACTATGATTTGCAAAGCATTGAGACACTATTAGCTGCAATGCTCCAAGGGATGGTCCCTAAAAAAAATGTTCCAAGGGATGGGATAAGTTAATGTCACTCTTTTAATGACTAGATTCACATGCCAGTTTTAGATATCAACTTTTACATTACTTTTGCATGCCATCTCAAATTATCATATAAATTATTTTGGAGAGTCCAACGGCAACAACAGACTAATGATCAAGACCATGAAGAGAACATGACACAATATGTCCGTCTAATGTAAGACTAACCACTCTCACACTTAAATGAGTTAAACCATGATTTGGAGGTCTCACCGATTTTTATGATCGTATGAATGTGCAATACTTACGAAGAATTGAAAAATTACCACATGCTAACTTGCTGCTGTGAATCAACACATCTTTGGAATTCTGAAGGTGAATTCCATCGGTGTTAGGGCTATCACCGGGAGATGAAATGCTCACATCATGAACAAGGACCCCATTGCAATTGTCAAACTTTAAGTGACACTGAGGACTATTCTGAATTGTTATGCCCGTGACAGTTGGACCATAGCTACCATAAAACCTTAATGCCTGTCCAATAAATTAAATTACAAAACCATTAGATTAAAAAACCTTATAATCATCAATCCAAATTAATTAATTATAGTTTCAAAGTAGTCCTCACCGTTGGCTTGTTGCTTGGCATTTTTCTTCCCATCTCATTTTGTACCTATCAACAAAATGTATAAATAATTAGTATAATATGAGTAATAATAAATTAACAAATTGTACCAAAAAAAAAAAAAAAATAACAAAATTCTAGCTAGTTATTAAAAGTGAATTTACCGGCATTGGAGGCTTCTGAGTTTGATTTAAAGGAACTATAAGCTTTTCTTCATCATCTATTGGATTATCATATGGGAAATCTTGCCACCAAACTGAGCCTCTTCCATTAATGACACCATTTCCTTGAATGGTAATTCCTTCTAGTTTTGTGAATTCCAGCCACTGTAGTGTTATACCACTCCAAGCATTTGGGTTTGTTGGAGCAATAATTGTACCATCAAGCTGACACAAAACCACTTTATCATTAGCCTAATTCAAAACCAAATGTATCAAACTCTTAAATAAATCTCAATTATTTCGAAAAATTAGTCTTCACAATTACGCGCCGTCATGCCTTGTTTACCAAAAGTGAATAATATCTTGATATTTATGCGGGATTAAAATGCAATGAAATCCTACATTTAAAATATATAAACATTTTACTAGTGAAAAAAAGTGATGGTGGTTGAAGCAAGGTAACAATGACAAAATACACATTTAACTGTTCAATTTTGTTTAATATTCTAAACTGTGGTGAAAAAGACAGGCACATGTTAATGTCATGTTTTGGTTATTGGCTTAGCGATTTGTGAATATTGGGATGATGTGAGTTATTGTTTTCACGTGTTACCTACTTACTTCCTAGTCTTGTTTTTTTTCTTCCTTTTATTTTTTTATGTAGTTAAGAATAATATATTTTTTTTTTGAGAGAAATGTAGTTAAGAATAATATTATGTTGCTGTTGATTGCTACTTTTATTTTTGGTTGTTGCATTTACCTGAAAAACAATGTTGGCCTTACAATATGGGCCGGAGAATGAAATTGGTCCCACGTAGAAGATGTAATTTGCTGGAATCACCATTGTTGATGCCTCTACCTTACATGTAGCTGCCCATGTTGCTTGGAATGCCTGCATTGCAATTTCAATTCAACTATGTAACATAACCATAGATCAAAGCAACATAACATTAAGTAATGTTCTTTTGTTCCTCTACAATTAAGATTGCAAAAGACTACATAGATATTTGATATGTGCGCGAATTCAAACTCGAAATTTCTAACTACACAACAAAAAACACTTAGTATTGAGTTTCGCCGCTAGAATCTTTAAAAGAAAAATATTCTAATGATTTTCTTTTATACTTGATGAAAGGGTAGTGTTAACTTGTGCCCTTAGGGCACATGTTAAGAAACCTAAAAGAAGAAATATTTTATAAAATTTTGTGCATTCAACTCATTAAAGAGTTAAAGATTAAATGTATTGCACACATTCCAATGAGTTATTTCTATATTTGTTTCATTAACTTGTGCCTTAAGGGCACAAGTTAACATTTCCCTTGATGAAAAAAGGGGAGAAAAAATAAGTCTAATTAAGGTTAGGTGCTAGTTTGTGCATGTGTGTATGTGTTTTACAATTATTGTAGGAATCGTGACCTAGTAACTGCTGTAACGAGAATCAATCGTAAAGAGGTCCCACTCTTTGGTTTTTTCTCGTGTCTTAACTTTCTGGTTTTTTCACTGTTCCGTTTCCAATTTTATATTATTCAATTTTTGTTCATATTCATTTTTCTATACTTAATTCCCAAGTAGTTCATCTCAATCAGAGAAGACAAAAGGAAATAACTTATTCATATACTCCTTCTACTATTAAATTGGGTAAATGAAACCTCATCATTCATGGTTAGGAAAAGAAAATGAAATTTGTTTATTTTAGATTGACTCTTGTGAAACGGAAGCCCAGTTTATAACAAATGTATAAAAATATATTCTTTTATTTTACTCAAAAAATAATAATATTAATTTTTTTAATATAATATACAATTCAATTATGTGTGCACTACTTACTAGACTACTATAGTACTAGTATGTGATTTTGTAACTTTTTTATTTTGGGTACAAGCTAATGTTATTTTTTTATTCACTTAAAACTGAATCTTTCTAAACTTTGTAGAAGAAGAAACAAGGAAATAAAAATCATGATTTTGTGATTTTCAAACACCCCTTTCAATCAATTAAAAAGTAACAAAGGCTTTATCATTTCTCTTTTTACCGGTGGGTTAAAAAAATGGTGCAATTACCAAAATTATAACACACTTTCTTAGGCAAAGCAAGAGCATAGTAGTTTCAAGTGACCTTCTTTGAATCCTAATAGTCATAAGGAATAATGTATAATGTTGCAAAAAGAAAATGCAAGCATATAGTAAGCAACATGAACAATTTCCTATGAAAAATTCATAACATTCTCATAAAATTACCATGCATGTGCTTTATTTTCACTCAGAACACTTAATTTTGTGATACATTGAAGCCATTTGTTGAATGTAATGAAATTCAAGAGTTACTTACCTTTGTGTCATCAGTGTTACCATCTCCTTTAGCTCCATAATCTAGCACATTGAAGAAAGTTGAATGCACACCACTGTTAGCTTTAGGTGGTGGAATTGAAGGAGAGTATTTTGGTTTAGAAATTGGTGAAGATGATGGAACACTTTTATGTGATGGAGGAGATTTTTGTAATGGTGGAGTACTTTTATGTGGTGGAGACTTTGGTTTTGAATTTGATCCTCCACCGTGGTGATTTTTATTATGACTATTTCCATTATAACTCTTTCCTTTCTTCTTAAACAAAGAAGATGAGAAAGTTCTACTTTGTCTCCAATGCTTACCTCTTCTTGCAATGCAGCACTCAAAATTGGAAGACCAAATCAGAAATACAATGAGAAACATGTATGTGAAGCCTCTTAGGCTAAAACCACTCATTTTTAGTGGTTAATGTGGAAATGTGAGTGAAGAGGCAGAGAGAAACAGAGGATTCTTTTTATTGCCAAAAGCTAAGTGACGGCTATGTTTATATAAGGAGAGGCATTTTGAAGGCTTATAATAATTTGCATAGTACTGTCGACACTTCTGATCAAAAGTGTGTTCGGTGTTTGTCACGTGTCAGTATCCAACACTGACATAGTGGTTACACTGATTTCCATCATTCTCTCAAAATTATTACTAGCTAGTGTCGAAGTATCGGTGTGAGTGTTGAGTCATGTGTCTTAGTCCGTGTTTTTATACATGAGTTTGTCTAATATGTGCAATATTGCACATGTTAAAGCAACTAATAGTAGCCTCTTTTTATTGAAAAACAACAATCATTTATTAAAAATTTATATATTTAATATAAAATGTACAAATTCCAATAAAAACTAATTATTTTGAACTTCTTAGCATATAGAAATTTGCATATGATAGAAAAACCCTTCATGGATATAATAATTGAGCAGGCCGATAAAAAGTGCAAAATATTCTTGATAATTCCGGCCATTTATGATTTATCCTTTATTATTCTTTCTTCCTTCTTTTTCATCTTTCATTGATTAGTTTGTTTTCTTTTTTGTGAACTTTGGTTATAAGTAGTTTGTTTGCTCTGAGTGAGCAATAGGACCACCATTTCTATTTGCCACATATCCCAAATGCCATTACATGTGACTCAATACTTTAGGTTTTATCTAACGTGCACAAGTAAAATGTTCTTGTATCCAGGGCCGATCCAACAAGTCAAAAGGCCTAAAACAAATTTTACAACGAGGTCAATTGGAATTTTAAAAAAATATATAACAATATGTTTATTAAAAGCAAAATGAATCAAGTTTTGTTGAATCAAAAATTTGAATTTAGGACCAAAAGGATTTGAGGCCTTAAAAATGACCAACCAAGCTAGATAAATATTGATTATTAGTATGTCATATTATATATTTATAGCTAAATTTGATGCCTTTTTTAACCCAAAAATCTTGAGGCCTAAAACCCTTGCTTGGGTGGCTTGGCCCTTAGGCCAGCCCTGCTTGTATCATGCACAAGTGTCATTTCCACAATTTAATCAAAAAGTCACATTATATTTCATTTAAATTAATAATAAAATTTATTAATATGATAAAAACTAAATAATATATGATACAATACTTATTTCATTAATGCACTCTAGAATTTTTCGATACTTTATTATAAGAGCGGTCCCATTGGACCTAATGGGAATGAAAACGGGGATATAGGAAATGAATCTTCACCACATAACATAATCACAATAACTCCTAAAAAAACACACTAAGATTAGGGAAAATACCATATCGTAACTATGAAGTCCGGATACTCCAAAATGAAGACGTACACGTATCAGATACTGATACTCCGCGAATATTCTCAGATACGTATCCACGGAGTATCGGAATTAATTATTTTAATTTAAAATATATATTTTATCGGATACTTATAAGATACTCGACAAATACACACATATACTTATAAGATACTTCACAGTTCACAGAGACGTATCCTGGAAAAAAATGAAGTGTAAAAAAAAATGAGACTATGTTGTGAAAATTCAATGGAGATGAATATGATTCAATTTAAGATATGAATCACTATAATTGTTTTTCGATAACCAATTAAAAATTATGTTTTGGTGGATGAAAGTAACGAGAGAAAGGAGATAACCTAACATATGCATGAAAATAGAATATGATTTATACGAAAACTTTACATTTTTTATTTTGATCACATGTATTATTTTTTGTAAATTGTGACTTTTATGATTATATAGTATTGAAGAGTAATCAATATTTTTTTTAAGTATTTTACATGCATATAAATTTTAGTATAAATATTTTGTTAACGTATCTTAGTTGTATCGTATCCTAATTTTAAAATTTCCGCATATCCGCGTACCCGTATCGTATCGTACCCATATCCATATCCGGCTTCATCGTGACTAAACCAATTATATTAAACTCATTTGAATAATGGCAATGGAGATAGGATATTCCCTCAACGATTGGCCCATTTTATCATACAGATTGAAACCAAATATGATTGGTCCTAAAACATTTAGAGCACTGTTATTTAATGCGAAACATGTTATCCCGAAAGCTTCCGGACTTGTTTTCCACCGTCAGATCTTTCCACTATATGAAGTGCGTGTGCTGAAAAAACAGGAAAAGAGGTGATGGTCATGATATTTTATACGGTCGTGAATTTGTCGGGATAAAAACGTCGGGACATATAGCATTATTCAACATTTTATGTAGATACAAGACCCGTTTCAAAGAATGGTAAGAGCTTGAAACAAGTAACCATTTTCATTAAGTGCTTCACCAAGAAAAAAGTCCATGCTTCAGAGAGGGATTAGTGCACATAATCACGTAAACATACATCAAATTGTAAATATTAAAAAAAACGTTAAAACATGAATTTGTATTAGCAATATAATAATGAACCAAGATTTGATGCAAAAGACAAATGATACACGTGAGTGGGTCTATAATGTGCAAGGGCACTGATTATAACAGCTCTTAATGATCACATGCAAACTTCACGGGCCAAAACTTTTTGTGTACTTTGTCTTCTTAAGCCATGAGTCTTTCACTTTCTTATATGATCAGAACAAAAACCATTCCTTAGCCTATTTCCTCCAATTCCGGTCTTTCTGTTCCTCTTTTACTTGTTACATCAAAAAAGTGCTATTTTGCTAGCGACATCATTAAAGAATTTGAGATAATAAAAATGCATGAACCTAATTATTTCTTTACTTGAAAAAGAAGATATCAATCTATTAAAATTAAGGTCACCCTTAATAGTACAATCCGAATGCATGGCTGGTGAATAAGTGTGTGTTTGGTTTTATAGTAGAGAGAACTAAAAGTAATCTTAGACATGTAAAATTAATTTTGAAATGTTCGGATAATGTCGATTGGAACTGTTTTTGTCTTCATAATTGATTTTAAGATGAAGTTAAAGTTTGTAGTTTTTGACTCGAAATGTGATTTTTACACTTAAGTATATTGTTCAACTATCTTTTATTTATGTAAATGTATCTAAACATAAATTACTCTATAATTAACTCATTTTTAACTAAAATCAATTTATTTAAAATCAATTTTTCTCATTGCAAAACCAAAACAAAGGCTGTGTAGAACTTGAAAGGCTAAGTGTAATACTTGAAAGAAAGGATTTAAACGAAATCCCATCTTTTTAACAAGGATATATAGATGGGGAATTAGTCACTTTAGTCCCTGAATGCAGAGAAATAGCAAAACAGTCCTTGAATGTAGACTCTGTTGGTCAATTTCAGGAACTAAAGTGGCTAACAGAGTCTACATTCAGGGCCTAAATTGACTAGCGGAGTCTGCATTCAGAGACTAAATTGACTAACATAGTCTACATTCAGGGACTATTTTGCAATTTATCTGCATTCAGAGACTAAAGTGACGATTTCTTTCCTATTCAGGGACTAAAGTGACTAATTCCCCTATATAGATACTCTTAATTTCCATTCGTTCAATTTATCACTAATCAATCACATTACGCTCGTATTTTTTTTTTCTTTCAAAGTGTAAGTTGGGTCTATAGGTGTCTATCAAATATTTGTCAGTTTTTTTGGACAGGAAAACAAACCCTCTTCATGCCCATAGTTTTGTTGCATTTTCATTTCAATATGGTTTTGGTAGACAACTTTTTCCGTGCATGTGAATAAAACAAGAAAAAGTACAAGATCATGCCAGTGCTAACTGCTATCAAAATTTCTGTGCATATGCTTATCAAATCTATTGAGATCCCTAAAATAGGAAAATAAAATGTGCAATATTAGTAATCAAACAAATGAAGAAGAAAAAAAATTACTTTCCTAAGATCATGTCAAAATCCCTATGTGGTGAGTAATGGTTAATGCATTAATTTAATGGAAGATTAAGAGGCAAAGTACAATCATTATGCAGCTACAGATTCAGGGCTGAGGGCTTGATTTGGGCAATCATTCTGAAATCATTGTAGGACTAGGTGCACATCTTTAATTTGAAGATCATCTAACACATTTCTTTTAATTCTTATCGCATAAATATCTAAGTTGGTCTGAAAATTGTAAAGCGTTAATCAAAATCGTTAATCTATCTGGATATATATTATTAAACTATTCTAGTTTATACAAATATCAATGGAGAGACGAACTTGATTAAAATTTTATAAATTGAAAGATATTTTAGAATATCGATAATGTAAGGGACTAAATTGACACAATCTTACAATTTCAAAAACCAATTTGAGAATATAATCTTTCATATTTTACCAAACCCTCCAACCCCCATGTGTAGCTATGTATACATCGCCATAGAAAAATCTATTTCTCCTTTCTTTTATTAACACACAATGAATCATCTGGTAAACTAATATGTATGATATGAACAAATTATTATTATTTTTCTTCTCATTTACTTGCCTATGTTAATTTTTTTTCTTTGAATTTTCTATAGATTTTATCCATCAGAGGTAATTCTATTTAAGGTGCGTCGGACATCGAATACGAATACATCTCCCAGCTAGAATTTAAACATTAATTCATCACATTGTGAGAGTCTTATCCATTCCACTAAACTTAACCCCATTGGTGACTAGTAAAGTATTTGAGCAATGATATATCTCTAGAAAAATAACATCAAGAATGAAAAGCAGTCAATCACAATGCACTATTTGCCACAATTGAAGGAGGTGTGGTTAAAAAATAGGAAGTGAACAAATAAATCATGCAATCAAAACTTGCATGTGTCTTGAAAAATTCTTGATGCTATTTTTCTAGAGAAATAACATTTTCCAAAGTATTTATTGAGGGGTTTTACGTGCATTTGCCAATCAAATTTTAAGATTATTTAATAAATATTTGTTGTGATCTTGGTTTAAAATGAATTTTGATACATTGTGGATATAAAAAATTGTCAATGAATTATAAATCATTTGTGAAGTTTAATGTAGTGATATCAACTTGAATACAAAACCATAGAAACTTTTTTTTTGGGTGGACTAAATATAAATGTCAATGTCATCTTCAATAATGAAATATGGATTTATTGTTGTTTCCATATTGTTCACTATAGTCACTCGGTGTTCCCTTCTCGAACTCGAGTGCATAAGTTGCTGGTAAAGTCAGCTGTGGCAGTGGATTATTAACATAAATGCCACTCCTGAAAACAACTCATCATTCTCATCGGCGTCCCTAATTATAAGACTCTTTTGAGAGAAAAAAAATTGTCCTATTTTATAAGACACTTTTGGTATTTCAAATTACATTAATTATTTCTTTACCAGCGTACCGTTATTTTTTTTACATCTTTTTCTTCAATAAATCCTATGTTGAAAACATAAACTAACCGTCTAAGTCCCTCTTAAAGATAAAATTGCAAATGTTATGAAAGTGACTCAAAATTGGATTTCTGGATGTGCAAAATCGGCGGCCGAATTTTGGAAACCGGGGCCCGGTTTTTTGCTAAGTTATGAGACTTTTGTCTCGGCAAAAATCGGCGCCCGATTTCTCGTAACAGTATAAAAATAAAACGTATTTTTATGGGCTAAATTTGTTCTAGTTTTATAAGGGATACTTTTACTATAAATATAGACCTTGTATCAGAGTAAACCTTGAGAGAGGGGGCTGAAAACGAGGGTTTAGAAGAAAAAAAAACAACAAACCAGGGTTTAGAGAGATTTCTCTAAGCGGGAGACACCAGGGTTGGGATTGTTTTAGTTCACCTTGAACAAAACACTGTTAGGATTGAGTCGAGTCTCTTGGTCACGGGAAGAGATTGAGACTTTGGGTAGAATTAGGTTTGAAGGCTAATTCTTGTAACCCTTTGATATCTCTTTTGTAAAGTTACTCATCGTTATAGTGGAATGAAGAGTTGTTCTCTCCCCCATACTAGGTCAGTATTGGACCGAACTAGGTAAACAAATTTCGTGTGTTCTCTCTTTCTTTCTCTTGTTGTTTTCTACTTTTGCTTGTGTTTATAACTGTCACCCATTTTATTGGTGTGATTTTTTAACGAATTCACAACAGTTAAAACAATAGTAATTATATACAAATTTAAATCTACTACCAATTTTCTTAATTTTCATGATTTTGACAAATTGCTCATATATTTAGAGACGGAGGTAGCATCTCTCTAAGTCCCTTCAAAATTGACATTTTGCCATAATAACTATCTCATCTTAAACATTGGGTCAAACACTTTTTGTCATATTGCACTTCATATTTCCATTTTTTATATGCAAAATCATGTGATACGTAAGTATTAATTAAATCTATGTAACATCAATATTTCAAATTGAAGGTTGTGTGATGTTTGGTGTCGGACTTTAAATCGACATCGACAAATGTAGTTAAATTCAATAATTTCATTATCACAAATTATTATCAAAGTTGACATATTAATCTGAGTGTCATGTTTTGTGTCTTTGTAAATGCATTTAAATTGTGTTAACATTTTGTTATTAAATTTACAATGACCGAGAAGATCCTTTAGCCTCAAGGGACTAGTGGAATAAGTGTGACAAAGTAAAATTGCTCACGGGTAAGTTTGTAAAAAGAAAAATTTTTGGGTGTTGTTTTTGAAGAAAATTACTTTTGCCTTCATAAACGTTTTTAAGCTTTATAGCTTTTAATTTCAGAATGAATTTCGATGCTCAAATTAATAGTTCACCTCACTTTTATATAAAAGTATTCAAACACAAATAATTTTACCTACAACTTACTTTTAAACAGAATTAATCAAAGAATTAATTTACTCAAAATCAATTTGTATTACTGCATAACAAAAATACACTAAAGTGAGATGCAATAATGTATAATTTTCAACAACTATATATATATATATATATATATATATATATATATATATATAGGGCTGTTAACTTGCACCTACCTAAAAACACTAAGGTGTGTAACACCCTATTTCTAATAAGCGGTAAAACGCGCGAATATACAAACATATTCTAGAAATAGATGTTACGTCTTCGAATAAACCACAATTGATACATGCATAAAGATCATGTTTACATAACATAGCAGCGGAACATACATATAATTCTTAAACATCTTCAAATCTCAACATGATACAAATGCATTCTCCAAATCTCAAATAACAAGTACCAACTCAACTCCAAAATACATAGTCCAAAAATAAAAACCAACATGCAAGAACTACCCTAGATCAGAGCCCTAATCTAGACACTTGCATATAAAGAGGAACTCCACTCCTCGGCATCATCAAGCAAACAACTAAGCATCCTGCACTCCATCTACCCGTCCATACAGAAAGGTAGGTGGTAAACCACTGAGGGTTAGCATTACATCATCATAATCCAAAAAGAAATAGTGAGAACATTGGAATGAAAGATATATTCAAGCATGATGATTAATACATTATACACATACTCACAAGTATCTACAACATTCATATCATTCATTACCATCATTCCAAGTTCATTTCAACAAGTGTATCATACACATATCACAACTTCACCTTGTCAATCAACAATGAACAATTAACAATTCAATCCACAATTACAATTAGCAAATCAATCACCAAACACATCTCAATGCAATTCAATTCACCAACAGTTTATGCAATGGCTCTAGACTCATCTAGATGCATGTGGTACCAAACACCTCAAGGTCGTCACCTTCAATGCAACAAAAACATCGTAATCACCTCGATTGGATATAAAATCCACCACCATCAGTCATGTATGCATGAACATATGACTCAACTACAATGCATATGTTCACACAAACAATTCACCTCAACATCACCAATATTTGTATATATGCAATCATCAACAATTCACCACCACATAACATATATACAATCACCAACAACATTCACAATACAAACAACATATAGTTGTCACACACATATACATCATCAATCATCTCCACATAAATCAACATATAGTTGCCACATTTCCACATAATTCTTTACAATCCAAAATAAGGAACAACTACAACATATGATCACAAACATCATGTTCATCACTCAACAACCATTCATACACCATTTCATAGACATATTAATCTATTCATAAAAGGTTGATAAGCAATAGGCTCTCAAAAATCATCTTTAATCAAGTTCGTCTTTCAAAGTCAAAATATTACAAGTATTTTAGCATTTAAGTCAAAACCAAGTAAACAAGCTCAATTGTCTATGCCATGTACTCTCACAAGTCTCATATATATGCAGTAGAGGTTACATAAGCATTTCATCGGCCAAATACAACGGATTCACGAAAAACTCAAGGTTCGTCTCACTTTTTCACTTTTCACAAAATTCTCATTTTCAAAGCAAAACAAGCTCAAACTTGATGGAACCAATCGTAACCATTTTTAGAAATCATATACACATTATACAACTCTAATCCCACCTCAAACTCCGGAGAAAAATGAGTTTTCGGAAAAATCAATGTTTGGACCGTTTTTATAAAAGTTAGACGATTTTCATAAATTCAAGTCCAAACCAATTCAAATCATGTTCCAGTAGGATTAAAGGTATAAACAGAGGTTAATTAAGTCCAAAGAAACATTTTAGAAGTATCGGATTGGTCCCCAAGTGCTCGAAAACAAAAATCAAAAGTTGCTGAACTGGGGCTAGGACGCTTAAGCGTCCTCCGCATGCTTAAGCGTCCTAGTTCCAGTAACTTCTGGAACAACACGCTTTTGGCACGCTTCTGGGACGCTGGTGGGATGCTTAAGCGTCCTACACCAAATTCCCAAAACTCAGTTACGGGTTCTAATCCATTTTCATCCCAAAATCCAATTTTCAATCCCCCAATTCACCAAAACAAGTTCTAGAAAGTGTTTATAGGTCAAAATAGGTTCAATACACTTAAACACATACAAGTTTTGGAATTAAATCATCAACATAACAAAATTCACCAAATTATCATCACTTCTTCAACTTTCAACAGTAATACAAAATCTCTTCATCAATTCATCAATCTTGATACCCAAAGCACCAATTCAACAACAACATGTTCCAAATCAATAATCACAACTAATGAACACCAATTCATGCATAATTCAACACCACAACATCAATTCTCATCAAACTTGCTCAAGAACACAAAGCACCAACAACTATGCATTTAACCATGTTAATTCACATACTAACATGCAATTATCATATAAATCATGTTCTCAAACATAACAACAACAATTATGCACGAATTTACCACAATTAGATTCAATTCATCAATTTTACAAAAATGGTTAAAGAGAAAAAGATATGAATTATGGTTGAAATCTAACCCTCTTACCTCTAACACCAAGATTCTCTAACCCAAACTTCAATTTAGCTCCTAGATGATGAATCCTCTCTTCTAGCTCTAGCCCTTGTTCTTGTTCTTCTCTCTAGCCTCTATCTCTTCTCTTCTCAAAAGGAAAAATGAAATGAAAATGTTGTAACCCTATCTCTCCACTAACATTAGTTTATATATACTCCACTTAGTTGGGCTTATCTCACAAACCTTAATGGGCCTAACCCATTTCTATTCTAACCCCAAAATGTTACTGAAGTAGATAAAATAGTCACAAGAAAGGGGGGATTTGAATTGTGACCCTTTTAAAAATTAACCTGCAACTTAAATTAATTCTCAAGTTGTTTACTTGGAATAGTTAAGTTAACATTCTGACTTCAGAACGTTCTGAAGTTCATAAAAAACTATTTAATAAAGTAAATGTGCAAGTGTGTGTTGTGTATACTGTAATTAAAGAGTATAGAGAAGAAGGAAAGAACACACAGAGAATTATAGTGGTTCACCCAATGTGGGCTAGTCCACTCCTCACAATCTTGTGAGAGTTTCCACTATGATGCTTGAGATAACCTCTCAAGTCCTGCACCTTACAACTTTTGTTCACCTGAACAATTACATCAACTGTATTCTCTAAGCCTCAGCAGGCTTGCACCTTCTTGCTAAGTTAACCACTTAGACTTTTACAACCTTTGCTCAAAACAACACTTTAGCACCTCTAAAGCTAGATGAGACTTTCTTTTCTTTTTGCTAAGTTACCCACTTAGACTTTGCACCTTCAGCTCAAACTAACACTTTAGCACCTTTAAAGCTAGATGAGACTTCCTTTTCTTCTTGCTAAGTTACCCACTTAGACTTTGCACCTTCAGCTCAAACTAACACTTTAACACCTTTAAAGCTAGATGAGACTTCCTTTTCTTCTTGCTAAGTTACCCACTTAGACTTTGCACCTTCAACTCAAACTAACACTTTAGTACCCCTAAAGCTAGATGAGACTTTACAAGATGTTTGGAGTTTGAATGTTTGAGAAACAAACAGAAGAAGAAAGAAGAAGAAGTTATCTTGGAGATAACAGAGAGTATTGATTTTCACTAAGTAATGAAAGCCTTAGTCATTGATCAATTTCAGTTTGCAAAAGCTTCAAACAAAATCAAGTTGTTTTCTTGTATGCTTTGCAATTTGTGTGGAGTTTGAATGTTTGAGAATCAAACAGAGGAGGGGGAAGAGAAGTTATCTTTGCAAGAGATAACAAAGAGTATTGATTTGCACTAAGTAAATGAAAGCCTTAGTGATTGATCAATTTCTGTTGCAAGAGCTTTTAAACAATCTTCAAGTTGTTTATTTGAATGCTTTGGCAAGGTGCAAGTAATGCTGAGCCTTTGAACTGTATTTATAGAGTCCTTGGGCTCATATAGCCGTTGTGGGGTGTCCAATGGTGTTATGCCATGTGTCCTGGGTCCCACAAGCCTTTACTTGAAATTCTGGGCAAACATTCTGATCTCTGATGAACTTCAGAATGTTGTTGCGTTCATGATGATCTTCATCTGGGTTCATCATGTTCTTCATCTGGGTTCATCATATATGAATGAACATATGAAGTTCTGGGCGTGTCATATGCTTTTCATATGAATTTCTGGGCAATATCCAAAGTATGGACTTTTCTTCATACTTCAGAAAGTTCAGTTGCCAGATCTGCCTTAGAACTTGGTGCAGGAGGATATAGTGGGATTCTGCATCTTCATACACAGGCTTTGAGAGATTGTGTGGTCCTTGTTCTGTACCAACTCTCATACGTGTCTATCTCTGATTGAGCAAGACAGATTTGCTTTGCTTTGGCTTTTGCTTTTCACCTACTGTACTGTTCATAAAGTAAGTCTGTGATGAGCTGAACATTCTGACCATCAGAATGTTCCATTTGTTTCACTTAGGATGATTTGTAAGACTACCATTTGATGTAATCAAATCCTAATAGTGAGACACCATGAAGAGCAGTGTTATTAACATCTAGGATGATATTCTCTTGTGGAATATTCCTAGGACTTTAATGTTCATAGTCTTAAATGAACATAAAGTATCCTTTTTGACATAATCCTTGTATATGCCTTTATTGCTTGATTGATCCATGCAGAAGTACTTCTTTTGACATTTATTTATGTCACATGTGCCTTGCATGACCTTGATCCATGTTCTTGAGATTCTGGGCTTGTATAGAAGCAACCTTCTGATCTCTTGTGCGAACATTCTGATCTCTGAGCAACATTCTGATCTAACTTTCTGATCTCAGTGTTAGATCTTGAATTCAAATGTCCTTTGATTTCTTGATTCTTGGTATGATTTAAACCTTGTTCCTGTCTTAGTAAAACACTCAAGAGCACAAGTTAAATACCAAGGAAATAATCAAAGTCCATTAATTCTTTAATCATATTGGTTTATTATCTTTAAAATTAATTTAGGGATTTTGCCTCAACAATCTCCCCCTTTTTGAAGATGATAAACCTATGATTTAGGATTAAGGATTTTGATTATATATATGAAGAATAGCAGAGCTTAAACATTTATTTTAATGCTCCCCCTCATTTTTATAATCCATTATGCAGAGTTTTTTAAGAACTTTAAAAAGCTCCCCCTCAATTTCATAATACATTGCATAAAATAAAAATTATGCAGATTTGAACCAAATTCAATATCATTCATTAATGTCAGGCATGAAGTACAGTTACATGAATTATATGGTTCAAAAACAAAAAAAGAAATTCAAAGCATGTGATCAAGCAAAAAGTGAAGTTTCTAAACTCCAATAACTAGTGATCACTAGACCTACTTCGGGCCTAAAACTAAGAAAAAGTTAAGACTTAAATCCTAAAGCTTCTCCCCCTTTAGTCATCTGCAAAAAGGATAGGGAGGACAACACAGAAAGATTCAGGGAGTAGAATCCCCAGAATCAGAGGATGGTTCTTCATCAAAGATGGATTGGTCAGCAAAGATTGGACCAGGGATAGCCAATCCAGGAGCATGGACATTGGTAGTCCAATCAGCCAAAGCACAGACAATTTTGTGTGTCTTGTTGGAGACCCTGAGTGCCCTAGAGACCAGCTTCTCAGCCCTTGAAGGCTTGGCAGGTGCAGTAGGTGGAGCAGCATCAAAAGCTTCAGCTTTCTCTCTGTTGGCAGATACAAAGGTATTGAGAGAGTCAAAGAGAGCAGCCATGTTGGGAAGCTTGCTTGTGGTGGTTGTTTTCATTGGTGGTGGTGGTGGAGTGTATGAGGGACTAGTGTTTGGAGTGGAAAGATGAGAGACCAAAAAGTTGCTTGCACCAGTAACATACCCCCATAGTAGAAGAAGAGAGGTTAACATTCTGAGCTGTCTGAGCCATACGTTGAACTTCTTCAGATGGTAAAGATCCAGAGGCCAAAGGCATTGGATCTGCTGACATAGCAGGCTCATTAGAAGCATTTTGATCAATGTGTTGATCAGCAAAGAGTTGATTCAGCTCAGCACCTTGAGCATTCTGATCAATTGTTTGTGCTTCTTCAGCAGTTGGAGCAACTTCCACAAAAGGACAGTTTTCATAAACTTAAACGGGTTCAGCAACTTGCACATTTTGAACTCCTGGTTCAGGAGCAGAAGCTTTAACCTTCTGAGCTGCAGAGACTTCAACATTCTGAGCTTTAGGAATTACAACTTCCTGAGCCACAGTTGATTCCTGACCATCTTGAAATACTTCATTGTTGAAGTCAGTATTGACATCTTTAATGTTAAGGTCAAACCCAGTTGAGAACTCCATTTGTTCAACTTGAACATCTCCCTCAATTGACATGTTTGAAGCTAAGATCTCAGCCACTTCCTGAGTATCTTCATCTACATTCTGAGTTTCCTTCTCAGTATTTTCTTCAACTCTGTGATCTAGATCAACAGAGTTTCTATCAGCAGCTTGAGGTATACCTTTATGAGCCTCAATAGCTTTCTTAACATTCTCAGCTTCCTCAAGAGCTCTTTGAGCCAACATAGCTTCATATTGCTGAGTGCTTTCTTCAATGAGTTCTCTTGCTTGTTCAGAAACTTGAGCAAAGAACTCATTAGCAAGAGGAGGATTGGCTTCTACATTCTCTGGAGATTTATCCCTAATCTCCTCTATCTTTCTCTTCTTCCTGGTTTTCTGAACATTCTGATTAGAAGGTTTCTTAACAGACCCAGAAATTCCAGAAGTTGTTGAGGATGGCATGTTGGATGTAGTAATGTGTAGTTGTCCTAAGGTCTTGGATGAGAACTTCATGAAGTCCAACTAGCATTCTTCTCCTTCAAGAGGCACTTTTGCCTTTTAAAACAAGGGAGTCAAGTGCATCCCATAGGGCAGACCAGCAACAGTTTGTTTTATGGCTAAACAGGAATCAATCATATGTTGGATGATGAGAAAACATAGGTTTAGCTTGGTTTTGGTCATGAGATGGTAAATGATGCACAAATCTATGTCAGAAACTACATCAAAAGAGCCACATCTAGGCATCAAGGTGTGTCTAATCATGTTATGAAGAATCTTGGGGGTATCCTCTAGATTAGTGGAATTAAAGGTTTTGTTTTCTTTGGTGTACTCAACAATGAGTTGGTTACGGTTAACTCTAGCCTCATTAAACCAAAAGCTAGAAAACATTCTTTTACCTTCATTTGGAATGTTCAAGACTTGAGAGAGAAAATCTTGGGTTACCTCAATCTTCACACCTTTGACATAGGTGATGAGAAACATCTCAGTGATATTCTTCTTCTCCTTGACTGACAGGTTGGCGTAGAACTCTCTGACCAGTCCTTCATAAGTGTGCTCTTGAAGAGTTACAAACTTTGTCCATCCTTGAGGTTCTGTAAACTCTTTCAAGTTCCATGCTTTAGTTTTCAAGCTTTCAAGGTCAAAGTACTTTGCCTTGCTCATGGGTCTGAGAGCAATCTTTTCTGCTCTCTGAGCCTTCATAACCGCAGCAACTCTGGCAATGTCTTTTCCTTTGCCATGCTTCTTAGAAGGGATTTTCTCTTCTTCTTCTTGAGTCTTTTCTTCAGACTCTTCCTCATCATCATCTTTCTGAGAAGATGAACTTTCTTTAGATGGAGAGGGAGTGGCAACTTTCTTACCTCTCTTTGAGTATACTCTCATAGATTTCACTATCTCAGAGAGAGTTTGTTCAGAGTCCTCTTCCACTTTTTCTTCATCTTTCTCTTCAGGGACTTCCATTTCTTCTTCTGGATTCTCTTCAGAGTCTTCTTCCTTTTCATCATCACTTGAATCTGTCTTCTTCTCTTCATCAGAGACTAGATTCACATGAGAGACCTTTGGTTCCTTTGAAGATTTCTTCATCCTAGTTGACCTTCTGGTAGGAATGGGTCTAGGTATGGTGATGGGTTTCTTAGAAGATTTTGATTTTGAATATTTGGGTGGATCAAAAGCAGGAATGATCACATCTGGAAGAACAGTATGAATATGGGTATCATTCAATGGTTGTTGATCAGAGGATTGACCAGCAGCGACGTTTGGTGGTGGTGATTGAGAGTGTTCCACTTGATGGATTTCATCATCAGAAAATTTTGAAGTGGTTTTGGTTCTTGCCATGTTCTTCGTAAGAGAGAGAAACAGAGGGTTTTCTGAATTTTTAAGAATGAGAAGAAATGAGTTTGGATTGAGATGGCTGTGAATTAATCAGAAGTGGTTACTGATTATGTAGACCACAACGTGCAGAGGGGAAAAAAAGAGATAGGGGAAATGATAGCAGTTTGCATTGGAAAGGAGGAAACTGCAAAAAGTGAACGGACAGGAGAGAGAAAAGGAAAAGTAGTCGTTTGAGAAGGTGAAAAGTGATTGGGTGAGTTGACAGTTTATCCATTACATGGAGGTTAATGGTTAAACACAACTGCTTCATAATCAAGCATTTAATGCTTAAGATTATGGAAGAATTTCTGGAGAAAGTCAACATAAAATCTCATGCATGAGATTGTTGACCCAGAAATCAAGGTCTGAACATAACTGAGTTTTATGGACATCCTGAACAGATGAACTCAGATGCACATACTAGTGAATGTTCTGATCATATGAATGTTAGAACGAACATTCTGATCATATGAACATTTTGACCTGATGAACATTCTGAACTCAGGAACATTCTGAGCTCAGGAACATTCTGATAAATGTTCTGATTGAGATAGATCTATCTGATTTGCATCAGATGACATCAAGGGGTTTAGTTTAAGGCCCTTAGTGATCTGTAATCAATCTTTATTGGGATTTTTCATGATTTACAATTTTTCTTTAAGAAAATTGAATCTATCCTCAACAAGGGGTTTTGTGAAAATGTCAGCTAGTTGATTTTCAGAATCAACAAAGCTCAATGCAATATTCTTTTTCTGAACATGGTCTCTAATGAAATGATGCTTTATTTCAATATGTTTAGACCTAGAATGCTGAATAGGATTCTTAGAAAGATTAATTGCAATTGTATTTTCACAAAAAATAGGAACACTTGTGTACCTTAGTGAGTAATTTTCCAACTGATTTCTTACCCACAAAATTTGAGAGCAACAGCTAGCTGCAGATACATACTCAGCTTCAGTTTGGAGAGTGCAATGGTGTTTTGCTTTCTGCAAGACCATCCAATCAATGCTTGTCCCAAGAATTGACAGCAGCCACTTGTACTCTTCCTCTCAACTTTGTCTCCAGCAACATCAGCATCATAATAGGCTACAAAATCAAAACTAGAACCTTTTCTATACCAAAGGCCAAGATCAGTAGTACCTACTAGATATCTAAAAATCCTTTTAACTGCAGTTAAATGAGATTCTTTTGCACATGTTTGAAATCTAGCACATATTGATGTTTACAATTTTATCTTTATCTTCAATTTATGCAATTAAAGTAAGATAATTATTCAACAGTGCTTAAAACAAACTTTTATGCTTAAAGCAGGGCCAATATAAGTTTAAGAGCAAACTATGCAGACCTTAGAGCAGTTTTTTTTGAAGATTATAACAAGCTCACACACAACATCAAAAATGAAGATCAAAAAAATCTTCTAATGATCAATTCAAACATAAGATTCATTTGAGATTATGTTTGAAGAATGGTATTTTCATAAACCATATCAAAATCAAGTGAATATCTTCACATTTCAGATTATTCTGAAGTTTGACAAATTAAGACATTTTTTATGTTTCAAATCAATGAACAATCTTGATTCAACATTTATGATCAAACATAAAACTTCCTATCAATTATTTAACACTAATGATGATTTAGTTTGCAACTCATGTTAATAACTCAGATAGAAATGTATCAGAATCATTTATTTCAAATGTGAAAAGATAAGTATAAATTGATGTAACACATTTAAGCATAAGACATCATGTAATGATTTTAATCATCAATTATGACTTGTGTAGTTGCAAATGAGTATCATACCATCATGAAAGGAGTATGAACAAAGTGTGAAACAATTATTGCATTAAAGTTTAAACATTTGATATATGCACATATTAGACATGACAGAATTTGATGCATTCAATCATCATATTTATTAGTGCAAATAAATGTGTACCTTATGCGATGATATCCCTCACTTTGAGATTCAATGAAGAGAGTATGTTTCTCTTTCTTTGAAATACTTTCTCATCTAAATGGAGAGGTCCAAGTATCAATAAGCATAACCTTCTGAAGTAGCTCAATCACCAGTAGCTTTCTCTTCTTCTTAGTCTTTTCATCTTTCTGATCTGAGTGTCTTTTAACATATCCAGATGTTTCTGGATCTGCAGACATATGATCAACAAATGGTATGCTTTGTTCATGAAGAATGTTTTCTTGAACATTCTGAACTTGAGTTGAAGGAATTGTTCCATCATTTTCAATCTGAGAATCCTCAAAGACACTTGCATTGAAGTTTGAGCTGAATTCCTCTATATTCAGATCAAAACCAGCTTGATTTCCAGCTAGCTCATCCTCATCAGATTCATTTGGTAGTGTTTTCACTAAGCATGTGTGTGGCTAGAGCTTTAGCAACATCATGCATGTCTTGATCCTTTAATGACACATGATCATTTCCCATATCAGATTCTAGAACAATTTCTTGTTCATCAATCTGGAGTTCACTCATGATGTCTGTAACATCACTTCAGATTTTGAAATTGTTTCAGCAGTAGAAGATTTAAAGGATCCTTCTCCAATAAAAACTTCCAGCTTTGTTAGCTTTCTGAGGTATTTTTTTTGAAGCTTCTTCAATTTCATTAACCTTCTGAAGTTGTTATGCAGGAACTTCATCAACCTTCTGAGTTCCATCTTTTAGTAGTTGCATCAACTTTTCTGAATTCATGTTTCAGTAGTTGCATCAGCTTCCTAAACCTTATTGGCTGCAATCTCAATATTTGAGGTATTGCTTCAGCTTGCTGACTTTCATTCTCAGCAACATCAATTTCCTTTTGAAGTTCTTCAACATTCTGAGCTTCATCAACTTTCTGAACATCTTCCTTAGCAATGTCTGCAACTTCTTGGAAGGTTTCTTCAGGAATGTTTTGCTTGAAAACAGAGGGATGAACTTTGAAGCTTTCATTTTTTTTTTGGATTGAGTAGCTTCAGCATCAGGAGCATTTTCTTGAACATTCTGATCTGCAGACACCTGAACATTCTGATCTTCCATTTCAGATGTTTCTTAAACAATCTGGACTGATTTTCCAAGCATCTTGAAACACATCAGTGTTGAAGTCTGAGTTTTAGATCTTCTGTGTTGAGATCAAAAAACAGTTGCACATTCCATTTGCTTATCTTCTAGTGATTGAACATTTTCTCCACATATCATCTTGGAAGCAAATATTCCTGCATCACAGATTTACAAGGCTTTTGGTACCCATATTACTTTGGGTCCTTGAAGGTTAGTGTTTCTCTTTTTGAGAGATTCTTTCTTATGACCACATTCTGATTTAAGATAATCAGATTTGTTGTAATAAGAACATCATGTTTTACCAATCTCAACCTTTTGAGACCAATCTAATTTAGGATAAAAATGTCTCTTTGAAATGAGGATTTTTCTCAAGTTTCTTTTTAAAGAGAAACATACAGGTTCAGAATTTGAATTCTTTTCCAAAGTGAACATTTTTCAATTACCTTCTCACTTTTTGTTTGTGATAGGTTATGAATCCTAAACCAACATTTTTGAAAAGGTTTAACAGACTTTAGAAGGTTGGTTATGTCCTTTTTCAAAATATTACTTCCCTTTTCAAAATAACATTTTGTTTCAAAAATTCAGACTTTTATAAATCTTACAATTTTTGCTTATCGAGAATCTTATGTTTCTCAAATATAGTAAAATGAAAGTGCTACAATTTTTGAATGGTTTTAAGATATATCATTCAAGATTCGTGGTTTCACATTTTCTTTCTTTATACAAGAAAAGTTATTATTTTAAAGGTTCATACTTTTAAGATAAAATGCATAAGTCATATGAGATATTTGTTAAACACTTTATATAAAAGATAAGGATTAGAATTTCTTACCTCTTCACTTTATGTGTTGTCTTTTACTCATGTGTTGACTTCTAAAATCATCTCTGGTTGCCATCTTTGCATTTTCTTCTTTGGTTTGCAGATTTTGACATTACTTCTTTCTGGATCTTTTCTCTAACACTTGTTTAAGTGTTCAAACCCTTAGAACCAGGCTCTGATGCAAATTGAAGTAGATAAAATAGTCACAAGAAAGGGGGGGTTTGAATTGTGACC
Organism: Medicago sativa; assembly: GCF_051527215.1. Taxonomy (NCBI): domain Eukaryota; kingdom Viridiplantae; phylum Streptophyta; class Magnoliopsida; order Fabales; family Fabaceae; genus Medicago; species Medicago sativa. The sequence continues at coordinate 22,402,527 of NC_140753.1, read as the reverse complement.
CTTTTAAAAATTAACCTGCAACTTAAATTAATTCTCAAGTTGTTTACTTGGAATAGTTAAGTTAACCTTCTGACTTCAGAACGTTCTGAAGTTCATAAAAAACTATTTAATAAAGTAAATGTGCAAGTGTGTGTTGTGTATACTGTAATTAAAGAGTATAGAGAAGAAGGAAAGAACACACAGAGAATTATAGTGGTTCACCCAATGTGGGCTAGTCCACTCCTCACAATCTTGTGAGAGTTTCCACTATGATGCTTGAGATAACCTCTCAAGTCCTGCACCTTACAACTTTTGTTCACCTGAACAATTACATCAACTGTATTCTCTAAGCCTCAGCAGGCTTGCACCTTCTTGCTAAGTTAACCACTTAGACTTTTACAACCTTTGCTCAAAACAACACTTTAGCACCTCTAAAGCTAGATGAGACTTTCTTTTCTTTTTGCTAAGTTACCCACTTAGACTTTGCACCTTCAGCTCAAACTAACACTTTAGCACCTTTAAAGCTAGATGAGACTTCCTTTTCTTCTTGCTAAGTTACCCACTTAGACTTTGCACCTTCAGCTCAAACTAACACTTTAACACCTTTAAAGCTAGATGAGACTTCCTTTTCTTCTTGCTAAGTTACCCACTTAGACTTTGCACCTTCAACTCAAACTAACACTTTAGTACCCCTAAAGCTAGATGAGACTTTACAAGATGTTTGGAGTTTGAATGTTTGAGAAACAAACAGAAGAAGAAAGAAGAAGAAGTTATCTTGGAGATAACAGAGAGTATTGATTTTCACTAAGTAATGAAAGCCTTAGTCATTGATCAATTTCAGTTTGCAAAAGCTTCAAACAAAATCAAGTTGTTTTCTTGTATGCTTTGCAATTTGTGTGGAGTTTGAATGTTTGAGAATCAAACAGAGGAGGGGGAAGAGAAGTTATCTTTGCAAGAGATAACAAAGAGTATTGATTTGCACTAAGTAAATGAAAGCCTTAGTGATTGATCAATTTCTGTTGCAAGAGCTTTTAAACAATCTTCAAGTTGTTTATTTGAATGCTTTGGCAAGGTGCAAGTAATGCTGAGCCTTTGAACTGTATTTATAGAGTCCTTGGGCTCATATAGCCGTTGTGGGGTGTCCAATGGTGTTATGCCATGTGTCCTGGGTCCCACAAGCCTTTACTTGAAATTCTGGGCAAACATTCTGATCTCTGATGAACTTCAGAATGTTGTTGCGTTCATGATGATCTTCATCTGGGTTCATCATGTTCTTCATCTGGGTTCATCATATATGAATGAACATATGAAGTTCTGGGCGTGTCATATGCTTTTCATATGAATTTCTGGGCAATATCCAAAGTATGGACTTTTCTTCATACTTCAGAAAGTTCAGTTGCCAGATCTGCCTTGGAACTTGGTGCAGGAGGATATAGTGGGATTCTGCATCTTCATACACAGGCTTTGAGAGATTGTGTGGTCCTTGTTCTGTACCAACTCTCATACGTGTCTATCTCTGATTGAGCAAGACAGATTTGCTTTGCTTTGGCTTTTGCTTTTCACCTACTGTACTGTTCATAAAGTAAGTCTGTGATGAGCTGAACATTCTGACCATCAGAATGTTCCATTTGTTTCACTTAGGATGATTTGTAAGACTACCATTTGATGTAATCAAATCCTAATAGTGAGACACCATGAAGAGCAGTGTTATTAACATCTAGGATGATATTCTCTTGTGGAATATTCCTAGGACTTTAATGTTCATAGTCTTAAATGAACATAAAGTATCCTTTTTGACATAATCCTTGTATATGCCTTTATTGCTTGATTGATCCATGCAGAAGTACTTCTTTTGACATTTATTTATGTCACATGTGCCTTGCATGACCTTGATCCATGTTCTTGAGATTCTGGGCTTGTATAGAAGCAACCTTCTGATCTCTTGTGCGAACATTCTGATCTCTGAGCAACATTCTGATCTAACTTTCTGATCTCAGTGTTAGATCTTGAATTCAAATGTCCTTTGATTTCTTGATTCTTGGTATGATTTAAACTTTGTTCCTGTCTTAGTAAAACACTCAAGAGCACAAGTTAAATACCAAGGAAATAATCAAAGTCCATTAATTCTTTAATCATATTGGTTTATTATCTTTAAAATTAATTTAGGGATTTTGCCTCAACAGTTACTACTCACTTACCGGTAAAACATAACACTAACGGTCACTTAACGGTAAATAAAATAATTACTACAACCCCTGTCTAGTAACTTGGTGAAATAATAACTCTCACTAAGCACTAAAAATAATCCTCAACCAAAATTACAAAATTAACCCTACTCTCAAAATGACCAAAATGCCCCTAAGTCCAAAATGACTAAAATACCCTTCTAACACCGAATCCTACAATTCCCAACCAAAAATACACACAGAGGCAAATAATCACACATGAGCACATATAACACACATAAATAAATAATAAAATAAAACTAGCGAAAATCGGGCTGTTACAAGGTGCAAGTTAACAAGCTGCACCTACTTGTACTTTACTAAAACACCCTTTTGTCTATATTAAACTTTATTTTAATTAAAAGGACATTTTTGTAAATAGCATAAATAATATTTGTTTATAATAGAAAAACATGGGTGTTTTGGTAAATAACTAGTAGGTGCAGCTTGTTAACTTGCACCTTAGTGTTTTTAGGTGGGTGCAAGTTAACAAACCCATATATATATATATATAGGGTTTTGCTACAAGACACCTTTTGTGAAGGTGTCTTTTAGCAAGTTACTCTATGAGCATTTGCGAAAAGACACCAACTTACTTTTATGAAGGTGTCTTTTAGCAAAGTTATAACTAAAAAGTGAAAATCACACCTTGAGGTGTGACTTGCTAAAAGACACCACCAAAGGGTGGCTTGTAGCAAGACCCATATATATATATATAATTATTACAAGATTGATTTTCCTCTCTTTTCATTGATTACCATTTTAGAAAACTTCACAAGAAATAAACTACTCCTATTATTATTTTTGGAAGAAACAATACGATCATGAATTGACATCTTATTATATGCACAACTTGACCATGCAAACATACAAATTGGAGACATGTTTTCCTGTACCTGAGGACATGCATGAAAAACCCACATATGCATGTTACTTCCTAATGCTAAATCTTATTATCTTTTACACCTTTATTTAATTCCAACTCGTTCTAGTTTGCGACCTCCTTATTATGCGCTGACTATAAAAATAAAATATTGTCTAATTCAAAGAAAATAAGGAGTACGGTACGTCCTTACCAACCGTCTTTTTGTGCTTGTGTCTGTCTCGTGAACATTTTAATTTGCCTCGTGAACTAATGCACACAAAGATTATTATTAGGGTTGCTTCTTCTCCATTATTAATTTGAGAAAATGTTTGTGACCAATAAGGTGATAAATTATGTCATGCTTATTGGACTTGGCCAATTGTGCACCAAAATATGGCCCACACAATTAATTATAGACAGACAACAAGTATAAGACACCCCCTCAAAAAAAGAAAGTATAAGACAAGAGAATTCACTCCTTTAACTCTTCTCTCCAAGATACCAACTCCAAAATTAATTATAAGCAAAATTGATCAAATTATGCATATTAAAAAAATTGTGGTTGTTCACGTTTAATCTAAGCAATTGCAATAAAAATTTAAGTCTATCGCCTAAGTTACCCTTTGATAGTGCAACAATGATAACTTGCAATGTAAGTTTATTTGTGTTTGAGAGAGAGAATTGAGAATTGAGAGAGAAGAGAATGTTCTTTATGATCGTAAACTTACGGTTCTCATTAGCTATGAAACTGAGTTTACATCATATTTATATACAATCTATGTACATTACTTTCTATACAAGTAATCATTCAAAACTTACTAACTTGCACAAAAGTAGCTAACAAACTTAGCAAATTGTTTTAACGACTTTATTATATCAACTAACTTGAATTAAAAACTAACACCCTTTATGATTAATGAATATGGATATTGAAAATATACAAAGTTGAAAAACATCAAATTATATTTTTTTGGTCTCTTAAGTTGATTTTAGGTTTCACTTTGCTCCATTAAATTCTTTTGGGTTTCATTTTCCCTTAAGTTAAAAACCTTGGATAATTTTGTCCCTTGAAGTTATTTTTTTTGCTTTTTTTTTGTCACATAACTTACAAAAAAAAAAAATATAGTTACAGACTTTAGGCACTTTAGATCTTTCTAACAAGGACCAAAACATCTTAATATTTGTAAAAGGGACCAAAGTGTCCAACATAACTTAAGAGATTAAAATGTATAGCATTTGTAACTTAAAGAATCAAAATAAAATGAAACATATTTAAAGAATCAAAACAAAACTTAAAAATAACTCAAGGGACCAAAAATGTAATTTACCCTTAAAAAATGAGAAATATTTTAGAGATATTATTATATTATAAATAGTAGATAAATTGTTAAATTTTATTCTGTTTTATTTTCAAAAACATGCGTTATTTTTTTTCTTATATTTCATTTAGAACAGAGTAATTAAGTATATACCTTCGTCTTGTTAGATAAATTGCATTAAGTTTCTGCATTAATTTTTTTTTTGAGAGAAAGCTCTACATTAAATTATTGACAGGAATTTGGTTTAGCTAAATTTTATCCAACACCAAGTCAATTGGTTCAAGATTAGCTCAGTTGGTATGAACAGTGCATAAAATATGCAAGGTCCAGGGTTCAAACCCCGACCACAACAAAAAAAAAAAAATGATCCCGACCACCACAAAAAAAAAATATCCCGACCACCACAAAAAAAAAATGATTTGTTTGCCCATAAGTAATTTTTTTTTGTTTGAAAACTCGGTATCCGATTCAATAACCGACTAATCTGAGGGGATCAATCCCACCTCCCACTTGCGAGGACCCCGTTTAAAGCCAGAGCAAGCTCCGTATGGAGTTAGCCCACCAAAATTGTCACCAGAGGGAATCGAACCTGAGACCTTTGGAGGAGCAAACTCTAAGATCCCAAACCAACCACTAGGCCAACCCCAAATGGGTTCCCATAAGTAAATTCTAATATGAGTTTTGTTCATGAAAAATAAGGACAATGATATTTAGACACCTCGTCCACCCCATTTACATCTCATGTGCGTCAACATTTCCACCCACAGTACACAAAACAAAAAGAATTGACAATATATATTATTGACAATATATATTATAAACAAAGTTATAGTGAATCACCACCATTTGGTAAAAATTGTATTTTGTAGCTTTAGAAAAATTACAATGTCACTGTAACTTTTGTCAAAAGCTTAACGTTAATTCAAACTAAACTATATAAATTGGAAGAGTACACATTACACTTTTCCAAACACGCAGTTAAATAATTTGAGGAGTACCTCAAGACAACTCGATTAATACAAAAACCTTTTCAAGCTAACACAAATAATTGATAAATGGAATATGCCAAATATGAAATACCTTGGTTGCTTTAATCGTATAAATAAACTAACACTAGAAACGTTTTGTTATTTTGTTGCTTACAATCATTTTGGAAACATTTTATAAATGTTTCTAGTTATGCTAATCAATTACTATATGCTTTTGGACACATTGTCTTCACTAATCAACAGAAAATAATTGAAAGAATCAGTCACTTTAACAAGATTCCACGTCACCCTCAACAATGCAAATGTTAGTAATGATAGAAAATTTGCTACACGTCTAGAAGTGGTTCTACTCTACTTCTAGATAGTAGCAGCTTTTTTGTTCACGGATCAATCTAGAAATTTGAATCTTAATTTCAGTAAATATAATAAAATTATATTTGTTTTAAAAGGTTATACGTGTATTCACAACAAGCAATGCAGATTCCATATTCATTCATGGCTTCTTGTGCATGTGAAATTTTCAGTCTGAAGAAGAAGCCATTTGTAAACGTGTTACTTCTTTTGTTGTCATGATTCGATAGGCTATTTTAAGTAGAATCTCAACTCTCAACTATATTTTTTATCAACAAAATTCGAATATATACAAATATTTACTTAAAAATTGAATAAACAATTAATTTGGTGTGTAGACTATAACTCTTTTTTCAACTTAGGCTTTGTTTTTGTTTGCGAGTTTGGAGGGGAAGTGAAGACTTTTTATGGGTGGAAAATATGAGGGAAAATGAAGAAATCTTTCAAAAATTTTAAAAAGTAGTTTTCTAGTAAATGATAAATTAACGCATATGATTACTATATTTTTAATTTTAAAAATAATATAACAACATAGATTAAATTTGAAGAATTCATATAAACCCTCTAAAACCCCTAAAATCCTCTTTCAATACAATTTTTTAGTTCCCCAAAAGACGAGGGTTTTGTATTATGAAGAAAAGTTAACCACCAAAGCCCTCCTCTCTCATTTTCGTCTATTTCTTCCACTTGCTCATTCCTATTTTCCAAAGTCTTCTCATCCCTTCCCCTCCAAACTCGCAAACAAAGTCTTTAGGGTTTGCTTAGATCAACATATTTGATTTTTTCTAGTAACATAAATTTTGTTTTGAAATTATTCGGCAGAACTTGTGAATATACTTATGGCATTGCTCATGAGTTGTTTTTAGTTTATTTTCATAAAATCTTTAAGATAGCATATGAATAATTTACGGTTTATACAAAAACAAATTTTATTTTATCTTTTGCTATATATAAATAGTTTACACATAAGTGTTTATCATGATATAAATAGTTTACACATAAGTGTTTATCATGATATGAGTTTATGCTATAAAAGATGTAAATAAGTTGCTTATCCGTACAAAAAAAAAAGTTATTTATCTAAATATAGGGACTTTTCTTCTTTTGATCCAATTGTTTAGTGTCTAAAATTTCACCACTTAAGATGAATAAGTGGGGATAGGGGATATAGTTTCTAGATCAACAACAACAACAAAGTCTTATATCCAACTAAGTGAGGTCGACTACATGGATCGAATTACATTGTATTGTTCGATCTTAAACCATATTTTGATTCAACTCATTAACCTCTAATTTTTTTTAATAGTTTATCTTATAGTTCTAGATTTTCCTCTACCTTCCGATCTGACTCTCTTTCATCTGATCTACTTCATCTGATCTAATAGTTTTTCTCTTATAGTTTCTTTTTTTTGTCTGATTTTTCTCTTATAGTTTCTAAATCATATAAACATAATAAATATTTTATGCTACATAGTATATATTTTTAAAGACATATTTGTTAAAAGTATAACTGGAGTCTGGAATAGTAAAAAATTCAGAAGGAAAAAAAAATCTTGTTTTCTCTTTAGATATTGTTGTAGATTATATTATACCAATATTGTTGTAGATATATAAGAAATTATTTAAGATATTATACCAATATTTTTATAGGATTTGTTTATGTGTTATTTTATTTAAATCATGGTGTTGGACATAAAAAAATGATCTCCACGGCCACGTGACATTTCTCTAAAAAAATGTGTGATTGTCTTCATCTTTATGTCTTTTTTGTCAACTTTCCTCATCCTAACTTCTTTACAGAAAGACATATTAGCAATACAAATTCACGGATCACTTTTGAGCACCTAGATCATTTAATTCTTCAATAATTCTTTGGAGGAAGAGACCTTAGAGACCCTTTATCCCATGACAAATAAGGATGCGACACATTCACAATGAGACAATAACCTCATTTTGGCTATTGGAGTGTGTAATTTCCTCACCCATGTGATATTTTTAATTAGTTTTTGTCACTATGGAATGTTCATTGTGTCTTCTAGATCAGAGCTGCATGCCAAATAAGTGCTATATCCAAATAAGTGATATTTATGCAGGAGAAAAGGATCGATGCTGTACATTTTCAACAAGCTAAACACGATTTAAAACTATATATGTCATTGTTTATTCACTTTATAATTTCCTTCATATGAGAGACTCAAAATATTAGTTTTTATTTTTATACTACTGAACAACCTATCAATAGATATATAAGTAGGACTAACCAATACATATGGAGGTCCAATGCAAATTATAACATGATGTCTTTTTGTAGTCCATAGTTATATTTTAGTATTTTTTTTTTTAAAGAAATAGACTTATAGCATTTCATTACTTAAAATGTGTTCAATATAATCTGGTATGTTAACCAATATATCGAAACTAGCTGATAAATGGAGCCGCCTTAGCTAATTCATGGGCAACCTCATTTGCTTGTCTCCGAATAAACTCTACACAAGAGTTTTCATAAAATAAATTGAAAAGAGCTTTACATCTATGGATAATACTACCAAACTATGCAGCATCATGTTGTGCACATAGAAAGTTGTCAACAACTCTTTTCGCGTCAAGCTCGAATCAATAGGTCCAAGTTGAAGATCATGAACCCATTCTAAAGCAGATAGTAAACCAAGAGCTTCTCCCACATGAACATCACAAAGAGGACCAATCCATTCAGTTTTAGCCAACACAAAGGAACCCAAATCATCCCTGATACACATTCCGATTCCCACCCTGTTTAACTGTTTGAAGGAAGCATCAATGTTACATGTGAATCTACCTTCCATAGGTTTCTGCCATCTTGGGTATTGAACAGATCTTTGCATACTAGAAAGTGGTTGGCGAAAATCCTTGGCTGCCTTTGAGACATCCAATAAGGTCTTTGCACGCTCAAAAACGAGACGTTGTGCGTCAGTCACCTCATTCCAAACCTTGTTGTTCCTTTGTTTCCAAATGCTCCACAAAGTACAACAAAACAAGGCCGCATCACTATCATTTAGCACCTGCAACATATTGAAAATAATTCCAGCACTATCTTGTCCTTGATTTATAACCCCACTCATAGATTGAAATGCATCAAACATAGTCCATATGTTACAACTGCTAGGACAATTAAAAAATAGATGGTAACTGTCCTCCTCATTTGAATTACATAAAGCACATTGAGTAGGACAATTTACACCTTTATCTTTGAGCCTCATCCTTGTTGGAAGACAGTTTCTACAAACTCTCCAAATAAATTTTTTAACCTTTGGAGGTATTCTAAGATTCCAAAGCAAATTCCGTGAGCCTTACACCTTGAAATGATTAACATCAAATAATTCTTGCATGCAAAGACGGTAAGCACTTCAGACAGAATACTCACCATTCGTTTCCTTAGTCCAAACAAGACGATCTTCTTCCACCGAAGAGAACAACGGTGTATTGATAATTTGATCCACAACATTCTGATTAAAAACTGTCTGCAGAAAAGGAACATTCCAGATTTTTTTCACCTGGAAGAATGCAATCAGAAACAAGTAAATTGGATAAAGGAGAGTTGTCATTAAAATGTGGAGTAAGATAGGTATTGTTAGTGATCCAATTGTTGTTCCAAACCGGTAAAGTTTATTTATCAGACCTTTTAGAATACAATTTTTCTTAAACTGGTGTAGTTAATTTGATTTAATATATTATAAAGTTAAAAAAAAATTATAGTTTTTTTTAGTAAACTTTAGAATTAAAATTAAATTACTGTAGTTTATTTCTTAAACATTTATAAAGTTAAACTAGTGTAGTTTTTTTTTACATGAATATTAACTTTTTTTGGTGAATAGTTCAATATATATAAACAAATATTTACACTTGAATAGAAGTCAAGCGGACAAACAAGCTACGCCGCCAAGCCTTTTTGGATGGTAAAATCAATCATCGTAAACACAACATTCATGGACCTAGGAGATACTCCCTCCGGTCCTATTTATAAGAAACATTTGATTTTTTTGATTCATTGCATAAATAATGTATTTGGTCTATATTCTAGACTAGATACATCAATTACACAATGAATCTAAAAAGTCAAATTTTTCTTATAAATATGACCGGAGGGAGTATGACATTGTTACGCATGACATTTTGAACTTTTAAGTATAAGGTCAACAACCTCTGATGCTACGAAACCGAAAGTGTAAAAAACAAATGGTATATAAAAGCATCGTTGATTGTTAGAAAAAAAAATTATAACCCGAATTGGTAGAATAATAATTTATAACACAAATAATCTTCGATAGTTGGTGGTTGATGGGAGTAACTAATTATCTGCTTCAATTCAAATAAGTAGAATCCGTAGCATTTATTTTTTCCATAATATATTTACACTAGGATCAAGATTATTTTTTGTTTTGTTACTATGCTGGAGGACCAATTATGCTCAGGTAACATGAGAGATTAAGATGATCCAAAGCCAGAGAGGAATGCACTCAATGAAAAACCAAGTCACATGGCTTCATATGCATTGCAAATTACAAATCTAACTCCAGAGATGCAGATGGATCGTGTGGTTCCGGATTTGGATGCGTAGCAAGGAAGAGCTTAGTGATATTACTTATTAAGGATGCAGTTGAAGAAACATAGCAAAGTAACGAATAAAAGGAAAAGGTTGATAATATACCAATTCCAGAACTTTGGGAGTAGAATCCGAAGAATAATCTCACATCCAACAACACCAGAAAAGTGGAATACGATTCTAGTAGTTGGGAAGGTCCACATGTTAGTACACAAAAATGAGGATGATATGTGATTTTTTTTTTCCCTGCCCCTATCACAAAAAAAAATGATATATCTGCCCCTAGTTGAAAATTATTGTTGTAAATGCCCTTGTTCTTCATTTGAAATGCAGAAAAGTGGAATACGATTCTAGTAGTTGGGAAGGTCCACATGTTAGTACACAAAAATGAGGATGATATGTGATTTTTTTTTTCCCTGCCCCTATCACAAAAAAAATGATATATCTGCCCCTAGTTGAAAATTATTGTTGTAAATGCCCTTGTTCTTCATTTGAAATGGCGAGCATGACATTTTTTCAACCATCCTCTGCAAGCTTGCAGGCTTTCTCAGACTTTCTCTGTACAACTCTGTGTGTTCCTAATTTAAGTTGGCGAGCATGAATTATTTAAGGTTTTTTCTTATTCTCTCTTTGAAATGGCGAGCATGTTAATTTTTTTTTTCCCATGCTCCACATCTAAAATGGCGAGCATCCCAAACATATTAAAATCAATTTCAACTCTTCAAAATCACTTCAGCTCTTCCAAAGTCAATCCAAACATGCACTAAATCTAGTGTTTTCATTTATATCAAAACAAAAGGAAATGCAAATCAATGCTAAACACAATTATTCATACCAATAAAGAACAAAAACAATTTAAAAACCAAAATAACCAATCAAAGTAACAAAATTTGAGAAAACAAAATTCTGGGTATTGTTGAATTTCACAAAAAGATTAAAATTTTACACAAAAAATGAAAAAAATTGTTATACCTGGAATAGGAGGAAGGAAACTAAAGATGTGCATAAGACAACCATCATCGAAATTATTGATACGAGAATAACAAGATGTTCTTTTCCTTTGACACTTTTTCAACTGTCCTTTATGATTATCTTGTTGTTGTTTTTGGTTTTCCATCACCGACATGTTGTTCTTTGTCTTTGAAGTGCTTCTACCTCCTCCACCGCAAATTCATAAGGCTTTGTTTGATTTAGTGCATCTAAAATGTATGCTCGCCATTTTAGATGTGGGGCAAAAAAATGGACATGCTCGCCATTTTAAAGAGAGAACAAGAAAAAACCTTAAATAATTCATGCTCGCCAACTTAAATTAGGAACACACAGAATTGTACAGAGAAAGTCTAAGAAAGCCTGCAAGCTTGCAGAGGATGGTTGAAAAAATATCATGCTCGCCATTTCAAATGAAGAACAAGGGCACTTACAACAATAATTTTCAACTAGAGGCAGATATATCATTTTTTTTTGTGATAGGGGGAGAAAAAAAAAATTCCATGATATGTCCTTTTGAGGGTTGACCTTACAACTGCATGTTGAATAATGATTTAGTCTTTATAGTCACATAGATCCAATGTGATCCTAAGCTAAGATGCCAAAATCTTATAGATCATACACACTTTATTCAATGCTAGAACCCATGTGACATGGATATTGGACATGGCCACCCTTGTTTGGTGTGAAGTTATACCAAGTCACTCATAAGTTGAATAAAACTAATCTGCTCAATGATTTTTTTTTTAAAGGGCTAATTAGCTTAGTGATGACATTATTTTTTTTTTTTTTTACAAGAGAGATGACATTATTTTGTTAGTATCATTATGTTTTGATATATCTTATAAGAAATATTTCTTTTGAACTTAAATATAAGTAAAAAAAATACATGTCTTATTCGCATTTAAACAAAATACGTGTACTAGTAAAACAAAACATCATTTGTCGTCAAATTTACCTTAAATAGCAAAAAAGAATATTGTACAAAGCTTAACTTCTTAGAAACTAACCAATTAAAAAGTTTTAAAGCTATTTTTAAGTTAAAAGTTGTTTGGGAAAATATTGTACAAAGCTTTGAATTTATTATGAATTAACATAATAAATAAAAAATGTTTAAAATATTTTATTTTTATTCAATAAGTACTTAATTGATATTGTGTTTGACCTAACTTCTACTTAAAATTGTAGAGAAGTATAAAAAAAAGTCGGGTCAAACGGTACCTAAGTTCGTTTAGTATTGTATACCACTTTTGAGTTTACAGATATCCTTCAATGTCGTAGAGGTTGCATCGTAAACAAATTTCTGTTCAAGCTTATACTGTGAACCACCTCACCGTTGTGACCTTCATTGAGTACATTGAGTTGGCTTCTCATTATGCTCAGACATACGTAACTAGTGAAATTCAAGAATTGTAAGATTAATATAATCAATTTTAGCCCTAGTATTATATTGTATAACATGGAACCCAAAAACAATCAAAACTTTCATAAACAAATCCCTAAAGCTTGAGAAAAATCCAAAATCATATTTTTCCCAAAAACAATCAAAACTTTCACAGCCCAAGAGAGAGGGAGAGAGAGAGATTTATATTAAAAAGGTAGTGGAATCATTTCTGGAAATGATTGGAAGATTATACCACTTGTCAGATATTTTTTGAGTTACATTGTTGTTGGTCCGAAGTTTCTAACTCTGTTTAGCACTAATCTTTGTTGAGGAATCTACGAGTTAGGGATCAAATCAATTCATTGTTAAAATAAACTTTATTGGTTAGCTTACAAACCATGCACTTATATGCGAGTTATAAAATGAACTTAAGATATTATCTATTAATCTTGGACAATATGATGGAAACCCTTTATATAAAAAAGATTACGTAAAAACAACTTGAAACCCCTTCGTTAAAATGTTTAGTTCAGTGTCATATATAAATTGACAATAGAATATAAGAATAAAAGAATAGATTGAATGGAAAATTCTATTGTAAAGTCATGAGAATGACTTTTTTGGTGAAGTTAACACTATAACATCAAAAGTTCAGTCCTCATAGTATCATCAATTCATCAGATTAACAAGACTACAATTAATCTAATTTTATCCTACCTTGTTATAAGCGTAACACCCCACAAAGTGTAACACTTAAGACTATATATCAACTCTGATTACATGTTAAAGATTCCAACGATAAAATAGTACCTGTAAGTCCAAGATGTTGCAAACATTACTAGATGAGTTACTATTGATCATTAATCAGTAATCAACAATTTAAAAATGAATCAAACATTAAAATCAAAATTAATTTTTTCAAAAAAGTCAGTTTCCTGACTGCACCGTAGAAACTCCCTAGATTGAATAGATTTTTTTGACAAAAACAAAATGATATTCATTCATTCAAATGGAGAGATTACATCATTCAACACCACTAAAAACGTAAAGGATGAATCTGCGAACAAACTCACAGCATCCAAGTTAATAACATATAACGGCATAATGCCTACAAAAATTCATGATAAAATTAAAGTGACCGGAATATCCATGGCCTCTGGATCTGCAACGTTGTCGCCCAAATCTTTGATTGAATAATCGATCTTTCAATATGAATCAAATGAACACCGCACGAAAATGGGAAATCAAACAACGCCGCACAAGACGACGAACAACAAACCACCACACTTAGATGATGAAATCACAGAGAAAAAAAACCTAGATCTATGTGAAAATCACTTATTTAGATTAAAATAGAGAGAAAAAGATGAAGAGGGGTGATTTTAGGTCAAGAATTGACCCAAAACCACCCCTCAATAAAGAAACTGTAAGGGAAAACCTAGAGAGGGAAAACTAGGGCCGGCTTGTTGGAGAATAGATTGAAATCGAGTAAAGAATAGATTGAAATCGAGTAAAGAAATCACGACTGTATAATGAGTAAAAAATATATTTTTCTTTTTCTTCCGCAGTAGCACAACAACAAAAAATCTTCTTTTTCTTCATTAACTCCATATATGTGTGGATCTAATCTCATTTATTATTCAAGACTACCAGAAAAAGTTGCTTGTCGAATAAGATTATGTGCAACTAACTTTTATGTTATGTTTTTTTTTTTTTTGAAGGAACTTTTATGTTATGTTAAAGTCTGATTTGATTATCTAACATGTCTAAATTTGTGGTGAATATGATATCAATTCATAACGTTGACATCTTGACCTTTGAGCACTAATTTAATCATAACTTGAGAAACATAGTCAAATTGAGAAGGAACCAACACTATGAGCTAGCTAACACCCATAAGATACATGTCATTGGAAGAAAAATAAACCTAATCCGATCATTTACTCACATTTTTTGAGACAATTTTGCAAGTGAATATATTCTTTCCACTTGTAATTGATTCATAGAAGCTAAATGTGTCATCTAGGTTATATGAGATTTGAATTGATTCAAGACACCTTTAGATGATAAATATGTTGAAATTTAGCTCTTCACTACTCATATATAGGGGTGTTCGTGGTACGATTTGGAACGGTTTTTAGATAAAATATCATCCGATCAAAAATTAAAATCACATGCAATTTGGATGACTATTCTAAAAAAATTCGAACCGATTTGATCCAAATATATGCGGTTTAATTTGGATCGATTTTTGGATATCCAAAATGCAAGATATATATATATATATATATATTATTTACTTTTTGTTGAAGAATATAATTTTTTTCATTAATATTAATAATACACAAACACGACAAAGTTATAGGTTTGATGCAAAATATATTAAAAAATTAAAATTACAATATGACAATTATCGATTATTTTTTAAACATATGAAGTAATGATAATATAGATTAAATTAGTACAATATATAATATTAAAAAGGGTCCTGCTAACCGGTGCCCCTGGGGGACTGGTTAAGCATACCATAAAAGGGAATTATTACCATAAAAGGAAACTGTTTTTGACTTTATTATAAATTAATTACACAATTTCAATGCATTAACTATTATATAATTTCCTTTTTCATATCCTTAACCAGTGCCCCGGGGGCACCGGTTAACATTTCCCTATTAGAAAAACCAACAATCAACATAATAATGCAATATGTAATACTAATAAAAAAAAAATAAGTATTAATATTTACTTTTGCGGTTCGATTTTAAGAAAGTGGTCCAAAATCCAAACCAATCATAGCGGTCGGTTTTTACAAAAACAACATCCAAACACATTCATTAAGTCTGGGGAATTAAGTCAAGATTTGGTTCTACTTAACTTTTCATCGATTTATTTATGTGTTCTCATGATTTAAGCATTGTTCGTCTAAACCGAAAATCCTACCTCAAGATCTTTATGTTATCCTCATTCTCCTTGACAAGCTCATTATACGAGAAATTCATCTTTCCAAAAAAAAATGTATGAGATATTCCATCCGAAAAATCTTGCATCTACAACCAAAGTCACCATTCACTAGGGCTGACAATGAACCGAACCAACCCGAGTATAGTTCGAACCTCGATTCGACAATTGACTCGTTGAACTTGGTTCATGAACCAAATGAGCCGAACTTGAGTTGGAAATTGAGTTCGTTAATTAAATGAGCCGGACATGAACTATATATAGCTCGACTCGTTTGGTTCATGAACTGACTCGATTATACACACACACACACACATACATATACACTTTTAAAAAAAATTATCTTAACTTTTTCCAACTTTTTAAAACCTATAACTACATTTTTTTTTTACCGTAAAAGTTAAAACCTATACCTATGGGTTTTACTTGTATTATACCAAAAATTTAACTAGCTTTAATTCTTTAACCTTTGCTCTCCCTTTCCCAAAACACATTCACGGCTTCATTCTCTTTTCCAATGAAAAAAAAAACTTTTCCTCTTCTTCCCTTCCCTTCACTTCAAAGTTAGATAGAATGCTCTCTTTTGTCTCTTTAGTATTTACATATCCTTTAGAAATTCATCAACGAAACTCACCATCTGTGTTTTATCTCAACATTGCTTGCTCTTCATTAGTTGGTTTGGTTATCTTGGCACTCAACTTCATAGGAAAAATTTGCTCTACCTCATTTTATTTGGTCTCAACGAAAATATTAGTGGATCTAGGATAATAATTCCTTTCATATAGAGAATCAAGTGTCAACAATAGGTCTTAGTTAAGAAAACTTATGTGAAATACAGTTTGTTTCTCAGCCTGGTTGTGTTTGTAACGACATGTGTTTTGTTGCAACTATCTATGATTGTTTTGGTATTCATCTGTTTGGTTAGGAATTGGTAAATTGGAAGTGGAAAAGCTCTTGAATACTTGTCAGCTGGTTTATAACTTTCTATTATACATTATCTCTATGTTCTACATCAGAGAAAGTCTTGTTCTACAAAATGAATAGAGCCAACCACATAGTCAGTCTTGGACAACATGACTAAATGAAATCATTTGAATTTTATGAATGTTGAACAAGCTGAACAATTAGCCTTCGATCTTTATGCGCACTATCAATATTGAACCTTTGATCTTAGACCTTAAAAGGTCAAATATCTAAAAAAAGTTGATTTTTTTCTTATAAAAAATTGAATTTTAAATTATGTGAATTGAGAAAAAAAAATGAACCTAACGAGCTGAACCGAACTATTCGCGAACTTCAAATCGAGTCGAGTTCGAGCTAAAATAAAAGTTCGTAACGAACTCGAGTCGAGTTTCGAGCCGAACTAAATCTTAACAAGTCGAGTCGAGCTCAGACAAGTTCGACTCGACTCGACTCATTTCCAGCCCTACCATTCACCATTACCCATGATTATAATTGTAACTCCCCATTTTCAGTGTTTCATTGTGTTTACGTGATTGTGAGTAACCAAAAACGTGTTTAGTTAGTCAATTAATATATTTTAACTAGGAACTTAGCCTATAATTATTTTACACATGCATCTAATGATGTGTTGTCACATCAATTAATGAATATGAAAACACACGAGTTGCCATATTTATTAATTGACGCAACAACATATTCATGTGTGAAAAATTATACACTAACATAAAATACTAATTAAATGATTTACCATTTTATCCTTGGTTACCAATCAAACAACTTAAAAAAATAGAAAGGCTAGAACTTTAAATTTAGTGGGGTGAGAAAAGCAAATACAAAAGTATAAAAATATCTTTTTAAGCCCAACAAGTCATAACCATCAAATATATAAGCCAAACTCATTTTAATTAATTTCAAGCCAAACGCTAAATAACGATTTTGAAAGGTTTCTACTGTTGTGCGCGGCGTGAGCAGAGAGGAAGATGATTATCCCAGTTCGTTGTTTCACCTGCGGAAAGGTTTCTAATCTTTCTAATATTCTATTCTCTATTTCATGCACTTTTTGTTGCATTTCATAGATTAAAGTTATAAAGTTTCACAATTTTTAACGATTTTGAAATTTAGGGTTTATGATTAATTCATGCTAAATTTGACTTGTTTCTTCTAATTAGGTCATTGGAAACAAATGGGATTCTTACCTTGACTTTCTTCAAGCTGATTACACTGAAGGGTTAGTACCCTAATTTAATTGCTTTCTCTTCCTATTTCTGTGAAAATAGCTATGATACTTGCTTTCTGTGAATTTGTTACCTATATCTGTTTGGATATACAGCTTAATTAAGTGCTTATAGCGTCATATAAGTGCTTATGGCATATAAGTGCTTATGGCATAAGGATTTGTCGTATAAGTGCTTATGTATAAGTTGTTTCAATAGTTAAGATATAATACAGTTGAACTGTTTTTATATAAGCTATAAACTGTTTTCATAAGTTATCCCGTGGAGTTTATGGAGATAAATTGAAAACAGCTTATAGAAGTAATTTTCATAGACTCTCCCAAATAATCTTACGTGCTTATGCTAGTAGTTAATCTCTAACAGGCCAATCCAAACAGGTTATTAGTTTTACAACTTTTTTTTTTAGGTGGCATTATTTTGTACTAAATATGTCTCTGGCATTCATTCTTTGGATATGAACATAATTTTGTATCCAATTTCCTTATGTAGTAGCTTGATTAGTTTCCGCTTTTCAATGTTGTTCTATGAACACATAACCAGTGGATGTATACCTTAAGAGAAATGATATTTGTACAGCCATTTTGGGACAACTCTCTATCTCTCTCTTGTTTCTGTCCCGAAAGAAGAGGGAAGAAGAAGGTTGTCCCAAAATGGTTGTACAAATATCATCACTCATACCTTAGAATTGCATTTGTGTAATAGATGTTCTGAATTCTAGAAAATTGCACTTTGTGTGTTTATGTTTTGTCTGTTTTGAAATAGTCGGCCATTGTTGTGCAATATTGAAGTTGTAACCCATTGGTCGTAAGTCATAAATATAATTGCTGGCTACTATATGCATTACTCGAGTGGTAGAGTTCACACTCATTATTACCTTTTCAGTATCATTAACTTCACCACGATAACAAAAAAAAAATTGTCGGGCCGTAGAAAAAAACTTGGTGTAGACTACTAGGCTCTGTTAATTGCAGCGCAACAGTTTTAAGATTAAACAATGGTCATAAATTAAGAATTTGTCTGCATTTGACATGAATTTTTAAAAAATGATAATAGTTTAAGATCAAAATGAAATCAGTGTGTTTCAGTTTTTAGAAATCACTAGTCTTGTTTAATTTCTGTTCTAAAATCCAACAATTGGTATCACAGCTTCAGTTGAGCTTGTAAGGCATGATTGAAGGTGATTTACAAGCTAAATTGAAGCTCTGATACCAATTGTTAGATTTTAGAACAGGAATTGAACAACTTATGATTTTTAAGAAGTGACCATAGTTTAAGATCAAAATGAAATCAGTGTGTTTCAGTTTTTAGAAATCACAAGTCTTGTTTAATTTCTGTTCTAAAATCCAGCAATTGGTATCACAGCTTCAGTTTAGCTTGTATGGAACTATTGAAGGTGCCTTACAAGCTTAACCGAAGCTCTGATACCACTTGATGGAAATTAGAACAGAAATTGAACAACTTATGATTTCTAAAAACTGAAAAACATTAATTTCATTCCTTCTAACAACCTTTAAATACAGGAAATTCATAATCAGAAATCAATAAAATAAAACTGCCTATAAATTTCTAACAGCCCAATATAAATTTGTAATCTCCCATAATTCCTCATTAACAGTCATAACTATAGGAATTCTACAATAATAAAGAGGAACAACTTTCACTAAAACTGCCTGTTCATTTATCTGAATAGATTTTTTTTTTTATGCTGAAATAATTATGATACTTGGAAATTTTTATGTGTTTTCTGTGAGTGTTGCTTGTGAAGTTGTTCATTAATGTCTTAAGTGCTTATGGCATAAACGCTTCTCGTATAAGTGATTATGTATAAGCTATTTCTATAACAAAACATAAACAAAGTTAAGCTGTTTTCATATAAGCTATAATCTGTTTCCACAAACTAACCTGGAGATATGGAAATACGATAAAAATTATTAACAACATATAGACATGTCATTTTCATAATCTCTCCCAAACAGTCTCACAAGTGCTTATGTCAGTGGATAAGCTCAAATGAGCCAATTCAAACATGCCCTTTAGTTTCACAACTTTTTTTTTGGTGCCATTATCTTTTACTAAATTTGTTTCCGGCATACTTTGGCTATGAAAATAAGTCTATTCTGTTTCAATGGTTCTGGTATGAACGCAAAATCAGTTGATTACTTGACGTGTTTCCTTAAAATTGCATTTTGTAATAGATGTCGCGGATGAGCACAGTAACTTGTAAATTATTGTTTATTAACTTATTGAAAGGATGAGGGTAAACAAATGTGTTATGTTTGATCTCTTCAGAAGTTATTATTGGCTTATAACTCAGCGGTCTTAAGTTATAGTTGTAATTTGGCTGCTACATACATTATTTGAGTGGTGAAGTTCACTCTCATTATCTTTTCAATCTTTTCTTTAGTTTAATATGGATTTTCATGCATGCAACATGTCTGATTTAGCTGCAAATAAACTTGTTGAAACTTTTAAATGAGCTGATAACCTAGCGTCCTTCCCCAGTTCTCATGTCTAAAAAGCTTCATATTGAAAAACAACTACGAAAAAACTTGTTTGGCGGTATGAAATTCGGATCGGATGCAGGGCTTTCTTTTTGCAGCTTTTTTAAGATTAAACAATGGTCATAAATTAAGAGTTTATTTTATTATGCAAAACCTTTTTAAAAGTTACCATTACATTGTTATACCCAACTTCATCTCTAAAGGAATATAAGGAATCATTGTGTATATACTACAGGGATATTAGGTTAATCATTGTGTATATACTAATTTTCTTGAGAGCATTTTAATGTCATTCTCTTGGCTAATATCAGTTTAAATATTGTAGTATTTATTATTTAACATAATGGTGGATTAATTTTAGAGATGCACTGGATGCTTTGGGGTTGGTCCGATATTGCTGCAGGCGTATGCTTATGACCCATGTTGACCTTATCGAGAAGCTACTGAATTACAATAGTAATTTCTGATCTCTATATCATTCTATGTATGTGTGTCAATTTTCTATCTCACTGGGTTTGTAATGATCATACATTCATTTGGTTGCAGCTATGGAAAAGCATGAAGCCAATTAAGGAGTCTTAAGGAACTTCAGACGACCGAAATGTGTCAGTTGCGTGCTAGTCCTGTGGCCACATGTCAATTTTATATTTTTGGGTCCTTTTCCTTTAAATTGTTCTAGCAAGCAGTTTTAGCTGTGTTTTGGTGTTAATGTATGCTATGAGACAAAACTGTAGAATGACAGGTTTTTATAAAAACGGGATTATTTGTGAAATGTCAGAATTTATACTAATGCTTAGGAATATTGATACCTTTGCATGTTATGTTTTAACATGCATGTTATGTTTTAACATATGCATATAATGTGTGTAGTGATAACTAAGGGATAATCAAATCATTTTGGCCTCTGGTTATGGGATTATTTACAGTTCCAAGTGTTTATATTGTTAGTCATTTTGAGGACCAAATTGATCAGCAAAAAACTGATGTGAAAATTAAACTGATTAACTAAAGATACATTTAAGAGTCAAAATGACCAACAAGGCAACATCCCCAAGTTTCTAATTGATTGATTAGTAATATGTAATAGGGTAACATATATGGTATAATTGATTAAACCTATACACAAATTCAAGCAGAATACTTTAGAGCCACAAACATTTATCCACATACTCTGTATTCACAAAGTGATCAAACATCTTTCTCATTGTCGTATAACAGTACTTTTTTTTTATTTTTATTTTTATAGAATATTTAATTAATATACAACTGTGATGAATCATACTTAATTATTAGAGGACTATTACTTTTTCCACCCTATGGTATTCTTGCATGCTATATTTTTTCTTCCTAAAATGCCCTTTGTTTGGATTGTATAATCGTAACTTTTTTTTTTATATTATAAATTCCGAACAGTAAAAAACTGAAGCCCATCATGTCCAGACTTATGGTTGCCTAGAATTGTTTGAAAAAATTATTCGGAATATATAACCCCGATTTTTCCCTAATTTGGAGAGCGAAAAGCATTGTGAAGAGTTGAAGAAAACTATGTTGGGTGTGGAAGAAGAATCAGAGGGAGAGGAAGGCTCTGACAAAGATGTCCAGTGTAGATTTTGAGGAAGCTGGTCATAAGCTTCTTAAAATCCATCTTGAGCCAGGTCAAGAGATGGAATTGTGCATTATGCTCCTAGAATGTTGCAGCCAAGGAAGAACTTACATCCGGTATTACAGTCTTCTTGGGCAGTGTTTTTGTATGATCAACAAAGTGCATCAAGAAAATTTTGAGAAGTGTTTTGTGCAGCAGTATTCTATGATCCACAGGTTTGAACTTTGAAACAAATAAGTTGCGAATTTTGTTGCGATTAAAAACATCTCATGGTAATGGTCAATTAATAATTAAAAAAAAAAAGAGATCTCTATGCTTCTTCTATTAGCGGTTTCATCAGAGGGTTTTTATATGTGTTGATTTTGGTGGGTTTGATACCACTTATACTCTTTCTCATATTTAGATTAGATATAGTATACTTATACTCTCGAATTATTACTAAAAATATTCATTTCTGTTGAAAAAATTAAAGAAAAAACAGTTTATTCAAGTCAGATCATATGTAAATAGAACAATTTACTCACTAGTATCTCATTCTTGATAGGGTTCTATGTAAACAATTTTAGGTTGCCGGCCATTAATTATTATCCTTTAACAATCCTCAGACACCTAAGTTTATTCTTAGAATATACTCACTTATTAGGGGGAAAAAATAGAGTACACACACTAAATTTTGTAAAACTACTATTTGACTTTTACAAAATACATTTTACCTCCAGTAAAAGTGAAATTTAAGTTTTACAAAAAGTTTTTAGTCAAAAAAAAAAGTTTTAGGAAAGTTGCAAACAATTGATGAATTTAGGGTGTGTTTGTTTCAAGTTATATTTGTAGATTCCCAGGAATAAAATCATAAAAATACATATGCCTATGTTTGTTACAAGTTTACTAAATTTTATTCCCGGGTATAAAGTATTCCTGGGAATAGAAAAGTTTTCCCAAGGAAAAGGGTGGGAATAAAGTTCCCATGAAGATGGGAATAAAATTATCTCTAATTACCTATTATAATCCCTATTTTTAAGGTTCCTTGGAATATTATAATGTTAACCAAACATCTTTTTTCTAAATACCTTGGAATAAATTTCCCATCTTTATATTCCAAGGAATGTTATTCCTAGGATTAAATTTGATAAACTTGAAACAAACACACCCTTAATTTTTATAGAATTTCATAAAATAAGTGTTATAGAAGGTAATATAGTATGTAAATCTCATATTGAATCAAATCTGAGCTCAAGTATAGTTAACGAATTTTAAATTTTTAATAAGGACGAATCGTCATATTCTAGTATAGTTAACGAATTTTAAATTTTTAATAACGACGAATCGTCATATTCTAGATCAGATCACTAGGATCCTATTCGTCTAGAAATTAGAGGGTTAACACAAATAAAATATAAAATTAAGTTACACCATAATACCATTTTTATAGATTAATTTCTAAAATATTTCAAAAAAAATTACATGATTTGGATTGATACATGCGTAATTTGTTTTTACTTTAAAAAAGTTATACATTCTCTTGACACTATTATAAACAAAAATCAACCTATTCATTGAATAAATGATGTATGTGATTATAATAGACCACATACATCACTTATTCAATAAACCTAACAACTACAAGTAAATTTTTGCTTATAATTGTGACCGAATGATAGTTTATACAAATTAAAGATTTTTTTTTTTTATCAGTACAGCTAAAGAAAACGTGAGGTGAAAGAAATTTAAAAAAGGAAAAATAGTATTGGTGGAAATTTGAAAAACTGTGACGGTGAGAGAATCAATTGTTGTAAAATTTAGGCATAATATTATCTCAAAATATCAATTGCATAATATTATAATCAATGAGGTAAAAAAACATTAGTTGACTGTGTGTTTTTTCTCTTTTGGTGCGTGTGGATATTTTCTGTCGTGATAGAGTCCCGCCCAAACTCTCAATATATGCACCTAATGGTAAGTATATGTATATCATATAGTTAAATAAGAAATATGATTAAGCCTCCAAAAATGATAATCAAAATTAAAAGTAACATATCTCGATTTCAACCACTAAAAAGACTGAAGCTTAACATTTTCATTTAAAGCTTGCAAATGCTCCTCCTTGTGCTGAAAAAGTCGTTTATTTCTCTCTTTTTGAATGATCCAAACCACGAAAACAAAATAATATTAAGAGCCAAACGAACAATTTTAGATTAACCCCCTAACCCACCAAACTGAGTGAGGTGAACCAATAAATTGCCCTAAGATGTCACTGAGAAACCTAACCAACTTGAAATTAGAGGCAAGATTCTACCATAAAAATCACATTTAAAAAATAAGTGATCAATGTCTTCATTCAAAACACAATTTACTAAACAATTTTGATTATTTAGAGCAATAATTTGCCGCCTATGCAAATTATTCTTTGTTGGAACACGGTTAAGAAGCAAACACCAAACAAAAATATTAATTTCTAGTGGAACCGTTTTTAACCACAAAACATGATTGTTATGCAGATAGGTGTTGTCTTCAACTTCAGTCAAGTTGTTATAAGCATTGTCGACTGTATAACATTGGGAGGAATGTAACTTCCAAACCCATCAGTCAACAAACTTAAGTTAATCACTCAACAAACTCGTCCACCAACTCCTCTCCTTCGCCACTTCCACGCCTCACCGTTCACTCCCCAACCTAAAGCATTCATATCAGGTACAATCGTCATTTTGTTTCCCGCTAAGTCATAAAGCATATTTTATCTAACATTAAAAGGAATTTCATCGAGCCATGAATCTCTCCGGAACAAGGTAGAAGACCCATCATCCACCTAACGATAACATTAAAAGTAATATTTTACTAACTTCGTAATTATAAAATTTAATACTATTTTTTATGGGAAAATTTAATACTTCTAACACCTTAGAGCATCTTTAATGAGGTAAACTAAAGTGGGTAAACTATGTTGATTTTTGTAGGGTCAAATTGCTATGTAGGATTTAACCAATCTATAACTGATCTAAATAATTTTTACTTTAATGATGGTTATTTATAAAGAACGAAAACTTGACCGTACATATTTATATTTTATTATTTGTAATTAAGATACATAAAAATATTAATTATTAAAGTTGTAGAAAAATTATTTTAATAAACTTTACCTAAACAAATTATATATAATAATAAATATATAAATTATATAACTAAAAGTTATACAAAGCGCACTACAATAATCCATAAAAATGACATTTTTAATGGTATAATTATAGAAGATTGAAAGAAAACAAAAGAATAAAATTATAGAAGGTGAATTTATTTCATGTTAAAAAATTCTAGATTTTAATTTATTTCATGTTAAAAAATTTTAGATTTTAGTAAATGAACATTTCATAGTGTTCTAAACTTGTATAAAAAGAATTGTTAAAAAATTTAAGGATAATTAAACAAAATTTGTTTTAGCAGGGACTAAAATTATAAGTAAATTTTTTTTGTAGGGATTAAAAAAACTATTAAAATTAAGTAAGGATTAAACTTAGAAGGTCGCAATTTTATAGGGACTAGAAACATATTTAACCCTAACTTTTATTAAGGAATACATCCATTGTTTTTTTTAATGATATAGTCATTGGCTATTATAAAAAAACAACGATATAAAATAATAATAATAGTATTATTTAATGTTCCTTCAAAAAAGTATTATTTAATGCTTAAGATTTTTTTTTTTATTAATGATTTCATGCTTGAGATTTTTTTTTTAGTTTGGTTCTACAGTTGTTGTGCACTAACTTTTAGTTCACCCAATGTCATGTCATGCTTATTCCAATTTAAGTTTTATATAATTGTCATCATCCATAAAAAAAATTGGGCGTAGTGCATCATGCACTAAAGTTGCTCTTAGTCAAAAGTATATATAAATATGAAATAGTAAAATCATTTAAGAGTTCAATCGAATTTTGACCGATATCATATGTTTTTCTTTATCTATAAGTATAAAGTTTATTACAACTAGTTTTTTCTTGACCAATATCTTTAGGAATATTTTTTATATGAAAACATTAATAAGAAATATTTTTTTATAAAATAATAATCTTTAATTTATCTTTATCTATAAGTAAAAAGTATAATATCACTGTTTTTATCTCAACCAATATTTTTATATAAAATATTAAAAAAATTCTATAAATTAACACTCTTTAATTTATCTTTTCAGTTTTTTGTTTCTTTTTTATTTATCTATTTTCATCTTGTTGAGTTGGCTTTATGTCCAAATATATTTTTCCGTTTATTTGAACCAATAAAAAATAAATTAAAGTTAAAAAAAAACATGATTCTAAGATTTGCACGTAATAAATGGAATTGTATGTAATTATCAACATTTTCAAATTTGTATAAATAAGTACACATCACTAGTCTATCATATCATAACAAGTTAATTGCATCTTTGATTTTATTTGTCGAACAAGTTGAGTTGAAATGGAAGCTTCTTTGAAGATGGTTGTAATGCTTTTTGCTGTTGTGAGCACAATGTTTTGGTGGTGTTCAAGGGAATGAGAAAAAGATTTGTATTCCAGTTATACCATGTGGTAGGCAAATGGTCTGCTGCTCCTCACCTTCTCCTGCAAAGGCTACAAATCCTTAACATTTTGTAGATATATGGTTACTTTTTCAATAATAAATGTGAGCTTGGGAATGGTCTATTATGAATAAATGAGAAACTATAATTCCATCTTCTATATTATAGTTTTCATATTTTGTTGAACTTTTACCACGAGTATTATTTAAGTTATTACGCATGTATGTTTATGTGTATTGGTTGTTCATTCACGAGTATTGAGGATAATATTCCAAGAACCAGGTGTGTGTATTGTGTGTATTGGTTGTTCCTAATAAGAAGCTCTTAAGGCATAATAATAGGCAAAATAAAAGAGCCTCGTGATCAAAGCAATACCAAAGGTGTATTTAAAAGAACATGGTTAGGACTAAGTAAACATCACGTGGTCAAAACTCTATGAAATGTGGTTTGTAAGATCAAGAAGTAAAGCATGAGGCAAAATGAACAATTTATGTTAACTTTTGAAATATAATAAAAGCATTAATGAAACCATGAAATCACTAAACCCTAAATCCCAACTTGAGACGCAAGTAACAAGTTGTTAGAAGTGTAAGTCGCTATTTCCTTTGTATAAATACCATGAAATGACATTGTAACAGTGTGTGGTCATTTTCAATTTCTCAATAATCACTAAACCCTAATCCCAAATTAATTCAATTCTTCTATCACAGAGAAAGATGATTATCCCTGTTCGCTGTTTCACCTGTGGAAAGGTTTTCTACTCCTCCCAATACTCTATTCCTTGATCTTTTTGTTTCATCTCACATACTATATACTCCCTCCGGTCTCAAATATAAAAAAAGATTCCTTTTTTAGGTTCATTGAATAATTAATGTATTTGCTTTACAATGTAGACTAGATACATTAACTACTCAATGAACCTAAAAAAGGAATCTTTTCTTATATTTGAGACCGGAGGGAGTAGTTATAAAAGTTTGGACCTTTTAAAAGATTTTAAAATTTAGGGTTTATGATTAATTGATGCTAAATTTGTTTCGGTTTCTTCTAATTAGGTCGTTGGAAACAAATGGGATGAGTATCTTAAACTTCTGCAAAGTGGTTACACTGAAGGGTCAGTACCCTTATCCCTATCTTTCGCTATTTGTGTTTCTAGGGTTTTAACTCTTTTGATTAGTCAAAATATATGTATTTATTTATCTATCTGAATATGGTGTTGTAGTGAATTAAAAATTGAATGGGTTTTTACTTGTTTATCATTCTTCTGAATAGCCTTTTCTTGCTGCTTGGAAACTTTTTTTGTGGTTTCTGTTAGGCCCTAATTTGATAAACAACTTAATTAGGGTTTATAGCATAAATAAATGCTTATATATAAGTCAGTTCTATAGCAAAAGATAACATAAAATCAAGTTTTTTTTTTAATATAAGCTATAAACTGAATTCATAAGTTATCCCTATGAGTTTATGTAGATAAGTTGAAAAGAGTTTATACAACACTCCCAAATAGTGTCACGTCTCACACATGTTTATGTCAGTAAGCTCAAATAAGTCAATCCTTATAGGTCTTTAGTTTCACAATTTGTTTTTCGGTGTCATTATTTTGTAGTAATTGGTCTTCAGAATGCTTTGGCTATGAGCATAATTTTGTATCCAATTTCCTCTTGTAGTAGCATGATTAGTCTCTGTTGTTTCGATGTTGTTGTACCAGTTGATGTTTTCCTTAAAATTGCACTTTTGTGTAGTATATGTTGTGGATGAGCACGGTAACTTGCTGCAGTTTTAAGATTAAAAAATGATCGTTATTTATGAATTTGTTTGCTTTTGGCTTAACTTTTAAAGAAGTGATAACAATAATCGTGTATATAGTATATACTAGATTTCTCAACATCATTTCAGTGTTAATCTCATGGCAAATGTTAGTTTAAACACTGTAGTACTAACCTAATGAGGTGGATGGATTGCAGAGATGCACTGGATTCTCTAGGGCTGGTTCGATATTGCTGCAGGCGCATGCTTATGACCCATGTTGAACTTATTGATAAGCTACTGAATTACAATCGTAATTTCTGATCCCTGTATTTTCTTTGCATGTGTGTGTGTGTCAATTTTCTGGTATCATTGGGTTTGTAATGATCATACATTCATTTGGTTGCAGCTCTGGAAAAAGCATGATGCCAAATAAGGATTCTTAATTAAGGAGCTAAAGATGGCCAAGATGTTTCAGTTGCGCTGCAAGTCCTGTAGCCATATGTTGATGGTTTTTTTTGGTCCTTTTCCTTCTTTAAATTGTGTTATAACAAGCAGTTTTAGTTTCTGTTCTGGATCAATTATGGTGTAAGGTGCAACTTATGTTAATCACTTTTTAGTTTGTGTGATGCAAAGCTGTGTCAAAGGGCAATGTCCCTAAAAAAAATTATAATTGACTTACCAAATTTTTGATACTCCTATTTGTCTTCATCAATGATTTTGAGACCCTCTTCTCTAAGTATGAATGTTTGGGCTTCTTATTTGTTTGATTACTTTATTTTGATTCTTCTGTTAAATTCGACGTCCAATTTATGACACCAATATTGATGAAACATGAAGTGTTGACGTAGCACTGGTAGTAGGTCACTCTTATTTGGGATCCACACACAAGATGAAGTAAAATGTAACAGATTATTAGCATACAAGGTCTAAATCTAATTGATTAAATCTACATAAATTCAAGCAGAATGCATTAGAATCACAAACAGACAATTATCCACATATTGTAATCACATCCCTTGAGCTCACTTTCAATGTACACATAACAACTGGTCGATTCTCCCTAGTGTCAATTTAGGTGGGCTTCTTTAACTTCTTCAAAAAAAAATTATACACATAACAAAGAAAGAATAGTGATCAAACAATTTTCACTAACGATTGATTGATTTCCAAATGAGGCACAATGCCTTCTTAAATACAACAATCAAGGTTAAAAGAGTAAAATTGACTTAAAGTAAGACTAATACTTAAAATAAGCTAATTCACTAATACTTTCGTTTACTAATACTTTATTCCCGTAACAATACAGTAGTTACAGGAATAAAGTGTTAGATATTTAGTTTACTAATATTTTACTCTTTTAATTTTGAGGGTTAAACTGGTCTTGTGCCTCATTTGCAATCAATCATTTTAACAATTATTTTTTTCTTTCTAAAACCCTAAACTTCTCATTCAACACTATTCTCACATGATTTATCTTAGTACTGAATTCTATTTATTTGCAAGACAGCGCATTGTGGTCGATCATTTCAACACACATATTGCACACCACTATTCATAAGCATTGTAAGAGAGTTCAAAAAAGTCATTTGTTGTCTTGGAGGATTTTATTCTTCCTCATTTTTTTTTGAATGGCAAAATATATAATATTATAAAGAAAATGAAGTCAAAAATACAAATGATTAGGATTCGCAGAAAAACCACAAAACAAAATCGAAAAAAAAAGCACCCCATCAACACCAAAGAAAAGAGAAAACACCCACACCAAAAAACGAGATAGGAAAAGCACTCTACCCCCCGCTAAAACGCAAGCAAGGAACCCCCCCTTCCAAAACCAGAACCCACCCCCCGAGGAGAAGAACAAGCCAACTACCCCAAGAGCAGATACAAAGTAAACAGAACAAACCCAAAACTCCTGCTCAAAAGCTTCCAAGCAAAACTCCTACCTAGAAACCTATCGGTCCCAACAGATCGATGGTTCCACCACCCACTCATAATGGGAACAAGGGTGACCAGTGACTCCCAAAAAACCAATGCCAAGAGGTAAAATAGATTTTATCAACCAATTGCTCTACATCCAATGTCCTACCACAGAACACCAGATCATTAGGAGCAGACCAGATGGACCACACCACCGATTCTCTCTCCTAGGAAACACACAACACTCCTAAAAAAGACCTAACAATTCCCTAGGGAGGACTAAATCCCAACCAAGCCATCTAAAAATATCATACCAAACCCTCGACTCAACCCCACAAGTAACAAAAAGGTGACTAGCAGTCCCCGCCTCCCCACCACAAAACACACACAAAGAAGCCTCTTGATCTCAAAAGGTTCATTCTAGTAGGAATCCTATCGAGGAGAAGTTGCCAAGAAAAAACATGAACCTTGGACGGAGCCCAACTCTTCCAGACCAAAGCCAAGATATGAGAGAAACTCGTCGCTCTGCTACCCGCTCCAAGATGAATGTCAGAGAATTGATTGTACACCGATTTAATTGAGTAGATCTTGTCAGCACTATACTTCCAAGACCAAAAGTTAGGACCCTCGGCATGGGGATGTCCCTCCAGCACCCCTAACAACTCCTCTAGAAGGTTAACCTCCCAAACGAAAAGCCTTCTCCTCCAACTCAGATCCCAAGCCCACCTACCACCTACCCAAGAGCAAAGAGACCTAACACAAGAAGATTGCTGGGTAGAGATTTGAAAAAACCTAGGAAATCTCTCCCTCAGCAAGACATGCCCCACCCACACATCCTCCCAAAACAAGGTATGAGCCCCATCTCTAGTCACTCGGGTAATTCCATCCAAGAACCAATCACCGTTAGACACCGCATCCGGCTCTAGCAACGAAACACCTTTCCACCAGGCAGAAGAATATCTAAGGCCCCTGACACTCCCTCCCCTAGTGGTTCCAACCAGGACCGCACCGTAGCGAGCACAAAGAATATCCTTCCACAACCCAATATCACCATCAAGAATCCTCCACCGCCACTTACCTAACATAACTTAATTCACCCACCTCAAGTCCCTGATTCCTAACCCTTTTTGATACTATATATAGACACAACTCAATGCAATATATATTTTTTTAAGGTAATTTTGCTAAATCATATTTTAATATACCATCAAATCTACTATCTGTACTGTAAATGAATCTTGCTTTAATTTTTTTTGTTATAACTCATGAAATATTTAATTATGGTAAAGAATTGTGCAGTAGCTCTTGCTGGTACGGGTACCCATATTTTGGCATGTATTCCAAAAGGTGAACAAACTTTGTGTCGTGGAAGAAAACTTTGAACCAACCACCAATGTGATGTGCTGTTATTTTTTACATGAAATTTACATTTGTGATGGTTTGTTGGGAAGTCATCATAACCAACGACTAAAAAAAATTTTAAAAAAATTATTCAGAATCTATATACTCGTAATTATTCCAGTGAACTCAAACTAGTATAATATTTTTTAAATATTTAAAAACATTTTTTTTTAAATCTATCTATTTTTACTATTTATTCATGTGTAATTTGCTCAACAAAATTGTAACACGGATTATATAATGATTTTTTTTAGAGGATCGCAGATTATATAGTAGTAATAATAATAATAATTGTTTTTTTGACAAAATAATAATAATAATTGTTGTTATTATTTCTGTTGTTGTTACTCATTATTCCTATCTTTTTTATTGGTGTGTGGGTGTGTGTGTGTGTATATCATCAAAAATTTATTTTATAAATTTTTTATTATTTATTTTATGTTTAATTATTTATTTCCGTTATTAATAAATTTTATGTGTCAACATTTTTATATTTGGTTAATTCATCTCAAAAATAAAAAATTAAACTCAATGTAAAACTAAAGCTTGATTTAAATTTTTGTAAATTCCAAAATTAAAAACAAAAAATCACCTTGCACAATTTTGATTGTTTAGTAACTATGTCATTGATGCAAAGTAATCGTCGACTTGTCTTCTTTAGAAAAGTATTCATCAACTTGTCTTCGACTATGATATGAGTGGAAACTTGGCGGGCCACCTTAGTGGAGTCTCCTCTTTCAATTACAGTTTTTTCAAACCACAAGACTTGAAACCAAAATTTGTTTAAGAGATATATGGCCTTCACTTGTAACAACCCTAGACGGTCTCTTAATCATTTTTTTAGTTTTTAGAGTTTTTGCTTATATTGAATTTCTTATTATAGTTTAAGGCATGAGAACTTGGTAGATATTTAAATAAACAGAAAAAAAAAAAAAAAAAAAAACATTCTCATGATCCTGAATACTACTAATTCATGGAGTTGATAAAAGGTGTCAGATAAAATAGTCAATTATTAAACAAACTCTAAAGTGTCACAAATTGTCATCTCTCTAGATTGAACCTACTTAATTCATTTTTCATTACCAAGACAAGAGCATCTCTTTTTTTTCAGAAGGAAAATGACTTCATTAGATGCATGCAGCTTTCTTCCTTGTCATATATATATGCAGAGGATAGAGCTTTCTTATTCATTCATTCACTCAAATGGTGTCCTTTCCAAGATGGAATTTCTTGGTACCTTTCTTCCACGGAATCCTTGTTCTTCTTCATTCACCTGAAAAGTGATGATGCAGTTCTTGCAATTGTCAAGTACGGCTATAGATTACAAAAACAGGTAGGTTTTTCTTTGGAAATTACATGTCATGAAAGTGACTAACAAGATTATTTTGTGTCATTTTATATTAGTATTATCATGTTGTATTTATTTATTGGGATTTGCTAGAACACACCCACTAGTTTTTATGTGGGAGTGTTTTAGCAAGTTACACCTTAAGTGTATTTAACTACTTTTTAGTTATAACTTGCTAAAACACACCTTCTAAAAAATAAGTGGGTGTATCCTAGCAAATGCCTATAGGAGTTGCTAACATACACCCACTTATTTTTTAGAAGGTGTGTTTTAGCAACATTCACCTTAAGGTGTATTTAACAACTTTTTAGTTATATTTTTGCTAAAACACACCTTAATAAAATCTAGTGGGTGTATCCTAGCAAACCCCTTATTTATTTACTATATTATTTATGTGTTAAACTCGAAGCATAATATTTTTAAAAGGCTATGTCAAATGACGGTCAATAATATAATATAATGTATTGAGAATCTGCAAGAACTTTCCAGTTTGGTGGATCAATGTCATGCTGATTGGAAACCAACAAGATGAGGATATAAAGTCTTTGCCATTGAATGCATGGACTATACCTTTACTATTCACCATGTGATATAAAGAAAGAGACAAGTACCACTATAAATGCACACAGTGCCAAATCTAAAGAATCTCCTACTTATAGCAAGTTTTAATGCTAAAATAAATTTTTTATTTGAATTATATAAGAAAAACAGTTAAATAAACAAAGAAACAACTTAGTTAATTAATCTTCAAATAATTATGTTTTTACCTCAGCTTCATGAGGGTCCACTTGGGAGTCAAGATCCACAAATTGATCTGTCTGGCTACAGCTCTCTTCATCACCTTTGCACTGAGTTGGGGGACAATTAGCCCACTGAAAATTAAAAATAAAAAATAAAAATAAAAAAAATCCAAGATTATGAGTAAGTCACCAATCTTATAAAATTTCCTATAGTTTTCAAATGAGTTGAACTAATAGCTAGTTAGTTTTGAACATGGTTCTGCAATATATAATCATGTGATTTTGAAAATTAGACCTTACATTTTTTGCAGCTGTACTAAAAGCTTCCTTGTGA
Source organism: Medicago sativa (assembly GCF_051527215.1). NCBI lineage: Eukaryota > Viridiplantae > Streptophyta > Magnoliopsida > Fabales > Fabaceae > Medicago > Medicago sativa. The sequence goes on along the minus strand of NC_140753.1, from coordinate 22,368,557 downwards.
GCCATATCAGGGTTTTTAGCCTTTAGCCTTTTAATCTCTTCTCTGCATTAAAATTATACTCATAATATTAGAATTAAAAAATTTATTACAAGTTTATGATAAGTGTAACTTTTGTTAATGTGACATATTAATTACTTGATGAAGCGGTTATAAGCTGATGGTGTTCTTTGTCTCTTCTCTGGTGCTGCATAGAACAATGATTCATTCATCAAATAAATAAAAAAAATTATTGTATACACTATACTTGCTTCAAACTCAATAATTTATCTACCACATACGTTTATTGACTACATTGCTGATTGGAATTACATCATCTTCCTCACAATCAGAATAAGTCATCATGGATGCACTAGTATTACTGTTCAAAGTCTTGTTTGCATCTTCATCTGGACTACTACTTTCTTTTTGCTGCATAGTGAAAACATTCACAAATAGTTTTATAAGTTAGTATCAAGTATATATAATACAAATACCTAACTAAAAGAAAATAAACAAAGTATTGGAAATGTGACTTTAACTTATGACCTCAAGATGAGTAAGAGATGCTAAAAGGTGGAAAGGGACAAAAGAAGCTTTCATCATGTTAACAGATAAGAGACTTGTGCAGTGACCACATCTTACTGTCACCACCATTGTCAAACTGCTGCATGGAACACTTACCTGCATCACACAATTGAAATGAAAACAGTGAAAAAAAAGTTGAAAATGAAAACAAAAATTGATATTAAAACCAAATATGATGAAGTTAAGAAGTGCAATTAGAAAACTCATGATTACCATTAAAATGGTATTGCAGAATCCACATTGTACATAGCATATCTGTTCTGGAAGATCAAAAAGATGGTTTAGTGTTGACATGAGTGTGTTAATGTGTAGCTAGCTAGGTGAGTCGGTGTTTGTGTGAAGAGAAAAAGAGATATAAGATATGAAGATGTAATGTAACTCTTTTGACACAATGAAGCATTTATAGTTGAAGTTGAACACTCATAATCAATCATCATCTCACTTTAATGATTTTTGATATAATGCTGATTTTCATTCCCGGAAACCACTCCAACATTGAAGCTAAGGATATACGCGGTTTGTTTGAATTTTTTATTTAGTTTTTAGGCCTACTATTCCCTACAAAACCCGCTTGTAAGGCGAGGACTATTCACATCTACAGTGACAATTGTCCACCACATATAAACACATTTTCGGACTTTATCTTATCCAATGTGACACTCTTAATACACACTCCTCATGCCGACAATTGGACATCTGAAGCGTAACCCTAGTGGACCAATAGCGATGACCTGCCTGATATTTTTGGATAGACTTTTTTACTACTCCCTCCGTTTCAAAATGAGTGTCGTTTTAGGTGTTTACACACATATTAAGAAATGCAATGATTAAGAGAAAGAGAATGGTTATTTTACCAAATTATCCTTATTAACTATTAGTTATTTTTAAAAGAAGGCTAAAATGCACTTTTGACCCCCTATGTTTGGCTCCGTAGCAATTTTGGCCCCCTATTAAAAAAATCACTTTCCAGCCCCCTAACTTCACCCCCTTTTGCAACTCATAGGCCCCCTCTGATTTTGACCGGGTCAAAGTTCAAGTGGCCACTCAATGGACGCCACGTGGAAATTGTTTAAATTAAAAATAAAAAAAACGCCACATATTTATTATTGAAATTAAATAGTTAAAATAAATTAAAAAAAACACCCAAAAATTAAAGAAAAAAGCAAAAAACTTAAAAATTAAAAAAAGCAAAATTATTCATCGTTATCCTTCATCTCCCCTTTTAAAAAACCCCAAAAACACCATGAAAGATCTGAAAACTCATCCCTTCACCATCATATTCATCATTGTTCATATTCTTTCAATTTCATATTCATTACCCACCATCATAAAACCAGAATTCTAAATAGAACCCAGAATTCCAAATTGTGCAGCAATTATTTCAAACTATTCATTCACCAAGAGCTTCAAATCAAGAAATATAAACTCTAGAAGCATAGTCTATGAAAAACCTAACAAGGGTAATTTTGTTTGTAACACACAACAGCCTTATCCCTTGCAGTTAGCTTAATTAATCCTGATTTTAGTGTGTATTTTTTTAACCCTGCACTCTTGTTGTCTACCACCGTAGACACAACCTTAACACTTTTTCCAAGCTTCAAAATGCTAAAATCAACCATGGATTCTAGTGAGGTTGCACAGTATTTTTCCTTGCCTTGAATGCTTGCATCTTCACACTCCTCAATAGTATTCTTCATGATATGAGCCTCCTCTGACTCAGGTTTGACAGAGAACTTATTAAAAATATGACTCAACTTTTCGGATGAAAACGGTGTTGCAAACGCTACTTGTCGAGGCAAGAATGCGGCTGCATTTGAGCTTCTAATGAAGTTCAAGTCCATTTTTGTTCCAGGATGCAAGTCTTTTTCCAGAAAGATTGAGTTTCAGAAAAATTGAATTTCTTTCGGTGGTGTTAGGGTTCAACAGCAACAACAATTGCAACGGCAGCAGCAACAAGATCAGAAGGTTTTGGGGATTGATGAACAGTTTGCTCAAATGGTTGTTGGTGTTGGTGGTATTGGACAGAGGCGGAGGAGGAACGAGATAGGGTGGTTCGTCGCGGCGGGAGAGAGAAGAGTGTAGATTATGGTGGTGGTGGTTGAAGGTTAGAGAGAGATTGAAGGTTAGGGAGAAACTGGGTTTTTTCTTTTAATTTTTGCTTTTTTCGTTTAATTTTTGGGTTTTTTTTTTAATTTATTTTAATTATTTAAATTCAATAAAAAATATGTGGCATTTTTTTTATTTTTAATTTAAACAATTTCCACGTGGCGTCCATTGAGTGGCCACTTGAACTTTGACCCGGTCAAAATCAAAGGGAGCCTATGAGTTGCAAAAGGAGGTGAAGTTAGGGGGCTGGAAAGTGATTTTTTTTAATAGGGGGGCCAAAATTGCTACGAAGCTAAACATAGGGGGTCAAAAGTGCATTTTAGCCTTAAAAGTAATACCTTGGAAGTAGTGTGCAGAGTATTAATTGGAGGGTACAATTGAAAAGAAAAAGTTATTATTGCATTGGAAACTGAAAGCGACACTCATTTTAAAACAAATTTTTTGGCTAAAACGGCACTCATTTTAAAACGGAGGGAGTATATTAGAATTTTGGATACTATAAACATGGTTTTCAAGCCTTAGCTCATTCACGGACGGATCCCTGCATAAAATGTACTAAAAATAACAAACAATATATATATTAGTCGTAACAACTAAATTTACAAAAGAAAATAGTTTATCACTCATTTGTTGAAAATAATCTAAAATAACATCTCTTTCTTACAATACAATTATTTAACTATTAATCACTCATCTTATTACATAGTTGACTCTTGATATATTTCATAGCTCAGAAAACACTTTCAACACTTGTAGTTGCCACTGGCAAAATCAAAGTTAGTTTTAGAAGCTTAGACACACACCAAATGTAGTGCAACGGTTTGTTTTCACAAGCTTTGCACAAATGTCTCAAAGTCCTTTCAACTTTGCAAAATTGGGGCTAAGTCTAAAATTTCTAACATAATATTGTAGCTAATGGTGCAACACCACTTCCGGCACATCCATAAAATCATTTTGATAAAGCTCCATCATCATCAATAAATTGTCCAGGTCAAAAGCTACAAATGACAATACTTGACTCAAACATACAACACATTGTAAAAGTTTAGTACTCTCTTTATTAAACCTAGCGTTGAACTCCTACGATTGTAAAAATTCAATATTTAAAAAAAAAAACAAAACAAAATAATAACTGGGTTGGACTGATGTGACTATAGTCAAAACGGCTTAACGTAGGTCTTCCCATAAGCTCATTCAAATGTAGGGCTCTCAACAAATATTAGGAGTAAAATTACAATCACACCCTTGAGAAGAGAGTTTATGATAATTTCACCTATTTGGTTGAATGTTACTCCCTCCGTTTCAAAATGAGTGTCGTTTTAGGTGTTTACACACATATTAAGAAATGCAATGATTAAGAGAAAGAGAATGGTTATTTTACCAAATTATCCTTATTAACTATTGGTTAGTTTTAAAAGTAATACTTTGGAAGTAGTGTGCAGAGTATTAATATGAGGGTACAATTGAAAAGAAAAAGTTATTATTGCATTGGAAACTGAAAGCGACACTCATTTTGAAACAAATTTTTTTGGCTAATGCGACACTCATTTTGAAACGGAGGGAGTATTATTATAATAACTGGCAAACTTCTCCATTGGTTGCAGTGGCTCAAAGTTCTATGGTACTTTGCAGAATGAGTTAAAGTACTTGTTTGTTTCATGTGTTGTTTTCTCTTTTATTGACACTTATAACTCTCCAAGCCTTCTCTCAGTCCTAGAAGAAAATGAAAGTGCAGAAATTTTTTCTATAATTGAAAGAAGTGTAAGTTTCCACAAGGGCACGTAGGAGAAGGTAAATAGGCATCTTATTAGGATTTGTCTTTCATGAAAGACAGCAAAACAAATTGACCAATGAAAAAAAGGATCCTCCCCACTTTCTGTGCTCTCTTTAGGCATGTGTCACTTCTCATCTATTTTTGTTTCACATTTGAGTTATAGGATTCTGCATTAACCATGTATTATCCATATCATTCAAAACCTATTTCTGTTGTTTCCTTAGGGTGTGTTTGGATCACCAAAGAAAGTGAAAGGAAAGATTGTAAGAGGAAAGATTGTTAAAGGAAAGAAAGTATGAGGAAAGTGAATGGAAAGTGAGATGATTATTTAGTTGTTTGGTTTGAGTGATAGTATGAAGAAAGTGAAAGGAAAGATAGTTATATTGTTAGTAAATTGACATAAATATCCCTACATAATAGATATAATATTTTAAGTATTTATTTATATAATTTAAATAATTTATAGATATAAATAAGTAACGTTTTAAAAAACAAGTAATTTATAAATATATTACATTATAAATTAGAATTAAAAATGCTAAACCCAAGTGACGGTTCAGGGAAGCTTATTTAATTAAAAGATAAAAAAATAGCATAGATGATATGTTTTAATCCAATGGCCATATTGTAATTTTACACAATTGCCTACCTTCCCTCATGTTTCTTCGCGTCTTGGAGTGGAAAGATTTTTGAGTGTGGGACCCATTAAAATCAGACTTTCTTTCCTCACTTATAAGGAACCAAACCGTGGAAAGACAACCTTTCCACAAACTTTCTTTCCCTTCACCTCTCTTTCCTTTATCTTTCTCTAGATCCAAACACAGCCTTAACTCTCTCCCATGTGATTGCGCATGAGTTAAATTTTGGAGGCTCAATAATATTCATTCAACAAAATATGAAAAACAAGAGCAAAACTTCTTTGATTATAAAAATATATTTCTACTACAAAAAGTTGAATTAATGAGATAAGTTAGAGATAAGAAAACGAATTTGGTCTCTAATACTTTTTTTTTAGAGGATAGTCTCTAATACTTATAAAGAGGTAAAGTTAAAAATGTATTTTATATTTCTTAATTATGTTTCAAATAGTTACTAGTTAATTTAACTGTTTTTAGAAGAGGTGCAATAACACTCTATCTTTTTATTGAATAAACCATCAATTTGGTCGCTATATATTATAAACTCTCGCAAATTTAATCTATTATAAAAATATATTAAGTAATCTCTAAACATTTAATTTGTCATTAGTTAATCATCTAACATTAGTTAAAAAATATCCTAACATTAGGATAATAATTAATCTAACTACTTTTTTAATGGAATATTAGTTATTATCCTAACATTTCTCATTAAAAAAATTCATCAAATTAGTCGCTCATTTCCATGAGAACCAAAAGAGAGAATGATAACTCAAGAAAAAGAAACAGTTGGAAATTGCTAATACGAAGGAAAAAAAATGTGTTATAAGAAGATTGACAAAGAGGTTTAGCTTCTAACATATCTTAAAGTGGATTAGATTTTGTTGCATGAGGTCATTGAATTAAAGAGGGGTGGGGTTTATAATATGAAAATTGCCCTTGCTTCTTTAATGATGCAAACAACTAACATTTGCAATCTTATTCCTATAAACCAAGGGCCTACTTTATAGGGTGACTAGGACTAAGTTTTTCTCTCACAAAGAACCACATTTGTGAAACTTCTTTACGTGTTATGATAAATAGCTATGTCCCACAAACGAAATGAACTAAAGTTGTGAGGTAGGTAGGAATCAAAAACCGTGAATATACCTCTCTTATTGCTGCATTATTAATTTTAAGTCAATTTTTGTAGCCTATTATAAAGATAAAGATGTTATTGGCTTCTTGCAATTATAATCTCATTTATTTGTAAGCTCCCTCTCCATTGTTTATATTTTGGACTTTTCTGTTTTGAAAATTTTGTCACAGCCCTAAAAGATTGTGTGTTTGTTCCCTTGTGCATTAATTATAACGACTCCTACTTTAGAGCTTATTTATAACTCGTTAGAGGAGTTTTGGAAATCACTTTCATTGAAATAGCAAAATCACATAATGATATAATTCTTATGAAAATTATTGGGCTCTGATTTTCCTGAAAAAACAGCAATATTTTGGTACCAAGAGCCCCTCTCTTTTTCTTCACGGCACTCACTATCATTTAAATGTATTAATTAGGGGGACTATGATATTAGTCAAATCAAAAAAAGATTTCCTGATTTATTTGAATAAGGTAAGGTTATATAGGGTCACAATTATCATGAAATATATTGTGTAAATATCACAACTCCAAGAGTTAGCCTCTCTAAAAAAAAACGAGTTAACCACATTTTCAAACAAGAAAACAATTGTGCAGATCACATAGTTAATCATCTATTCTCTTTATTGGCTCTACCTCCTCTTTTTTACGAAGAGAATGGATCTTTTTGTCCAAATAATACCAAGGGATACATAAGAAACCTATGGAATCGATTCAATCGCAACTTAAAATATGGTAATTCAAAGGCATCAAATAGAAAGAAAAACAAATTATCTTAATCATACATCTATATGGAAATACACGATTAAAGGATAATTTATTTCTTAACCGTCAGAATCTTCTTTGTTTTAGGTTTCATTAATATGTTTTTGTTTTTGCTTTGCTTTTCCTTATGTACTCTTTTTATTTTGTTTTTGTGACCATGGAAGAATACCTCTTTCATCAATGTTTTATCTCATTGGGTTTTCTAAAGTTTTTGGGAGGCATGGCACATCTTTGTTTCTTTGGGTTTTTGTCTAGTATCCCAAGAACTAATTTTCTTTAATTTATTTTAATATACTTTTTTTTAAACATATTTTAATATACTTATTAGAGTGCTACAAATTGATATTTCAATCATTATATTTATCGCTAGTTGCAAACATAGTTAATTTAGAGTACTTCATTTAAAAACATAGTTAATTCAATTCAAACTTTGAAAAAATTGTATAAGGAGGATGAAGAGATTTTGTACTACCTTAGGGCACTTGTTAGCATTTACCATTTAAAAATGTGACTTATATTATATATTTTTTAGAGGATATTACTTATATTTATAAACATTTTCTCTGCAAAGAAATCTTATATTTAGGGACAGAGTTGGTATTATCTTATAAGTAAAGAGGAGAATGTTTTTATATTATCTTTGAGAATCAAAGGGAAATATAAGAAGCTTTTTCGCAGATGACATGGTGGCATCATTCTATCCAAAGATAGCAAATTTTGCTCATATACATTCTAAAAGAAATAAAATTTGTCTTCTTTCAATATATGTTACCATATATACACCTCAATTCCAATCTGTTATTTCACAATAGGAATGCCTTGGTGTCTTTGACTCACTGAAACTTTTGCTATGTACATGAACCTGAGAAAACTATAAAGTGCAAATGTATGCACCGATTTCATGGCATGAATTACTAAAAAGAGAAAGAGTAAATTGAGTTAGCTTTTAAGGCACATATCAGAATTGAATAGACTATCTCATAATTGTGAGATGTAGTAGTTCAACCTCATGGAAAGTGACTAAAAATATTTGAAAGTTTTTTGAAGTTTGAACTAAAATTGGTGAGTCAAATTTCAGATCATTAAACCTTGTAGAGTGACACATTGAGGTGTCACTGTTGTCAATTCAAAATGAATCAAAAGTTTCCAACTACTCAGTTGTCAATGCATGCACCTTACTTTGTCAGAGGCATACTATTTGGATTGGATTGTAAAGATAAAATTAAAGAGGTTGTATACTATTTGGCCTCAATTAGATTTAGTTAAATTGCAGTGTCCATTCAAAAAAAATAATGTTAAGTTGTGATGTAATGGAGTTGACAAAAAGGTTGTTGGTTTTGTTTATTCCTTCTAATTCATGTTTTTGTTTGCATGTGTTTCTTTTTCAATAACAAAAAATTTATACTATTAAAACCAACATTTTATACAAACACAAGCAAAATCACAAACTTAAATAATTTACGGAAAAAATTACATATATTTAATCGAATATAATTTAAAGGATGGTTTTCATCATCTCATCATTAAAAATTATTGAACTTCACTATCTATTTTTTAAATTGTTAAACCCAATAAATTTTAATAGTGACGTGGTGAACTGTAAAAAAAAAAAAGTTGAGATGGTTAATATAGCGAATAACATTCCTTCAATGACCAAGTTTCTAATTCAAGCCTTGATCACAACTAGTACTAGTAAATAATTAGGTTATGAAAACTACTTCTAGTCATGTTTTGTTGTGGTAAATGTTATGGTCATTTTAATGGTTCGGTGGCCGGATGATCCAATGTAATCTCAACCACACATCTTAATATATCACATGTGGTCAATGACGTTGATTGTCGATGAACGGTTGAGATCAATGTAGGATGAAAAACATGAGAAAGGTGGTACGAGACGATTTGTTTCACATTTTGAGAGAGGTGTTTTACTTTTTTAGGAGAGAGAGAGAGAGAGAGATGTTTTACTATACTCATAGTCGTGTCTAAGATTTTTTGGGCCTTAGGCAATTATTTTTGAAAAAACTTAATATTATATAAAGTATCACCGTTCGTATTAGTCTCTTGTGTTTTCAAGTTGTGATATCGTTGATCAAAATTTTATAACAAACAATTATAACATTTCACTTGTAAGGCACATTGAGGCGTTTGACAGTTACAGATTCGTAGGAATCGTAACCGTCGAGCGAGAATCGTAGGCATGTTTGGTAGACGTTCTCCATTCGGTTTGAATGGGTCTTCCGAAGTGCTACGAACACCCTCCTGCAGGGAGAGATGTGTTAGGAGTAATTGAATGAAATGCGGAATTGGCCTTGTTTTGGTTTGGGCCTATGTAAATGAGCCTTAATCTACTGCTCGGTCCAGAACAAATTCCATCTCAAATTAGGAGACACTTAGGTGTCATGAAGTTTATAGAGTCATACATTACTTCAATTTCAAGCAATGACATGGTGAGGGTGATTTGTTACGACATGTTGGATGATACACCTAGTTAGACGAGAGATTTTGTGAGAAAGAAGAGTTACCCTTGATTACATTTAGTTATTTCCCTTTCCTAATTTTATGGTTTGGTTTATTTCCTTTCCTAAATTTAAGATTCCGTTATTTTCTTTTCCTTAGATTATGCAAGTTGTTGTGCCAAGAGTAATTATATATGATCTAAGGGGAACCAATTCTAATATGTCGAATAATAACACGGTTTCACTTTCTTCCTTCAAAAAAAAAAAAAAACAAGGTTTCACTTTCTTCCCTAATTTCTCATCTATTTCCCCTATAAGAGTTTACACTCACTCGAAGAATGCCATTTTCTTCATCTATTTTCTCTCTAGGAGTTAACACTCACTCGAAGAGTGCCTTTTTCTTCACTCTAAAATAATTAGGGTGTATCATTGGACTACACATTTCACTGACTAAGAGTATAAAGAACCCACCAACAACTCCATTTGACGAGTTAACAACCCGCTATTATCTAGGGTGTTAGAACAACAATATGTAACAAAAGATAAAAGACATGGTAAAGCAAAAAAAAAAATGATGTTTGGTAACAAAGTTTGTTCAATTACGCCACATCTTCAACCGTAAAGCAATTGTAGTTCCATCTTATTGGCAGTGAATTAATTAGAGTTTATAGTGTTACAACTTATGAAGCATAGATACGTTTAAATGGTCATCAAATTGTATCTAATATGTACCGATGCGTCGATATGCTTTGATACACCATCCATATGTATCGAAGAAGTGTCGGAATTTTTTTAATTAAAAAACTAAAATAAAAAATTCTGATACGTCGCAGACACTGTGATACCTCGTCGACACATCTCTCACGCCTCAGATATATCTCATGACGATTCAATTTTCAGTTTTTGATATGTCGCCGACACGCTACGATACGCCGTCGACACACCTTCCACATGCCTCAGGTACATCTCATGATTGTTCAATTTTCAATTTTTCCCTCTTTAATTACTATTCTCCAACTTTAATTACCTCCTCTCTCTAATTTAATTGATGCATGTAAATTTTGATGCACCCATTTACAAGTTCTAATGTAAACTTATTTTTTTTTAAACTTCTTAAAATGTGCGAATTTTCACATGATAGAAAAACTCTTAATTTATTAGCATTTTTCAAGATTTGTTTATTTTCAAGAATGTATCGTGACTTCTGAGTTTGGTTTATGTAAGACACTGATTCACAATTTCCATTTTATTATAATTAGCCAAAGTTTTGAGTTTAGTTTGAAATTCACCACTCTTCTTCAGTTTGTGTTTTGATTTTAGTTTAATTTTTTTAACTAATGTTTACAGCTTTATTTGAAATTTATATACGTATCTTAAACATGTCATATCCTATATTTTTCAATGACGGGCATAACCTATGTTTGTACTTCATAGGCTACAACTCATATATAAACACTACAATACAAAAGACTAGTATACCCCTGAATTGTACCTCGCTCGTCCCTACCCATCTAACACTGTTTATGAGCCATACTTAATCGCACTTTTGTTTGTCATTGTTGACTGGCTTGATTAACATTTGAGGTGCATTATCTAAAGTATGAATCTTTTAAAGTATTATTTGTCCAGATACAAGTAACTCTCTAGTCTTATAAAACCTCACATCAATATGTTTGGTCATGGCATGATACACTTGCTTATTTATCAAATATATATGGCACTCAAACTATCACAATGAGTGTGAACTCCCTCTTGCCAACATCAAATCCCTCCACCAATCATGTAAGCCATAAGGCCTCTTTGGCAACCTCATCCATAGCCATGTACTCTTCAATGGTTGCTTCTAAAATAGTGTCATCACCTCGTCTATAGAGATGGATAGTTACAGTTGTTTGTGGATTTCACAACCATGCATTAGTTAATACTTTGGAGGATATTTCATTTATAGGACATTTATGTGAAGAAAAGCAAACATTGGTGCATGATATGACTAAGTACAATGTGTTGGTTCATTAATCCAACATCTGACTGAAATAGGGCCTGCTACTATCAAACAATATTAAACAATTACTAGAACAATATAATTCACAACTTTAACTTATATATAGCACCACAACCATTTTAGTATACTGAGAAATGCCACACCAATAAGTTCCATAATATAACCATCCCACCACAATCTGCAACATTTTGCAGACCATAAAACCCCATTTTGTTGATTGATTATATCGAAAGCAAACAAAGTAATTAATAGGATAGGTTAGTATTAATCAAAAACTGTGAAAAATGACAGGGAAAATCTTCTTTAGCAAACTAGAAGCCTTCATGTTCAAGTTCTCTACTCCTCTCTACCTCTTGTTAGATTCGTTATTCGGGTTATTCTTGCACCTCTTGGAATGTTTTGCCATCGAAGTTGTCCCATGATAGTTGATCTTCATACCACAATAGTTGCAGATACCAGCCTTTTCTGAGTTAGGATCTAACGTGAAGTGATTCCAAACAGAAGACCATTTTTTATGGACTCTAGTGCTAGGCGGTAGCCTAATAACCGTGCTCTGGCCATCGGGTGGAGGAGAAGCAAACAAATTTGTTGGCTCAGACTGATCACCCATTTTGTTATAAGCTGCAAAATAAAATATTCAGATGAATATTAAGATATGATTGAGAAAAAGAAAATGAAAAATATACAAGAGTAAGTTACAACTTAGATGATCGAATGAATACGATACAAATACTGATACAATACGCAGATGCTAGTGATGCTAGCCTTGTTTTCATGTATTCGGAATATAATATATCCAATATTTAATATTGAATATTAGCTCTCCTTTTACAATTAGATTTAGATTACCATGTACAATATGCCTTAGAAACCATCGTATATGCCTCCCCGGATTGTTTTCTCTGAGAGGTTATTTTCCTTACCCCTTTATCATTCAGAATGGATCTAACTATTATACTTCAATTTCAACTCTAGACATTTCCTATCAATATGGAGACAAATACTCAAATCATGAATAAAAGGATGTAGTAATAACATCACTCCATAAGATATTCATGTAACATCCACTTGGATAAAATTATCATAAAGCACTTGCAGAAAAATAAGAGTATATGGTACATACATGGTTAGCACAAAAGACTTGAATTAAGAAGCTTATAAACATGAGCTCAAAAAACTAGAACATTGTTAGCACAAAAGACTTAAAGAACCTAATAAACATGAGCTGAACTATGGTTCCATACAGACAAAAGAAAATCTCACATCAGACAAAGACAAGTAAAACTGTATACAATCGTATGGTTTTGCAAAGAAATGAAATGAAAAGTGAAAATATTGCAAAGAAATGAAAACAAGCATGGTTATGATACATGAGCAACTCAACATAGAATTATTTTCAGCATTACATTAGCATCACTATCATTATTACCAAATACTCGTACGCCTAAAAAAAACACCAAAAACAAAGTAATCCCGACAATTAGGAGTATAAAACAGAAGACTGTTCTATTGAATTCTTTCTAGGCAATATCCAAGGTATATAAAACTATAAATTATTTCAGGAGAAAAAGAAAGAAAAAAAAAACAGAATTATGAAAAAACTACTATATACCAACACTTTATCAGAAAAGCTCCAAAATGTATTTCTTCGCTAAGCTTATTGCTGAACTAGAGAATAATCACTAACACCCTCTCTTATCTATGTAACCTTTAAAAAACCATTCTCATAGTGCACCTTCAACCACTTTCTTGAGCCTTCTTGAGTATAGGAATGGTAATTGATTTCAACCTTATATAAATTGATTGGAAATTAACACAGAGTTCATCTTCCGAATTTGTTACTAAATTTTTTATTCATATTGAAATGGTAATTCCTTAATATTAATTAAATCGTCGATTTCTTAGGTGACCTTAAATAAGAACAAGTATTAAGAACATAAAATCCAAATAAGCATAGAGAATCAATGACTATTTCTAGAGTAGAGAAGCATGGATTTTCATATTCAAGCAATCAACTCGCGAATCAAACAGGACAAAACCATTGAGCATGCAGAATAAACAGATTCATCTAACCATGCAAACATTAATTGTTTTTATTTTATTTAATAATATACATATTACAGCAGTTTGTGATGGGTTAAAGGCATGGGAAACATTGAAGAATAAATCACTTGACATAGATCTCGTATTAACAGAAGTCGATCTCCCATCAATCTCTGTTTTTTCACTACTTACCCAAATCATGGACCATCACAATTGCACCTTGATCACATTCGAAACCTTGAAGAATAAATCACTTGACAGTTGACATAGATCTCGTATTAATTTTTACAGGAAGTAATTTGAGTATTACTTTTTGTCATAAACTACATCAAGTAGCATTCGATTTGTTAAGGACTAATTCAGTACTTAAGTCTATTTATAAAGCAACATCGAAACAATAAGGCATGTATACATAATTTTCATACCTGATGATGCACCTTGATCACCCTTGCTCCTTTTTATGGGAGGCTCAATTATTTGCAAAGGAGCAGGCTCCACAGTTTCATTGTCAATTTCAAAAGCAGCAATCCCAGCATCAACCTGATCCTCACAAATATTCTTCAATGATTTCTCCAACTCGCTATTTTTCACCTCAAATGCATTTTTCTCATTCTCTAAAACACCAATTCTTATTCTAAGTTCATCAACAGCATTACTATCATCAACCCATTTTTCCTTCAATTTTCTCAGCTCAAAAACTTCCAACTCCAATTCATTATTCTTCATTTTAAGCTCAACAATGCTTTCTCTTTCACCTAAACTATTTTTCTTAATTTCCTTCAACAATTTTTCATAATTATTCTGTGCAATTTTACATCTCTCACATAATTCCTCACTCTTCTTCAAATCTTCCTCAGCTTGTAACCTAGCTTGTCTCTCCATTTCAAACTTCTCTTGAAGATGTTGAATCATTGTTTGGTGTTTCTTGTCTCTACTAATTAAAATTTCTTCAACACTATCAAACTGTTCTGTTCGAAACGATGTACGCAAAAACGAAACCAAGTCATGAATGCTCATGTTTTCCAACTTCATTTCATCGATTGAACAAGACCCATGTTCGGTTTTGGGTTGAAGTTCCATAAGAAACACCAAAAATTGAAACTTTTGAAGAAATGGGATTAGGGGGAGAATGAATTTCGCTAAAGGTGGTGGCTTTTTGTCGCGCAAAGATATGAAGCTGTATCCATTTTGTGACAAAAATGACGTCGTGTTTTGCATTTTATATGGTTGATCACATGTATTTAAAAATTAGGGTAATAGTCATTTTGGTTGACCAGTAACCACATTAGTCATTTAATATATCAAAATTTTAAAATAGACTATGATTCTTCACTTTATTGGTCAAAATCTCAAAATACTCTCTAACACTAAAATATTTCGTTAATATTGTGATATTAGTCCTTCAATAAATTCACTTATTATCGTATTAGTCCTTTTTTTAAGGACGTATCAGTCCTTATAAATACTTATTTACTATCAATTCAATCATTATATGAAAGCTTCAAGATGTGAATCTTGGAGAATCAAAAGAGGGGGCTCTTGGGAAAGGGTTGGTGGCTTTTTGAAGAGAGATTCGTGAGATTGAAAAACACATCAAATGACAGTCTTTGGGAGACGAAATGGAAAGATCCTTAGGAAATCAAAGGCTAGGGGTTGGTTTTCTTTTGGGGTAGATTCTAGAGCTGGAAAACAAATGGGAAACACTAAGTGAAAATCATTGAGTCTCTTGTTCTTGGGAAATGGATAGAAATTATGTTTGTTCTTGGAGAGCTTGTTGAAGTTAATTTCTTGTAATTTTTTTTTATTTTTTTTTGTATCTCTTTGTAAAAAACTCATTGATAGTGAATTGGATAGATCTCTCTTTATCAGAGTATGTCATTGTTGGACTGAATTAGGTAAACAATTATTTGTTGTTATTCTCTTTTCATGCTTTCTTTATCTTATTTATTCTTTGGTTCGATTGTGGTTTTGCTTTACACTTGGTTGCTAGATTAGATCTAGATCTGATGTTATTTGTGGTTATTTTGGTTATTGGTTGTCATTGATACTTGTCACACGTATCTAAATTTCATTTATGTGAAATTTGGAGTTCCGTAATTCACAACAATCTTGAAGGTCAAATTGCATCATTAGTTTGGTCATCCATGGATCTAAATTTCATTGATGAATGAATTGGAGTTCCCAAGTTCACAACAATCTAAAAGGTCAAATTGCATCATTAGTTTAGTCATCGTAAATTAAGATGTGCTTGCATATTAATATATCATTTCTGATATTAACACGATTGATTCTATGGTTTATGTATTAATTTTGATCATTGAGAAAATAACATTTATGTTTAAGTGTGTGTTGATTTAGTTTTTTTTTTTTTTTTGCCTAAACTAATTATTTTCGAGCAATTGATTACCTTGAGGAAATAGTTTCGGTTTCGGTTTTTGTTATAAGAAAATTGAACAATTATCACCAATATCACCAAAAGTTATGTCACTCAAGTGAACCCATATTATGCCACCCAACCACATCGATTAAAGTTTTATTATATAACCAACTCCCACACATAGCATACCAATAAAATCATTTTGATAACAAATTGCTACCTCGATGATTTCTACATAACAATGAAGTAAATAGTTAACTAATTGGAAAATTACACTCGTCTTCTCTTAATGACACTTACAAAGTTACACCCCCTATAGTTTTAAAACATTTTGCAAGTTCTCATCACCGTTAACATTGTTTATTTCTCTTTTAATCACCGTTAACATTTAAATATGGCAACACGGCTATGTAATTTATTTATTTTTTCCAGAAGGATTATTTTCATATTTTAAGAAATAATGTGATATGTTTGCACGAAATATAGCATCGTGGTATAGATTATTCAAACCAACTCAGTATGGATCTTCACAATTAATTTTTAATATATGGCTTACAATTTACAAGTAATTTTACTTTGCTTGTTGATTTTTAGAACAGAAAAACATCACATCCAAATGTTGCTCAATTTAGGACAATTACATGCCTTTCAATTTAGTGACTTTAGACCCTTTCATGCATGTTCGCTCACACGTTACAGCATACATATATAATTTGCCATATGATATGATCAATTTGGCACTCAAAATATTTCTTCAAATTCACATGACAACAAAATCAACAAATGCTATTTTAGAACTAAATAACAGCAAAGTGAGTGAAGCTAGTATAAACCAAAGGAATTTGAGCAACTAGCTGCATAAAAACCAATTAATAAGCCTCCCAAAGTATATAAACCAATAAGCTCTACAAAATACTAGTATCTAAATAAGACAATAGCTCCAAAATACTTGTATCCAAAATACTATTGTCAAAAAAAAAAGTAGCTATTAATGACAGAAGCTATAAAAAAAACACTAAATATTTCCAGAATCCTCCAAAATAAACCACTAAACATTGTTTCCATCAGAGCAATCGCTATATACTTTGAGTGACTTGTCTAGAACAAGCTGCATTCCCATCCGAGCCACGTCGCACGTTTAGCTTTTTCTGCAAATATAACGAACATATTAGAATTCATGTCATCAATGTGTTGTAAATAAATAATTAAATATGTACTCGTACCTGTATCTTAGTTTTATCTCTCTGGCAAATCATTATATGAAAGTGCATGAAACTCTTTTGCGTCTTGTCTCACCTTTTTTCTTGCACGATAAAGTTGACCTACATTACTTGGTTCTATGCCATAGTTATCCAACAGCTCTTGTTTCATACCCGCATAACTCATATTTGGATCAGCCTTTAACTTGCTTTCTAACTTCCTTGCAATCCAAGTAGATGTGGCATTTGAGTTCTTTGTTGTTCGTGTACAAGAATGACCTGGGTTGTATGACTTAATCTTATATGTTATCCCATCTGGTGCAGGAGATGCATGAATACGCCAACAACAACCATCTGCAGCACATCTAGCAGTTACTCTTGCCTTTTCGTTTTTTATCCTCTTAATCTCAAACCCCTCTTGTATAACAAAATCTCTAAGAGCAGTTCTAAACTCATTCACATCACCAAACAATAGACCAACTTCTAGTTTCACTTTCCCTTCAAATTCATGAGCAGATATTTTTCCTTTGATACCTCTATTAGGATAAATTGACACTTTAACTTCGGCAGAATTTTCAGAGGCAATAAGATCATGTTTTTCTTCATAATCACCATGCTCATCAATGTTAATCTCATTATCCCTTTTTTCTTCATCTATGTGACTAGAACCTGAGAGAATTTCATCACTTTCATTTTGAGGAGGCTCACCACTCACTCTCCATTCATCATCAAACTCACTAAGTATAATATCAGGGACTTGACTAACAACTTCATCACCCTCGTGATTAAGTAATGTTGTATAAACATGGATACAACTACACATGTTATAAAGCTTGAACATCTCAAGAACATGACTATCGGTTTTGATGTGAATTGTTGACTTACTAGTGGGATGACAGAAAGAAATGGCAAAAGACAAACCTCCATTATTGAGTCCATTATTGATAGCCAATCCACTAATGTCATCAACCAAATCCAAATAGGAGTACCGATCAGGATCAACTTTCAACAAAAGTGTACTTCTTTCTCCATCAAAATGCACCAACAAATGTACACATCCCATGTTAGGTGTACCATAGCCATTGTTCTCCACTTGTGAGCTCTCTTCTATAATACAATAACATTAAAAATTGAATAAATGTATCAGTTCATAACCTAATAGAATAAAAGAAACTGTTAACAATGACAGGGAAAACAAAGTAATTAATAGAATGTGTTAAGTGTTAATCAAAAGCTGTCAAAAATGACAAGGTAAATCTCCTTTCGCAAACTTGAAGCTTGAATGTTCAAACTCTCTACTCCTCTCTACCTCTTGTTAGATTTGTTATTCAGGTTATTCTAGCAATCTGTTGGCTCAGATTGATCACCCATTTTGATATAAATTGCAAAATAAAATAAACAAGTATAATATATTTCAAATGAATAGTAAATAGATATTATTAAGTAAAAGAAAATATAACAATATACTAGAGTTAAGTTACAACTAGATGATCTAATCAATACAATACAAATATTGATACAATACTTAAATGCAGACGCCATATAAGATGCTTGGATATATGATGACGACGACGATGGTCTTGTTTTCATGTATTCAGAATATAATATATCCAATAGCACCATGTAAAATACCTTAGAAACCATCAGATATGCCTCCCTGGATTTTTTTTTCCCCAAGAGATTATTTTTCCCTACCCCTTTATCATTGAGGGTGGAGCTAACTATTACACCATTTCAAATCTAACATTTCCTATCAATACAGTGACAAATACTCAAATCATAAACAAAAGGATGTAGTAATAACATCACTCCGTAAGATATTCTTTTTTTTTAATAAAACTCCATAAGATACTCAAGTAAGAGACAGCTTGGATAAAATTTTCAGAAAGCACTTACAAATAAATAAGAGCATATACATGGTTAGTACAAAAGGCTTAAATTAAGAATTTTAGAAGCATGGTTAGCACAAGACCTAAAGATAACATGAGCTCAGTTGTGATTCTATGCAGGCAAAAGAAAATCCCACATCAAACAAACAAAGACATGTAAAAGTGTATATAAGCATATGGTTTTGCAAAGAAATGAAAAGTAAAGTGCAAATATTGCAAAGAAATAAAAATGAGCATATGGTTATGATGCATGAGCAACACAAAATAGAAATCATTTTCAGCATTACACTAGCATCACAATCATTATTACCAAATCCTTGTAATCCTAAAAAAACACCGAAAACAACAGGAACAAGAAAACACAAACAACAATGATGAACATTTCAGCTTTGAGTGTTAGTAACTTCACTCATTAATGATATTACAAAAGCAAAAAACAATATGAAACAGACATTAACAATGCTAATCTAATCAATAGGAACCAACAATGAGGAGTATAAAACAGAAGAATGTTCTATTGTGTTCTTTGTAGGTAATATCCAAAGTATATATAACTGTAAGAGTGTGTTTGGATGAAGTAATTTGGAAATTTTAAAGAATTTAAAATTCTAGGCAATTTACCTCAAAGTATTTGAATTCCCTCATAATATTACATTTCTTCAACATTACATTACATTCCCCCATCCAAACAATGGAATTCACCTTAAAGTATTTGAATTCCCTCATAACATTACATTCCCTCAAAACATTCCCCCATCCAAACACACTCTAAATGATTTTGGAAGAAAAAAAACTGAAATATAAGGTGTGTTTGGATTTAGAGTTTAGGAGGGGCAAAGAGGAGGGCTTACTTTTCTTTTTTTAATTACGGGCAATATAAAATGTTTTTTTTTAAATTAATTAAGTGTGATTGAAGTATTATATACTTATTTATCATGTTGTTGATTCAAATTTTAAAAAAAAACATTGTAGTGTCTGCAATTTAAAAATGAAAAGTAAACCCTCCATCCAAAACACCCTAAAAGAACTACTATTATACATCAACACTTCCTCATAAAAGCTCCAAAACATGACATATTTCTTCCCTAAGCTTACTGCTTAAAAAGAGAATAATCACTAACACCCTCTCTTCTCTCATTAACCTTTAAATAACTGTTCCCATTCAAGTGCACCTTCAACCATTTTCTCGAGCCTTCTTGTGTGTACCTTCCAACCCTTGACATCTTAATCATGATTCATGACACAATTGGTCTACAATCTGTTCTCTAGGGTAAATGTGTGAATGCTTGAGTATGAAAACTCCTCTAGGATAGGAATGGTCATTGATTTCAACCTTACATAAATTGATTGGAATTAACATGATTTCATCTTCCGAATTGGTTATTGAATTTTCAATTCCCATTGAAATAGTAATTCCTTAATATTAATTAAATCATTGATTTCTTAGGTAACCTTAAATAAGAACAAGCATTAAGAACATAAAATCCAAATGAGTATAGAGCATCAATGACTATTTCTAGACTAGAGAAGCATGGGTTTAAATATTCAAGCAATCAACACACGAATGAAACAGGACAACAACATTGATTGGATTAACAAGAAAAGTAGAGAAAACAATATATTTTTTGGTAGAGTATAAAAGGAACAAGCACACAAAGATGCTTACTTTTTGGTAACACAAAGATGGTTCCTTAATGATAAGTGTTGGGGATGGGTGAATATTGATGTATACTCTATATATTTGATTTGAATCTTTTATACATTAGTTAATTTCATGAGTTTGTGTTTTCATCTCTTCTATTAATGCTTTGTAAGTTATGATTTGTAATTAAGGATTTAATTATGATTAAAAGCTCTCTTGCATAAGGAAGGACCATAACAACCCAATGCTAAATGAGTTTATGTTCTTAATTTATGTCAGACTACAATTTCTAATTCGATGATGAGTGATGGTATTTTCATGATATCTAGTTCAACTTCAAGCACCAGTTGAACAAATTGGACCATTGATTTCAATAGGACATAATTACACACGCATACCCACAGCAGAGAGAAGTTGAGAAGAAGAGTTTTAACACAAACACACTATCATTCGACTCAATTTGATAATACTTATAAGATAAATTAAATACCCAAATTAACCCCTAACAATCTGAGCTCCCAATTTACTCTCTTACAAAATACAGTACCCAAATTAGTCCCTAACAATTTTACACAGGAAACACATTAGTCCCTCCGTTAAATTTCACTTAAATTGTACTCATTAGTTGCTGACAATATTAGTTATCACCTAAGGGCGTGTTTTAAATCATACATGTCGCAGAGAAGGCAGCAACCAGGGGATCCGTGGGAATAATGTGCTACAATTGTCAGAGACTAATTTGGATATTCACTTCAGCATTATTTTTTGCCAGAAACAAAATTGAATCGCGTTCAAATTGTTAGGGATTAATTCAGATATTTAGTCTATTAATTAAGCTACAATTTGTAAAAATGCATATCATTATACGAATAACATGTATCCATAATTTTCATACCTAATGATGCACCTTGATCACCCTTCCTCCTTTTCATGGGAGGTTCAATTCTTTGCAAAGGAGCAGCCTCCACAATCTCATTCCCAATCTCTTTTTCTTCAACAGCAGTAATCCCAGCATCAACCCTAGCCTCACTAATCTTCTTCATTGATTCCTCCAACTCACTAATTTTCACCCCAAATGCATTTTTCTTGTTCTCCAAAACACCAACTCTTTTTCTAAGCTCAGAAACTTCCAACTCCAAATCATTGTTCTTCTTTTCTAACTCAGCAATTGTTTCTCTAAACCCTAAACTAGTTTTCTTAACTTCTTTCAACAATTTTTCATAATTATTCTGTGCTTTTTTCCCTCTCTCACACATTTCCTCTTTCTTCCTCAATTCTTCCTCAAATTGAAACTTCTGTTGAAGATGTTGATTCTCTGTTTGGAGTTTCTCATATCTACTCACTAAAATTTCTTCAACAGTATCAAATTGTTCTGTCAGAAACGCTGTACGCAGAACTGAAACCAAATCTTGAATGCTCATGTTTTCCATGTTCATATGGTCGTTTGAACGAGACCCAGGTTCGGTTTCGGGTTTATTTTCCATGAGAAGCACGAAAAATTGAAACTTTTGAAGAAAGGGGGTTTAGTGGAGATGGAGAATGGGTTAGTGTTGAGACGAAGATCATGAAGAAGAAGAAGTGATCACTGCGTAATGCAAAATTTAGGGATTTGAACCCTTTGTGCCAAAAAATTATAGGATAAAAATGTAAAATTTAATTTAATTTTGACACATGAATTTGTGTGTTTAATTTAATTTAATTTTGACACATGAATTTGTGTGTTTAATTTAATTTAATTTTGATTAAATCATTTTTATATGCCTTGTTTGCTGCCTAATCTTGTGCGTGCTGGTTCATCACGTTACCATGTGACTTCAAGGCTAGGCCGTCGGATCTGAGATCTGACGGCCAGTGATGCACTTGCGTATGGTTCACACGCGCCTCCTTTCCTCTTTGCTACTGTGCGCCTTTGTTTTCAACTCTTTGATCATTTGATCTTGTGGCTGTGATAAGACTACAGTCTGAGCCCAACTGTCTTTGTGAAATTTCTCTACAGTTTTACTGCATAAACCCCCAGTCCTGCTGCTGTACCCCCTCTGTTTGCTTTAAAAAATCTTTTAACATATTAATGTTTAGTTGTGGTTTCATGCAATTTTAACTCAATTTATTTTTTATATCATGCATTGTTACTATATAGTTGTTAAATTTTAATCATGATTTCATGCATTTTTTCTTGTTCAAATTATTCTCATATCATGCATTTTCATCTATGTTTAATTTTTATCTCATGATTTGTGGTTTTATTTTCCTTAAGAAAAATCATTACATGCATATTTCATTTAGTCTTGCTTTATTTAGAATATATGTTTATTTTCTTGCATTTCATATTTTCATTTTATTATTGATACTTTAGTATTTTAATTGGTCTAAATTTCATGATATTTTTTTTTTAGGGAATGGATGTAATTTATTTTGCGCATTTTTATTTCTTGCCATTATATTTTCCATAGAATGTATCTAGGAGGGTATCTAATAATGTAGTAAGTAATGCACACACCGACACATGCACCGACACTATCACACTTTATTTATCGCTTTACGCTTATTTTATTTTTTACGCCGTTGCGCTAGTTTACCGTTAGTTTAGAAAAATCTTTTCCCAAAAAAACAAATATGCAAAAAACTTCAAAAATATTTTCTTAAGAAACCTTGGATTTTAACCCAAGTGATCTTTTTCCTTTTATTTCTTAATCAAATTTTTAATCAATTTAACCATATTGGACTTGATTTTCTTTCAATTAAAATTAAACAACTTCACTTCTTTCATTATTCTATGCCTTGAGGCCTCTCTTCCCTTCTTAAAACCATTTTCAAAAACTCTAAAAATAACCCAACCCACCAAATATTTTTAAGAACGAACTATATTGGGTTTTGATCCCTTTTCTTTAAGGGTATGTAGGCAAAGGATTTTATCCTTCCAAATCAAATAAAAATAACCAAAAACATACTTCTTCTTCCTCCATTCTTTCACCTAGATTTTTTTAGGCAAGAATTTTCAAATAAAATAATTTAGCACAAGATAAAGTTAGGTAAGAGGTTCCCACGGAGTACCGTGGTCGTTAGGGGTGCTTAACGCCTTCCCCGATCGAAACCAACCCCCCAGGATCCAAAGTCTCAAAAAAAGTGTTTTTACTCATTTTTTCTCTTCCCACAAATAAAAATTGAGAGTCCAAAGATCGAAGGTTCAAAACCAATAAATGGATTGACACCCGAAAATCATCGACTACAAACCCTAATTTCAATTTTTTTCTCCTTTAGCTCGGTGATACACGATTTCGATTTGCCATCGTTCAATATGCAAAGGTAATTCATATGTTCTATGTTATTAACTTTTTAATTTTGTTTAGAAATTTTGATTAATGTTTTCTGCTTCTGATCATATTGTTTGAATGTTTTTTGTTTACAAATGAAAACCCTGTTTTGCACATGGGAGGAAGATGCGATTTCTGGCATTGATGATGGTGGTCATGCTTTAATGGTAAGATAATCCCAATTTATTTACTTCCTTTAGTGATATTCCTTTTATATGGTTTACATGCAATTTAATTTTTGGATTTCATATGAATTTTTATTGTGGAATTTTACACTCACCAACTGTTTGAGAAAATGTCTCAACATTGAAAATTGATGGCAAATATAAACAACAACTTTCTGGTCTTTTTTTGCTACTTTTAGAGACAATATTAAAGTTTATTGGTGGTTCTGTTATGTTTAAGATATGCAATTTTAAACATAATTTATTTATTTAAATATACTTTTATGTCATTCATGTTAATTTAAAGGTTATGTGATTCCATCTCTTATTTTATATTCTGGTTCTTTTGTTGAATGTTTTATTGTTTGTTTAGATTCACAACTTATGGTTTCATTGTTTAAGTTGATCATCTCTTTCATTTTCTATTTGTGGCTTATAGATTCACTTCTTTCATATTTCATTATTGTGTTGATGTTTTTGTTGAAACCCCAATTGTTCTCCATGAACAAATGCAAATTATGTGTTTGTCAATCTCACTTTCAAATTTGGTTTTGATTATTTTGGTTTTCTCAGATTGTATTAGAAATTACATAAGAATCTAAAGTAACTTAGATCTAGATATGGTATATTTCAGCTTTCAATTTTCTTTTTTGTTACTTATATACTTTGAGTTATTAGTTTCTTAAGGTTTCCTAAAGTTTCTTCATTTTGGTCATCGTTGATATTATTTATTTTTTTATGGCCAGGCAAAGTGAAACACTTTTACAAGTTATCTGGAACAGTTTGACAAGGAACTTCATGTTTAAGTGAGTACAATTTTTATCTCATACTTATTTTACTAACCACATATTCTTCTTTTCACTGTCTATGAAGTTAAACATGTTCTATTTTCACTATTCCTTTGCAAAGATGGTTTGGTTCGAATCTGGTTCTGAAATCTTTGGTTTGCTTTCATTGGCTATGTAGTCTATGCAATTGTGATAACTAACATAAATTTCACTCTGTTGTCTAATTAGTTCTTTTTTTTTTTACTTTTTATTCATCTTCATTATAGTAAATTAGTAATAACTAACATGAATTTCATCATTTATATAGGGTGATAGAATACATGCCAAGATGTATATTCTCAAGAAAAGCATAATCAAACATGAGGTTCAAAGAGGGCTGCTATTATTGATTCATTGGGTTCAAAAGAGGGCTTTAATGAAACATGAGGTTTGATAAGTACTTTTTTTATCCATATTTGATGAGCTCACCTGTTTGATTCTAAGGTAATACCAATATTTGCTGTTATTTTAGGTAGCATATGCTTCAGCTGTTATACACATGTTAGCTTCCATCTTTTCCTTCCCCACCCTCCCAAACATACCCCCACTAAATAACATCAAGGCTCCCTTTTCTTAGCCTGATAACATGTTTATTCTGATCTTTGAAACATTTGTATGATTTACGGTTATCTCTCGATTGATTGCTATTATTTAAAAATCCATTTTGTCATGTGCTTTTATGATTTCAAACTTAACAAATATGAGTATCTTTTTTCTTTCAACTTGACTTTTAGTACATTTTTAGGTCTAAGCATCATGACATTCTATAAGACTTTAAAAAAAGATAAACAATGTGCACAACCATATAACTGTGATGGTTCACCACTTTGTGTTTAAGTATATTGGTAAGTTGAAAGAATCTGCATGATAATTGATATTGCTTTGGGCCTAACTGTGTTTCAAGATATTGCTTTTATGATTGAAATGACTTGAAGTTTGGGTTTCTAATTTACTAATCTTGATGTAAGGTTTCTTATTTTTTTGAGTTAATTTATATATGTGTTTTAATATTGAATCAAAATTTTGAACACCAATGGATATAAAGATGATTACTGTTCGTTCTTTTATTATCATCAACAAAACAATATAAACATTGTCATTTTGGGGTAAAAATTGCAAATGCATGCTTTATGCTTTATAGTATTTAGTCACTTTGACTCCTGAATTGAAATGGTTTCTATGGGGATTAAAGAAGGGAAATAAGTCCTTGCAAATTAAGAGTAGGAGTTGTTTTAAGGTTTGTTATCAGTTTTGAATCACATGCCTGACTTTATATTTCATTCTCCATTATTTTCCTGTGAATTTTTCTATCCTTTTTGATTGTTTTTTGTATTAGTGTGCTGAATTGTGTGATTTCTTTTATGTTTAGCAGTTTTGAGTTCTCACAGGACATGGTTGAATCTAGACTCAGTTATGGACAAGAGGTTTTGAAGGATCTTATTTTTTTCACTTTGTTATCCAAGATAAGTAACACATGAATAGATTGTTATTCTTGGTGTCTATTAATGGATTGATTTACTTCCTTTTGACAATTTTTTCTCGAATGGTTTGCATGTTATTGAAAGTTTGCAAGAACATGTTAATAGTGTCTTCACTTTTGTCTTTTGCAACTTTATTTTCACATTTTGAGTTTCCTTTTGTCTTTTACAGAAAGTCAAGTTTTCCACTATTGTAGTTGTTATGCAATTCAATTTTGTATTGCTTACTATACTCAAGAATAAAGCCAATACAATTTCAAATGTATGGTTCTGCATTAAATTGATGATTATCGAAGACCATCTTTACTTTGTTTTTGATTAGAAATTAGAAGATCTATCACTAAGAAAATTGTCCATAAAGGGTTTCATTTTTGCCTTTTGTTTATAGCTGACATTGATTTTTATGGTCTTATTCTTCTTTTTATATGTTTTGGCAGATTTTGAAGTATTCTATGAGAGATCAAGATTTGTATTCGAGATAAAGACCATGAGGTAATCATTATTTAAGAAAGCAGAAAATGCGATTGAAATCCATAAAATGAACTGTGAATGCTATTAAATCTGTAAGAATTCTTCAAAGTAATTTCATTTATACCTTCTTTGCTTGCTTGGTTGAGTTTTTCCTTGATCAACTCATATACCAAAACTCTCTTTTGGGGGAAACCTACATATTATGGGTTTTTAACTTCAATTTGATGATATATTTGTTAAATATATCTCTTATGTTTCTTTTTTCATTCACATTAAATGGATACAAGAAATATCTTTCTTGCCTAATGATCTTAAGGGATGCTTTTGTTATGATCGGGTACGATCAAAAGATTATAGTTGATTCTTTATATTGCATATGTATTTTTATTTTTTCACACAATGTTGGAGCACATTTGAGGGCATCTATTATGAGTGGTAGATATAATTCAAATTGCTAATGTTTAGTTACACTATAGATGACATTCGCAATTTGAATTGGTGACAAATCAGAACAAGGTCATTTTCAGGTGAATGACCTAATAAATGTCATTTTATATTATAATCTCATTTTGGTGACAAATATTATAATCTCATTTTATCATCAATTATAGTAATAGGGACCACAAAACCATAACAATTTCAAATTTACACAATAAAAAAAAACATCAACATTCATTTTAGATCATACAAATTTGAATGTGTTAATTTCCCTCTAAGAAATGTCATAATTCAAGTCGCTTGGATCTCTTTGCATTTGAGTTTTTCCTAATAGTTAGACCCTTTTTTTTCCACCTCTCTATGTATGTGTGCTTTTTCTTTAGTAATACTTTTTTATTTTTGAATTTGTGATAATATTTGCTAGCATAGGCTTTGAATTTGTAATATGAATTTCCTCACTCAAGTTTCAACATTGAAAACAATTGAAAATTAAGAAACATTTTATTAGAAGAAAATCTTTTCTCAGGAATCATTTACAACTTTGTTGTTTTACTTCACATGTTCTTTTACCATTTCAATGACAGCAGATAAAGGCTTGAAAATTTATACATAGCCATGTTTGATTGTTATTATTTGTAGCTTCTTTCAATTTGTTAATGATACCCAACTTACAAGATTTGAATAGACTTTTCTGCCATATGTTGTTGTCAGTTGTGTTCTCTCATAGTTTCTTTCTTTGCAGCTAAAGGGTAAATGGAAAGCAAATGGTGGAGGATTTAACTATTAAGATCATGTAACTATCAACCTTAGAATCATTCAAAACTTTTGTTTTATGTCTGTTTTTGTTAGGCCATAATTTTTGTATTATTTTATCTTTTTTGGAACTGTATTTGGATCAATAATAGTTGTTAACTTGCATTGGATATTCGTGAAAATAACATTATAGAATGACGTTAGACAAGCAAGTTTTATTTTATCTCCTTTCTCTTGATCAACAAAATTAAAGAATAATTGAAATAAATTTTAAGTCTTTGAAGTTATAGATAGTGATCAACGATTTTAACCATGGGCTTCTTCAAACATTCAAACATTATAATTGAAATAAATTTTAAGTCTTTGAAGTTTCTTATTTTTATACCATGGTCTCTCTTTGTGTAAGAATGGAGTTGTATGGTTGATATTAACTACAAACACTATGATTCAAACACGGGATGCTTTAGGTATTCGATTTAAGATCAAAGTGCTATATTCCTCAAACATGGGGTTATAGGTATTTAATTTATGTTTCTATTTATAATGAAGGTATAATCATATTGTTCTTAACATTTGTATTCAATATATATTGGATATATTTAAATAAGATATTCAATTAATTTTATTTATCAAAAATCTAAATTTATATCCATTTATATTTTCCATTCATTTCTTTATATTAACTACAAACACTATGATTCAAATACGGGAGGCTATAGGTATTTGATTTAACATGAAAGTTTTATATTCCTCAAACATGGGAATATCGGTATTTAATTTACGTTTCTATTGATAATGAAGGTATAATTATATTGTTATTAACTTTTGTATTCAATATATATTGATCAATAATAGTTGTGAACTATGTTAATGCTTTAGACTAAATTGAACTATATGTCAAACGATGACATCGTTATTAACATGATTTTACCGATTTGTTTAACAAGTGTAGTAAATGTTATTATTTTGGTTGTATGTTAAGAGTAATAATTTGTTAACGCCATATAAAATCGTTTTGTGCACGTGCGTTGCACGGGTGGAAATACTAGTAATAGGACATGTATGCAGAATTTTCATACCAGATGATGCACCTTGAGCTTCCTTGCTCCTTTTCATGGGAGGCTCAATTCTTTACAAAGGAGCAGACTCCACAATCTCTTTTTCTTGAAAAGCAGTAATCCCAACATCAGCAAGATTCTTACTAATCTTCTTCAATGATTTCTCCAACTCACTATTTCTCACCTCAAATGCAACCAAAGCATTTTCCTCATTCTCCAAAACATCATTTCTTACTCTAAGCTCAACAAGAGCTTTGCTATCAACAACCCATTTTTCCTTCAACTTTCTTAGCTCACAAACTTCCAACTCCAAATCATTGTTCTTCTTCTTTAGCTCACTATTTTTTACCCCAAGTGCATTTTATTATTCTCCAAAACACCAACTCTTATCTTAAGCTCATTAACAACATTACTATCAATAACCCGTTCTTCCTTCATCTTTCTTAGCTCACAAACTTCCAACTCCAATTCATTATTCTTCTTTTTCAGCTCATCAATGGTTTCTCTATCAGCTAAACTAGTCTTCTTAACTTCCTTCAACAATTTTTCATAATTACTTACTCTCTGCTCTTTTACATCTCTCACATGTTTTCTCTCTCTTCTTCGAATCTTCCTCAGCTTGTAACCTAGCTAGTCTCTCCATTTCACACTTGTCTTGAAGAAGTTGAATCTCTGTTTTCATTCTGTTATATCTACTCACTAAAATTTCTTCAACACTATCAAACTGTTCTGTTAGATACGCTGTGCGAAGAAATGAAACCAAGACCTGAATGCTCATGTTTTCCAAGTTCATTTCATCATTTGAACAAGACTCGGGTTCGGTTTTGGGTTGAAGTTCCATGAGAAACACAAAAAATGGAAACTTTTGAAGAAAAGGGGGTTTAGTGGAAATGTATGAAATTTATTGTTGACACATTTAGTTTGGCTGAGAAACACGATTAAATTACTTAAATGCCCCTCGGCAGTTAACTGCAGAAGTTTTCCTCGGCAGTTCCAGGAAAACTTCTGCAGTTAACTGCCGATGTTTTGTTATAAGAACAGAATTGGCATAAGAGTTTTCAAAACTCCAGTGTTACGTTTTTTATTTTCCAAGGTGCGATTTTCAGTCATTTCAAGCCATTCCAAGCCAATTTCAATCACAAAAACAAGTATGTGTTTTGAATCTTATTGCAATGCTATTTTGTTGTTGAATTGTTTGTTTTTTTTGTTAAATTTCGATTATATAGGTTTTATTGATTTTATGATTTTATGATATGTTAGATTTATGTTTAGGTTTTATTGTTTTGACGATTTGTGAGAGAATTGTTAAAATTGTTAGAATTGTTAGGTTTATGTTTTATGATTTTAGGATAGTTTAGGTTAGGTTAGAATTGTTAGAATTGTTTAGGTTTATGTTTAGGTTGTTATGAATTGTTATAATTGTTATAGAAGTTTTATTGAATTGTTAGGTTTAGGTTTTGATGAATTGTTCTAGAATTATTTAGATTTAGGTGTAGGTTTTGATTTTATGATTTTATCTCATTGTTGTTTAGTTTAGGTTTTGATCGTCAATTTTTTTTATGTAGACATGTCTCAGAATCAGAACCAGGTAACGTTCAGGGAGAAGAAGAAAGAAAAATCGCCTATGACATGGCACATAATCAAAACTATCATCAAAACCTAAACCTAAACCTAAACCTAAACTAAATCTAAATCTAAACAATTCTAACAATTTTAGAACAATTCATCAAAACCTAAACCTAACAATTCAATAAAACTTCTATAACAATTCATAACAACCTAAACCTAAACATGAACAATTTTAACAATTCTAACCTAACCTAAACTATCCTAAAATCATAAAACATAAACCTAACAATTCTAACAATTTTAACAATTCTACAACAAATCGTCAAAACAATAAAACCTAAACATAAATCTAACATATCATAAAATTAATAAAACCTATATAATCGAAATTTAACAAAAAAAAAAAACAAACAATTCAACAACAAAACAACAATGCAATAAGATTCAAAACACATACATGTTTTTGTGATTGAAATTGGCTTGGAATGACTTGAAATGGCTGAAAATCGCACCTTGGAGAATCAAAAACGTAACACTGGAGTTTTGGAAACTCCTATGCCAGTTCTGTTCTTATAACAAAACATCGGCAGTTAACTGCCGAAGTTTTCCTCGGCAGTTAACTGCAGCCGGTTCCAGAAAACTTCGGCAGTTAACTGCTGAGGGGCATTTGAGTAATTTACTCGTGTTTCTCAGCCAAACCAAATGTGTCAACAACAATTTTCGTAATGTATAGATACATAGGGAAGTGGTAAATCGGATTTTAGGGGTTTCAACCCTTTAAGCGATTTTATGGCGTAAAAATGTGAAATTTAATTAAGTCTTGTTTGGTAAAAGAATATGCTAACTTGTGCTCTTAAAGGCACATGTTAAAGAACTCATTATAGAAATATACGTGTCTTGCATTTAACTTCTTAAAAGTTAACATATTATGTTTTCCAATGCAAAGTTGCTCTTTTTAGGTTACTTAACATGTGCCATAAGGACACAAGTTAGCATGGTCCAAAAAATATTTCTTCTTTCTTTGAAGTATTTTATTTGTGTTTGCTCTATTATATTTTAAAGTTTGACATATTAGTAAGTTACCTTTGAGATTGGCTTAGTCCTTCCTACTTTAATGAGTTAAAGAAAGGGTTTGTTTGACAAGACACAATTTTGAATTAATAGCTTATTGTTTATGTCTTATAAGATCATTTGATTAAAAAAGATTTATTTTTGTTAGTTTATAGCTTATTACAATATGTTAATTGAAGTATTTTATAGCTTATCATTTTTATCTCAAATTTATTATTATAGCTTTAATTGAAAATAATTTAAAATTAATGAAATATACTTTTTTATGTTATTTCATATTTATAAGTTAGTTCAACCGTTAATTTTATCAAACGTTGCAAATTTAACCAACTAGTTTATCCTTTTTCCTAAAAAAAAAAAACTAATTTATCCTTTATCTGCTATGAACTATCTGATCAATTATTCGTTATTTTTTACCAAATAGAGCCAAAGTATGTTACTATGTCCAATTGTTCATAAGATTAGTGCATATATCAGGGGTAGAGGCTTGTTTCCATGAAAAAGCAAACACTATGCCGATTACTAGCTTTTCTCAAAAAAAAAAAAAAAAATTACTACATGACTTATCTATGTAGTAAAGTAATTATAAGAATTATAAAACCAATTCTAGCATCAATCAAATAATCACAAAAGCCAAATAATCAAATATCATAGTTATTAAGATCACTTCTTCCTCTAAAAAACAAATATCACTTCCTCACATAAGAAGGGTGATTCATGTTGCTTTAGGCTGCTTTTGTGCAAATTGGCTATCATGAAAATGGCTTGTATGAATGAAAATATGAGATAGTGTATTAAACTTCTTGCTGGATAAACATGCAGCATAAGAATTTCACAGAAGTGTCAAAGATGGTAGCTATGCTTAAAAAGTGAGATATGCAATTATTATGGGTGTGTTCTATGTATTTTATAGCGATATAATTAGAAAAGGAAAAAGTGATATTAGTATCATAGTATGGGAGTGGTTTATGAAGTAAAGTTTGACAGCAAACTTTGGAAGTTTGACATCAAAGTTTGGAAATTTGACAACAATGGCCATCGGGGAGCTGAGGTTTCAGCTGAAAACGTTTACCCCAAACCAAGTCTTCACTTGGGGGCAGGGAAGGGAATAGAAGTCAAAGCTTGGCTTGTCATGCTTCCCGCTAACGCCGTT
This sequence comes from Medicago sativa, assembly GCF_051527215.1. Lineage (NCBI taxonomy): Eukaryota > Viridiplantae > Streptophyta > Magnoliopsida > Fabales > Fabaceae > Medicago > Medicago sativa. The sequence goes on along the minus strand of NC_140753.1, from coordinate 22,335,674 downwards.
AGTGGCCAAGTGATGTCGGATTCTGACACTCGAAACCATGCACTATATTCAAAATCAAGGTATGACTTAAATGTTTGCAACATTAGTTTGGTTTACCTCTTTAAACACAGTTTGGTTCTCAAATTTTATGAACTGAATCAAGTTTAAATAGTTAAGTTCAGTTTGGTTTTCCAATCCGGTTCATTGGCTTTTTTGAACAGCTCTATATGACACCTTAAAAACCAAATTAAAGGTGGTAAAATTTCATCCATCATGCCAAACAAAACCAAAAATGAATTTAAATTGGATTTGAGCCATGGAAATGGAAATGTTGTAAGGTAATATAGGTTTATGGCTAATAAGATCTTTTTAAGAAACGTTTACAATCAAAAGATACAGACCCACATTTCCTCTTCAAGGGGTGTATCGAGTATGGAAATCTCAGAAGTTGTCAAAGAGAACGGGAACAAGTGTTTCACGGCAATGGAGATAATTTCCGGCAAAGAATGTGGGGAGAGAGATAGGGTACAAACGCTATTACTATACACCTACAAAAAAGACGCACGATTTCCTCAACTAATGCCACCCCTAGAAGGGGCCACAGACATTATTCCTATTTCAAAATTTTACCTTAATCCCTTGTTAACATAAAACCAAGAAAATTTTGCCACTAACGTAACAAATAAAAAACATTCTGAACGAAGGATGTTAAGAAAACTACCCTATCGAAATAAAACTGAAGAGACCATTTCATAGTACTCTGATTGATTCTCACACAGTTGAAGAGAGCAACATGAGCTTTTAACTCAAAAATATATATTGATATCAACCAGCTGTTGATGGAAAAAACACAGCTGAAAGAACCAACTTTTGCGTAAAAATGAATTTAACTTTGGAACTTTATCTCTACAATAAAATATCAGAGGTTATTTTGCACAAAACATAGCTTAGTAGAAGGCCACAAAAGCTGAGACAGAGAACCAAGCCAAACTGGTGAATATGATCAAAATAGTTTCAAGGAAAACAAATTACTCTGCATCAGAAACAACCAAACAAGAGAACCAAATAACATGCAAAACCATAACCAACAGGAAAATTTGCAGATCCTAAATCATAATCCAAATACTCGTCTCCAACTCAAAAACAATCACAGCTTAAAATAACAAAACATAACATCACAATAAAGACATAAACAAGAAGCCAACAAAACAGGACAAACACTGCCTAGAGCCATAATTTCCTGCACTCAGCAAGTCAGCCAAATCATCATTTAATTAAAATATCAAACCAGTTATAGACAATTTTAACAAATCTGGATCTCAATTTCAACAATTCAAATTATATCAGCCTAAAAATTTATCTCCAATCACACAATAAAACTGCATGAAATTTGACTCATTTCTGGATGAAAATACTACTACTCACCAGCTAAAGATATTTTTCTAAATAATTAAACTTTATTCAAAAATATATTTCAACAATTCAAATTATATCAGCCTAAAAATTTATCTCCAATCACACAATAAAACTGCATGAAATTTGACTCATTTCTAGATGAAAATACTACTACTCACCAGCTAAAGATATTTTTCTAAATAATTAAACTTTATTCAAAAATATAATAGTGCCAAAAGGATACAGGGAACCAAATGTTCTGATTCTCGAGGACTGATCCATAAATACATTAACACAAGACACTATAATTCAAGGCTTTCTACTCAGTCGTTAAAAATTGATAAATAAAAAATGTCATAGAAATAGAATTAGGCTAATTTCTTTTTCTATAAATAATATTACTGAGCAAGATAAATGCCAAAATCGAGAACCTTTCTTAACAGGCAAAAACATTCAGTTCAGCATAAATACTAAAAAAATCATCTACTTATCGCATTAAACTGAAACTACTGCAATCAGAAGCACTAAGCAGCTTAATCTGACGACAATGCCTTAAACTATTCTTAGACTGCTGGAATTTATCACATTAAACTGAAACTCCTGCTATCTTAAGCACTGAGCAGCCTAATCAATAGTGTAAATGCCTTAACTATTCTTAGACTGCTGAAGAGAGGAAATGGAATTGTTACCTTCAAAAACATAAGAATCACGGAAACCTAGCTAAAAGACTAAATAGTGTAAAAATTAACTTATAAACACTTCCTTTGACATGGCAGAAAACTGAGTATAGCTTGGTTACAACATACACAGTACACAGGCATCGCAATAACCAAACTGATGAATACTATTAAAAACAATCATAGAAAGCGCAACAATTTTTATACTGCATCGCTTCAGAATCGACAGGGAAAATATACCATGTCTGTATCAAAATCAAATAAATCATGCCTGCCAATCAAATAAGTACAGACTGAAAAACCAATGTAATTAAAAATGCAATCACTTTCCAAAAGCAAGAAACAAATATAACAGATCATAATCACAGTGCACACAAAAAATATGCAAACAACACCAGACAACAAATTATGCACTCGGTGATTCCTAAATTTACAATTTGTTCTAATCATAATCCTCGTTAATTTAAGATCAAATTACTAGGATCCACAAACAACAAACTATGCACTCAGTGATTCCTAAATTTACAATTTGTTCTAATCATAAACCTCGTTGATTGAAGATAAAATTACTCATCAAACTTCATAGCTTGATCCCAGTTCCACCTGCCCATTAACAACCTATTTGGATTTGCTTATTTTGTTAGCTTAAATAGCTTATGCAAGTAATAAGCTTTTATTGTTAATTCATAAGTTCTCCCTAACAAATAGGGTATCTTCATAAGTTGTTTTTTCATAAACTCCCTTGAAAACCGTAGAATAATACATAAAACTTGTTCATTGGCACAAGTTGTTTTGCATCCGAACAGTCCTAATTGGATAACAATTTTATGTAATCAAATTTAACTGCAGGCAACAAAACCAGCCTATGTACATATACCAATTAGACAAACAACAAACCAAATCAATCAAGCGCGCACACAACAAATCAAACAACCAGCAATATTAAACAAACTAATAACCACACCCAATAACAATATTAAGTAACACAATAATGTATTAAAATTAAACCATTCATTCAGCCATAACAATAACAACAATTGTCATCAACCCCATTAATCCAAATTCATAAAAACCAACTAAATTATCCAAAATTTAAAATACTAGGGTAAGGAGAAAAACATAAACCAAAATCAAGCATCAGCTTTCTGATAAACATAGGTCAAACCACATTTCCCACAATAATGACGATCAAAATGATTCGCCATGAAAGTTCCAGCACCACACTCAGCATTAGGACACTCCTTCCTCAGCCTCTGCACCTTCCCAGAATCATCAACCTTATAAAACTGCAACACAGCAAGCTTCACCTTCCTATGCTTATGCTTAATCTTCTTGGGCTTAGTGTAGGTCTTCTTCTTCCTCTTCTTCGCACCACCACGGAGACGGAGAACGAGATGAAGAGTGGATTCCTTCTGGATGTTGTAGTCGGCGAGAGTGCGGCCGTCTTCGAGCTGTTTTCCGGCGAAGATAAGACGTTGTTGGTCCGGTGGAATTCCTTCCTTATCCTGGATCTTGGCTTTCACATTGTCGATGGTGTCTGAAGATTCAACTTCGAGGGTTATTGATTTCCCTGTTAGGGTTTTCACGAAGATCTGCATCTTCGTGATTAGGGTTTGCGCCGGTGGAGAATGAAAGGGGTTGAAGATGAAGATGATGAAATGTGTTTGTTTGAGGAATTTATATTGTGAGGAATTAGGGTTTTGGGATTTTTGGTTGTTGGGTTTTGGGCTTTTTACAAAGCCCATTGAACCTAATTTTTGAAATAGCAAATGAAGTATTTAAAATTTCAAGTTTTAAAAATCATCTCATAAAATTTATAACTTGAATTATTTTGATCGACAAAAGCAAAAAGACGACTTTACCCTAATATAAATAGCTCTAGCTTTTTAACAAGAGTTTTAGTTATGTGGCTCATATTTCCTTCAAAAAAAAAGTTATGTGGCTCATATATTGTTGAGCCTTTTTTTTCCGCGTGACAACTAGCATTTTCTAAACAACTCAACTTAATTTAGTTTTTGTAACAAAAAAAAACCAATTTATCCGTTTTAAATTTATCAATTATCTTTAACAAATTTTCATTATAATTAGGAAAGCAATATTAGTTGATGTATAATTCATCATTCATGCTACAAAAATAAAACTTAAACCTTTCAAACCTTACTTGTCTGGTTTTCTATAATCACTCAGTTGAAAATTAGCTCTTCAACGTTGGTGATCTGAGTTCGATACCGAGGCACACCATTATCTAAAAGGATTCTTCTAGAGTCTGTAACTTGGCAGTAAATCATTGATCAATCAAAACAACCAATCACTTTTCTTTTCCCACCAATAATAACATCGAATCAAATTACTATAATTATTTATTCTTCATTATTATTGGTTGGTGGATTCATTCATCACATATTTATACTGCATACGTCTCTATCTCTCTCTCTGTCATGCAGAAAGAAGCAACCCAAAGCATCTTCTCTCTGTCTCTGCATTGACGTTTCAACCTTCTTAAATCTTAATTTCACTTTTCAACTGTAAGTGCCTCTACTCCTCTGTTTTTCATATTCATCAAGTTTTCAGCTTTTTCGAATTTTCATCAAACCCATCTTAAGTAAGCAATTTGGGTTCAACTAGCTTATCATATTTTACATATTAGATGATTTTGAATATTCTAGACAACCTTAATTTTTGCAAAATTCTGTTTTTTTGTTGTTTTTTTTTTTTATCTAATTTTGTGCCATGTGTTTTGTGAAGTGCTTAATCAATTGATAATTTGGGGCACCCTTTGAATTAAATTCTCTTTATTTGGATTCCTAGCTATATTAGCCCTGTTTGGATAAACAACTTAATTTGCAGCTTATGGCATAAACACCTGTCATGATAAGCCCTTATGTAGAAGCTATTTCTATAACAAGTGGTAAAATAAAGTTAAATTGATTTCATATAAGCTATAAGTTATTTTCGTAAAATATTTATGAAATAAAGGTGAAAACAATTTATGAACATGTTATAAGTTGTTTTATGAGTTCTTCCAAACAGTATATAATATCAGTAGATAAGCTCAAATAAGCCAATCCAAATATGCCTATATTTATCCAACCAAGTATTAGCAACTTACTAATTTCAACATGAATTAACAGGATTCTCAAGCCGAATTAACAGGATTCTCAAGCCAAACTTGGCTTCTAAGTTCTACCATGACACAAGATACTAATACCTTGAGTTATTGGTTGAATTGGAGATTCTTCATATGTGCAATATTTCTTTTATTAACTATGGGCTTAGGATCATTTTTGATATGGAAGTATGAAGAATTCAATAAATCAAGAAACGAGAGGGTAGAAGAAGGCCGGCGAGAAATGGTTGGGTTGCTATATGAAGATGAAGCATGGAATACATGTGTTAAAGGAATTCATCCTAATTGGTTGCTTGCTTACAGAATAATTTCTTTTTTTGTGCTTTTGGGTTTGCTCATTGCTAATGTAGTTGTTGATGGAGGTGGCATTTTTTACTTCTACACTCAGTAAGTTAAATTCCACATATCCTGTATAATATATTGCTGTCTTGCATGATAGTTGAAACTAAAACGTGAAATTAGATTAAACTTATTGCTTGAAGTAAATAACTAAACTTCCAAGGTTCAGAAATTTGTATGCAATGATATCAATTTCAGAATGCGGACGGTTTGTTCAAATTCCGCTACACTAAAGTACTATAGCGCCACAATGCCACGAAATAATAGCACACGACAATACCACGAACACGTGATTGAGAATGTGGCACAAAATTATAGCTATTCACTTACCATGTTTTCCAGCCAATAAACAATTTCATTGGTTAACTATATTGCGTGAGCTTTTTGTGAAGAAATCTTGTTTTGATGAAACACTGCTATCTTGAGCATCCCTTTTTGTTATAAATATGCTGATTCCCTTTCTTTTTTTTGGCTCCTGAACAGATGGACATTTACTTTGGTCACTATTTACTTTGCGGTACCATTTCACTTCTCTAACTCTCTTGCATTTTAGTAGTTTTGCGTTTTTTTCATCTTTTTGGGGGGTAGGGTGGAATTTGGTCTAGTCAGATTATTGAATATCTGTTCATATATGTTCATATACTCCATAGAGGAAACTTATGAACCTGTTCAACTTTGTTTTTCTATGTTTTCATTTCAACCTTCTCTAAGTGACTTCCGCTCTTAATTTCAATTTCAGCTCGCATCTTGTTTTTCCTTCTATAGAAGTTGCTTTAACCACAAGGAATTTGAGGGAAACACATTAGATACAGAACGAGGCACTTATGTGGCTCCAACACTTGATGGGATTTCTGATATACCTGTCCTATCTAAGAGTTCGTATGCCAATCGGGAATCTCTCAATCGAAATACAGCTGGTGTGTGGGGTTATATTATTCAAATATTATTTCAGGTAAATTACTCTTATTGATTTTATTGGTGTTAATTTGCTTAGTGCATGACATTTATTTTAACAAATCTATGTCCAACTTTGAGTCTTTGTCAACAACTAAAAATTCACTTTCAAGTATAACTTTTGTTTAGGAAGAACATACAACTGTCGTTTTTTCATTATAATATTAGTTTTGTGAAAGAAATTGGATATAATTGAAGATGGTAAACCTGAAGGAGATAAAAGCTGATAGGAACCCAAATTAAAGAAAAGAAGAAATTGTTTTATTGATTGAAAAGGAGATATGTTATAGAAAGGAAAACACTTTGTATCCCTAGATCACAACTCCTCAGAGAAGAGACCAATTATCTCTTTGCCCAAACCTTTAAGTTCTAATTGAAAATTATTGAGTGTCCTCCCTTCACCATGCCCTCTTCGTATATTGACGGTTCTTCCTCTAACAAACTTGCCAGATTAGCAAATGTAACCGACTCCTTATTTAGCACACTTGTTGGGCTTAGGCACAAACCGGGTTTCTAACAAAAGATATGTAGATTGGAGAGAAAAAAATGGGAGCTTTGTGTTTGTCAAATACTCAAATCAATGTATAGCTTGAAAAAGTTTGTCTGTTTGAGACGGAAAACTTTACTCTGTTTGAAAGCGTGGGTTTCTATATAATATAACACGTTAAAGGTTTTAACTAGCTTTTTAAGGTGTCAGAATTTATCATCGATGAATCTAGTTGTTACTTACAGTACTGGCTGTATACTCTCTCTTTGGTGACTGACCAGCTTTGTTGAATTTCTTGTTTTTCTTGTCCTTTTAGTTGTACTTTCCCTCTTGTTTGTAATAAAGACCACATTTTTCATAAAATTAGGTGAAGTAGTTTCTTCTGTAATAGTATTTGATCAAATCATGGCTAAAACAATGTTGTCAAATAGCAGCTATAACAACATTATAGCGTAGCCAAATTTTAACAAACCGTTATTGTTCTGCAATATGCAATTTAGTACAAAGTGTTGTCAAATGATGACTGTAATAACAATATAGCACTGTAGTATAGAGAATTTCAACAAACCACTTTTTTCCTTCCGCTATCTGCGATTTACAACACTTTGCCAAGAAATTTAATTGGTCAGAACCTTCTAGATCAGAAAGTCCTGTAACTATTTGTGTGAAGAGTAAAATGCTTAAAACTTTAGTTTACATCTGAAGCATATTATTTTTAAATCTGGGTTTGCTGATGAATAATTGTGCAATGACCAGTAGTTTGCAGAAGGCCATTATTCAGTCTCTCTGTTACTGTTATACATATTTTTTCATTGTTTTCTTCTTGTTCATCTTGTTCTTATTCAGCTTATCAATAAAAAAACTATAATAGTATATGAATTTTATTGTGTTATTAACTGGTTAAACTTGGGAGGAAACTATCAATTTGTTTTAATTTTCTTTTAAATATGCAGACTTGTGCAGGTGCTGCAATGCTCACTGACCTTGTATTCTGGCTTGTTATTTATCCGTTTATGACATCCAAAGACTTCCGTCTGGATATTGTAAGTACAACTGATCTTATCCCTGGCCTGTGATTTCTTCATTTGGTTGGGAAAGTTATTCTAGTATACTGATTAGATAAAGTTTTTGGGGACTGTTCGGCATTTTCGCTACATAAGAATGAAAAAAGAATCAACAGAAAAAGAAGAGGAAATAAAATCCTAATCCCTAATTAAATGTATGCACATAGTTTTTAGGGACTGTTGGCATATGTTAGTAGTTTCATTCTTGTTTGGTTTTGCGGTGACAAAAAATGATTTTGTGAAATTGATTATGGCTAAAAGGGATTGGATGTGAAGTAGTTATGTTTGGATGCATTCATGTAAAAGTGAGTTGTATAATAAATTCGAGCCTAAAAATCAAATTGTAGAGGCAAAAGCTTCAAATTCTAGAGACTAAGTGAATACTACTCGAGAGCATCCAAACATGTTAAAATCAATTCTACACTCTTGAATCAATTTTATTACCTCCCCCAAAAGTGGAAGCAAACATACATGAAAACTGTTTGGAGGTTTAGATTGAATATTGATGTTACTAGCGTGTAACCAACATGAAAGCATTTGTGCTTTTCCCGCCTGTGCTAGACATTGACTACTGCATGAAATTTGTAATTAATGGATAGTTGCTTCTTGAAATACCTTAATGATGAAAATGTTAATGAAGATGCAGAAAGGTGAATAGGAGTTTATAAATTTAAATACTGATTACTTTCAGTTCTAAAAGAACATGTCGGTCTTTTGCTGCTCATATCTTTGTTTATTTGATAATGTTTTCACTTTTCAATTTGCAGTTCACTGTTGGTATGCACTCTGTTAACGCTGTGCTCCTCCTTGGCGAAACATCATTGAACTGCATGGTGAGTTTAATTTTTCTCCTTTTGCTTATATTTCTCCTCAATTATCTACTTTAAATTTACAACTATTTCTTCTTCACACATGCAGAGCTTTCCAGTGTTTCGATTTGCATATTTTATCTTGTGGACGGCTACATTTGTGATTTTTCAGTGGATCGTCCATGCCGTTGTTTCGCTTTGGTAAAACTGTGCATCCCATCTTCTTTCTATTGCTTTTCGGTTGGTACAATTCTGTTCATAATTTTTTAACATTTTGTTACAGGTGGCCTTATCCTTTCCTTGATTTGTCATCACCATATGCACCCTTATGGTATGTTCTTAAATTCCATTGGTCACCAATACTCAAATACACCATGCAAAAGAAAAAAATTACCTCTAATATTTGACATATATTTCAACAGAGAATAATTTTTAGACTAGCACATTGAAACTTTTTTGACTGGTAGTACATATTATGTTATGGTCTAGGTCTTCAAATATAACGCATAAAATAAAATTGCAAGCAGGGAACAATTTATATCGTCACATTACATGTTTATCTTATCTATTGCTGATTCGGGTATGTTTGGATCGGTGATATAGGGTGGAATGAAATGGAATAGACCAGTTATATTTTTTAAAAATGAATGTTATGGTGTTCCATTTCATTCCACCATATACCAAAAAATTTGAACACACCCTAAGGCAACAATTGGTTATGAATTCAATCTCGTTGATTGAGATGACTGATGAGCAGTTTGAACTGATACAAGTTTGTTGCCATCTTGTTGGACTTTTAGGTACTTGGCTGTTGGTATAATGCACATTCCATGTTATGGCTTCTTTGCATTAATAGTGAAGTTGAAGCACTTGTGGTTGTCGAGATTGTTCTCTGGTTCTTGTCAGTTTCTACGGTGATAATACATTCCACAGCATTAGTCATTCTGTGTAAGGGGAAAAACACCAATAGTTGTTGGAGTTTCGAAACCTTGGATATATTTTTTTTTAGACATTGGATATATATTTGAAAATAGTTTTTTCTCAACCTTTGTAATAAATTTTCCATACTCATTTTTTATAGAAAAATGTTAATAGTTAGCTTGATAATGTTAAGTGAAGGAAAAAAATGTACGTAGCAAGGATTGAACTCTAAACCTCCTGTCCATACTGATATACTCATTCTCTCGCCATGTGTTTCTAAGAATTTGATTCCTAGACTTTAAATAAACACCACAATAACAAATAATTTGAATCCTAAACGTTTCTCACATGTCTTCAAGAAGATTCTAATAAATGTGACATCCATATTTGGTCACCACTCTTCTATTGAGACAATGCATGCTTCATAATCATGAATGACCAACGTGTTCAGATCCTCCACAGCACATGGTGTAAGGTGCCGCCACCACCGCCGGGCCATTGAATTTAAGTTGGATTGAAATTCAGAATTTCTCTTTTAGATTTAACGGCCATATAGTGACTACATGGTGCAGCTACAACTTATAAAAACTATTAGACATTGAACAGAATAAAAAAAAGGGAAAATCATTCATGGGTGTACAATTAGCCGCCAATCATTATGTGATGAGAAAGGTCAAAATGATCGCAAGATTAGGGAAATGATGTTCAAAGCTGCACCTTGCTGGTAAAACACATTTATATTTTTGTCGATTACGACATCCAATGAAAAACAGCAGCCGAAACGTTATGAAAATAAAGCTGAGGTCGGGGCGAACAAACGCCCGGACAATGGTTGGTATTTAAGAATATATATAAAGCAAATGCAAGTACTGGGACATATAATAGTTGAATCATTATATAATCAAATCAACATTCCAGGGCTTCCAATGAATTCTATCTTCATATCCCAACATAGTGATTCCTACCCTGACCCTCCCCTCCCTAGTTTCTTAGTCCAACCTGTGTTGAGTTTTAAGATGTAAAAACCAAAAGGAACAACCCCATTCATAATGGATTTAGTTTAAGAAAAAACTAAGTTTAAACATAATATCCAGCTATGGCTTCACGTGTGCTCTGATAAACTCTTCTAGCTGAGATATCTCCCCAGTTAAACCAGAAGCATCTGCAGTTGTAACTGTGTTAGAGCACTGTGTAAAGGAAAATGGCTCGCCGGGCACCCCCAAAGTAAACTCATTTGTAACGTCAGCATCTGAAACCACACTTCTCGAAGCCCGTAATTTTTCGCTGAAAAAGTAACAAGGGTTAATAAAGCTGAGTATCCAACAGATGAAATCATGAAAATAATCAGACTGCTATACATTGCATAGTATGTGCATTTTGAAGATAACAACAACTACAACCAAGTCTTATCCCACTAAGTGAGGTCGGCTACATGGATCAAATTACACCATAATGTTCTATCATAAACCATATTTGGATCCAACTCATTAATCTCTAGATCTTTCTTAGTAGCTTCTCTTATAGTTTTTCTAGGTTTTCCACTGTCTCTAGTGATCTAACTATCCTCCAGCTGATCTACTCTCCTTACTACAGAATCTAAATGTCTTCTCTCTACATGCCCAAAGCCCCAAACCGCCTAAGTCTATTTTCCACCATCTTTTCTACTATAGGTGCTACCCCAACTCTCTCTCTCTCTCTCTCTCTCTCTCTCTCTCTCTCTCTCTCTCTCTCTCTCTCTCTCTCTCTCTCTCTCTAATATTGTCATTTCTAATCCTACCTCATCTAGTCTTATCACACATCCAACACAACATACTCAACCAATCATTTGACTGGGTGTTAAGACCATTAGCCATGAGAGAAGGTAGAAGGATTTGAGTAGTTGAAAAAAAGTATAACACATTTCTTCAATAAAAGCCAATCAACAGCAACAACAAATGAATGTGCATGCATATATAATAAGATGAAAGGATGAAGTAGTTGTTGCATGATCAAATGAGTAAAGGTAAACAAATTTAAGGACTTGAAGCCATACATTTCTTTCTCCATTTGTTTGCGGATAAATTCTTTGGTGTGAGCAGTGACTTTGTCGGTTTTGTTGCAGAGAATAAGCAGTGGAATCTTCTTCCTCACAACACTTCCCTTAGTCAACAGATCATATAGGTACCTTAACATGTGTAACAAAATGTCAGTATCTTTGTAATTACTGATATCCTTTCTTTCTCAGGAAAAGTGAGAAATGGTGACTTATTAAATTAATAATGTTATAATGTCTTAAAGAGTTTTTAACACTCCCTGCCATGGCTTACAGCTAATATTGACAAAGTGTTGCTTTATAAAAAGATGATAACTAGCAACATAATGGAGAAAGGAATTACTCTGAGGCAGCACGACAATTTGGTAAGAAGTCCAAAGCATCAACAACAAAGACTATGCCAGCTGCTTGAGGCAAGTATTCGTCCAACTTGGGTCGAAGACGAGAATGTCCGGGAACATCGACAATATGAACCGGTTTTATCTTTCCCTTCTGTTACAAAAATAAAAATAAAAATACATGAGACAATATATGGTCTATTGTATGGTCTGATTCCAAATCATTAAACTATCATAAGAATGCTACATATAATTTCAATTGATTTGACAAGCCAAAAGTGTTTCTTCAATTAACAAAACATGAATATTCTCATTTAATATATATGAGAGTAACAATTTCTGCATGCCTAAACCTGTACATTCATGCAAGTATTTGAGTGCAAGAGGCTAACACTACCTTGGTTGTTTCCCCATGAAGAACAAAAGTGTCTTCATTAGGTTCCATTGATGTAACAGTACCCTGATGAGTAGAGCCATCCCTAAGCTGACACAAGCATAAGAAAGTGTTCCAAGAACATTATGTCAGCACAGGAAATATGAATAGAAGGAAAATTAATACTAGTAAAACATACAGAATTGGAGTATATCCCACCATGTAATACCAGCTAATATAATAACATGCTTTCGGTTATTATCAACCACCTAACCTTGACTCCTTTTCTCACATACGACTACTACACAAGCAATATTTGGTCTTAATTAATTACAATTCTGTTTCCTTTTTGCCGTAATATTACAGACTAAACTAGATTATGCAGTTCAAAAACTTGCCAGCAATGACTGAAAGCTTACCACAGATTAGACCTTAAAAATCAATTTATTTCTTGTTTTCAGATTACAGACCAATATCACAGTCGTAGTTCAAGACCATAATTGCCAAATATCACAAACAGAACAGAATCCTACATCACAATTCACTCACTATATGACTAGTATCACGTCATTTAATGCATACAATGTTTATTTCACAAATAAAAACAAAATTAAGCACATTGTGAACGTTAACTCCTCAACAACACTTTAACCATTACAGCAACATGGCCACACACACAAACACACACACACAAAAAAAAAAAAAAAAAACAGGTGCAGTAACTCACCAATTCACCACACCAACTAAACCAAAAGAATTTAGGTATACCATAAAATAAAATAAAACATTATCACTAGCTTACCTGATAGAAGAGAACAGTTTTCCCGCTCCCACTAAGTCCCGTCAACACAATGGTGTTAGACTTGGTGCGCCTCAAAAACCGCACTACAACAAACAAAAAACATAAATGAAAAACTCAGAATCGAGATCAAAAGAGTGAAAACTCAACAAGAAGGCAAACTCACTCACGTAAAAGAAGTAGGGTCGTGAAAACAGCAATAGCAGCGGCGGCATAGAGCTGATTGGGGGGAACCTCGCGAAGATAATCATTAGCCACATTCAACAGGTGAGAAGCTTGTTCCTTCCATTGCTCTAACTCTTGCATTGTGAAATGGAGGTTTTTTTTTTCTTCAAAGTGTTGACGAAGCGAAGGAAAGGTTTTCCTCCGTATACAGTGGCTGCTGACGGTCTGCAGATCTGGTGTGTCGAAATGTTATGCGAAACTGCAAAAAGGTGTGTCGTTTAGTATATGTATTTCTTAAACGCTAAAATATGATTTTGGCTCGGAAAGGAAATAAGAACCGAAATGAATTGCAAAAACAGTTCGGTAAAACCACACCAAACTCAATTGTTCATGTTTATCTCGAACCCGACGGAACTGATTCTAAGGTTTGGTCCACCTGGTTCTGAATTTTCGAGCCAAACTTAACGAACCAAATTGTTTTTTTTATATGCTAACCAACTGGTATTTTTTAACCATAATTTCTACCCTAAAGTTACACTATTTTATCAATTGTTCTCTAAATGCAACAATTGCCATCAATCAAAATGATCACAGTAAACAGTAGAATTCAACCTCCATAAAGCAATCAAAAACTGATTTACATTTCAATTATTTCAAGCAATTATAAATAACAATGCTGAAAATTATTTCATTTTGTCCTGTGATTATGCTACAGAAAATTTTTATACAAATAAAAAAAAAATATCACAACAAAATTTAAGAATCAATTAAATGCAGAAACAAGGGTTTATGAATTTTGTACCTTAGTTTGTTCCCTTTGTGACAGGCGCGGTAGAAGAAACAACGATTCCGTGAAGCTATGATGAATTTGCGGAATTTAAGGTTCTGTCTCAAATGAGACTTCAAACTAAACTTATGTTTGGTTAAATGAAACAAAATTGAACAAACAAAGGTTTCTTACAGTTTTTTCTTCTCTTATTTGCTTTCATGGGATTGGGGAAAGTGAGGAGAAACAAGAGTATATTTTTCACATGACATAAATAAATAGCCTTAATAAATTGTCTTGTACTATTTATATTAAAAAAAGGTTATATTTTTCTTGAAGAGATACTTGTAATATTCTAAATATGTTTGAAAAAAAAAGTTTAAAATTTCAAATAATACAAATGAGTTGACTTAAGAGCGAGGATAAAAATGGTGTTGGAAATCTTTTAGGCTCTGCTTGAATAACATCAGAGATGGATCTAGAAATCCAGATGTCGCGCGAGGGACTGGAAAAAAAAATTATAAAACAATTCAATCACTAAAAGAATTTATGTTAAAAAAATGTGGTATAGGATGTGTTAATAGTTTAATTCAATATTAATTAATTATAAAATTATATGTAACTTCTCTTGTTTGGACAAGGTTTTCTATTTATTTTGTCAAATAGTCTAATTGTCATAATCACACACATTAAGTGTGGAGAAGTGGATTCTTCAAACAAAAAAAATGTGGAGAACTACATTCTTAAGAGAAACATAATTATATAACTCAATAAAATAGTCGAGAAAGTTAACAATTGTTCTGTGATGAGTTCGAATAAGGAAATTAAACACAAATTCAAACATTTCTATTTGCATGTTTCATCAAATTGGAGGGTTTTGATTCAATACTTTATGTTAAAAGTATATGACAAGATGAAAGACATTGTGTTCGTGGTAGTCTTCAGTGAAAAAGACTTCATGCTAAAATGTACATGCTACTTGTTTGAATTTAAAGGCATTTTATGCCGACAGATCCTTTGTGTGCTTAAGCTCGTAGGGAAAACAGATTTGTGTCATCTAATTATATTTTGGCACAGCGGAGGAAGGATATAAAGCACGGCGATTGATCGTTCTATGAATGTGATTGAAATTTATAATGTATTTGCTACACAAAACGGTAAATTACTTTTTTTTAAATACAAAATTTATAAATAAAATATATAAAAATATATCAACACTCACGCATTACACATAATACAATTCTACTGTAATTTTTAATGTAAGATAACTCGTAAAAGATTTTAATTATACTTTTTTACTAGATATTATAATTCTACTGTAATGTTATAGTTTTTTGTTTGTTTTATCATATAATTTGTTAGTTCGTAACGTGTCACATATTAAATCCATTCAAGTATTAAACTTAAATTTGATTTATTCTATTTTTTATATTAAAAAATAACTAATAAATTGAGTTTCAACGTTATTTTATTATCAAAAAATTTCAATGTATGTTACTTATTTGAACATGACTTGTTTCTTTATAAATAGCCTCTAGCAAGATAATGTTTATCACACTTCCAATTTCATTTCTTTTTATTATAAAGAAGGAGGAAAAATAATCACAATTCCATATGACTACTAGTATCAATCGTCAACTTTATATCTTTGCAATTTTATGCATTGTTTTGTTCATGAGCACGAGTAAATAATTATTTCTATATTCAATTTTATCCATTTTAAACAGAAAAATTATGGTGGTGCTAAATTTCAATGAGGTGTTTGATATCATGATATGCATATTGTTATTACATAATTTAACAAATCTTATTGTTTGAAAATGGGTAAAAATATTTTGATGTGCCAAATAGTTTCTTATATTATATTTATAAGAAAATGTTACCCAATTCTAAATCTATTGTTTCTTATAAGAAAATTAGTTTCTTATATTTTATTTATGTCATGTGGACTATAAAGAACCTAATTGAGCAAAATATTTATATGTTTCTTATAAGAAAATTAGTTCTTATAAGCAAAATATTTATAAGAAACTAATTTTCTTATAAATATTTCGAATATATGTTTCTTATAAGAAAATTAGTTGAGCAAAATGATTAATGATATTTTGACATCCATTTAATGACAACATTGTTGACAACCTTGTTTTTCTCACTTCTTATTGGTCAAAAACAATGGAGAGAGAAAAAGGAAGAGAGAGGATAACAACATCATGTGAGTATGAGAGAGAAAGTTGTCCAAAAGTTGTCAAAAAGTGGTTGTCAAAATATCATTTATCTATCCTTCAAAAAAATATCATTTATCTAAATAAATAGCCTTAATAAAATGTTTTGTACTATTTATATTAAAAAAAGGTTATATTTTTTTTGAAGAGATACTTGTAATATTCTAAATAAGTTTGCAAAAAAAAGTTTAAAATTTCAAATAATACAAATGAGTTGACTTAAGAGCGAGGATAAAAATGGTGTTGGAAATCTTTTAGGCTCTGCTTGAATAACATCAGAGATGGATCTAGAAATCCAGATGTCGCGCGAGGGACTGGAAAAAAAAATTATAAAAGAATTTATGTTAAAAAAAATTTGGTATAGGATGTGTTAATAGTTTAATTCAATATTAATTAATTATAAAATTGTATGTAACTTCTCTTGTTTGGACAAGGTTTTCTATTTATTTTGTCAAATAGTCTAATTGTCATAATCACACACATTAAGTATGGAGAAGTGGATTCTTCAAACAAAAAAAATGTGGAGAACTACATTCTTAAGAGAAACATAATTAATATAACTCAATAAAATAGTCGAGAAAGTTAACAATTGTTCTGTGATGAGTTCGAACAAGGAAATTAAACACAAATTTAAACATTTCTATTTGCATGTTTCATCAAATTGGAGGGTTTTGATTCAATATTTTATGTTAAAAGTATATGACAAGATGAAAGACATTGTGTTCGTGGTAGTCTTCAATGAAAAAGACTTCATGCTAAAATGTACATGATACTTGTTTGAATTTAAAGGCATTTTATGCAGACAGATCCTTTGTGTGCTTAAGCTCATAGGGAAAACAGATTTGTGTCATCTAATTATATATTTTGGCACAGCAGAGGAATGATATAAAGCACGGCGATTGATCTTTCTATGAATGTGATCGAAATTTATAATGTATTTGCTAGACAAAACGGTAAATTACTTTTTTTAAAGTAGTTATACAAAATTTATAAATAGAATATATAAAAATATATCAACACTCACGCATTGTATTACTACTAAAGGGCCATGTCCAAATAATGATCCAGCTTGTGTCAAATTTTGTGAACAAAATAACTACTTTAAAGGTGGCTATTGTATTGGAAATATATGTTGTTGTAATAAATAACTCAATATTAGATATTTATACATCTTCTCAAATAATATATCTGCATAATTGTGTCTACAAATACATCTTCATGATTTTTCAGTCTGTATTACATTATATTTTTACATTCATTCAATTTTAAGGAATACAAAATGTATTGTAAAAATAATAATAATAAACTGTATAACCAAGAGTGATTGACTTTCTTTTAACTTATTAATGTGCTTTAGATCGCCAATCTGTACGACGCACATGTATTGTGTTTTATTATATATTATAGTAAATAAACAATTCCTTAAAGATATATTAACACTAAAAACATTAAATTCACAATTGAAACAATAAGGATTATCCAAATGTAATGTTATTCCAAATTTTGAAAAACTTTCATATAAGCAACATTTGAAGTTACATTAATATATGTACCATTATCACTGTGCGGTCAAGATGGTATTAGAGACAATCTAAAATAAAAACCTTATCATCAACATTACTTTCTCAATCTTGAATTATTAGTCGAGTGTCATTGATCATAAAAGGCTATTTATAACATTACATTACTTTTTTTTTTTTTTTTTTTCCCTCAAAAAAAAAAGTAACACCCCAAAATTATCTAGTTACACCCAAGTTTACTTAAAATTTAATTATAATGTCAAAAATACTCTTGTTTCAAAGTCTGTATTTTGATCGCTCAGTCTAATTCTTCGGACTTCAAGGGGGGTACGTGAACAGATTTCACGTGCACGTAAGTAAATTAAGTTAACGTTGAATTGGTTCTCTCTTAACAAATATGTTGTCTCATATCAAAAGACTCATTTTTCAATGTCTCAGAAAATCATCTGAAAAAATTACCCCCTCTCCTCATATTGTTGTTGTAAATCATTTCCTAAAATAATATTGTTCTCGTAAATCCACGCTTTCACGATGGTTGGGTATAATCACTAAATTCAATTTACGTAAATCACTGTTACATTAGAAAAATAAAATCTAAATGATTGCTAGCAAAAATGGAATCAAAAAATTAGATAAAAAAAATGTTTGAATTAGTGAGGGGGATATGGAAATAATAGAAGAGGAAAATGAAAGAAAGGAGGGATGGGGACAAAGGACGAGGAAGATTGGGGAGAAATGAGATATGAAGATAAATGACAATGATTGAAAATTTAAAAGCAATTTGGGGTACATTTGTCAATTTAGGGTGTAACTAGAAAGATTCACAATTAAAACAACAATGATATTCTTAAGATCTAAAATAACAATATAATCATTGATAATAATAACTAAACCAAACTAAACTATTTGCATTTTGAACCGAACTAAACTTGTTTGTTAAATTAAAAATAATTGAACCAAACTAAACTCTTTGCATTTTGAACCGAACCGAACTGTTATGAATTGAATTTTTTAAGGGTAGTGTTAACTTGTGCCCTTAGGGCACATGTTAAGAAACCTAAAAGAAGAAACTTTCTCTAAAATTTTGTGCATTTAAATGATTAAAAAGTTAAATATTAAATGCAATGCACAAATTTCAATAAGTTTTTTCTATATTTGAATCATTAACTTGTGCCCTCAAGGCACAAGTTAAGATTTCCCATTTTTTAATCAACACATTTATTAAAACTCCCCCGCCTGAAGAAGGCGAACAAGCAGTAAACATAACGGTGCAAACACGGGAAATACTTGTGTGACATTAATGTCACGGTGACATTAAATCTGGGCCACACATTGGGTGACATTAGATGTGTTGTGTGGCCCAGATGCAATGACAATGACAATGCGTGGTTCAGATTTAATGTCACCGTGACATTAATGTCACCAAAGTGCCACCCGTGCAAACACACCCAAAGAGGACAGTATAGATTCAAACTAAAATATGACAAAAAGACATTCTCTACTATAACACAATGCTTGCAGCACCTAACTAAAACAACATTTGTGATAAAAACCAAGTGGTCACTACTTAGCCACCTCCTTATTCTACGACAACAAGAGATACAGTTAAAACTCTATAAATTAATAATGTCAGGACCGGAGAAATTTATTAATTTAGAGAGTTATTAATTTATCGATAAATTAATAATTATTAATTTAAAAAGTTTTTAAGTAATTATACTGTACATACCAAACAAAAAGGCAAATTAGTCTATGCCTCTTAGAATTACGTTGCAGCGAACCTTGGGACTCAACGTAAATTAGTAACTACTGTGTTCATATGCATTGGAAATCAATAATGACTTTTGAAGTACAGTAAATGTAATCAAGAGGAACAAATATGTTCAATGTATTCTTAATATATTTTTTTCCAGTTTCTATGAATTATTAATTTATGATTTTCTTGGGACCGAAAATTATAAAGGGATCTCCCAAAAAATTATTATCTTATTATTTTATCGAGTTTTTCAATTTTTTACATTGGTCCAAGTCGGGACCGGACAAATTTATTATTTTAGAGAGTTTATTAATTTACCGAGTATTAAATTAAAAAGTTTCTACTGTAAACCAAAAACAACACCTACAACAACAACAATAAAAATCGAAATCATTGAAAAATAATATAAAAAACCAAACGAAATCGAATTTTAGAACTTTTAAAAACAAACTGTTTCAAACCAAACTGAACTGAACCGAACTGTTTCAATTCAGTTTCAGAACTATTAATAATGGTTCAGTTTATTTTTGTTCGGTTCAGTTTTTGGTTTTTTTGCCCACCCCTAAATTAATACCTTCAATTTAACCCATTTGGGATTGACATAGCGGTTGACTTGGGACCTTGGAGTGTACTCCTTTCAGGTTTGATTCCCTTTGGTACCAATTTCGATGAGTTAAGTCCATACAAAGTTATGTTTTGCCTTTAAATGGAACCCCTCAAGTGGAAGGTGGGATTGGACCCCTCCCATTAGTCGGCTCTTGGGTTGAATGCTGAGTTTTCAACAACAACAAAAATAATACATTTAATTTTTTGTGAAACAATTATTTTATTCATCGAGCAAAATATATTTCACTTATTCCTCTTACGCTTTAGTCATCTCAAATTTTATGGGTTTTAATGCAGTTGATTTCATTTTTCATAACCTCCAAAATATTGCGCAATAATTCTCTTAACGGTGTTAGATCAAAACATTATTTCTCCTCATTATTCTTAGTCTTTTGTAACTTTGGCTCCAACATTCAACTCTGAATTATTATGTTTATCAACCCTACCTCTTCAATTATATCATATGATTTTGCCTACCTCAGTCACATCCTTGCTATATTTTTTTAAAAATGTTGCAATTGCACATCAAGAGAAAAAGAATTAAAGAAATCAGGTTTAATGTCTCGAATCGAAGTTTGGGACAAAAATAGTTTAGAGGGGAAAAAGTTTAGCAAAAAAGCATAGCAAAAATTAGTAGGATTATTGGCAGAATTTTTATCCCTAGGTTATCTCTAATACCATCTTTGTAGGATTATTGGCACCAGATCTTAGGGTTTTTCCTCTTAGAAAAAAGATGAAAAAATAATTCTCAATTGTTTTGAAGAGAACAATCAAAGAAGGGGACTAAGAATGTCAAGGATGTGGATGATAAAATAATGCGTGAGGTAGTGTGCCTCTTCTCTTAAAATGGAATGGTGAAGATGGACATTCCTTTTACTGTTCCCACCAGTTACAAAGTGAATGAGCCAAGCAAACTGAAAAAAGTAAATGCATTCAATTGTGAGCTATAAGAGTAGGAAGACAAAATTGAAATGAGATGACAAAAACTAGTGGGCGAAATTGGTATGACATGTCAAAAAAGAAGATTAGAGTTGGATGAATATCTTTCCATTATACATAATATAGGCATCTATCTATCTATCTATCTATATATCTTTGAATTAGAAGCTTGAACTATTCTTATGCTTCCATTGTGATGATGTGGCATCTCTAAAAAAACATCTTACTCTATGCTAAAACCTTATACTATCATTTGTCTCTTTGAAGTTTCCTCATTTTCCATATATGCCTCTAAACTGTTCGATGAATTGTCTTTTTTGAAGTTTTCTCATTTTCAATTTTGTTTGTCAGTTTATCTATAATTTTGAGTTCTCTCCTAAGGTCCCTTCCTAATTCTGTCCTTTAGTGGGAGTCAGGTTGTTACGATTGATTGTCCTCAATCTAATCGATTTTGTTTCAGTGAATGTAAATTGGTTTTTCAATTAGCTTTGTTGTGCTTTGTGCAATTCCGTTGGTACTAGTACAAGATTTGCTTGAGTATATTTATTGTCATGTCTGTTAAGAATAATCTTGCGTTTGAGGAAAATGATGTAACTCCGGGACCTAAACTTCAGCCCATCCATAAGTCATGAAAATTATCAGTTGGAATTGTAGGGGTGTAGGCAGCCCGCATACAGTTCATAGGTTGAAGTACATAGTACGAGTTTATAAACCAGATATCCTCTACTTATGTGAGACTATCACAACTTCTAATAAAACTGAGGAATTAAGATATGCTCTTGGGTTTGACTTTTGTTTTACTGTTAACCGACAAGGTCGTAGTGGAGGTCTTGTGTTATTTTGGAAATCTACAGTTAATTGTTCCATTACAAGTTACTCAAATAATCATATAGATGCTGAAGTGGTGGATATCATTAAAGGAAAATGGCGTTTAACTGGTTATTATGGTTTTCCAGAAAATAGTAGAAGGAAAGATGCTTGGCAATTTTTACGACAACTGTCAAATACCTCTAGCTTGCCTTGGTGCATTTTGGGTGATTTTAACGACATTCTTTCGCCAAATGAAAAGAAAGGAAGGAATGAGAGGGCTAACTGGTTAATAAGTGGTTTTCGTAGAGCTGTGCAAGATGCGGGTCTTGTAGATGTTCATATGGAAGGGTATGCTTATACTTGGTTCAAAAGCCTTGGTACGGTTAGAGCAGTTGAAGAAAGACTTGATCGTGCTTTGGCTACTGATACTTGGAGCAATCTCTTCCCAAATGCAATTGTAGAAAACCTGCCTGCGCCATCTTCAGATCACTATCCCATTATGTTGCTTTGCGAACCAGGTATAAGAGGCAGAAGAATGCAATCACGATTCAAATTCGAGAATGCTTGGCTCCTTGATCCTGATTTCAGCAATTATGTTAAAGAAAAATGGAGTGGTTATGGTGCTCAACCAATTGGTGATAAGTTGGATATGTGTGCAATGGATCTCTTGAGTTGGAATAGAAATCATTTTCAACAATTCCGACGAGACATTGATGATTGTCGTAAGAAACTTGATGTCATGCGAGGTCAAGTGGACTGTGACAATATCAATTCTTTTAATTCTCTCAGGAATCGAATGAATCAACTTCTTGTGCAAGAAGATGCTTTTTGGCGTCAACGCGCTAAAACACATTGGCTACGAGACAGAGACCTCAATACTAAATTCTTTCATGCAGCAGCCACCTCAAGGAGGAAAGTGAACCGTATTACTTCTCTCATTGATGTCAACAATAATCGCGTATCTGATGAAGACAAACTTTGTGAGGTTGCACGTGATTACTTTGTTGATCTATTTCAAGCTCAAAACAGCGACATTCAACCGGTTATTGATGTCATTCATGAATCTATATCTTTGGAAGACAACACTTTGTTGACATCACCTTTTGTGATAGATGAATTCAAAGAGGCCATTTTTTCTATGAAGCCGGATAAATGTCCAGGACCAGATGGATTCAATCCTGGTTTTTTTCAGAAATTTTGGGGAAGTTGTGGAGAAGAAATTTTTTCTCAATGTTGTGAGTGGCTTTCGACAGGTACCTTTCCCTCTAACCTGAATATGACTAATATTGTTCTTATTCCAAAAGGAGACTCCCAAGTCTCAATGAAGGATTGGAGGCCTATTGCTTTGTGTAATGTGATTTATAAGATTGTTGCCAAAGTTTTAGCAAACAGGTTGAAATTAGTATTGGATAAATGCATCTCAGATAGTCAATCAGCCTTTGTGCCTGTGAGGTCTATCTTAGATAATGCAATGGCTGCTATTGAAATAATTCACTACATGAAATCAAAGGTTAAAGGTAAGAAAGGGGATGTTGCTTTAAAACTTGATATTAGCAAAGCTTATGACATGATTGATTGGAGTTACCTTCGAGGGGTTATGACAAAAATGGGGTTTTCTGATCAATGGGTTAAATGGATTATGATGTGTGTTGAAACAGTGGATTACTCTGTGCTTGTTAATGGTAATGCCACAAGTCAAATCATCCCAGGAAGAGGTTTGAGACAAGGAGACCCATTATCCCCATATTTGTTTATTATTTGTGCTGAAGGTCTTTCTGCTCTTATTCGAAAAGCTGAAGCGAGGGGTGAAATCAATGGTGTCAAAATTTGTAATAATGCTCCAATTATATCTCACCTCTTATTTGCTGATGATTGTTTCCTCTTTTTTAGAGCCAATGTGGATCAAGCAAGTAAAATGCGAGCCATTTTATCTACCTATGAGAGAGCTTCTGGTCAGGCAGTGAACCTCCAAAAATCAGAGATTTTTTGTAGTAGAAATGTTCTAACTACAGATCATAATAATATTGCAAACATTTTGGGTGTACAGGCTGTTCTAGGTACTGGCAAATATTTGGGGCTCCCTTCAATGATAGGCTGGAGCAAAAAATCCACTTTCAGCTTTATTAAAGATAGAATCTGGAAGAATATAATAAATTCATGGAGTAGTAAAAGTCTTTCAAAAGCCGGTCGTGAAGTTCTCATCAAATCCGTGCTTCAGTCTATCCCTACCTACTTTATGAGTTTGTTCACTCTCCCTGTCTCTCTTTGTGATGAAATTGAAAGAATGATGAATTCCTTTTGGTGGGGCCATTCGGGAGGTCAAAGTAGAGGTATTAACTGGCTTTCTTGGGATAAATTGTCTATGCACAAGAATGATGGAGGTATGAGTTTCAAAAATCTACCTACATTTAATCTAGCTATGTTAGGAAAACAGGGCTGGAGACTTATGACAAATCCTGATTCTTTGGTAGCTAGACTTTACAAGGCAAGATATTATCCTAGGTGCAATTTCTTTGAGTTGACTTTAGGACATAAGCCTAGCTTTGTATGGCGAAGCATATGTAACTCTAAATTTATTCTCAAAGCTGGAAGTAGATGGAGGATAGGCGATGGTGATGATATCTCAGTTTGGTATAACAAGTGGATTGCAAATGATATTACACTTATCCCACATGCTGATGGAGATTTCCCTTTAGCTGATCTAAGAGTCTCAGATTGCATGCTACATGACCGCAAGGAATGGAATTTACCTTTCCTGCAGTCAATTTTTGATCACCAGGTGGTTGAACATATAGTGAAGACACCGCTCTACCCATCAGTGATAAAAGATCGACTCATCTGGAAAAAAGAAAATCATGGCGAATACTCTGTTCGTAGTGCATACCGTTTTTGTGTGCAAGAATTACTTGATACATCCCATTTCAAGGTACAAGGCTCTTGGAATCTAATTTGGAAGCTCAAGATTCCTCCAAAGGTAAAAAATTTTATTTGGCGAATTTGTAGGAATTGCTTACCAACTCGTGTACGTCTAAAAGATAAAGGAGTCACATGCCCTATGAATTGTACACTGTGTACGGTGAGCAATGAGGATACACTTCATTTATTTTTTCAATGTCCAAGTAGCTTAAATGTTTGGAGTATGCTTCCTTTCTTTTCATCTATCTCTATTTTGATACAACAATATCTGGATAGCAAGAATATTATCTTCAAAGCATTACAGGATTTATCTAAGGATGATGCAGATTTATTTTGTTGTGTGTTGTGGAGTATATGGAAACAAAGAAACAACAAAGTGTGGAATGAGGTAATTGATGCTCCAGTTTATGTTGTCGAGAGAGCAAAAGTTATGCTTCATGATTGGCAAGATGCACGTAGGATTTGTAATACATCTTGTACACATCTACGACAAGAAGGAACTGTGAAATGGATCAAACCAGCTGAAGGAAGATTTAAGTGCAATATTGATGCTTCTTTCTCCCAACTTTCTAATAGAGTGGGAATAGGAGTTTGTATAAGGGATGATACAGGCACTTTTGTTTTGGCAAAAACTGAATGGTTTACTCCAGTCTGTGAGGTACACGTTGGCGAAGCTCTTGGACTATTATCAGCTTTAGAATGGGTTCATCACCTACAATTAGGACCTATCGATTTTGAGCTTGATGCTAAAAAAGTGGTGGATAGTTTTTCATCTGCACATCAGGATGTTACAGAATTTGGGATGATTATTCATAATTGTAAAACTATCTTTGAACAATACTATGTCAACTCTAGTGTCGAGTTTGTGAGGAGACAAGCAAATGAGGCAGCCCATAGATTAGCTAAGGCGGCCACATCCTCAACTAGTTTCCAAATTTTGGTAGAAATACCAGATTGTATTGAACACATTTTAAGTAATGAAATGATATAAGTTTCTTTCCTTCAAAAAAAAAAAAACACTCCTACAACAAAATAAACTCATGCATTAATATAAATATGTAAATATATGTGCTCACACTAATTGGTTTGCTTTGTTTCGACTCATTGTCTTCATTCATAAAGGAAATAAATCATCTGTTATAGGTGAAGTAAATTAAAAGGTTTGACATGCTTCAACTACTTGCCTTCTTTGAGTAAAAAACAGTCTCCTCCGTCAAATAAAAAACACCACTCTTTATTTATTCTTATTCATAAATACACCGGTTACATGTATCATTCACCTTCTATATGTTAAACTACCATTATGTACCTTCAATGGATATAAAGTTATTGTTGCTTATATATATTGAATCATTCCAAGATGTTATGTATAGTCAATCTCTTACTTTAACATGTATGTGACTCAATGATTAAGCAATTTGCATACGTATGAGATAATTGTATTTCATTGGTGTTTATAAATTGTAGTTGTTTGATTGCTCTTATATTCTTATAATTTTTTTTTCTACATCCTATTCATGTTACTAAATCTATTATAGAAATCAATATCACCTAAACTAATATATATTTAAATTTTCGTTTCAGTCCTAGCCGAAAAATGTTTCATGAGAGTGATCGATTTTATAATAGTGGTTTGTTTCTATCATCATGCATGTGTCTAATAAGTTGTGAAGCCTTTGAAGAAGTTGGTTCTAAATGTAGCAAACTAATTATTGTTTTTTAGGGAAGGGTAGCAAACTAATATTAATTTAACTTACTCTTGAGCAAGTATGTTGATGATGTGGCATCTCTGTAAATGCTTCAACATTGTAAAGTTAAGTCATTTTATGCTTATGTAACGTAACATTTCTAAAAAAAAATTCTCATACTATTTTATACCATCTAATCTTTTCTTATTCAATCTGATAATAAAAATAGAAATTCAATGTCAAGTACACTATCCCAACTTCATCTTCTCAAGACCTTTGTCTGACTTTGTTAATACCTTGAGTTGTACTATCTCTTTTTTTTCCAACAAATATTATACTTACTTTATAAATGATTATATTTACTTTATAAATGATTTTTTTTTGGTTAAAGCAATGAAAATAAAAATGCAAACCAAGATTAAAGTCTGAACCTGTTTACAAAAGAGGGAAAGGAAGCCAAAGGCTATCCTATAGCAACAAAACTAAGTGTAGCCTGCCAAGAAAGCTTATAGTTGCACATGTCCCTAAAGAATTCTAATCAGATATAGCATCTGTGAAGTAAAAAAGATGAAATGGGTATTGCAATGATGAAAAAAGTAATGGAACAGAGACTAGCATGTAATAGATTATCCTGTAAATTACAATACATATTTCCTATGGACGCATAACTACCAAATTATTACAGTAAGGATGAAAGATAATATTAATTTTATTATAATGTCCTTTAACTATCTTTGAGTAACAATTTTTATTAAGTGCAAGTATTGTCCTATTCAAGACGGTTGTGTGTATAAATACATGATTTATGCATCGATGTTACATGTTTGTTGTATACATTTTGTTATGGATTATATTCACTTTTTCCAAACAACTCTCTATGGTACCTTTCAATTTTATATTGTGAATTTTCTATTTTATTTCTCACAACTATTCATGTAGTGTCTCAAGTTACTTTATAATATAGTTTGACAAAATATTTCATCTCTAATTTTTTTTATAATTGACATGGAAATCAATACAACATTTTGTAGTCTACTAATTTTATAACTTTATTTCTTACTTTTTTTTCTTATTGCTCAGTATGGAAATAACTATTTTTTAAGAGGATAAAAAAGGCCCCTATTGTTGCTTCAATTGTATTCTTATGGAATTTGTATTACTGCAATTTTGTATAGGAACATATATAGATAAAAATTAGTTTTTTATCTGTAAATAATTTTTAAGAGGATAAAGAAGGCCCCTATCGTTGCTCTTTTTTTTTTACTCATTAATTGAGTACCATTGTTACTGCTACTATGAAGAAGAAAATCTTCACTTAATTTATTTTCTTGCGGTTTTTCTCCATCATATATTGTAGTCATTTTCTTTATGGAATTTATCAAAAAAAATAATGTGGGAACGGTGTTAAGAAGTTTAAAAGGCCATAAGGCATGTATTCAAAGACTATAATAAAAGTATGTTAATTTTACCAATCTTCTCCTAAAATTCCAATTGGCATTGTAAAATTGATCGTGTGTTTTTTTATTATTTTTCTTTACTTATTTGAGTTTCATTCTTATTCCTACTATAAATAAGAAAAAGTTCGCTTAATTTACATCCCTATAGTTTTGCTTCATCAAGTAAATAGAAGCATGATTGAGTGAGGTAATGGGTTTAGTTTAGATTTTTAGTTCCTTTTTAAAAGCTTGGATTTTTCTTTAAGTTAGAATTGTGATGATGTGGAACTCTTACAAAGACTTCTCACTTACTCTTATTCTATCTAATAATCTCAAATATTAATGTAATTAAGCTCTAAGTTACAAAAAAAAAACCCTATTTTGTTAAAAAATTCCACATCGGTTAATAGATGGTCTGAATAAGTGTTTATAAGTGGGAGAAATCTTCATCTCACAAATCAGTTTTGTGGAATTGTTAGACCCAACCACGATTTCTAAGACCTTTTATTCTATTAATGTCTATATATGATTTTTTTGGTAGTGTGTCTATATATGATTTAATAGTAGTAAAACAATCTTATCTTACCGTAATAGTGCTATGCAACAAAAACATAATCATAAAGAAAAAAAAATGACAAAATAAAATCGGGAACATAAACCTCATCGGAAAAAAGAAAAAAAATTAACTGACAAGAAGAAGGTAAACCAAATTGTTGCCTAAAAACAGTCAGAATAGTATAAATGGAGGCTTGATTGGAAACTTCAAAAGAAGCTAAGAATTATTTTTTTCAACAAAAATAAGAGTCCTAACCAAATTGTTGCCTAAACCATATATATATATATATATATATATATATATATATATATATATATAGGAGAATAAAAGTAAGCACCAGACTCATATTGCATGATGAAAAGATGGAAAAGATAGAACCACCAAATAATATTCCGAACAAAATTGACAACAAACATGAATATTGTAAGTACGCATTGTAATCAAACCCGTGCAACGCACGGGTTTATATACCTAGTGTATTTATTATAAGTTAATGACTTTTGTACGGTTAGAGTTACATAGTATTACTATTGTTATGATTAGAATCATATTACTAAAGCGTCCCGCAAGTATAGCTCAGTTAGTAGCTACCAGGGATAATTTGTGTATGGACTGGAGTTCGAACCCCGGATTCCTCACCTCTCCACACATAATGTGTGTGAATCTAGCCACAAGGCTACATGACAAAAAAAAAAATCATATTATTAAAGCCATAATTGTCTAGCGGTTACACTCTCATGATTAGTGCGTATCGGTTTTGATATTAGCAGCTATTGCTATGGAAATAATCGTATAGTGGTTACATATCAGATTAGAGTTGTGACTGAATGAAATCAGTTAAAATGGAGATATTATTTTATTGTGGAGATGATGAAACTGAAAACCCTCATAAGACTTTTAAAATAAATAACCGTCATTTTTAGTACCTAAGTTCCTTTTCTTTGTATCTCATTCTCACTTGGCGACACCATTAGTACCTTTTGTGGACTATAAAGAACCTAATTTTGCTCAACTTCTTTAGTATTCGAAATATTAAAGTTATTCCATTGCTATTTTTCATCGCTAGTAAACATATATTACAAATGACATAAACCCTGACACAATATGTTTTAGGATTATAGCCGAGTGAATACCATTACAATATCCATAATATACATTCCCCTCAAAAAAAAAATGAAAAGAAAAAATAATATACATTGAAATCTAGTGATAAAAAAAATGCTTTAAAAACCGCATAATGGAGTAGTAAAAACGATTCAATCCTAAAATATATACCACACAAGCTAATTCATTAAGTATTCATAGGAGGAGACCAAGGTAAGGAAGGACTGCACAAGAAAATATGATATTTATCTAAATACAATGTTGTTAAGGATTCTGAATTGTTCATGTACATGATAAAATACAAATACCGCACTTGAATTCATATGACATCTTCAAAGAAAAATGTCTTTTGAAGTTAGGGATGACAATTGGACTCAGGCCCGATGGGCACCCGCAAAAAATACCAGCAATGGGTAGGGTAAAACCCTGCTTTTATGGGTATGAGCTTGGGTCCGGGTAATTACCCACAAATTTAGATGGGTATGGTGCGGGTAAGGGCACACTATACTACCCAACCCCGCAACCCGCATATACATATTTATATAATATAATATAATAAATATTTTATTTATTGTTGGTGTACAATTATTTAATTTATTTAGCTATTTAAGCATAAACCTAAACCTAAAAACTAATACGGTAATCGTTTCATCCTTACCTTCATAGGCTCACGAGCTACAAATTTATGATTTAAATCAATTTTATGTTTATTTTAGCATGCACTTTTTTATATATGTATTTTGGCTAAATACTACGATTTCTACTATTTTACGAGTTAGTTTAAAAAAAAAAATTAGATCTTAGTTTTATTTCATTTGATATTTTTTATAATTAAAGTGCGGGTAATGGACACATGTATGGGCACTTAGGTGCCCATAGAGTATGGAGAAGGGCATTAAAGTTGTTACTACAAGGGTACGGACTCTTTTTACAAACGCGGGTATGGGGAAGGGTACTATAGTACTCTACCCATTTGGTACCTATTGTCATCCCTATTTGAAGTAGACCACCAATCCTTTATATCTAATCCTAGCAAACATGTTTACCCTAATTCCAAAACCCTAATCCAACAAAATGGCTCCAAATAATTTGAATTTCAAAATCAGCTCTTCCCTCCTTAATTAATTGAATGAAGTGTCTTGGAATGACAAAAACTCTAAGCCTTCCCACTCAGAATTTATTTCGATATGTTTTCCATGCACCTAGGTACATGATTTGCCTGCACTTTATGCCTATATATGGATGTTACTAACCATCAGTCAGTAAACACTCAATACATCCAAAAACCATTTATATTCTCCATGGCTCTAGACCTTCAGACGTTGCTTTCTTACCCCAGTTAATAATGTACCTTGGTGTACTATATGGAAAACATGCAACTGATCTATTTCCCAAGCATGTTCACACACTAAACCGGCATCCATCATAACTTTTTTTTTATTCTAGCTCTTCTTCCCATGTCAACTTTAGGAATCACAGTGCTCTCTTCCCTTGGTTCAACAACACAGTATCCATCCAACTCTTCAACACCATCACCATAGCTGCATGTTCTCCGCCATAATCTTTCATCAACCTTCGTCAACAACAAAATTTACGACATGTTTTGGATCGATTCAATGATCACCGAGGATTTCTTATTTTTTCTGCAAAAGATGAACACCTCTCTTTGTTGTCCAAATCCAAGCTCTGTGTGGTGTTCTATTTTTTTCTGATATGAATTTGATGTCTAACTCTTCTAAATCATTTATGTTTCCCTTCGAAAAAGGAAAGAAAAAAAATCTCTTCTGCTTCAGAAACGAGAAAGAACATAGAACAAAAAGACAATTTTGAAGGAAAATTTTTTATGTCCAATTCTCCAAAACAGGAACACCTCTCTTCTATATTTTTTTTCTTAGGTTCGATTGGTCTTTCTTCCATAAAAACCAAAAAAAAAAATATTGCTTCTTCTTTGTTTAAAGGAAAGTGTGTTTCAAAGTTATATATTTAATACAAAATGTTCAAGTTCCAATGCAAAGTTATTATATTAAATTTTTTAACATATGCAAATTTGCACATGATAGAAAACCCCTATATATATATATAGGGGTATATCAAGTGAGAATAGGTAACTTATGTGAGAATGATGAGAATAAATATGGACCCTTAGATTAGAAATGATGGCTGAGATTAAAAGCTTTATTTTTAATAGCACGTGCCTCTTCCTATTCTTATCAATTGTCATCTTCTCCAACTCACCACTGCCATCTACGCCTATAACCTTCATAAACTCGTAATTGTTTTTTCAGCAAAAGGGCTTTCATCTATTCACCTTCCGCCATTTACTTTCAATCAACCATCACTGGCATTTAAAATCTGCTTAGCAAAGCAAAGTGTGTTTCAAACATTAAGAATTTTCATGTTCCTTTTTTTTTTCGAAAGCTTTGTTTTCAAAGCTGAGAAATTTGCTTCATATTCTCACTAGATCTTCCCATTTTCTATAACTATTTAATCTAAATTCCAAATCAATTTTAATGCCCTTCGTGAGTTAAAGAAAAATCCCCATTTTCTATAATTATCTGATTTAAATTCTCTCACGAAATCATCTGTTTTACTTTTTTGAAGAAGAAAAAAAGAAGTTTTAGTTTATATAATCCTCCACCATTGATTTGTCTTTTTCTCACTCTTTAAATTCTACCTTTCTAGAAGATTCAAGATTAATTCATAAACTTTTTGTGTTTATAAAATTACTTTTAACTAAGTAAATTATAAATACTTGAAACATGTGAAAATGATGTTTTTATATTTTGATCCAAAGGTTTGATCTTGAGAAGAAAGCTGAATTGATGTAAGATAATAATGAAGATCCGTAAAAATGAATGAAGAAGATAGGAAAAACAAAACATTGATGATGAAAGTCACGTGAGCTAATTAAAAGATCTTTTAATCTCAGCTATCATTTCTAATCCAAGGGTCCATATTTATTCTCATCATTCTCACATAAGTTACCCATTCTCACTTGATATGGCCCCTATATATATATATATATAGTGGTTGCTAATTACGTTCTTTAATTTGTTGATTTAATCCATGATGTTGCCATGAGTCTAATCTAATGACATTCAAGTTTGCTTGAATATGGTGCATAAGAATATATATGAGAACTGTTCACCTCCAATGTTTAATATAGAGAGCAAAGCAAAGTTAAGATGCTTGAGACTTCTGATGTCATTGTGCCTTTCTTATTTTGGGTAAGTTGTACATCTCCAATGTTTTGTTTTTTTTGTTCAATGGATTTTAGTTGTTTTGAGTTCTTCATGTACTTTCAAAAAAATTTGCTTCGTATTGTGTAGATATGTGTTGAAAAAATCAATAATTTCATGTTAACCTCTTTGGTCTTTTGAAATGTGTAGATATATAGGTTGATTGGAATCGGGTTCTGTTCTCCTTTTCTAAAATAAATTTGTAACATGCAATTAACAATTTTAGTTACATAGGATGCACGGTTATTGCTTTCATTTTTGTCCTTATAGAGGTTGAATGGAATCCGGTAAAATATATTGCTATCAAATTGATTTGAGCTTAAATTGTCTTCACGCTCTGTTACAGGTAGCTTGGTCTTCTTATGTAATTTTGGATTGAAGACAAAATATCACATCTCATATCTGTAAAATTATGCAGCAAGTGAGTTGGTCAGGATGTTACTTTACTATTTAAAGGACTTTTTAAAGTTTTGTGCCGCTTTTTTACGTTGTCATGAGGCTGATTCAATTGCAGAAATTAGCTCATTATGGGCTTATGGCAAGGGTTGAAAGGCATGTTATAGGAGTAGTGAAGCTTTGCCTCAAATATCATTAATGGATTGGTAATGGTTTGTTAAGGCTATGTTGCAGTAAACAGTGAATAACACGTAATTGTGAAAAGAAGGGTCTCTTGATGACGCATAGAAGATTATGCATAAGCTTGCTCCTGCTGCATAATCTTTTATGTAAACAGTATTGCATGTTTTATGAAACAATTACTGTTATTACTACTATTTTTTTTTTTGACAAAGTTATTACTACTAATTTATGGTAGACAAATATCACAATGACGTTTATTAATTTTGCTTTAATTTGTTTGTCACAATTCTACAATATAGAGTAGTCTTTGGATTGTTTGGGGACTAAACATGTTGAATAAATGAGAAGCAAGCACAGTTGATTTATTTTATTTTTTTTATTTTTTTTCCAATATTAGAAAAATCAATGAAGAATGTATTTCTAGAAGAACAATATCATGTAGAACAAGTTGTAAAAGAATTTGTAATAACATTTACCATAAAAAATTGTTAATGAATATCTATAAAAAAAGAACAAGTTGTAAAAGAATTTGTAATAACATTTACCATAAAAAATTGTTAATGAATATCTATAAAAAAATTTACAATAACTTAATGTATTCAAAAAAATTATATTTTCTCATTCAAATGTAAGTACTTCGACGTTTGGGATTCTTAATGGAAATTTTAGTGAAATTCCTAATGGTCTTTGTCTAATTCACATCTTCATTATTTCATTTTGCAAGTAAGACTCTTGCTTATGGATATGAATATTTTCAAGCAAATTGTGATTCATGGAATTCCACTAATTGATCCAAATCACCTAATGTTTATTAGTGTTTTGTTTCTATTTAATTTTGCATCCCCCAAATGTTTGATTTAATGGTAATGTGAACTTTCATCAAATAATGGGTATTAAAGTTTTACATTATATCTGTTTATAATATATCTCATTTCAGTTTGTTAAAAAGAAGTTTTAAATTATATCATAGTCGAATATATTGAATCATCAAATTTTCATTTTTTAAAACCTTTTTTTGGTTATAGATACTGCATTTCTTCCCATGCAAAGTTATTTGAATCATTCATATCATCCTAATGCGTAAGCTCTTAAAAGAGTCGAGGTTTGTGGGGCAAAATTGCCTTGATTTTGTCTAATATATGTCAGTTTAATTTTAGTCTTAGTTGATAAATTATTTGACTTCATTTCATGCTAAAAAGTATGATTAGATTATTTTCTTTGGGGTTAGATAGTCTTAAATATTCTCTATCCTTGGAGATTGTAAAATGATATACGATGCACTATCAAGAGTTACACCAAAAAATTGTTTGATTCTTTTTTTAAATGGTAAAGATGGTGATTGCAATGATAATACATTTAAGTATTTTTTTTTCTTCAAAGTATATGACCCGGGTAGACGATCTAGTGGCAATAAATTACACTACGTGATTGTAGTTATCAAACCTTAATAGATTCCAATGATTGTTTGATGTATGATTGTAAGGTACCGATGCAAAGAAGAAATAATGTACAACTTAAACTTATGTGATTGAAAGCGTATAAATTCATTTAGGGAACATACTCACGGATTAATTTGTTGAGCTCTCCAATTGGGTATTCAACTTTTATATGAGACCTAGAGCATGAGCTACGAAGTTTCGAAATTGGTGGATTGCATGAAACAACGGACACCCAAAAAATAAAGAGAAGAATACCTAGTGTGTCGTACGAGTGTCAGACACGGACGCTACCACGTGTCGAACATCATACACGTTATATGGATTGAATATCATATCTTATAAGAGCAATGCTATATCTCTAGAAAAATAACATCAAGAATTCTTCAAGAATAAAGAATAGCCAATCACAATGCACTATTTGCCACAATTCAAGGAGATGTGACTGAAAAATAGGAAGTGGACAAATAAATCATCCAATTAAAATTTGCCAACTGTGTCTTGAAAAATTCTTGAAGCTATTTTTCTTGAGAAGTAGCATTTTCCATCTTATAAATTCATAATGTAGAGTTGTGAATAGAGATATGAGATAAGAGTGGGAGGGCAAAAACAATTGATATGCACCACCAAAGTTCTATATTTATTACAGTGAAGTAGATATATGAGTTAAGAGGAAGAGGGCAAAAATTAGAATGAGGCGACAAAATTAAAGGGGAAAAAAGACATTTTATAAATAAAAAAAAATGAAAATTATGGTTTGCATGATTATTCTCCAATTATATATAAGTAATAGATAGATAGACATATTATAAAAATCCTGATCAATTTTCATATATATTAAAAAAAATACAACTTATGTAAAACTATTGCCAAATTACTTTTCATGTATTAGATATTTTTTTTTATATTCTAAGACACATAATGATATTAATTAAAAATATATTTAAAAAAAATGTAATAATTGCGTCTAACAATTTCACATAGTACATAAAATGGCCCTAAAAAATAGAATATAATATAAATTATAATTTAAAGACATATTTTTCTTCTTCTAAAAATGCTTATAAATAGAGCTAATGTGATAAAGTCTTTGATGTGTGATATGTAAGCAACCTTGTAAGATCTTTTTAAATTTTAAGATCAATCAAAATTTCGATTAGCCTTTAGAGCCTAACCCACCTAAAAAATATTATTAAAAAAATGCTTATAAATATAGACAAATTGAATATATGTTAGATTCACCAACTCATTTTTCACCTTTCTATTAAGGTGGCTAAAACTTGAGAAAAAAAATTCGATCTTTTTTTAATTTTTATTCCTAGAAGAAGAAAAAAATAGCCCTAACACAAGTAAAGGTTTTTTTTGACAGAAACACAAGTAAAGGTTGAAAGTTGAAAATATGGTAATAGGTAGGTACCCCACATGTACATTGTTTTGTTTTGTTAGTTACCAAATTGTTCTTAGCCATCATCTTCACCAACCCAACAACCTCATCATTTTATTTTCCTTGTTTTCTTTCTCTCCAAACAAAAAAAAAATTCAAAGCTTTCAACTATATAAATAGTGCCATCACACAAAACCAAATCGTTCGTTCATCAATTCAGATCCAACCACTGATCTCACCAACCTCATCCTCCTTCCGGTAATTCCCAGATCCCACTTTCTTTCATTTTTCAATTTGTTGAATTCAATTTACTGAATCATAAAGTTCCAATTTTGATCTTAGTTTTGATGACCCATTAAGCTAATTTGAAATGGGTTATCTTTATTTTCACACAAAAATTATATGGGGTTGAATTGAATCCCTGTATGAAATTGCATATTAAATAGTAGCGAGGATCTGTTAAACTGAATTAATTATTTGATAATTGATAGTTAGTTGATTGATTTTTGATTAAGTTTAGATTAAGAAGAAATGGCACGCAAGAAGATCAGAGAGTATGATTCTAAGAGATTGTTGAAGGAGCACTTTAAGAGACTATCTGGCAAGGACTTACCTATCAAGTCTGCACAAGTAAGCACTCTTAATCATGATTTAGCAATTTTAAACATTTACTTTGTTATAATGTACTCTTATTTGTTTAGAGAAATGATTTTTGTATAACTGAATTTAAACAACTTTTGTGATAAATTTTTAAGTGGTTAGTGCAGTTCAAATATGTGGTTAATTATGTCCGAATTCATGGTTAGGGAAGATATGTCGATTTTTAATGAGTATTGACACTCGTATATCTATTAGTCATCTACTGAATGTAATTAACCATTTAAAAAAATTGTCGTGAAAGTTATCAAATTTTAGTTGTAGAAAGAACACAATTGATTGGTTAATATGCATAATTATATATGTGAAATATATTGACTAAAATTTGTTTAGCAATTCAAGACTATATCACTTTTACTTAAAGTAGGAAAGTTTGTAGAAGCAGCTTAATTAATTGCTTATATGATAATTGTATGTCACATAAAAATTTATGTATAAGTTGTTTCTATAACTGAAGAAGTTTTAGAGATAATTTTCACACAAAGCTCTGTGTAAGCTATCATGATCAGCTTATAAAAATAAGCTGAAAAATATCTTATGGGAATTTCATGAGCTATTTAATAAGCTCTTCCATACATTGTGCTTAATATGCTCCTTTGCAAGTGCTTATGCCATAAGATCAGTTCAAAATAAATGTAACGTGTATGCAAGTTTAATAAAGGTCCATTTTTCAGAAATCAATAAGCTTTCACAATGTTGCCTTGATTCACTGTAGCGTGCATATTAGACTTGAGTATCGAATTTGTTTTGGTTTGTGCTTTAAGGTTACGGAAGCCACTGATTTCACTGAGCTGCAAGACAAGGAACAATGGCTTTCTTCTTCTAAATTGGTTGTGAAACCTGACATGTTATTTGGGAAGCGTGGTAAAAGTGGTTTGGTTGCCTTGAATTTGGATTTGGCCCAAGTTGCTTCATTTGTGAAAGAGCGTCTTGGTAAAGAGGTGTGCTTTTTCCCACTCTGGCTCCGTCCGTCCTTCAAACCTTACATTCATTGTCTTACATTATGTTTTTTAGTTGTTTTACTTTTAAATATTTCCCTTTCAACCATTGATATATTTTAGTCACGTGTTTATTGAAAATATAGGTTGAAATGGGTGGATGCAAGGGACCGATAACAACTTTCATTGTTGAACCTTTCATCCTACATAATGAAGAGTATTACCTTAACATTGTCTCTGACAGACTTGGAAACAGCATAAGCTTTTCAGAATGTGGAGGAATCGATATTGAAGAGAATTGGGATAAGGTACCACAACACATACTTTTCATCTTGTAGATTGAACACCATCTATTTCCTGCACATAAAATTTTCTCTTATTATCCATAACCTTCAAATTGGTTTGGTCATATTTCAGGTTAAGACTGTTTTTATTCCAACGGGAGTGTCTCTTACATCAGAAATCATCGCCCCACTTGTTGCAACCCTTCCCTTGGAGGTAAATTCAATTTAACTGCCAATTTGTTATTTTACGAACAAACTAACTTTGGACTTTTTATGTATATATTTATACTTATGCATATAACTCAATGTGATTGATTACAATGCACTGTTTTTATAGATCAAGGGAGAAATTGAGGAATTTCTCAAGGTGATTTTCACTCTTTTTCAAGGTATACAACGTAACAAAATGTATATTAGCACGCCACTGGGTGTACTTGTGCAATCTACTTTATAGACTGTTGTTACATTTGAACCGTACTGTTTTCTTTTAAGATTTACATATTTATTTCTTTATTTTACTTTTCTGTCAGATCTGGATTTCACTTTCTTAGAGATGAATCCTTTTACATTGGTTGATGGAAAGCCTTATCCTTTGGATATGAGAGGCGAGCTAGATGACACTGCTGCTTTCAAGAACTTCAAGAAGTAGGTTCTTTTTAACAAATGTTATGTGTTATTTTGAAGGAGTCTTGTTAGTTCATACTAATGGGCATTTTTCAGTAATGAACAGACGTTGTCGTATTGGTTGCAGGTGGGGTAACATTGAATTTCCATTGCCATTTGGAAGGGTTATGAGTGCCACTGAGTCTTTCATTCATGGATTAGATGAAAAGGTAAACTAATATAACTTTGGCCTAAATGTACAATTTTATTCAATTCAGTCAAGACTATGTATGTCCAGAAAATGTGTGTGCGCCTGTTAAGTACATATTTTTTGTTTTTTTAACTTCTTACTTGGGGGTAGTATTTTGAATACCCCCTACCCCTTAGAGGAATCTGGTGTAATTTAAAATGTTGCAAGGCTTTATCTGTTTTTCTTAGTATACAATGTTAATGAGTGCTTATCATATCTTCAAGTTCAATTAAATTTTCACAAGTTATGAAACTGATGGAACCCATAAAATGAAGACAATGAAACTGTGTATTATTGAATGTAAATGAACGAGCGTACAACCTCTACAATGGTGGCAAAACAGAGAATGAAATGATAATCGGCCCCTGCCCAGAGCTAAGCTCCTACCAGAGAGACATTCTCTCCTAACACATTTGCTAACAAACTTCTTAATGAATATCAGTACACAACCTCGCTCCTTCATATAGCGAACCTGTAACTGAACTCTCTGAATTCTAGGGATTTCACCAACCAACTCATTTTCTCTCATATGGCTCCACTTTCTTCTAGGATATGTTAGGTGTCCTATCAGAAACAACAATACTTCATATTGAAGACGTGCCTAGTGTCCGACATGTGTCGGTGTCAGACACGGATATGAACCCAAACATGTAGTTGCATTCAATCACTTCTATTTCTTAAATTATTACTGGAGTCTATGTCCGTATCAATGACTTATTGATGAACACAATAATACTATTACGCACAGTTATGATTTGATGCTATTAGTTAATTTATACACTTGTTTAATTTTCGCAGACAAGTGCATCTCTAAAATTCACTGTGTTGAACCCAAAGGGCCGAATTTGGACAATGGTTGCTGGGGGAGGCGCTAGTGTCATCTACGCTGATACGGTGGGTTTCTCTTATATTTTTAAAACATAATTCATACTTAATCTCCATATTTGCAGCATGAAGTAACAACTTCTATGCTAAATATTAATTAATACAGGTAGGCGATCTTGGCTTTGCAAATGAGCTTGGAAACTATGCAGAATATAGTGGTGCACCCAATGAAGAGGAGGTTTTGCAGTATGCCAGAGTTGTAATTGATGTAAGTAATTTTTATTTCTGCGTTATTTTTGTTGTACCTATCAATTTAAAGATTTAATTGTGGTGCTAACGTGAACAACGGGTCGTTGCTTGATGTCTCTAAAAAACTATAGGTATTCTGAGAACACTATGGCGTCATTTGATCCATGTAGCCGACCCCACTTAGTGGGATAAGCCTTGGTTGTTGTTGTTGTATTCTGTAGGAGTAAACAATAATTTTGGTCCCTAAATGCGTGAAGCGGGTGTCATAGATTGATAGTCACAATTTTATCCAAAATACATAAACACCCTTGAGTATATCTTTTGCCAATAATTTATTGGACCAATTTGACTAATGGAAGACACATTCAAGGACCAAATTAACTAACTTATAAGTTATAACACATTTGAGAACCAAACCTACTACAATGGACATATTCAAGGATTTTTTTTTATTTTTTTTTTTTTGTAATTTTGGTTAATTCAGGGACTATAGTGATATCACTTGACATATTCAAGGACCAAAATGAGTGTTTACTCTATTTTATAGCTAAAATAATCTTTTTATTTCTTTCCATGTGCAACTGCTAACCCTGATGGCCCAAAAAGGGCTCTTGTTACTCTATTTTATAGCTAAAATAATCATTTTATTTCTTTCCAGTGTGCAACTGCTGACCCCGATGGCCAAAAAAGGGCTCTTGTTATAGGTGGAGGCATAGCTAACTTCACTGATGTTGCTGCTACTTTTAGTGGCATAATTCGGGCACTAAAGGAGAAGGTAATCCCACAACAGTAGAGTTTTGCTTAATTGTATAATGAGAGTCTTATTGTAGTAGAGCTAATTGATTTTTGAACTATTGTGATCCAGGAGTCAAAGTTAAAGGCAGCAAGAATGCACCTTTATGTGAGGCGAGGGGGT
Organism: Medicago sativa; assembly: GCF_051527215.1. NCBI lineage: Eukaryota > Viridiplantae > Streptophyta > Magnoliopsida > Fabales > Fabaceae > Medicago > Medicago sativa. The sequence goes on along the minus strand of NC_140753.1, from coordinate 22,294,536 downwards.
CCGAACTACCAAAAGGGTCTAGAAAAAATGCGAGCACTTGGAGAGGAAATTGGCATCCCGATTGAGGTTAGCTAATTGAAATTCATGCCTCTATTTATTGTATTGAACAATCAAATGGTGCTTAATAGGAAAAATTGTGTTGAGGAGCAGTTTATTAATTCTTTTTGGATATCTTTGTTACAGGTTTATGGACCTGAAGCAACAATGACTGGTATATGCAAACAGGCAATACAGTGCATTACTGCTTCCGCTTAACTATCCATTTCAGGTCAATGCTTTCTTATGTTCATGTCATCTGCAAGTTTGAAGTGAACGTTGATGGTTGATTCTTAATTTCCTTTCCCGTTCCTGGAATTTGTAAATTTAGTTACACCGTGTGTTTACAAAATGAAGTCATCCAAAAAGAGTGGTTGAAAATGTTGTCTCAGTTTTTGTAGAATTTGATGGCACTGTCTTGATACAATAAATATAGTTTTTTTTTTTGTTTGTTTGACTGATACTTGTTTCTGTGTGTTGATATACTTCTGCCTTTTCTTCTCTCCATATCCACAACCCCACTAGGGTTGACCGGGTGGTGTTGGCTTGAGACCTTGGAGTTTGCTCGTATCAAGGTCTCAGGTTCGATTCTTTCCGATGCCAATTATGGTGGGATAGTTTGGCTTCTTAAAAAAAAAAAAAACATCGAAAAACTGCAACTAAAATGTGAGTGGAAAAATTGGGAGAAATGGGCAAAGGGTCTCTATAGTTCTAGTATAAATCTTTTGCTTCCAAACATTAGAGATCCACTTGTTTTTATATATCTTCCTCTACCACGAACAAAGTGGTACTATTAGAGCTTGATAGAAAGAAACACTGAGAGTTGTTGTCGTGAGCTTGACTCAGTTGGTAGGGACAATGCATAATATATGCAAGGTCTGAGATTTGAACCCGACACCACCAAAAAAAACAGAGTTGAAAGATGATTAGCAATAGCTTTAGCATATGTTTAGGACCCAAGTGGGTCACCGCCAACGCATGTCCATTTGAAGCTTGAAAGAGTAGCTTTTTCCTCAACGTGACCTCAGGACGTGAGAAATGCTAGTTTTTCCACAAATCCAAACACTACATAAGTTTGTTTCAATTCCCTTGTCTTACCAAAAGGAATAATGATAATTGGTGCTGGCATATGAAAGTCTAGCTAGGATCTCAAGATGTTTGGGGTATTGAAAGAAATGTTATACCCAACTTCAAAAGGAGGCTACGTTGTCACCACTTGAGAGAACGACTTTGTTGTAACTAGGGGTGTTCAAAAAAACTAGTTTCTCCTAACCGAATCACTAAACATATCGTTTTAGATTTTAAAAACCCAATCCATATCTAAAGAAACTGAACCAGTCCATTTGACGGCAAACCAAAAAAAACCGGAACTTGTTTCATGACTCTCCGGTTACCCAGTTCTTTCCTTCAACCGCCTTCAAGATAGAGTGTTGTTGTTCCTTGAGAAGACAGGAGTCACATAGCACAAGAAAGCCAACAAAGAAAGTGAAAAATTGAAAATCGAATATTTTCAAATGGCCTTCCCTCACGTGACCGTCTTTCCACTCTTTTTATTGCGCTAACATTTAAAAATTATGAACGGTGTTTTTTGATAAAGTTTTAATTTTAATCAAGATTATACAAACAAACATAATAAAATAATCACATGAGTTAGCGCATTAGAAAAAGCGGACAGACGGGCACGATAGTGCCCGTCTTTCCGCTAGTAACAATAATGAAGGGACAAAAAGGTTGTGGAAGAGAAAGAGGTAGATGGAATTATGATATACGAAAAGATGTATGATAAATCTAATGTTGAATGTTATAAACATCACAAATATGGTCATTACTCTTGGGAGTGTAGAACTAATGCTAAAGATAAGGTCATTTTTGTTGATGATGGAGAAGTTTTTGAGAGAACATTGTTGCTAGCACCTAAAAATGATGAGAAGGATGACAAAGGTTTATGGTATCTTGTCCCATCTTGGTAATAGATCAATCAATTGCATGTGTGGATCTAAAGAGAAATTTTTGGAGTTTGATGAGGAGGTGAAATGAAATATTTCTTTCGGAGATTCCTCCAAGGTGCAAATTCAAGGATGATGCTCACAAATAAAAGATCTTTAGTAAATATTTTGAGTTTGAGGCAATTCGTGAAATTCACATGAAAGATTGTTGCTTATGGTTTCAAGTTCAATATTCTAATTTGATCGTCAATATGTCTATGTTAAAGAATATAATATAACTAGTTACAAACCCGTGCTTTGCACGGGTTGAATAATGTATCTTGTAAAAAAATTGTTCTAAAGGAAAAATGAGCAAATTAATGAATATTGCACAAACTCGGATATTCTAAATAAATCACTTTTACTGTATTTTTAAAAAACTTTGTTATGAAGGAGAAATGAGCAAATTAAAGGAAATAGTTGCATCTTTCTAAGAAATTGTCGTCGTTCATAAATGTGAAAATCAAGCAAACATATTGCACAAATCTCATTTTGTACAAGAGATTAGGAAAACAACATTATAACTAACATGATACTAATCGGAACCAATGAAGGAACCAACAATGTGCATATTAACGTTACATAATAGTTAGGTTTATAAAAGAGACTGCAAGTGTCATAAACTAACCAAAAAGGGATTTTTGCCAATATTTACATCAGTCAAAATGAAAAGAACAAATTGCATCCCAAAGTCAAGATAGTTTACAATTACAGTCCAAAACGATACGCCAAAATAGTAGAAGTTCAAATAGTCCAGCAGCAAAGATCTACTTTGGAACAACTCGAACGTGCAAGTTCTTCGGTGACTTTTTGAGATCAAAGATGAGCTTACCATCTTCTTCCATCACACGATCTCTGCAGAAATTGAACCACTGCCCACCCAAGTATTTTTCATAGCTTGCTCTTTCGGCGGTAATAAGGCAACACTTATACTTTCTCTATGTCTGGTCATCAATGAGAGTGATTGTTTTGCGCTTTTCTTTCAGAATTGTTCTTGACACCTCGTTTGGGAAATGCTAAACAGAGAAATAACTGCAATATTAGTCTACTGCATATTAACATGGATAAGATGTATGCGAATATAGTTACATATAATTTATAAAATGAAGGTAGCATAACTGATTTTAAGCTAAAGATAATGTACCATGACTTCTAATTTATGTTCCTATTATCTTCCTATAAAGTCTAGATAAATGCATGCATGTGGATTATATGTACCCCGTTGTCCAATTAACATTGTTGAAACAAATGGAAATTAAGCATCGCTCCCGCTTGTGCATCTATAGCTAGCACCATTTGATATTGATCTCTTCGAACATTTGGTGCAACTCTCATAATACCATCCAAACTGGTTAGGATTGAATTTAGTTGTTTTCCAAATAGTGATGCAGTATGTTTCCTAACACAAATTATGCACATGAAATAAAGAATAATGCAATATGTATTTTTAATTTGTGGGTAAAAAAATTCAAAGCATGTTTGTGCATAAAAAAAGCAGACCTTGACTAAGTTTATAAATTCAACAATTGGCCTAACTTGAGACAGATTGGAAAAACCGTTGTACGAAGTGCGTTGAGAAGAAGCCGAACTCTGACTTAAGTTCTAACTAAAGCTTTGACTTTGAGCTTGAGAAGTGTTAAGGTCACGACAACAATTCAAAGTCCTATCTTTACCATTATTTTTTGCTAACATTTGTTACAATTGATCAAAGACTAAGGAAAAGTAACTTATATTAATAAAATAATAAAATAATATGGAAATATTGTTTTTTGTGGAAGGGATATGAAAATACTTGGCAATCTTTGCCGGTTGTATTGAGGGGAACAACACGGATGTACAACATAAAAACGGCTGATAAAAAAGTAACATGAGTTTTTGTTTTGTGCTAGTTTTTGTGAGTTTGATATGTGGTTAACAGAGGTAAAAGAGGGTTAACGGGAACAATTAGTGACATGGATTAATAATCCACATGTTATTTTATAATTGGCTAACAGTAAGAACAGTTCATAAGGAACTGAATGTAAGTTTTCTCCTTAAATTAAATTTATACTTATTTATTTGTTACATGTGTTATCTGTATTTAAAATTTAAAATTAAGGGTATTTTTGGAAAGAAAAGTCCAACCCAAAATTGCTGAAAGGGGTAGTTTTCTTTATATATACTAGCGGAAAGACGGGCACATCGTGCCCGTCAGTCCGCTCTTTCTATTGCGCCAACGCATGTGATTATTTTATTATGTTTGTTTGTATAATTTAGATTAAAATTTTTAAATTTTAAAATATTAATGGAAATTATTGATATATTGATTTATAAACAAAATATTGTCAAGGCATATAACAAAATTATTTTTGAACTCAACATATTTTAGTTTGCCTGCATATAAAATTAAGATAAAATAATTATCATTTATTGTTTATTCTAACAGTAATTAGTAACATCATAACATAAATGTATAAATGACATGTTATGTAAAAGAAACATTGTTATGATTGCGATAAAAGAATGTCTTTTAAAAACTACTTTTCTAGTAAAGTCTCTATCTTCTCCTTCTATTTTCCTTATATTTAATAATTAAAAAAAACACGGTTCTCTTTATATAAAAAAAAAACACGCTATCATAGTTTGTATAAGCAATTATAAATCAGCAAAGTCAAATAATCCTTAAATTTAATCGTAAACAATTTGAATCATAATCACTTATAAACCAGGAAAGTCAAATATAATCCATAAAATTAATCGACTTTGATTAGTTGTAACATGAAAGAAAAAGAAAATAACTTACAGGTTAATTTTGAATTCTGATGCAGAGGGTTGAGAAAGGTTGAGAAAAACTAAACAATGCGGGAACGAGCTATTAACTGTGAGAACCCTACTTGTTAATATTTAATATAGTGCTAACAAATCTTTTTCTAAAATATTTTGAGTCCTAATCTCTTTTTAGAGGATTTAAAGTCCAATCTTTAACATTATTTTTTGCTCACGTTTGTTACTAATATTTTTTCAGAAGATTTAAAGTCCAATCTTTAACATTATTTTTTGCTCACATTTGTTACTAATCTTTTTTTAGAGGTTTTAAAATCCAATCTTTGCCATTATTTTTTGCTCACGTTTGTTACAATTGATCAAAGGTTAAGGAAGAGTAACTTATATTAATAAAATAATATGGAAATACTGTTTTTTGTGGAAGGGATATGAAAATACTTGACAATCTTTGTTGGTTGTATTGAGGGGAACAACACAGATGTACAACACAAAATCGGTTGATAAAAAAATAATATGAATTTTTGTTTTGTGTTGGTTTTTTGTGAGTTTGATATGTGGTTAACAGAGGTAAAAGAGGATTAACGGGGACGATTAGTGACATGGTTTAGTAATCCACGTGTTATTTTATAATTGGCTAACAGTAAGAACAATTCATAAGAAATTGTGGGTAAGTTTTCTCCTTAAATTAAATTTATTCTTATCTATTTGTTACATGTGTTATTTGTATTTAAAATTAAAATTAAAAAATTAAGGGTATTTTTGGAAAGAAAAGTTCAACCCAAAAGTGTGCTGAAAGCGGTAGTTTTCTTTATATATAGGATAAATATGCATGTATGTATATTTTTTTTTTAAGGAATGTATGTGTGCATATATATATATATATATATATAGGGTGCCTCTAATATGCACCCTATTAAAAAGGGTCCAAACATGGACCATTCAATTTTACATACAGTAGCCGGTCATTTATTTTTTTAATAATTGTTTAAGTTCTCCTTTTGTTAAACATGTTTCTCTCTCGTGTCTTTATCTTCTTCAATGTCATCATTCCGCTTTCTCTCTCTATGAACAACAATACCGTCCCCATTCTTGTAGGTTCTCAATGACCGAAAATTCTAAAAGATCTGATATTATTTTTTGTTTTGTTTAAGTGATAAGAAACACAACCTTTAGAAAAATTATTAATCAAAATATAGTGCTGAAATGAAACTAGGTTGAAAAGCCATTAGTGTGGAACTTGAAGAGCCAAAAGGGAAAATATCGTCTTATTTCTTTCAACATATTGGGTTGATTTTATCATAGTCATTTTGTTCATAAAAGGATAAAAGGTTTTGATGGAAGCTGGGTCAAAATCAAAATTATTTAACAACAGGCCGAGTGGGATTAAGAAGAGTAATAAAGCTATTATTAAAATCAAAGTGCAAACTTTTACTCCTAATTTTTTTTTTTTGAAAAAGCTAAAATCTTTTACTCCTAAAAATGACCACAATCGAATAGAATTACATTAATGGGCCAGGAACGGTTTTGTTTCTGATTACCCAAGAAAAGAGGGATGAATGGAAGTGAAAAATTTGAACCTTTTCAGGGAGAAGAAAAGGGTCTTCATCTACTACTCATAGATCCGGTTTATTCAGTACATTTTTATTTCTTATGATTAAGGAACGGACCATGGTGGTGACAGTCGAAGGAGATGGAATATGAATTGTATATTTGAGTGTTTGAAGAAGAAGAATGAAAATAGTTTTTTTCCCAAATTAGGTGACTGGCTGGTGCCTGTCATTTGTAAAGGTTCACCTATGGTCCCTTTAATTTGAGGTCCATATTAGGGGCTCCCATATATATATATATATATATATATATATATATATATGGGTCTTGCTACAAGCCACCCTTTGGTGGTGTCTTTTAGCAAGTCACACCTCAAGGTGTGATTTGCACTTTTTAGTTATAACTTTGCTAAAAGACACCTTCATAAAAGTAAGTTGGTGTCTTTTCGCAAATGCTCATAGAGTAACTTGCTAAAAGACACCTTCACAAAAGGTGTCTTCTAGCAAAACCCTATATATATATATATGGGTTTTGCTAGAAGACACCTTTTGTGAAGGTGTCTTTTAGCAAGTTACTCTATGAGCATTTGCGAAAAGACACCAACTTACTTTTATGAAGGTGTCTTTTAGCAAAGTTATAACTAAAAAGTGAAAATCACACCTTGAGGTGTGACTTGCTAAAAGACACCACCAAAGGGTGGCTTGTAGCAAGACCCTATATATATATATATATATATATATATATATATATATATATATATGTATCATAAATAAATTAGAGGAGAGAAAATTTCGATAGCCATTAGACATTAGTTTTTCCCTCCTCAAACAAAGCAAATTTCTAGAAGCTTGAGTGTTTGTTTACGTCCCATACTCCTTTATTAGACAAGAAATTTTTAATTATTATTTCACTTTCCTTTCTTATACTTCTTTTTCAAGAAGCTTGAGTGTTTGTTTACGTCACATAACGCCTTAAACAACAAAAAAGCGGTGGGAAAGTCCTAACTCCTTATGCATTGGGACCATTGTCCTCCCCTATTCTTTCTACCACGGCCAATACTATTTTTAACAGAGCATACATTAAAGTTCGGTGAGTATTGAACATTGATAGATGTGTTTAAAAAAAATAAAAATAAAGATATATTTTAGTCTTTCATAAATTTTTAGGGATTCTATTTAATCCGTAATCAAAAATAATATATCGTTAACCCATAATATCAAGGCACTCTGGATGAATTGTGTTGCCAGATTGACATTATGCAACCTTGGGTCTAGCATATCCAACAAAAGATGGTAACATATGATCTTTAGTTAAGTTGGAAAAGATCCCTACCACTTCATTTAAATGATCTTGAATAATTAGCTCACTATTTCTACGAGACATAAAAAAAACAGTTTTTGGTCATTAGTTTTTTTTTATTTTTAAAGTTGCTAACTTTTCTTAACAAACCAAAAAGATAATACAACAACACAACCGATCTAAACACAATAAGTATCATGATTGAAACAACGTTACAATGTCAAAAAAATGTAAAAATTCAACATTATGTTATAGGAAAAACCACTCATAAACATATGAGGGGTTGGTAGTTCCATCGATAAAAATCGTAAATAATTTTTTTTAACTTTAGCCTTGATCGAAGACCAAACCATAAGTTTAACTAGATCAATAAGAGTAAATGTTAAACTATATATAATTATTATTTAATACTGCATGGTCGCAATGCTTCTAAATTGTCCATATACATGTCATCCAAATCAGGTTAAGACAATATATGAGAATCAAAGAACACTTGCTTGGCTGTTTCATTCACAACAAAACCTTCCATACACAAAGATGAAGATAAGTTTTGCATCCCTCTTAGAATTAAATTAACTTTGGTTAGAAGTCGATTATTCAATAATCTCCGAATAAACTTATTTATTATTTTAAAATAAATTATTGAAGAAAAAAAAATATTTTATACCCCGCTTCACGATCTAGCCTTTAAACCTTGACTACCTTGGACAGAGGTAGTAATTTTTCCCCTTAAATTAATCCTCAATGAGAAATGATTAATTTATCTTTCTCAATTCTCATCATTGCTTTTTATATTGACTACCATAGAAAAAGGTAAAATAATTTCAAAATATTTGAATTTGAAGATAATCTTACAAAAATAAACACGATTTATTTATTTTTTTCAAAAGGAAAATAAGTATTTAATGAGTTTGCGACATGAGATACAGAAAGAAAAACACTATTTTTGACATTTTTGAAGGAACGCTGTATTTGGCATATCATTTGAGACCAACATATTCTCTAATTTAAGTCGTCAAAAAATTACTTTAGTTACTATTCCACCTTTGAATTTATAAAACAGACAGCATTTTTTTTTTTTTTACGATTATTTCTACTTCTTACTTTTTATGTTGTATGTCTTACTTACATTTTAAAAATAGACATAAATTGAAAAGATGTATTTTGATATTGAAATTTGAGAAATGATAAGAAGTTCTCTTAAAGTATTGTTAAAAGAATTAAAAATAATAACTTTTACATAAAAATATTTTTTTCTCAGGTATACCTTATGCTAAAGGAAATATTGATTGAGTTTATTAATATTTTTTTTAGTGTTTTAAAAATAAGTACTATTTTTACACGTGTTTAACTTATATTTTTAAAATAAAGTTTTGCTATAATATATTTTTTAAGCAATGTCCTTAAAATAATTGTCAACAAAAACATTTAAAATTTTAATCAAAAAATTATGTTACTGGATGATGACGATGATCTTGGTATAATGAAGTAGATAATTGTCGGTGTTGTTTCCCCAAAGAAAATGACATTGATACCTCGGTAGGTCTATCCTAGTGATTTTTATTGTTATTTTTAGGAGAGAGGTCTAACAATGATCACGGAGTCATTTTCATCAACAAAAACAAATTGGAGAATTAGTCATTTAGTCTCTGAATCGGAAGGGATTCGTCACTCTAGTCCCTGGATGCAGATAAATTGCAAAATAGTCCCTGAACGTAGACTTTATTAGTCAATTTAGTCCCTGAATGCAAACTTCGTTAGTCAATTTAGTCCCTGAATGTCGACTCCGTTAGTCACTTTAGTCCCTGAAATTGACCATGCAGGGACTGTTTTGCAATTTCTCTTCATTCAGGGACTAAAGTGACGAATCCTCTCCCATTCAGGGACTAAAGTGACTAATTCCCCAAAACAAATTGATTACAGAGTCAATATTTTTGTCTTCCACTACTAAAGACTCAAATATTTACATTAATATTTTTTTAATGAGATTTACTTTCGTATTTTGTTTGGGTGCTGAAATGAATAATGAGTCGTATTTTTTTAGGGCAATAATGAGTCATATTCTAGTAACACTATTATGTTTATTTCAAATTACTTTGTAAATTTCTGATAATAAGATAATAGAAATTTTGCATTCTTATGTGTTACAAGTTTCTTAAATTCTATTATATAAAAGATTCATGAGAAACAAACAATTTATCCAAAAAAAGGTGAAAAGTACTTCCCATTAAGATAAGAATAATTCATGTGCAACTATATATAAATTTTTCTCTTAAGATAATTCCTGAAAATTAATAATATAAATGTTAACTAGTTTTTTTGAGGCATTTAGTTATATTTTATTATTATTATTTTGGGTCAAGTAACCTAGTGGCTAGAGCTCACACATTTTAAATGTGGAGAAGTGGGTGTCTGGGGTTTGATTACCGACCCCTACATATAAATATACAATATTCTTATCAACTGAGTCAAAACTCAAACGCCTAAAAATAAAACTCATCCTTATATATTCTGTGAAGGTAACTTTTAATTTGGACCAGTAAACGTTGGGGTCCAACTTGGACCAGTTGAAGGGTGACCTTTGATATATTAATAATTAATACCTACGGTTGAGATTGATTATTCGGTACTTGTTGTACAAGTTGAATGATAAGTAGGTCTTGTGTAAGATTGGCTGCATTGTAACATTTTTGTCATTTTGTAAAAATAGGTTTATGACATGGATCTTTGTCATTTTGAATAACTTATTCTTTAAAAAACTATTTTTACCATTAAAAAACTTAATCTTTAAAATAAAAAAATTTACCAATTTTTATCATTAAAAAACTTATTCTTTAAAAACCAATTTTTATCAATTTTTACCATTAAAAAACTTGTTTATTAAAACACAATTTTTACCAAAAAACTGATTCTTTAAAAAACAATTTTTACCAACAACACAAAGTGGTATTCAAGAATTAGAAGTGTTTCGTACTTAAAGTGCCTTGTTCGGTGAAACCCTGAAGGTGAAGGAATTATTTAGATCGGTGCCGCGCTTAATTAATACTACCCAGCGTTATATAGTGTATACACAACAACTAATTTTGAGTGGTCTGTTTCTGAATCTATTTGATGCATATTATCCAAATATAGCATTTAATTACTACCCAGCGTTCCTTTATTGTGGAATATCTTTGAGTACACTGTAGCATTTGAGAGAAATATTATGGAAAATCAATTTTACAGCTTACTTGGGATTAATTGGGGAAAAGTTCAAATTAAGACATACTCTGAATTTGTAGTTCGTTATTGTCAATAGGAAATACAGCAACCCATTTGCAGAACACAAATCAGATGTGAAGATTGGGGGTTTTGAAAGATAACAGTGAATTAATCAAAACCTACAATAGTAGGTCATTTAATTGGGGGTTTGTTGGATTGCTAGTGTGCTTTTGGATAATAGGGTGTATAGTATGCTTTGACTGGAAGGGAACCTACAATAGTAGGTCATTTAACTGATATAAGTTGGACCAAAACATGCACTAGTCCAAACTAAAAGGACCCTTCTGTGAAAAATTATGTTCAAGAGTAAAATTAATGAACTTCAAATAAACACCTGTAACTTTCATTTACCAACTCCTACAGAATGTGTACACAAAGACTGCTGTGCTGATCAATGTGAAATTGATTAATTAGTCGTTTCTAACCTATATTTATCCATCTTTAAAAATAAAAAAAAAACTATATTTATACATTTCTACTTTCGTTGATCTTCTTTTTCAGTACCTTGATCTACTCAACCCTACAAAACCACTACATAATACTTTTTCAGGTATAGTGTTTGTTAGATCTACTCTTTGTAATGGTTTGAAACCTTTGATAAAAGGTCTTTTACAAATTATTAACATATTTGAGTTAACCTAAAGTATGCAACTTTTTGACCCAAGTCATGATAAAATGTGACATATTGTTTTTGGGAAATGTTAACTAGTGTCCCTGGGCACTGGCACTAGTTAAGAACAACTAATATAGAAACTTTGCATTGGGAAGTGGTGAAAAATAAAATGTTTAACTTTATGAAAGTTAAATGTTATTCTTTTTTTATGAAAAATTTCTATTTTTACTCCCTTAGCTAGTGCCTCGTGAGCACTTGTTAACATGACCCATTGTTTTTACGTGGAAATCAAGTTAGATTTGAGTTATGGAATTTCAAGCTAGACATAGTCAATCCCACCTTACCCATAGCAAGTAGCATTGAGACTTTGAGAGTTAAGTGTACGTTAAGTCATGAGCGTGAACTTGTCCACAACACATTGTACACAAGTTAGCTAGAGCAACAGGGTTTAGAGTCTCTTTTTAATGTAGATTTTTATTTTGAGAGATATACTCATGAAATAATTCATATTTATTTGGCTTTTTTCTTAAAAATAAATATTTTGAAAAGAGTAGTTAAAATAAAACATTATTCGACATACAAACACAAATTGTATTTCAATTTACAGCCTCTTTCGTTGTAAAAAGAAGAATATTGTTTCTTTAGATTATAATTCAGGATGGATCCAAAACTTCAGGATGGTGAGAGCTGATAAATATATATACAAATCATTTATTAAAGAAGTTCTCATACCGACAATAGAAGCTAAACTTACAATCTTGAAGGCGAGTAAATTCCTTAACAACTGAACCAACCTTCATTAACAATATTAAATCAATATTATTAGTTTTTTAAATAATATTATTAGTAATTACTCAAAAAATTATTTTTAGTTATCACATTGCTATATTTTTAACTAGTTGTGTGAGGGAGGGGACAGGGCCGCTGCTTGCCCACCCCTCCATCCGTCCCTAGGTTGTTTTGAAAGATATTAAGCTCCTATGATGAGTAGGGCAATATTTAGGTAGGATCCTCTCCATCTTTTTTTAATTCTCTGTTATTAATATTTCAAAATATTGTTAGGATATATAAAAATGATTTGACTTATTTAATATCACATTTTTTAATCTATATTCTAAAACGATAATAGAGAGAGTAAATTTAAGAAAGAAAGAGTAAATTTAAGAGAGACGTGATAATTAAGAGAGAAACCAAGAGAGAAATGAGAATTAGGAGAGGGGCTAAGAGCCCGTTTGTTTAGGATTTTTTTTTTCAAAAAAATCTAACTTTTTAACTAAAACATCTATTTTTATTTTTATTTTTGTAGTGTTTGTTTCACATTTAAAAAAAAATCCATTTTGTTAAAAGAAAATCATTTTTAGTCTTAAAATGAAAAGCTATTTTAAGTAGCTTTTAATTTTTTTTTCTTCTTAAATACAAGGAACTCAAGTGTAAAAATTTCAAATCTTTAAAAAAAAATGATTTTTATGTTAGTAAACAAACAGAAGTAGCTTTGAATTTTTTTAAAAAAAATTCTAAAAAAAATCTCTAGATTCTTTTAACCCAAATTCTATTTTTTCAAGCTGAAACAAACGTACCCTAAGACTAAGAGAAAAATTCACGAGATGATCTGTATAAAAAAATGAAGAGATTAAAAAATGAATTGAGAATTATAATCGGAAAATGTTTGATTCACTACTACAAAATTGGGAAAATATAGCGCCTCGTAAATAGCGCTTTTAACACTAAAGCGCTATAAATTAAAACACGGAGGTCTTAGCTAGCGCTTTTTCGAAAAAGCGCTATCTATTCTTTTAAGTCTATATAGCGCTTTGTATTGAAAGCGTCAGTATAGGTTAAATAAAAATAATAAATATTTAAAAAAAAAACAGGATTAATTGTATATGGCGCTTTTGATGGAAAGCACTATAAATAAAGCAACCTTAAATAGCGCTTAATAAGCGCTACTGTATGCTTGAGAATGATAGCGCTTATAGTGTAAAAAAAGCGCTATTTATGCAAACATAAGCATTAACACTACAACCTTCAAATCCCTTGTTTGATTCCCTGTGCTGATATTTTGTTGTTTTTTCTTTTTTCTTAATAAAAAACGCTTTGAGCTAATGGTCCCTTGTTCGATCCCTGCATAACACATATTTCAGATTTTTTTTTCAACTTTTATGAAAAATCAATTGCTGTATCAAAACACACATTTTTTTAATATTTTCTTTCATATATATCACTTAAAATATTATTTTCTCCAAACTTTTCTAAAAAAGATATCTCTCCCTCCAAAAATTTGGTTTCCTTCTCTCTAAATCCCTAAATCCATTTTACCCTAAAAAATTAGTTTTCCAAATCAATTGACTCTATCCCCATCACTCTCTCTGCGATTCACAAATCCAACAGCTCCACCGACCCAGACTCTATCCCCAAATCTCACTCTCTCTGCGATTCACAAATCCAACATCGAAGACTCCGCCAAAGGCAATCGCTGAATTCGCTACTTCCTCTAGCTTCCAACCACACACAAAAACCTCCTCGTCGGAAGCTCTTGACAGAATCGAAGAATTCGCTACTTCCTCTAGCTTCCAATCGCTGAATTCAAGACTCCGACAGAATCGACATCATCCTCGACATCGTGAGCTCTTGACCACTAGGTTATTCGTCGTCCGCCGAAAACCGTAACTTCCGTCCAGGTATCCTCTCTCTCTCTAGATTTTCCTTCCCTTCTTCTTTCTCGTGAGATGATTCCAGCTTGATTTGTGTTATTGTAGTGAATTCTCGTCGTAATATTTTTCCTTATACCAATTTAATTAATTTGACTGTTGCTGTTGAGCACAAGGTGTTTGATAAATGTTCTGACCCAGAGAACCATAATAAGATGACACGATAATTAACAACCCTTGTATGTGAAAAAGTTTTCTGCTAGGTTTGAAACAAAATCATGAGACATTGTAGAATATCAATTTGAGGTTTGATTAGCATTACATGATCATCATTGATGCACCAAAGTATTCATGCTTGGAAAAATGACACGGCCCAAAAACCAGATTACTAAGCTGACTATAAATAAGAGAAAACTCTAAGAAGGATAAACTAAACAAGTACTTGGATTTAATGACTATTCATAAATTAGAGAATCACATGACATTCTATCTCAAAGGTTTCGTACATTAAACTTCTATTCAATATATGGATTGAAGTATGAAATCATTGCTTAAAAGTTAATCTTTGAATAAATCATCTGTACAAGTTTATTTTTGAGTGTATATATTCTTAATAATTCTTCTTTATGTCTTTTTAGTTCTTGTGAAGTATTAATTTGATCTAAGCTTTGAAAGTAAAAAATAATTCATGCACATACTGAAATTTAAGACGAAACTAAAATTAGTAGAAGTAGAAACCAAAGTTTGCCTAATATTTCTCCACGAAATAGCTCCATCAGCCATCACAAGAATGATGTTGATCTGCGAGAATCAACACAGCCAGCAAAGTCAGAATCTGAGTAGCAAATTACATCCAAATTGTCCTTGTGAAAACACTGTGTGTGTTACATCAACACTTTCTTTGTAGCATTCCAATTGCCAATACCTAGATTAATATATCTGCCAAATATTTCATCAGCAAATGAAATCGAAGCCGAGTTAAAAGTTATAACTTTAGCAGAGCTAGATGCAACAATTCGAGTTAACTGAAAATAATTATTCAAAACTCAGTGATGCCAAAAGCAGGAAATAAATAGTACAAAAAGAATCGTTAAAGCTGTTTCAGGGCAACTGTTTCTTGTTACATTTTGAAATACAATAAGGCATTAGTCACAAGTCACAACCGCTATCAAGTAGTAACTTGGTCAATATCTCCAAAATAATCATTTCACTTAATCCCTATTAAAAATACTGAATAGCTTGGTTTATGTAAACTAATATTTGATAACTTGTTCATAATACTACTGTATATATTAGAATTCATTAAAATTACAAATTGAACAGAAAATAGATCATGTTGAATATACATATACACCTCCAAGTAGTCACTATTCCCATGGTTGGTCTTTGAACTAACAAAAATGAGAATAAAATGAGGAACGTGCTATTTTGAGTCAAAAGGAAACATAGAGATAAGGGAATATAAATATGACCATATAAATAGTAATATAATATAGTCAAACTTGAAAGTTGAATACATTTTTTATCCCATTATTTTTATTAATTCAAGATTTGAGTTGTTATATTTTGAAATTATAAAAGTATCTAGTTGAAATTGTTGGCATTAAAACTTTGAAAAAGTAAAAGAGAGGTTGATCATCCTTACTTGTTGCCTAACATGTAGTGAAGGGTCATGACTTTTTCTTCCTCATGTTTGCTGAGCATACCTCTCTTTAATCCTAGTCGAAGGTAGTCCACCTTAATCTGCAACTCTTTCCATTCCTTTGCAGAACTGGATAATCAGTTTGCATAGTATATAATTAGCACCTCAGCATATGTTAAGTCTTAAATTGAATGAAATATGATCTGAATGAAGAAAGGATTCTAGGAGAATTTATAGGAGAAATAATGCATTATGAAGTGTCACTTAGTATAGTTTTATGAGAGAGAAAACTTCTCTACTCCTATTAAAAGCCTTATACGATATTAGAAAGAACAAGAAACATATGATTTCTCAAAGTTACATTATAGCCCGACGAAGTTTTTGCATAATATCATCAATTGTGTATTTCTTTATTTGGATCTATAGCTATGTGTATGTATTCTGTTCTATTTTCAGAATGATTAAAAACTAAAATTAACAAGTTTGAATTGTATATGGTTTTAGTGTTGTGCTTTGATTATTTTAGTTAATTAATTACATGAACTGTGACAACAAGTAGAATATATTCATGTGCTGTTATATATGGCAGAAGATGTTAATATTGTAAGCGTAATAGTTTTGTAACCCTTTTGTAGATAGAAAAATCAATTGTTTCTTAGATTAACTTTAAGAAACAATGGATAAAAAATGGATGTTTGCCGACCGATTTTCAAAGGAATATGAAAATGGAGTAGAAGAGTTTGTTAAGTTTGCTGTGAAGGTGGGTTTCATGTTTCTAAATATATTTGCTAGATGTGGTAGTTGTTTTAATTTATAATTTTGCTTTAATTTGTACTCATGATCAGTAGTACTTTGAATTTATCTTTAATATAATATAGTGTTATTGCTTAATGGTGTTTTCTGGCATATATTCAGGTGGAGGAGAGTGAACGAAATTTGGTAATGAATGATGATTTGCCTACTTGTATTGGATAAAAATGTTGAGAAGACCAACAAGATAGATGAAGACTGCATGATACCATAGAAGATTTTGATCTTTTTATATGTTAACTAATTAGTTGTAACTCCTAGAAATATCAATGTTACCATATTAGTTAGAGGCTATACATTCCTGACTTTTATGCTATATATACATACATTTTTTATGATATGGTAATTAAGTTTTA
Organism: Medicago sativa; assembly: GCF_051527215.1. NCBI lineage: Eukaryota > Viridiplantae > Streptophyta > Magnoliopsida > Fabales > Fabaceae > Medicago > Medicago sativa. Next base: position 22,277,575 of record NC_140753.1, on the reverse strand, counting down.
TTTGATAAATAATAGTCCCAATTATAATCTGCCAAAATTATATATATTTCCCTTTAAATTTTTGACTTTATACATATTTTACTTTAAATTAATAAAAACCGCTATCTGCAAAGGAAATTTTTTTTTTGACAAAATAAAAATAAAAATAAATGCTTCTCCTAGCGCTTTTTTTCCTTTATAAAGTGTTATCTAAACACATTGTTACATAGCGCTTTTAAAACCAAAACGCTGTCTTTAAACCTGTCTTAGATGACGTTTTTTTTTAAAAAGCGCTATCTAAGGAGAACCTTTGCTAGCGCTTTTTGACATAAAGCGCTATATAAACCATGCTTTAGCTAGCGCTTTATACTGGAAAAAAAAGCGCTATATTACTTTTACCAGCGCCATTTACAGTAGCGCTTCAAAAGCACTATCTAAAGCAAAAAAAAAGCGCTATATAAGCTCAATTTTGTAGTAGTGATTTCGGCTAATTTGGCACTTAGACCTTTCTGTGTGAATTGATCCATGTATCCGTCTCACAATAGATGTCATATATGTTAAAAAAATTATCTCATATTATTTGTCTTTTTTATAATATTAATAAAATATTTTTTTTCCCATTGACAAACCTTTATTTATTGTATTTCAATCATCTATAATTATTCTACTAATCATAATTAACAAGGGTTTTTAGCAAATGATTTTCGTTTTGCAATTAAACGGAGGGAGTAACATGCATGGCCTTCTAGAAGTGACCTTATGACCCACACTTGGTTTGACAGCCAATAAATCAACGATAGTGACTCTCCCATTTAGTGAAAAATAAAATAAAAGTGTGACTATCCATAATTCTAGATTTGGGCAAACCACTAATAGTAACACGTGTCTTGACTTTTTTACTAAACTTCTTCCAGTTCGTCTCTCTACATATAACTTTCTTCAAAAAGATTGTAGCATTTGATTATGTCAAATATGTTAAAAACAATTTGATATATTCACTAACATGTGGAAATTAGGTGATAAGATGGTTGTCTTTGTTCAATTATATGGACAATCTCATGAATTTTTTTTTTTTCTGACCCTATTGCCAAAAAAAATGAAATATTTGACCCCCTTTGAAAATTATTTACCAAAATGACCTACTTTCAAGTTTTTTTTGTCATCTAGTGGGCTCATTACAGCCATTTCAAATGGCGGTAATGGCAGAAACTGACATGTGTCATCTGCCAGCCGCCATTTTCTGTCAAACTAGTATGGAGCCCGTGCCAAGCACGGTAAATAAATCATTATTAAAAAAAAATTTAATTTTATGTTATAGATTCACCGCACATATTTTAAAAAGATTTTAACTAAAAATAGATAGGTATTATAAAACATGATTTAACATAAATTTGATAGATTTATAATGAAAAATATATATTAGTCTCACACACTATTGGTTGATATGTAGTAGCATATTCTTGTATGAATATAATTAGTTATTAATTATCTAATGTATATTGAATAATTTTTTAAAAGATACAACCTCCGTCCCTATATATAAGACCCTTTTGCTAAAATTATGGGAATGGAGCCCGTGCCAAGCACGGTAAATAAATCATTATTAAAAAATAATTTAAGTTTATGTTATAGATTCACCGCACATATTTTAAAAAGATTTTAACTAAAAATAGACAGGTATTATAAAACATGATTTAACATAAATTTGATAGATTTATAATGAAAAATATATATTAGTCTCACACACTATTGGTTGATATGTAGTAGCATATTCTTGCATGAATATAATTAGTTATTAATTATCTAATGTATATTGAATAATTTTTTTAAAAGATACTACCTCCGTCCCTATATATAAGACCCTTTTGCTAAAATTACGGGAATTAAGAAAATGGATATTTGTATTAAAGTTGTTTGTAACCACTATTGTTTTTACAGTTTTATCCTTGAGAGAGAGAGAGAGAGAGTTGGTTTATGTTTTCCATATGCTATTTATTGCTTATTGAAGAAAAAGATGTATAATAAATAGGGGCATGTATGTAAAGAAATAATTAATGTAGTTGGAAATTACAAAGGGGTCTTATAAAAAGGGACAAATAAAATTCTCAAAAGGGTCTTGTAATTAGGGACGGAGGTAGTATAAGTAAATATTGGGTCATTTGGATGATAGCATTGGCCCAATTTTAATATCATTTTTGTGGATCGCCTCTTAGTTTAGGTGTTAATAATGTTTTTATTTAGATGTTGATTATGTTTTTATGATTAAATAGCTTTGTTGTGAAAACATCCTACACAATCTATGATCTCAGGTTCTCTACATTAGTGTCGTCATCATGTGTTAAAATTGTGTTTAGAAGTTTCTTGTGAATCAAGTCATGTTAGAACTTATTATTTTAGTCATTTGATACGATTCAACATTGTGTTGATTCGTATCAATCATGCCCGCAGGTTCACTTGGTCCTCTAAAATGACATTTTGATACGATTCAGTTTAGCCCTCTGTCCAAGATTTTGGCCTGATTGATACATATCAATATTCTTTGATTCGTTTCAATCTTCATATGGGTTTCATGATACAATTCAAACTCTTGCCTTTGGAAGTTTGAATCGATTTAACCTTCATCTGAAAACTGTCTGATTGGTATCAATGTTCTAGTGATCCGTATCAATCTTCATGATGTTCAGATTATCTCATTTTACACTATTTGAATCATATCAAGCTTTTTGTGAATCCTATTATTGCGTTGTTTTTCGACTAAAATCAACTCTTTTCACTCACACATATATCTCATACCCACACATTTTTTATTCATTGAAACATTTTGCATATAGACTCTAAATTCTCCAAACTCTCTCTCTATCTCTCTCTCTCTCTCTCTCATTCTCTCTCTCTCTCTCCCTACATCTTCTTAAGATTAAACACTTTTTTCCAAGATCTTTGTAGAGTGTGAGGTGTAAATCATTAGGGTGCTATAGGAATTGTAGTTTTGTTTCTCTCAAGGGTATTAATGGAAGATCAAAGATTTGAAGAAAATAAGGCACTTTTCACCTCCAAGTGTTTTAGGGGTTGTTTCTCATCTACACAATGATTCAAGGGGATCAAAGTTTCAGATTCGAAGATCTTGTGGGTGTCCAATTTCAAGAGGTCTTGAATATTGGATTTGGCGTGATTTCTTAGCATAGAAGATTAGGGAATCAAAGGAATATTTGTAATCATGCACTTGTAATCATTTTTCATCATAGTGGAAGAACGTGATAGTGGCGTTTTCTATCACGAAGAGAGGACATACCTTTAGTGAGGACGAAAAGGAGGAACCTATATAAATGTCGGTCTTCTTCTCTTCCATGTCCTTTTAATTTCAACATTATATTTGTGTATATGAATTCATTGTGTGAAGTGATCATTGTTTGATTATGAGTTTACAATTTACCAAAATCTAATCTCAATTTTATTAAAGATTTTACCAATTTAATTTTCTCACAATCAAAGTTGAAAGTAAACTTCAAACAATTACTTCATATACCACGTGTTAATTAGTTGTTAGTGAGATTTATTGTTAATAAGTTTGGTTTGAGATAGTTTAGTTTTGTGATTTGCATGTGTGTATTGATTGTTGAATGGTATGATACGATTCAATAGTGAGCTTCTCATTCATATTTGAATCTTTATTTCATTTCATTTTTTTATTCATATCATCATAATCAAGCACAATCCGATAGTCATAATCGTATTTTAACTCACGCTTTTGCAAACTCTTTTAAAATCAAAAAATACTATTCACCCCACCTCTAGCCACTCTTCGTATCGTCATATAAAATAACAATTTTTTCAAATAAGTGCAAAATAGAGAGTAAATATCAGGGTCAAAATATCAATCCATATAGAACAATATCATATGAAGGAGTAGATACAAAATAATAAATCAATTACTATCCTAGTCAACACATGTGATGTAACATTTCCCTTTTTGCGAATGACATGCTAACATAAACCTAACATTATAATTTTCCTTTGTAATTTTTTGATATTATTTTGCTAAATTTTACAAATAAAAAACAATGAAATTTTTCAATTGAGTTTCTTATGTTACAACTTCCCCATCCAATTTGATTATCAAGTTTGTGCTTCCTACCGGTTCGGAAAAAATGTAGAGCATCATGATTTGCTTCTGATTTCGCCATTTTAGCTTCATCAATTCATAGAGTGCATGATATAAACTCTTCCATCAGATTCATAACTCTAATACGTATGCCCCAACGACAATCAATTGATAGGTGAGCATCCACATTTTGGATGTAACTGCACCTCTATTTATCTAAATAGACAACTTTTGTGTGAAAGATTCATTTATTATGATTGGTTTTTTTTCTTCATTCATTTCTCTTTTACATGTTGTGTTTGTAATTGCACCTTTATCTCTCAATATAGAATAAATTGCAAAACAAACATTGTCTTTGAAACAATTATACAAATGTATGGGTAAGTAGTTCACTCAAAAAAATAAAAAAATATTATGTTCTACGATGTGAAATTTTACATTTTTTTTTTGTATAAATATAAAAAATGTTGACAATACCAAATAGCTTGGATGAAATGTACTGCGTCAATCATACAATGAGCGACTCCTTTTTTTTTTTTATTAATTTATCCCACAAAAAAAATTACCCTTTTAATTTTCAATGTAATGCTAATTACTTGTTTTCCAATTGTATCATCTAATCAATATTAGTTTCATCACTTCCAAATCAACATATTCAACTATGCATCACTTCACTTATTTTAAAATCCTAATAAGTCATCCCCCATTTCTTCCTTAAACCCTAGTTTTTTCCTTCCTAAACCACCAAATTAGTGGCCCCTATTTCATAGAGGAATGTGATTTTTAAATTTCAATCAACACACATATTAACCGTTGTTCTTTCAAAATCCTCATAGTAATTACCATTATAATGCATGTTGTACTTGTAGCCTTTCTCACTACTACTATGCCTAATTAGCATGTGATATGAATGTGATGCTGCATTTTTTAACACGCGTGAAATTAATTACCACCCCATTTTTTTATGCTTCAACGCCACTATATTGATTAATTACATTGGGAGTGATCACTTTGGGTTGTGCACATTTTGTAGAGTCTCTCATTTAATCTTCTCTCCTTTCCTTCTTAAAGAAATTAAAGAAACTATTTCCTCTAATCTCTTACATCGATTTTATGAGTCTATAGAAACCAAAATTTTAATCCTTAAAATAGTACATGAAGGGATCTCCACTGCGAGATACACACCTTCCCCTGTTTAGCCGTGAGATTCGTCGTGGCTATCACTGCACCACCCAATGTCGCCGTTATATTATCCCTTGATTAGAAATTTCTTCTCCAATTTTTCGAAACCCATCAATTTATTTGAAAACCCTTGAGCACATTTCCATTTCTGATTTAGATAAAATATATTTTAATTGTTTTATCATGGAGGATTTTGGTTAGTTTACATTTTTATTGTCTTTGAATTTTGGATGGATTATTTTTTATGATTATCCTGCGTTTATCATAAAATCTTTTATTGAAAAAGCTATATCAAAAACTTGAAGTTCCCATTTGAGTATAACCACAACAACTCTCTGCAAAGTGATTTTGTTCGATGTTAATTTTTATATAATCACTCTTTCCTTTTTTTTTTTTTTTGCATTTTAATAATCTAGAATTTTGTTTTGCATTTTAATAATCTAAAAAAATTGAGGTATTTACCGCAACGACATACATACGAAATATGAAGGCTCACTTGTTTTCAATTCCTTCGATTTTTGAAGTTCCCATTTGAGTATAACCACAACAACTCTCTGCAAAGTGATTTTGTTCAATGTTAATTTTTATATAATCACTCTTTCCTTTTTTTTTTTTTTTTGCATTTTAATAATCTAGAATTTTGTTTTGCATTTTAATAATCTAAAAAAATTGAGGTATTTACTGCAACGACATACATACGAAATATGAAGGCTCACTTGTTTTCAATTCCTTCGATTTTTTTTTTTTTTTTGTAGTGTACCGACTGATGGGAAGGTGATTAATGGAAATAGAGGTGTTAGTTTTCAAAGGCGATGTTCCTTTTTATTCTATTCATCTTTTGACCTAATTCTCCAAATTTTCTTTCAAAAAATATCTCCAAATTTTAAATTCGGAACAAAACTCTTGATATAATTTTTATCTGCTCTGAAAATCTTTACAATCATGGTGTGAACCCTTTCGTGTATGATATCGTTTTTATCCTCTTCTTCAAATTCCATGTTTGATATCTTAGCACCCTTAATCAATGTTAGACACTTCTTTGCTGCTTTAGTTTACACGCTTAGACTATCATTATTGCTCTTCGCAATGACATTTACCAATTTCTCTATTAGACAATTTGAAGAAAAAAAAGTCAATTAAATGAATTGAAAATAAAATTGTTACCTTTCTATCTAATGTCTAAATACTGGATATGGTGGAAGGTAGTAGTAACACATGTATTTGAAACCCCTCATCATCAAACAAATTAAAAATATCTCCTTGACGTTAAGATTGAAGCTCACAAAAAAGAGTAAAAACAAATATAATAACCTTGAATAGAAAAGGTAAAGTGGAAAAACAAACAAATAAAAAAAAAATAGATTTAAGGAATACTCAGTTGTGTCACTACTATTTTCCTATCGGAAATGGAGAATACTCAGTTGAGCGTCGGCGGTGGTATTTAAATACATTCACATTTCTTATAATTGTTGTCATTTATTGTGATATGCAAAATTTATGCCAATTTTGAATTACTCTGTGAATAGAGTATTTTTTTTTTTTTTACCATACATTAATGCTAGTTGTTGTTTTAACCAAATTTAAAATTTGTTATTTTGACTTTTATATGATTTGATTTGCATATTAATTTTCATTGAAGAAGAGAAGATATTCCTTTAACAATTTCATTTCATTAGACTTTTTTATACGTATGCATTGAATTAGAAAATTATTAAATGCAATTAGGCCAATAACATGCCACATTTACTATAGAATGAAAGGAGTTTGATTTATTTATATTGTAGATTATGGTTCATGCTTGACATTTCAGAGGATTCTAATGTCATTAGATCTACAATGGAGGAATTATAGGTTACAAATAATGATTTGAAATTAGATGTAAAAGATAAATAATGATAGTGAATTGAAATTACATGATTTGAAAAAAGAAAAGAAAACCTCACCCAAATGTCGTAAGACTCTATAACCTATTCTATTGTAACATAAAATTAAATAGGTATCGAATCATATTTCATTTATAACCACCATAGAGAGTGAACCCAAGAAATAAAAGAAAAATATCAACTTGAATCAAACTATCTAACAATGATGCCTCGAGGTTTCAAATTCCAATCATTAAACTACAAAAAAAAAAGTTCATCACCGTAATTTAAATAAATCTTAAAAAAGAAATGAATGAAAAAGAAAAGGAACTTTCTTGCTCCTTGGATCAAGTCCTACATCGGAAACTCTGTTTTTTGATTAAGGAGTATGATCATGATGCAACCCATTCATATGTTTTCAGAATGAAAAAAGAACCTCAAATAAAATAAAATGTATCGAAATGCATTCAAACAAATGATTTGGAAGGGAAAGAATGAAAATAGAGAATGTGGAGAGAAAATGAAAATAAGAAAATGCAAGAGAGAATAGTTATATGAGTTGTAATTGATTCTGCAAATGAATATATGCAATAATAGAATTTAATATCGGACTAAGGAGAGTAGAGAATTTCAAATATGTGACAATTAATCATAATTAAGGAGAGTATAAAATTAGAAATATGTGACATTGAATGTGTTCCTGTGATGCTGCTCTTTCTAACATTATGTATTGTGTTGACCTAGATAGAAATTTAAATGAGATGAGCATTAAAGATAATTAAGCCATAACAATGCCATGTGTACTATAGAATAGAGGAGGATTGAATTGTTTATATTGTAGATGTAGATGAAATGCTGCCACGTGTCAACCAAAAGAGGGGCGCTGGCTGATGGAAAAATTAAGAATTTTTTTCAAAAACTGCCTCCACCCAGAATCGAACAGGGGACAGTTCAGTCCACCAACAAACGCTCGACCAACTGAGCTGCTCACACTTGTTGTTTTTATTTCAGCGATATAATATATATAGTAAACCTATACAATAAAACTTATTTGTTGTTATTTTTTTTTAATTTACATTTTAAGTGACATTAAATAAATTCCTTCAAAAAAAAAAAAGTGACATTAAATAAATTAAATTTGAAACCTTTCAAGCTACACATGAAAAATAAAAAATTATTTAAAAAAAAGTATATGAGATTTAAAAAATAAAGTATATGAAAATAAACAAAATATAAATAGAACTTATTAAAATAGAACTCATTAAAAAAAACAAAATGGTTAAATTAAAATAGAACTTATTTGGTGTTATTTTTGAGGTTACATTTTTTTTTTTGAGCAAATTTTTGAGGTTACATAAAATAGAATACATTACACTCGTTACATAAAATATAACGAGCGAAATGAATATATTTCTATTTTAATTTAACCATTTTGTTTTTTTTTAATTTGCATTTTAAGTGACGTTAAATAAATTAAATTTTGCCACTGGAAGCTTCACAAATTCAACTAATTGGTAAAATCCTTCACTTCTTTTTCTTCATTTTTTTTATTTTTCATATACTTTATTTTTTAAATCTCATATACTTTTTTTATTTAATGTCACTTTTTTTTTTTTTGAAGGAATTTATTTAATGTCACTTAAAATGTAAACTAAAAAAAAATAACAACAAATAAGTTTTATTGTATAGGTTTACTATATATATTATATCGCTGAAATAAAAACAACAAGTGTGAGCTGCTCAGTTGGTCGAGCGTTTGTTGGTGGACTGAACTGTCCCCTGTTCGATTCTGGGTGGAGGCAGTTTTTGAAAAAAATTCTTAATTTTTCCATCAGCCAGCGCCCCTCTTTTGGTTGACACGTGGCAGCATTTCATTTGACAGAAAATGGCGGCTGGCAGATGACACATGTCAGTTTCTGCCATTACCGCCATTTGAAATGGCTGTAATGAGCCCACTAGATGACAAAAAAAACTTGAAAGTGGGTCATTTTGGTAAATAATTTTCAAAGGGGGTCAAATATTTCATTTTTTTTGGCAATAGGGTCAGAAAAAAAAAATTCCAATCTCATTTACTTGTCTATGCATAGATGCAACACAGAGAAATGAGAGAAGATATATTTAGAATGAGATATGATAACACCAAATTTGATAATATCATACCAAATTTGATAATATCATACATGAGACTTAATAAAACTATCAAACATGCACCTTATTGAAATCTAACGCTGGATAGTAAGAGCTTAAAATAAGTCAAGAGTTTCTCCGACATGTTCATCACAAATGAGGGAAAACCATTATGTTGTAGCCAAAACAAAAACTCTCCACTCATCCCAAAGACAAACACCAATCTCCACTTTGTTGTGAAGGGATGAAAAAGAAGCATCAACGTTATATTTTACTTTTCTTAATAATATCAAATAATCCAATACTAATAATAGTAATAGTATTAATATTATATAATAATAATAATATTAATAAACTAATATTAAAATTGGGGTGTTATAATGATAACTTACTCCATCCGACAATATGTCTCCCACCATGAGTTGAATCTTAAGTACCACAAACTTGTCAGACTTATTTCCACTCTTGAAGAATTACACACGCTCGTTCAACAACATAAGACTAAGCAGTAAGCATCAACCACATTATTCCATATTATGCAATTCATATGTTTCCATATATGCTCCATAAAATACACATAAATAGTGCAGCTTCATCAACAATTATATTTTGCAAAATATGAAAGATAACCTGATGAATCCAGACTTTGATTCATGACTGTATTCACAATATTGGTGAGAGAGCAAATTTGCCTTGCAGCTATGAAAGATAATTTTGCTTTGATAATTGATTCTACTTAAAGTTAGAAATTGGAGCTTTTGATTTATAATTGATTTTAGGGTTAATTATGTTTTTGGTCCCTACGAAATTGCGACCTTGTAAGTTTAGTCCTTACTTAATTTTAATAGCATTTTTAATCCCTACAAAAAAAATTTACTTATAATTTTAGTCCCTGCTAAAATAAATTTTGTTTAATTATCCTTAAACTCTTAAATTTTTTAACGATTCTTTTTATACAAGTTTAGAACCCTATGAAAGGTTCATTTACTAAAATCTATAATTTTTTAACATGAAATAAATTAAATATGAATTTTTTAAAACGACAAAAATTTAAGATATAAGTAACAAAAATATGGACGTAGAAATCAAATTTTTGCGATATTTTTTTTGGAAGACCTTTTAATAACGTTCTTAACACGCCTGTAAAAAATTGTTGAAAAACTTAAGAGTTTAAGCATAAATTAAACAAATTTGGATTGAGTCAGGACTAATATTGAGTGCAGAAATTTTTTGTAGGGATTAAAAATGCTATTAAAATTAAGTAAGGACTAAACTTACAAGGTCGCAATTTTGTAGGGACCAAAAACATAATTAACCCTTGATTTTAACACTTAATTATTTTGTTGTTGAAGAAAACACTTAAATTTATTGTTCAACTCATTTTTACATAAATTATTAATTGATCCAAACATAAATTATTTTACCTTCAATTCGTTTTTAACTAAAATCATTTCATTCAAAATCAATTTTTACCTTACATTAAAAAATAATAATTGTCCCTCATAATCAAACATACACTTCATTTCATACTCCTTTTTCTAGAAGCTTGACTGTTGTCGCATATTTCACGCCTTAAACAACAAGAAAAACGGTGGGAACGTGCTTACTCATTTTGGCATGATGACAATTTAGTAATTATACGTCTAAAATTAATTATGAACCACTTATATCTTATGTTTAAACATGAATCAACTTTTCAATTTACATTTTTAAAAATCAATTTACTTTGAAGGGGAGGCCATGCCACTGCAATCCAATTCGCCACTAATAAAGGATGGAAAAATGTGATCTTCGAGTCAGATTCATGTACTTTGTTGGATTCTTTGTCTTTCTATTGTCGCGGAGCTTCTGAATGTCATATTATTGTTTTTTGTATTATCACTCAGTTAGACCATCCACAATGGTGAGGTCTTCAACATTTAAGATCTAGTACCTAATAGGTACTCTCATTGTGGAATTTTTTTTTAAGGGTCTTCTAAGACCCAGAATCTAAGTTAAGACCCCCATCTTTTAGTACTCCCAACACACTTTTTTTATTAAAATAATATGTTAGTCGTGGAATGTAAATGAGGAAGAGTTAGTTGTGGGACTCATTTAGACTTTTTGCAAGAAGGTCTCCATTGGAGTGAATGAGTACCTATTAGGTACTATTATTAAAAAATAATAAAAAAGCTATGTGTACAAGTGGGATCCGTTTAAGACCTTCAAATTGAGGGTCTCCATTATGGATGCTCTTAGCACTACCTTTCAACTTTGAGGTGAAATTTATTAGACGACAATCAAACATATTACTTATAATTTAGTTACGCAACAGGTTCTTGTGTTAGTCGCTTTATTTTTTAATTTCATCCTAGTTATATTGAACATTTCTTAATTAATGATATCAATTAATTTTATTTCGGTAAAAGAAACTTACTTTTAAAAAGAATTAATTTTTGCCGCCGTAAAATCAAAATATTTATAGTCTGTTCACTTTTGCGTTTGTCAATCTACTCCCTCCGTTTCAAAATACATGTCCAATTTTTGCAATGTGCATTATTCATTTGACTTACTTTGATCATACTTTTTAACTAATGTCTAAATACAAATATTAGCATGTAAGATGTTGTTTGATTTGTCTCGATAAATATTTTCAAAATATTAAATTTTTATAATTTTTTACTTTAGATAATTAAAGATATTAACGGTCAAAAATGTGTATTGGCAAGTGTAAAGTGGTTGACCTGAACATGTATTTTGAAACGGAGGGAGTGCATTTTAAGGAAAACCACGACATTTTATTACGTTGGCATGAAAGCTTCAATTTCTAGCTTAATAAAATCACGAGAGTTTTGCTTTGGAAATCACACCAGTCGTGCGTTTTGTGTTCAAATTCTTTACCAAACTGACACTTAGTTGATCTGAGATTTATTTGAAAGTGCTCTTGAACCTTTTTTAAGCAATTCAAATAGTAACTTTTGTATAAAAAATTATGTAACTATAACTTTTATATATATTTTACTTATTTTCAAAACAAAGTTATTGATGACTTCTTAAACAATTCTGCATAAAGAAAGACTTGCTTGAACACAAGCTTTTAGACACATCATTTAGACACCTATACATAAAATGATAAAAATATATTTCATTTAATTATTTAAAAAAATATATTATTTAATTATTTTTTCTCTTTACATTTTTTTAATTATGAACGTGTGCTCAAATCTAATGTTCAAATTCTTGTGTCCAATTAAGTATTTTTCTTCCTCAGAATAATTGTTAGCATGATCTCATAGGTTTCAATTTATTTTAGTGGATGATTGGGGATGGTGAGTAGATAACGGTCGGCGCTGTTTTCCCAACGAAAAAGACATTAACGTGCAAGGTTGCAGCAAAAATGCAAGACTATGTTGTTGGTGACAGGTGAGAAGTGATATGGGTAGGTCCATCAATGATTTCAGAGTCATAATATTTGCCTTCCACTACTACTCTTTAACTTTTTTGGCGATAATATGAATCATAAAACTTTTGTTTTTTGGGGTTACCATGACATTTCTATAGTATCTACAAGTAATATTTGCCTTCCACTACTACTCTTTAACTTTTTTGGCGATAATATGAATCATAAAACTTTTGTTTTTTGGGGTTACCATGACATTTCTATAGTATCTACAAGTAGGGAAATACTTCAGTGACTTAGAAATAGTGCCATTAGTGCCATAGCAGAGATCCTGACCGTTGATGTGTGTGGGTCCGCGTGGAAATGTGTGTGTGATGTGTGTGTGTGGTGGAGATGGAATTGGATGGTGTCATTGGTGCCATTAATGGCACCAAAGTGGAACCCCTACAAGTATCTACCCTGTATAACCAGCCACTATGTAATACAGTACTTTTCTGGTACAGTGTTGTTAAAATATTATTTTATTATTTTCTTTTGGTTGACGATTTATGGGCTAAATTGCTTTTTTGGCCCCTTAACTATTTAGGTATCGCTTTGGTCCCTTAATTAAAATTCAATTTATTTTGGTCCCTTAACTTCTCTCTGTTGCACGTTTTGGTCCTTTTCGTTAATTTTAATTCAAAAACGTTAGGTTTTCTTCATTTTCTTCTAGATTTTTTTCTGAGATTCTTGTTGTTGAAGGTTGATGGAGATGATATGAAGATGAAAAAGAGGAGAAGAAGATGAAGAAAACCTAACGTTTTTGAACTAAAACTAACGGAAATGACCAAAATGTGTAACGAAGAGAAGTTAAGAGACCAAAATAAATCGAATTTTAATTAAGGGACCAAAGCGATATTACCTAAATAGTTAAGGGACCAAAGATGCAATTTAGCCGACGATTTATTCTTTAATGGTTTTAAACCTTTGAGTAAATGGTGTTTTTTTTTACTCCCTCCGTTTTAAAATGAGTGTCGTTTTAGGTGTTTACACACATATTAAGAAATGCAATGATTAAAAGAAAGAGAATGGTTATTTTACCAAATTATCCTTATTAACTATTGGTTAGTTTTAAAAGTAATATTTTGGAAGTAGTGTGCAGAGTATTAATTGGAGGGTACAATTGAAAAGAAAAAGATATTATTGCATTGGAAATTGAAAGCGACACTTATTTTGAAACAATTTTTTTGGCTAAAGCGACACTATTTTGAAACGGAGGGAGTACAAATTATTGACCTATTAATTTTAGTTAGCTAATGAATGTACCCGAAAGTGACTATTTTGACCCCTAGTCATGATAAAACGTGACATATTGTTTTTGTGTGAAAATCAAGTTAGAATTGAATTCCATAATTTCAAAGCTAGACGGAATCAATGATCAATCAACACTATACTAGTAGGGGTGGCACTTTGGTGACATTAATGTCACAGTGACATTAAATCTAAACCACACATTGTCATTGCTATTGCATCTGGGCCACACAACACATCTAATGTCATCCAATGTGTGGCCCAGATTTAATGTCACCGTGACATTAATGTCACACAAGTATTTCCCATACTAGTAGACTTCACAACACATCTAATATCATCCAATGTGTGGCCCAGATTTAATGTCACCGTGACATTAATGTCACACAAGTATTTCCCATACTAGTAGACTTAAGAGTAAAGTGTACGTTAAGTCATGAGAGCGGGACCCCAAAGTCCACCCACAACACATTGCCCTCCACAATTGAGCTAGAAAGCAAAAGGATTTAGAACCTGTACACTTTTATTTTGTGAGATATACTCAATTTACTCGTGAAATAATTCTTATTTGACATTTTTTCTTAAAAATAAATATTTTGAAAAGAGCCGAACAAATTTCTTAAAAGGTATCTTACACATTTTAAGAAGAAATGATTCATATTCATTTGACATTTTGTTTGATTTTTACGATTTATAATGAAAATTTTTAAGATCTTTCTTTTATTTTTGAACAAGTCAAAATAAAATATATTAACTAAATAAAAAATCTACATAGCACAAGAAGCGCACATGTAGAATTTAAGAGTTTACAAAATCAAATACAAAATAATGCCAAATCATGGCCACAAGAAAGTCAAATACAAAATAATGCCAAATCATGGCCACAAGAAAGATATAGCTAAGAAACAATGCACAAACACATAAAAGGATTCAACCATCAATAATGAAGATCAAAAGTTGTAGCTCAGTTTTTTAATTTAAGCTAAATGTTGTATTAAGTCTTCCTTCTGCCCAAAAAAGCGATACACAGGCTAGTTGAATCACTTGTAATATAGATCAAATATTTTTGGAGAAACTTATAAGATTAATACAATGAAGTGGTTGATTACAGTTAAAACTCTATAAATTAATAATGTCAGGACCGGAGAAATTTATTAATTTAGAGAGTTATAAATTTATCGATAAATTAATAATTATTAATTTAAAGAGTTTTTAAGTAATTATACTATACATACCAAACAAAAAGGCAAATTAGTCTATGCCTCTTAGAATTACGTTACAGCGAACCTTGGGACTCGACGTAAATTAGTAACTACTGTGTTCATATGCATTGGAAATCAATAATGACTTTTGAAGTACAGTAAATGTAAACAAGAGGAACAAATGTGTTCAATGTATTTTTAATATATTTTTTTTCAGTTTCTATGAATTATTAATTTATGATTTTCTTGGGACCGAAAATTATAAAGGGATCTCCCGAAAAATTATTATCTTATTATTTTATCGAGTTTTTCAATTTTTTACATTGGCCCAAGTTGGGACCGGACAAATTTATTATTTTAGAGAGTTTATTAATTTACCGAGTATTAAATTAAAGAGTTTCTACTGTATTTAAATATAAAGGATTCACATAATGAACACATATCCATTGCTCAACCAACTCCCAAATGGAACCAAAGAAATCACATTCCATGAACAAATGATGAATATTTTCCATTGATCTGCCACCACTCACTCACTCACACACACATTAGAATTTTGTTGAATTACCCCATGTTGAACCAAATTATCTTTTGTAGGAATCCGGTTACGTAGTAACCTTCAAGGAAAAAAGAGACACTTTTAACGAAATTGATTTATTCCAAATCATGTCATTAGTATCAACCTGCACAGTCATATCCCTTTCCGTCAACATGTGATAGGCGCCACTGACAGTATAACCTTTGTTTGGTGCTAAATGCCAACTCCAACCAGCTTCTACTCCATCTTGCAAGTAAATGTTATTTAAAAGCCCAATACACTCCTCCATATGCTCCGCATCCCAAGCTAGTATCTGACGCCGCCACTCGGTACCAAAACTACACATGACGAGAATCTCCTCCAACTAGTAAACCTAAATATGTAAACGACATATTTTAAGTTTTACAGCTCAATACCAATGCTGCCTCGTTCAACCAAGACTTGGAGACATTCAGCCCCATAAACATGCACTTATGAAAACTTACCACCAGCCATGAGATTACTTTAAACAAAATAAGAACCACTTCCAAATATCTAACATTAGCCCAGCTTTTTTCACCAATAAAAAGCGTATCATCAGCAAATTGTAAATGAGAAATAGTAATTGTTTCATTGCCACCCACTCTATAAACTTGAAAATAATTTTGCCCCCACAATAGCATTCATTATTACGTTCAACCCTTCCGCTATAATCGAGAAAAGAAAAGGAGAGATCATGCCACCTTGCCTTAACCCCTTATACAAAGGAAAGTCATATGTCAGACTCCTATTGACCAACACTACTGCCTCTAAGTACTTTCAATTAACAGAGTCATACGCCTTTTTAAAATCAACTTTAAATAGAAACATTTTTTTTTCTTTTGTGGGTCATAAATTACCTAATTTGCAATTAGAATGCTATCTAGTATCTGCATTCCCTTAATGAAAGTTGATTGTGAATTAGAGATAACACTCACATTTACCCTCGAAAGATGGTTAACCAACACTTTAGCCAGAATCTTATACATACGATCAACAAGAAAAATTGGTCACATAATTAGATGAGATGGAATGTAACTCATCCATCTCCTCCTCTCCCAAGCCGCCCTCCTCCCATTTCAAATCAAGAGAAGAAATGTACTATTTCATATCTTTCATTTTACCTTTCAAATTATGAGTATGATACTGATGCAAACTCTTCAGACTCCCTTTAATCAACTTAAGCTTCTCTTTAAGGACAAACCCACCCCACACCCCTCTACATAGTAAGAACGCCGCTGGTAAATCACAAATTGTTTAGATGTAGGAAATTCAGTCCAACATTTCAACATACGCAACGGTCTAGGGCCCCGATTTTCCTCATTAACAGTCAACATAATAGGGTAATGATCTTAAAGACCCTTTTCAAAGCTACCTGAATACAATCGTCCATTGAAGACACCAACCTTACGACAATTAGAATTTAACAAGACGGTCACAATAATGTCGTCACCAAGAAACCACGTGTACCTTCTCCCACAAAGAGAAAGATATGCTAACATATTACCTTCAATAAATATGTTAAACTTGGTGAAATCCTCGTGACAAAAGGAACCCACCTTGCTATTTCTATCCACTTCAGATCGAATGACATTAAAGTCACCACACACAACACACACACACCTATCATTCCTCAAAAGATTAGAAATAATGCCACTTAACCAATATCTCAAAGCATGCTTACCTCCAAAATCAAAAGTAGCATACATATTAACGATGAAGAAATCTTTATCATTCCTTGAGAAGCGACATTGAATAACAAGATCGTGATCAAATCACATACTCAAATCCACGTCCACCTCTGAACAATTTTGCAACGTCAAAATTCCACCTGAGGCCCCAACTGATGGACAATAGGAATAGCCATAAGAATTGGAGCTCAAATAGATTTACAAAAAAAACAGTGGTCTTATCAATAAAATTTCCATTTATCCGAGATCTAGTCATAGGTAGCAATCCATTCTAAAATTTCATTTTTTATCGCGTGATAAAATAATCCCCCAAACAAAGGAATTGTACAATACAGTACGAAATAACGTAAAAATGGACTTATTAATCAAATTAATCAAATAATTTTATCCTACGGCAGGCCTCGAAGTAAGTTTTTTTTGTTCGTTTCAATTGATTATGTGCGCCTACGCAAATGGAATATGTATGCCTCACTATTCACTCGAGGGGCATAATCATTATGTAGGAGAGATGGCCGAGTGACTTCCATCTTTGTCTCTTGAATACACAATACTATATGCCTATTTTCCTTCACCGAGTTATTATTCTCATTTCACTTCAATAACAACCCCCCCCCCCCCCCCCCCCCCCCCCCCCCCCCACAAACCTATAACATTAAAAGAGATCATTTTCATTGGACACCCTACTCTACACGAGTTCAGGTATGCTACATTTGGAGGTTTGGATGCAAGATATGTGGCAAAAAAATAATCAAGGGTTGAGATTTAATTTTAAAAGGTATTTATTTATTTAATAAAAATAATAATAATTGCAATTTCTCCTCTCTCACTCACCTTCCTTCCCCCCTGCAATGCCAATCTTCTTCTCCCCTTTCCTCTGACCGCCCCCCATCGCTGCCCGTCACTAACAACGTCGTCACTCTCCCTAATTCTGCTCATCACCGTCTCGCCGTCGCGATCACAAACAAATTCATTTTGCTGCTATTATTATGGGTCAATGTATTATTGGTGAAATATTTGATTGAGGAATTTCTGTATATAGCCTGAAAACAACAACCAAAAAGCTTCGAACCTGTATGTTGTAATAGTAACAAAGAATCGTAGGATCAATGTTGAGATTAACAAACAACTTTTATGCTCACAGAGTTTGACTGATAGGACGGTGGCGGCGGTGGAGGACTGGAAATGATGGTGGTAGCGATGAGAGGAGATGAGGGAAGAAGATTAAGATCGCAGGTGAGAGGGAAGGTGAACAGAGAAGACATATTTCAATTATTTTATTAAAGAAACTCTTTTTTTTTTTTTAATTTCAAATCTCAACCCTTCATTGGTTTTTTGCCACATCTTTGGCATCCAAACCCCTAAATGGACTAAATGGAGCATACCTCGACTCACACTACACCTTACCACCAACCCCACATTTCCTTTTGTTACCTCCCTCACCCTCTCATAATCTGTTGCTGCCTTCTCCTACCCCCTTATCACTACATCTTCCTCTTTTCTACCCCTTAGCCAATACCTCAAATAAACTAACTATATCTCCTCTATACTTCACCCAAATTGTCTTCTTTATACCTCACACATCATCTACCACCACTTCAGACTTAACATGTAAAATAACCCAATTTTACCAACCACTAGAAACAGAAGAAGATAATTGATCCAAAAATGTTGATTCTTCATCCCTTTCCACCTTGGATACATCACTTTCTTACCCTTTTAATCTCTTACATTTGTTTCTTTTTAGAGTTTTAAGGAATACTTTCCAATATTTACTTGAAAATCTTACAATATTCTACATTGCCAATAAAAAACAGTTTGTTTGAACTTCCTTCATTGTCGTTTACTCAACAATTTTGCATCCCTAGAACGAGGTTCTATAAGGACTTTTTGTTTGTTTTTTTTTTCCTTCTGGTGAAAACAATCTCTACTCCCCCAAACTGATGAGCATGTAACCAATCATAGTTCCAATGGCCTGAAGCATCTAAACTTCTACTTAAGGGAGGACAAAAGTATGCTCATTGTCCTTCCTTAATAATAATTTGACCGTCATTCCCTTTATCGTATGGTATGATGATTGCCTCAACATTGGTTTCTCAAACATCAAAACCACAACCTATGTTCAACATATTTACACTACTACCACTTATGAGATCAACTTCGGTCTTCTTCCCCTTACTCCCTTCCCCAACACTCGCCTTTGCCACATGCACGACCATCGGTTCCTCCATACCATTAACACAATCGCCTGACAACACAATACATTCAGGTTTTACTTTTTACTTTCATGTGGTCATTGTTTTCCTGATTGGACCATTCTGCATGCAATTTATTTACAAGCTGATCTACATCATTAGCTTCCTCAGTCACTTGATAATTATCAGCATTCACAAACGCATCGTACTCAGATTCATTCTCATCATACTTTAAATAAACATCTTCCCATAGGTTCGAGTCCTATACTGACTTGATACCATATAACTTGCCATCAATCAAAACATATTCAACACAACTAATAACCTGTAAGCATGGAGTAGTAATCAAAATGCGCGCAAAAACAAATGACAATTTAATACTTGTATTCGAATAAACCTTCAAGAATTGACCTTTTGAGGAAGTTATTAATTTAATTTTTCTCTCTCGTTCGAAGCATGTATGGAACACCATAAATCCTTAACCACATACCTCTCTCATAAACTATTGTTTTTATGTGACCAAGTTGCTAGGTTATGAAATAATTGACTGAAAAACTCTATAACATCGTTAAAAACATTCATTACATTCTTAGCGCGTGAGCAGTACAAAAACACGTTGTCACCTCCAAGTGATAAAACTTGAAAATATTCAACACTCGCATCCACAATCCTTTGTTATATATTTGGAATATTCACTTCCTCAAAAACAGTTTCCACCACACCCTTTGTAATCCAATTCACGTCTTCATTAAAATAATTATACTTTCGTACATAACATGTCACCTGCATGTCACTCCCTTGTTTTCATTTGTCGTTCTAACCATCTTCAACACGTTAACCTTGTCTACATACAACTCACTCCCAATTTCTACCCTTTGAGTCCCATCCTTCGTCCCCACTACCGGATCCCTTTGCACCTTCAACTTCCCCATTGCTATAACAACCTTCTTCTCAACATTACTTCCACCTTCACCAATCCGCTCCCTCACCCTCACCACCCCTTCCCCCTCATTCCTCCCACCCTCCAACGAACGAACGCCCTCACCAGTCACAACCCTCTCAGTTTTTTCTCCCTCTTCTTTACTCCTCTTAACACCCTCATTCTGCACCTTAAAATCTCTACCCTTAGGCACCTTATTCAAACTTTGAATCCGATCAAAGTGTGTTGTGTTCGCCCACACTCTGTACTGCTAAAACTAAACATTGTTCAAAGTTAATGCCAATTTTTTTGACCCGCACATTATAGAAACGAACAAATGCAATGATCTGTCCTCGAGCATTCATTTTCTTCGACAAATACACATTTGACAAAATACCACACACCTCAAAGCCTTTCCACGGTTCAATGTACATAGTTGCTTCAGTACGTTCGTAAAATAAAATGATGCCACATCTTTCTCTCCCTGTTCTTTGCCACTCATAACTGTCGTCGGTTTTAAAGTGTGATAATTCAAATTCACCGTTGTTGCTACTTGAGAATTCTTTTGTGTTGAAATTGCACAAGGCTACAACCTCTATTTATGGCAGCAACCGCAGAAAAAAGATGTCCCACGATAACCCTATCCTGGGTGAGGACTGTCATGTTGACTGAAATCCCGTCTGTCCCGCACCTTGGTGCCCCTCAGCCTGCCTCCCTTACCTTTGATCTCTCAAATCATCCTTCTAATAGCATCACCAAAATTAAGCTCAGTACCACATAATTGAGTGTAAATGAAACAATAAAATGCTCTGTAAATGAAACAATAAAATGCTCTTTAGATTGAGAAGTTTAAGTCTCTATAACTTTTTTTAAAGGTTAAATATTTTTTTATAATTTCTTGTTTGTTCAAAATCATTAACAAATTATACAATTGCAATGTACTGTACGATTATGCATTGAATATACGTGCTTCTTTGCAAGAATATAATGTACACCCACAAAGAGAGACAGCAATTGCAATAGTGAGGCGACCATAAACATTAAAATTTGTTTAACCACCTTTACCAGTTGCAATATACTTAGATTAAGTATATGCACAGCGAAGCATTGATCATAAAAATATTAATTTATCATTGCAATACTGGTGGTGTAAATACATTTTAAACATATTCTTCTTCAGTTGTATCGAAACATATATAATATTTATTTTTTCGAAAAATAACACATTAGTTTAAGAGTATAATTTTGATACATTGTCTATATACATTAACAAATTATAATTGTTCATATATGTGAATTTTATAGTAGTTTTAATTAAAGTCAAATTGCTCTAACGATGAAAGATTATGGAGTAATTTACTCCCAATGTAAAAAAAATATTTATAATTGTTCATACATGTGAATTTTATTCTAGTTGTAGTTTTAATTAAAGTCAAATTGCTCCAACCGATGAAAGATTATAATTTACTCACAATGTAAAAAATATTTATACCGATGATATAAATATACCTCGTGAGAGTTGGTAATATTTATATATACCTCGTGAAAATATTTATCAACAAACACTTGTTCTCATGAGTAGAACTCATTTGATAAGGATATAGTATAATATTTTCATCGATTTTTATCATAAAAAAGGTTTTTCTTTACAGCAATGCTATTTGTAGCGAGAAATTTTATAGCGAATTTCTCAAGAATTGCCTTCCAGCCAATGAAATTTCACACTTTCCACAAAACATGGGGTAGTGGGGTATAATTATGGTTTGACTTTGAATTATCCAGCATTATTAAACCATCATGATCTTCTCGAGACACTGCTTTTCGCTTGATTAAGCATTTCTCTTTTCTTTAAGGAATATAAAAAGGTTTATATATCTCTCATTTAATGTTTGTCTTTTTAATCTTTTCTTTAAGGAATATAAAAAGGTTTATATATCTCTCATTTAATGTTTGTCTTTTTAATATTAGTTAATGTATTTAATGTTTCACAATTTTTTATGAGGGTATATTTGTAAAAAGGGTCATATCAACTTGTGTCCTTGGGACACAAGTTAAAGATCTAAAAAAAATAAAACATAAGTTTTGTATTAAAAAAAAAGTTTGTAACCTTTCACATTAAATGCATAATTTCCAAATTTAAGTTTTTACATTTGACTTTTTAACTTATGCCTTAAAGGCACAAATTAGTACTTCCCTTGTAAAAATATTCAAAAAGTTACATTAATTACTGATTTTGTTGATTTTTGATGTTTTTTTTTGTTTTGTTTTTTCTTATAATAAAGATTGGAGAAAGTATGCGTAGTAGTTTGAGTTCGAATTGCGGACACTCTACTTATTCATCCTAAAATGGTGAATTTCTAGCTATCAGACTATTTGACATAAAAGAAATTAAAATTCAACACACACAAACAAACATGTTAACGATGAAATTAATGTTTTTTGTTTTGAAAAAAATAGACGATGAAATGTTGGTATACGTTTTTTTTTGTGGCCAGGGTTTGAACCCTGGATCTTGCATATATTATGCATTGTTCCTACCAACTGAGTTAAGTTCACAAGGACTAGTATACTCAAGGACTAGTATACTTATGTTTAACTGTATACAACTCTCTTTTGTGGTGGCCAGGGTTTGAACCCTGGACCTTGCATATATTATACAATGTCCCTACCAACTGAGCTAATCACACAATACAATGATTGGTATACTTATGTTTTTTTTTTTGTGGTGGCTGGGGTTTGAACCCCGGACCTTGCATATCTTATGCATTGTCCATACCAACTGAGCTAAGCTCACGAGGACTGGTATACTTATGTTTAATTGTATACAACTCTCTCTAGTCTCGGTTATAAACAACTTTTCAATATTTAGATTCATTGAATAAATTATATATGTGATATATATATATTATAAACTATATACATTATTTATTCAATGAACCTAAAAAATGAAAATGTTGTTTATAATTAAGACACAAGGGAATACTAATTTATATAAATCAAATCAAAATGTAATTTTTTTTATTCATACTACATCCAACTAAGTTTTACTGTTTAGCCATCTCAACATGATTTCTTAAGTATCTATAAGTATCTATGAAACAGTTTTATAAGTATCTATTAAAATCATTTTTTTTTTAACTCAATTATCATTGTAAATTACTCCTTCCGTCTCTAAATAATAGTCGTTTGAGGTTTATGCACAATTATTAAAGAAATGATTAATTGTGTTGATTTTGATGGTAAAATTAGTATCATTTACTAAAACACCCTTATTAATTGTAGTTAGTGAAGTAGTTAAGTTGGATAAAATTCAATAAATAAAGGTATAATAATGGAAAAAATAATAAATGTTGCATTGATATTCTAAAGTGTCAATTATTTTGAGAAAAAGAAAAATGGGTAAAAAGACAATTATTGTGAGACGGAAAAAGTACTAATCGCTGTTAAATTTCTTCACCGTATTAATTTAATGATTTGGTGTGCCAATTTGGAAATTACTAATGCTTGTCGTTATTTATAAGTATACACAGTTGTGTTTTGGGATCGATTGCATTTCGGGAAATTAATCTAGCATTGAAAGATTCGAAAATTTGTGTCTTTTGGTATGACCATAAGGAAAAAGTTTAACACCGTACCACAATAGGCTGAAACGTTACGATAGGTCACCAATTCGCACTCATCAGATTGCAACCACCCTTTGAACAACGCGGAAGAGGATACTATTCTCCTTTTCCCACTTCTATATAAATCCCTCAAAACCACAAAACACAGAAACACTTTCCCTCTCCACTCTAAACTTCACTACCACCCCAAAAGAAAGAAAAGCACTTAAACAAACAAAAACAGCTTATTCATTTCCTTCAACATGGTTGCCTTAAAAAGAGAACCCAAAGAAGAAGCACCTATCCATGGTGATGTTTTAGAAACAATTTTCTCGTTTGTGCCACTCATCAACCTTGTTCCATCTTGTCACGTATCTAAATCTTGGAACAAAACTGTTTTCTCTTCACTTGCTCACGTGAGACAAATCAAACCATGGCTCATAGTTCTCCCCCACACATCACGCGCTTCGCGCGTGACCACCGCTTACGCTTATGACCCTCGCTCTCATGCGTGGCTTCAGATAACCAAACACCAACCGTTGATCGACAAAATTCCCGAAATCCCCGCCGTTAGATCATCTCATTCAACTCTGTTATACACTTTATCCCCATCGGAGTTTGCTTTCTCACTCGACGCGCTTCATCTCGAGTGGCACAAAGCACCTTCACCGCGCGTGTGGCGCACTGATCCAATAGTAGCGCGCGTTGGAAATCATGTAGTGGTTGCTGGTGGCGCGTGTGATTTTGAAGATGATCCACTTGCAGTGGAGATGTACGACATGGAGACCCGTGGCTGGATCACCTGCCAGTCTATGCCAATGATACTGAAGACATCGTCGGCATCCTCGTGGCTATCGGTTGCGGTTGTCGGAGAAACCATGCTCGTGACGGAGAAGAATTCTGGCGTGACGTACTTGTTCAACACCGTTACAATGAAATGGGAAGGACCTTATAATCTACGTCCTGATGAAAGCGTATTTTACACCGTCACCGGAACTTTATCAGAGAAATTGACGGTGGCCGGATTGGTGGGTGAAGCGGGGAACGTGAGAGAAGTGAAGCTGTGGGCTGTTAAGGAGGAAATAGGTTCAGAAATGGAAGAAATAGGTTCGATGCCGAAGGAGATGGTGGAAAAGTTGAAAGGTGATTCAGAGTTTGGTTCTTTTGAAGCAATTTGGGTTGGGAATTTCGTTTACTTGCGCAACACGTTGGTGTTAGATGAACTTGTTGTGTGTGAGGTTGTGAATGGAAGTTTGTGTGAGTGGAGGAGCGTGAAGAATGCAGCGGTGGACGGCGGAACGAGGATGGTGTTTTGCGGCGGTGATGTGAAAATGGAGGATTTACAAAGAGCGGTGATGTCGGAGAAACAAACATTTAGTATGAAACAAATGTGAACGAATGGGTTGCAACTTGCAATAATTAAAATCTTAGCTGGGCAGTTTATCCATTCTGTTTGTGTTGGTCTCCTTGAAAATTCACATGTTTGTACTTTTTTTTTTGGCGGTGATGAACTATGTTTTTGTTACATAATCAGATTGTAAATTTGTGATACCTGAGCTAGGCCAACTATCTTTAAAATCGAACTAATCTAATAAAAAACTATAAAATGAACTAATCCAAAATAAAACTGCAAAAAATGCATATGATTTGGTTCGGTTTGCAATTTTTATTTTACCAATCAAACCAAACCGCAACATAAGAAAAACATTAATTATACTTTTATAACCTAGACAAATATTAATAAAAATTCAACTAATTTTTATTATAAAAGACATAATTTTTCTCTTGTTAAATCTTATTTTTGCTTTTATTCCAAAAATGTATTTTTGTACTACTTGAAATTTTTTAGAATGATAAAATCTTAGTTTTTTTTTTTTTTTTTTTTTTATAGAATATGATTATTTTTTGTTCACGTTTATAGTTTGATTTATGTTGGTTGAAATATAAAACATTATTGAAAACATTGTTGGAATTATGTTGTGTTTTATCTTTGTTAACTTGATTTTAATATTAAAAACAAAAACTGTATTGTCTCGGAAAAAAATCACATCAACCAAATCAATGCAAACCACATTGGTTTGGTTTGCTTTGGCTCAAATGATTTTTTAAAAGCTAACCAAACTAAACTGAACTGCATGCTTTTTTATCTCGCGTTTAAGATGACTTTTGTACTCAAAACCGAAATAAATTGTATCTTGAACACCCAAAATTCTTTCTATCTCGTAATAATCTTCCACTATATCTATCTCGGACACATAACCATCATGAGACCATGATCTTGTTGGTAATTTTCTATTTTCCACCACACACATAGAATGATTGTTGCTTAGTTTTTTGGGTTAATTATGTTTTTGGTCCCTATAAAATTGCGACCTTGTAAGTTTAGTCCTTACTTAATTTTAATAGCATTTTTAATCCCTACAAAAAATTTCTACACTCAATATTAGTCCTTACTCAATCCAAATTTGTTTAATTTATGCTTAAACTCTTAAGTTTTTCAACAATTTTTTACAGGCGTGTTAAGAACATTATTAAAAGGTCATCCGAAAAAAATATCGCAAAAATTTGATTTCTACGTCCATATTTTTGTTACTTATATCTTAAACTTTTGTCGTTTTAAAAAATTCATATTTAATTTATTTCATGTTAAAAAATTATAGATTTTAGTAAATGAACCTTTCATAGTGTTCTAAACTTGTATAAAAAGAATCGTTAAAAAATTTAAGAGTTTAAGGATAATTAAACAAAATTTATTTTAGCAGGGACTAAAATTATAAGTAAATTTTTTTTTGTAGGGATTAAAAATGCTATTAAAATTAAGTAAGGACTAAACTTACAAGGTCGCAATTTTGTAGGGACCAAAAACATAATTAACCCTAGTTTTTTCTTTTGAGCATAGACTCTCTTTGTTTCCAAAAACAAGAAATGTAGGCTTTTTTTTGTTCTTTCTTGTAATTGAATCCACGTCAAATCTAAACCGCACTTATGGTAATGTGTCACTTTTAGAAAATTGGAGGTTTTTGTACGAGAATTATTTAAATTATCAAAATATTTAGTCTTCTTTTGTTTGTTTTAATATCTAGTCTTTTTATTTTGGTGATTTATATGTATTGCTTTTGTATTATGAATAATTAAACCCTAAGTTCATGTTATACAAAAATAAACATTTGTACGGAAATAATATTTTTGGATAGGCTGTACGAGAAGAATCTTAAGTCCACGAGTTATCATCAATAATTCAACACTATATCTAATAATGGTACACATACACAAAACTAAAACGTAAATTTCGTCTACCTGCTGAACATTTTTAAATAGGGGTCAAGTGGACACCGTTAAAATATTGCTACAACTTACAAGGGGTCAACTATAAAAATTAAGGGTCATGTTAACTTGTGCCCTAAGGGCATATGTTAAGGAACAAAAAAAAAACAATTTTGCATTGAAAAACATGATATTTTAACTTTTTAGAAGTTGACTACACGACTTTTGAGACGTATATTTCTTTAAAGAGCTCCTTAACATGTGCCCTAGAGGACACAAATTAACATTTGCCAAAAATTAAATACAACTTATAGAGGGGTCGAATTCAAGTAGACACTATTAATTGCTCAAAAAAAAAAAGTAGACACTATTAATTTTTTTAGTTGACTTTCTGCTTTGTGTTTTATATATAGTACTATGTGAAATAAAAGGGAAAAAATCAAAATTTTCAAAAACAACGATAGTTTGAAAATTAAAAATAATCATGTTGAATAAAAAAAATCAACGTACCCACTGTGTTAGTAATAAAAATAATCATGTTACATAAAAAAACGATGTATCTAAACGTGTTAGTAAAAAAAATTGTAAACCTTGACTTAAAAAAAAAATTGTAAACATCTTTCTTATTATTCTTTGTTGACGGAAACATTTTTATTATCTTTTTTTAATTTTTTTTTACAAAAGAGACTCATTATTAACTCAACTGACACGAAATACCATCAGCATCACATATCACAAAAGTTTGCAAATATGTAAACACATGATTAACGATAGTAATATGAAAAAGAACATAACGTCCATTTTTTATTTTTTTTAGGGAAGAACATAACGTCCATAATGAGCAAGAATATGTGCACATCCATTAACCTCTCTTTGATTTAAAGGAAATTGAACTCTTCCAATCTATACTATGTAGATAGTATGACCTTTCACGACCATATTAAAAAGAGTAGGGAGTCTCAAAAATTATTTCTTTGACACGTAAGTCACGTGCAAGATAAATACCACTGCGAAGGGTTCAAGTTTCGGCAAAGATTGAACTACTTGAACTTATGTTACGGTAAAAGTAAAACCGTTTCACAAAATCTCCATTATTATTTTGAAGGATACACATGTCGACTAACCACTATCTTGAATATATGAACCATCAACATTCATTTTTAGTACCCATATTGTTGGCGGTCTAGTCCACAAAAATACACCATCCGGTCACTAATATAAGCAAAAATTCACTTTTTTAGATACATTCAATTAATGATGTATATGACATATAATAAAGACCACATACATTATTAATTGAATGTATCTAAAAAGTGAATTTTTGCTTATATTAGTGACCGGAGGGTGTATTGTGGTAGTATTCATGTTTATCATCCTGTATGAATTCAAAGAATTATGGATATCTTCCACTTTATTAATAGAGTAATGATATTTTGACATCCATTTGATGACAACTTTGTTGACAACCTTGTTTTTCTCACTTCTTATTGGTCAAAAACAATGGAGAGAGAAAAAGGAAGAGAGATGATAACAACATCATGTGAGTATGAGAGAGAAAGTTGTCCAAAAGTTGTCAAAAAGTGGTTGTCAAAATATCATTTCTCTTATTAATAACTTTGACCTAAGGAGTATTTCCCATATGTAAGTACTCTTGCTCAAAGATAAGAGAGATACGGTCTTTCTACATCATATTAGCAGTAACCGAATCAAGTAACATGTTGTTGAGGGCAGCCAACAATCCTTCCAATATTTATTATCTTGCCCTACATTGATAGTCCAGCGGATGTTATCATTCTTTGATCAATATATAATAGAGGGCTGCTATTTATCCCGAGAAAAAACTTCCCGAAATCATCACGATTTGTTTCCATCCGTTAGATGTTCTACCTGATGGAATACATGGGTTGTGTTATATAAAAACGTGGGCCATGACTTTTGTTAATGCAACGTCGTGATTTCTTGATAAACATTTTCGCTGTAAGTAGCATTAGTGTATATAATATACAGACACATAAAGCCCAACACAATTATAGATCATAAATATAAACTAACATAAGAGATTTTTTTTAATGACAAACATTAGTTTGTTAATTGTTATGTTAGTATTTTTCATTTGTCAAGATTGGAACTCTAAATATTAACTCCCATAAAATAATATAAGAGAAAAATAATAGGTTGAGATGTGCTTATTTTGCGAGGCTTAAGTTTAGTATGACAAAAAAAAAATGGCCTAAGTGTGACATGTAGTATATCATAAACTTATTTTTTAGGTTTGAGTTTGACATTTTTAAAATATGATATGACATGTTAATCGGTTTAAAACTTTATTTCATATGAACATGTTAAAATAATTAATCTGATATATGTTTGTATATCATAAGTCTTATCCTAGATTATACCCTTCGGTCTTATTTATAAGAAACATTTGACTTTTTTGATTTATTGTATAAATGATGTATTTAGTCTATATTCTATACCAAATACATTAATTACTCAATAAATCTAAAAGTCAATTTTTTCTTATAAATAAGTCGGGAGGGAGTATCATTTAATAATCAAAATAGCAATTAAATATAGAAATACAAAATTCACACTCAAAACACTTGAAAAAAAAAAAAAAAAACCGGAAAGAGCATATGTGACATGTTTTTGTGAGGAAATCAAGTTAGAATTGAATTCCGGAATTTCGAGTTAATCCCACTGCCTTGAGAGTCGGAGAGTAGAGTGTACGTTAAGTCACGAGCTGAGACCCATGTAAGCACATTGTGCTTGCATAAACAAGTGACCTAGACTAACAAGATATCATTGAAGATAAATATGTAAATTTTTCATTATTTTGAAATGTTTATTGAAAATATGTTTTGGTGAAGAGATTAAATTCTTAGATATCTAAAAACATAAATTTATTGAAAACAAATATTTTGGTGAAGAGATTAAATTCATAGGCATTTAAAAATCTAAATTAAGGATTATAAAAGAACTCATTTACTATTTTGTAATGAAAAATGTTAACGAGTGTTTTCATGACAATATTTAATGTCTTTGAATGGTACTTCCTCCGTCACAAATTGAACTTTGTTTTAGGAATAAAAAAATTTGTCCTAGATTATATGTCGTTTTAAAAAATACCAATGAAATATTAATGTTATTTTTCCTATTATGTCTTTAACTATTTATTAATCTCTCTTTTTTCAATTCTTTCATTTATCTTTCTCATATCAATTATTAAGTACAATTTTGTAAAACTACTAATAATATCTCTTTCCTACACAATATTAATTATATTTCTTAATACATGTGAAATGTCTAAAATGTCATACAATTTGAGACGGAGGGAGTAACTTTTTATAAAAATTTGATTAATCAAAACATTGAAAATTGAAAAGTTTGACTTTTTTATGAAATATTTTTTGATTTTAGAATTGTTAAAGAGTATCTCGAAGTTTAATAACTACACCCTCCATTTCAAAATGAACATTGTTTAAGGTTTTTTACACACATATTAAGAAATGAATTAATTAAAAGAAAGAGAGATGTTATTTTACCAAATTATCCTAATAAACTATTGGTTTGTTTTGCATTAATGAAAAAATAATACTTTGGAAGTAGTGTATATAGTATTAATTAAATGATATAATTGAAAAGAAAAAATTATTATTGCATTGAAAATTGAAAGTGACATTCATTTCGAATCAATTTTTTTTTGCTAAAACGACACTAATTTTGAAATGAAAGAATTAAATCATTCGACTTTTTCAATGTTGAAAACTAGGTCAGATTTACGTCTCTCAATATTTTATATTCTCTTCTTTTCATTTTAATCTATATATAATGTTTTAGACGGTTTTCCATCTATACTTCATTTTTTTTAACAACCATATGTACTTCATTTGTTTAAAAGAAATGTCGAAACCTAAAATATTGATTTACTCTTAAACAATTAATTTTTTTTTACGTTTAACACAAAGACTTGCTCATGTGTTTTTTACTTTTTACTAATTATTTAAAACTCAAAATAGTGTGGATAACAGGATAAGGCTCCCACCCAATATAGGATAAGTAGGTCCCCACGATGATCCAGAACAGAGATTATAATAAAAGTGACATACGCACCAAACATTATTGGGATTTTTTGTTTTTATTTTTTTATGTTTCCATGTATTGATTTTCAATATTAATAATTCAGTAGTGCTATATTCTACGAAAAAGTCACAAACGAATTTCAAGAATGTCATGTATCGCTGCTTTAATGAAATGAATAAATTAATAAGTCCATATTTTGTGGAAATCATGGACATGCAATGATAAAAAAAAAATCAACAGAGGATAACAGTTCGTGGTTTTCGTTGGTTGAGAATTCGTGGGATCAAGCATTATCCTTAATAATTTGATCGATATCCATTTTTTTTTATGTTAACCTTTTGGTTTTCAGATGAAAGAGACCTAATACTAATTATTAAGAGTTCATTTGTTTAAAAGATAAGTAAAATTTGATCAATTATTTTTTTATTCATAAATCAAACTTAAATTTTGTCTAAACTATTTATGATTAGTGAATTCATTAACCATTTAAATCAAATTAATTTCGTTGTTTTCTTAATTGAAATTCAATTCAGTCTTGTCCATTTTGAAATTAAACATCAATACTCTGCTCATTGATGTTACACTTACCCTTAGCGTGTAATATTGTGTTGATTTGAATTATTTTAGTTCCACTCACAAGGATAAGTTGTCTAATTCAATAGGAAAGGTCAAGAAAAGACAATCACAAAATGATTTATCATCAAAAATAGAACTCGGGTATTTGTTGAATTTAATCATACAAATCAATTGATTGTTATAAAACTTTTGTTGATTATTGGAAGAAACTCAAATCTCACATCAAATAAAAATAAAGTATATGTTCATAGTTGGTTATGAGACATCCCTCTTTTTAAAAGACAATTTTGTGAGAATAATTTAAACTAGATATAAAAAACATAACATTTTTTCAAGAGTCTAACGATCTATGGTTGGTCACCATTTTTATCCTTGCACTAAGTTACAACACGACTATTCCACTAATCTTTCACTCCAACACATTATTATTGCATTTACTTGTAGTGTGGCTAACAACATATATTATCCTTAGTTTCAAACGGAAGTGATAACTGATGATGATTACGTAATTGTTTTCTGAGTGACGATTTCGCAAATCGTACATGTAAATTTTACTTGCTCCTTCCTCGACTATAAACATTCATTAAAAAAAAATAATTATTTGTCTCAATATAAATTAACCATGTTGACTTTTGTTAGTCAAGGAAAAGAATGTTGTTGATCTTGTTAATTTGCTATTCAGATTCAATGCATTGTATTAATTTAATTAAAGGGTCAGCAATGAAGTTTCACAGTTATGCCGTGCTCATCCAAGACATAAAGGACTCGTTTGTTCATCTGAATGTCACTATTTGTCATACATTGAGAGAAGGGAACCAATGTGCAGATTTTATGGCCAAGCTTGGAGTCTCATTGAATATTGACGTTTGCCATCATGCATCACCTCCGGAGGGTCTCATGAGCCTTCTAAAGATGGATGCAGCTGGAACTTTCTTTCCTAGATTGTAATTTTTCTTTGTTTCTTTTCTTTTTCTTCTGTTGTTGTTTTAGCCTTGTAACCAAAAAAAAAAAAAAACCATGTTTCTTTTAAAGAAGCTAAACCATCCAAATCCAACACCATCTGATCAACTCAAATCATATTCTTTTCTAAAACGGACAAATTAATTATACATTCTTTGAGAATATTTCTTGAGACAAATCGAATAACATCTATATACTAACATTTGTCATGTCAAAAAAATTCTAACATTTGTTTTTATATATTAGTAAAAAAAATATATAAACAAAGTAAGTTTTATGAATAGTTCACATGTCAAACTAGGACATGTATTTATGAATAGAAGGAGTATATTTCATAATAAAATAAAATTGAGCATAAGAAAATTCATAGATCTTTGGTTGATGCATTATTAAAAGTATTTCACAGCCACAAATAAATGATCTCGCGTAATTGGTCTCAATTCCTTAGTTAATATTCCTGATCAAGATGCAACATCCACTTTTTTTTTTTTTTTTTAGGAATACAACATCCACTTATCGCTAACATATATGTGAACTAGCGAAGATAAGAGACAAAGTTTAGAAATTCAAGGAAACTTAATGATAATAATTTGGTTTTGTTTAGGTGGCTTTCAGTTACTTTTTTTTTTGGTGGTCGGGTTCGAACCTCAGACCTTGCATATTTTATGCATTGTTCATACCAACTGGGTTATGCTCACGAGGACAAGTGACTTTTAGTTATTATCTTGATGCTCAAGGGGTTTTGTCCTCTACCGTCTTTGATCTTGCCCTATATTTGACATTCTTATAGCATATCTTGTGCTTTGAGGTGTTTTATGTTTAATTTAATAAAATTTATTTTTGTTTTTTTAAAAAAAATGTTTGTTTTAGGAATATTTTTTTTTAGGCAAATAGTATATAGCGTCAATATTAATTACACGAAAAATGACTTCAAACGATTGAAAAAACGATGAAAAAAACAACGTAATTATGTCATTTAGTGGTTGTTACAGTCAACCGTAAACACAACCGCAAATAAATTGGTTGCCAATTGCCATCAATCATAACCGACGTCAACTTCAATTCATTTAGTTATGTAAATGTGTTTCTCATGGCGGTTACAACTGAGACTAAGGTTTTGTTTCATAGATCAAAGGGGAGGGAATGTAAGGGATTTGAGAGGTGAGAAATATAAGCACAATTAAAGAAATCTTTCACATTTTTTTTAAAAGGGTACTTTCTAATTTTAAGAATAATGAAATGATAACAAACCAAAAAAAGAAAATATTACCTTAAAAACTATGTATTCTATTTTTTAAAAGATAAAAAATAATTATTTTCTATAAAATATTTATCAATTATTTTTATATTTAATTTCTTAACCATCGTCCCAAAACATTTGTCAGCGGAACCACATTTTTAACATGTTTTACCCCTTACAATTGATTAACATGCATTGAATTTACTCTAGCATTTGCCCATGACTCATGAGAGTCTCCTTTTCCATACATTGTAGGAACTAGAAAAGGTAACAAAAAAACAAAATGGATAAACTACCAGCTACGTTTCAAATTTGTTTCATGCAAAATGTATGTTTCTTCAACAACACTGCTTTCTGCAAATCCTCCATTTTCACATCACCGCCGCAAAACACCATCCTCGTTCCGCCATCCACCGCCGGATTCTTCACACTCCTCCACTCACCAAGTTCCCATTCACAACCTCACATACAACAAGTTCATCTAACACTAACGTGTTACGCAAGTAAACGAAATTCCCAACCCAAATTGCTTCAACAGAACCAAACTCTGAATCACCTTTCAGCTTCTCCACCATCTCCTTCGGCATCGATCCTATTTCTTCCATTCCGGACCCTATTTCCTCTTTAACAGCCCACAGCTTCACTTCTCTCACGTTCCCCGGTTCACCCACTAATCCGGCAACCGTCAATTTCTCTGACAAAGTTCCGGTGACGGTGTAGAATACGCTTTCATCGGGACGTAGATTGTAAGGTATTTTCCATTTCATTGTGATGGTGTTGAACGTGTATGTTACACCAGAATTCTTCTCCGTCACGAGCATGACTTCTCCGACGACTGCAACTGATAGCCACGTGGATGCCGACAATGTTAACATTGTCGGCATCGACGGGCAAATGGCCCAGTCACGACTCTCCATGTTGTACATCTCCACTGCAAGTGGATCATCTTCAAACTCACACGCGCCACCAGCAACCACCACATGAGTTCCAACGCGAGCTA
The DNA here is from genome assembly GCF_051527215.1 of Medicago sativa. NCBI lineage: Eukaryota > Viridiplantae > Streptophyta > Magnoliopsida > Fabales > Fabaceae > Medicago > Medicago sativa. The sequence goes on along the minus strand of NC_140753.1, from coordinate 22,242,372 downwards.
CTATTGGGTCAGTGCGCCACACGCGCGGTGACGGTGCTTTATGCCACTCGAGTTGAAGCGCGTCGAAAGAGAAAGCAAACTCCGATGGAGATAAGGTGTAAAGCAGAGTTGAATGAGATGATCTAACGGCAGGGATTTCGCTAGTTTTGTTGATCAACGGTTGGTGTTTAGTTATCTGAAGCCATGCATGAGAGCGAGGGTCGTAAGCGTGAGCAGTGGTCACGCGAGAAGCGCGTGATGTTTGAGTGAGAATAATGAGCCAATGGTTTGATTTGTCTTACGTGAGTAAGTGAAGAGAAAACTGTTTTGTTCCAAGATTTAGATACGTGACAAGAAGGAACAAGTTCAATGAGTGGCACGAATGAGAATATTGTTTCTAAAACATCACCATAGATGGGTGCTTCTTCTTTGGGTTCTCTCTTTGTGGCAACCATGTTGAATGAAAAAGCTGTGTTTGTTTTTTTTTATGAATGCTTTTCTTTTGGGTGGTAGTGGAGTTTAGAGTTGGGAGGGAAAGTGTTTGTGATTATAAGAAAGGAAATTCTACGGTGCAGTCACCCAAATGAATTTTCCAATAAAGTCAAATCTTTTAAATCAGTTTGTTCAAAAACCGGCTTTAAAAGTTTAAATAAAATATGAAATTTATTAAAGGACCAACAGGGAAGTGTATTTTACAACCCTTTATTTTATGTCCAAACTATCAAGATATTACACTAGTTAAAGCACAAATTAGATGGTGTGATACAACGGCTGAATATTTTTTAGACAAATATTTATATGAAAGCCATGAAAATGAAGATCATTTTTTATATAATGAATATAAAGGATTAGCTCAAGATTTAAGGGATAAACTTAAAGAATTAGCTAGATGAGTGAAGAAAATAATACACTCACAACCAGAGTTAAAGCTTTGCTTGACGAAACCAAGAAATTAAATGAGAGATTTGAAAGACAAATTTCTTTTCTTGAAACCTTACCTCAAATCTATAAACAAAATAATTTGTTTACGAAAGATTATGAGCAAGGATTAGAAAGACCCCATGAAACTTGGGTAAATATGGAAAAAGATTTTCCGTGTTACAATAAAAATGAGAACCATAAATATCCTCATATATATCATTCTTTTAATCCTCAGTTAAACAATATCACTGATATGATTAATTATCTAATAAAAAATTGTTGTAAACAACATCTTTCTCTTCAAGAAGGGGGGAAGAATAAGGAAAAAATCGAAATCGAAGAAAAAACCTTATTTGCTAACTATAAAAGATGAGTATAGAAGAAAACATAGAATATCAACTCGAAAAATTAGATCAACTTATGGCTACTTTAGACATAAGTGAAAAAGATTCCATTAAGGAAGAACCTGAACCTAAAGATCTAGAAGATTTTGTCTACGACTTTAGTTCTGATGATGATTCAAAAGACGATGGAAATTTCGTTAAAATAGAACAATTAGAAATGGGCGAAAGCTCAGGAACAAAAAGAGGACCCTCTTATAATTGGAATACAGAGTTCCATAGAGAATTTTCCCAAGCTAAATACCAAAGAATTCCTATGAATTATATTCCCAAACATAGTGTAAATGATGGAAGTGGAATTTTAAATATTGATTGTGTTGACAATCTTGTTCAAGCCATAAGAAATTGGTATAATAAAAATACTATCCAAATACAGTTAGATAGTGATTTAAAAGGTCTAAGCCCAAAACAAATTTTTAATTATCTTTTGTGTAGAACAGAAGGTAATGCATATAAATTGCTGGCTGAAAAACCTGAAGAAGAACAAACTGCAGAACACAGTATGGGAATGATCAATAAAATCTTTGAATGGCTTTTAAATGAATTCAAAGGATGGCAAGATACGGTAGATTCAAATACCGCCTTTAACACTGAAAAATTATGGAGAATAATGAATTTATCCATATGTAATCCTTGTTACATAGAAAATTATATTTGTGAATTTTCACAATTATATTATGACTTAAATAAGGATACCAGAGAAAACCAAAAGGTTGTTGAATTATTTTACCAAAAATTACCTATGGCAATGTCCCAAATAATTCAAACCGAATTTAATAGTGCAGTTTCCTCAGGAAAGGTTAAAGACACTTTAGGAGCTAGAATTTCTATTCTTAGAAATTGGATGCAAGAACAGTGCCTAAAGAAACAATCAAAACGAGATGCACGAATAGGATTGTGCTGCGATAGAATCCAAGGAAAAATTGGAGCATATGGTTGTGAAAAAACTAGGAGAAAAAGAAAATATCCTAGAAGAAAGAAATTTAAAAGATTTTCCTATGATAAAAAGAAACATAGGAAGAAAAAATTCTATAGAAGAAAAAGGGAGTACCCTAGGAAAAATAAAACCTGTCCTAAAGGTAAAAAAATCATGTACATGTTGGCTATGCCATGAAACAGGACATTATGCTAATGAATGTCTAAAGAAAGTTTCTAAAGAAAAGAAACAAGTTCTAAACATGATTTATAGAATAGGTTATGAACCAGTAGAATCAGATTCAGATTCTGATTGGGAGCAACAAAGTTTCTATGAACTTTGTACAGATTCCGAAGATGAGCAAAACCAAGATTTTGAGTAAAGGAAACCCTAGTGCTACCTTTATCAAAATAAAACTTCGAAAGGAAATTTTAGCCTATTTAGATACAGGTGCAACATTATGTTTCGGAAAACGAAGCATATCAAGAGATTGGAAAAGGTTAGAAAAACCCAAAGAAATAATTGTTGCAGACAAATCAAAACATCAAATATGGTTTGTTTTGAGAGACATTTCAATTACCATAGAAGGTTATGAATTTTTCATACCAACAATTTATCTCCATGATTCAGGATTAGATTTAATCATTGGAAATAATTTTTTAAAGTTATATGCACCGTTTGTGCAAAATGTTAAAACTATTTCTTTGCTTTGGAAAAATTTAGCAAACCCCAAAGAAAAAACAAAAGTTATAACAACAAAAATTATAACTAGAAATGAGATTATTCAATTAATTTCTGAAAATCTTATAAACCTAAAAAGTATTTGGGAAGAAGGAAAATTCTTTTTAAATCTTGAAGAAATAGAACAAAAACTTGATACTGTATGTTCAGAAGATCCTTTAGATAATCTGAAAAATACAAATCATGAACTTGTTACCATCAAATTACGAGATCCTAATAAGGAGATTAATGTAAAATACAAAATGCCTTATTCAGTGCAAGATAAATTAGAATTTCAAAAATATATAAAAGAACTTCAAGAAAAGAAGTTAATTACTCCATCTGCAAGTCCACATTCGGCACCCGCTTTTTATGTGACAAATCACAATGAAATAAAAAGAGGAAAAGCTAGAATGGTGATAAATTATAAGAAACTCAATGATGCTACAATCGGGGATTCTTATAAATTACCACGAAAGGATTATATTTTACAGAAATAAAAGGATGTGATTGGTTTTCATCCTTTGATGCAAAATCAGGATATTATCAAATTAGACTTTCAGAAGGAACTAAGCCTTTAACAGCTTTTTCATGTCCACAAGGTCATTACCAATGGAATGTCCTTCCATTTGGACTAAAACAAGCACCATCTATATACCAAAGATTTATGGATAATGCTCTTAGAGGATTAGAACATATATGTTTGGCATATATTGATGACATTTTAGTTTTTACAAAAGGAACTAAAGAACAACATCTTAAAGATGTAGAAATTGTTTTAAACAGAATTTCAGAAAAGGGAATTGTTATTTCAAAAAAGAAATCACAATTAGCCAAAAAAGAAATCGAGTATTTAGGCCTTATTTTTAAAGAAAATGGCACTCTCTATTTATCTCCACATGTTCAGGAAAAAATTCAAGCTTTCCCTGATGAATTGAAAGACCGAAAACAAATTCAAAGATTTTTAGGATGTTTGAATTATATTGCCAATGAAGGATTTTTCAAAAATTTGGCAACTGAAAGAAAGATTTTACAGAAAAAGATATCTGAAAAGGTTCCATGGTCATGGACTGAACAAGATACTCAAACTGTAAAAACTATTAAAAGAAAAATTAAAGTTTTACCCAGCTTATACAATCCAACAGAAAATGATTTTTTAATTGTTGAGATTGATGCTGATAAAACAACCTGGGCAGATTGTATGAGAGCTCTACCTAATGGTAAAGCGATACTGAATCTTGATGATTCGGGAAACTATGTTGGTGATGTAACCCATCAACAAGGAATGAAAGATACTGGAGCAACCCAGTACGCTAAGTCTAGTAGCTCGAAAGAGAAATTGGACAAACTATCTGATTTATCAGAAAAATTAGTATCAAAAGATACTAAGATTGATTATTCTTATGAAAATATTAAAAATAAGATAAAAGATGAAGATCTTTTACTTTGTAAATATGTTTCAGGATCATTTACAGATACCGAAACAAGGTATCCAATTCATGAATTAGAAACATTAAGTTGTGTTAAAGTTTTAACAAAATGGCAAATGGAATTAATTCCAACCAGATTTTTATTAAGAACAGATTCCAAATATGTAACCGGATTTTGGAAATATGACCTTCGCGTCAATTATAAATATGGAAGACTTGTAAGATGGCAGATGAAACTCCAACCGTTTCACCCATATATTGAATATATAAAATCTGAAAAGAATTGCTTTGCAGATGCATTGACAAGAGAATGGAAGCAGCTATAAAGACGCTACAGAATTCTCTCAGACAAAAACAGGAGCAAATTGCCTCTGTAAAAAATCGTCTAGAAACTCTTCTTTCTGAAGAGGGGGAGATGATATTAACAATTCAAAACCTTGAAAAACTTTGTAAAAAAGAAACATCAATAGTTTCAGAATCTAAAAATAGTGAAAACTGGGATCTGCTAAGTCAAGATTCTGGAAAATTCAACTACTATGTAAAATACTCAGCTCCAAAAGAGTCAAAAATCCCAATTGAATCAATAGAACCAAATGGATGGAACCTAACAAAAGAATCCTCAACAAACCCAACAACTGTCCTTACAGAATTACCAAAGACATCTTGGGCTGACAAAGTCGAAGAAGATGAAAGAAAAAATGGAAAAGAAGAAGAATCCATTGATCAGCAAATAAGCCAAAAAATTGATAGTCAACTTGGAGGCAAGAAAATGGCTTATGTAGTTTTTGATGGACCCATGAAAGGAATCTACCAAAACTGGGAAACCACAAAACTTCACACACAAGGCAAAAATGTCAGATACAAGGGTTATGAAACTCTCGAGAAAGCAAAAGCAGCCTACAACGCTGTTTACAAAGAAGTTGCAACAGCCAATAACATAGTCCAACCATCAAAAATGGAGACAAAAAAGAAGATATCTGTAGATAAAATTATCTATGGAGAAAGACAGTTCGTCAAAGAAGTCACCATTGGAGACTACTACAAAAACTGGAGATGGCTAACCAACTATTCAGAAGAATTAAAAGCAGAATGTTTTTATCCTAGCAACAATGGGATAGAAGTCAAAGCTGTAACAGTTCCAGGCATAGGCAAGGAATTGGTAAGATCATTCTATGATTGTGGAATGATTAAAACAATGTATCTTCAAGAAAACACAGGAAAGAAGATCCATGAATTAGAACTTCTTCCAAAAGATATAGGCGATATCGCTTATAAATTCAACAATAACTTTGCAAAAGGTAAAGAGTTCTTTTTATCTTTTACTTCAACTTATCCATGGTTTGAAGACGATGAAGTTATTAAAGTCAGACACTTAATCAAGATTGGTATTTCAAATCATTCATATCCAACAAATGATGGAAGAGATGTAGATCTAAGACCAGAATGTTTTCTGCATCAAATGGAAAAATTCTATGATACTCTCATCAGATTTGGAGTAAAATTACCAAACTTCAGGGTAATTACTGCAAAGGAAAGCTTTCTAGTCTATAGTGACTCAAGAAAACAAGCAAGAGAAGATCACCTTCAGCAAATTCTAAAGTTTGAAGAAAACTTTAGTGGGCTTGAAGCAGACTTGGGCCGATTACCCGACCCAATCCAATAAGAGTGTTGCCGACACTTTCAAAAATACAAAGGACACCAATGCAAGTGGTGTGCAAAAGACATGAATATCGTGGCCGACAAAGAATCGTTGTATGATAGCAACATATCACCAAACAACGAAGAAAATGTAGAAAGTTAGTGGACATGGGACCCATTTAGAGATAAGCCTTATCTCTAAGGCAATTATGTAATCTATTTTTCTACGTTTTCTTTTTCTTTTTGTCTTGTCATTTCTTTTGTGTGCTGGAAAGGAAAGGGACGTTGTGCCAATTATGAAGGCCAACTTGTGAGTCTCTCATCCTATAAATAAGGGCCTCGAAGCTCATTTGTATTCACCATGAATTGAAGCAATATAAGTTATATCGTTTGATATGAGCTTGCCTCTTAGTTTTAAGAACTAGTGGTCCTATAGTGGTAAAACACTATAGCTGAGAATTCTTGAGGTAATACTCTGGAGGAATTCGCCCTGAGTTGGGAAAAACTCAACACAAGCATAAAAAACTGCTGAAGAAATCAACTTGCTGAAGCAAAAATCAACCATATTTCTGAAGAAATAATCAGGTATGACTTTATTGCATATTAAACATGACTGAGATTTCATATTTTGAAGGAACATCTAGTTATTATGCTGATAGCATAATAGATAATAAAATAGAAGAAGCAGATTTATCTCTAACTGCTGAAGAAAATTTTAAAAGAAAATTTAGTAAATTGAGAGAATTTCTTTCAAGAAAAAATATTCTGAAATTTGGAATAGTAACAGGAGAAGAAGCAATTCCTATTGAAACAACTAATGGGAAAATAGCTATATCTACTATAAACAAAGAACAAATCATAAAGAGACTTGAAACGTTTTCCGAAAACGAAAGAAGAAAAATTGGTTATATTCATATATCAACCATTCAATTCTTAATCAAAAGTACCTTCATGAAAGGTATTAATTCACCTTTAGAAATAGCCCTAGAAGACTCTAGGATTTTAGATAAAAACCATGCAATGATTGCAAAAGGAAAATGTAATCTTAAAGATGGAAAAATAAAATTTGATATAAATTTAAAAATAGGATTATCCCTAAAAGATATAGATCTAGATAGATCCATAGTTTTTCATTATAAAATGGAAAATCCAAAATTCATGAAAGAAGGTAATCATCCTTTTACAATTTATTATAGAATTAATTATGCTCTGAGTAATTCACATCATAGCATAGAATTCCTAGGAAAAGATACAATTCATATTGATGAGTTGTTTAAACCATTAGTTTCTCTGGAATCACCAATCTATAAAAATTTCGCAAGAAATAGCTTTTCATTAATAAAAGCAGAAAAGAATCTGTTTGAAGAAACAGAAAAACCATTGCTTAAGAGCCAAAGTCTTCGAATGACAGATTTTAATAAACCATTAAGTTCTCAAAACATATTTGAAGATGATGCCTCATCCTTAAATAACACTTCATTCGAACCTCCTAGGAAGGATTTCGAAATAAGCAAAGAAAAAGAGCTTAAGGATCTGCATGATTCTATAAAAACTCTATCGATACAGGTTAATAAGATTAATCAAAGACTATAAAAGGTCAAAATGCCTGGATTAAATCTAAAAACAGAGTTACAACTTTATAAGCAAAAACTAGAAGAAATAATTTCTGAAATAAATTATCAAAATACAAGAATTATGTTAAAACAAATTCTTTTTGCTTCACAAGATTTAATAATCTACCATGTAGGTTCTATTTCTAAGTTATTAGAAGAAATAGAAGATTTGAATACTCTTACAAGTATTCAGCAAGAAAAAGCAAAAATGCTTTTAGAACCCTTTCAAGGTTTAACAAAAATCGAGAAAATGTTAAAACAAATAAAAACCGAACAAATGTTATAACAAGAAAATCTCCGCTAGAGAATCCACCAATAAATATGCCTGGTTTAGCATTAAAAGAAGAACTAAGGTTATTTAAAACTAGGTTGCAACATCTAGTAAGTGAAATAGAATGGTACTATGATCTAATAACATTCAAACAAATAATGTATAAAGCTCAATCTTTAATGAAAACGCATATAGATCTAATTGAAGATCTAGAAAATGAAATTGAAGAAAATTCCGTCAACAACTCTATCCAAAAAATAGAGATTCAAAGAAAAAGAGCAAAAATACTTCTACAACCTTTTCAAGGTTTAGATAACATCGAGAAACTTCTAAAAGAAGCTCGAGAAAAATCCGCAAAAAACCCCACTTCAAATCTGGTATCAGAGCAGGAACACAATCCTGAGGGATAATAATGAAAACAAAAATAAAAAAGAAATTAAAAATATCTTTTTTCTTAAAACAAAAGCTTTTTAAAATCGTTTTTCCAAATAACCGATTTAAAAAGACATCCACGTGGCACTCTCCCATCAAGCCACATAAGCGACTTTTCCAAAAAAGTCACAAAAGCAACTTCACCAGAATTGTAAAGAGGGATACCTCGTTGTTCAATGGGTAGTTGACACCTAATGTGATTTGGTGACCTATTGAAACGTTTCAACCTATCGTTGATACGGTGTTAATTTTCATAGGGTTACCTCAAAAAGACATTTGGTTGCTTTCAATGATTGATTTTTTTTATTTTTTTTGGTAGAAACAATGATTGATTTTTTCCCACAATGCAATCGCAATCCTTCCCATCCCAAAACTGTGTACTGCTTATAAATTATGACAAGATTTATTTACAATTATAACTACTTAAGTTTTCAAAAATATGATTTTCGTTGATGTTTTTTTTTTTTTTGGTTACAAATGCTAAAGGAGAAACAGAAAAGAAAAAGAAGCAAAAAACCAGAAGAGAGAAACTACATCCTCAAGAACAAAGTTCCTAAGGCATCTGTCCGTAATAACGGGCGGAGATCATCAGGGGGGTGCGGGTGAGCTAACAGAGTATCATCCGAAGAGGCTCCTAGCTTGGCAAGAAAATCTGCACACTGGTTTCCTTCGCGGAGAGTGTGATGCAACGAAGCATTAGTCTGGAATAACAACATCTTAATCTCATGAATCAGCACTGCGTAGACATGGTAATTCGACGGAGCCTCCTTAATTGTGTTGACAGCGAGAAGAGAGTCCGAGTAGCACTTCAAATCAGCAATTCCCATGTTTTTTGCCATAGAAAGCCCATGATAAATGGCGGTTAACTCAGCTTGCAAGATATCGGAAGATGCGGGGAGGTAACCTGAAAAACCTGCTAGATAATACCCACCAGTGTTTCGAATCAATCCACCAAACCCAGCTCTTAAAGGAGAGCCGATACAGCTCCCATCCACATTGAGGATGGTGCCATCAAAATTATTATTATTCCACTGAATATATCTATCCATTGGAACAACCGAACTTGAAGGGAAGGACAGCTTGATGATCTCTGCAGAATTCCAGATGTTGGCTGCCACTCTATGGATCGTCATTTGCTCGTTGTTGAAGCACATAGCATTCCTGCACCTCCAAACCCACCACAGACCTGAAGCAAAGAGAGCAGCTTGCGGGCCTTTTGTTCCTTCCTTGAGCCACTCCACAACAGCCTCTATCTCGAAGAAATTTGATGCGTTGAATCCAATATGATGCCAAATGTTTTTGGAGATGCTACAATCACGCATACAGTGGAAGAAGGTTTCATCATGAAGACCACATCTAGAAAAGGTTGGCGACGGGGAGATGTTACGGTGATTAAGCACAGATAAAGTGGGAACAACATTGTTACAAGCGAGCCACATGAGGAACTTATATTTTTCCGGAACTTTGAGACGCCAAATCCAGGACCAAGAGAGGTTAGAGTTAGTGGCTGAACCTGATTGTGAGAGAAGCCATTTGTAACCACTTTTGGAGGTATAGACTCCGTTCTTGTTGTGAGTCCAGATGAAAGCCTTCAATTGCGTCATTGTAACCACTTATATTTTCGTTGATGTTTTGATTAGTAGATAAAAAACTATGTGATTTTCGTAGATAAAAAGAACAATTTAAATGGAATATTAATGGAGGAGCAATGCTATATCTCTAGAAAAATAACATCAAGAATTCTTCAAGAATAAAGAGTAGCCAATCACAATGCACTATTTGTCATAATTCAAGGAGGTGTGGCTGAAAAATAGGAAGTGGACAAATAAATCATCCAATTAAAATTTGCCAACTCTGTCTTGAAAAATTCTTGAAGCTATTTTTCTTGAGAAGTAGCATTTTCCTTAATGGAGATACACATAATTAAGCAATCAAATTTCACACTGTTTGGCCACATGCCCACATCATTTTATTGGTAAAAAAGTCATGTTGGTATGGCTAAACAGCAAAATTAGATGATAGTTTAAAAATGGTTTTATATTTGGATTATATATATATAAATTACTATTACTAGTTGTTATAGACTAATCAAAAGATTCAGAATCTACATAATATTAGGGCCAAAATAATGCAAGGTTAAACAAGTAAACATGATGATGACCCAAGCATTGAATCTTATCCATCGCTTGAATGCCTCAACAGCTAGTTCACAAATCCTCAATTTCACACACATGCTTATAAAAGACACCTTTCACTACCAACATACATCTCGGCCTTTTTAATATCTCTCAATCTTTGCTCTAATATTAACTTGAGAGTTAGAGTACGTGTTTGCATGTACCTTCATTTTGCATTTTCATAGATTAATGTTCGACAATGTCACTATTTCTTATCAAACCAATAATGTAGAATTATTTCACACACACAAATATTTCATCATTATCGTACTATGATTTGCTTCTTACGTGTGTTAATTTAAAGTAATTTATATATTGTTATTCTGGAATGCTCAAAGGCCTTGCTCGCAGTCCAAAAGTCCAATAATAAGGTCTAATCCACTTTGGTCCAACTACTACTACCTACGCCCTCACCTCACAAGGGAGGTGTGCTTACAATGGCTGGAGAGAACAAATTTCACCGAAATCGTAACACCTCCATTACCTAACGCTTGATAATTACAAATCATGCCAAATGTGACCGTCGATCAACGACTACACATCCATTATTTATAGGAGTCTCACTCCTCCACTATATAAGATGACCCTTCAAATCCTTCAAGGTACGATTCAATCTATCTTTAACCTCTTATTCTTGCTCATATACTGACTTGAATGTCGAAGTGCCTGTATTTACACACCACCACCTGTCGCCCCAACATCTAGCTCGCAGCAAACTCACCGCACGAGAAGTCATTCTTCTGGTTATGTCAGATCAGCGGCGCCGTTTGTGGGTAACTAATTATTTCCCATTTTTTTCCTCAAAAGATCGAAGCTACTAAAAATACCAAAAATATTCATATCACTAGAAAGGTTGACGGTCTACAAAATCAAATAAGGAGCGGGGTCCACCGTGTTGGACACGAAGACGATGTCACCACGACCCCTTCTCAAGTGGAAACTTCCAGAGAGGTTAACACCCACTCTGATCAACCTCATTCCCCTGGTGATCCTAGTGTGCCTCATTGGAATCTAGTCTTTAATGGAGAGTTATCAATTAAAACATCATATGATATGTTGAGAACTAGAAATAATACATAAGACAAATTGAATCCCGTCTTTTAAAAAGTTTGGAAGTGGAAGGGGCGAGCTAGAATTAAAGCTACTTTGTGGAAAATTTCTCATGGAAGTCTTCTCACAAATGAAGAAAGAGTCAGAAGATGCAAACTTTCTAATATTTGAGTGTGATAGATGTATGGATGCCCCATATTCAATTTTACACATTCTCAGATATTGTGAAGATACAAAGGAGTTTTAGTCCACGATCATAAAAGAATAACAATGGAGCTTGTTCTTCGGTTTTGGAATTTTTGCTTGGATTCAATGGAACTTTACGTGTAAGGGAATTGGTAATATACCTTGGAATTGATCTATATTCTTTGGGGTTATTGTATGGGCTATTTAGAAGGACATAAACATGTTCGTATTTTATCATCGGTCAGATGTGGGGGATAAGCTATGTAATTCGGTTAACAATCATGTTCATGATACTATAATTTAATTGCAACCACCCAAGTCATCTAGAGGAATCAACAATATACATAAAAAGAATAAGTGGGTCCATCCTCCTCCTAGGTATTTCAAAGTCAATGTACATGGACCATATTTTACCAGCAATGGAAGCTCGACTTACGGTGGTTTGGTTCATGATCAACATGGTAAATTTGTGACTGGTTTTATGCTAAAAATTACCTGGTCAAATACTCTTTCAACTGAATTGTGGGCGATTCTTTCCGGCCATTAGTTTGTTTAGTCTCAGCACTTGCAACATGTGTTAATTGAATCTGATTCCAGTAGCAGTGGATACGATTCAATGTGGTTATATCAATATTTCTTATTTGCAACATTCGATGATTATTATCAGCAATAAATCAGTTTTTAGATTCGTTGAATAAATGATATATCTGATCTATAATATAGACTTGATACGTAATTCATTCAATGAACATAAAAAACTGATATTCTGCACTCCTTAAAAAAATGATATTTTGCTTATAAATAGTGATAGGTTTTCAAGCTTAGAGGGTGAACAATAAACTAGTCAAAGGGAAACTTGACATGCAACATGGCCTTTTTGTCCACCACCACCCCCAAAAAGTTTTGTATACAAAACGGACATGTTACATGAAGTCAAAAGAATTATGCTGACCCAACAAAAAATGCTAATTTCCAATTGAAATGACTATAATTCCCCTGCATGCATTAACTCACGCTAGTGTAAATCTCTGCGTGAGTTAAGTCACACAAATTTAACACTAGTGTGAGTTAACTCACGCAAGTGTATTTTTGAAATTTCAGTTGGGAATGAGCGGAATATGTTGGGTAAAGACTAAAGAGGAGAATTCAAGTCAAAATAGTCAACAAGTAAGAATAAAGACCCATATCCTATCGGTGTATCTAAAATGCTTTTGTTGAAATCTATTCCTGGATTACGTGACAATTGAATTCCAACAAGGTCTTTATTTTCCTCTATTGCTGGATTACGCGACAATTGAATTCCAACAAGGTCTTTATTTTCCTTTCCTATTGATAGGTTCCTACTTCCTATCATCCGAGACACACACTAAGTATGGTCTTTTAGTGTACATTTGGTCTAGGGGTGGAAATGGGCTAGAACGGGCCGGGCATTGTAAGGCCTAAGCCTGGTCAAAAATTATAGGCCTGAGTCTGGCCTATTACCCGTCATAGGCTCATTTTCGAAGCATGGCCTGACCTTTTTAAAGGCCTGATGAAGCCTGAAAACCTATTTTATGCTAAGGTCTGACAACACATGTAAGCCTACTCCTAAATAGGCCAAAACTTATTAAGGCCTATAAAGCACACAGATATGTTTGCTACTAAATAATGAATTCTTACGAAGGTCTAATCACACCAATATATCAACTACTAAATAACTAATCATATGAAGGCTTGTGTTTATAAAAAAAAACTTAAAAAATATCAATAATGGAAAGTTTAATAGGCCGGCTTGATGGGCTTAATAAGCCTTTTTTACAAGCCTTAGTCTGGTCTGTTTAATTAAATAGGCCTTATAAAAAGCTTGAGCCTGACCTTGTTAATAAACGAGCTGTGCCGAGCTAGGCTTTAAATAGGATAGGTCGTAGGCCCCTGTCGGACGGCCTGACCTGTTCCTAGCCCTAATTTGGACCAACATAGTGTTGGGAGGATTAGAAATATAACTGGCTACTGGAAAACAGGAAAACACTTAAGCTTAACTCTACAGTGTATAAAAACACATTGTCCTAGAGTCGACTTGGAATTTGGTCTCATAGTTAGTAAAAATGACTTAAGTTTGTGAGATAGTCCGGAGAACCCATTATTTTGCACGGCGACAACGTAGTTTGAGCGTAGTTGCTGCCTCTATTGTCCCCGTCTTTCTACAAAACACACATCCTCTCCCTTGATCGTCGATAGAGTTAAAAATATGGATATCGATCCCTACGTCGAGTGGGAATCGCCATGCACCGCTATAAATGCGTGTAGCAATTCTTTGTGAGGTTGAACGAGAAGCCTGTAATTAAACCTTGATATGTATTTTTATTTTATATTAGGGAAAACCTTAGTATGTATTGTTAATAGATTTAATATAATGGAATTATTGTTATTGGACAACACAAAATTAAGTAGAAAACCCTCTAAAAAAACAAATTAAGTAGATAACATTAAAATTAATTAATTTAATTTAGAAGAGATTATAGTAGCTAAATGACTAATTAAGGTAAATAAGTTTTTTTTTTGGTGTTCTACGGTAGTAGAGAGCAGTTAGTTGATTGTGGTATAGTTTTGAAGCATAAACAAATGAAACTACATGGTCAAATATGTAAATTAGGTGAGCATCGCAATCATGGGATCACTAATTCACCAAAGAGTCCTAAGTTTGGTTAGAAGAATTGGAAGAATCGAATAAAATATTTGGATAAAGTAATTGATAGTAAGAATAGGATATCTTTGAAATATTGTTTGGCTGAAAAAAAATCTTTGAATTCTTGAATGATACACAATGGAATGGATACCAATGCTGGTTTTGGTCTTTTCTAATCATATGGACCACTATGAGATTGAGTCTTCCATTCCATTTTAGGACCTCACTCAAGACTCAAAACTCATCTTGCTAATGGAAGAGATATACTCTGGTTTTAACAATCCCCTCGTCATGAAAGAAGCAATTGTGTTATGCTTAAAACTAGTGTATGTGTATGTAATTGCTGTGTAGGATATAGACATTTGCTCAAGAAAAATTGTAGTATAAAATATCAATTATGTACTTGGCTTGAACAATTACATTCCCATTCATTATTTGATGCCATCTCATACGTTCTTTTTTTATGATGTGGTATTTGGGTTGCTCTTAACAAGTTTTATTTTGATTGAAAACAATTTCTTGTGGATGATATTGTTCGTAAGGCTTAAACTATAGTGGATGACTACAATTTAACACTGAACACACATGTAATATTTGATTTTTCTGAGCCCCCCATTTCTTGGAACCTCTCTCCTCCACATTGTTATAAAGTTAATGTTAATGTTGTTGGCCTGATTAACATTATTTAGGGTGTTGGTGCTGTTATTAGAGATTCAAATGAATATGTTGTGGCAATGATCCCTTGGAATGTTGAAGCCCTTCCAAATTCTGATATTTGCAAGACTTTGGATGTAAAGCTATTGATTCCGTTTGCTCTACATATGGATATTCTCCATGTGATATTTGAGCGACTCTCTTAACGTGGTTTGTGGTTTTCAAACATTTTAAATAATCAATCTTATTTGTTATAGTACTAGATGATTATAATTGTCTTGATTCCAGTTTTTGTTCTTTTTCATTGTAGCATATTAAGCGTAGTGCTAATATGACTCCTATTTTTTTTAGCTAAATCCGTTTATCTTATCTTCTTCGGATCGTGTTTGGGTGGATTAAATAATATTGCTTCTTTTGTTGCAACTGATTTGGTTGCTAAATGAAATTTTGTTTCTATAAAAAATTGATTTATGAATCACAAAAGTATAATTTTTCATTATCAATTATTATAATAATTCTTACTAAAAAATATTTTCTGCCAACTAAAGTGAGAGATGCTGAAGGTGAGAAAAACACAAGAAGGGGGGTTGAATTGTGTTTTGAAAAAATTCTTCGTTTCTCTAAATAACTGAATACACTGATCAGAAGCTAAGTGAGACAGCTTCTGAAGTGATGATCAGAATCTAAATGCAGCGGAATAAAACAGAGAGAGAGAAGAAGAACGACACAAAGCAATTATACTGGTTCCTTCCACAATCCGGAAGTAGTCCAGTCCCCCTTGCACTTCCAAGGAGATTTCACTATGAGTAATATCTGATTACAAATGCTCAAGCACACAAGCAAGAGACTTCCAATGCTCAAGCACACAAGCAAGAGACTTCCTGCTCAAGCACAACTGCAAGAGACTTCCTGCTCAAGCACAACTGCAAGAGACTTCCTAACTAAACAAAATTACACAGAAAATTGTTTAAGGTTGAACACTTGATATACAATCAGAGGTGCTCACAATACAAATCAGATACAGACTCAATGGACTTAAGAATTTCTAAGATATGACTTTGAGACACAGAAATTCTAAGTGAATGCAGAACAATTTCAACAGAGATTTGGTACTTGTGAGAATCTTGTGAGTCTTTCGTTCAGCGTTCTTGCATTACCAATTCTCTAGGTCTTCACTCCTTTATATAGAGGTGTGAAAGAGACGTTGTGAAATTGCCAGCACACCAAAGAGTCGTTGTTGAAGCTTGATCTTTCACCAATGATCTTTTGCCTGATTTGGTTGTTGTCCTATGAAGAACAAATTTGAAATCCATTCTTTATCCAAAGGAACATCTATGCAGGCGAGACCGTATTCTGGAGCTGTTTTCTTGTCTTGAAGCGCAGACACAAAACAGAGTAGTGGAGAACGTGGTTGTACAATTCGTACAAAGTACAATGTCAACGCTTTCGTCCAAATTGCAAACACACGCCTTCAAACATCTTTGAAATGACCGTTGCAAATTCCACTAATCCTTTGTTTGTGTTTTCGAATCCAATAGACAGCTTTTGCATTGATAATTCTTCAATTCTTGATTCTTTGCAAATCCAGTTGATACTCAGCTTCTGGTGAAATGGCTTCTGATGAGGCAGCTTCTGATGATGCAGCTTCTGATGGTTCAGCTTCTGATGAGATGACTTCTGCAGCTTCTGATGATGCGGCTTCTGATACTGTGGCTTCTGGACCTCTTGTCTTCAGAAACACTATTCTTCAGGAGCAGCTTACTTCAGGAGCGGCTTGACTTCAGGAGCGCTTTTTCTTCAGGAGCAGCTTGACTTCAGGAGCGCTTAAGCTTCAAATTTTTGTTGTTTCCATAGCTCTTTATTTGCTCATTTAGAACCAATGATGATGTAACTTTATAATTATGGTCCTGTACACTTGAACAAATATTAGCTAGTCCAATTTACAATTTTTAATACCTTGTTATCATCAAAACTCTTTAAGGTTTATTGTTAAACACATTTTGTTCCAACAATCTCCCCCTTTTTGATGATGACAAACAAAAGTATTTAAAATTGATCAATTGTTGTTAATCTAATTAACAAGTTGACTTTGGGGTTCTGAGGTTTGTAAGCTCAAACTCCCCCTGAGTCTGATAGTCTTTAAGGTGAGGTTTGTAAGCTCCCCCTAGGTTCTATCCAGGTTAATTAAATTCATTTTACGCGCAATAATTATTATCAGAGCTTAAAAGCAAAATTGAATCATTGAAAGAATTTACTTATAGATAAGAAGAATGGTTCAATTAACTTTACTTGAAATTTTGATACTCCTTCGTTCATTCATAGCTTATACCAATAAGGTAAAAAGATAGAAGTTTTTCAAAAATTTCAAATGCCATTAATGGGGCTCAGAGCCTTTAAATACTAGTCACATATACTCCCCCTTTTGTCATTATCAAAAAAATTAAAATAAATCTAAGCACAAAAGACAAAAAGATATGAGAAAAACTCAAACGTGAGAGAGTATACTAAGCAATGAACTAAATAAATCAGAGCAAAAATCATGTATATTCAATTGTCAGAAGCAGCTAAACAGTCAGAATCAGTAAGCAAAAGAAATAAGACAAGATGATTTCAGAAGCAAGGACTAAGAAATTTTAAAAACAAACAACAAACAAAGAAAAACACAAGGGTGTGCAACTAAGGGTTGGTTTGTTGTTGTTTCTTCATCTCTTCCATTTCTTCAATCTTCTTCTTCAACAATTCTTCAAGTTGTTGTTGCCTCTGAAGAAGAGCTTGTTCCCTTTCTTTGGCTTCTTGCTGCTGTTGTGCCATCTGTTTCTTCAGAAGCTTACACAACCTTGCTTCTCTGGTCAAGTAATCTGTTTCAAAGAAGAAAGGCTGGTTTGCCAGGAGCAGTGTAGAGCTTCTTACTCTCAGACTCTGATTCACATGCTCCATTACCCTTCTGACTGAAGCTTGCTTGACTCTGATGCATTTGGCCCTTATGCTTTCAATTAGCTCAGTTGCCCGGTTCTGAAGAGATGCCCAGGAGTCTTCATATGCACCTGTGAGATCAATTGTCCTTCTTTGATCCACCAGATTGTGCATCTGACTCAAGATTGTCAGAAGCTCAGAATTGATATATCCAGATTCCAGGATGTTTGTGGGTGGATGTTCAAGGATTTCAAGATCAGAATCACTGATTTCTAAATCTTGAATAGGGTTAGGAGCTGGAGTGGTAAGGTGTGTTTGTGTGTTAGAAGATGAGGGCTGGTCAGAATCAATGTGTGAGGTGGAGGTTGAGGCTTGAACATTGACTAGAGAGATGTCAACATCCATGGGAGTTGGTTCAGGAGAGTGTTCAGGTAAAGATTGAAGTTCGGTTTCAGTTGATGGTTGATGTGGTGAAGTTGTTGTTTGATTGTTGAGTTGGGGGTCAATGATAGCTATTGGTGATTGAGGGGGTGTTGTGGGTTTATGTGGTTCAGGTGTTTGTTGATGGGGGTTTTCTGAAACAACATTTTCAGAAGCAGTTGCTTCTGGAGTTGTTTCAGAGGCTATTTCTGAGGTGGATTCAACATTTTCAGGAGGAATCATGTTGAGAGGTTGAATGCAAAGGGGTTGAGGGTTAAGGCGAAAGATAGAATCAATGACTCTTTCTCTTTGCACAGCCAGTTCAGCTAACTTCTCATTAACTATGTGGCCAACTGGTTCATAAGAAGTTGACGAAGAGGGCTTATCGTTGGTTTTGGTTGATGTTGATTGGCTTTTTACTGGTTTTTGAAAAAGTTGAGCTAAGGGTACATCATCATCAGAATCATCAGAATCTGATAATGATGCGGATGCGGAATCTGAAGATATATTAATTACCTTTTCTGGTTCAGGATCAGAATCCTCTTTAGCAGATTCACTGGACACCTGCAACAGTTGCTTGGCTTCTGAAACTACAGACTCTCGTAGCTCAGCAGCAATTTCCAGAACCTTTTCAGCGGCTGCTTTCTTCTCTTGTAACTCTTTTAACTTCAAATCAGAAGCAGCTTGAGCTCTTAAGGTGATATGAGGAAAATCCTTGGTTCTCCTCAAGGCTGGCTTTCTCTTCCTCTTTGGTATAGCAGGTTGATCAAGAGGAATGTCAACACCCATGATCATCCTGGAGTCCATGTCTTCAATGGCTTCTTCAATAGAAGATGCTGATGAACTACCAATCTTGAGCTTGTCAGCAGCAACTTTTGCCTTTTTAGTAGTTTGTTCAACCTCTAGATATTGCTCTGCAGTCATCTTCCTTTTTGACTTTCTGCCTCTGGCTCGTGGCAGAGCACCACCATACATTTCCTCTGGAATATCTTCCAATCTGATTTTCTCATTGGTTGCCTCAAAATGTTCCTTGATATAGTACAATTGCACTTCAATGGGATCCTTCTTGCAGATGGGTGGAAAGTCCTTCATAAGATCAGACATAACAAGTGATTCACTTAAATCAGTTTGAAGTTTGGTGACTTCACTGATTAGCTTCATATTCAATAGAGTATGAGCATTAATGAATTTTCCAGTTTTTGTGTCAAGTAGCTGATCTGTGAAGCCTTGAGATTGACTGAGACTGTTCAAGATACCTCCTTGATAGAATATCTCTGAGAGGAGTCTTCCATAAGGTACCCAGGGTTTATCCAGTAGCTGACTCTGCTTCAAACACTCTACCAAGTACTTGAACACGTATTTGGGCACATTCACCTTTTCCTTCTTGATGAAGTGCTGGAGAAGGACCTTCTGAGCTAGATTTGGTTTCACACAGTCACCACTTGGAAACAGGGTCTCATTCTGAATCTTCAGAAGCATCTTGGTTTCCATGCTCAATTCAGCATATTTCTTCTCCTTCTCAGAATTGTAAATCACCAAGTTGGCTTGCTTTTTCCAAATGCGTTTTTCAGCAGCATCTGAAAGATCAATTCCAGAGTAGTATCCAGAGGCTGCAGCCTTGAGAACATACTCTATGTGCCATTGTGCAATTCTTATTGGAATACCACAGATGCTGGATCTGATTTCATCTTCAACAAATGGCGCAAGACCCATTTCTTCTCTTGTTTTCCCTTCTAATTCAGGATACATTAGCACCATTTGACTTTCCTCAGATAAGGATGCCGCTTTGTTGTAAAATTTTGCTCTTACCCAGAAGTGTCTAACCAGAGCTTCATATGTTGGTCCATTCAACATTCTGAAATAATCCATGAGTCCTTGCTCTTCATAGTAGCTTCTGATAGAACACCTATGAAAATTCAGAGAATCAAAGTCCACTGGATTCTCTATCTGAACTTGCAAATCCCATTCTTCCAATTTCATGCTTCTTCCTCTGTAGTCATATTCAGGGACCATTCTTGAAGTAGATACTGAATCTTTTCGTTGCGAGCTTGATGATGCCATTTGATGATTGACGAAGATTTGAAAAAGATGAAGATTTTAGGGTTCTAAGGTTGAGAGAATGCGCTTACTTCGCAAACGGTTTGAAAGCAAATGTGTTTGTTGTGAGTGAGTAGTGTGTGAATTGACAAAGTGTTAAAAGTAAAACGATTGCAATTCAAAAGAGACAAACAAACATAACATTAATGACAAAATTGGGGGCGCGTGAAAAGTACTTTCAAAGCTTTAAAATCATCATTGCCCTTTTAGTTATACACCAACACATACAGGCCACGTAAGAAGTTCACAGAGTAACTACCAAGTTAGTGGGCCAGAAGTTACTTTAAAAAGTAACTCCCAACGTTTCCACTAATTCAACTATTCAGAAGCAACAAATCCAGCTTCTGGACTTCAGATGCTGATGTCATCATCAGAAGCGAGTTTTCCTCAGAACCTCAATAAAGAGCTTCTGATGGACTACCGCTTCTGAACTAACTTCAGAACCTAAAATCCTATACAGGAGCAAGCAAACATTTAATCAGACACGAAGTGCATGTTCAAATTTTTCTTTATAAAATCAAATCTTTCAACAGTTAAAGGCTTAGTAAATATATCAGCCCATTGATTTTCAGTATCAATGAATTGTATATCTAAAATTCCTTTTTGAACATAATCTCTGATAAAATGGTGTTTGATTTCAATGTGCTTAGCTCTTGAATGCAAAATTGGATTTTTAGACAAACAAATAGCAGCAGTATTATCACAATAAATGGGAATACTGTTAGCAGTTATCTGATAATCTTCCAACTGATGTTTCATCCAAAGTAGTTGTGTACAACAACTTGCAGCTGAAATGTATTCTGCTTCTGCTGTAGACATAGCAATAGTTGTTTGTCTTTTGCTAGCCCAGGATATAAGATTATCACCCAGAAATTGACAATTGCCACTGGTTGATTTTCTTTCAATCCTATCACCAGCATAATCAGCATCACAGAATCCAATTAGCTTATAATCTAAGGATTTCCTATAAAGGAGTCCAAGATTAGTTGTTCCCTTCAAATACCTGAAGATTCTCTTGACAGCAGTCATATGAGATTCTCTAGGATCTGATTGGAATCTTGCACACAAGCATACACTGAATAAAATATCTGGCCTAGATGCAGTGAGGTATAACAAAGAACCAATCATACCTCTATACAGCTTCTGATCTACCTTAGCTCCTTCATCTTCTTTGCTCAGGTTGCACGTAGGATGCATTGGAGTGTTCATTACTTTACAATCTTCAAGTTTGAACTTCTTCAGAAGCTCCTTTGTGTACTTTGATTGATGAACATAGACTCCATCTTTGCATTGATTGATTTGAATGCCAAGGAAGAACTTCAGCTCTCCCATCATGCTCATTTCAAATTCATCCTGCATTAACTCAGAAAATTCCTTGCAAAGAGATGCATTAGTAGAACCAAATATTATATCATCAACATATATTTGCACAACAAGAATATCTTTCCCAAGGGTCCTTCTGAAGAGTGTAGTGTCAACCTGTCCTCTCTTAAAATCATTTTTGATTAAGAAATTACTTAGTCTATCATACCAAGCTCTGGGAGCTTGTTTCAAGCCATATAGTGATTTCTTCAGTTTAAAAACATGGTCAGGATATTTAATATCCTCAAATCCAGGAGGTTGCTTAACATACACTTCTTCTTCTATGACACCATTGAGAAATGCGCTCTTGACATCCATCTGATATAATATTATGCCATGATTAACTGCATAGGAAAGAAGTAACCTGATTGCTTCCAATCTTGCAACTGGAGCAAACGTTTCAGTGTAATCAATGCCTTCTTGTTGACTGTACCCTTGTGCAACAAGTCTGGCTTTGTTTCTTGTTACTTCACCTTGCTCATTCAGCTTGTTTCTGAATACCCATTTTGTTCCAATAATGTTCTTGTGCTGAGGTTTGGGTACCAGATCCCACACATCATTTCTTTGAAATTGATTCAACTCTTCTTGCATAGCTAGGATCCATCCATCATCTGAAAGTGCTTCATCAACTGTTGTAGGTTCAATCATTGAGATTAGTCCAATCATTGACTCTTCTTGTCTGAAATGTGATCTTGTTCTTCTTGGACTATCTTTGTTTCCAATGATTAGCTCTTCAGGATGTGAAGACTTGTGTTTGAATGTGTTTCTGGGAGGATCTTCTTGATGTGAGCCATCTTGTGCTTCATCAGAAGCAGTTTCATCTTGCGCTTCTGATGTGGGTTCAGCTTCTGGACTATCTTCAGACTCAGCTGTCTGATCAGGTTCTGGAGTAGCTTCAGGAACCTGTATTTCTGCAAAACTTTCACCTTGCTTTGAAGTTTTATCTTCAAGCTCCTTGTCATCAAATTTAACGTGCATAGATTCTTCAACACAGAGTGTTTCTGAATTATACACTCTGTATGCCTTTGACCTTTCAGAGTAACCTAAAAAGATTCCTCTTTGGGCCTTGGCATCAAATTTCTTTAGGTAGAGCTTGTTGTTCAGAATGTAACAAGTACATCCAAATTGATGAAAGTAAGAGATATTGGGTTTTCTTCCTTTAAAGAGTTCATATGCTGTTTTCTCCAAAATAGGTCTAATATAGATCCTGTTTTGAACATAGCATGCTGTATTCACTGCTTCTGCCCAAAAATGTTTTGGTAAATTGTTTTCATGAATCATGGTTCTGGCCATTTCTTGTAAAGTTCTATTCTTTCTCTCTACAACCCCATTTTGTTGTGGTGTTCTAGGAGAAGAGAATTCATGGAAAATTCCATGTTTTTCACAAAAAGCTTCAAATGGCTCATTTTCAAATTCACCACCATGATCACTTCTGACTTTCAAAATTTTTGATTCTTTTTCAGATTGAATTTGAGTGCAGAAGCTACTGAATACATCACACGCAACATCTTTACTCTTTATGAATTTCACCCAAGTCCATCTGCTGTAATCATCAACAATGACTAATCCATATCTACTTCCATATAAGGATGCAGTACTCACTGGTCCAAATAAATCAATATGGAGTAATTCTAAAGGTCTTGAGGTTGAGACAATGTCTTTGGTTTTAAAAGATGATTTCACAATTTTCCCTCTCTGACATGCACCACAAAGTGCATCTGAATGATAGTCAATGTCTGGTAGCCCTTTAACAAGTTGTAACTTACTAAGCTTAGAGATTAACCTCCAGTTAGCATGTCCCAACCTTCTGTGCCACATCCATTTCTTATCATTCACTGATAGTAGGCAAACCACCTTCTGATCAGCCAGTTCAGAAAAATTGATTTTATAGACATTGTCAACTCTCTTTCCTTTGAACACAATGGATTTGTCTTCCTTGTTGATTACTGTACAGTTGGGTTTTTCAAAAAGCACATCATAACAATTATCACAAAATTGACTAATGCTCAAAAGGTTATGTTCAAGACCATCTACCAACCATACATTATTAATTGAGGTAGAGGAATTACCAATAGTTCCTGTACCTATGATCCTGCCTGACTGGTTGCCTCCAAATTTCACATTTCCTCCCTCTTTCATTGTTAGGCTGAGGAACATGGACTTGTCTCCTGTCATGTGTCTTGAGCAACCGCTGTCTAGGTACCATGATCTTTACTTGAGCAACCGCTGTCATGTGCCCCGGGGACACTGGTTAACAAGACCCATAAAATTATATTGTAATGTTGAACATTTGGTGCAGATAGTTGATAGAAATCACGAGTCTAGAATCTTGATACATGATAATAAATTGGAAAATCTAAGAATGCAAATTTTATTAAATAAAAGTAATTTGTTGTATCGAAATTCTTAATCATAAGGGAAGGCAGCGTGTTTACTTGATAACTTGAGTCAACAATAGTGCAAGTGTATTGTTAACAAAAAAAGTGTAAGTGTATGTGAATGTTAAACTTTTGATTTAGTGGAAACATCTTTGATGAGTGGGAAGATTGTTGGCGTCTCAAATATAAGTAGGAAGTCTCACATCGGATAAAATTACGAAAACGGAACAACGTCATATAATGCAAGGGGATCTACATATCCATTGTGTTGAGATTTTGATAACATGTGGACAGTTCATTTCACTTATGTTGTTGTCCATGTATTTATTTTTTAAATAACTTATGTGTTTGTTCATATATTTGATTTATAATAAAACATGAATGCACTTTTAGTCTCATATTTTCGTGATTCATGATTTCCGTCCTCTTATTTTTATATTTGGACATAAATTCCTCCAATTTTTAAGACTTCAAAAACTTTCTCCCATTTTGAATTTTAAACTTATTTTTGTTGATGTGTCATATTGAATAATGAGTTGACAAGTCACTTGATGAAGAATAATGCAATTTTTTTTAACATATGATTTTTTTGGAAGGATTTACATTTATTCATTTTAAGTTTTTTTAAAACAATACTTTAATGACATAAAGAATAAAAAAACAATTTAACTCAATATGCATCAACTAAAATAAATGAAAATTTTGATAGTGAAGAAAAACTTAATTTTATATCTAATAGCATAAATCAATTATATTTTTACGAAAACAAGGGTTTTTAATTTGAAATTTTGTTAATTTATGTTTTTGAATTTCGGCCCTCTATAAATTTTAGTTTCTGAACTTGGTTCCTATAAGCTTGTCACTGGTCATCTAAAACGACACATAAGCCTCACTTCCCACGTCGCACGTCAGCCGTCGTTAGACACATAAGCGTTTTTGTAACAGATGACGACGGCTTGGACCAAAAGCAAAACGTTTATAACTCACGTGGTTTGTTTTAGAACAAAAAAATATACATGGTCGAAAACCAAAAACACGCGAACATACAAGGACAATTTACATATTTAAGCCTCTTTTTTTCTTTATAAATTGATCAACAATGTTCTTCAATTTCATCTTTCGTAACTTGAACCTACGATCATTTAGATGCAGATGAAGCGTTTGACTAACTAAGTTGTGCTTTGTTGTCAATCTATACATCTTATAAATGCATGTTGGGTTTTAAATGTAATCTTACACGTTTATCATTAGGTAAATGTTTTATATATAAAAAAGGTCACCCGCTGTTGATGAAAGCATGAATTAACTATAGTTTGGCTGAGTTTCTTTAACTCTGATTCTCTTTGGTTCAAGCGATTAACGACGAGGGAGGAACCCTGTCACTCATCGTTAGATTCCTATCTTCTACAGTAAAGTGTTATGTATTGTTGTTTAGGTTTTTGAGCTACACTAAAAAATGTGTAAAAAAAATAAAGATAAAGACAGAAAAATGACAAGATAAAAGTGAGAAAATAGCTTGTTTGATAGGATGTGTCAATTAGAGTGCATGATATTAGTATTTATTGCAAAAACCATGTGTATTAGCCAAAAGACGTGGCCTACAGTGATGAGCCTTTGCTTGGTTAATTTCTCGGGTTGTGCATGATAACTCCCTTGCTCATGGGATCGTGGCGCCCCATGTTCAATTTCAATCTCCTCCTTCTTGACGTGGTCCATTAACAGAGTCCTTAGTGCTCAACTCAGTGGAGATCATGTTTGTTTCCTCGTTCCTTAAACTGGTTAGTGATGCTAAAAATATGGAACATGGGTTTCTAGCATTATTGTCCAGTTCCACTTTGTCTCAACTCAGTCTTGAAGCTATTTTGACCCACGTACTAATTTAGTGGCTTTGAAAAAAATAGCTTTTATTGCTCGGTTGCTTTACCATCGCATAACCTTCGATTGTTTGGGAGATTTCCTTGCCAAATAGTTTAATCGCCGTTTTGTCGAGATTAGCAAACAGAGTTATTACTTTTAGGTTTAAATACCCGTCTATTTAATGACTTAAGATTTTGGGTGAAGATATGATATCTCGCTCTCTTATAATTTTGAAACATTGACTTGTTGTAGCTCCTGTGTGATGTTTAAGATCTTTAAAAATGTATTTTTGAACAAACAATTCTATTTTTTTTTTCTAAGACTGAACAAACATATATAATTTGATTCTTGTATTCTAACCACCATACCTTTAAAGATCACAACGTTAGTTAAAAAGTTTTCATTGTTCTGGGTAAAGATGGAATTAAAAAATTTCTAAAAGAAAATTACACAAATTTAGCTATTAGCATGTAATAGTATTCATGCAATATACTAGCTAATATACGTATATGTGTTGACATCTACGAAGCCCGGATACAAGTATGGGTGCGGGATGATACGATACGGGTACGCGGATACGTGAATTTTTTAAAGTTTTGAATACGATACGGCTAAGATACGTTAACAAAAAATTTATTCTAAAATTTATATGTATGTAAAATACTTGAAGAAAATAAACATTCATTACTCTTCATTATTATATTATTATAAAAGTCACAATTTTTTAAAAATAATACATGTGATCAAAATAAAAAAATGTAAAATTTTCTTATAAACCATATTATATTTTCATATGTCGAGAGAAACATCATTAAAAGAACTCAGCACAAATTCTATCTATTGTTGATTAACTGAACCACCTCTCTCGTTACCTTCATCCACAAGAAGTATAATTTTTAGTGGTTCATCGAGAAATATCTAAAATTGAATCATATACATCTCTATTGAATTTTTACAATATTGTCTCACTTTTTTACCCTTCATCTTTTTCTAGGATACGTATATGTGAAGTATCTTATAAGTATCCTTGTGTATTTGTGAAATATCATATAAATATCCGATAAAACATTTTTTAAAATTAAAATAATTAATTCTGATAGTTCGTGGGTTCATATCTACAGGTATCCGTAGAGTATCGGTATCCGATCCGTATCCAGATAGGTTGGCATATACAAGATAATTCAATGATTGTTGGGATTTGCCTTTCAGTGAGGAAAGGCTCATTTTTCTTCTTCTTCTTCTTAGAGTTAACAAATTTCATTAACAATTTTGTTTGAAAAAAAATCTCTTCTAAGCCACCCCAAATAATTGTTGGATTACCTGAATAAAATCTATTTTATCCAAGTTCACAAACAAGAATAATTATAATTATAGTTATAGATGTGCATGCACCCTTAGTGAGGCCAACAATTTTGAACAACTTTGAATGATTCAGTTTGCTTTTAAAAATTAATTTTGAATAAATTTATTTAGGTAAAATATGAATTAATATAAGATACTCCTATAATTTATATTTGAATACATTTGTGTTGAAAAAGACATTTGAGGTTGAATATACATTTGCAAACAAAAGTTTTAAATTTCAGCCTCAAGGTAGAATTCATTCCAAAGACAAAATTAATTATAATTGATAAAACACAAACATATCAAAATTAGTTTAACATGCCTTTAAATTACCTTTGTCTCACAAAATTGAATTAAACATGCATTAAATAACAGATCCTTTAGCACATACGATACCAACGTACAGATATGGTGACATCAAGTGACATTATATTGATACGATGACATCAAGTCACAATGACACTTTTGAATGACAATTTTATGGTCAACGTCACTAAGGGACATTGTTCCCTTGGAGCTTGGAGAAGAGCCACATTGATTGGAATTGAAAGCACATCCACCTCTTATAGTATCGTATCGTCTGTTGTTCTCATCCCACCTCTTGTGAAATCAAAGAGTTAGCATACACTAATTAAAAATGTTATGCTCATACACTAATTAAAAATCTTGTCAAAAGCTACTAATTTTATTCCAAAATAACGGATTTATTTGACCAATTCACACAAATGAAGAAAAATTAAAGAGGGAGAATGATACTTTTACTTATATATTCTTATAATGTATTGGTGTATTCACTTTCATCATAAATAAAAAGTAAAAAATATTAAATTAAGAGTGATTAAGTAATATTAATTAAATGATACAATTGAAAACCATATAATTGTCCAACCCTAAGCAACAACAATTTCATAAGAAAGAAACCACATTCCCTTAAAGGAGAAAAACGATATAGAAAAGAAGACCAAAATGAGCCCATACTGATTACGACCTCTTTTTGTACGATCATAATAATGCACATGTTAGTAAGGGAGACAATACACGTACTTTTTCTATGCTTTTGGGAAAATGGATACATGGTAGAATTACTTGTTTTTGTTTAAGTTGCACACCATATAATGCAATCCTGGGGCAACCTTTCCTAAATAAGATAGGAGTAGTACTTGTAGCGTGGACGTATAGAAATGTGATTATGGGATGATCACATGCGGATTATCACCTTTTTTTTGAGGAATTTGAGGGGGCGACCCATCAAAGCAAGGAAATAGAGTTGGAAATTCACTCGAGGAAGCAATATGGTGGAATTCATATAAAAATAGCATGGCAAATGTTTGAGCTTTGGATCCAAGAAGGGAGGATGGTAATTTGGAAAGAATAAAACAATGGAGATCTTGGTTATACGATAAGCATTGACCGAATTCAACAAAATCATTGAAGATTCGGTGAATATTAAAGTTAATCTTGATGATGATGATAAGATTTTACTCTTGTCGAGTTCGTTGCTTAGGTCATTTGACCACTTTAAGTATGCACTGCTTTTGTACATTGGAGGAGGTCCAACTAGTGACTAAGACAAAAGAGTTAACCAAACTTAAAGACTTGAAGGTGGAGAATAGTGTGGAAGTCTTGAGTGTGTCAAGAGGAAAAGGTGATTGTAAAATGAATTTGGCTAAATAAAAATCAAGGGGTGGTGACAAGTTTAAATACAAGTACTTAATTGTCATACGATCAGTCACTTCAAAAAGGATTATCCTGAATCAAGGGACAAAGATGATCATGTGCAAGTTGCAGCTGCCTCATAGGAGGGTTATAAAGATGTGGAGGCGCTAGTTGTTACAAGTTGGGAGTCAGAGAAGAGTTGAGTCATGGACTCTAAATGCACTTAACACGTGTTCAAAAAAGGAATACTTCAAGTTTCAAAAGCTTGTAAGGTTTAAGGTATGAGTTAAGTTGTCTTATGATGTCTAACAATCGTTAGTTCCTTTTACAAGATTTGAGCTATGTTATTGAACTTGGGCAAAATTTATTACCAATAAGCATGTTTGATGAGTTAGTCTATGACACTAATATTGAACATTAGACATGACACTAGCATTGAAGTTTGAACATTGGGCTATGAAACCCACTTAGGTCGGTCTTGTGGTGTTGGCTTGAAACCTTGAAGTGTGTTTCTTCTTAAGGTGCACAACACACTCCGAAATCTTAGGTTCGATTATCTCGATGTCAATTTGGTTGTGCTAATTAAGTTTTTTTTATTAAAAAAAAATACGAGGCTATGACACCACAAACATGTTTGATGGGTTAGATATATATGCATTTTTCTTAACATTTGAAATGATCATGAATCACTCATTGTGGGACGAAAGAAGTAAATAATATTTTAAGAAAGGGTGATGCTAAGTTGATACTGTAACATTAATGTTAAATTGATATTATAAAACGATAAATTTTTGCAAAAACTCACATGCCATTCTTGCCCGGAACATGGACCCAAATGCGCTTTTAAAATAGAGTAATGATATTTTGACATCCATTTGATGACAACTTTGTTGACAACCTTGTTTTTCTCACTTCTTATTGGTCAAAAACAATGGAGAGAGGAAAAGGAAGAGAGAGGATAACAATATCATATGAGTATGAGAGAGAAAGTTGTCCAAAAGTTGTCAAAGAGTGGTTGTCAAAATATCATTTTTCTTTAAAATATTCACTCTGGCATTTTATTTCACTTCTCAATTCCCAAAGCCATGGCCGTGGATTGGTGTTTCACAGGTGTTATCTGAAGCATACTCCACCCCACACTAATTTAAAGCAAGAACTTGCAGTCAAGAACTTGAAAAAAATAAACATTTGTTTTGTTTAATGCGCAAGGAATATTCAGCTTTCCCAATGCGACAAAAATACCTTTGGAGTTGGGTTTGTAAACTATGTTGGGCACTTCATCAATTATGATTATGTACATAAATTAATCTTTCCAAGGTTAGTGAACTAATTGCATTTTTCTCTTTAAAATATCTTAGTTATTAAACTACAACTATATTAGTAGTGGCTGTGCCTAATTTAGGTGGCTGTTGTGGTTGGCTTGAAATCGAGTGCGTACTAACTACTAGTACTACGTAGTATTATCTTATAGTGGAAGAAAGAGAAACCAGTCTACAACACGTGCATGCATAAAAACTGGAAATAAGTAGTATAATAATAGAGGTAAATAAAAAAGATTAACCGGTTAATATATGTTTTTTGGCGTCAAAGTACATGAAAATAGTCATTCGAAGTTTGATGATGCATCAGCTATGAAAATAACTTTATAGCTAATATATATATACATGATGCATCAACTATGAAAATAACTCTTTGGGACGTGTAGGCATATATATATATATATATATATGATACAACCATATGAAGCTAATACTTGCACACTAATTGTATTTGAAAAAAAAATCAAACACATTAATTTATATATTATAATGCAATGTCATGATTATTTTTTTGAAAAAATATCCTTGAAAATAAGTAATGTAATTTTTTTATTATGTTATAAGTAGCAGTACAAAGTTTTCATCACCGTTTTAACTGTGAATAATCTTTGTCGATGAATATGTTAGATACACACGATGGATTCTAAGTTCTCAACCAAATTATTAACATGATTATGTATGCTGCTTTTTGATATTTTGCTTGATTCAAATCATTAAGAATTTTATGTGGTGACATGACGAATTAATATTCTCGACATTATTAGTTGTTTGATTGTTCTTCTTTACATTGACACAGGAGAAAATCAAACCTGAAATCTTGAGGAGGAACACACTCCCTAATTTTAAGTAAATTCATCATATCAACCTAAATGGGTTAAGAAATATCATATCATAATTTCATAATGACTCAACTAGAACGGAGCTCGTCACTCAATGTTGACGAATGAGCATAAAAATGATTCCTAACAAAAATAATTTTCATGTAAACTTCGTTCATGATACAAATTACTACATTAGCTCTAATTTCAAAAACCTAATTTAAAAAATGTCAATACATGGCCACTGGGGCATTTTAGAGATTCCATTCTAGTATCAAACAAAATAATAGCTAGCCTCTACCACAGACAGCTTATTTTAGTTTTCATATCCAAAAGAAAAATTCTATTTTAGCTCTCACCTTTTTATCATTACCAGGCACTATTTTTTTGGTTGTTACATTTTACCTTAACAAGCTACATAATTTGTTTTTTTTTACTCAAACAACTTCAATTGTTAATCTCATACTAAATTGCTTTTTTTGTCCTATTAACTAAAATAAAGAAAAAAAACATTTGATGGATGAACATGAGTCATGAGTGAACCCCACAATTGAGCCCTCTTGATAATATATACATACCAAGTCAGTAATACCTAGTGTGCCTAGATTAGATAGGACTAATGCATTCTTACCCTATGTGGCTATGCCAATTTCTTTTTATAAACTAAGGTATCTTAATACATGTAATTGTAAACTTTATTAAAAAAAATTACATAATTGTAAAGATTATCACTTAAATAAGATAGAAGCAATGAAGGACAAATTTTCTCCAGCAGTTTTCAAGTTTCAACAGTATATTTATTCATCACTTTCAGTAGGCATAAAATTAAGAGAATGTATTCCAAAACTTCATGATAATTCATGCATAAAGAAATAATTTGATACTCTTACTATAAAAAAATAAAATGAAAATCTCTTATATTCTGTAAAAAAGAAGAGAGCATGGTGGGGGTGGGCCATGACTTACCTGTTGTAAACTGCAGAATGTGACATATCTCACATATTGAATTGATATATTGAAATGATATTGATATTTGTTTTACCCAAATTCAGAAAAAGTTTATATTTTCAAGCCAAAAGCAAACAAAGGTGGAGACAATCCAACCACGTGATCTGTCAAAACAACTTACCTGCCATCGACCAAAATTTTCTCTCTCTTTTTGCACATACATATCCCCATTCCCATTATTCTCTTTCATCAAATCCTATATATCCCTTCGCTCCAATCAATCTCCATGCTTTTCAAATAAAAATAAAAAACAATAATAAAATATATACAGTTCTGATCTTTACAACTAGTAATAAACTAGTGAATCCCATTTTTATTTTTGGATGGACAATTCTTAATCAGGTTTTGATTATTTTTTGTTTGAACTTTGGACTATTGAAGTCTAATTCTATTTAGGAATCAGAAGATTAAAAATAAATAAATAAAGACAATGCATATACTTATATGTTCATCCAAAAGAAATAATAATTTTATTTTGATCTTTTTAATTCTCCAACATCATACAATACATATACTTTTATTTGATTTTTTAATTATTTTTATCTTAATAAATGACATATTTATTAGAGTGATCTTAACTCAGTTGACCGTGACACATTACATAATATACGTAGATGTCTAAATTCAAACTTCATACACGACATATTTTTTTATAAAAGTAAATTTTTAGTCACTAAACTACACGATTAAAAAGGTAAATGATATATTTTTCAAAGAAAAAATAATATATTTTTATACCATGTTAAATACAGTAATCAACTTTCTCATAAATCTAAATGAGTTGATAGAAATATCTCATTTTATATATAAAGACCTAAGTTCTTTAGTTATTTTAAGAGTGAATTTCTAGCCACTATAAAATTACCTATATATGCCACAATATAAAATTACCTATATATGCCACAAGCATGCAAATTTAAATCGTGCTACCGAAGTGAAACTATATAAGTGCTTTTTGAATTTACTCCGTACTTTTTTAGTGTTATGCTATTGTTTTATTAGTGTTATACTATTGTTATAATTTTATTAAATCGTGCTACCGAAATGAAACTATATAAGTGCTTTTTGAATTTACTCCGTACTTTTTTAGTGTTATGCTATTGTTTTATTAGTGTTATACTATTGTTATAATTTTATTTGTAGTATTCAAATTTTTGTTTTTATATAATTTTTGTTTTTATATACTTATTCTTTTTTGGTGGTGGCTGGGGTTCGAACCCCAAACCTTACATATTTTATGCATTGTCCATACCAACTGAGTTAAGCTCACGAAGACTTTATATACTTATTCAATAATATGAATAACATTTATTTCATAGAGATGAATAGATATATTGAATAAATAATATGCATAAATAACTTTAAAAATCAACAAACTAATAACTCTGTCTAAAAAAAACTAATAAAAAAAGGATTTTGTAACATTCTATGAGCATCAAAACCTGATTGACCAAAAAATCTATGTTCCAAAAAAAATTAATTAACTTTTGAAGAAAAATTTGGTAACTGATTGTGTAGCTTTTTGTGTATGTAATCTCTACATTTGTGTCCACTTTGTCATTTTTGTTTTGTCCTTTGTCTGTTGGTTCTTTCTTTGGTTGTGAGCGTGTTTCATGCTCAGTTGCTTTTTATTCTCTCTGCAACAACCCAACACAAGATAATGGAATCAATCTGAACTCAACTCACATACATAGAATTTCTCACAGATCTCAACGATCTCATTCACATTTTCACCTTTCAATACTAAAGTTTTTACCTTTATGGTATGCTTTCTCAGTTGGATTCAAATTCTCCAACTTGGTTGACATAAAAAAGCTATTTTGGCATCTGGGTTCTGTTTGTTTATGCTCATTGAATTGTGACTTAATGGAAAGTTGATATTTTGTTCAAGGGTTGTTTACTTTATCAGAATCTGATTCTAAAGAGTGTTTTTTTTTGTTTGGATAAGGTGATAAGGATTCAACTTTGTGGGAATGTGTTGTCTCAAGTTATTAATTATGGTGAATTTAACCACTGGTTAATGGTTGTGTAAAGGAGACATTATAGAAGTGATTATAGAGAATGGAATTTTGTTGTTTGGTTTTGTGGTTACTTGGTTTGTTGCTTCATGTGTTGATGAAGGTTTCTTCTGCTGCTCTTTCTCCTTCTGGCATAAACTATGAAGGTTAATTTTTCTTGCTATTTTTTATATATTTTTTAGTTACTTTCATTGAGATCTTTGGTAGAATTTTTGAAAAAGAAAGGTTTATAATTTGATAATTTAAGGTACATAAGTTGAGCTTATTTGCCAATTTAATTAAGTTGTAAAACTTGGAAGCTTAATTAATGGTTGGTGCTCCTTATATTTTCTTTCAATTTTTTGTGTGGAGAATTTAAGCACTAACTAATTATCTATCGTATAATAGCTGCAAAGATCTTAATTGGTTCCTTTTTCCAAGGGTGTTTTTATTATTTTTTTATTCATCAATTTATTTATTATGTTCTGGTAAAATAAGATAAATTTTGAAATGGAAGTTCTTACACTCTTCTTTTTATTTATTCTATGAACAGTTGTTGCTTTGATGGCTATAAAGAATGATTTGAATGATCCTCACAATGTTTTGGAGAATTGGGATATTAATTCTGTTGATCCATGCAGCTGGAGGATGATTACTTGTACTCTAGATGGTTCAGTTTCTGCACTGTAAGTTGTTTAGGTTTAACTGTTTTTTGAAAAGTGGCAAAAAAATTTCAAGAGGTCTTGATTATTAAATAAATCAAATATATTTTTTGCTAGTTTGTTTAATTTTTTCATTTAAAGGAATTTTTTTTTTCTTTTTCTTTCAGGGGATTTCCTAGTCAGAACTTGTCTGGTACACTATCTCCAAGAATTGGAAACCTTACTAACTTGCAATCTGTGTAAGTCTATGTTGATGTTGATTTTCATTAAGATGCTTCATGATTGTGTTTTGCTTAAATGGTTGTTGAGTTTAACATCAGTGCCTTGATTTTCAGTTGTTAATTCAATTCCATCTTTTTCTAAATCTATACTCTTTCTATACTCTTCCTAAAGAGTTATAAGATTAATTAAGCGCTTTCTTGTGAGGCAATAAACTACTTCATTAAGTGCTTATAGTATAAACACTTGTGTTTAAGCTATTTCTATAACAAAATTGATAAAATTAAGTCAAACTATTTTCATTTAAGTTATAAGTTGTTTCAATTAGCTCTCTGAAACAATCTTACAAGTGTTTATGCCAGTAGATAAGTTCAAATAACTGAATCCAAACAGGTCCTGTGTGAAGGAAATTACATTGATGCCTAAATAATTTTTCACATATGTAGGTTACTTCAGAACAATGCTATTTCTGGTCATATTCCAGCTGCAATAGGAAGCCTGGAAAAGCTTCAAACACTTGATCTCTCCAATAATGAATTTAGTGGCGAGATACCGAGTTCTCTAGGAGGCCTCAAGAACTTGAATTATTTGTAAGTTACAAAAGCATGTACATCATCATCATACAAATGTTTGAACATTTCTGAGATTATGCATTTGTTTCTTGCTTCATTATTGATTTGTGAAATTGTGTTTCTTATTCCATATAATTTCACTTATGTGCATGCTAGGCGGATAAATAATAACAGCCTTACAGGAGCCTGCCCTCAGTCTCTTAGCAACATTGAAAGCCTAACCCTTGTGTAGGTCTTCATTACCTTATTGCTCCGTTATTTTTTCATTTTTTCCAAAATGTATTTCTGTTATACTTTTTCTTACTTGAAGCGCAAGGGTTGTATCCCGGTGTGTTTCTGTTATACCTGCCCTTAAGCAAGTTTAAAGCATTGTTTTCTCGCTTAAAAAATGGTATATTAACTTGCATGGATTGAAAATAAATGTAGGGACCTCTCCTACAACAATTTGAGCGGTTCGTTGCCAAGAATGTCAGCAAGAACATTAAAGTAAGTTCGTTTTTTGTGTTTCCTCTTGTATTTAGTATTTAGTTCTATATTCAAGTTCACAATAAAATGGTGAAGTTAATCACCTGCTCAATTTTTTCACTTCAGGATTGTAGGTAACCCATTAATATGCGGCCCAAAAGAAAACAATTGTTCTACCGTTTTGCCCGAGCCACTTTCCTTCCCACCAGATGCATTAAAAGGTTTTAATTAATGGCATACATCTTGGTTCTCTACTTTCATTGTTTGTAACTTTATCAACTTCATGACATGATTTGATATATTATTATTTTTTTTAAAAATTTCAGCCAAACCTGACAGTGGTAAAAAAGGCCATCATGTAGCACTTGCTTTTGGTGCAAGTTTCGGTGCTGCTTTCGTCGTTGTAATTATAGTTGGGCTTCTTGTTTGGTGGCGGTATAGACACAATCAACAAATATTCTTTGATATCAGTGGTTAGTCCTTAATAATTCTTCGTTGCTTTCCTTATATACTTCTATTTCATAAATTGTCTACTAATTAAAGCTTGTTACTTGGCAGAGCATTACGACCCTGAAGTGCGCCTTGGTCATTTAAAAAGGTATTCATTCAAAGAGCTTCGTGCTGCAACCGACCATTTCAACTCAAAGAACATTCTAGGAAGAGGTGGTTTTGGAATAGTTTACAAGGCATGCTTGAATGATGGATCTGTTGTCGCTGTCAAAAGGTTAAAAGACTATAATGCAGCTGGTGGTGAGATCCAATTTCAAACCGAAGTTGAGACAATAAGTTTGGCTGTCCATCGGAATCTTCTGAGGCTTCGTGGGTTTTGCAGTACTCAGAATGAAAGACTCCTTGTTTATCCATACATGTCTAATGGAAGTGTAGCCTCTAGATTGAAAGGTTAGCTCATTGAACTATTCATGATAGGTTGGTTTTATCATTTGTTTCCCTTTGTTAACTATACTTTGTTGTTCGGGGAAACTAGATATACTTCTGTGTCCACCATTTTTTTTTTTATTTTTTTTTATTTTTTTTTATCATAGTTTAATTGGTATACACTGTTAGTATAAATTAGTTTTACACTGACAACCAATGAGAATTCATCTTATTGTTACATATACCCAATTTGTAACTGTATTTTAAAAATAACTACAAAATACTGGAATCTCATTGGATATCAGTGTAAAACTAGTTTACACCAACAATGTATGCCCTATTTTATCATTTATATGATCACTTCAACTTAACATGTCATTTACTTGGTGTCAACAAGCACCATAATTAGATAACCATGTATGTATTGAAGTGTTTATTGTCCACATCAATGTAGACAACATTTCTTTTTTCCAAAGCAACCATTTTATTCAGCTTCTTATGATTGTGACGATAATCATAATGTAATTTTTCAAGACCATTTAAACATGTACCTTACTCTGGCTTTGGTTTTGGATTTATATATCAGATCATATTCATGGTCGGCCAGCTTTGGATTGGACACGGCGAAAGAGAATAGCTTTAGGTACAGCAAGAGGGTTGGTTTATTTGCACGAGCAATGTGACCCGAAAATTATCCATCGCGATGTCAAAGCTGCCAATATATTACTAGATGAAGACTTTGAAGCAGTTGT
Organism: Medicago sativa; assembly: GCF_051527215.1. Lineage (NCBI taxonomy): Eukaryota > Viridiplantae > Streptophyta > Magnoliopsida > Fabales > Fabaceae > Medicago > Medicago sativa. The sequence goes on along the minus strand of NC_140753.1, from coordinate 22,204,604 downwards.
TGGTGATTTCGGTCTAGCTAAGCTTTTAGATCATAGAGATACCCATGTGACCACTGCCGTGCGTGGCACCATTGGTCACATTGCTCCGGAGTACCTATCAACCGGTCAGTCTTCAGAAAAGACTGACGTGTTTGGGTATGGAATCTTGTTGCTTGAGCTTATCACAGGTCATAAGGCTCTAGATTTCGGTCGAGCAGCAAACCAGAAAGGCGTAATGCTTGATTGGGTACTCTCTTTCTCCCTGCTTTCACTCTTCTCAGTATCTCTTTTCTATATAAAACTTTTCCATGTTCAAGAAGTATATCTATTCCACAGCTTATAACGGAGGTTAAATGTTTTTCATCCCTATAAATTTTATATTAATTAATTTAGTCCCTATATTTAACATGAATAGAATGTTGTCATCTATTGTCTCTTGTTATGCATTATAAGCATACAATCTCTTTGTACTTAGAGACTAAAAATGAATAATTTTTCTTTAGGAACCAAAATCTAAATTTGTCAATTTCGTCAGGATAAAAAATATACATTTGACCCATATAAAAAATATGCAGTCCCCTAAATTCCTCTCCCGCCAAATAAATCATTCACCATTCATTTGTTTAAAATGAATTTTCAGGTTAAGAAGCTACACCTGGAAGGGAAATTAAGTCAAATGGTAGATAAAGATCTGAAGGGAAACTTTGACATAGTTGAATTGGGAGAAATGGTTCAAGTAGCACTCTTGTGTACACAATTCAATCCGTCACACCGTCCTAAGATGTCAGAAGTGTTAAAGATGTTAGAAGGGGATGGTTTAGCCGAGAAATGGGAGGCGTCACAGAGAATCGAAACACCAAGGTTTCGGTTTTGCGAAAATCCACCTCAAAGATATTCGGATTTTATAGAAGAATCATCACTGATAGTAGAAGCAATGGAGCTTTCTGGCCCTAGGTGACACAATAATCTTTGTTTAGATACCACTATAGCTCTCATGGTTAAAGAGGACATTGTTGTTAGTGTCTATAGCTAGCTATGTAATGTTTGTATTCATCTGTAAAAAGGAAAAAACAACAAAAAAGGAAAGTCATGTATAAGAGTATTTTCTTTGTTTGAATGTTGATTTTGTTGCTTCATAATTTTTTTGAATCAATGTTAGAAAGTTGTACCATTATTGATGTCGGCTAGCCTTAATATTACAATGTGATTACATCTTGGCCATCCGATCAAGGTTGGACGGTCCAACATTTAAAGTAGATTTTGATTTTCCTTAAATATAATAATTCTGCTTCAAAATTTGGATCTTCCTATCTTGGTTGGAGCACCAAGATGTGCCTGACTGCATAGAGTCGCATTGCATCAAATCTTAGTCTCATAAGTGAATATTTTCTCCACCTTTTCTTGTTAAAAAAGATGTAATGCAAGGTTTCTAAAACACCAACCTTAACCAAACAACAACAAATCCTAAACTACTAAACAAGAATTATGTCAAAAACTATGACATTAACCCAAAACAAAAATTTGAAATGTACTATGACTAGAAAAGATAGAACATGATGCAGAAGTCTGCAAAAGGCTACCAAAACAGGAAAAGATAGAACATGCATCGTTCCATCCAAGCACTAAAGTTCATACCAGCAGAGCCAGCTAGAGGCAACAAAATTACATTAATACCACACTGCTTCATCTGCTCAAAATTTGGGCCCCATCAGTAAGAGTGCAGTGGTAGATCCATCTTACAGTAAGGGTGTACATTTGTACCTTGGAGTTTTGGAAAAGAAAACCTACTTAGGACCTAGTCTTCACACCTTCATAATGTTAATAAATCTCCATTTTGTTCTCCATAATTTTTACAATAAACCAGGAAATAAAAAACTGGGAAATATTAATTCTTATGCCCTAGTCTTGTACATATTAAAATTGTTAGAAGTTAGAAAACTCATATGTAATTTATAATAAATAAGTTTTAGTTATTAAATTAATTTAACTTTAACTTTATTTATACGATATTAATTTATTACACTAACAATGTAAAATATCTTTAAACTTTTTTCCGTGTTAACCCTCATGTTCCTAGCGAAAAGGGACAATAGTAATTTAGAGTTCGACTGAGAGGTAAGTAAAATGTGAGTAATAATTGTATACATTAGGAATCAAACTCAAATTCTTCTACACGATCTGTCTTTAAGGAGCTAATCAACCATTTGAACTCGATCAATTAGTTAAATATATTTTAACCTTTTTGTCACATCATATTCAAATGAAAACTTCCAATTCCATTTTTCTCTCTCGTTTCCTTCGTGCTATATGCTTGACTAGTATGGGCACTCAGCTCTTTTCGTATTATTGTAGTTGATTATGCTCTTGCCTATTTACGGTCTATTTCTAATGTGTGATGCCGGTGGTTTTTATCCACAGACGTTGAGTTAATAAATTAGCCTTTTCTATAAAAAGAATGTGCTACAATATTAAAAAGATAAAACAGAATTTTAAAATTAAAAGAATTTTGAAAGAATTTTAAAATCACATGGTAAAAAGATAAAACAGAATTGAATGACATTCTAATGGAGTACTCCCTCCGTCCCGGAATAACTGACCCATTTTCTAAAAAAAAGTGTCCCAAAATAACTGACCCATTTCAATTTTCAATACAACTTTCATCATTCCCAATACAATATAACACTAAATAATACTACTTTTATCATTCCCAATACAATATATTCCACTTTTCCCTTCATTTATACACTTTTCTTAATCTGTGTGAAAAACCAAAGTAGGTCAATTATACCGGAGCAATGCTATATCTCTAGAAAAATAACATCAAGAATTCTTCAAGAATAAAGAATAGCCAATCACAATGCACTATTTGCCACAATTCAAGGAGGTGTGGCTGAAAAATAGGAAGTGGACAAATAAATCATCCAATTAAAATTTGCCAACTATTTCTTGAAAAATTCTTGAAGCTATTTTTCTTGAGAAGTAGCATTTTCCATTATACCGGGACGGAGGGAGTATTACACAGGTGTGTATAAATTAATCAATATTTCTAAGTTTAGAGTTTTACACTAGTGCATATAAATTAATCAATATTTCTAAGTTTAGAATTGATTTACTACACCATTTCCATTTGTTATTCATCAATTTATTTTAGTTAAATCACGGGTTATAGGTATGAGTAGGGGTACTTACATACCTGACATGTATGAATATTGAAGTTGCTATCTAGGAGCCTATCGATTTGAGTATGGTTTTTTCCCCTTCCAAATTGTCGATACGAGGACAGGTAATATTGATAAGTCCATATGTCTGTGTTCTCTAAATTTAAACTTTTCGTCGACTATGACTAGACTTCAAAACTCAACTCATCTAAACTTTATCCAATAAAATAAAAACCACGCATTTATAAAAAACTAAACGATGCACCACAAACTTGAAGCAACATTAAAAAAGAAGGGATTAGATACATAAGAACTGACGAGCTTTAACCTACGTGAAGTCCCCAAAACTCAATATGATTAGAAGATTATCAGGTTCCATGATTACAATGAAATCCTTTAATATAATTTTCATTAGTTTCTTTCAATACTAAGTCAAGAGCAGCAGTAGGGTTTGAATTATCTATGCAATTTTTTAGTTTTTTTTTACTATGATCATGTTTGTGTAGTATACATTTTGAGTAAATAGCAATCCATTTAGAATAGCTAGAAGTTAAACCAACAAAAAAGTTGAAATACCATCATGAAAAATATTTTTAAAGCATTAAATAAGACTGACTTATTAACAAAGGTGGCCCTGTGAATTGTGATGGACAATTGGCAAAGCTCCAATTTTTTAGGGCACCAAATAATTTTTGGATCTAGTACTATAAATATTAAAACTGAAATTGAAAAAAGATGGTACTGCATCTTTAATAAAAGAGAAAGAATTATTACCTTAGTTTTTCTTAAAAGGAAATTTTTTTTATATCATTTCATTGATCAAAATGTGTTCACTTGATGAAATAATGTCGTTAAAATCATCCAAAATACACCACGTTATTATAAACATTCGACGATTGTAGTAAAAATTGTCAAACTTTCTTTATTCTTTTATGTTCTGGAAAATCATAATAACCTGTTAGACACCAATTCCCTTATTAATATCCACCACTTTAGCATCTATATGATTATTAGAGTAGAGTAATTTGGGATTGGACAATTAAACGTGTAGACTTCCAAAATAAAGCAAGACCGCCGTTGCGACCTTGTCTATTAACGATAAAACAAAAATCACAAACAATATCTCAATTCCTCATTTTTCTTAGAATTTGTGATAGTTTCACATAAGATGAGGATATCCGGTTTATAAACTTAGGTGCTTCAAACTAGGAATTGTACGCGGACTACCTATTTATCGACAATTCCAACTTATGATTTTCATGGCTTATGGCGGACTGGAGTTCAGGTCCTGCTCTTACACCATTTTCCTCAAACACAGTATCGTTAAGACATGATTATTCTTAACAGACATGACAATAAAGACACTCAATAATATGGAAATCAACCGACAAAACAGAAATTGAATATGAAAAACTTTATAGATACATTAATTCATCGAACAATTTGAATGCAGAAGTGGGAAAATCGATTATAAGAACGATGGATTGATTGAGATCACGATAGTTACCTGATTCTTGCGATATTGGTTTCTTGTTGACCACATAGCATAACACATTGAACCCATCTTTCAAAGAAGAGAAGCTACGAGATCATTAGGACCTGTTCAGACAAGATAATCTTGTATTGCATTTATTCTCTTACTAGAAAAGAATACTAATATACTATTTTTCAAATGATAACTTACCTTTTTTTTAGGGAAGTAATTACCTAATTAGTTTTAAAAAATACAAAAGAAAGTTAAAGAACTAAGTGGTGAACTCGTAAAAAATTACACAATTCTTGTGGTTGCAACATCTAGATAATTAAGGACGGAAACATACCACATTTTTTAAAGACACTTGGATCTTAGGTTATGCTAATCTTGAAGACCAATTTGGTCCTCTTGTCCCTCCTAATGAAATTAACTATCATGTTGCATTTTAATTTTATGGCAGCAATATTATGAGATGGAATTTCAAGAGAGTTTTGAGACATATTCTTATGTAAATGAAATAAGGTTGTTGATCTTGTTCAACCTCCTTGTCCTTGCAGCCAAGATATGACTCATTGGAATATAGCTTTTACTGTAAAATTCTCTATAAAAAAATGCATATGAGATGCTAAAATTAGTGTCGTGGACAGTCTGGACTCTGGATCTCCTCTTTGATAAAATTTGGAAGTGGAAGGGACCGGCTAAAATTAGAATCGCCATGGCTTCTAACATTGAGTGATGTGAATGTATGAAAACCCAAAATCAATTTTGCATATATGAGAACATTAGACTAAGCTTTTTAATCTTGGTCTTTTTGCTTGGATTGAATGAAACTCGACGTGTAAGGACATAGGTAATCTACCGTGGGATTGGTCTATCATTTTGGAGTTATGGCATGTGCTTTTTGAAAGGATAGAAACATGCTTATATAATTTTCTCTTCGATCAAATAATGAAGATAAATTATGGAATTCCATAAACAATATGGAAGTTAAATTATGGAATTCCATTAACAACCGTGTTGATAACATTGTGGTTGAATTGCAACAACCAAACTATCTAGAGGAATCAACAATGCACATTAGAAGCGTAGTTGGATTAATCCTACTCTTGGACGCTTCAAACTCGATATCCATGAGTCATATATTACCAGCAATGGAAGTTCAGCTTGTGGTGAGTTGATTTGCGATCAACATAATAAATTTGTGACTAATTATTTTATACGTAAATTATCGCATAAAAAAATTGGTCTTGACATTCAAAACTTATTCAAAATATCAAACTTAATAACATCGCTGTTGTCAATTGAATTAAATTTCAAATATATTCAGCTTTTATGATATCATACCTATGAAGCACGGACACTCACCGAATTAGCCGTGTTCCGGTGTCGGACACGTGACACGACACCGACACATATAACTATACTGAATTATATGATTTTCTTAAATTATTAGCGGTATCAACGTGTTAGTGTCCATATCGTATCCGGTGTCGGTGTATGTATCCCTGCTTCATAGTATCATACTAATAATAAATAGCAATACTCACGGTAGGTCCAAGATGGACTCTGATTTCAAGTCTCAACCGTTAACTAGGGGTGGCACTTTGGTGACATTAATGTCACCGTGCCATTACATCTGGACCACACATTGCCATTGCCATTGCATCTGGACCACACAACACATCTAATGTCACCCAATGTGTGGCCCAGATTTAATGTCACCGTGACATTAATGTCACACAAGTATTTCCCCACCGCTCATAACATGACTTGCCACGCGTCATCGTCGGAATGTATGTACATCGGTGAAGCTATACAATAATACAATCACATTCACATGGCCCTCCATGAAAGTTTGTGGTTCTGTAATTTGTACCTTTAGTTGTAAACGGCACGTTAGTACTAGTATGTGTCGGTGTGTATTTCTTTTGGGATTCGGAGAACCAAATATAATTGCTCTTTAATCGTATCAAATTCCCTCTTGATCGAGTCGAGTAATTTAACTATTTTGAGTTAAGGGATATGGAGTTTGAGACTTACCTCCGTACAAGTGGGAAAAATTAATCTAATAGCTAACTAATAACACTTGTTAATTAAAAAAATCGTTTTCGATGGCATCGTAATTTCCGATTGACCATTTTTGTATATAAAATTGGATTGTAATTTTCAATCGACTATTTTTGTATATAAAGTGATCAGTTTTGAGGTGATTAAACAACAACTAAAGCTTTTGGGGGCATATTGTTGATGACAATATTCTAATTACAAATTGAATTGATTGATGTGAAATATGGATGATTTTGTATAAAAACACTTAAATTGCCTTGCCACACATACTCTTTGGGATCTCATAATAAAATAAAGGGATATAGAAGAAATAAAGATGATATAGATTAGGAAATAGATTGTTAAATCTCCTCAAAAGAATGATTGTTCAATGCCAATGCCAATGTACGTAATGTTTTTATCCCATAAAAAAAGAAGTAACTATTTGGTTTAGTTGCTTAATTTTACATCAAAATCAAGATAACCACTGTTTGTTTCACACATGTTTGAATAATAAACTAAAAGACCGCAAACATGTAAGATCTGGCAGCATTGCTGTTGTTTTAATCAGATCTATTTTTTGTCATTTTAAAAAGAACGAAATGATTTATACCAATATAAAAAAGGAAAATGACAAAAATTGACAACGATGTAACTAAATTCATGCGACGTCTTTCTTCATCACAAATTGGATAACCATAAAAATTCAAATTTTCATACAACTATTAACATATGTAATGTATGGCTATTTATTTGAATTTAAATGAAGGAAACAAACAAACAATACGTTAGTAAATGGTCCTTCAAAAAAAAAATACGTTAGTCCATTTCAAATTTGTAATTATATAATTTTAAACGTTAAAACCAAAAATCTTTTAACCATTTCTTTCCCTCATGATATTTCCATGCACCCTTGCTTCGCGGCACAAGATTCTCAAAACCAACACATGCAGTTTCAAAATTGAACTATATACAGTGTTCAGTTGCAAATTTGTAAAAAAAAAAAAAATTAATTTAAAACAAATTTCACTTTTTAAATCATAAATAAAAACAAAATATAATATATCCAAAAACACACTTTGGTGAGATTATTAGAATAGGTATTTATATTTTATACTTATGTATCTTTTTTTATTTTTTTTATTTTTATAAAATCGTTAGAATATCTAAATATATTTTATTTTTATATGTATCTTTTATATTTGGTAACGTCTTGATAGTCAAGTTAGTTACAACTTGGTAGTTAAGACTCTTGTGATGTATACGAGTTTATATTCAATTTCAAGCAATGAAATAAGCAAGTAAATATTATCTTATGTACTAAATATGAAAGATATTTACATATATTCTAATAAAGATACATACTAATTACAAAATATATTTACATATTTTAATAAAGATACATACTAAATATGATACCAAAAAAGAAAAGATACATACTAAATATAAAAAATATTTACATATTTTAGATGATACAAGTTCTTTCCAATTTAACTATAAAAATATCTAGATTTGAATCCAACTCCGAGAATGAACAAAATATAATATAAGAAAATCACTTTAGTTAGATGACATATGCTCTCTTATAACTTAGCTAGTGTTTGGTATATCGGTTGTGTTAGCGTAGCCATGCGTTTAATAAAAAGCCCAATATGTAGCTTCTTTAAATAGCGGTGGAATCTGCATCGAAATGTGAGATTTGTAACTTAGACGTGTAACCAAACACACTATTAGAGAGATGTCAGAACTCTAATCCAGTCATGATAATGAAACATCAAATTCAGTTGTGAGAATATAGTAGTGTTAAATCTTAAGCGCGAATTTTGTCTACTATTACAGTCTTACTCGACACGAAATTAGTTTATGCAATTACGGGAAGAAATACTTGAGTCACAATATGAAAAAAAAAATACTCCCTCCATTCCTTTTCTTTTGATGTTTTAGGTGATTGCACAAATATTAAGGAATCATTAAATTATAGGAATAATTGTATGGTTTATACTAAAATACCCTTACTTACTCCTTGATTTCTTTTTCCTCAAAATTCTAATCTCCTTAATTATTGAAACTCACCACACAAATTGCATTTATTATTTAAACTTCCAATTTTCAAAGTGTGTTTTTCAACAAGGGTAAAATTGGATAAAAAATATTAAAAATTCTAAAACATCAAAAGTTTTGGAATAAAGTTTAAGCTCTAAAACATCAAAAGAAAAGGAATGGAGGGAGTAATAAATATATGTATCAATCATGAGATTCCTGCAGATTTATATTTTATTTTCATTGAGAATCATAATCCAATGCATTAAAGGGTTAATCAAAGCAAAGTGAAAATTCTCTTATAATTAAACACTCCTACAAATTTGCACACACTTTCCCACACACGAACACACACACTTTTACAAACCCAAAACACTTTCAATTTTCCAAAACTCTTTCACTTCTTCATCCGCTTCAATGGAATGGAACAAGAGAATAACATTCTCAGAACCCTTTTCATCACACAGAAGAAAAGTGTTATCTGGTTTCACTTTAGGTCTTGTTGCTTCTCTTCTCTTTCTCTCTCTTCTCTTCCTCAACTCTTCTTCATTCTCTGAATGGCATTTTCCATTCTCCAATTTATCTCCTTCCTCCAACGTTTCAATCACTCCTCTTTACACAATTCATCAACAACAATTGAGTAAAATCCCCGAAGTTAATGTTTCAAATCAGGGTTTTCAGAATACCCTTTTGGGGAATTTTACTGAAAATGGTTATAATGCAAGTTTTGAATCAAATGGGGTTGATAAAGTTGGAAACTTTTCTGTTGGGAAAGGTGAAATTGATGGGAATTTGAGTGGTACTGTGGAAGAAAATGTGAAATTTGATGAAAAGTGTGATATATTTGATGGGAATTGGGTGAGAGATGATTCAAAGCCATATTATGATTTGGGTTCTTGTCCATTTGTGGATAGGGATTTTGATTGTCATCTTAATGGTAGACCTGATAGTGATTATGTTAAGTGGAAATGGAAGCCAAATGGGTGTGATATTCCAAGGTATGTATTATGTATGCATGATTGATTGATTAATGTTTTTATATTTGTTACAAAGTTAGTAATTTTAATGTTGTTAATTTAGGAAAAAAATAAATAACAGTAGAATAGCAAGTTGTGTAGATTCTGTATGATTAAAATAGTAAATTAAGAGAAAAATGGAAATGTTGTTACTTTAGAAAATGCTTTCTAGTTTAGGAAACAATGGTATATAATAGGAAGACAAGGAGCATAGTTCTAAATTGCAATAGTAAAAGTTTTAGAGGTCTCTGCAATAGCAATGACTGCAATTGCGGCCACAACCCGAATTTAGAACCATGATAAAGGAAATTGGATGATAGAGGCAAGAATATGTGCCTTATGGCGGTAGATCTTGTGTCGATATCAAAGACAAATAAACAATTTGTTCAAAAACAAAAAAAAGACAGATAAACAATTAGATATAGGTGTTGAATTGAGTTAATGGCACTATAATCCATGCAGATGTTTCTAATCATAAAAATGATGTGTATGATTCAGTTCATAAATTACAAACTCATTTTACACATTACCCCTTACAAGAGGTGAAAGTTAAACAAGTTTGAATAATTTTAAGGACTGAATCATGCATTATGTTCATTAATGTTCTAAATTGAGAGTGAGTAACCTTTTGGGGGGACCGCAATGCTTGTTTACTTGTGTACACCTTCAATAGAATCTTTATTTACATAGTTGCACAATTTTTGACCAAAGTATAAACATGATTCTAAATTAAAAGGAATGTTGTCCGTCTGTCCCCCTCCATTAACCACCATGTGATAAGGAACTAAATTTGAGGTAGTTTTTTTCACCGATATTCCCTTCCCATTAGGCTTTGGCTTACCCTTCAATCTTCAACATCCCTAATTCAAACAAACTCTGTTTTGGAGTGTTAAAAATGATCAGTAGGCTGTGCTTTAATGTCATTGGCGGTTTACAGTCATTTCAACTGTAAGCAACCAAACAGCGACAGTAATTTTAAACCCTAGAATATATGAATGCTATCCTTGCATATTTTATAAATTATTGGTTATTGATGTCGCCTCTCAGTTTGAATGCAACCGATTTTCTGGAAAAGTTGCGAGGGCAGAGGTTGGTTTTCGTTGGGGATTCACTGAACCGGAACATGTGGGAGTCTATGGTGTGTATCCTACGTCAAAGCATCAATGACAAGAAACGTGTTTATGAAATTTCAGGAAAACATGAATTTAAGAAGAAAGGTGTCTACGCTTTTAGATTTGAGGCAAGCTTCTAGTACATCCTTGCTATTTTTATTCCGAGTATAAAACTTATAATGGCATCTCATTGAAATTTTGTTTTTGGTAATTTTTAGGATTATAATTGTTCAGTAGATTTTGTGAGTTCACCATTCATTGTTCAAGAGTCGATTTTCAAAGGCGTAAATGGGTCATTTGAGACATTAAGATTGGATTTGATGGACCAGACAACTTCCACGTATCATGATGCTGAGATCATAGTCTTCAATACAGGGCATTGGTGGACCCACGAGAAAACATCTAGGGGGTGAGTATGTGTGTAAATATTTCCTTCGCATTGTCTGTTTCCATGCTTCAAGTGATATTTGAAGATGGATAAGAAGAAAAATTTAATATGATGTTTTATTAACTTCCTCCATTCCAAATTATCATGTGTACAACTTTTTCATGTTAGATTGATTTTTCAATCAACATATAAATCTCGTCTTCCTCCGCCTTACAGTCAGTTCTCGCGGTTTGTAAATTAAATAACAACTGAATTTTAAACATGAAATTGTATTTGAGTTCATGCTTACTGTATTATATATGTAAGCATGAACTCGGAACCTTTATTATATATGTTTACACTTTTGTTTCACTGGTTTCCTTGTACCTGTTTTGTGATTGTAATAAGCAATTTTGGAAAAAGGGTTTTGATTTTGTTGTCAACTGTTACTGTTACAGAGAAGACTATTATCAAGAAGGCAAACATGTATACCCAAGACTCAAAGTTCTGGATGCATATACAAGGGCATTGAAAACTTGGGCTAGATGGATTGACAACAATATTGACGCAAATCGAACAAATGTTTTCTTCAGAGGATACTCAGTTACTCATTTCAGGTATTAGTTTTTTATACAGCTAACCCGATATAATCTGGACTTGCTATTGTTTTCTTCCTTTACATGGCTCGAAAATTGACTGGTGTTACTTTGTAGATGGAAATTTATATATTGTTTGAAACATGGCATGAAAACTGGCCGACCTCCTACCTTTGCCGTTGACCATCACTGAGTTGACTAGCCCTTTTGCAAAAATATTCTTACTTATATATTAATTAATCTGCATGTTTTTTATTGGAAGAACGAGACTCTGAACCATATGCAAGGTCAGTTCAAGCATATGACAGCTAAAACCCTTACTCTGAACCTCAATTTTTTTTTTTTTTTACAAAGATTAATAGGCCTCCAAATAAAGTATTGATCCTATAAATTAAAACCTGAAAAGAAATATTAAAGCACACACTGGGGTAGATTAGTGGTGTAACGTGTCTCTCACAATTCAGTGGATTGAGTTTGAATCTAAGTCCTTGATTTTTTGGCTTAAAACTGAAAGTATTAAAAAGTACAACAAAAGACCTCTTCCAGCGGATTTGAACACAAGCTTATGACATTCATGGCTAAAACCTTTTCTACTACAAAATTGGGATTAATGCTTCACATAATTTATATTTAAATATTTTTTCTATTAATGTTATCGATACCAAAATTTCTCTTCCAAAAAAAAAAAAATCTATACCAAAATTTTCTCATTTTAAAAACGCCTCACTTAAAAATGATATTTAGGCCTATAAGTATAACTGTGTTCCGGCCCTGTCCATATGTTAATTTTGTTAAGAGGTATTGTACTTCGATGTCTGAATATTGCACAAGATTGGTTCATATATTTCCAAAATCTAGAGATATAATCACGAAATTCTTATTAGCTTAGTTTAAATAATATTAACAGATGACAATGTAGCTTTTGTGATCCGCTTTTGCTCCTATTATAATATTTTGCTGGATGAAATCTCTAACTATTTTATATGATAGGTCTAATATTCAACAACATAAAATTTTTGACCAAATTCAACATCATATTATTAGAAAAATCAAATCAATATTGTAGGCCTGCATTCAATATATGATGCTGTATTATTGTCAAATTAATTGGTAACAGAATCTCATAGACTCTTTAAGATTGTATTTACAGTTTTTGTACCTTAATCAAGAACCTGGTATTTAATTGTGTCCATTGGCAATTAACTGAACCCCTATGTTTAATTCAGATTCTCATATTGGTTAATTATATTCTCCTATGCAAAAATTTAAATTGTACATTAACAAACAATAACAATTTTTTCGCACCATATTTATCTGGTATGCCATGTTGAATTTTAACACTGTCTGACATATGGTTTCAGGGGTGGGCAATGGAATTCAGGAGGACAGTGCCACAAAGAAACTGAGCCAATATATAAAGGAGATCACTTACGGAAATATCCGTCGAAAATGAGGGCTTTAGATTATGTCATCCCAAAGATGAAAACTCCAGTTATTTATATGAACATAAGTAGGATGACAGATTACAGAAAAGACGCCCATCCATCAATATACAGAATGGAATACAAGACAGAAGCAGAACGAACCACCGCGGAGCAACACCAAGATTGTAGCCATTGGTGCTTACCAGGAGTACCGGATACCTGGAACGAATTACTCTATGCTTCTCTCTTAAAAAATGGAAAAGGGAATTGGAAAAGTTGAGCAGAACTAGTCAAAATCTCCGCATATCACGTATCTGATTCGTTATACACATTCGGTTCAAGTTTCAACGCATGTATATTCCTTGGTTTCCACAAAAGGGTGTCTTTGAGTTATAGTTTGTGCAGATGATTAATTAGAGTGACAAGTTTATATGTATTTTATGTATTCACCTAGTTGCAGACACAATTGTCATGATAATATTAATTACCATGATAGCTGTAGAATTTGTTGATCAAAGGCTTGATTTGATTCTTTGCATTAGATTAGTTGCAGAAACTCAATGATCAATCAAACTTGTGAGGGAGTGAATCCATTTTATTATCTTTATGTTTACTTACTATTCTCTATCATTCAGACAATCTTATTTTATTTATCATTCTCTTCTCAAGTCTCATCTACTCTCACAAACTCACCAAAGTTAGAAATACATTTTCACTTTCTGTCTCTCTCTTTACTATCATTCTATCTCATCCAGACAATCTTATTTTATTCATCACTCTCTCTTCTATACACTTACAAGATGGAATAGCTGATACCTCTTTAACCAGGCCATTACTATAATTGTAACCAATGATTGATACTACTTTAACAAGCCAATAAACGAGTCGAAAGCAGACTCTTGCGAGTGCTACCATTTGACCTTGACATCTTCATTATATATGAAACTTCTTATCATAACATGTTTATTAGGACCACTATATTGTGATTTTGGTGCTCCATTATTTGGACTACCAAATTGGTTAACTTATCATTGAAATTTTGGGAGGCAAAGTGAAAAGTGGCTTTGGTTGTTTTGACTATTATTCAGTTCAACCTGAATAAAGCTTAACTCTAAGCTAATATATATGGTGACCTTGGTGGGCAACTACTTGCAACAGACGGCTCGTTGTGGTATAGTATTCACCTAAACTGTGACTGCATATTTGAGGATCGAATGCACGGCCTTGGTTAAATGACAAGAGGCAAAACACTCGTACCAGCAAACTTGGATCGAATAATGTATATGTTTAACATGACTAATACAACCTTATTCATATCAACTATTGAATAATAGGGTAAAACAATACTAAGTTTTATGAGTCCATATTACTTGTGTGACATGAAACATTCTTTAACTTCTCATAAGATCATAATAACTCTTAACACAAACAAACAAGCATACATTCATGTGGGAAAAAAGAACAGCACAGAAGAAAAGGAACATGAATTAATGATAACAGTTACCTACCTTACTCATCTGCAGAAACTGAAACAAGAACAGACTCTAGTCAGCTGCAAACTGAGTGAATTGAAGTACATCATAAAGCTGGCACCTTCTCAAAGGAAGACAACACCATCTTTGTGTTTATTATTACATTCTACTGCAAGAAAATAACTATAATAATCTATGAAGCACTGACACAGACACCGGACAAGTCTACAATCTCAAGTGTCGGTGCTACATAGATAGAGTGATTGATACATAGCCATTAAGACTCCAAAAAGGAATCCATTGCCTTTTTGTGACTTGCCGGTTTGCCATGCTATAACAAAAGCTTCTGATCCTTTGGAGAAAAATGCTTAATTATTTGCTTCTGCTACTCAGAAAAAAGCATAATCCCTTTGTGATACGAGAAGCCAAAAGCTAAAGCACAAAGCAAACTGTTTAGGAAAATGGAGGGAGAGTGTGTAGGGCTTTTGTTTAATACCCTCTCACACTTCTCTCCATGTTTGTTTTAAGAACCATGGATTGATTTTTGCCAACAAAGAAGCTTCATCCTTATTACAAACAAGATTCAAGTCTTGATGGATTGGTTTAGAGGATGCTTAAAGGGCTCCACATAGAAAGGTAGTGGGGAAGTTGGTGTCTCTGATCATTGTTTTAAATACTTGTGATGGTTGAGAAGTATATATGAAAGTGGTGTGTGTATCATTCTTTTTCATTATCTAAAATGACTATTTAACACCATCAAAAGTTGCAACGTATAGGCACTCACATAAAAGAAAATAGTACTACTGTGTGTCTATTAAAATAATGGATAAAGATGTTTGTTTGATTAATTCAATCTTAATCTTAACCTAATGGCCTAACCTTTTGTTGATATCAATCTCATCATAGCCAAGATATACCTAACCTAGCTGGATTTGTTACTCTTTTATTTTCCTTCAAACTGGTTTACATGGGAATAAAGTTTAGATACGAGCTTCTATCGGTTTTGTTGATTATTAATTTTTGGTAAGAAATTTCGCTAACTATCTTAAATAGGGTCTTCTCTTTCAATATTTTTTTATCCACAAAATTTTAACATAATATTGGTGATCTATAATCTAATTTCTAATTTGTTACCTTAACTATTTTTTCTACCATTTAAGATGAACTCATTTTATTTGTCAAGAAAAGATGAACTAATTTTATGAAAAATGCTAAATTGCACGAGATAAAATTTCGTGCTATACCCTCGAATGAGCTGTTACTTGCATAGCCATCAGATTTCTTTCAAATTTCCCTTATTATTACCTCATCACCTCTCTCTTTTTTTAACTCATCCCTCATATTTAGCTCATGTCATCATTGTAATTAAACAAAAATTGGGAAATAAGTTTTTGGTCACTATTATTATAGTCAATTTTCAAGTAATCTTTTGTTTTTAAGTAAGTTTGTTTTTAGTCACTGTTAAATTAAAATTTGATTATTTGGTCCAAATTTTCATTAATTTAATCTTGAAAATATGGCTTTTAGAAAAATCCACATTTAGTTTGTGACATGTTAAAAAACTAAAATATTTTATAAAAGAGTTTCTTATGATGATATTAACATGTCTGTAAAAAATCATTCAAAAATTTAGAAATTTATGCATAATTAAACAAATTTTAATTTAACAAGGACTAAAATTACGTGGTGAAAATCTTTATAGGAACCAAAACCTATCAATTTTTTTTAATGAGAACTAAAAATAAAATTCGCTATATTTATAAGGACTAAAAACTTAATTAACCCCATAAACTATAGTTAGCATTGAAGAACAATCTCATTAAGAACAATATGTAGCACAGCCCTATAAACTATAGCAATAACAATTAAAGCTACTTGCTTAAAAAAAAACAATTAAAGGCACTAAGTGAGATATACTGTGCATTAAATAACATATTCGTGCCATCCACGCGAAAATTCTTTCGGTCTATATAGCAAGACTCTAAAAGGCAATTTAGGATATAAAATGAATTAGTGAATCGTGCCAATTTTCCATGGAAGAGACATCTAATTGAAATTTTGTATCATGACTCATAAAAGGAAATTTATATCAAAGGTCAACATAAACTTTAAACATGGGTTCCCACACTTTACTTTTTCATCTATGCTTGACCTTTGATAATCGGAGGCTTTTATTGCATAGTGGATCCACTCACTATAATAAGACTCTATCCCCACCACCTCTCTTCCAACAATAATTATATATCTTGTTGAATCTATTTAGTAAACCTCTTTATTAGATTTCCATTACAAAAAAGAAAAACCTATTTATTCATAAGAAATTTTTTCTTTTATTTTTGATACACAAAATTTATTGTTTAATTTGTTTAGATAGAAGTTGTTAGAAGCAAAAATTGAATTATAGAACTCATTCATAATACTTCTTCAACAAGGAAACTAGATAAGAAATATTAAACACGGATTTACCGTTGGATCTTGACTGTTAAATAAATATTGCATGACTTCCATTTTAGGATGTTTTGAAGTCAATTTAATGAAGTTAGAATACGAATCGTTTGATCTTCATCCAATGATCGAGATTTTTCGCTGCTTGATTTCCTTCATGGCACGAAATTCAGGTTACTACAATAACAACTCTTCCTGTTTCAAATGATTAGATGTCAAGAGAAATTGTTAATACAACAACTCATTTTTCAATTCCTAATTATCCACTAATTTTACTCTCTCCAATCAGAAATTTTAGCAAAACTTTTTACATTGAAAATGTATAACAATCAAGCTTTTTTCTTTTACATCTTTTCAAAATACAAGGGTTAAATTTTAAAAGCTCAACATCTATAAACTTTAGCTAGGAGCCATACTCTTTTAAGTTAGCTGTTGATTAATTCCTATCATATGCTCTCCTTTCACATTTCTAGGAGCCATTTTTTAATAAAAATAATAATTATAGGAGCCATTAGTTTTAACTTTTATTTTTTTGAAAGAGTAATTCATCACCATGAAGAAGTAAAGCTCTCTATTTTTTTAGTTAGAAAAAAGTAGTAGTCAATTGCTTGAAATTACCTTCAAGAGTCATTGCTCTTTCTCTAGCTGGCTGTAGGAATAAACCAAAACTCCTCTAAGGCCCTTTATGTGTTACGAAAAATTATAGTGATATTCTTTCAGATATGCACACTCATAGTAGCTAGACTATCCATTATTCAAGCTTTAGGTTTGCCTCTTCTTTAAGCAAGAAAACAAAATATTTATCACCTTTTTTGTTCCTTTTTCGAATCTCACTTTGCTGTTCCATTATTAATTAATATATTTATGCTTGGCATCGCGTGTTACTTTAGAGAATAATTTTTAAGAGTTAGGTAGAACTATAATAAATGACAAAACTCTTTTACGTGGTTGCATTTTCATATATTAAGTTCAATTCTAGAATTTTTTTTGAAGAAGTTAAATTAGCCCACCTAAATTAAAGCGGAAAGAATCAAACTTGAGACCTCAAGGAGAAGTTCAATCCTAAAATTGTTAGTTAAGTGTAAAGAGATTTAAACGATTTCCTCGAAATGCAGTTAATTAACTTTCGATTACTCCCCCGTTCTATTATGAATGTCACATTTGAAGAAAAAAAAAGTTCTACAATAAGTGTAATTTTTAATGTATTTTTTTTTTATGAAACTAGTTTTCATTGTAATTAATGTTAATTTTTTTCTCTCTTAATGATTTATTTAATAATATGTGCAGAAAAGGTTAACTTGGTAAAAAAAATCTTTCATTTATTATTTCTCCCTAATTTGTACGAAATAATTAATCAAAGATTCCTTAAAAAAAAAAATTAATCAAAGATAACACTCAATAGAAAAGTGTGTTTTAATATTACTTTTGTAGCCTCCTCATATTAATCAGTTCTATTTTTTTTTTCCTTCACTTCTTTGTGGCTATTGTTTATTTTTAGTAAAACCAGCTCACCGAAATTGGTATCATTGGTAACAAACCTGAAAACTTAAGATGAGCATGCTCTAAAGTCGCAAATCATCACCATCCAACTAACACAAGCGGGTTCTTTGTGGCGATTGTTGTTATTAAATAACAAAGCCATTAAATTAACTTGGTCAGGGATGGGAAAATTAATAAATCAAATAAGACTCTAAGAAGAACTAAAGAGTTAGGATAAGTGAATGGAAAAGTCAACTCTAGTTTTTCTGAAAAGAACCTTTGATTCCTCTTGTTGCAAAAGTTTTTAAATATTTATTAAAACCTTGGCTTATTGCCTTTTATAAATCAAATTAGAATCGATCATTGTTGTCCACCACTTTCAATTGGACAAAGGAGGATCAACGGAAAATGTTGTGGTCCTAAGTTGATTCCAATTTGCAATCAAGTTTTGGGTCCCTTATAATCCAAAATTTCCACATTTTACTGTTAATTCAGTTTAATTTACATTCAAACGTGGTTAATTTTCTGATTAGTCATCATCTTAGTAATAATTATAAATATGGTCCCTCTACTTTCCACGTGCCATTTGAAGCCATAGGAAATTTGAATTTTCCATGATGTGGTTTATCAATTTTGAATGGAACTTATGGGGTCCTTGTTCTCATTATTCTTGGTCCAACAAACAAGATCAAATCTCACTTTTGTTCCTTAAAAAAAAAAAAAATATCTCACTTTTGTGTTTTATTTGTATTTTAATTCTTCGGTGCAATATTTTTCGTATATGAATCAGTCACAAGGATGGATCCAGAAACATATTATACGAGGAACCAAAATGATAAATATCTCCCTCCCTCCGTATCACAATAATTGTCTCTTTCCCGTTTTTTATTTTTCTCAAAATAATTGTCACTTTAGAATACCAATGCAACATTTATTATGTTTTTCCATTATTATACCCTTATTTATTGAATTTCATCTAACTTAACTACTCCACTAACTACAATTAATAAAGGTGTTTTAGTAAATGATACTAATTTTACCATCAAAATCAACACAACTAATCATTTTCTTAATAATCGTGCATAAACCTTAAACGACTAATATTAAGAGACGGAGGGAGCATATTAGTAGTATAATACTTTTTTTTATTGTAGTCTTCACATACAACAGCAGAAACTATTTTTTTAAAGATATGAACCAAATTTTATGATTTGTTTCTTTCAACTTAATTTTTCTTTGAGAAATGCTAACATGTGTTCTTAAGACACACATTAAGGGTTCTATTAGTAGCAATTATCTATTAAAAATTGTGCAAATTTATTTTAACAAAAATTAAATATTGGGTTTTCTCAATAAATATTTTCTATTAATATAAAATAAACATGACCATTTTTCCTTTAGTTTTTATTTTTTATTTTTTTATAGGGAAATGACCATTTTTTCCTTTAGTTTTTGTTATAGATTTCATCCAACAAAGATAATTTTATTTTAGACCTTATCCAATATTAAATATAAACACATATCCTAACAGAAATTTCATTGCGTCTTAGATGAAGACTCGTCTGAATTTGTCGTGAATGAAAGTGATCACTACTATAAAAAGAAAAAGAGCATTGCTATTTTACGAGACTGACAATTCATGAAGCTTATCGCGAATTGCTCCAACCATTAGATTCTTATCCGGTGGAAAACACAAGCGGTGGGATGCAAAAGAGAGTTTTCCGCTACGGTCACTAAATATTCATATAATCGTTTGTGATTAATTTGGTATGTAAACTTTCGCTACAAGTAGCATTAGCCAAAGAGAAAAGAGCATTGCAATTTCTCGAGGCTAACAATTCATAAAGCTTATCATGAAGTGCTCCAACCATTAGATTCATATTTGGTGGAAGGCACAAGTGGTTGATGCAAAAGAGAGTTTTCTGCTACAGTCACTTATTATTCATATTACGGTTCATGATTAATTCGCTATATAAACTTTCGCTACAAGTAACATTAGCCAAATAGAAAAGAGCATTATTATTTCTTGAGACTAACAATTCACGAAGCTTATCACGAAGTGCTTCAACCATTAGATTTTTATTTGGTGGAAAACACAAGCGGTGGGATGCAAAAGAGAGTCTTTCGATACAATCCCTTAATATTCATATAAAGGTTTGTGATTAATTCGCTATGTAAACTTTCGCTACAAGTAGCATTAGCCAAAGACAAAAGAGCATTGCCATTTCTCGAGACTGACAATTCACGGAGTGCTCCAACCATTATATTCTTATTTGGTGGAAAACACAAGCAGTGGGATGCAAAAGGGAGTTTTCTGCTAGTCACTTAATATTCATATCACGGTTCATGATTAATTTGCTATGTAAAATTTTGCTTTAAGTAGCATTAGCCAAAGAGAAAAGAACATTGCTATTTCTCGAGACTGACAATTCATGAAGCTTATCACGAAGTGCTCCAACCATTAGATTCTTATTTGGTAGAAAACACAAGCAGTGGGATGCAAAAGAGAGTTTTCCGCAACGGTCACTTAATATTCATATAACGGTTCGTGATTAATTCGCTATGTAAACTTTCGCTACAAGCAACATTATCCAAAGAGAAAAGAGCGTTGCTATTTCTTGAGACCGACAATTCACGAAGCTTATTACTACGATGTGCTCCAACCATTAGATTCATATATTTCTAAGGCTTTATTCTTTGCCTTATACATATGAAACTTGATCAACAAAACATGCCATTTATTTTTAATATCTTCTTATAAACCCTTCAGTGTCGTATTATATGCGTGTTTCAAAAGTGGAACCAATATCATGGCCATCAACTTTGTTTTGCATTGCTCGAGCTTTGCAGTTCTATGACATGTATGAGCAACCTTAAAACTAACAATTTAAAAATTACTTTGTGATGCAGACTTACTAAATCTCATATGGAATGGACACTCAATCGTACACTTAACAACAATTCTTTTCCTCTCATTCTTCTTAAGGTAAACATTCTTCATATATTCCAAAGTATATTCTTTCATAGATGTTTTAACTAACTCAACATTTTCAAATATTTGTCCTACATGATATCTAACTTGCTCACCATTTTCGGACAACTTAAACTTACGATAATTTCTCTTACTAATTTCACCTTCAGAAGAGATTGGGGTTTCTAGATTTTTTCGAGTCTCATTTTTCATCATCAAAATAAGACACAATTGTTGCAACAAGGTTCCTTGATGATTCAACACCTTCCAAATCACTTTAACCTTCCTAAATTGGTATAGCAAGAGTTGAATTCAAAGTCTGGTCTAGCAAGAGAGATGTCCATTATGAATCTTCATCATACTCACTATCATTAAGGACAATTATCAACTTCAGCAGAACCTTTCCCTTCCACTTCTTCTTCAATCTCTTACTTGAGTCAAAACCTTTCCCTTCCTAAAATTTTTCGCATACTAGTTTTAATCAATCTCTTGAGTTAAAACCCTTTCCTAAGTCATAATCTCTTAAGTCGATTCCTAACTGTGGAAGCGATGTTTAGTTCGTTAACCCTATTGTCAAGGCCATCTACATCAGGAGTTTCCACATAAAAGTCAGCAAATTTTTCACCACTATACTCATTTATGAACCAATGATATCTCTGTCACTGTTCAGCAGCATAAGATCATCCTTCAATTGTGTCCCCGGACTAACATACCACCACTTATATTCCTCTTTTACACCTATTTCTCTAAATATTTTGTATGAACCAATGAGGTTAATCTCATTTATGTTCCACTCACCCCAAGTTCGTGTATTTGACCCTTCTTATAAGCAATTATAGGGTCACAAGTAAAGTAGCATTTGTAATGAAATTTTATCTTTAGTGTGTAATTTTCAACAACCCTAAAACAATTATAATAAGAAATAAATTCAAAATTGCTCAAGTGCATTAATTTTGTAATCAAGAGTTCCACCAACAATTTTAAATTCATAAATATTTTACTTTACAATATACAAGCAAGACAAAACTAAACGCAAATTATCTTACTTTGATATATTTGAGACGGGAGACATTCTAGTTATAGCTTTCCTAAAGTTAGGAGGTTGAAAATGCATTTAAGCAAAAAATGAACATAATAGATGAGGCAAGAAGAAATGGGGGGAAAATAAATAAATAGGAGGGAGGGAGGAGAGAGAGAGAGAGAGAGAGAGAGAGAGAGACGGAGCAGTTCTAATTGTTTGCGGTGGTGAAATTGAAAGGGGTTCTCAGATTTAGGGTTAATTTGTTTTGTTGAATGCAGAAAAAAGGAGGATGAGAAAAATAGAGAGATAGCAGAAAGAAGAGAAGTGATGAAAATTGAAGTTTGAAGAATTAGAGAGAGATGAGTGGAGGAAGGAAGTAGAGTGAAAGATTTGAGGAAATGAGTTTGAAGCTTGAGGGAAAAAACATTGGGAAGAAGGTGAAGGTGAGACAATTTCATGGTTTTTTAAAACTTGGATTTGTATCTCGAAAAAAGTTTATCGACC